>NC_062266.1:25846068-27066693 GCF_916048215.2 Malus sylvestris
TATAAATGTTCTTTGCCCGAGCTGCAGTTCCAAGACACAACCATGGATTCATTTTTGGAGTAACAACACCACCTCGGGCTCATGGGATTTTGCAACAACCCCGGGGTCGCGGTTGGGTCTAGAGAGAGCAGGGGCTGTACTAGACTTTGATCCGCTGTATAATGTTCTTTGCCCGAGCTGCAGTTCCAAGACACAACCATGGATTCATTTTTGGAGTAACAACACCACCTCGGGCTCATGGGATTTTGCAACAACCCCTCGAAAGCATTGCTGGAATTAAGTTCATTATCACTTCCAACATGATGTTGCAGCACAGGTTTTGGCTGGCTTTTGTTGTCTTCTTCTTCTCGTAAGCTCCGGTATACTGGAGGTGAAGACTCACCGGTGCATGTGTTGCATCATGGTCAAGGAGGATCAAAGAAGTATGGCTTGACATGGAAATGGCTACGATACTTCAAGAATGATCATGACCGTAGGGGTCTCGCAACGTGTGGAGCAGATACTAAGCTGCTGGAATTGCTGCCTCTTTCGGTTCCCTTGTCGGTGATGCACTCTTTGCTTTTGAAGAAATGGCATCTTGGTGGCGAAGTGTAATTCTGTGGAGAGCCTTCTTTACAATTGCTCTAATAGCGATTGTGCGTCGAGCTTGATGTGCCTCTCGTGCTCTTCCTTTGCTTTGTAGGCGGCATATTGGGCAGCCATGGCTTGCATCTTGTCGACCTTACCCACTTCATGCTGCAGAAGCCTGCCCTACGTTTAGACGGTCTGGTATCTACAAGAAGTTTCAGTGCTCTTTACTTCGAACCTTTAATTCTTTTGTAAGCAGCTTGGTAACACGTCATTGAAGCTACAACGGTCATGGCAAGAACACTTCAGATATGTTTGCCAGATCAAACATGGGGCCCATGTCTAATTTAAATACTTACAGTGGAGAAGATGTCATGCCCATCAGGCAAGATTATATAGCTCCATCGGGCAACAACAATGTAATTCCATGGCCCTCTTGTAATAGCTGTTAAGATTTAGGAGGCTATATTCGAGTGAAAGATTGTCGGGCAAATGCAAAGGAAACCAAGTCGAGCAAACTGCAACATCAATTTTCTGCCATCTTCCTCCAGCTTTTGCAGTTTACATTTAAATGCAACCTCATTCTTTTATTTTCTCACCCATGAAAACTCGTCTCCAGTGATTAATAGTAGCCACATCAAAAGCTCTTACTGTAGCCTCCAATGGTAGTTATTGAAGTAGCCCGACCCTTGGTTATAGGCTGGTGAGAGTTCGGGAGGCATGTAGAGTCTGTTGGCGATGATGTGAGAGTCAGCAAGGAAGACGTCATGGCCGTCGGGCATGACTATGGTTTCAACGGGCACCACCAGTCGAGCAAGATAGCCCCATGCCCTTCTTGTAATAGTTATTGAGAAGCTCTTTGATAAGTTTTTTTAGCAGGAAAGCCATAGTTTTGGCTCTTATGAAGCTCATCATTCCATGAATCAATTGCTCAGATCTTTATATTTTCTGTTTTTTTTTTTATGTATATAGCTCACAACCCAATTCGGGCAACATAAAGAAAGAGAGAACAAGAAAAAGAAAAGGAAAGAAAAAGAAAGAAAGGAAAAACAAAAGAGAGAGAGAGAGAGCGCCCTTTTGGGCTGACTGAAACAACAAAAGAAACGAACAAAGAAAGAGAAAGACAAAGCCCCCCAGCAAGAAAGCCAGACAAAAACAAGAAAGCAAAATCTTTTTGTGGTTTTTGGAATTTTTAAAATTTTATATCTTTTCTTTGTGTCTTTTCTTTTCAATACATATATATATATATATAAGCTCCATCCCCCTACTATAACATATATGTACATATAGCCCCTGTCGGGCAAAACACTTTTATCATATAATATAATATAATAAATATAGATACATAGATATAAAAGTAACCCTTTCGGACAGCAGAAAGACAGGTGAGAGAGAGACATGAAGGAAAAGAAAGGAAGAAAGAAAGAAAGAAAAAGAAAAGGAAAGAAAAGGAAAAGGAGAAGGGTACTAGAGAAAAATGCACAAAAGAATAACACAAAAGAAAGCCATTCGGGCAAATTGGATGAAGCCCCTTGGCTGCTCAAGTGTTATTTTTCTCTCGACACTCAAATCTTTTTCTCTTTTTAAAATTGAGTGTAGAGAGATCATACCCACCATTTAAATTGGCCATGCCATATAGCTTGGGAACCATAGGAGGTGGCCATTCATGTTTGATCCCAAGCTTTGTCCTCCTTGAGATCTCGATACAGACAACATGCTCATGTTGGCGGGGAAGAGTGTAGGAGCTATTTTCTTCTTCTTCGGGCTCCACATGAGGTGTGGGCTCGTGCCCCCCGATCGTTGGTGTTTGGCCTACAATAGCCACAAGCTCCATCTTAGCCGTTATCGGTTTTGATATGTCGGCTTGGTCTTCTACAACCATATCTATTTTCATAGATTTTTCATTGGGTGGGGCCATTGTTTGGCCTTCATCAACGTGTATGATCTGTTCTTCCTTGGTTGTAGTAGGGTGAGTGTGCTTTGTAGAGGGGATTTGACACATTTGATCTATCAACTTTTTCAAAGTTTCTCCAAAAGTTGTATAGCTTTCCTCCACCCTTTTAAAACACTTGGCCACCTCTTCACCATATTCGATGCTTGTCACCTGGAGTTTGGACACCTTCTCTAATTTGCCCACATCCTCTTTGTAAAGCTTTTCGTCCGGATGATCATGAGTTGGCATCTCATATATTGGCTCTATGTACTCATTGGAAGCATTTTGATACTCAAAGCCATGTGTTGGCCTATCATAGTATTCATGAATGCGAGTGTCTTCAAAAGAATAATAACCTTCATCATAGCCATAAGTTGGCCAATCTTCAAGATTATTATTTATTTGATGGCCATGAGTTGGCCGACAATCATATTCCATGGGACTTGAGTATTCTTCAGCCATGTACCCATAAGTTGGCAACTCATAGGTTGGCTCTATGTGATAGCCATAGCTTGGGCGTTCTTCAACACCGCCATCCTCCTCATACTCCGAAGAAGCAGAAAAATCATGAACATAAGGATTGTTCATGATCTAACTTCAACACCGCCAAAATATGCTCGCTCCCTAAATCCGCCATGGTGCCTTGCGGGCAAGCCGGGGATTTACTTCACATACGAGATTGGTGGGTGCGGGCATGCCACTACTAGATGCCGCTAGTAAACGAGATTTGAATGATTGAGGTTGCGCCTTTTGACTTCAAATCAAGAGATTGTGCCATTTGTGTGAGAGTTGCTCAAATCAAGGTTCTTTCTTTGCCTTAAAAATAAGGACTTTACTTATATGAAGAGATAGAACAATATGTAAATGACAAAGGAAAGTGAATGACTAATATTGTAGATTGCTTGTAAATTAAATGACTGAAGATGAGTTGTACATGAAAACTACAAAGGAAATCGATACTGCAAGTGAGCAGCAGAGCTAATAAACTAGACAAAAGATGGCTTTTGTGAGGGCTGATCCTGAAAGGGATGAAGGCTTGGGCTGATTACAGCTTCGTTGAAGGCAAATCTGGTTTGAGCAGAGTTTGTGCTTGTATTTGTTTGTTTGTTTGAGTGTCCATAAACCTTGTGCATCTGCTCCTTTTTATAGAGGTCTGGAGGAAACCCCCTGCTGAGGTTTTGCACCTGCCCGAAAGAAACTTGGGCAGTTTGTATTCTATTGCTTGGGCAGCTTGTATTTCACTTGCCAACTTGCATGGAGAAATAATATTAAAATGGGAACTTGCATTTCTACCACATGTTTTCATCACATGTTTTCCCACTTGTAATAAACTAACAATTAAAAGAAGCAAGTTGGCTTCTTTCACATATTCTTGCCCGAAAGCATGCATGGTGACTTTCCATCCACATGCATGAAAAAACATGCACTTTATCTTTGATTAAACAACTCTCTTGGCAAACCTCCACCACCAAAACAAATGGGAAAAACAATATTATAGTGTCAAACTCATCCACTTGCAACCAAATATCTTTCCAAGTTAGCTTCCTTGCATATTAATCATTCAAATACCATATTTTACCCAAATTGCCCAAATAAGTAAAAATGGGTATATTTTGAATGCAAACACCTAGATTTACCTGGATTGTTGTAGTGATCATCCCAGGGCCGTCCTAGTTATATTAAAAACAATACATAGTGATTAAAAACGAGAGAAATAAGATGAGTAAAGAACAGTTGCGACATCATAAAACTTTAGTTGCACACACCTCAAAATGCTTGTCTATCCATGTGTTCTCCTCCAAAGAATTAGAATGCAGTCATTCCCCTGAACTGTGAAAACTAATTGTCTTTGCGTTCTGCAGAAGTCTCAAGCTACATGCAATGTAAATCATATGATAAAATATTCTAAAATCCAGCGCAGTGTTGCCTCATATCAAATCCCTTGGAACAGTTTGCTTTCACAGAGCATTTGATATTCAGAATGGGAATACATGATGTATCAAAACAGCGAAAAACCTATCGACGCCTAAATTCTAATCTAATAAACTACCAAAGCTGATTATTTCATGTTCTGACACAAAAATGGTTATTGGTTTCCAAAATAAAGAAATCAAATGGCATACCTTGCCTGATGGTTTCGTCTGACTTTGGCATTGGCCATCTATAGTCTTCTTGGAGTTAGATGCTTGCTTACAAATAACACGGCATGAGGGTTGTACACGGAAGAGCGTATACGTATAGAAAGCAGAAAATCCTTTCATTACACAATTAGCAGATACGATGATGCATCTCCGAAGCAACGATCTTTGTTACTTGAATAGTTAAATCCATGGCACTGAAGAAAGAGAGAAGTAGAGGCTTACTTGTAACGAATGCCTCTGCCTAAAGTTCTCTCTCTGACCACAGTGGTGCAACTTCTCGAAAGGAAATTCCCTTGCTCAAGCAGATTCTCGATAAATTACAAGAAGAAAAATCAACGTAACAGATCTTAATATGCGCACTTTATCAATTTTGATATTCCTATCAAATTGGAAATCAATTAATCAAAAGTAGTCCAGAATTACCAATTCAATACTCGTAAGTGTTCACTTACAATATGGAGAAAACATTACAGACTTGCAATAGTTCAACTTTTAAAACCATCCACAAGAGTTATGATAGATTTGATTCCTAAGGGACCCATTTCAAACATACAACTAAAATCATGGACACCAAAGAAGTTGAATAGGACTTCCAATTTTAAATCATAATTTGTTTGGCCACCAGATAACCAAGAACAAAAGACTACCATGCATAAAGAAACAATCAGATCTCAGCTAACAAACTCTTGTTACAACATGACGAAAAATCCAATTGATTTTCTCTTTCTTTTGTGTTGCAATGGCGCCGATAACACTATCTAGTATCTACATAGTAAATACATTTAAAAGAAAGTAGTAAGTGGGGACATACTCAATGACCAGTTGCCGTATAATTCCCGGAAGGACACCATCACAAAACAATGCAGACTTTCGGCCTTAGCTTCACTGATATCCTGAAAACACCCTTCATTGTTTTCCAAATATGCAACGAGTCACACACGAATTTTCCTATAAAAGGCTTATTCAAAAGATAAAGGCATTTTTTAGGCTGACGCTTTTGTTCATGCTTATGTTTAGGTTTTGGATGAACTATTTCGATGATCCATCACATTTGGATGTTATGATGCTTTATCATTTTGAATAAGGTATCGTTTCCAATATAAAGTAAAAGTATTCATTTTTAAATCATAAATCGTTTCACCCGATGGCTTATTTTTGTGAATTTTTTTCATTGTTTGATTATAATTATATATGTGCGCGATTTGTAATTTTTTTATATTTTATATAATTGATCTTCGAATTATGATTTAAATAAAATCCAAAATTCATGCTCCTCCTTGCCCCCATCCAAGGGTCACCTTTGCACTGGCGGATCCATGTAGGGACCCAAGGGTCCGGGACCCTTTGGAAGTCCGAAGAAACACTTGTGATCGACCTTCCGGACCCTCCAACAATTTGGGCAGGTGCAGTGGAGAGGCTTGTTGCCTCTATGGATGTGCAGGCAGTAGTGCTTATGACAAAGAAGAAGAAGAGGTTTTTAATTTTTGTTTTAAAAGACCTAGCCAAAATGACAACGTTTTTTAGCTTGGTCATTATAAAAAATTTAAAAACTAAAATATCTCTATTTTCTCTACAAATCCCGAGAACCCTCGTCTTTTCCAATATCTCCAAATTATATTTAAGAACTCTTAGCCCCAATCGTTGCAACCTTCCAACCTTAAACCCAAGTTACCATATTCCCCACCACCATTTGCCGTTCCACCGCCTTTAGCTGCCTAATTTAATATCTTCCAAATTCATAGAAGTGTTTTAATCCTAGACTCTAGTCCCAACTCCAAATTATAAGATATATGTTACATTAGCAAATTTTATCTTTGTAGAGTCACTAATTGCGTTATGTTGCTAAAGAGAATTTGTTGGTTCTATTACCCTTGAGATTAATCTTGATTTATTCAATGAACCAAATTCAGTAAAAAATAGTGATTTGGAACCAAATTAGTATATATATATATATATATATATATATATATATATATTTTAAGCTTTTATGTTGGGACCCCCCGATCTTGAAAACCTGGATCCGCCACTGCACCTTTGGATGTTGTCGCTTTGGTTACAAAGGTTGTCGGGGTCTGGGTTTATGGACAGATTCAGTCAGCGAAAGTCCCTCAAACTCAATTAATATCAACATGTCATGACCGGTTAGGCTTGGTATAACCTAATGCTTAGTAATATATTAATTTATTAACTGATTAGCAGTTGAGCGCTATACAAGGTACAATTTTTTGTAGGGTTGTGATTTTCACATACCCTTAACTACTTTTTTCACACCCCTCCCTATTTTTTAATAGTTAATTGGTATCCTACTATTTAATCTTCCATATATACCCTTCCTACTTTTTGATGGTAATTAATGAAAGATTTAATAGGGAGGAGTATATATGGAAGATTAAATAATAGGATACCAATTAAGTACTAAAAAATAAGAAGGGGTGTGGAAAAAGTAGTAAAGGGTGTGTGAAAATCACAACCGTTTTTTGTATATTCCAACCAAGCATGAGTCAGAAACATATAGAATTCCCACTAATTCCAAACATATCACAATTAGGCCATTTTGGTTAGTCATATGTAAATTAACGAACTCGTGCTTGATTTACTTTTGGTCAAATTTATCGTATGAAATAATTGTATATATGTCTGCGGTGTAAATATGTGTACATATGCACACACGAATTAAATGCATTTTACTTAATTCATCCATGCCTAATATTTTGTTAAATGTTCAGAAATTCATCATAAGTGAGTTATTGTTTCCTTAATTTATTTGCTATGCAAAAGAACTTATATTTTATTCATTCACCTCTTTTAATTTTCTGCTATATATTTTTGGAAAGACAAAAAAAAAAACCCACATGCAAACCTTGAACAATATTTTAAGGAAATAAGGGATAAGGTTGAAATTATCTGTATGGAAAACACTCTGTCTTAATTTCATTAATATTATAAGCCAATCATTAGGCCGTTTTGGTTAGTGATTTACTATTGACCAAATTCAAACAACAAAGAAAATATATATAGTAATGGTTAAAAACCAAACCATGCTTCCATTTCTGCAAATTTATGACGAATCATCGCCACCTTTCACAGACAAGCACACCGCAACGCCACCAACGCCTCCTCCCCTTTAAAATGAAACCACCCTACTCTACCAATCACCCAAACCAAAGCCCTAATCAGCCTCATACTCATTTCAACAACAATGACTGCGTCCTCTGCATCCACTTTCTTTACCTCTGCAGGCGTGCCCCAAGCCCCAGTTCCAGTCTCCCAACAAGAGTTCACCTTGTTTCACAAAGTCGACCGTAAGGTCTTCTCCCGCCTTACCTTTGTCCTTGGGCGTGACCCGGGTGAGTCAGCCCAGATCGTGGCCCTGTGGATGTGGCTCGAGCATGCGGGCAAAGAGTACAACTTTGTGCACAAATTATGTTCAAATCTACCTGACACCCTTCTAAGTGCCGTAGCGGAGGAGTCTGTGGTGGCTCTAAACTGCATACAAAATGACGACTTCTACCCCGACTTCAGTAACCATGATATTCCCCTACTCAACGCTCTAACCAATAGCGACGTCACCCTCAAATATTTCCATCAAAACCGCCTAGGAATCATTCGGGGTGTCACCAAATTGTTGAATGAGGTTTGCATGCGAGCGTTTGATGACTTGCTCCCGAAGCGTCACCCAAACAACGCTCAAGAAATATTACTAAACCCTGCCTTGATTGGAGATCAAAATATTGTGATGCCTCAGTACCATGTTAATCCTTTGCACAATCCTCTAATGCATAATGATGTGCCCTATGATGTTGCGAGTGGATCAAACATGAGATCTTTTGTTCCTAATCAAAGAATGCATGGGGTTGTCAATGATCATCATCAACAATTCATGGGGCCTCAACATATTAATCTCCTCACTCGTGCCGTAATGAAGAGTGACGCCTCTCTAGACTACTTGCGGGGTGTTTTTTATCCTTATGATCTCGCTGTTCAGCGCCATATTTTGAACAATGAAATGAGTGATATGTTGAACAATTTGAGTTTGAATGGCGGCGGTTACCGGGTGGAAGCGGAAGAAGTGTCTGCTGATGAAAGGACTATTTTCTTGACATTTTCTAAAGGCTATCCCATTTCAGAAAATGAAGTCAAAGAGTACTTCAGTAGGTATGACTTTATTTTTGACATATAATTACTTAGGTTTCGTGTATAATTATAAATTAAAATTGGATTTGTTCTATTTTATTAAATTTTTTGGTGGACAGGAAATTTGGGGACTTTATCGAATCTGTGTTTATGCAAGAAGTGACGGGTGACGATCAACCCTTGTATGCCCGCCTTGTGGTTCGTTCTGCTTCCTCCATTCCAGTTGTTCTTAATGGAAAAAGTAAAGCCAAATTCTCCATTAATGGCAAACATGTTTGGGCAAGAAAATACGTGCGTAAACCAACACCCGGAGAACCAAGTTCACCAAGGACTGTTGCACCAACTCATCAAGTTTAATTGGTTTCGGCTTCGGAAGAGTTTTTTTTTCTTTGGGCCTAATGCGGTGCGTGGGGGAAACAATATGAAGTGAGTGTGTATAGTTATTTCTTAAGTACTCAATAATATTTGTACTTCTCAATTATTAGAATTTTGAGACATTTTCATCACAATTTTAATTATTGAAGAAACGTGTGCATTTTTTCATTTTTATTTTATTTTAATTTATTCTCCATGAAGGCTTATTTCTTAGGATGAAGCTTTCCTTCATGGTTATGTTTAGGTTTTGGATGAAATATTTCGATCATCCACCGTATTGATGATCCATTGCATTGATGTTATGATGCTTTTCATTTTGAATAGCTATCATTTCCGGAAGAAGATCCGGTCTGGATCTCTCCCATCAAAGGCTTAGAATCAAGTGATCCGGACCGTTGAATTTTGATCCAATAACTACAAACATGGGGCCTTCTAAAGTGATAATAATTGTAGTCGTTAGATTAAAATTCAACGGTCCGGATCACTTGATCCTGGGCCTTTGATGGGAGAGATCCGGACCGGATCCTCCTCTATCGTTTCCAACAAAAAGTAAAAATATTCTTTTTTAAATCATAAATTGGTTCACCCGATATGAATTTTTTTTCATTATTTGATTATATAATTATATGTCTACGAATTTTTTTTTAATTTTTTTATATTTTGTTTAATAAATGATCTTCAAATTATGATTTAAATAAAATTCAAAAGTTTCAGATCAGGGGATAACATTATGGAATTGGTAAAATAAATAATTAGTAGTATATTAATTTATTAACTGATTAGCAATTGAGCACTATACAACGTACTTTCCTGTATATTCCAACTAAACATAACACATAAAATTTCCATTAATTCCAAACAAATAAGCCACATATCACAAATAAGCCATTTTGGTTAGTCATATGTGAATTAACGAACTCGTGCTTGATTTACTTTTGGCCAAATTTATCGTATGAAATAATTGTATATATGTCTGCAGTGTAAATATGTGTACATATGCACACAACAATTAAATGCATTTTACTTATTTCATCCGTGCCTAATATTTTGTTAAATGTTCACAAATTCATCATAAGTGAGCTATTGTCATTTACTGTTTCCTTAATTTGTTTGTTACGAAAAAAACTTATCTTTTATTCATTCAACTCTTTTAATTTCTGCTATATATCTTTGGAAAGACCAAAAAAACCCTTCCAAAAAAACCCATGCAAACCTTCAACAGTATTATAAGGAAATAAGATGGAAATTATTTGTATGGAAAACACTCTGTCTTAATTTCATTCATTCTCCTATATTGTTGTTATCCTTGAAGAGTCATGCTCTCCTAAGGTTCTTATTTTGAGGATCAGTCAGGACCAAATGCATATTAACCATAAGATTATATTAGTTTATATTCAAATGCTTAAAATATTTGATAACTTGATTAAGCAAAACAAAAAAAATGAGTTTTCTAATAGTTCATTGATTTTAAGTTGGTTTTAGTCAAAGTAAAAATTAAATCAAAATTCAACTAACATAGAAAAAAAAAAACAAAAATTAATTGATATAATTAATTGACATACATAAACCCCTATACATTAACTTGCGTAGTATTCTCTTCCCTTTAAACTCTCCTTCTATTTGAATGGTTATGATAAGTCATGTTAACATTTTGTGTTGACTTCTTTATATAGAGAGAAAGACAAAGAGGAAAGTGACAGAGAACGGAAGGGAAGGGGAGGAGATTTAAAGGAGAGAGAATCCTGCTCCATATTATTATTAACATATGGATACCTAAAACTTTTAGTTGGTACTTTTAGGTGGCACAAATTTCATGTTGGTATCCACACTATACCTTAAACTAGCTAGTTAGTTCGTTGTCAGTTCCACTTCGGAGCTGGTAATTTGCAAAGTACTTGACATTTTCATCAGAAATGGAGTCCTTTAGCTTTGGAGGGTCATCTCTGTCGTATGTGTTTGGGTAACAACTAAAATCTAAGGACCTCTTAGATGTTATATTGAATATCATATGTAATATTATTTCTATGATTTTTTAATATTCTAATAAAACTACTATCATTTCATTATAAAAAAAACCAAAATTCCATCTCCTTAATAATAATATGTGTCTTTCCTTTTCCAAACGGATGCGACCATTACACGTGCTATGCTAACGAAAAAACACCCCTACACCGACAATACTCCCTCATTTTCGATATAATTTTTTTTGTGGTAATTGTTGATTGCATGCATTCCATCGGAAATATTCATTATTTTTATCATCAATATTACATATCATTTTTGGAATAAATTTCTGTTTAATTGTCCACATGTATTGCACAAATCGGCGCGCAATTATGATAATAAGTAGTACCTTCATAATAAACCGTTACTTTGATTCATGTAAATGAATAAAAGATCTCAAATTGAATAAAATATTTAAAAAAAACTTTAAATGATAATAAAATAAATGAATTGTTCCGATAGATGATACGTTTAGCGGGGAAAGTATTATATAGTTAAGTAAAGCCACAAAATTAGGGTTTAGGGTGGTTAGCAGAAAGTGATCACACTTTTCTTACTCTGCTTATTCAAACAAAAGAAATGAACTAAATGCGCCCATTGTTAGAGTATGTGTTAGTGAGTGTAGGATTGTTACACTTGTCACAATATTAGGAGTTGTAGGATGATTAGGTAGTTAAGTATGTTGTGTATAAATAGTGATGTACATTGCATTACTTGCTGATTAAGGAAAATCATATTCAACTTCTCTCTCTCTCTATCTCTCTCTCTCTAAAACTGTTCTTCATAGATCATAGATATTTCATTGATATTGGTTAACATGGTATCAATCGCCTCTAATGCTTGCGCGTGATACTTCGATCCGTCTTCTTGCTTCTGCTGTCTTCGATTTTGTCTTCGGCTGCCTCTGATTTCTGTTTCTTGATTCTCAAGGATTTCTTCGTCTTCGTACATCTACCTTGTTTAGGGTTTCACTCGACCCTGTCTGGTGGTTGATCTTTCTTTGATATCTCTCTGGCGTGTGCACTCCAAGTGTTTGCAATTTGTTCTCAGTGAAGTTTTTCTTGCACAGTGATCGGATTTGGTTATTTTCTGCGACAATGGTGACTGCTGCTCAGCTTACAATTCTTCAATCTCCAATTACGTCCCTCATTTCTACAATTTCTACGTCTGTGAATGTGAAATTAGATGATTCCAACTATCTGAATTGGCACTTTCAGATGCAACTCATGCTTGAAAACAATGGCATTATGGGATTTGTTGATGGTTCCAATCCCTACCCTGTGCCTGATGCTTATGGTATTAATTCTTCTGACTCTTCTACTTCTGATAAATGTGATAAGTTATTAGTATGGAAAATGCATGATAGGGCTGTTATGCAACTTATTACTACGACCTTGTCCCCGATTGCTATGTCTTGTGCGATTGGTAGCACAAGCTCCAAAGACCTTTGGGTTCGTCTTAAAGAACAATTTTCCACTGTGTCAAGAACTAGCATATTTCAAATGAAGTCTAATTTGTAGAACATCAGAAAAGGGTCTGATAATGTCAGTTAGTATTTACATAAAATCAAAGAGGCTAGGGATTACTTGGCAGCTGCAGGGGTTTATTTTGCTGATGAAGACATTGTCATTCTAGCCTTGAATGGACTCCCTCATGAGTATAATACCTTCAGATGTGTGGTTCGGGGTAGAGAAAGTGTGATTTCTCTTAAAGAGTTTCGATCACAATTATTGGTTGAAGAAAGTATTGTGGATAATGTTTCTGTTGCTCTTGCTTATCTCTTTGCTATGGCTGCTAACTCTGGACCTCCTATGTCTCCAGCATCATTACTTCAACAGTCTAATGGGTCTCATGGTCAATCTTCCTATCTTAATAGTGGTTACAAGTCCTTCAATAGGAACAAGGGCAAGGGCAAGTTTAATCAAGGTCAGAGGTCATTTACCCCAAAAACTCAGCTTTACACACAGACTCATGTGTTGCCTCCTCCAACTCCTGGTGTTCTTGGTCATTCTCCAGGTCAATATTGTTCTTCTCCATCTGCCCCTCTTATTCCTACATGCCAATTGTGCAATAGTGAAGGTCATACTGCACCATTTTGTGGTTTTAAACCTCCTGAGAGGTATAACTGTCACATCTGTGGCAAATCAAACCATTCTACATGATACTGTTTTTACAATGACAAAGGCCCAAATTATATTGGTGGTGGTTCCTTTCAGAGTTATCCTCTGATGTCTTCTCAGACTTATGGACGCACTCCTTCTTAACAGTTCCAATCTCAGCCATCTTCTATGCATGCTATGCATACTATGGTTAACCCGTCTCAGGCATCTACATCTCAGGGCATTCCTCAAGTCTGGCTCACTGACTCTGGTGCCACAAATCATATGACCGCCGATCTATCCAACTTGTCATTGGCGACTCCTTATCCATCCAATGACACGATTCAAACTGCCAATGGTGAAGGTTTGTTAGTATCTCATATTGGTCACTCTGTTATTAACACCAGAGTGAAACCGATAAACTTGAATTCTGTCCTTTATGTTCCAAAATTGTCCCAAAACTTGTTGTCAGTACATCAGATATGTTTGGATAACAACTGCTACTTCATTTTTGATGCATTTTGCTTTTGGATTCAGGACAAGGCCACAGGGAAGATTCTCTACAAAGGGCTGTGCAGTAATGAACTCTATCCTATTCCTCTTGCATCTTCTCATTTTACCCTCAGCAATACATTCACAAAACCTTAAGCATATCTTAGTCAGCTAGTACTATCCTCTACTTGGCATCATAGACTTGGTCACCATTCCAATAAAATTGTTACATTGATGTTGCAAAATGCTCATATTCATTGTAAACAGGTCTCTTCCCCAGTCACGTGTCATAGTTATCTACAAGGCAAGTTTTGTAAACTTCCTTTTCACCACAGTGTTCATAAATCTGTACAACCATTTCACACCATACATAGTGACCTTTGGGGTCCTTCTCCTTGTACTTCCAAAGATGGATATAAGTACTATGTGATTTTTGTTGATGAATGTATACGGCACTGTTGGTTGTTTCCATTAATCAATAAAAGCGACCTGTTCTCTGTGTTTGTTACATTTTATAACTATGCTCAAACGCAATTTTCAAGTCGTCTTCAGATTTTCCAAAATGATGGGGGGGGGGGAGAGTATGTTAGCAAACAGTTTTAATTTTTTCTTAAAGATAAAGGTATTCTTCATCAGAAATCATGTCCCTATAGTCCTGAACAAAATGGATTGGCTGAGTGAAAACATAGGCACCTTATAGAAACCACAATCACTTTATTGCAGAATGCTAAGTTACCTTCCTCTTTTTGGTCATATGATGTTCAAACTGCTTCTTATTTGATTAATCGAATGCCCACATCAGTTCTCCTTGATAAGTCTCCCTTTGAAGTTTTATTTGGGGCTGTTCCACAAATTTCCCATTTGAGAATATTTGGTTGTGCCTGCCATCCCTTGTTAAAACCATATCTTTGTAACAAACTTCAACCTAAAACCATTAAATGTGTGTTTTTAGGTTATGCTTCACAATATAAAGGGTATATTTGTAATGATGTATCTGGGAACCGAACCTACATTTCTAGGCATGTTATATTTGATGAACATGATTATCCATTTCCAACTTTATTTAAGTCCCAGTCCTCCCATCCACCTTATGTGATGTCTCAACCTTCATCTCTCTTACCTACTGTCACAAACAATAATGTGGTTGTTCTACCTGTGTCACATGTCACTTCCAACATCGATCCACCTCATATAGTTAGTAATTCTATTGAGTCATGTCTTCCAGCATCACAACCATCCCTCTTGGCATCCCCATCTTCTGCATTTGTCCCACTCTCACCTCTGTCCATTACTGGTACACTTGAATCTTCTCCCTCCGTCCCTGTGGTACCTTAGTCCAATGCTGAAGCAATGTCATCTGCTCATATGCATCAAGGTTCTTCATTTCAACCTGAAGTTTTGCAAGTAGTTTTGGAGGTTTCTCCTATGAATTTGCATTTAATGCAAACCCAAAGCAAAAGTGGCATTGTGAAGAAGAAGACTTTGTTGACTACTTTACAAGAATCTGGTGGTGTTGATTTGTCTTTGGTTGAGCCACTTAACTACAAATCTGCATTAACAGTTCCTGTTTGGATGAATGATACACTTCATTCTCAGGGAACATGGAGTTTGGTGTCATTACCTGCAAGCAAGAATTTAGTCGGGTGCAAGTGGATATTTAAGATTAAAAAGCATGCTGATGGCTCTATTGCTAGACATAAACCTCAGTTAGTGGCTAAGGGCTTTAGTCAAGAACCAGGTATAGATTATGGAGAAACATTTAGTCCTGTTGTTAAGCTAACCACTGTCCGCATTGTTTTGGCTCTTGCAGCACACTTTGGTTGGAGTTTAAGGCAATTGGATGTCAATAATGCATTTTTGCATGGCATTATCAATGAAGAAGTATAAATGGCTCAACCTCCTGGTTTTGTTGATCCTGCTCATCCACATTTGGTCTGCAAACTTCATAAATCCTTATATGGGTTAAAACAAGCTCCCAGAGCTTGGAATGAGAGGTTTACTACATTTCTTTCTACACTGGGCTTCACAAATACATATTCTGATTCTTCCTTATTTGTGAAACAAGTGCATTCCAAGATTGTTATCCTGTTGTTGTATGTTGATGACATCATCATTACTGGCACTGCATCCAATGCAATTCAGGATGTTATTGACTCTCTCACAGTTGAGTTTAAGATCAAAGACTTAGGTGATTTGCATTATTTCCTGGGAATTCAAATTTCCAAAACCAAAACTGGGTTGTTTCTGTCTCAGACCAAATATATCCAGGATTTGTTACTCAAGACAGAAATGAATGAGTCCAAACCTTGTGATACTCCCTGCTTACCTTATACCCGATTGCTTAAGGATGATGGTCAATCGTTTGGCAATCCTACTTTGTACAGAAGCATTGTGAGGGCATTGCAGTACCTTACCTTCACCAGGCCTGTTATTGCATTCTCTGTTCATCAGGTCTGCCAGTTTATGCAGAATCAAATGGTTGCTCATTTCACAGCTGTGAAGCGCATACTCAGGTACCTTAAGGGAACAATGCACTTGGGAATCAATTATCATCGAGGTGATTTGACTTTAAAAGCCTTCAGTGATGCTGATTGGGCAGGAGACCCCAATGATCGACGATCCACTACTGGGTTTGTTGCCTTTCTTGGATCAAATCCTGTGTCCTGGTCTTCTAAGAAAAAACAAACTGTTTCCAGGTCCTCTACTGAGGCAGAATATCGTGCTTTGTCTACTACTACTGCAGAACTCGATTGGATCAAACAATTACTTATGTTTCTGCATGTTCCTATATCTCCAGCTCCAGTATTGTTTTGTGACAATCTGTCAGCTATTGCTCTCTCATTTAATCCTGTTCAGCATCAAAAGACAAAGCATATTGAAATCGATGTGCATTTTGTTAGGGAACGAGTGGCCACACATCAGCTCTTTGTTCAGTTTGTTTCCTCCAGAGAACAGTTTGCAGATATCTTGACCAAGGGATTGAGTGCTCCTTTATTTCGAACACATTGTGACAATCTTATGCTTAACTTATCAAAGCAAGAGATTGCGGGGGGATGTTAAAGTATGTGTTAGTGAGTGTAGGATTGTTACACTTATCATAATATTAGGAGTTGTAGGATGATTAGGTAGTTAAGTATGTTGTGTATAAATAGTGATGTACATTGTATTACTGGCTGATTAAGGAAAATCATATTCAACTTCTCTCTCTCTCTCTCTCTCTCTCTCTTTCTCTCTCTCTCTCTCTCTCTCTCCCTCTCTCTCTATCTCTCTCTCTCTAAAACTGTTCTTCATAGATCATAGATCTTTCATTGATGTTGGTTAACACGCATGATATTCATGGTGAGGTAAAATTAGGGAGACTGAATTTGTAGATAAAATTTTGTAAACTAATTGACATGAAAATTGATGTTGAATTATTATTTAGACGCTGATAAACATGTTCATTAAATTTTCCATTAGTCCCAAAACTCCAACTCACTTATACCAACTGGTGTTCCGTATCAATGCGAATAGACAACTGGATATTCTATTATTTACTTTTTAGTTAATATTAATTTTTAAAAGCTGAAGTGCAACCGTCAAAACAAACTAACGGAGGTTTACTTCAAAACCCCGAAGGCGCAACCGGCAACATTGTTCTCAAGGGCTTCTGCAAATTGCTTTCAAACTGCCATCTAAAAAAGAGGAAAAAAGAAGATAGAATTGAGCCAACGTAGAAGATGTGAACGGTGAACACAATTCTCTCTCTCTCTCTCTCTCTCTCTCTCTCTCTCTCTCCATGGGAACCAACCCAAGCAAGCAAAGCTTGCAGGATGAGTAACGACTAACGATGGTGGAGAACAAGTTGGATAAACAGTGTGGCCGGGCATTCTCTCCAATGCCCATGTCTCACATCTTCCGACCATCGGTTTCGCCCTCACAAAGGTTGAAATGAAAATAATCTCCGCACCCGCATCCTGGGGCGGCTGCTCTAGGGCCGAACCCCTTGCTCCCACGACTTTGTCGGCAAAGTCTCTTGCCTTACTGGTAATTGCGGCTCTGGAAAACTTGAATGCTCTGGCAATGGTGTATCCCCGCTACTCTCACTGAGTTTTCATTCGATTGGGCCGGCGGTGGAAGCATAACTCCATTAAATTGTTTTTGATTTTCTGTTGACGTTTCCGCATCTCAGTTTAAAATTAAAAAAAAAAAAAGAAGATCCAGGTGTCTAATTCGCATTGGTAGGGAACACCAGCTGGTATAAGTGAGTTAGAGTTCCGGGAATTTTGAAAAATTTCTCCTATTGAGGACACATTAGAGTTTACAAATTTTATTTACAAATTGAATCTCTAGTATTATCCTTCGTGATGATATATATTAAAAGGAAAAGGTACGACCATCAATTAAACAAACAAATAAACAAGTTAAAGGGTATGATAGTTATCATCACTCCTACATCAGTCTGTCATCATTTGTTCACAAAGCTACGCTAGGTGATCGGCCGGAGTTTTGCTATATAGGCCAACAGTACCAGACACATTTTTTAAGGGTGTAAATGTTCTTGCTTACTTCTGCATTCGAGTTCATGTGTTCGACTTCTGCATCTCTCACCTTGTCCCACTCTAATTTTTAATCAAACAATTACCAAGTGAAATTATTTGTTGTTTCAACAGTGTGTGGTTCATTGCGCTAGGGAAATGATATAAAGTGAAGTTTATTGATAGTTTGTAGTTTGTACCCACAATTATTTTAAGTAATGAATAAAGTTTGTACCTCTCAATTATTAGAATTTTGAGACATTTCCCATTACAATTTTAATTTTTGAGTCCAACAATTTGAATTTGATACATAAAAAACTTGGCACAAATCAAATAGTACACAAAATTCACCACTCCAACCACTGCCAACATCCAAAATACATTGTCCAGCCGCCCTTGATTTATATCATTCGGTAACCATCCCGTGGTCTTGTCTACCAAATCTGTAATTGCAGTGCTGAGATAATACCCGATTCCAATCAACAAAGATATCATAGCTGTTGAAGTACTTTTCAGTGATTTTGGGAATTCTTCATAGAACAGTGAAACTTGTCCTGGAAAATGGAATGCCTCCCCAATTCCCACAACAGATAGTGGTACCACGAGCCATAGGGCTGACATGGGCACCACTGAACCGGGCTGGTTCATGAGGTTATGTGCTTTTACCACTCCTAATCGTCTTCTTTCAATTAGGGCCGACCCAATCAACGCAACAATGTTGATCACATGACCGATCCCTATCCTTTGGAGGGGTGTTAACTTGGATAGTACGAATCGATCTACTATGAGAATGGAGATGGCTGTGGCTAAAAGGTTGAAGACTAGGAATGAACCGGCAGGGATTGTGAAGTGTGGTCCAAGATGCCTGTCCATAGTTAGGGCTTGGAGTATAAAAAGGCTGCTGGTAATACCAATTGGAGTGCTTAGAAAGATGCCAGTAGACCATAGTGGCATGATTTTCATTAGGGTTTTAAGGTCTTCCACTTCTTTGACGGTGCACAGTTTCCATGATTTTGCATATGAGCCATCAAATTGCTTGTCTGTTTCGGTTTTTAGCGCCGCACAATTCAAGAATCTGCGGAAAAAAATGGTGTCCATGCATGTGTTATAGAGAAACTTAGGAGGGTACTATAATGCATAGTGACACGATGTACCCATGCAAATAATATTTTCATACACGTACACTTTCATCGTTCTGTATTATTATTTCTCGATGTTAGACGCACATTTGAGTGATTGAAAATAGCATATATAATTTAAAAAACAAAAATCTTCCAAAATAAGAAGCCATAATTGATCTCTAGTTGAAATTTATATTGCTTAATTTGTGAACTATACAATGTTGGTTGATTAAGAACACAATTACATGAAGTAACCAATAAATTTAGCCAAAGTACAAAATTAAGTCAGAACAAACATAGAAATACAAAACAAAATTTTTTGACAAAATACTTGACAGTAACATAATTATAAGCATACCTGAAACTTTTAGTTGGTACTGTGTTGTCAACCAAAATTCCATCTCCATAATAATAATCCGTGTCTCTTGAAGTTGCAGCTGATGCTTTCCTCTTCCAAATGGCTGCGACCAATACACGTGCTATGCAAACGAACGGTAAATTGGCTCATTTCCCTAATTTCCCTACCTGAACTAGCGAGTTTTATATGATAATAGTCATTAACGAACTAGGATCCTCGCCGGATCCATTCCCTACGGATCATATGCATCCTGCAATCGTATCCGTTCATCGTATATCGTGCGGTTAGAAATCATTTAAAATTTAAAATTTATTCAAATATAAATAGTATCTAACGAAAAATGTACGATATACGATGAACAGACACAATTGCAGAATACTTAAGGAATGGATCCGACGAGGATCCTGGTTGGTCATTAACATAGTCGCACATATCAATAACAATATTATATTATACGCAGAGAGTTTCCGCTCCACTTTGTGTGTCAACTTTTCACTTTGGTTCCCACTCCTACATATAAAAGTGTCTTGCATCCTCCCACTTCTCTTTGCTTCTTTTGACTCACAAAATTACCCCCAACTTATATAAAACCATGAATTGATAGACTATGTAAACTATAATTTTTTTTTTTTGGTCGCGCAAACATTTTTATTTAGCACTGAGGATAGCTGGAGCAAGTTTAAGTTAATTTAAGTATAGAGTAGTTAATTAATGGGTAATTATTTACCAGTAAAGAAATGAAGGAAAAAGTGGAGACGACAGAGAAAGATCCAAAGAAGGAATCAGCAATGAAGGCTCCGGCAATGGGGAAGAGATTGTTGGTGCCAAGAATGATGTTATTGATTTTTGTAGCGCTTATGCTCTTCACATTGAACCGTGTCATCAGAAATACTATCAAATTCGATGCCCAGCCACCAGCTGCTATAGACAGTCCCAACATACTTCCTGCATGCGTGTGTATGTACGCTCATCATTTAATCAAGGGTGAAGAAAAAAAATTAAGCCTATTAGGTACACGCATATATAGATTATAGGCTTACTTTTGCTTATTATCTTCCCTATGTGCTTTAACGAAAATCTTACTTTTTTTTTTAACTTGTAATATTTTGTGATTTGACCCTTGAATTTTTATTTGTGTCTCATGTTACCTTATTTCGTTAAGTTGGTTAAGATATATAATCGTTAACACTTATGGGAGAAAGTGACATTTTGGTTAAAACGCTTGAAGCATATAAACAAGAAAACCTAGATAACATAGTAAAATTAAAGATGAGCAATATTCTCTGGCATATATATGTGTTCGACAGCAACATAATTCTAGTAAGAGAAAATTAATTGGTAGAGTGACTCATTTTAATTTGAATATAACATGTACTGATGTACACTAAGATCGGTTATCGGTTACAAAAGTAAGGAATTAATTAAGAAAAAAAATGAAAGAGTGAGTAAAAAATGGAGGGAGAACCTGTGACAAAAGGGAAGGTAGTCCACCCTCCTCGTTTAGGATTATCACTGCATGTTTCAACTTCTTTTTCTTCTTTTCCAGAGAGCTTTCCTTCTAACTGTGGCAGTTCACAAGCAGCTGTTTCCATTCTCTCTCTCTCTCTCAACGACAAGGGCATGGAACTGTGCTTTAAGGTTACACATACAAATAAGCGTCCGGAACTGTGCTTCAAGGATACACATATAAATAA
The DNA here is from genome assembly GCF_916048215.2 of Malus sylvestris. Classification (NCBI taxonomy): domain Eukaryota; kingdom Viridiplantae; phylum Streptophyta; class Magnoliopsida; order Rosales; family Rosaceae; genus Malus; species Malus sylvestris. The sequence continues at coordinate 25,867,504 of NC_062266.1, forward strand.
GCGTCCATGTGGAATGTTTTGGTGGTTAATTTAACGAGTCTCCACCCAATCCGATTATTATTGGAGGAATTTGGAAGGAAAATTATTTAATTATTCTCATAACGACAGCATACTTTCCTTTTTATTACATAATTCACTTGCGTACATAAATAGTGGAGCCCTGCGGAGAGACACAATACCCACTTTATAAACATAAACAAAAAGAAAAAAAATTAAAAAGAGAGACAAAAAAACATAGCACCTGTAACGATAGTGACTATATATTATGCATATGATAAAACTATTATCGAAGAAAAATTGGACTATAAATTAATGCCACGTTTCTAGCACATTGCTTATTTTTATGCAAAAGAAAAGAGCACGAAGGTAATAAAAGTCTATAAAGTAAAAGCATATGTATATCAACTAATTAAGATGAATAAATAAATAAACAAAGAGTACACTCTACTCATGACTCGTGCATCAGTCTGCCATCATTTGTGCACAAAGCAACATTTGGTGATTGGAGCTTTATTAGTTGCCAACAGGCCCAATAGTACCATACGACATTTTTTAGGATGTTTGCAATGGAGGCGGGTTTTCTCACATCTTAATCTTTCTCTTCTCTTACTTAAACGGTCTCTTAAAATTACGCATGTACACAAATAACATAAAAACCAGACATGTACGTACTATCAAGGAACTAAAAGGTAACACACCAAAAGAAGAAAAACAGACAATGATTTTGGTTCGGACAGATTTTTCAGAGTATTTTCTATTCTTTTTTATTTTTTATATTTATATTTTTCTATATATCATATTTCTTATGAAATAGCTAAGAATGAATAGTTAATATCTCGGTAGTCGTCACTTAGTACTACCGTCTAGTGATATTCTTCTTCATTTGGAAGTGAGAAGTTTTAAGTTCGAATCTCATAGATGGAGAATTCGATACCAAATTAAGTTGTCTATTGTGTAGCTTAACTGAATTCTCTCTCTTTAGTGTAAAAATATCGATGTGCTAAAAAAAAATCTTGGTAGTTGAGAACACGGCTTGATACAATAAGTGTAATAATACAATTGATTATAAAATTAAAAAAAAATTCAATCAATTATATTAGGGGTGGGTTCAAAAAACCGAAAACCGAAAAAAACCGAAAACCAAACCGAACCGAAACCGAAAAAACCGAACCGAACAAAAAAACAGTACCGAATTGAAAAAACCGAACCGAACCGAATTCTTTTGGTTCGGTTCGGTTTTAGTGATCTAGAAACCGAACCAAACCGAACCGAACCGAATTAATTAAATTAATTTTTTTATTTAATTATTTGTTTTGGATATTATTTTCTAAACCCAATTTGTAAGTTAAAATATGCTAAACCCAATGTGTTGCCAAACTTTAAGCTCAAAATATTAAAAAAAAGTCCTATAAAAACTTTAAACCCTAACCTATTATTTATCCCCCATATAAGGTTCCGGAGCCAAACCTCATCCTGAAGTACCTACATCCATCTCCATAGCACTGTCTACTTTTGTCTCAGCTTTCTTTTCCAAATCTACTCTCATATAACATGTAACAGAATCTATAAACATTTATTTCGGGTAGATTACTTAGGGAATTTGTGATGGAAAAGAATCCAACACACACTAAATAAATCCACCCACGCATTTCTTTTACTAATCAAGTTGTCAACATGCAGTTACAAGCAAACAACCCTGATCTTTGAACAACATCATACAATTTAACTTTTCTAAGTCATTTGTACGATTTTTGTGTTGTGATGTTGTTAGTTTGGACTTTGGAAGACTTGATTGATGATTTTAGTTCAACTTTAAATGTTTATTTTCATTGTCTTTGATTATAGTTAGAATGCTTGTGTTATGATTGTGTTGGATACGTTAAAATTTAAAATTTCAATGTTTTTCATTTTTTGAAAGAAAAAAAAAACAAAAAACCGAAACCGAACCGAAAAAAACCGAAAAAAAAATGAACCGAACCGAACCGAACCGAAATTTCGGTTTGGTTTCGGTTTTGGCAAAAAACCGAACCGAATTAAATCGAACCCACCCCTAAATTATATTATGATACTTGTTGTAACAGATGGTGTTTTCGATACAAAGAAAAATTTCTCTGAGGTTGAAGTTGAGCTGTGGATTCAAACTAATGAAAGTGCAACATCATATGCGACAGTTGGGAGCACTCCATTTTGTCACCAACAATGTCGTTTGCACTGTCCCGAAACCGATTTTCATTTTTCTTTTTACATATTAAGAAAGTTCTTTCAATTGTGGCTTTTAAAAAGTGTGGTGCAAAGCTCGTTCCCAGATTTTACTATCGTAATTTATGTATTTTGTGTTTGTGAATATTTATATTATTTTCGTTAATTGTAGAGCTTTAGTTAACTAGTTTCAAAGTTTGAATTTTTTTTATTAGTCATTAAAAATTTGAAAATCTTTTTGGGTGACCCTTAGTAATTTTGGATAGAGCTCGATTCCCAAACGTGTTGCCAAATACCATTCTCCAAACGAATTTATAACAAAGGAGAAATTAACAAAGTCGTTGACATTGTTATCGTTTGACAGTTCCATATAGGGAAGGCTTAGGATAATTTAAATAATAAATTCAAATTCTCAATACAAATATAGTTTTTTTAAGTGCAAGGGTGATTTGAGTTCTTCTTGTTTGTATTCTTGTATTGATCGGGTAGTGAAATATAGGGTTGAAGAACTTGCACCTGATGTCTATTTAACTGACAAGTATTTTTTCTTTGACAAATCAAATTGGCCTAGTTTGTTTAATTGTGGTGTTGTTTTCTGTAAATTGAGAGGTTTTGTGAATGAGTTTCTGGAAAAATGAAGAGCACACAGTCGTGTAAGCTTGGAGAGTACGTTGCTGTCTTTGTATTTCTCTTGGATTCGATTACAGAAGCAATGAATCCCACGTCACACACATATGCTGTGAAGGGGAGCCAAAGACAAAAAATAACCGTTAGGATTTCACACGGTTCCTCCATCTAAGAGTGATCACGTGCACCTCACAGGACAACTTAAAACATGTGGCAGACATCGATCTTAGCCGTTCATTACACGTCAATATAAACTCAAACATTCAAACTTATCCAGAACATTTCGAATTGCATTGTGTTACAATCCAGTCTCTTTGATCTTCATCAGCAACATCCTTATAGGCAACATTTGGTTCATTGAGGAGCCTCAAATTGGCTACCACTACATATATTCCACATGCTTTGCAAATCTTTTTTTGCGAGTCTTGGCACAACTAAAAAGTTACTCCTTTGTGACCAAAAGGTAATGGGTTCGAATTGTGGAAGTAATCTCTTTGCAAAGCAATGGTAGGACTGCATACGATAGACGTTCTTCCCCTTATTGTTAGAATATAAGGGATATTTGTATCTTATCATTTGAGTTATGTAGAGGATGCCACTTGTCTTTATATTAGTGGCTGTTGAGTGTTATGAGATTGTACGAGTATAAATAGAAGTGCCTTGTAATGACTAAGTTAACATAAATAGAAAGACTCAGTTGCAAATATTCTTCTTCTCTCTAAAACCTCTTTGATACTTTCTCTCTCTAACTTCATAGCTAAGTTTCTTCAGCTTTAGCAATGTTATCATAGTATCTTCGTCGGTGCGGTTAACACCGTCGGTTGACGATCCTTCTTGCTTCTACTTGCTATCTTTGTTTGTTACTGAGATTTGTTGCTCTTCGTTGGTATTACGGTTGTGGTTTTCAATTTCAGTTGATGTGGTTCGAAGTCAATGCTCTGCAAAACCCTAGAATTTTAGGGATTTTCGGTGTTCTTGAGCCGTTGTTCATCGTCGTCGGTTGCAGATGTGACATTTCTTCTGCATTTAAGTTGTGTAGTTGTAAATTGTTGAGATCTCTATTTTCTCTTCTGAAACCCTAATCTTTGGGATTCTTATTGTGGACTCTTGATTCTGTTGGTGATCTTTCTGCTGTGGTGAAATTCGTTGTTTCTATTGTGTTTCTTGTGATTCAAGATTCAAGATTTGTTAATTGTTCAACCATGGTTACCACTGCACAATTGGCTCTAATGCAATCCCCAATTTCCTCATTGATTCCGAGTGTGGGCAATACTGCTACGATAAAACTTGATGATTCGAATTATGTCACTTGGAATTTTCAACTGGAATTGTTGCTGGATGGCAATAGAATTCGAGGCTTCCTTGATGGATCAATTCCTTGACCTGCATGCTTTGCTGATTCTGATTTTGATAATGACACAGTGAAAAATGCACAAACTTTGACTGATGCATATAAAGTTTGGAAGATTTGTGATAAGGCTTTGATGACACTCGTCACTACCACATTGTCCACTGCTGCACTGTCTTGTGTGATTGGTTGTAAAATTTCGAAAGAAATGTGGACATGTCTTCGTGAAAGGTTTGCCAATATGACTAGGAATAACATTGTCCAAATGAAAAATGATCTTCAAAACATTAAGAAGGGCTCTGAGAATATTGATGCATACTTGCAAAGAATCAAAGAGGCTAGGGATCAATTGGCTGTAGTTGGTTTGTTCATATCTGATGAGGACATTGTAATAGTAGCTTTGTGAGGCCTACCCCTTGAGTATAACACCATTAAATCAGTGATTCGTGGTCATGAAAATCTGGTGTCTCTTAAAGAACTTAGATCACAACTGAGGGTTAAAGAATCTACTTTAGATGAGACCATTAGAAAAATTCCTCTCATGTCTACCATGCATGTTCACACTAATGGTTCTACCTTTGATGTTGGTGGTTTTTCAGGTACAAAATCTCATTCTTCAAGTTTTGATACTGGACATTCATCTGCAGTTCCATTTCCACAACAGTTTGCCCCTATGCCATTTATGCCTCAACTTGCACAGCTTCCATTTCTTGGACCTCAGACTTTTGTCTCTCAACAAGGTTCAGGAACTTATAATAATTTCAGGGGTAACAACTTCAAATCCAAAGGCAAAGGCAAGAAATTCTTTTCTGGAAATCAGTCTCAATATAATCAACCACATTCCTATGGTGCAAGTCCCTTCTCACAGTCCTCATTTTAGCCTCAAGGGTCACAGTATTCTCAGAATCCTCAACAAATTTGTCAGATATGTGATAGAAAAGGTCACTCTGCACTCACTTGTTTTCAGAATGGGTGTCAGATTTGTCATTGAGTGGGGCATACTGCAGCTATATGTTTTGACATGAATCAAGTGCCAATCAACCATTCAATTCATCACAGTTTTTCCAATCATATCCACAACAGTATCAACATGCAGCGTAATCTTAAGCTCCTAGTCTTTGAATGGCTAATATTCCATATGATTCAGTTCCTACAATGTCTCTTCAATTCTTTCAGCCTATTGGAGGTTCACAACATAATCCCCTATTGCTATGAATGCTCGGACTCAAGCATCACCTTCTGCACCACAACATGAGTATTAGCTTCTTGATTCGAGGGCAACCAATCATATGACCAATGATCTGTCTAATCTACATATTGCAGCTCCGTATCCTGCTAATGACACTGTCACTGGGGCAAATGGTGAAGGTTTAACCATTGCTAATTTTGGCAGTTCTAATATTCCAACTAAGTCTCACAATTTTAAATTGAATTATGTTTTGTATTTTCCTCAATTGTCTCAGCATTGCTATCTATGCATCAATTGTGTAAAGATAACAACTGCAGATGCATTGTTGATGAGCTTTTTGTTTGTGTATAGGACAAGGTTACCCAGAGAACATTGTTCCAAGGATTGAGTAACAATGCAGTTTACCCTATTCCTGTGTTCAAACCTTCAACGGTTCCTCCAGTGGCATTTCTGGAAGAAATAGTTAATTCTACACTATGGCATTGTCGATTGGGACACCTTACTAATAATATTGTACAAACTACCCTTAGTAAGTCTTATATTCCATTTCATAGTACCACAAACCCTCAGACATGTATTTCTTGTTTAAAAGGCAAATTCACCAAGCTACCATTCCTTGTACATGCTTCTAAGTCTTCAATTCTATTTAAGGTGATACACACCGATGTATGGGACCCATCTCTTACAATGTCTCTAGAATGTTTCAAGTACTATGTATCATTCATAGATGAACGTACTAGGTATACATGGATATTCCCTATTATCAATAAAACTGCTATTTTTGGACTATTTTGTTTAGTTTCAAACTTATGTTGTCAATTCCTTTGCTAGGACTATTAAAATTCTGCAAAGTGATGGTGGTGGAGAGTATATTAGCTCTCAATTTTAATCTTTTCTTAAATCAAAAGGCATAGTTCATCTGATTTCTTGCCCATACACACCTGAGCAAAATGGCTTAGCTGAAAGAAAGAATAGTTATGTTGTTGAAACAACTATTACTCTTCTTCAAAAAGCTTCATTATCCACTTAATTTTGGTATCATGCATGTGCTACTGCCACTTATCTCATCAATAGGATGCCCACACCTAATCTTGGGATGAAATCACCATCTGAAGCTTTGTTTCACTCTCCACCTAGGCTAGACCATTTAAGGGTTTTTGGGTGTGCCTGTTATCCTTCTCTGAAACCTTATAGAACCAATAAACTTGATCCTAGGCAACACAATGCATTTTCTTGGGTTATGCTCCACAATACAAATGATACATTTGCTTTGATGTTTCAAACCACAAATTGATAGTTTCCAGACATGTTGTTTGATGAAACTCAATACCTCAACTTGTCTCACACTTCTGCCAAGCACTCCTCTTCATCACAATCTTATACCACACCATCACATATTGTTCATCCCAATACTTTTCAACAACACCTTATTACCCCTATTCCATTACCAAATGTTTTCTAGTCAGCTGCTGCATCACCTCAAGTTACTTAGTCCAATTCTTTCACATGGTGATCTTGTTTCCTCTACTGCTACTCCAACACTCAGTGGTACTTTTGAGTCTTTTCCTATATTAGAGTTACATCCAGACATCACTACATATCAGGTTCCTGATCTACAACATGTGATCATTGCTTCTCAGAATTGTCATCCTATGCAAACCAGATCCAAGTCTGGTATTTCTAAGAAGAAACAAGTTTTCAGTGCTACAGTTCAGTTCTCCATTAGCACAAAACCAACCTCATTTACTGTAGCTTCTAAATCTGTTGAGTGGAAACAGGCTATGAAAGAGGAAATGGATGCATTACTTCAACAAAAGACTTGGTCTCTTGTTCCTTTACGTCCAAATAAAAATCTATTGGGCTGCAAATGGATCTACAAGGTCAAGAGGCATCCAGATGGTTCTATTGCTAGGCATAAGGCTAGGTTAGTGGCCAAGGGTTTTTCTCAAGAAGCAGGACTAGACTATTATGAAACCTTCAACCCTGTGGTTAAACCAACAACAGTTAGATTGATGTTATCCTTGACAGCTACTAAAGGTTGGAAATTGAAGCAACTCGATGTAAAAAAATGTTTTTTTACATGGCTTACTTGAGGAGTAACTATATATGTCTCAACCTCAAGGTTTTTTTGATGTTGATCATCCTGAGTATGTATGCAAATTACAAAGGTCTCTCTATGGTCTCAAACAAGCTCCATGAGCTTGGAATGACATGTTTACCTCATTTTTGGTTTCTTTGGGATTTAAAGCTTCTTATGCAGATCATTCCCATTTTGTAAAGCATGATGGTCTTCATATGGCTGTGTTATTACTATATGTGGATGATATTATACTTACTGGTGATGATGATGCTAGTGTCCAATCTGTGATTCAGCATTTGACCAAGGAGTTTGATATGAAAGACTTAGGTCTTCTTCGTTATTTTCTAGGTCTGCAAATTGAATATCATTCACAGGGACTGTTTGTTCATCAGTCTAAATATATACAAGATTTGCTGCAGAAGACATATATGGTTTAGTGCAAACCTTGCATTACTCTCTGTCACCCCAATCACAAATTACTCAATCATAGCAGTTCTTCATATTCTAATCCAACACATTACAGAAGCATTGTTGGGGCTCTACAATATCTAACATTCACCAGACCTGACATTGCATACTCAGTTAATCATGTTTGTCAGTTTATGCACACACCATTGGAGTCTCATTTTGTTGTTGTAAAAAAGATTTTGAGATATCTCAGAGGAACTATGGATTGAGGAGTTTGTTTTAGACCTGGAGATTTAGATATTCGAGTATACACAGATGCGGATTGGGCGGGAAATCCCAATGATAGACGTTCTACAACTGGTTTTGTGGTGTTTCTTGGTTCCTATCCTATCTCTTGGAGTTCTAAGAAACAACATACCGTCAGTTATTCTTCTACTGAAGCTGAATATCGAGATATGGCCACCACTGCTGAAATTGTTTGGATTCAACAGTTACTCAAGGACTTGTATATTTCGAGTTCTGTTTCTCCTATGTTACATTGTGATAATATCTCAGCTATGGCGCTGGCAACTAATCCGATTCTTCACTCCAAAGCTAAACATATTGAAGTGGATTGTCACTTTGTTATAGAACGTGTTTAACAAGGCATTATTTCTCTTCAGTTTGTATCCTTTACTGATCAATATGCAGATATCCTTACCAAGGGTTTATGTTCTCATTCTTTCAGTCATCATTGTTCCAATCTTATGCTTGGGGCTTCCCAACATAAACTTGAGGGGGAATGTTAGAATATAAGGGATATTTGTATTTTATCATTTGAGTTATGTAGAGGATGCCACATGTCTTTATATTAATAGTAGAAGTGCCTTGTAATGGCTAAGTTAACAGAAATAGAAAGACTCAGTTGCAAATATTCTTCTTCTCTCTAAAACCTCTTTGATACTTTCTCTCTCTAACTTCATAGCTAAGTTTCTTTAGCTTCAGCAATGTTATCACTTACCGCAAAGCGGGAAGCTTTGTTGGCTTGGAGTCGCCCTTTGCAAATCCTTTTTTCAAAGTGACAGTTTCGGCGTCCATCAACTTTTTAAGTTATGGCTAAAAGTTGTTTGCACTCACTTTGCACATTGTCTCTAACTCGTGTGGAGTTTCTGGACAGTGCTTTGGAGCTGGATTTATTTCTGGTTCTTCTTTCCCTTCTCTTGAGAAATTAAGCATACTAAATTGCATCGGCGTCACCCATCTCATAATTACTTGTCCAAACATCAAACATGTACACATTGTAAAAACGTTTCTTAACAACATGGACATTTCGGGGAGACTGGAGAATTTGTAAATCGCATCCGCTTTCGAAGAGAACGTAAATGGAAGTTGGGGTCAACATATTTGCCTCAAACTGCAAATTTCTATTGGGAGTCTGTTTTCATTTATGAGAAAAGTTCAATCTCGAGCTTTCCCGCCCTGAAAACATGTCACCTAGCTTGTTGGCCGATAGAAATAGATATGAGCATGGTGAGGACGACAACCAATCTATTTTGCGAATCTTTGCACGTCAAAACCTTTGCATTTTTTATGGCTATCTCCGGGTTAGTTTTTCCTAAATTTATGCATGCATGCTTTCTTGTTTTACTTAGAGATTATGTGCAGTTCATTGATTAATTAGATGGTAATGAATTCATCTCATAACATCAAACATGCATTGTTTTGTTTGTTTTTAGAAAACAAAATGCAATGCTGCGTAGATTTTCTCCTTTAATCCATAAAGGTTGTGATAGATTACATTGTTTCGAATTCTTACTACCCTATAAGATCGAACGGTGGGTGGCCGAGACTTTCTTGAACCCTAGGGCCTAGGAGAACAAGACGCTTAGAGCAGTTCCATAGTGGGCTATTGCCCGATGGACTGGCTCTCAAACAGGGCCAGAGAGCCTGAGTGGGGAGGTCCAGTGTGTGTTGGCGATGGAGCCCGAGCGGGCCCAAGGGAGAGGCCCGATAGGAGTTGCCAGCCCGAGAGCCCAAAGGCCACGTGATGCAAGGCTGACGTTAGCCCGAGAACACCGGAATATTTGGCAAGGATTCAGCCCGATTCCAATCTCGACTTAAAACTCCATTAAAAACTGTAATTTAAGCACAAAAATGATGCTAAAATGAAAAGGAACAAGATTCTACCACTGTGAGTAACAACCGTGGTTGAGATTGGCCGGGATCGGTCACGGAGCTCGCCGGATTTTGGAAAAACGAAATAGAAAGCACACAAAATATCAAAATCTGCAATAAACCTAGAAGTCAATTATCTTGCAGTGCTCTTCTCCAGAAATTTGTAGGAAAAAACGAAATCAAATTTGGAGTTGTAAAACATAAATTATAATAGAAATTTGATTTGTGATTTCGAATTTGCAGTGCTCTCTCTCTGCTTTGAGGAACAAGAAGAAAGACCTACTGGTCCTTCGATCCAAATCAGGTGCAAAATCTGCAGCTTCCTCCTTTGAGGTAGAAAACAGGGAGAAATGGGGGAGAAAAAGAGAGCGGGGAGGGAGACGGTCGGCCAGAGAAGAAAGGGAAGACAATGAGGGAGAGGGGAGTGAGAGAGTGGGAAGGAAGAAGAAAAAAAATGGTAGAAGTTTCGAGAGATAGGAAGAGATTTCCAAAAGGAAAAGATAAATTAATAATATAATATTAATTTATACAAAGTAAATATTATAATATTAATTATAAACAAATAAAAATACTAATATTTTATTGCCTATTGTCATGGCTATTCAGTGTAGGGGTGGAGATGCAAAAGGCAGTTACTGTTCATTAAGGGCACAGTTAGTGTTCATTGGGTGAATTAAATAGTGAATAGCCCTAGATCTTTGCAACGGTGGAGTTGCTCTTATACTCTATTACACGCTATAAAATCGTTGAGAATGTGACTCAAGTTTGCAAGGTTTTTGCTTGAACACGGAAGGAGTTTGCGGAAAATGATTCTTGGGTGCGTTTGGTACGCAGACGGAACGGAACGGAACGGGACGGGACGGGACGGAACGGGACGGGACAGGACGGAACGAAGGTGTAATTTTTGAAAAAGACATGGGGTATATTTGTCTTAAAATGGTAAAACATTGTGTTCCACAGACGTGGAACAAACCCGTTCCAGGAGGAGGAGGTGGGACGCAAAAACACCCAAAATCTGTCCCGTGGAACAGCTCGTTCCACCCATTTTTGGCGCACCAAACGCGGGACGGAACGTCTCGTCCCGTTCCGTCCCGTCCCGTCCCACGTACCAAACGCACCCTTAATTTCCGAGACTAGCGATACGAGGGATAAAATCAGCTTACCCGAGGATTCCCCCAGGCACTGTTGAAGTAATTCAATCTTATAGTTTTGAATTATTTTGTTTTTGCATGACTTGAGGTTTTGATTGATTAATTCAACATTGTATTTATCTTTCTGGAGATTGTGGAAGCCAACTGACACAAGGAAAATAGAGAGATTAGATTATACGATCAATTCAAATCATAGTTACACAAAATTAACTGGTATGAGAAGTGCAAGCAGCAACAAATTTGAGGGGGACCGTAAGATATACAAAGACCAGGACATTGTATAAGGGCACATTCGACTTCGTGCGTCATCGATCCTCGTGCTAAAGCGAAGCAAGTGCCGACCTGTGGGCAATGTCGTAAACGGAGAGAAGGATTTCAGCACCTATTAACGCAATGATGAGCCATTCCAAGAAATCTGACTTCCTGTTTTGGAGAATTTCCTGAAGAAAACGAATATTGTGCTGCAACGAAGAAAACAAAATGTCACCGCAACATCCACAGCAGTTGAAAACTAGTTCTTCAGATTTAGTAAACCAGTATTGAGTTGTTTCGTGTACCTCCACAAACTTCAACTTAAAATCAAGACTTGCAAATCTCTGAGTTAACTCAAATTCATCCCTGAGATATTCCCATATCTGAGCATATTTGGCATCCTTCCAGGCAATATCCGATCTGCAAAGTCGATCGATTTTTCATTAGTTAGATTAAACATGTCAAGAAACTAAAAACCGTCTCAAATGGGTGAAAAAGAATAGCGGAAAGGGTTTTTTGTCTTCTGATTCATTACTTTTCCTGTCAATCATAATCATACATGCAGATAACATTTATGCCCGTCTTATGGAGGATCACTGTTATCCAAAAACAAATTTCAGCTTAATAACTGCAATATGGATTTAAAACTATTACCTCTCAAAAAGTCCGAGCTTAAGAATCACATCAGCAAGATTAGAATTTGCCTTTCCCACTAACTGAAACAGTTTCTTCCTCTTCATTTTAAACTTCCCAGTAGTTTCCATTTCACGATTAATGTCCGTAAATTCTGCAACCATTCCATCAACCTAAAGGAGAAGAAACAGCGTTCTGAGATGAATCAAGAAGTTATGATTTCACAAGGTTGAAGTTCCCAAGATTATAAGAAGCATATATACCTGGCGCACATAGTAATCAAGTGCAATACTTTGACCTAGAACACTACCAATGGTACGGATTCCATCAACATTCAAGTACTGCAACATTATGTAATCTAATCCACCTTCCATCCATGTGTGCAAAGTGGGCTTTTCTCTCACCTCATACTCTGATTTCATAACAAAATAAAAGTTCAGATGTGAAAAATATCCCAAAAATTGTAATCCACAACCATTGGAGCAGCAACAATGAAGCAGAAAATATTACCCTGCAACATTAAAAATTAACGAAGGTAGCAGTCCAATAATATTGCTTAACCAAGAAATAAAATAACAATTAAGCGGCTTGAATACTCAGTCAATAAATAACTTTCTTAGCTAAAAGGCAACATGAAAGATGCAGAATCCAAAATTCATAAACTTGTTATCTCAAAAGATATAATTTTGATTATAGAGTCTCACCATCCTTTCTCATTTCAGGTAGCGATCCCGATGCGTGTTTTTCCACGATTTTCAAATACCCATCGATATCTTGTTCACGGACATTGAACAAGACAATGGAGCCATACTGAAAGACTACCATGTAACAACAGTCACTCCCACTTAAACTAAGACCCAAACCCTGAAACAAAGAAAGTGCATTCAACTTATAGTATCATTTTACGGGCAGATACACAAAATTCAGGTAAAATGAAGAGGCAGTAAAAAGTACAAGATTATCCCATTTGTAGAAGGGTCTTACTCTTATGATCCCTTTCTTTGTTAGGAAAAAAACACTACTAAATCAGAACCGAAAGCACTGGAAATCAAAGAAAAACACGGCAAACTTACGTCATTAGAATCGGAAAGCTCCCCGAACTTAAAAACAACGTAATTAGTCATTCGCGACGTAGGTGGGATGAAATTCAGCCTGTTCTGCTCCACCAAGCTTCTTAAATCCACACTACATTTCACAAAGACACATGCAAATTAGAAAGACCAAGTAAAATCACAGAATTCATACTCTCATCCAAAACAATATGAACACTAAACTAGTGAAAGCCTCTGCCTTTTCGATTCCAAACATTTCTGGGGAATTTTGAAACAAAAAGTTACTAAATTAAAAAAATATGAAATATCAGAAGACAGAACCTGGTGGAGAAGAAGTATGCTCGAACAGGAATCGAGGGCTTGGAGTCTTCGTCCACGGTGGCTTTGTAGCCATCGCCGACCTCCGAGCACGACACCGGCTCGTTCCACTCCAACGTATCGGCATGCATGACCGACGAAATGCAGCGCACGACGGCGAGGGCGAAACTGGAGGCGATGCCGTGGATTCTGAGAGTCGGAATCGAAGAGCACGGAGAAGTTGTGATCGAATGGCGGTTTAAGGTTTTGGAAATGGAAGGAGAGTGGGGATGGAGTAGGGTTATGATTGTACGGACGGTGACGGGAGGAGTGGATGGGGAGGAGGAAGAAGAGAAGGAGGAGAAGGAGGGAAAGAGACGCGCCGCCTTGAGGTGGGCGTCGATGGCACGCCGCATTTGGGTTTCGGGGTTTAGGAGAAGGAGAAGGGTAGTATGAGTTCTTCTGACTCAGTCCCAGTTGGCTCGTCCTGGGGTTTATCGGATTTGGATACTCGTCAGATTCCCTCCCTGGGGATGACACACGGAAAAATCGTGCGGTCACAATTAATTTATTTTTATAATTTTAAAAGTAAAACAATTTTGTTTTGTGTAAAAAATATAAAAAAGAAAAAAAATTGTGACCATATGATTTTTTATCAATGATCCGTATTCGTTAATCCCTAGGATCCCTAGAGAGTGGATCTTGCGAGAATTCAAATCCGGATTTATTGATGGACAATTTTCCTACGCGGAAAAACAATTTTTATAATTTTTTTATTTTTAAAAAGAATAATGTTAGGGGGATTAAATTTATAGAAGAAATTTGCAAACTAAATGATGTGTCATCAATAGAAAATAAGCACGATTATTAACGTTTAAGTAATAATTCAATTATCAACTTCTATATCATTTAATTTACAAAATTTAGTCTTCCTAGCATTACTCTTTTTAAGACATTACCATTTTTTTTTTTGGACAAAGTTTCATTACCACAAGGCACAAGCAGACAATTACAAATCAATTACAGGGGTGTCAGGTGGTACATATGTTCGAGCGATCAATTTCTTGATCGGAATGTAAGTAGCACATAATGCAAATAATTTTAAACCCATATACAACCATTCCACAAACCGCACCTTTAGAACGAGGAGCCCCGAGGCAGATAGCCTCATGGACGAGATGTGGCATACCAAGCATCGAAACCCTTACTAAAGCCATCGTAACCAGCGAGACTACAAAATTGCCGTAGTGACACAAACAACTTGTTGAAGCAACACATAACTAATGACGTGTCCACAGTGGAGATGCAAGTGCAGAATTGGCAGGAGGCGTGGGACGCCAACGGTAGCCGGGACAACACTCATAGGGGTGGGGCGGGAGGGGATACCCAGCCAGAACTACCTATTAAGAGATATAAACCAGTCACAAGTTAGTTACAACAGTAAATAGTTAATTATGGTATTTGTGTAATTAGGTGTAGAAGATAAGGGTACTGATGTAATGAGCCTCTGTGGCTATATATATTCTGGTGTACTGACAATTAATGTTAATCAATGAAAATATCCCTTTCAACATTTTCTACATGGTTTCATCGCCAACCGCCTCCCGGCATTCCTCGATCCTCCATTTCTTCCGCTCAGTTTCTCTGATTTTTGTTCAATTTGATCGGAGTTCTTCGTTGATTTGGTTTTCTGATCACTGTTCTTGATAGGAACTGGCGTCTTTGAGTCGGTGATATCTGGATTTCCTTCTTCTCACCGATTTCATTTCTCGATCGATCTCTCATTTCTTGATCGATTTTCTGCTCTCTGTCTTGCTGATGTTTATCATGGCTTCCCCCTTTCACTCGTCGTCTCCGATTAACTCACCGCCATTACCAAACCCTAATTTTTCTGCAAATTCTCAACCTCAAAACTCGTATATGTCTCTTACGATTCAAAATATTGGTAGCATGGTGCCAATCAAACTCAAACGCACCAATTATCTCCCATGGCGTGCGTTATTTGCTCCGATTTTACGCCGGTACAAACTTCTTGGTCTCATTGACAGTACTGAGCCATGTCTGGCTCCACTTCTTCCTAATCGATCTCTGAATCCAGCTTTTGAGCAGTGGTTTGAAAAAGATCAAAATCTCTTGATCTGGCTCAACTCGACCCTATCTGAAGATCTCATTCCTTTCACTGTAGGTGTTTCTACATCTCGAGAGCTTTGGCAGAAGCTTGAACAACGTTTTGGTGGAGTTTCTAAAGCTCATGTCCACCAGCTTCGCTCTCGTCTTCAGTCAATCCAAAAAGGCTCTCAATCGATCTCGGAATATCTACAACAAATCAAGGAAATTTCAGATTCTCTCAATGCGGTCGGCGCCCCTATATCTGATCGTGATCTAATTGCTACAACGCTTCACGGTCTTCCTGATGAATTCGAGTCCTTTATTGACTCTATCATGCTGCGTTTGTCTTCTACTTCTCTTGATGAATTACATGGTCTGTTGCTGACAAAAGAGATTTCCATGGCTCGTCGCAAACAACCTCTATCCATCGCTGCTACTGAGCCCTTTCAAGCGTTCTCTGTCCAATCTCAAGCACCTTTACTGCCGACGCCTTCTTCACAGGCCTTTGCTGCATATAGTCATCATCTTCAATCTTCTTTTCGTTACAATTCTAATCGAGGCAAAAACAATCGTAATGTTTTCAGAGGCAATCGCAATTTTCGTCCTCATCGTGAACACCACACTGGCTTTTATCGTGATGGTCCATCTCATGCCCCTACTTCAGCCTCTCAGTCCACCACTCAACGTTATTCATCTATTCATAAGAATACATGTTAAATATGTGGCTTCACCAGTCACGAAGCTATTGATTGTTTTGACAGAATGAATCCTGAGATATTTGGACGCGTGCTACCAGCCAAACTTGCAGCTCTTTGTGCTTACTACTCGTCAAAACCATCCCCATCTTGGTTGTTAGACTCTGGTGCCACATCCCATATTACCAATGACATTGCCAATCTCTCAGTTGCCTCTCCCTACACTGGTGAAGACAAAGTATATATAGGAGATGGTAAAGGTCTGTCTATTCACAATATTGGTACCTCTTCTTTAAATACATCTCATACTTCCTTTAAGTTGAGTAATGTATTACATGTACTTGCTATGAAACACAACTTATTATCTGCCTACCAATTTTTAAAAGATAATAATTGTGCCTTGACTCTTGACCCTGATGGATCTACTGTAAAGGATCGTGTTTCGGGGAAGACGCTTTTGCGGGGACAAGTTAAAAATGGTTTCTATCCTCTTCAAGGCTCAGGTCATCCCCCTTCTTCATCACTCTCGGCTTTCATCAGTGTCAAAGCTCATGTACAGATTTGGCATCGAAGATTGGGTCATCCATCTTCTTCTGTCTTTCGCAAGGTTCTTTCAAGCAATAAACTTGTGGTACATGGCAGGACTACTGGTGATCTCTTCTGTTCCGATTGTGCTTTAGCTAAAAGTCACAAGCTTCCTTTTGGATTTGCTCGTTCTACAACTACTCAAAGCCTCCAATTGTTACACTGTGATCTTTGGGGTCTTGCCCCCATCACTTCACCTAGTGGTTTTAAGTACTACTTGTTACTAGTAGATGATTACAGTCGATATAGTTGGTTATTTCCATTAAAGGCTAAATCTGATGCTTATTCTACTTTCATTGTATTCAAACAATATGTGGAAAATCTTCTTGGAAATAAAATCAAAGTTGTGCATTCAGATTCTGGTGGTGAGTTCATTAGTGCAATGTTTCGGTATTTTCTTCATACTCATGGTATTGTTCATCAATTAACATGCCTTTACACCCCTGAACAAAATGGCTGTGCTGAAAGAAAGCACCGACACATTGTGGAAACTGCCAGAACATTACTTGTTGCCTCTAATACTCCCCAACTCTATTGGGTGTAAGCTTTCTCCACGGCTGTGTTCCTTATTAATAGAGTACCAATCTCTGGACTTTCTAAATCTCATTGGGAATTGCTCTTTTACAGGCCACCCGATTACTCCCGTCTTAAAGTTTTTGGCTGTAGATGTTTCCCGTGGCTCAAACCTTATACTCATTCCAAGCTGGATGCTAAAAGAAAAAGCTGTGTTTTTCTGGGTTACAGTTTACAACACAAGGGATATCGATGCCTTAACCCAGTCACTAGTTGTATCTACATTTCTCGACATGTCCAGTTTGATGAAGCCACATATCCTTTTCAGTCTCCTCCCACCAGTCCAGCTATTTCTTCGGAATCTGTTTCAACTCCCATGGATCTGCAATTCACTGTTCCTCACAACATTGGTGTTTCTTCTGGCTTTTCAGTTCTAGATTCGAGTTCCCACTTTGGTTCTTCTCAAGGTCCTATTCCTGCAACTACTGCCTCCCTTACAGAATCTCCACATCCACCATCTCCACAGGCTGCACCAATTATTTCTCTGCCCCCTGCCAACACCCATCCTATGATCACTCGTTCTAAAGCTGGTATTTTCAAGCCCAAAGTATATGTAGCTACAAAACATCCTCTTCCATCTGATCTTGATTTTGTTCCAAATACATATTTGCAAGACTCTAAACATGCTCATTGGAGATCTGCCATGCAAGATGAGTTCAATGCCTTACAATCAACAGGGACGTGGACATTTGTTCCTCCATCTTCATCCTCCAAGTGGGTTTTCCGCATAAAAAAGAAACCTGATAGTACTGTTGAATGATTTAAAGCTCGTTTAGTTGCCAATGGGTATCATTAGCAAGAAGGAATTGATTTTCAAGAAACCTTCAGTCCTGTAGCTAAACCAGTCACAATTCGCGTCATTTTGTCACTGGCTGTGCAGTTCAATTGGTTTTTAAATCAATTAGACATCAGTAATGCCTTTCTTCATGGTGATTTAAAGGAGGATGTATACATGCAGCAGCCTCCAGGTTTCACTGATCTCAGTATGCCCCATCATGTCTGCAAATTACGGAAATCCCTTTATGGTCTCAAACAAACACCTCGTGCTTGGTTTGACAAACTGTTTCAAGCTCTTATTCAGCTTGGTTTTAGGCAATCTTCCTCCGATGCTTCTTTATTTGTTCTTCACAGTACCACTCCTATCCTAGTACTTATGTATGTCGATGACATATTAATCACTAGACCTGACTCTTCCCTCTGCACTCTATTCATTCAAAAACTAAGTGTTATTTTTCCTGTCAAAGACTTGGGTCCCTTGCACTATTTCCTGGGATTAGAGGTTCATCGATCATCCACAGGTCTCTTCCTTCATCAAACCAAGTATTTACTGGATCTTCTCAGCAAAACCAATATGGCTGGTGCAAAGCCTTGCTGCACTCCACTTGGATCTAATAAATTGGATCACACTGGTCCTCTTTTGTCCAATCCAACTGAGTACCGTTCTATTGTAGGTGGTTTACAGTATTTAACATGGACGCGTCTTGATATTTCCTTTGCTGTGAATCAAATCTGTCAGTTCATGCATGCTTCTTGAGACCAACACATGCAAGCTGCAAAACGTGTTCTTCGTTATCTCATGGGTTCTGTGTCTGAATGACTATGGTTCAAAAAGGGTGCCACTACTCTCACAGCCTTCTCAGATGCAGATTGAGCTGGCTGTCCTTTTGATAGGCGTTCCACCAGTGGTTACACTGTCTTTCTGGGATCCAATCTTATCAGTTGGAGTGCCAAGAAACAAGCTACTGTGGCACGATCATCAACGGAAGCCGAATATCGTTCTCTTGCCCACACTGCCGCTGAACTGACTTGGATATGCAAAATCTTCCGTGACATTGGTTTCCCCCTCTCCCAGGTTCCTACCCTCTGGTGTGACAATATTTCAGCCATCTCCCTTGCTTCTAATCCGATATTCCATACTCGAACTAAACATGTGGAGATCGACTATCATTATATTTGCGAGTTGGTTTTGGCTAATCTCATCAAGGTCCATTTTGTTTGCAGTCAGGATCAGTTAGCCGACATTCACACCAAATCTCTTTCCAAAAGTCGATTTCAGTTTCTTAAATCCAAGCTTCCTCTTGGTTCCTTAGTTGATCCCAACCTCAGCTTGAGGAGGTGTATTGAGAGATCTAAACCAGTCACAAGTTAGTTACAACAGTAAATAGTTAATTGTGGTATTTGTGTAATTAGGTGTAGAAGATAAGGGTACTGATGTAATGAGCCTCTGTGGCTATATATATTCTGGTGTACTGACAATTAATGTTAATCAATGAAAATATCCCTTTCAACATTTTCTACACTACAATCGTCATTGAAACGCCACCACAGCCCATAAGCTTGCATAAGACCTGTTAGCACCAAGAGCCGCAAGATATTTCCGCCGTCCGGTAGGGTGAGAAACGGGGGTAATGTTCAGATAATTACAAGATGACACGAGTCGTAGAAACACAAAAAACATCATCGTCCAAAGTGGACATAATATAATCGGGGAGTCACCATAGTCAATAAGTTCCAACCCAACGCCACTTCCCAAATCAACAAAGCGGTCCGACACCATGTTACGTTCTTCGTAAATGTGTACTATACTGCAGTTCCATCTACACTGATAAACTCCTGACAACCCAATATACGGGTAGGATGATGAGGGTAACCAAACTCTAACTCGAAACATTTTCTTATTCCGCCATTTCCATGGGAACCAAGAAGTAAAAACAAAAGTAGGAAAAATCATGGCAGTTGTAGTCTTCCAAGTTCCAAGAAACCCACTCAACAATATCATTAGTTTACAGTGATTGGATCATAGTGATTCTCCGATGGAGTATAAGGAGTTTACATTTCCAAGTTGAAAGCTTTTGTTGCACTTTGTCAATCACGCGTAGAATTAGAGGAACTCCCAAATACTTACCAAGGTTTTCAGTCACAGGAGATCTACAAATTTCAGTAATATCAGTAGCAACCAGAGAGTCCAAATGTTGCCATAACAGCTCCCTGGTGCTGTTACAAGGGTTAACATAAATCATGGTGAATAATACATTGCATGTAGAAGAAAAAACTAGAGCAGACACCGCCTGATCAAGCCAGTCCACTACTTCTAATTTGCATTTTTGATCATCCCATAGCACCCACATACCTCCCGAGAAACCCCAGCATCAACTAATCATATGTTGGAAACCCCAATGACTTGATCACCTTCTGAGCTTCGGCCCTACTGATTCGAGGCTCAACCATGACACAAATACTGACATTATTTATTCTGGAATGATCTTTGACAGAGGCCCGCAAAGACTTCCTCCCTGCACTTCTAAAATTTCAACAAAGAATATTCATAATAAAATGGAATTTGAGGTGAGAGATGGCCTAGACCACAGGAGTCAGTTGATAACCATGTCCTCCCCGCTATTAGGGAGAGCACGATCACACTTGCTAGCCTCATTAGAAGGTTGTCCAGTGAATTTTAGAGAAGTGTTTTGCTGATCTTCACGACATGTCTCTGGAACCATAGAGTAGGATACCCTTTCGGACTCATCTTCGTTTTCATTCGATGTCATCTTTATATTGTTATTGGTCGCATTACCATAAGGGTCTACAGTATAATTCCAAAAATATTTGGAGGTTGTACAACCATTATATCGGCTGCCCATTTTCTGCACTCTCCGCATTGCCACTATGATCATGTGCATAAGAGTAATGAGTAAGTGCTGAAATTTTCCTGCAACTCTTTGTAGCTTTTTGCCTGAGGGCATTAACATTGGTACTAGGACTAGCATGAACAGGCTTGTGCATAGTTAGCCCATTGGCATTGGTCAAATCTTTGAGGACCTTTCTAGGCCTCCCAACTTTTTTCTTTCCTGAAGCAATCTGGTTCTGCTTAATTACCTCTAGCAACGGTAGACTTCTCCTCCGGTTTCTTTCCCCAATCTTTTAAAAACTCATTGGATTCCCTCAGCCTCAAAGCAATGCTCTTTGTTGTGCCCAACCTCGCATCACTTGAAACAAATCAAAGGTAAATTATGAGAATGCCCTTTTCCAGTCAGTTTAATATCAGCGGATTTCTCCAATTCATATAAACCTTATCAGAAAATCGAATCGACTGGAACATCCATCTATTCTGTTTCTTAGGCCATTTCCATCGGCCAAAGAGTTTTAGGCCAAAATATGGCCCTTTTTGACACAAACTCATCTCCAATAAAGGGTTGTGCCAAAATTGTTTTGGACCCACTGGGCCAAAATCCAGCCACATGGCCAGTGGGCCGGGCAACATAACCAGTCAGCCAGCCCGAAAAGTTACGCCTAGCTGTCAGCAACCCACTTGCTAGCTAACATCAGTTAGCTGTTGGATTTGAATTTTTTTTCCAATAGATACCTAAGCCATTTCTACACTATTTCTCACATCCGTTTCACTCTTATATATTATCTTATCTCATTTTATTTCAATTCTTCACATTCTTTAAACTCCTATCCGAAATTTTTTTTTTTTTTTTGAAGCAAAACATACATAGCATTCCGAAAAATTATTATGATTACATAAAGATAAGAAATATGAAGAGTTACTCATTTAGAAATATAGTAGTTTAATTCAATTAACCAATAAGGTTAACAAACAAACTTAAAAATAATAAATTATTGAGGGGGCTAAAAAATAGCCCCCTTGGTTGGAGATTATATATAAATATGGTCTGACACTGTTCATTAAAAAAAAAAAATCTTGCAAGGCTATAATCTGGATGGGGGGGGGCTAAACATAGCTCATTCGGTTGAAGATAGCCGTACAATATATCTTTTTTATTTACGATAAATACAACTTCTTTTATAAGAAAAATAAGATTAAATATTACTAAAGCAAATTGGGCCTATAATCAGCTTGAAACCGTACTTTCATCAAATATCAAGTCGATGTGTTTCACCACGTACTAACTTATACAGCTTTATTTAGAAAGTGAGGGACCAAGATTATGTAATAGTTGGGTCCAATGATGCCCAAAAAAAGTAAAAATAAAATGATCAATACATTTGCACCTACTTTGTTCTCTTTAAGAAACAAGGCAAGCCTTGTCTTTTTGAAAGGAGAGAGTTAACTTCAGACCTCGGTGCCAAGATGAATGCTTTAAACTAATTTACAAATCTTTTGCTATTAAGTTTATGTATAATTTATATATTATTGCATGTTGTATTTTCCTACCAATTGATTTTTTCTTAATATTTTTTGAGAGCTGCTAGACCCATCCCGTTGTCTTATTTCTCTACCTACGTTATATTTACACCCACTATAAAAACTTAAAAAATTAAAATGTTATTTTCCCACCCACTATTATTCCTAAAATAACCCTATATATAATTAGAGATAAATTTATCTTAAAAAAAAAAAGAATATAAACAAATAATATTACTCTCTTCTAAAAGCCAAAAAAAAAAAAAAACCGTTTCCTTTCCAAATTCCAACTTTTGGGGGGGGGGTGAAGAATTCTGGGTTTTCATTCGTTGCTTATCCCCTTTTGTTTTCTTTTTCATATGCATTTCCCCTTTCCAAATTCCAAGGGCTCATCCAAGGAAAAGTTCAGAAATAAAGAACTAGGAATATATATTTGTTTTCGGAGTTCACTGCGGTTTCAAAATTAAAATAATTAACTGAAACCAAATGTTCGAAAACGAACCAAGGATGAAGCAATGGAGTTCATCACCATCAAAAGGCTTTGAAACAATGTGTGCCCAGTATGAAGCAAATGGTGTGAGATTTGTGTTTCACCTTCTGGTTATTCGAAGGGCAATTAATTATATAAAATTCAACAATACTGTAGAAAGGAAAAGAGGGAAACAGTTGTTCAAGGAAAACTCAATAAAAAACAAATCTACCCTAACCTAGTGAAAACGAATTCCAGGAATTCTCATAGGAAAACGTGAAACAAATTGCACCATAACCTAATGCAAATTCAAATAAAAAGTCACGCGATGCTTCAATTGTACGATGTCGACAATTCAAGATGACCCACATAAAGTTATCTTTTACCTCTTTGACGGAAATATAATCATCTACTTCTTCAATAGAAACGTCATCTTGTAAGTTCATTCTTTTTGCTTTTTTTGAATGAAAGGAGATGGGAAGGATGAGTTAGAGTTTAAGGGAGACAAATTTTCTAAACATAGCGTGAGAGTTGTCACATCCAAACTTTTCTATTTGGGTAAATTACATAGTAGCCCCTCAGGTTTGAGGTCTATTGCAATCTTATACAACATCTTTAAAACATTTCACTTTCATACCTCAAGTACTATTTTATTTCAATTTCATACAACCGTTAGATTTTTCATCCATGGATTTGTTAAATGCTGACGTGGCTGCCACATATATGACACGTGGCTGCCAAATGTCTGCCACGTGGCAAATAAAATAATTTTTTTATTTTTTTTTTAAAAACCTGAAATTGGAAGAAGAACAAAAAAAAAAAAAAAAAAGGGACCGAACCCAGAAGAAGGAGGAAGAAGAAGAAAGAGGAGGAGGAGGATGAGGAGGAGGAGGAAGAAGAAGAAGAAGAACAAAAAAAAAAAAGAAAAGGGACCGAACCCAGAAAAAGGAGGAAGAAGAAGAAGAGAAGAAGAAAGAGGAGGAGGATGAGGAAGAAGAAGAAGAAGAAGAAAAAAAAAGAAAAAAAAAAGAAAGGGACCGAACCCAGAAGAAGGAGGAAGAAGAAGAAGAGAAGAAGAAAGAGGAGGGAGGAGAAAGAAGAAGAAGAAGAAGAAAAAAAAGAAGAAAAAAAGAAAGGGGTCCGAACCCAGAAGAAGGAGGAAGAAGAAGAAAGAGGAGGAGGATGAGGAAGAAGAAGAAGAAGAAGAAAAAAAAAGAAAAGAAAAAAGAAAGGGACCGAACCCAGAGGAAGAAGGAGGAAGAAGAAGAAGAGAAGAAGAAAGAGGAGGAGGAGGGAGAAGAAGAAGAAGAAAAAAAAAAGGGTCTGAACCCAGAAGAAGAAGAAAGAGAAAGAGAAGAAGAAGAAGAAAGAGAAAGAGAAGAAGAAGAAAGAGAGAAAAAAAAAAAAGGGACGGAACCCAGAAGAAGAAGGAGGAAGAAGAAGAAGAGAAGAAGAAAGAGGAGGAGGAGGAGGAAGAAGAAGAAGAAGGAAAAAAAAAAAAAAAGGGTCCGAACCCAGAAGAAGAAGAAAGAGAAAGAGAAGAAGAAGAAAGAGAGAAAAAAAAAAGTGGCAGATATGTTTTTTTTTAAAAAAAATTAAAAAATTATTTTATTTGCCACGTGGCAGACATTTGGCAGCTACGTGTCATATATATGGCAGCCACGTCAGTATTTAACAGATCCATGGATGGAAAATCTAACGGTTGTATGAAATTGAAATAAAATAGTACTTGAGGTATGAAAGTGAAATGTTTTAAAGATGGTGTATAAGATTGTAATAGACCTCAAACCTAAGGGGCTACTATGTAATTTACCCTTTCTATTTTCTTTTCTATATAAAAAAAAGTAATGCAAAAGGGGGTAACTAAGATCCTTATTAGTCATTTTACAAATGGACAAATTTGTAATTAAAAAATTCATAAAAAAGCGAGTGGAAAGATAAGACATTGGGTGGAAATAACACCTCTCTATTTTTTTAGTATAATTTAAATTTTTTTGTGGTATCTTGATTTCATATGCTATAATTTATTTTTATTGATATTAAAATGAAATTTGTTACAACCCAAATGAATTGCTAGATACACCTTCAGTCAATATTGTGCTTGAAATTTTTGAGTTTGAATAAAAAGCAACCGTGACCTGAAAAAGAAAGCATAGTGATATTCAATTTAGATCTGCGTGTTTACAACTGCATGTAAACCAAATAGTCATTTCTCGTTTATCGACCCAGAAAACAATATGAAACAAAAAGACATATATAATACAACTTCTTATGAGCGAGCTAAGTTAAAAATTAGGGTATACAAACAATTACCTAAGTTTTGAACTAATACCTAATATTTGTCTAGCCCAAAAGGCGTGGGCAGCTAGGTTAGTTTTGGGTTTGCCTAGAGAAAATGGTAGTGCAAGTTTTTCTTGGTTAACATTAGGTTAGAGCGACATTAGGTGCTTAAAGATTTAAATAATGTTACGTTGATTCTAGTTTAGGGTTCGGGGTCAAGGTTGATGAGCATCAGGATCCGAACTACCAACTTTCTTTCTAACATGCAACTTGGATGGCTTGAAACTTATTGTAGTTGATCCAATGCACAGATTATAGCTAACAAGGGAACGTGAGCTATGTTTAGACTGTCGTGAGATAGGATAGTTTTAGTATACTGATAACAGTGTCATAATATTAATTCAACCTAGTATGAGAGGACGAGATGAACCGTTAATTCGCACAATTGGTCATCGCGCTTGGTTGAAAAACTAGTGGCGGGAAGCTACTGTGTGCTGGATTATGACTGAATGCCTCTAAGTCAAAATCTGGGTTAGAAGTGACACATGCACCTGCCGTCTAATTGCCGACCTGCAGTAAGGGCCTCGGCCCCCAAAGGCTCACGTTAATGGTCAAGTCATCGTGGCGGATGAGTCGTGGTGGCCGTCTTGAATTATAATTTTCACCGTGCGGCGGGTATAATCCTTTGCAGATGACTTAAATATGTGACGGGATATTGTAAGTGGCAGAGTGGTCTTGTTGCCATGATCACTGAGATTCAGCCTTGCGTCACTTCGATTCGTCCTTTCCCTTTTCGTCCTTCACACAACCGTTTCAATTGACTCATGTTTTGAGAGGCGAGGCTATTAGTCGACAATTGGGCAAAAATTCCTAACACTTACGCCTATCCGACAATCCTGCAAAATCGTTTATCGATCTTAAAGTTGGCTACCAAATTCATGTCTGGACTTTAATTCTGCCATGTTTTTTTTCCAAGTCATGTCAAGACTTTAGCTTTGCCATGTATTTTGACATATAGCCTCGCTTTATGTCGACAACAAGCAAGGCTAGTACAACCCATGTGATTTGCTATGACATGTCAAAAGGCATTCGAGCCTCGTTTTATGCCGACAACAAGCGAGGCTAAGGCTACCTATGCACATTGTCAATGGCACATCGTTAATTCAAGCTTCTTACATGTCACAAGGTTGGTTTGAGACTCGGCATACACATTATAATATGGATGGGAGACATAATCAATATATTAGATATAGTATTTAATTAAAAATGAAGATGCCAAGTCATGACAAGTTGGTTATTTCTCTAGTCTAATCAGCCAATCATTTTATTACATGTGTATGTAATTAGATTGTTAGGGATTGTAATATTGTACATGGCCTTTGCTATATATACTATACTTCTGTGCAATTATAATTCATTCCAAGAAAGAGGAACATATACAGAAAAGCTATCTCTTAGTTTCTTTATGGTATCAAAGCCAGATTGTCCTATATGTGAAGCCCAACGGCCACACGTACTCCACGTCACCCCGTATATGTTGTCTACGTGTTAGGCTTGAACATTTGTCATACTTGAGGGGGCGTGTTGAGAATTAATCGCACATTGTTAGGAGGATGGACCTTGCATTTGCTTAAAAGTACTTGGGCTACTCCCCATATTGCCAATTGGTTTTATAGTGGAATCCCAATTTCTTCATGGTATCAGTAGCTTTACCATTCATGAAGCTATTGATTGTTTTGATTGCATGAATCCAAAGATATCTAGCAAAATTCCTTCTACCAAACTTGTTGCGATGTGTGCCCACTTTACCTCCAAACCTACTCCATCATGGCTCATAGACTCCGGCGCAACTTCTCATATCACCAATGACATCTCCAACATTATTTTGTCCTACTCGTTAAACTGGCAAAGACAAAGTTTGTATTGGTGATGGTAAATGTTTGTCCACTTAACTTTTGGCTCTTTTTCATTGCATACTTGTAATGCTTTATTTTCATTAAAAAAAAATGTTCTTCATGTTCCTAAAATGAAGCACAATCTATTATTTTCTTTTCAATTTCTCAAAGACAATTATTGTTCATTGACGCTTAACTCTAATGGATCCATTGTCAAGGACCGTTTTACGAGGAAGATGCTTTTGAAGGGTCTAGTTAGGGATGGTTTTTATCCTCCACAAAGCTCTCCTCATATTGGTACATCTTCTCCAACTTCATCATCAGTTCTTATCAAGTGTCAAAGCTCCAATACAAATATGGCATCGTAGATTAGGGCCATTCATCATCCTCTATCTTTAGAAAGGTTATTTATGGCAATAAACTTGCTTTGCAAGGTAAAACTTCAGTTGAATTCTTTTGTTTAGACTGTGCTATATCTAAGAATCATAAGTTGCCATTTAGTCTTGCTACTTCATTTTTTGTGCAAAGTTTAGATCTATTGCATTACTTGTTACTAGTGGATGATCATAGCAAGTATTGCTGATTTTTTTCTTTAAAGGCAAAGTCTGAGGTATGTTCTACATTTTTGCATCAATTTAGTTGTCCTCGTACACTTAAATAGAATGGATGTGTAGAAAGAAAACACGAGCATCTTGTAAAGACAATTGGAACTCTCTTGGTTGCATCTCATGTCCCTCAGGAATACTAGGTTGAAGCTTTTTCTACTACAGTTTATTTGATTAACATATTGCCTATTTTTGGTATTGCCAAATCCCCATGGGAACTGTTATTTATAGATATCCTGATTATACTAGGCTCAATATCTTTGATTGTCATTGCTATCCATGATTAAAACCCTATATTTCCTCTAAGTTAGATGGCAAAAGCAAGAGATGTCTCTTTCTTGGGTATAGCTTATTGCACAAAGGACATAGGTGCTTAGATCCTAATAATAATAGAGTATACATATATCAACATGTTTTATTTGATGAAACCACTTTCCATTTCACAAATCCTCTTACCATTCAACTCCATCATCTAATACTTCAACTCCTATAAACTTGCAATTTCTCATTTCTTCGCATAAAACCATCTTTTTCTACTTCAAGTAATTCATCATTACCACCTATTTCATCTTCAATAATCTCCTCATTATCTGATCATGTTCCTTTACATACCAATACCTCAAGTAATTCATCATTGCTATCTCAGTCCACTTCCAGCACTCTACCTCTGCACAATATACATCCTATGGTCACAAGAACCAAAAATGGTATTTTTAAGCCAAAAACTTACACTGTCACTAAATCTCATTTACCTACTTCCACTGAATTTGCACCTATTACCTGCAATCTGGCTTCCACATATGCTCATTGAAGGTTAGCTATGCAAGATGAATTTAATGCCCTTCTGTTGATGCACAAAATCGAAGATCTTGGAACAACGTAAATCCGACCGTGAATTTGCAGGATATGTAAATAACACAAGATGTATCATGGTTCACCCCAAGGTTTGGGCTACGTCCACACTGATATTGTATTTCTCTGAGAAGTGAAGGGAGTGAGGGAGAGAGCTTCTAAGGGTCAGAGAACTCTTCCCATGGCCTAAGAAATGGCCTCCTCTAATTGTGAGGGTGAGGAGTCCTTTTATTAAACAAGGACTCCTCACTTATTACATATTTGCCCATTCCTTTATTACATAATTACATTTAATTCCACAAGGGTAAAGGAACAGCACCACTGCTTGATAACTGGAAAGTTCCTAAGTGTGTCAACCGCTGTGCTCTGTGGCAAGGCAGACTGGCAAAAATGTCCAACCTTTACTCACATTCGAGAAAACACTCCCAACAAGATTGCTTGCTCAAAAATCGAAGAGGCACCGCTTTTCGAATCTCGAGAGCCAGACTCCCAACAGGATTACTTGCTCAAAAATCGGAGAGGCACCGCCCTCCGAATCTCAAGAGCCAGACTCCCAACAGGAGTACTTTCTCAAAAATCGAAGAGGGCCAGACTTCTAACATGATTTCTTTCTCAAAAATCGAAGAGGCACCGCTCTCTGAATCTCAAGAGCCAGACTCCCAACAGAATTGCTTTCTCAAAAATCGAAGAGGCACCGTTCTCCAAATCTCGAGAGCTAGATCCCCGACAAGATTTCTTGTTCGAAAACCGAAGAGGCACCGCTCTCCGAACTTCGAGAGCCAGATTTCCTTGGATAAAGCTTGTCTGCAATCTTCACACGCAACATCAGCTTTCTAGATACCACAGACCACTTTTTCAAAGTGCTCTGACAAAGTTAAAACACATGAAACTTGCAGCTCCTAGTACATTGCTATGACCAAGAAGGGTAAAGGAATAGCATTACTACTTGTTGTTAGGGAGACTCCTATAAATGTCGACCTCCATCCTCTACGGACAGGCAGACCTGCAAAAATACTCAACCCTTCCTCATATCTGAGAGGGCACTCCCAACGAAGCCTCTCGAAATACTCAGCTTTCTTCCCCCCCAATAATACCTATGCAAACCAGCCACACGAGAGCAAGAATATCTTATATCATCAGGGTCAAAAGCAAGAGTATCCCATATCATGCTTTTTCCCTGTCTTTTCCTTTGCCCTTGTTTTTACATGCAAGATTAGGAGAAAGAAAACAATCAGTCAGCACTTGGAATCAAGCTTCCAGTCATGAACTGACTGCCTGGAACCCCTTGCCTGATTACTTACTTGGCATTGCTCTGGAGTACTCATCTTTAACATCTTATGCTTCCAGAAAAGATACCACATATGCCTGAGGAATAGATAGGGCAAGTGAGAATGATACAAGGAAGCATGTGGAGACAAGCGTAACAGAACATGTGCTGATACATCCACTACTTTGTCAACAGAAAAAGTATCCCATATCATCAGGGTCGAACGTACTCTAGATTTGATAGACTTGTTTTGACCTTCAAATTCTTAAGTCGGCCTTATATTTTTGAGGAAACCAGAAAACTCTCCAACCTAGTTCAAGAATAAGCCTGTGGAAAGTTACTTCTTCAAAAGCAAAAGTATCTCATATATCTCTTCTCCATTTGCTTCTCCTTATCCTTATTGTTGTTTACGACATAAGGAGAAGAAGAACAATTAACCGGAAGCCGAAGTCAAACCTCCGATCCAGGTTGCTTGCTTGGAAGTCTGATTGCTTACCTTGTCTGTTACCTCTTTCGGCAAATCTCCTAGCTCGGCGACTTGAGGGATTCCTACTATAGGGTTTGTATCGCACTTGACCAAGCCCGAAACTACAAGTATGCTTCAAGTGAAATTGATACATTACTTTGTGCATCTCCATCGGTTAAAGATACCACCCTGGATGGATGAAAAGTACTTCCAGAGAAGATGCCACATCTATATATGAGACAGATAAGGCAAGTGAAAATGATACCACACTTCGGTACTTAGAAGTTTCGTGATTACTTAATGGCTTGGATCTTGAAAGTCCCCAACCAAGGAGCTTCCCTCATTGAGGAACTTAGGGGAGCACTGTTTGTACCATACTTTTCCAATCCCGAAACTACTGAGCACATGTTAACGTTATACCGACAAGGACTCAGAAGAGTTTCCCTCCAACTAGGAGGCCAATCACAGCGCGACACGTGTCGACATCAAAAGCCAATCATAGTGCAACATGTGTCAACATCAAAAGCCAATCACAACATGACACGTGTCAATGTCAGAATGAAACTAGAAACTCTCTTCTAAAAATAGAGATCATTCTCTCACAATATTTCCTAATGTCATTTCTACTAAATCATTCACTAGTACTCACTAAAGGAGAGCTTGAACCTATGTACTTGTGTAAACCCTTCACAATTAATGAGAACTCCTATACTCCGTGGACGTAGCCAATCTGGGTGAACCACGTACATCTTGTGTTTGCTTCCCTGTCTCTATCCATTTACATACTTATCCATACTAGTGACCGGAGAAATCTAGCGAAGGTCACAAACTTAACACTTTTTGTTATACCAAAGTCCTCACTGATTTTGTGCATCAACATTTGCGCCGTCTGTGGGAAACGACACGAAAAGCTGTGTCGGTACTCTTTCATTTTTTCATCTGACCATCGTGAAAACTTCACAACCTCCACCGTGAATCTGCAGAAACCCAAGAACCAAACACTTGCACAGTTACTGCAAAACCTAAAATAGAACCAACCTCCCCCAGCTCTCTCTCTCCGCAGCCGCAGCCGCAGCCGTAGCCCTTTGTGGTCAAAATGCAAGAAATCCAGCAATGGATGTCATCAAAACGCAGCAAATCTTGTCGAGGCCGATCGAGAAGGTGATAGTTCACCTACTGGTTCTGCTCAGCATCGTTGACAACTCCAACAGGGTCGCCAAAGACAGTCGCAAGCGCGTCGTCGAAGTTCTGCTCGGCTCGTCGTTCAAGGGCACCGTCGATGTAACCAACAGCTACGCCGAGTCGACGACAATGGCGAATGTGGAACTTTTGCTGATCTAGCAAGTCTGGTGAAGAAGTTCTTCGGGACCCGATTGAGGGCGTTCGGGTCCGAGAGGTTCCATTTGTGGCGATCCGACGATCTAAGTCGCTCCCCAAATCTCCAAGCTATCGTACGCAGCATGTTCTTCGCCGTTCCAGAGAAGCCCCTCGGGCTATACGACCTGTCGTTTGATACTCTTGATAGAGCTGGTCAGACTCCTCTCATGGTGTGGTGATTTGCGAGAACAAAGACGTTTCTTCAGGTGATTAGAGAGAAGAATCAATGGCAACACAAGCAGCAAGATACCTAGTAGTAGTAAAACACATCACATGGAAGTCTTTTGCAATAAATGTCGTTACTGGAGAAGAATCAGCTATGAAGAAGAAGAAAAACTAAGGAGGCTGCAAGATCATCTAAGAAAGTAATGCTAATGAGAAAAATGTTCCCGTACATCCCCCTACATCTGTGTGAAAGCGAAAAGCTGCCTCCTCTAATGAATCATAGGTGGTTGATGATTCTGTAGAGGATAAGCCATCTTAGTCAGCTGCAAGTGTAGTCTAGGCAGGCACAAAAGAGATCACTACTAAGTTGTACATGGAATCTATTCAAGATTTGCTTGCACCAGAAAAGATTAATATTCCTATTCACGAGGACCCGAAGACTGGTGAGGCTTGACCCACAATGGCAATGCATGGGGAAAAGAGAAAGTATGTACTAGTGGTAACCTACCTCACCCTTGGAACATGTGGAAACTTAGCAGTGTTCATGAGCTTTTGAAGCGTGATTCCAGCTGCGTTCTATTGCACAAAAAAGAAAGAAAAAGCAGTGAAGGTAAAGCAGGTTCCTTTAAACACACAGATAGAAAGTGGTCTGGCGACCACGATGATAAAGGAATTCAGACATTTAAATGCCAAGCTATTTGCCATCCCATTCCAAGGTCCCAGCAGTAACCAGGCCGAAAGAAAAAGCAAAACAGATGGTCGGATTTATTTTTTAATGATGTAATTTATTTTTCTTATATGTCGGAGACATCTGTATAAACCCCATCATAGGGTAATAAAAAAAATAATAATAATAAAAGGCAAGCCTAAAACAATAGGCTAGAATGTTGTGTAGAGGGCGAAGGCCCATATGCCTAAAAGAGCCAGGCCTTCTATTATCACCAACTAGGTGATCCAAAGTACGTCTAGTATTACAAAAAATTATTCGGCAGCTTGCCGCTATTACCACCAACCAGGTGATCAAAAGTACGCCCAGTACTCTAAATTATTCGGCAACCTGTCGCTATTATCACCAACCAGGTGATCAAAAGTACGCCCAGTACTTCCAATTATACATGAGCATTACTTATGTCAATCATACATAAACATTCATGACCATTACTCATATCAATCATACATAAACATTCATGAGCATCACTCATGTCAATCATACATAAACATTCATGAGCATTACTCATGTCAATCAGCTTCAAAAGCTTCATTTACAGAGCTCTAACTTCAAAAGCTTCATTTACAAAAGCTCTAGCTTCAAAAGCTTCATTTACAGAGCTCCAGCTTCAAAAGCTTCATTTACAGAGCTCTAGCTTCAAAAGCTTCATTTACAAAAGCTCTAGCTTCAAAAGTTTCATTTACAGAGCTCCAACTTTAAAAGCTTCATTTACAGAGCTCTAGCTTCAAAAACTTTATTTACAAAAGCTCTAGCTTCAAAAGCTTCAAAAGCTTCACTTGCAAAGCTTCACCTACAAAGCTTTAGTGCAGGGTATACAAATACCACCTCCGAACAACCGCTACTTCGGCCCATACATGGATTCAATTTGAAGTCTCTAGCAACAGACTTCATTCACAGAATACTTGGGGGACTACACTATGTACCATATATTGGGCCTCAACTGGGCCTCATAAAAATACTTAGGGGACTTTAGCCCATTATTTATGTATTGAGGAGTGAGCCCTTATTTTATAAAAGGGACTCCCTCACCATCATTAGAGAGCATCAACTCTAGCCCATTATTCATGTATTGAGGAACGAGCCCTTATTCTATAAAAGGGACTCCCTCACCACCATTAGAGAGCATCGCCGCCTACTGAGCAACCGCCTTGCCGCGAGCATCAACTCTAGCCCATCATTTATGTATTGAGGAGCGAGCCCTTATTCTATAAAAAGGACCCCCTCACCTTCAACGCCACAAGCCAAGTTAACCAAGGCAACATAAGCCACAAACCGAGCAGCCTCGCAACATGTGCTACTTCTAATTGAGCATCATTTCAGATTGGGCACCGCCGCATACCGAGTATCAGTTCAAGACGACATCTAGTTACTTTGGTCCACACATGGACTGAATTTCAAGTCTTCAGCCAAAAAACTCTCTTGATTGAAGACTTAGGGGACTACTATTTATACCATACTTAGGGTCTCCGTATTTAGACCTCGTATAAATACTCGAGGGACTTAAATGTAATTATGTAATAAGGGAAGGGGAAAATATGTAATAAGTGAGGAGCCCTTATTCTATAAAAGGACTCCTCACAATTAGAGGAGGCCATTTCTTAGGCCATGGGAAGAGTTCTCTGACCCTCAGAAGCTCTCTCCCTCACTCCTCTCACTTCTCAGAGAAATACAATATCAGTGTGGACGTAGCCCAAACCTTGGGGTGAAACACGATACATCTTGTGTTATTTACATTTCTTGCAGATTCACGGTCGGATTTACGTTGTTCCAAGACCTCCGGTTTTGTGCATCAACACCTTCAATCCACTGGCACTTGGATTTTAGTTCATTCATCTTCATCTCAAAATGTGGTTAGTTGTAAATAAATGTTTAGAATAAAGAAAAAGCCTGATGGGACGGTTGAAATATACAAAGCAAGGCTTGTTAATAAAGGATTTCACCAACAAGAAGGTTTAGGTTATCAGGAAGCATTCAACCTTGTGGCAAAACCTGTTACAATTAATATTTTGTTAACCTTTTTAGCACAATTTAATTGGTTTAGATAAGGTTGTTAGAGATTGTATTGTACATAACCTTTCTATTATACTATACTTCTGTGTAATTATAATTCATTTAATGAAAGATGAACATTGACAGAAAAACTATCTCTTAGTTTCTTTATTAATCAATGTTACAAAAATCAACTAGGCACTAGGTGATAACCGTCTGCCTCAACTAGGCCCAAGGCACTAGCCCTTAAGTAGGCGGTTGCCTGGACGAAGCTTATGGGCGGCCGGGGCTAGGCTATTCGGTGAGTTTCTTTTTCTTATTTTCTTTTAATTTTATAAAAAAGTGACTTGGGGTTCATAATATCCTAATCTCTCTCTATATTTTTAAGCATAAGTATGCACTTATTTATTTGTTATATAATTAATTTAATTAAATAAAATAGGGACTTAGTTATATAATAAATTTAATTAAATAAATAAAAAGCAGCTTAGGTCTCTGCCTAGGTGCCAGGGCACTAGGCCTCTCTTCCCGTTGCCTACAT
Source organism: Malus sylvestris (assembly GCF_916048215.2). Lineage (NCBI taxonomy): Eukaryota > Viridiplantae > Streptophyta > Magnoliopsida > Rosales > Rosaceae > Malus > Malus sylvestris. The sequence goes on from NC_062266.1 coordinate 25,902,641, forward strand.
CCTAATGATCTTTAAGACCAAAGTATTAATAAATAAATTATGTGTTAATTCGAGCGAATTGCTATATACTTTCTCGTGCCAATGTGAAAATCAAACCTGGGAAACTTATGGTAACATACAAGTTTCTTTTCCTCATGCATTTTGCCACTAGAAGGATTATAACCATTTACTTACAACTGAAGCTCACATATAATCGTTACAAGGACAATGTTAGGTCATATATATAGCACTCTATGTTTGAAAATATGAAACACATTCGAAACGAAAAATAAACATCTCTGCACATTACAAACTAGTACATATACTCATGACCTAGCCAGCCCTTCAAAAGCACTAGTAAATGTTGGCCGTGGCCGGGAAAGGAAGGCAATCGAGACTGTAGGCAGAAGCGCTGCTGTCTTGGAGGTTCGGAGGAAGGGAAGCAGACGGAGGAGGTGTAGTGGCTGTAGAAGATGGGAATCCTGATGATGCTGCAATAGAAAACACTTGCATAGGGCAGACATTGTTGTTGTTTCCATAAACTTGACATGCCCAATTTGTGTATCTCGGCGAAGAAATTGGTTGCAATCTGTTATGATCTGAAGTTATTTCCTGCAAGAAAAGGCTTAGGTTAATTAGCATATAGACTAATTTGAAACGTATTTTGCAAAATAAAATGGTTGATCTTGATCACTTAACAAGCATGGTAACTATTTCGTTTTCAGTTTTTGGATTTCACTTTTTATAAATTGATGCAAAGGAAATGAAAACAAGATTATCTATCATTTTTCTTCACTCACTTTCAATTTGGTGAGGGGGCTCAAAAAACATGTGAGTCATAAAATGGACTAGTGTCCGCTCCCATGTTTAATGATCTTAATAAGAAAAGGACTAGACTCATTAGGTCGGTATTAATGTCACATGTTAAATATGCTAGGAGAAAAAAAATTAAAGTCTCATCTCTAGCAGAAGATTTTGCATGGCACGGTGTTGATGAAATATTCATAAAGACATATTTAAGTTTTTGTTGAAATGTTTTTGTTTTATTGGCATGGGATGCCACGTAACGGTGTATCTGTATCATGTAAATTGCGCTCCATCTCTAGGGTGAGACTCAATAGGACGAGACTGAACCTAGTTCCAATCTTGTCCGACCCACTAATTAAATGAGACCTCAATAGGAGAAAAATTTAAGTGTGACGACAAAGATGAAGTAAGAAGTTATATGAAAGGTTTGAAGATAACTATGGTATTCATATATGCATTTAAGTGGCTCATCCAACAGTTATATTCTGAAGTTTCAAACATTAGTGTACTCCAAAATTTCATGCATTCGTATTACTTTATAAACTTCCAAAGACTAGAATCAAAAGTCCATCTATATTCAAAATAAAAAATTAACAATATATGATAGATATGAGAAGTATTACCCCGTGTCTTTGTACGAAACCTGGATATAGGGCAGGACCCTTGGCTACCGTCGTTAGAACATGAGGGAGTTGTCCCATAGCTGCAGAAGAAAACCCATTACCCTGCACAAGTTGGCACTAAATATCACTAAACAGCCACCAAGGACTGACTGACGAAAGCCCCATTCATTCAGAAATATAGATGAGAAGAAAAAAAAAAGGGGACAAAAACATGAAAATTACTAAAATCAGGACACACCATTGGCCTCTCTTTAGGAAATTGAAAATCCCCTAATTTTCCAATCCTCTTTTGACCAGCAGAACAAGGTTGAGAAATCCGTAGGCTCAAATCAAGGTTGTGACCACTGCCTGCATTTACACCAAGGCCAAATTCTTTGTATCAGTTCATGAGTATCCATGGATTTTTATTTATTTATTTATTTATTTTCCATATTGTACGTAAGGCAACAGAAATCAAGAAAACTGTTGTCGGTTTCACGAGGAGTGCTAGAATTAGATGCGCAGGCGTGCGTGAATGAATTATGACCGACTACTTGTAAGTTAGGACTCAGAACCAACTCATGCTCTTGTCCATGCATGATTGATGCTAACATTTTCCTCGTTTCGCAGCGTACCTTCAACGCTAGCATTTAAAACCATCTCCCCTTCGTAGATACTAGGGTCAAAGTTTGTAACTGCTTCTCTTCCGGTCCTGCATTTGATGGCCTCCTTTTCAAAGACCCTGGTATCCAGCAACATAAAATACACGTTAGATATATTGTTTGTGTATACATACATATATGTATATATATCCTTAAATTCAGCTGAAAAATAGCTTCAGTTAAAGGGAGGACGTTCTCACTTTTTCCGAGGAACTTGTCCCATTCGATTTTCCCATTTGGCACCACATTCAGGCTGAGGAACTGCAGCTACACCTCTGTATTTCGAGTTCCCACGTGAGGCTCCTGTGGTTTGGCGACGAAGCACGTGCACAAATTCTTCTTTATTCAGATGCCCCAACTGCAAAAATTAATCAATCATACTATAATTAGAAAGATTCGACCAACAAATACCCCAATTAGTAAGTAAATCTGAAGTTAATCCAAACTTTCTAATTATTAAAACAGTCACATTCTATACCAGTTTCATATCTTCCTCATAATCTCCTACATTAAAATTGATATCAGCATCAATTCCGCGAAATTTGATTGCAGCTCGATCGTATGCTCTGAAATCATTAAACCCGAGTGAGCTAATCCATCGTCCGCAATTTAGATTAGTTTAAAATATAATATCGCTCGTATTAGAAAAATGTAACCAAATTGTGTTCATCACAAAAACGAAAATAAAAATCATTACCTAGCTGCAGAATGAGCAGTGTCAAATCCACCTGCAAAAAATAAAATCAAAAATCAAAACCCAATTTAGTTTAGATCCAATCCTTCAAAACGGATGAATCCATTTCTTAAAAACAATTATATGATCATCTGCTCACCTAAATAAACCTGTTTCCCACAATCCCTGCACAACGGAAAAAGAAATAAAAAGTAAAAAAAAAATGATTAAACAAAATTATTTGTTTAATGAAACACAATAATGATGATTAACGATGATGATGATCACCATATATGCGACTCCCACCGCCCTGTCCTCCGGTAAAACGTGACGCCGCGGTACTGAGAGCTCCGGGATCTCGGCCCGCGACGGCTTTTCCGGGGCGGCTGTTTTTTCTGCTGCACAACTCTAAGCTCCGCCTGAGTCTGCCCTCCAGTCTCGGCAAACGACAGGTTCAGCCAGTGAGTCCTTGCCGTTGACAAGGACGATGACGACAATCCCAACCCGCAGTCTGCCCCCTCCTTGCCTCCTCCGCCATATCCGGCCACCGGAAAAAGCGGCCTCGTCACGAACTGCAGAGACTGAGTCTGGTCTCCGTCCCCAGAAATGCAGAGACCGTCTTTCTCTCTCCTCAGGATATCAAACATGAAAGAGGAAGTGGTATTGTTGGTGGAGTCTTCGTCTCCGGCATTGCCTGGAGTCGGAGCTTCGTCGGCATTGACGACGGAGGAGTTGGATGTCCCGGCATCATCTACCTCCATAGATTTTGAATTAGTTATGTTGGTGAAATTAATGTTAAGATCCAACATGTTTGTGTGTAATACTTTGCTCTGGTTTAGCTATTGGTTTTGCATTAGCTCAGCTCAGAATCTTTGAAACAAAAAACCCAACTGCAGCAACCAAATTTGGAACAATAAAATCAAACCACCAAAAAAATTCTGTAAACTTTGTCGGAGAGAAGAAAGGAAGCAGAGAGGAAGAAAGATGAGAACTGGTTGTGAGGCTTTGAGGGAGGTCTCAAAGGCTAAAAAGAAAGAGATGGGGACGTGTTAGCTGTGAAGGAAGAGAACAGTTACACTTGGAATGGGGTGTTGAATTTTTGTTTATTTGTTGGGCTGTTTATTAACACCGCACGTATTGTTGAATACATTTCATATCTAATTTTTCAATCAGAATTTATCTTAGTACACCCCACATACTTTCCTATACACCCTATACCCCACATTTTTCACATACATTTAACATTCTCTCATTGTTCATTCTCACCACACCTCCAAATTTCAAGACTCTCACTAAACAAGTAAATGCTAATTATGAGGTCGACTACATGACATTCGATTGTTGGTTTATTTTACTGGTAGAGCACAAATCCAAAATTTGTATTATTCTTTATTGCTCCTCTATAGTCAATCTCACAAAATTTTGATCCAAAAAAGAATGATAGGACATGGGTGAATTTTTTTTTCTTTTCAAAATTATAATGGGAAGATTCTTTTTACTGTACAAAACTTAAAAGAAAGTAGCGCCGACTGCCAAGCTTACCACTTAGAGAAAAATTTGTTTATATTATAATGGATTTATTCAATTTTTTTATTTTTGAAAAATTGAAAATTTGTTTTGGAGTAGTTATAGATTTTGACAAAAAAAAATGTTGTAGTTCTTACAAAATCCATAATGAAGTACGTCTGGTTACGAATTCGTAACATTTTTTTATTTTTAGGGTTTAGGTTTCTATCAATTTGGGGGTTTTTGTTAATTAGGCGTTTTAGGGTTTGGGTTTATGACAACCAATTTAGAGTTAGGGTTCATATTAGTAAATAATTTGTGTATTCAATTTCTTTTAAATTTTTTGGGGCTAAATAGTCATTTCATGTTAAGATACATGAGTGATTTAATAATATATATATTTATGTGGGGTGTATTCAACAATATGTGGAGTACTAATAAAAAAAACCCTTATTTGTTTGGTTTTATTTTTTTAGGGATAATACTTGTACGAGTAATGCTAGGTAGACTAATTTTTTATATCATATTTGTAAATCATGTGATCTGTTGTTAATAAAAAATAAGGTAAATTACATTTTACCACCTCAGATTTGAGGTTTATTGCAACCTCATATAACATCTTCAAAACATTTCACTTTCATACCTCACATACTATTTTATTTCAATATAATACATCCGTTACATTTTCTATCCATTGGTCCGTTAAGAGTTGATGTGGCTACCACATTTGTGCTGACGTGGTTGCCAAATTTGTGCCACGTGACAATTTTTATTTTTTATTTTTTATGCATTTAAAATATTATAATAGTTTACCATATTAAAAACAAAGGGTAAAGTACAAAAAACTACCTTAACTATTGGTGTCACGACACTTTCATACCTCATCTTTTAAAATTGACAATGTCATACCTCATCTTACGAATTTGTGCCAATGTTATACCTTCCGTTAGGGTTGGCGTGAATTTCTCAATTAAATGTTGACGTGGCTTGATTCGGGACCCATTTCCTATTAAAAAATTATTAAAATATTATTAAAAACTAAAAAAATTATTTAATAATTTTTAAATATTAAAATAATAAATAAAAGTTATTAAAAAAAAAAAAAAAACCTAAGGTCAGTTCGTCATTCCCCCTTCTCTCTTTCTCCCTCCCATCTTCCTGCAACCCAGAAAGAAGAGGAGGAGGAGGAAGGAAAAAAAAAAAAAAAAAACCCCAACCCAACCCAATTCTCCCCCCCTCCCCAACAAACCCAGAAAGAAGGAGGAAGAAGAAGAGGAAGAAGAAGAAGAAGAAGAAGAAGAAGAAGAGAGAAGAAAAAAAAAACAACAAAAAACCCACTTTGTCTGTCCCCTGCCGCACCCACCCTCTTCCCGATTCCACCTCAACGAGATCTGGGTTTTTTTTTTTTTTGGGTTGCAGGTAGTGGGTGCGAGGTTGGGTGCGAAGGTGGGGAGGTTGGGTGCGAAGAGTGGGTGAGGGGAGAAGAGGGGGGTGGGGAGGGGGGAAGACAAATTGGTTTTTTTTTTTTTTTTACTCTTTTTTTTTTTGGGTTGCAGTTGCAGGAAAGGGGAAGAAGATGATGATGGGGAGAAGAAGGGGGAGGGGACGAATTGAAGTGTGTGTGTGTGTGTTTTTTTTACTTTTCTTTATTATTTTAATATTTAAAAATATTAAATATTTTTTTTTAGTTTTTAATAATTTTTTAATAGAAAATGGGCCACAAATCAAGCCACATCAGCATTTAACTGAGAAATTAACGGCAACCCTAACGGAAGGTATAACATTGGCACAAATTCATAAGATAAGGTATGACATTGTCAATTTAAAAGATGAGGTATGAAAGTGTCGTGACACCAATAGTTGAGGTAGTTTTTTGTACTTTACCCTAAAAAAAATATGAAACCCAGAAACCTATTCCCCCGACCCACCTCCCTCTCATCCACTCTCTTCACCTCCCCTCCCATCCAAAAACCCACCCCCACCTCTGCCATCGTACTTCTTCCCACTTTGGCCATTCACACTCAACGATTCTAAAGCATGTTTCAGATTCAAACCTCCTCATCTGATTCCTCTAAATCGAACGACCCACTTCCCAATTTCCCCTTACCCTTAATCCCATTACCCAATTCCTCGGCCCTCTTTCGAATCTCGTAGATTTGGAGAACGAAAGGCGCTGCATTTGGGAAACGAAATAGGGATTGAGGGAGAAATATGGGGAAATTGGAGAATTGAAATTAGGGTTTGCAGAGATTGGAACGGAGGAAGAAGATGGCAGGAAGTGAAGGCAGCAGAGCCGGCCCTTTAGAAGTACGATGGCAGATGTGGGGTTGGGGTGGGGTTTTTGGATGGGAGGGGAGGTGAAGAGAGCGGATAAAAGGGAGGTGGGGTCGGGAGGAAATGGGTTTCTGGGTTTTAGTTATTTATTTATTTATTTTTTAAAATAGGGTCAATATTATAATATTTTTAATGTATAAACAATTATTTTTTTTTGCCATAGGCACAAATTGGGCAGCCACATCAGCTGTTAACGGATCAATGGATGGAAAATGTAACAGATGTATTATATTGAAATAAAATAGTACGTGAGGTATGAAAGTGAAATGTTTTGAAGATGTTGTATGAGGTTGCAATAGACCTTAAACCTGAGGTGGTAAAGTGTAATTTACCCTAAAAAATAAGTACATTAATAATACTTAAGTAACAATCAAATCATCAATAACCACGTCATATGGTTTTCAAAATATGATTTAACTAGATGGTCTCCCTAATATTATCCTGCTTGTATTAACCTCTTTGGAAGGATGAGCTTATTTCTATACTTGCAAATAACGTATCATTATCGTAAATTTTTTAACAAAATCGTACAATTTCTTAATTTTCATTAAAAAATCAACCTTACAAAAATCAATTGAATTAGATATCGTTTAGTCATCAAAATGTATCAATAAGTGAACGGTTCATCATTAATATGTTACTTGATACTTACACCGTCGATTTACTCGATACTTCTAGATGATTAAACGAACTTCTATTTGAATGATTTTTATAAGCATAATCTTTACATTAAAATTTAAAAATTAATGTACTTGTTTTTGGAAAGAGTAAGGAGAGATTTTAAGGAAGTTAAAAGTAAATTACCAAATTGATTTCCATTAATATGAATCTGAATCAAGGGCAGTATAAATCAGGTAACTTGATTTTGCACTAAATAGTGAAGTGACTTGACCCAAGCTAAAAAGCATCACAAGAGGAATAGCATAAAGGTGCTCGATTTATGGGTTACTATATTTTACATCATAGGAAATTGTAGTAATGACATCTTAATTTTAACTCAATTAAAACAATGATCCTTCAGCTAACAATTCATGTTCATTGGTCTCTTAACTCATCAAAACATGTAATTATGGTCATTTTCGTCAATTCTGTTAAAACTTCTGTCAAAATGAATCACGTGTCACACACGTGAGGCTAAATCAAGGGGCAAACATAAAAAACCAAATGAATTTTTTTTTGTAGAGATGGTCCCTCAACTTTAACCCAATTAAAGAAATGATCTCTCCACTTTAAACCCAATTGAAGCAATGGTCCCTCAATTTTAACCCAATTGTAGCAATAGTCCTTTAAACATGAGTCATTTTGATGGAATTTTGATGGAGTTGAAGAAAAAGGACCATAGCTGCACGTTTTAATGAGTCAAGGGACCAATGATCATGAATTTTTAGTTAAAGAACCATAGCTGCACTTTTCCCTGGTACTATTCACTATACCTTTAAAAATGGCTTTTCATTGAAAGGAAAGTTTTTTTAGACTTTTCATTAGTTTTCCTTTAAAATTAAGGAACCATTGTTACAATTTTCTCACCATGTTACGAGTAATTTCTCACAACAAACTACAAAGTTTTAATTTTCTCACATTGTATCACATATTTGAAATTGTCTAATATATATTTATGGGTTGGTCCTTCGATAAATTAATGACGCGGTGGATGTCGACTCTGTTTATAGGTTGATCTATGTAAGGTATACTAGCACCATATGGACAAAAACAAACTCATTATGAAGCTTCATCTTCTCCTAATCGATGCTTTATTTACCTAAAAAGACAACCAATCGAAAAGTTTTAGTCCAAATTGTGCAATTGTGGCTTATATGCCAGTCTATTATGGATCCCTCATATGACATATCACCACTTTAACAAGGAGTAAATGTTCAAACAGATGAAACGTATAAATTGATACGATTTTAAAACCTCATGATCCTATGTAATAATGTTAAACATGATGAACCCATTTTGAAAATAACCTAAAACCTAGAGGGTGTATACGTATACATATATGTATATGTATATGTAAATATATGTACATGGAAAATTCTTCGGGAATTTTATCGAAAAGCTCCCGGTACTGTTCACTTTAACGAAAAACCATATTTTTACACTAAAAAGTCAATACTGGTACTATTCATTTTATCCTTTATTTTGTCCTTATTGTTAAAACTTAAAGTTTTCAAGCCATTTTCATTAGTTTTCCTTAATTTATATATATGTGTATGTGTTTTTTTTTCTCGAGTTGTATGACAACAATATAAGATGTTTATATTGTTAGACTACAAATTTGAATTATTAATCAAACTGATTTTTTCATGAATATACAATTTAAATTCACAATGGGACAATATAAACATCTATCTAGCTACAAAAATCTAGCAAGGCAACATTACGATATATAATCCCATATTTCACTTCATGCATATGAGCACATGAGATTTTTGGTAAAATTATTCATTAAAAAGAACTAAAATATGGACGGATGAAATTTCTAGGCGATAGCACTAATATGACCATATTGTATTGTGTATATAACAATGCAAAATCGTCTCATATCGGGAAATTTGACAGAACATTGAGAAATAAACTACAATATATAATTAATGATTCTATCAATTGTATAAAATATTCTGTAATAAAACCCTACACATACTGTACTGTTTTTATTTTTATTTTATCTCAAGAAAAGAGATTGAATTGAAGATCAAAACCTCAAGTACAACCGGTTCCAGTTCAATCAAATAAAAACACATTCCATGCTTTTGAAGGCAAGGAACGAAATATGAAGATTCTAAAAGTCAGGCCACATCTCTTAACACCATTCGCAAGGAAGTTGGTCTCCCTAAAAACATGCTTCCAAGTGATATTGTTGAAGGAGTTGCGACCCGTGCAATGTCATCTAAGATGGGTTTTAGTCTCCAAGGGACTTGACAAATCCTCTTAGCTGATCAATAACTAGTTTTAAGTCCCCTTCAACATTAATGTTCTTGAAACCTCTGTAGTGTATACATGATAATACATACAAACTAAAGAAACAAGGGAACTTTAACGAAAAGCTCCCGGTACTGTTCACTTTAACGAAAAACCACATTTTTACACTAAAAAGTCAATTATGGTACTATTCACTTAAACTTTTATTTTGTCCTTATCATTAAAACTCAAAGTTTTCAAGCTCTTTTCATTAGTTTTCCTAAGAAACAATCCATATAATTAGTAGTGGGCCACATGTACGCATCTCTAAAATATTAAGAAATAAAAATTGCTTGTTAAAAATAAAATATCATGCCTATTTTAAAAGTAATGTCCTCCAGAAGGCAACTATTAAAAGCAATACGTAGGTTGCCCTTTAAAACTACTTTAATAAAAAACAGAATTGAGCCTTTAATGAATATTTTAAATTCATGTAATATGCTCATTAATTTTACAAAATAACATATTTATTCTGCTAGACACATTTTATCATTGGATAAAAATTAAAATAGTGAGCACTACCACATGCCACTACAATCCCTAACCTCTTACACCACCATTGACATTAACACCATCATTGTTGTCACCACCACCACCACCACCACAACCATACCCACCACCACTGCCACCAAAACCACAATTGCCACTATTATCATTGCTGCCACCACCGCCGCCACCTCCACCACTACTATAAACGCAACCGCTGCCATTGTCACCACAACTACCACTATAGGCGGCACCTAGGCGGTTTGGTTTATTTATTTACTTATTAATTGTGTGTTTTTTTCTTTTTAAGTTTCATGGTGGTATACTTATGGAGATGGTGTACCTAATTTGCAAAGGATGGATTGACTACAAGTTCATCCAATTGTAAAATGAATTGGAGCACTTTTGAGGGGATACATACAAAGAAAAGAAATAAACTAGATACAACAAGGTTAAATAATTTAGTCTATGTGGATCATGAACAAGAAGAATTTAGTCTATCATCCAAGAATACCCCTCCTTATGATTATATGCTTACTATTTTTTTTAATATTGAACTTGTTAGATGGATATACTTTGTGTATTCTTCTACTTCTATTTTTGGTTTTTATCATTCTTTTATTATCCATACAAGTATAGTTTTTTTTTTTTAAGTGTTAATCGGCACTTATTTACAAGATATATAATAATTTTACATAAATCCGTCTAGGCCCCGCCTAGCGACCTATGCGCTAGACCCTTACCCACCGTTCGACTGCGCCTAGTGTTTTTTAAAACCTTACTTAAAGCACAACAAAAACAATATTTAAATAATAAATAAATAAACAGCAATCTCAAACTGGCCCATTAGAGCAATGTACTAATGCAATGGACAAAATTATTTGAAGAAGTTGAAACCATTGAGAGTGAAAATGTTTCATACGTAAGACAGCCGATTGGGGAAACAAGGATTGATGGTTGTTTTCTTCTTCTTTCCCAAAAGGGGCATATACACAGGAATATCAAATCGACATATTCGTGCCCAAATTGGATACCTCCTAGAAATCCATCCATCTTAGGCCTAGCAAACGGGTTGTGTCTATTGTGTTCGTGTAATACCTGTTATCTTATCGGGTCGTGTCGTGTCAAACTCGTTATCTTAACGAGTCCTTGACAGGTCAGGTCACTTTACCCAACAAGTAAAGTGACCCGCCCGCTAAGAAATTTTTTTTTTTTTTTAAATTTGCACATACCACACATTGCCACATAAATATTACTTCAAAACATTAAAATACATTTGTCATTTAAGTATTATATCTACACCCGAAAATAAGAGCCTAATAAAAAAAATAATACATACACTACTAATCTATTACAAATATAAAATGTGCAAGGATATGCAAAATGAAATAGTTTTTTGTTTCAAAGTTGTGAAGCCTTTCTCAAAAGTTTAAACCTTGCCAATGGAACTCAAAGCTTGCATGTTATTCCTTTTACAAAATCCTCAATTTACATCGATCATCATGAGGCAATTGTATTGGAACTTTGGCCATCAAGGAAATTAATATGTATAATTATTATGGGAATTGTTATTAGCACTCCAAAAATCTCATTCTACACTCCAAACTTTCTATATTGGGAAAGAAAAATACATGTGTGAGGAGTGTAGAATGAGATTTTTGGAGTGCCAATAACACTTCACCATTATTATAGGTTATTCATACTTGTATTGAGTATAACATAAGATTTTGTGGTATCCACTAGTGTAAATATTTTAAATTGAAGATCAAATTTATTCATTGTATTCATATAGGGTCAAGGAGTGTAACTGTAAAAAATCATCAAAATTGGAGTTAAAATAATTGTTAAAATAATTGTAACTGTAAAAAATCATCAAATTTATTCATACTTGTATTCCCGTTACTTGATCTCTGAATGTTTGTTTTTTGCAATTTTTGGCGTATGCGATCTCGAAGTATATACAAACATGTTTGATTGTTGGATCGTTGAAACTAGCTTCATAGAATGCGTATCTCATCAAAACAATAGATTCACTAACATTTAAGAGTTTATTCATACTTACATTAAGTATAACATAAGATTTTGTGGTATCCACTAGTGTAGATATTTTAAATTGAAGATCGAATTCAATCATTATATTCATATAGGGTCAAGGAGTGTAGCTGTAAAAATCATCAAAATCGAAGTTAAAATAACCGTTAAATCGTGATTTTTCTTTTTATAACCGTCGAAAAGTTTTGTCCCGATACTTGATTTTTGAATGTTTATTTTTTGCAATTTTTGGCATATGCGATCTCGAAGTATATACAAACATGTTTGACGGTTGGATCGTTGAAAGTAGTTTTGTAGAATGCGTATCCCATCAAAACAATAGATTCACTAACACTTAAGAGTTTATTCATACTTTCATTAAATATAACATAAGATTTTGTGGTATCCACTAGTGTAAATATTTTAAATTGAAGATCGAATTTATTCATTGTATTCATATAGCTATAAATATTTTACTCCCATCTTTCCCTCTCTTTTTTGTTTCCTTTTCTTATAATTTTCATTTTCCCTCCCTTTTTCTTCAAAGGGTGGAACGGTGGATGCATATTAATTAATAATTGTTATAGTTTTTAGGGGTATAAAATTTAATTTAAAATTTAATATATATATATATATATATATAATTATTATAGTTAATATTTTGGGGGTATAATTATTATAATTATTATAGTTAATTTAATATATATATTTATTATAGTTTTTAGGGGTATAACATTGTTAAATTAATATAGTATTTTTTTAGGGTTATAAAATATTTAAATTAATATTTTGCTTATCGTGTATTGTGTTACCCACGTGTATACCCGAACCAACCCGTTATCTTAATAAGTACTTATCGGGTTACCTGATAACGATCCGATTCGTTATCGTGTCGACCCAAACACCTGTTAATTTCGTGTCGTATTGTATCGTGTTAGGAATTGCCAGGGCTAATCCATCTCACTGCCTCGTATAAAATTTGGAACCACATTAATCTTTGGTATTGCAAATGGCCCTGTCATGTCGATTTCACTCACCACCTTCATTGTCACACACAAACAAGTTTAGTGGAGTTAAGGGACTTTTGTGTCCAATAAAAACAGAGTATAAGACGAATTAACAGCTTCATATTTTCAGCTATTAACCATAATTTATTTTAATTCAAATATAACACAATTCCAAGGTAAAATTATTGTTTAAGACAATTTTCAACCCTTAGGTTAAAACATAAAAATTTTAACCCAGAAAATTTAAGTTTTAACCTATAAACAGTTTTTATGCTCCAATTAAATTTTTAGCCCGAGATTATTAAAAAATAAATATAAGATAATTTTTTCTTGAAGTAACTTTAGAAAAAAAATATTATGTAAACTATCATAATTTAGTTTTATGAACATTTTAACCTAAAAACATTTAGATTCCGATAAATATTGAAAAATCACAAAACTGATACCATAAAACTCGTGGAACACTATGAATATGAAACACATGAAATAATTTTTTTTTAATTGTTTTAGCCGTTGGGTTTAAATTTGGACCATTAGATCTTCTTTTATTTAATTTTTTACTATTGAATTTAATTATATTAGATCTTAGTCGTTGTAACCAATGAATTCATAAATATAAAACTATAAAAAATACACATATATGATGAGCTCCCCACTAACCCAGGGAGAATTCTGGCCTAAATTTGCCCAAGAATGAGTTTTAGGTAAAACTCATATTTAGACCAAGGGTGTGGATGCAAATTTCTTCCTCCTTGCTCTTGGACAAAATTGCACCTACAAAACAAATAACACCTTAGGTCAACGCCAAGAGCCTCATGCGCCCATGATGAATTTAGGGGGAGGGGGCTTTGGCCGAAGAACTTCCAATGCCAAAGTTAGAATTTTGAGGGAAAAGTGTTTAGAGAATTTAGAGAGTTTAGCAAGAGAATTGGAATTGAGTTTTGGAGAGAATAAGGTAGTATTTACAGGGGTGTGGCCGACCCTTTTAGGAGGAGAAGGATTGGCCACTTAGTTGGTATTTTGGGTGAGGTTCATGGTTTGTAGCTAATTAGGAATAATTGAATAATAAATCAATTAATTAGCTAATTAATATAATTAAAAATGAATGATTTGTGGGTTACCTTGTGGAAAGGAATTGATGAGGATGGATGAAATAGGTTTAAAAATAAATACCTATTTGGGCATTTTTGACTTGATTGTAGGATGATTGTCCATTGCCTGCGCGTAGGAATTCCGGTGTGCCTTGAGGGTAATTTTGTCCCTTTTACCCAAAAATCCATGTGTCGCCTCTTGATTATTTTTGGCTCCACAAATGCCTTTACACCTATTAGGCTGCTCGTAGGAAATGGTAGCAGGAGTAGAGATCTTCTTGCTTTAGAATTGTTTCCTATTTTGATGTTGATTCCCTTTTTAATAAGAAATTAGATCATTCTAGAAAAGGGAAATAAATTTCTGTCAAAGCCTATTTAAGTCCACCTTAAGTGGGTTATTAAATAAACTTTGGAGAGCGATTTATTCTACCCTACAAGAAAGAGAGAGCTTAGAGGATATTTGTTCCCCTTCCTCTAACAATCTTCTACATCTTGTGTAAAGGACAGTCTTTCGTTGTTTTCTTCGTTTTTCCGCGCTGCACCGAGGTAAGAAAAATTTAATTTTCCTTGTCTTATTCTTGGATAGTGCTATCATGGGGTAGCCGCTGGGGTGGTGCCACACATCGGCTGGCAGGGGCCAGGAGTTGGCTCAGCATAGGCCGATGAGGTGTTGTGGCAAGGACCACTGCTTGAGCCGCTTGGCTTGGCTAAAGCCAAGGGCAGCTTGCGGGGCTGGGGCTGCAAATTAAGGTGCTGGGGCGCAGTGCTAGGCGAGCCATATGGCTCATGTCCTTTAGGCTCTTGGACCTGACGGGGGCCAGGTCGACGATTGAGAGAGATAAAGAGGTCGCATGCCTCATGGGTTGCTGGAATGCTGGGCATGTAGGTCTCCTGCCTGCTGGTCTAAGAGAAAAAATGAGGGAAAAACCAGTATGGGTTGAGCTCCCCTACTGAGTACCGTGAATGACGTTGGCTGCTTAGTCATTTTCGCCGGAAGAAAGGTAGGTTGTTCCTGAGAGAGAAGGTAAAGAGGATCAAGGCGGATGCATTGGCTCGTCTGATCGCTGTCGTGGAGCCTACTATGAATGAAGGTGGAAAAAAAAGATCTTCTCTGCCTACTCAAGAGATGTCGGTTGAAAAAAACTGAAGATTTCCTTCACTGCTTGTGAGGGTCCGCCTGCTGTCGAAAGGCCCGTGATTGACATGACTTTTTCCACTGGGAAGAAAAATTAGGTTGCTAGATATGAGCCTATGGCACCTGCCATGTCGAGAATGGCTAGTACAACTGCCGATAGGATTGCTTAGCGTAGAGGTCATGTCATGTCCCAATGCCAAAGTCTGTACCAAAATGTCCGTTATGAGCTAAGTATGGTTCACCTTTAGAGAGGCTTGCTATTATAAAGAGTGATAAGGTGGACTCTGCTGCTAAGACTGATTCACCTGCTGGAAATGAGGAGACTACTTATGTGGACAACTGTGAAGAATCCACTAAGCCTACTTCTGGGGAGGTTGCTGAGATTTATGCGTTTTTGAAACCATATTTGTTTGAAGACATGGGCGTTTGTGCCAAGTTTGTCGATGGCGTTAAAATGGTTGTTTTCCCAAGTTCCTTTGCGAAGCATACGACCAAGTATAGGAAAACTGCCCTACTTGCCATGATGCAAGAGACAACTATTCTGGCAGTCGAGTCTATGCTCCTTGACCAAAAGGATACCAAGGCTGCCAAGGATATGGCAATGGCTGTGGCAGTTGAAGCTTATTCTTCAGCTAAAAAGATCAAGAGGTTGGAATATGAACTCGTTGCTTTAAAGGGGTCTAATATTTGTGCCCCCACTTATCTGCAACTTGATACCGCTCGCCAAGAGATCGTTGACTTGAAGACTAGGCTTGACGCGATCCAAGTTAAGTATGAAAGCGCAGAGAATGAGATCGGATGTCACATACCTCATATTCAAGATCTTGAGCATTTCTTAGCTTCGTTCCACTGCTTATGCAAAGGATGAAAAGTTGATTGCTGCTTATAACCAAGTGATCCACTTCAAGAAAGTCGTTGATAGGCTTAAACCCCAAGTGTTGGAACTCCAAAGTGCATTGAAGATCAACGAAAGTTTGAAGAAAAAAGTGAATGAGCTGCAGCACGTCCGTGTTGGTCTGTTCGAAAAGATCAGGCAGTTGAAAGGTAAGAAGGCTGGGCTCGAGGTTCCGCTTGTTCATAGTCAGGTTGATTTCTACAATATGGGTTATGTAGATCCTCTCTTTGGTAGGCCGTCTGACTTCGAGTTTGCTGGGAGACTTGCTTGCTTTTACTTTTGAGGCCTTTATTGGTGAAGTAGTCGGAGATGTTGGTGCCCAAGATGGAGCAGCTGGGGGTGAAGCGACGGATGATGCCGCTGCTAAGAATGTCGCGGCTGCTCAAGGTGTAGCGACCGAGTAGTCGTGGAGTGTCCAAGCTACTGAAGAGTAGTCTTCTGGGTAGTCTTTAGGATTTTCTTTGTTTCCCTCGTTGTTTTTTGCTTCTCTTGGACTCATTTGGTCTTTTCTAGTTGTTTATCAATTTTGCTAGAAAATTTAATAAACTTGCTTCATTCGTTTTTCTCCATCTTCACTTCTTTTGTTCATGCCCTAACCTTTAAAATTTATAGACTAGTGGCAGGCGTGCTACTTTTCTATAAGCAGATAGGCCCGCGTAGCCGATACAGCCACATGTGTTGGTGTAGAACTATGCATAGTTGTTAGCAATACGGTCGGCAGCCAGACACCTTACTTACAGAAGCAGACAAGTCTGTGTGACCACTAGGCTGTTAACCTTGATTTTCTCCAATTTTGTAGGTTACGTAGCAGGTATCACAACACTTTAGGACTTGGTGTATGTTGTTTCGTGCTTGGCAGAGGCGAAGCTTATCGACTACGTAGCATGTCGGCAGTGAATAAAGCTTCGTATATGCACACTAGCTTGTTTAACCTTTCACAAGAATGTGTAGTTGTATAAGTCTAGCATGGCTTTACTGCTCGAAGGGCAAGCTGTAGGCAATCTTCTGGAAATTGTAAGCTACCTTAATGCACTTAGTAGAAGATTTAGGGTTCTAGGGCATCCGTTTGTAGGACGTACTGCGTAATGTGCCTCATCCGTCTCTGGGGCCTGGTTGCTCGCGGATTAGGCCAAGAGACCTAAAATCCTTCAGTTAGCTAAGCCTTGAAAAAGGCCATTGTGGCTACTTCTAGGAATCCCTGCGCAAGCCATCGTGCACCTAGTTATACCAAGGCAGCCCGACTCATCCACGTCTGGATATTCGGAGTGTAAGTTTATCCTCCCGCCTTGGAGAGCAGACCCATGTGAGTGTCGGGGAATTGGTTTACCTTCTCTCATCGGAAAGTAATTAGTTTATCGTCTCGCACTGGAGAACATGGTTGGTCTCTCGGGGGGGAGGGTGCAATTCCTGCGATGAGTCTCTAAGAAGAACGCGATCTTCTTTTGAAGTGCAGAAGTGATCAGTTATCATAAGCATGCAGCCGAGCCAAGTTGTAGATTACTTCTGAATTCCTCACTGAAAATCAAGTGAAATGAACAAGAACTTAGCTGTAAGGTAGAAACTGCATAACAACTGGATAATCATCGGCTTGTGAGGTGGTGCCCGTTGAGCTGCTTGAGTTTTTAGGCTTTGATGTAGTAGGAGGTCACACATGGTACTTCCTCAGATTGTAGGCGTTCTACTACTTTTCAATCTCTTTGTCATTCATGGTGGCGAAGGTGTAATTTCCTTTGCCTCATATTCTGCTAATCTTGTACGAACCTTCCCAGATGAGATTCATCTTTTTGGAGCCCTCTTTGCTGGCAGTGATGAAGTTTTCCTTAGGATTAGATTTCCAGTTGGAACTGCCAGATCTTGGCACTTTTGTTGTAGCTGGAGAGGAGTTGCTGCTGGTAAACTATGATGCAGGTGATGATCTGCTCGCGTTTCTCCTCTTCCAGATCTAAGCTTGTGGCCATCTCCTTACTGATCTACTCAATGCTTGGCAGTTGAGTGTGGTGGTTGGTCGTTTGGTGGTGTGATACACCCTCAGATATCTGGGGAGTTCATCTGGCCATTTTCCCTTCTTGTCGGAGAATGACTTCTTGAGGCAATCGAGGATCGTCTTATGGGATGCTTCAGCCTGCCCATTGCCTTGAGGATATCTCGGCGTTGACATGTGCTGCTTGATGCCATACTTTTGGAAGAACTTTGCCAAATCTTTGCTTACGAATTGTGGGGTGTTGTTTGCGACGATGGATTGAAGGATACCAAATCAGAAAATGATGTTCCTCTATGTGAAACGCTCTATGTCCGTCTATGTCGTGGTAGTCATGGGCTCTGCTTCTACCCATTTGGTGAAGTAATCGATTGTCACAATCGTCATGCATTTGCCCCTAGTAGCGAGCGACATTAGCCCTACCAAGTCGATTACCCATTGCATAAATGGCTTAAGACTCGTTTGCGAGTGTGATTTGTTGGCAAGCAATGCTGGTACCGGCTTGTAGTGTTGGCAGCGGTTGTACTTTTCTACTAACTCTTTAGCGTCTTGGTGTATGGTAGGCTAGTAATAGCCTGCGTTTAGAACCTTTTGTGCTAAGGATTGTCATTCGGAGTGATTTCCACAAATGCTTTCGTGGATTGAGCTTAGAACCTTTAGGTCGTCAGAATGCGTTAGGCAGCGGAGATGTGGTCCTGTGTCGGAGGACGAGAATGTCATTCCACATGTAGTAGTGTGCTACCTTTATTTAGAGCTTTCTAGACTGCAACCTTTCCATGGGGAATGTGCCATTGACCAGGTAGTCTATAATAAAACTTTGCTGGGAATCAGAATGAATTGTGAGCTGGGAATGCCTCAAGTAGTCTGGTTAGTGATTAGCTGGGAATCAGAATGAATTGTGAGCTTTTTCACCGCTAAGTCTTTTACCATTCGGAGGCCTGCTAGTAGGGTCTCATACTTTGCTTCTTTGTTGGATGCTTTGAAGCATATAGTGACCGCCTGCTCGGGCATCGAACCATTTGGGGTAACTAGGACTACGTCTGTTCTCAAACCTTTGTAGTTGGATGTTAATATGCAAATGGCAGAAGTCTCCATCAGGTGGAGTAAGCACGGTTAAGGCATGCTCAGCTACCTCTGGGGCGTCGTTGGGCCACTCTATTGCATCGTGAATGCATGGTAAGGAGCCGTGGAGATAGGGCTAGCTACATGCAGCATGAGATGCTCAACTGCCGGTATTGGGCCACTCTAGAGTTGAATTATGAACCAAATATCAGTTGGGGCTGTGTGACACGTAGCAAGATGTGATGTTCCATTACCGGTACATGTTGCTCATATGTAAAATCTTTTAGGGCGATGAGGATAAAACTTGCTTCCGAGTGTGTCCTCCTAGTGTTTGTCTACCCTTGGTGCGCCTTTGGGCTGAGTTGTTGTGTTCGTCAGAAAATTTTGTATCCGTCAATGTTTACGCCTTCATCCTTGCACGTCTGGATTGGGTGGAATAATGCGCCATGAAGATAACTGCATGCGTTTGAAGGTAAAACTTGAGCTTCCAGGTTGCAACAACTATCGCCAAAGTTAGCTTTTGAATTTCTGGTAGCATCGATGAGAGCTTTTGAATCGTGGAATACAGGTAATCGGGCCCCCAGCTCTTCTCGTGTGATGGTAGAGCTTATTGTTGCTTAAGATACTGTCAAACATGTGAATAGGTCATCCAATGCTTCCAGTTTGGATAGTAGGAAGGTGATGTCGGGTACTTTTTCAAGTCCTTGAATGTGCATCGGCAAGCTTCATCTCAAAGTGCATGCTTCTCTGCCAGAGCGAAAAAGTTTCCCAAAGTTAGATCTTCTTTCATGATCAATTTTTCGAACATTGGGTGATCTGCTGGAAGTTCTTTTTGGAAGGCTGCTCTAGCTATCGAGTTGTTGCATCCGACTATCCTTGCCTTATCTGTTTTGAAACTTTTCACATAGTCGCGAAGCAACTCCTTTGGGTTCTTCTCGACATTGAACAAATGGTTGAACTTCTTCTTGATCGAGCGATAAGATGAATATTCTTTGGTGAAAACCAAAGAAAGTTCGTCGAAACTCCGGATGGATTGTGGCGGCAAGGTGTAAAACCAATCTTGCGCCTCGTCTTGTAGAGTGGTGGTGAATATTTTGCACATGAGATCGTCGTTGCTTCTCGTTGCTTCGATAGAGGATCATTGCGCTTCGGTAGTGCTTTAGGTGTCTCTCTGGGTATTCATCTCATTTGAAGGATGTGAAATGTGGCATGCTGAACTTGCGTAGAGGCCATGCCTGCTCGATCTCATCTGTGAAGGGTGACCTGCTTATATTGGTCATGTCCCGTCGTAGTGCCTCGTCGGTGACCTCGTTGCATTAGAAATCGTGCAATCGCTTGGTAAAGAGTCTTTCCACTTCTTCTTGAATTTGCCTTTATTAAGGTAGCGGAGCTTTCAGCTGCCCCCAATCATGACCTGCTGGTCTAAGCTGCTCTTCCATATATTCAGCTCGCCTATGCCGCCGTTGTGGTGCATGTGGTACGTTCTTAGCAGACAAGAGAACTTTTCGTAGGCTACCGATTGAACTTGAGCCGGATTGAGTGACTGCTTCTCTCCGTCCGTGGTATTGCCTACTTCGCTGTAAGGTGGAAGATGCTCCTTGCAGGCTTAGTTGCAAATGTATGCTCATGTTGACTATCAGAGTGTGACCCCAACCGTGAATGTATGCTCATCCGTGGGCCTAGTCGAGAGTGCACACTCCTTCACGCAGTAAGACGAGAGTATACACTATCTTGAGGGCCCAGTCAGGAGTGTACACTGCCCGAACACTCGGTTCATGATTGCTTGTCGAGATGCTGCTGAAGAGGTTCTTCGCCTGCCCTTATTTTATTTCGGAACACCTCGTCTGGGGCACGTTGCATCTCGGTGGACTGTGAGAGCTAGTTCACTAAGGTCGTCTGTTGTGTGAGGGTGCTCGTCAACTCTATGACTTGTCGAGACAAGTGTTGTTCTCCATTTGGGTTGGAAGAGCTTGGAATAAATGTATCTCCTTGAGCAGTGAAAGTGTGGTAGACTCCGGGTGTGAGATTTGAGTTGGAAAATGTCAAATCAGCAGAAAAATATGGTGAAAATGCTCCTGGTTCAATCGTCGGTCAGGAAATTTGAAGCCAGGATGATTAAACTAATCTTTGACCAATTTGGGCTGCTTAGAAGGCCATGAGAGCAGGCTGGGCCACAGGAGCAGACTGGGCCACTAGAGTGGGTTGCTCGACAAGAGCAAGCTGGGCCATGGGAGTAGGCTGCTCGGTGTGTGGCGCATGTGGGTGCGAGGCTAGGGCTCGAATTGGCAACGCGTTGGGTTTGGGCGGCATGGGCTGGTTTGCCATGGGCTTGGAATGACACAGCTTGGACCGTGGCCTTGGTTCCTTGGGATTTGGTGGCACGACAAGCTTGGATGACACGGCTTGGGCCGTGATGGTGGCGCCATGGACCTCGTCGTGGGTGGCTATTGTGGTGGACACTGCGGTGGTAGCCATGGTGGTGCCTTGTGGTGGTGGTGCTGCTCCACTTATTGTCACGTTTAGCCTCATGGATTGTCGTGGTCCCCTCTCTTGAACATTGAAATTTTTGTTCGTTGAAGTTTCCAAATTTCTTGCCATTGTACTTTTCTTTTACGTTTTACCAAAGAATTTTTGCAAATAAAAAATTCTAAAAATAAAAACGTACGAAAAATCTACAAATGGACAAGAAAATAGAAAATCTTGGATGCGAGAGTCTCTTACGAGTGTGGGGCTCAACTCTCAATGAAAGCACCAATTTGTGGATGCAAATTTCTTCCTCCTTGCTCCTGGACAAAATTGCACCTACAAAACAAATAACACCTTAGGTCAAGGCCAAGTGCCTCACGCGCCCATGATGAATGGGGGGGCTTTGGCCGAAGAACTTTTCTGATGCCAAAGTTAGAATTTTTGAGGAAAAGTGTTTGGAGAATTTAGAGAGTTTAGTAGGAGAATTAGAATTGAGTTTTGGAGAGAATAATGTAGTATTTCTAGGGTTGTGGCCGTCCCCTTTAGGAAGAGGAGGACCGGCCACTTGGTTGGTATTTTGGGTGAGGTTCATAATTTGTAGCTAATTAGGAATAATTGAATATTAAATCAATTAATTAGCTAATTAATATAATTGAAAATGAATGATTTGGGGGTTACCTTGTGGAGAGGAATTGATGAGGCTGGATGAAATAGGTTTAAAAATAAATACCTATTTGGGCATTTTTAACTTGATTGTGAGATGATTATCCACTGCTCACGCGTAGGAATTCCGGTTTGCCTTGAGGGTAATTTTGTTGGGGTAGGTTTACAGCCTAAATTTTGAGTTTTGCTCAAGTGTTGGAATAGGTATAATACAATTAAAGAAATGTTTGAACTTAGAACATTGTGTTTCAACCAAAAAACAAAAAAAGAACTTAGAACATTGTGTAATTTATTTATTTGCACAAACAATATTATCTTCGCTAAGGGGTCGGCAATGTGCTAACCCCCACAATGGGCTAGCAGTAATGTGATTCTAATTGACCTTTGGTGAGAATCAAACATAAGACCTCTTATTTACAACTGCAGAAGAATATTACTAGACAGTGGTATTAAGTGACAACATTGTGTAACTAAGCAGTCAACTAAAACATAATTCTATATTTAGCAGCCTAAAAATCCATGATGTGCAAAATATAAATAGAAGTCCAAAATTAGTCAGAATTACAAGAATATTTTTGTACTTACTGTTTTAGAATTTAGATTACGTTGTAAGAAAGGCAGTTACTAAATGCGGAAATGTCGTATAGGTTTGGCAGTCAGCAATTTTGGACGGTCAAGCAGTCGGCTGGCAAATGCGAATTGTCACACAATGATTAAAATCTTAATTTAAAAAAAAAATTAACCTAAATTATATATATCTAAAGGGGCCCCATGAATACGTGGCATTCTATGGTTGGTCGAATACCCCAAAGATGGATGGAGGTATCAGAGTTTGACCAGCAGATCCTCTCCGAATCCTTTCAGTGAAAATCATGGGATCTGTGAATCGTATCCGTTCATCGTATATCGTGCAGTCAGTTCGTGGGGTCAATTTTTGTCAAGTACTGTTTGTGTTTAATTTTAAATAAAAATATTTAAAATAATTTATGACTGCACGATGTACGATAAACGAACATGATTGACGGATCTCAGAATCCTCACAAAGAGGATCCGGATTCAGAGTTTGATGCAAAAAATAATGAAATGCCATAGGTGTATCCTTTATTTGAAGGACCACCTTCTTGTATTATTTATTTGTTTTTAGTTTTATTTTTATTTTTGTTCAATCGATTGCCTCTCATATCTTCTCAATTTATGGTGTATATGATGGTCATGGTCCCATATAAAAAGAGAGGTTGAATAAATCCAGCGGTTGGACTTGGTAATAAACCCAACGGACAGGTTGAATAAACTCACCCCCTCCTCATAATTAACAACCAAGAAAACAGGACAAGAAAGCGGTTGGCCTTTGTTCTATATCCCAAAACAATGTTTATTTATGTCTCTAGTCATGTTTTATTTACAGCGTAATGCATAGACAAATCTGCATTTTGTACTTGGTCAAATGGAGTATACTTCATGAGTTCATTAAAATTAAATTTTTACAGATGCACGAGTATCATGCTATAGATGTTCTTGTCAATTTCAATAAGGTTTGACAAGAAGGTTAAGTCTTTTAAGGTTATAGTTTAGTAGTAGAGTAAGTTAATGGTTTGATTATTTCAAGTTCAACGAGAAAAACATTTAGAAGGTTCACACATCATGATGCAAACATAACTTGTTAAGACTTTCAAGGTAGGAAAAGAAAGGGGAAAAAAAAAACGCTTGAAATAATAAGTCGGTCAAGAAACTGAAATAGAAGTAAAAGGTTTTTATATGGAACAAAAGATTTAATTAAACAGTGGTAGGTGCATCATTATGATATGTTTTCTTTTTTTTTTTGGAACTGTTATTAGCACTCCACAAATTTCATTATACACTCCTCACAAGTGTATTTTTCTTTCTAATTATAGAAATTTGGAGTGTAAAATGAGATTTTTGGAGGGCCAATAACAATTCCCTTTTTTTAGTATTATCAAACCTAATTCTTTTGAATCCCGGCTACCAATACAGTTACTACGCTTACTAGCTCTTACTGTTGTTGCCTACAGGTATAGATGGGAGGTAGGTGAAGGTAGCTTGCTTCTCTTCTCCTAGGCTACTACAAATGTTATTCGAGAAGAATAGGCTACGAGCGGTTCTTCGTTTAGTAGAGCTACCAGCCATCGGATGGCGACCGCCTTGTGTTCTTGCCTGGCCATTTTTTTTCTTTAATTTTGAATCTTAGACTAAAGAAGAAGCTCATGAATCAGTGGGGGCCAAATTAGCATGAGAACCGTACTAACCTGATGCCGGTTACTTTCTCAAGGCTCCGCAAGAGAAGAAATAGGGTTTGGGTCAATTTCCTAATGAAGCGAAGGTCCCATTTACTCCCTATTCTCTCTAAAAGCTTTATAAAGGGCATGAGAAATGGTTGGTAATAACTATTGGCTGTAAACCATAGTAGTTACAGTCGCTCAAGCGAAATATTTGCCTTTGGAATAAAGATGGATGAGCAGGCACTTGAGCTTGGAACTAATGAAATATAGAGGGGACATAGAACCAGCCACTTTACTGGGGGCGAGACATGACCGCGAGTTAAGATTCAAGTACCATTGAAAAGACTAAAGGAACATGAGAAAAGACTACCTGTAATAAAGCACATGCTAATACAGGTAGACCAGAAGAAACAAGGTTTAGATTACTAGATCATGTACGCAATCTTCCTAAAAGAGCCTCATGCCTTGCATTTTCTAGCATGTCCTTCTTGCTTGCTTACTAGCTCTTGTCTTAGTAACTCTTCCTCTTTCTAGGTGTTGAGTGTTAAAACATAGATTTCTCATTTGCCAAGAATTCGCCCGATTTGGTCAATAATGGGATTCTTGGCTAGAAGAAAGGTTATGTAACATGGACACCCAACCCAACTCGGTTAATTGCCCATGAGATTCTCGATCTGTTTGATTGAATTATTTAAAGTCTTTCTCATTCTTCAACACATTTGAGCTTTTGATCAAAGATGTTCTCGCCTCCCTTGTTTCGCCTCTCGCTTGAATTGAGACCTTTATGCGTTGGCAGGCATTCAACTCAATCTAATAACGTACCTGCGCCAAAAAAAGATAAAGTTTTTGCATAGGCTTATCATATGATGCAAAACTAATTTCATAACCATCATCCATCACCAATCACATTCCAATCCCACTTAAAATTTCTAGATTCCTCGGATAACCTCCTCTATAAAGGCATTCCAGCTTTAGAGGCGGGTGAGCCAGGCCATGAGGAATTTTTTATTGCTGGGATAAGGCCAAATCGTACTCGAAGCACTCCACCACCAATAAGTGTCTTCGGGTTGGATAGTTTGTAGAGATAAGAAATTCTATCTGCAGGGTAGGCTTTCAAGACAGAAATGGACTACTCTATTTGGAAAAAGGCTTTTTCCCTTGCGGGGAAAGAGAATAACCTTAAAGGTAAGGCCATAAGGGAGTAAAAAATCAATACAAAAAAGTCTGTCCCCGGAGGACTGGGACTCTACGGCCAAGTTTTATTCCATCTCAAACCCGTATTAAGAAATGTCCTTAAAATATGGATCAAAAGGGGTTGGGAACAAGAGATTAAGGATAGTCACTCCATTCCATAGATAGTGAACACAGATTTTTGTTTAATTTTAAATTCCTTTCGAATCGAAACGTAGGTTGCTAGTGAGGTTGTACCTATGGAGCCAAAAATAATCACAAGGCGACACGTGAATTTTTGGACAAAAGAGGACAAAAATACCCTTGAGGTACAAAGAGATTCCTAAGTGCGAGCGGCGGGCAATCATCCTTCAACCATATCAAAAGTGCCCAAAATAGGTAACAAATTCAAAGTTATTTCATCCATCCTCATCCTATATTTTCCTTAAGGTAATTATTTCATAACCTTCAAAATATCTCATACCAAAGCCCCCCCCCCCCCCATTCATCGTGGGCGCGTGAGGCTCTTGGCCTTGACCCTAAGGTGTTAATTGTTTTGTAGGTGCAATTTTGTCCAAGATCAAGGAGGAAGAAATTTGCACCACAAATTGGTGCTTTCATTGAGAACTTAAGATCCATACTCATAGAAGACTCTGGCATAAAAAGGTTTTTCTCTATTTTTTAGTCCATTTGAATATTTTTCATACGTTCTTATTATTAGAATTTTTTATTTGCAAAGGTTCTTTGATAAAATGTATAAGAAAAATATAATGGCTAGAAATTTAGAAAATTCCACAAGTGAAAATTCTAATACTCAAGAAATGGGACCGCGGTGATCCACGAGGCAAAATGTGGTCATAGGCGGAGTGGTACCACCACTACGAGGTTCCACCATGGCCCAAGTCGTGTCATACAAGCTTGCACGGGCTCAAGCCCAAGCCTCACATTCGCATGCATCACGCACTGAGCAGCCTGCTTCCACCGAGCAGCCCACTCATGTGGTCCAGCCTACTTCAGCCGAGCAACCTGCTCTCGCGGCCCAGCCAGCTCCTGCCGAACAACCTGTTCTCACAACCCAGCTTGCTCCTGCCGAACAGCCCACTCTCACGGCCTAGCCTGCTCTCGTGGCCCAGTTTACTCCTGTGGCTTTCTAAGCAGCCCAAGTCGACCCAAGACTATATCAACCATCCAGACCTACCATCGAGCTGGGGGCATTCTCACTATATTTTTCCGCAGATTTGACATTTTCCAACTCAAATCTCGCGCCCGGAGTCTACCACCCTTCCACTGCCCAATGAGTCATTCCTTCCAAGCCCTTCCAATATAAGTGGCGAACAACACTTGTCTCGACAAGTCATAGTGTTGACGAGCGCCCTTCCACAGCAGACGACCTTGGTGAACCAGCTCTTGTAGCGCACCGAGATGCAACATGCCCTAGACGAGGTGTCCCGAAGTAGGACAAGGGCAGACAAAAAACCTTTCCAGTAACGTCTCGCAAGCAGCCACTCGACCAGCCACGAACCGAGCGTTCAAGCAATGTACACCTGATTGGGCACCCGAGATAACGTATACTCTCATCTTAGAGCACGGATGAGCATGCACTTTCGACTAGGCCCACATACATTCGCGGTCGGGGTCACACTCCGATAGTCAACATGAGCAACCTTCCAAGCGAAGTGTTCATTCACGGCTAAGCTCGCAAGGAGCATTATCCACCTCACATCGGAGTAGGCAGCAAGATGGACGAAGAGAAGCAATCACTCAATACGGCTCAAGTTCAACTGGCAACCTGCGAAGAATTTGCTGGCTTGCTAGGAACGCACTACAAGCATCTCATCCGCGGCATAGAGGAGCCAAACACATGGAATAGCAGCCTAGACCAGCAAGTCACAGTTGGGGGCAGCCGAAAGCTCCACTACCTCAATAAAAGCAAATTCAGGAAGAAGTAGAGAGACTTTTGACCAAGCGATTGCGCAATTTCCAAAGCAATGAAGTCATCGACGAGGCACTACGACGAAACATGACCAACATAAGCAGGTCACCCTTCACGGACGAGATCGAGCAGGCAGAGCCTCCACGCGAGTTCAGCATGCCACATTTCACATCTTTCAAAGGGGATGAAAACCCGGAGAGACACTTAAAACACTACCGAAGCGCAATGATCCTCTATCGAAACAACGATGATCTCATGTGTAAGATATTCTCCACCACTTTACAAGGCGATGCGCAAGATTAGTTCTACACCTTGCCGACACAATTCATCCAAAATTTCGATAAACTTTCTTTGGTTTTCACCAAAGAATATTCATCCTATCGCTCGATAAAAAAGAAGTCCGACCATTTGTTCGACGTCAAGAAGAACCCAAATGAGTCGTTTTGCGACTATATGAGAAGGTTCAAAGCAGATAAGGCAAAGATAGTTGGATGCAACGACTCGATAGCTAGAGCAGCCTTCCAAAAAGGACTTCCAGTAGTAGACCACCTACTATTCGGAAAATTGATCATGAAAGAAAGTCTAACTTTGGCAGACTCTTTTGCTTTGGCAGAGAAGCATGCACTTTGGGACGAGGCTTGCCAATGCACATTCAAGGACTTGAAGAAGTACCCAACATCACCTCCCTACTATCCAAACCAGAAGCAGCGGAAGACTCATTCACATGTTTGACGATATCTGAAGTAGCAATAAGCTCTACTATCATACGAGAAAAGTTGGGGGCCAGACTACCTGTATTTTACAGTTCAAAAGCTCTTCTTGATGCTATTAGAAATTCAAAATCTAACTTTGGCGATAAATGTTGTAACCCGGAAGCTCAAGTTTTACCTTCAAACGCACGCAGTCATCATCATGACGTAGTATTCCACCGAATCCAAACGCGCGACAATAAAGGCGTAGACCCTGGCGAATGCAAAGTTTTCTGACGAACGTAACAACTCGGCCCAAAAGACACACTAAGGGTAGACGAACACTGAAAGCAACACTCAGAAGCAAGTTTTGTCTTCGTCGCCCCAAAAGATTCTACATAAGAGTAACATGTACTAGCAATTGAGCACTACCTTCTGCTGCACGTCACACAGCCCTAGCCGACCCTTACTCAATGATTCAACTCTATAGTGGTCGAATACCGGCAGTTGAGCATCTCCTGCTGCATGTGACATGGCCCATCTCCACAGCTCCATACTACGCCTTCACACCGAGCCTAAGTGACGCAACAGAGTAGCCTAACGATGCCCCGGAAGTATCCGAGCACTCTAGCCGCGCTTGCTCCACCCGATGGAGACTTTTGGCATTTGCATGTCGACGGCGCATCCAACTACAAAGGTTCAGGAGCAGACGTGGTCCTTGTCACCCCAGGCGGTTCGATGCCTAAGCAAGTGATCATTCTAGGTTTCAAAGCATCCAACAACAAAGCAGAGTACGAAGCCCCACTAGCAGGCCTTTGAATGACAAAAGACTTGGCGATGAAAAAGCTTTCAATTTATTTTGATTCCCAGCTAATCACTAGCCAGACTACTGAGGGCAAAGGCATGATGATCGTGGCAACTAACTACTTCACCAAATAAGTAGAAGCAAAGCTCATAACGACCACAATTCAGACGAACATAGAGCGCTTCATATGGAGGAACATCATTTGTCGATTTGGCTTCCCTTAATCCATCGTCACCGATAACGGCCCACAATTCGTGGGCAAAGATTTGGCGAAGTTCTTCCAAAAATAAGGCATCAAACAACACATATTTATGCCGAGATATCCTCAAAGCAATGGGCAGGTCGAAGAAAATGATCCTCGACTGCCTCAAGAAATCTATCACCAACAATAAGGAAAAATGGCCTGACAAACTCCCCGGATGTCTATGGGCATATCGCACCACCAAAAGACGAGCAACCGGTGAGACTCCTTTCTTTTTGGCATTTGGTTCGGAAGCAATCATTCATCCCAATGTCATCAAGACAAGTATCACCGCTCTACTACCAAGAATTGAACAGAACAGTAAGGAGATGGTCACAAGTTTAGATCTGGCAGAGGAGAAGCGCGAGCAGACCAGCACCCGTATTGTAGCCTACCACCAGCAGCTCCTCTCCAGCTACAACAAAATGCTAAGATCCGACAGTTCCAGCCCGGAGATTTAGTCCTAAGAAAAACCTTCATCACTGCCCGCAGAGAAGGCTCCAAAAAGATGAATCTCATATGGGAAGGTCCGTACAAGATTAGTAGAGTAGACGGCAAGAGTAATTACACCTTCGCCACTATGAAACAAAAAAAGATCGAAAAGCAGTAGAGTGCCTACAATTTGAAAAGGTACCATGTGTGACCTCCCACTACATCAAAGCTCGAAGATTCAAGAAGCTAGACGAGCACCACTTCACAAGTCGAAGACTATCCAGTTGTTATGCAGTTCCTACCTTACAGTTAATTTCTCGTTCGTTTCACTCGTTTTTCAATGAGGAATTCAGAAGTAATCACAACTTGGCTTGGCTATATGTTTACAACAACTGATCACTCCTGCACTTCAAAAAAAGACTGCGCTATTTTTAGGAACTCATAGCAGGAATTGCACCCCTCGAGGGACCAACCATGCTTTCCAGTGCGAGAGGGTAAACTAATTACTCTATAGTGTGAGAGGGTAAACCAATTCTCCGACACCCACATGGGTTAGATCTCCAAGACGAGAGGATAAACTTTACACTCTGAATATCAGACGTGGATGAGCCTGGTTGCCCTAGTATAACTAGATGCACGATGGCTTGCACCAGGATTCCTAGAAGTAGCCATAATGGTCTTTTTCAAGGCTTAGCTAACTGAAGGATCTTGGGTCTCTTGGCCTAATCCGGGGGGAACCGGCCCTAGAGACGGAGGGCCATATTATGCAATACGCCCTACAGACGGTTGCCCTGGAACCTTAAAGCTGCTATCGAGTGCATTAAGGTAGCCTATGATTTCCAGAATACTGTCTACGGCTTGCCCTTCGAGCAGTAAAACCACGCTAGACTTATGCAATTGCACATTCTTGTGAAAGGTTAAACAAGCTAGTGTGCATATACGAATTTTTATCCACTATCGACATGATACGTAGTCAATAAGCTTCACCTTTGCCAAGCGCAGAACAATCTACACCAAGTCCTAAAGTGTTGTGATACTTGCTACGCAACCTATGGAATTGGAGAAAGCCAAGGTTAACAATCTAGTGGTTACGCGGACTTGTCTACTTCTGTAAGTAAGGCATCCGGCTGCTAACCCTATAACTAACAACTTTGCAAAGTTCTACACCAACACTTACGGCAGCATAGGCTACGCGAGCCTATCTTCTTATAGAAAAGTAGCACACCTGCCACTGGTCTATAAAAGTCTAAAGGTTAGGGCATGAACAAAAGAAGTGAAGATGAAGAAAAGCGAAGGAAACATGTTTATAAACAACTAGCAAAGGCCGAAGGAGTTCAAACAAAATAATAGCTACAAGGAAAAACAAAGAAAATCCTAAAGGGTACCTAAAAGACTACACTTCTGCGACTTGGACATCCCACGACTACTCGGTCATCATACCTTTAGCAGTCACGACGCTCTTAGCAGTGGCATTATCCAACGCTTCACCCCTGGCTACCCCAGCCTAGGCACCAACTTCACCAACGGAAGCCTCAAAAGTAAAAGCAAGCAAGTCTTCCGGAGAAATAAAGAAGGTCTCAAAACCTCGAGCCCATCATTCTCACTCTTCAACTATTCATCTTCCTCGAGCAGACCAACACGAACATGTTACAGCTCAACCACTTCCTTCTTCAGACTTTCGTTGATCTTCAGTACACCTTGAAGTTCCAACACTTGGGATTCAAGCCTATCGACGATTCTTTTGAAGTGGATCACTTGGTTATAAGCAGCAATCAACTCTTCATCCTTTACATAAGCAGCAGAACGAAGCTAAAAAATGGCATGCTCAAGATCTTGAATATAAGGTATATGACATCCGATCTCATTTCTTGTACTTTCATACTTAACTTGGATCGCGTTAAGCCTAGTCTTCAAGTCAACAATCTCTTGCTGAGCGGTCTCAAGCTGCAGAGAAGTGGGGGCAGAGATATTAGACCTTTTCAAAGTGACGAGCTCAGATTTCAACCTCTTGATCTTTTTGGCAGAAGAATAAGCTTCAGCTGCCATAGCCTTTGCCACCTCATCGGTAGCCTTGGGGTCCTCTTGGTCAAGAAGCATAGACTTGGCTACCAAAATAGCCATTTACTATATCATTGCAAGTAGAGTAATCTTCCTATACCCGGCCGTATGCTTCGCAAAGGAACTTGGGCAAACAACCTTTCTAACGCCATCGACAAACTTGGCACAAACGTCCATGTCTTCAAGCAGATCTGGTTTAAAAAACACACAGATCTCAGCAGCCTCCCCAAAAGCAGGCTTAATGGATTTCTCACAGCTGCCCACGCGAACAGTCTCATTCTTCCCAGCAGACGAATCAATCTCAGCAGCAGAGGGAGTGGGCTTTAGTGCCACTTTAGCAGCAGAGTCCACATTATCACTCTTCATAATAGCAAGTTTTCCCAAATGAGAACTGGACTTTGCTCCTAACAGACATCTTGGCGCAGACTTCGGCACTGGGGGCATAACAAGACCTTTATGCTGAGCAATCCTATCAACAATCATACTAGCCATTGTCGACATGGCAGACGCCACAGGCTCAGATCTAGCAGCCTTATTTTTTCTTCCCATTGGAAGAAGTTATGTCAATCACAAACATCTCGGCAGCAGGCAGACCCTCATGAGCAACGAAGGAAGTCTTCAATTTTTCTCGACCGGCATCTCTTAAGCAGGCGGGGAAGATCTTTTCTTTCCATCTTAATTCATAGTAGGCTCTATGACAGCGATTAGACGAGCCAATACATCCGTCTTAATCATCTTTACCTCATCTTTCAGGAGCAGCCTACCTTTCTCTCAGTAAAAAGAACTAGGCAACCAATGTTATTCATGGTACTCAGCAGATGAGCTCAACCCAGCATTCTAGCAGGCAGGAGGCCTACATGCCCAACATTCCAACAACCCATGAGGCTTACGACCTCCTCATTTCTTTCAGTCGCCAGCCTGGCCCGAGTAAGGTCAAAGAGCCCAAAGGACATGAGCCATGTGGCTCGCTTAGCACTGCGCCCCAGCGCCATAATCCGCAACCCCGGCCGCACAAGCTGCCCTTGGCTCTAGCCAAGCCAAACAGCCTAAGCAGTGGCCTTTGCCACGATGCCTTATCGGCCTATGCTGAGCCGACTCCTGGCCCCTGCCAACCGACATGCCACACCACCCCGACGGTTGCCCCGCAATAGCACTATCCAAGAAGAAGACAAGAAAAAAAATTAAAATTTTCTTACATTGGTGCAACACGGAGAAGACGAAGAAATCAACGAAAGACGATCCTTTGCACGGACAAGATATAGAAGATTGCTAGAGGAGGGGCAACAAATATTCTCTAAGCTCTCTCTCTCTCTTGTAGGGTAGAATAAATCGCTCTCCAAAGTTGATTTAATAACCCACTTAAGGTGGACTTAAATAGGCTTGAGAGAAATTTATTTCCCTTTCCTAGAAGGACATAATTTCCTATTAAAGAGGGAATCTACATCAAAATAGGAAGCAGTCATACACTTCCTAAAGTAAGATGATCTCTACACCTGCTGCCCTTTCTTACGAGCAGCCCAACAGGTGTGGGGGCATTTGTGGAGCCAAAAATAATCACAAGGCGACACATGGATTTTTGGACAAAAGAGGACAAAAATACCCTTGAGGTACAACGGGATTCCTACGCGCGAGCAGTGGGCAATCATCCTTCAACCAAATCAAAAGTGCCCAAAATAGGTAACAAATTCAAAGTTATTTCATTCATCCTCATCCTATATTTTCCACAAGGTAATTATTTCATAACCTTCAAAACATCTCATATAAATTACATAACCCTCAAAATATTTATTCCAAAAATGTGTTGATTAATGGATTAATTGCCTAATTAATCCATTAAATCACACATTAAACCATAAGTTACACCCTATCCCTATAAATAGGCTCCCATTTTCACCAAAAGATCATTCCAACACACTTGCAAAATTCCCAATACTCTCCAAACACTTTTCTCTCTAAATTCTAACTTTGGCATCGAAGGTTCTTCAGCCAAAGCCCCCCCCCCCATTCATCGTGGGAGCATAAGGCTCTTGGCTTTGACCCTAAGGTGTTAATTGTTTTATAGGTGCAATTTTGTCCAAGATCAAGGAGGAAGAAATTTGCATCCACAGTACCCATTCTCCCTTCTCTTACACTTTACTAACAACTAAAAAGTCTAACAAAAACTAGTGGCACGTTTACTAATTTGTAATCAGATTGAGAGGAATCAAATTGAGAAGAAGTTGGATTAAAGAGGAATTTAAATCGAATTCTTATGAAAGTTGTTTACTAAACTGTCTAGAATTAGAGTAAGAGTGATGCTGATTCCTTAAAAGTTGTTTACTAGATGCCCTGAATCGAAATTAAAACTAGTTTGCTAAAATTGCCAATGTTCTAAATAAATTAATCTGTGCTGGGTAATAACTTTAATTTCCATAACAACATATACTTACAAAAACTTTCTACCTATAAACCATAATTTTTTGCCCCTTTTCCACCTCTTTAAAACCTAATTTTTTTTTATATTCAGAATAGACCTATTTGGTTGCAATTAAGTGTTTTTCCAAACTACTGTAAATACACACTAGGTAGACTATCCCTAACTGTTTTTTGTTAAGGCCATCATCTCCAAACTGCTTTAAATATACTCTAGGCAAACTTGGTATTTTACCAAATATGTAGGGATATAATGAGTAAAAATCATGCATTCTGATTGCCCCCAACACCTTGACTTCAATTCCCACATCCCACCAGTGAATCCAATTTCTCCAAAGGAAGGGATGGATTCGATTTTTCATATGGGCCCCATACATTCTTGATTCTTCCATATTTTAGTAAACATAAAAATAATTCGTAATCGACTCTTTATTTCGTTCAATTATGGGTGCGTAAACAAGCCATAAGTTCAATCCTCAGTAAAAGCCTACAAAACCTTAACGCAACCTATTATTCTAAATCATTTCTCAAGTAGAGTGACTTTTTTCTTTTTTTAACAAAAAGTAGTATATGACTTTAGATCTTTCATTTTTATTGTAGTTGAATAATAACTTAAGGAAATTTAGTTTCACACATTATTTAACCTTTTACACATGTTTCTATATTTGTCGTCATGAGATTAAATAAATTAAATGGGACACTCAAGAAATGTGTGTTGAGGGACAAAACTATAAGTGTATATTTTTCGTCATGTTTCTGTATTTTTCTATATTTTTGCTATTTGCTTGTTAGGGCTGGAGTCTTCCTTCACTAATTTGAGGACATAGATGGTGTTTAATTTAGCATCAACAAGTAATGAAAATATAATTCATGTTTAAACATTTCATGAATATTTATTTAGTATTTACAAGTTATTTTTAAAAAAAACTAAGCGTTGTTTAATAACTATTTTTTCTTTTCATTTATTTGAAAAGTAAAACTAAAATCTTGTTTAATACTAATTTCAGTTTAAGAAAAATAAAAACTGAAGAAAAAAAAGGCCGAATTTTGAGAACTCAAGAAATTAATCTTCAATTTTTTTTATTCGGCCGTTGGATCAAATAATTGAAGAAGATTAAATGATAAAAATTAATAAGGAGTGTGTGAGAAGTAAAAAATGTGTAGATAGCACACCCTAAACCAAAATGGTTGTCAAATAGTCCCTATCTATGAATGAAACATGTTTATGCATCTTTCTTTCCCAGTGTTGAAGGCTTGAAGTAGTTTTTGAAGAAAACTAATGAAAATTGTTTGAAAACTTTGAGTTTTAATGATAAGGACAAAATAAATGGTAAAGTGAATAGTACTAGAATTGACTTTTTAGTGTAAAAATGTGGTTTTTCGTTAAAGTAAATAGTACCGAGTGCTTTTCGTTAAAGTTCCCATAATTTTTATAGCTTTCGTCGGTGGAGAAAAATGATAAAGAAACCGTCGATGAACGGTCTTCTATATGGATTTGTCCTTTCCTTAAAAACATAACTGACGGTCTGCAAAAGCAATGTTATCATTCCTTTTCTTCCTTTAACAAAAACCAAAGGTGTTTCCTTTGTGTACTACTCATACCAGAGTTTGTATACTTGGGATTCCAATTGGATAAGGGACTCTTACGTGGGGCTGGATGCCTCAATACATTTCTTTTTTTCTGTTTTCTTTTGGGGGGTCAATGATACATAAGAGTCATAAAATAATGGCGAAATCAGAATTTCACATTACGAAAAATGTAAAGCTTGAATGTTTTTAACTTCTTGTATACCTAATATAGATTAATTTTGAAGGTTAGTTTCATTATATTCTGCTATTAAGACCCGTAATTATGCTATGAAACCAGTAGTTATGCTGGAGTTTCTGTCTCCTTGTCGCAGCCCTCGCAACGGATGCAGATATAGTCTTGGTGCCCCATTAATAAAAAAAGAGTAAGAAACTGTAGAGACAGAGAACAAAATAAAATCCACCCACCGTTGAGACTTGAGAGAAGCCAAGCTTGAGGAGAACATTCCTTATCATAGGCTGTGTGTCCTTTCTTGCATTTTAAATTTAACCGCTTTGTGGAAATCATCCTGCACTATTAGTTTTTGGGTAATGCTAAGGAGACTGAATTTGTAGATAAAATTTTGTAAACTAAATAACATGAAGGTTGATGATTGGATTATTGTCTAACATTTGATAAATGTGCTCATTTCTTATTGATGACATATCATTTCATTTGTAAATTTTGTCTATAAATTTAGTTTCCCTAATATTACGCGTTAGTTTTAACTGTCCGCTTGTGAATTTGTGTTTGGGCCAAAAAATATTGGTTTGGGTCGAGTTTAGAATTGTTCTTAGCCCAGAGGCCATGTTTAGGTGTCGTTGGGGGTTATCCAACTCATGGGCCGCGCAGTCGAAGCTGGCCATATCCCGTCAGGAACCTGTGGGTGAGTCCTATTACGAGAAGGAGTTTCGACAAGATAAGGATGGTGGAGTTTGAGATTGAATGCAGCTTGATAACGAGTTAAGTTCAAAGTCCTAGTAGGAGTAGGACTGGCCAAGATAAGGTTGGATCGGGGAAAGGAGTTCTAATCGGAGAATGATTGGGATTCAATACAGGTTGGCTACTATAAATAGGGAGGGAGGACATCGAACAAACCCGCCTCCAATTCAACACACAAACTGCCATGTGCAAACTCTCGCTCTACGCGAAACCTCTCAACAACTTTGAGATTTTTACTTTCTTTTTCCGCCGACATACCTTCAGTTTGGATAAACAGCACTGTGGAGGCAACCGGCAAACATCTTCAATTTGGATAAACATCATTGTTGCCGTAGAATTAGCCGACCGTGAAGAACTTTTAGTTTGGATAAATAGCACTGTAACAGGGTCGACTGGTTATCTATCCAAATCTCAGTCGAGAAGGATTTTCGGATCTTTATTGGTAGAGGTCATCTCATCAGCCTTCTCAGCGAAGTGAGGTGTTACTAGGGCTCGGCACATTGAACGCCAAGTTGTTTATGATTGGGTATTCGCAACTAGGTTTTAGAGTTCGGCATTCTGACAGCCGAACCACTTTCACAATCAAGACATACATTTGTTTTGAGTACTTGTGTCCTTATACTCTGGTGTCGATTCGGCGTGCTTATACTCTCACGAACATAATCACCGTGATCGAATCTGGCGCCGACGATTTGTGAACTTCGCAGAACTAGCAACCTTGTCTTCAGGCTCTAGAACCCGAAGGCCGAGAGTGTTCCTTCCTCGGCCGCAGTTGCAAGATCGAGAAATCAGTCGTGCACTCAACGCAACATCAACAAATTTTACTCCTCGGCCGACGAGTTGGCACGCCCTGCATACAACCGAATGACGTAGTTAGCTTACTAATTACTCGGCTTGCGCGCCTCATAGGTTTAGTAGTTTTTAGGGTCAACAATTTGTAATACAAATATATAACTTTAATATTAGTTAAAAGTGTAACAGATTTTCACAAAGCAAAACCATGGGGGTAAATTAAAAAAGCAAAACTCTGACCTAAATTGAGTAAGAGCCCTAGTAGTCAGACTGATATTTAACTAAAATGCCATACTTTTTTCATTCCTTGTAGAAAAATACATGAAGTCGTCTTGCACATTTTCTGACTAAGATGACAACTCATTTGCTTATTGCTATTAATCGTACTGTCTAGCTATAAATTAACAGAGAGTTATTTCTACTAGAATTGCACTAGTGTCTTTTCGACAGAGGGTATATGAGAAATAAATGTGTGTACGGTAAAACTTATACAAGATAAGCTTGTGCTATTCACACACCATACTCCTTTCTATCTTCCTCCTAAACCCCATTTACAAAGTTTAAATCTTCTTCGTCCATTTTTTGTGTGACTCCTCTATAACCTCTATTATTAATTGACATGTGTCCATAAACTTAACCATCCTTAATTATGTTGTCATAAATTTAACTGATGTCAATCAATAATAGAGGCTACAAAAAAACTACACACAAATGAGTGCAGTAAATTTGAACTCCAATTTACATGCAACAACTATTTGAGATTAGGTCGTAATGTCTATATCTTGAAAATTGACATCCTCTATCCATACAACTTTCACCAAAGATAACTAAATCAAACTATAATTTTGGTAATTAAATATAATTTTGGTAATTAGAGTACTTTTACTCAATAATAACCTCATTATACATGGACTGCATGCATGTATTTCGCAGAAGTCCTCATAATTGGCTCTAGTAGTACAACAGGTTGCTTGTGAAATAGGCTAATGGACCACAGTGGAAATTATAACATAAAGAATCATGAACAATCATCAATCTATAATTTCCTAGAACACCAGAAGTTGAGAGAAACTCCTCTTTTTTATTGATAAGATTCAAAATGTAAATGAATATTACATTAATGCTATATTGTCTTAAGAAACCCTAGTTGAAAAGAAAAGCAAAATAATAATAACAAAAACCTCTGAATAATGTATTTCACACCCACCACTCATTACATTTTATACATATATATTGTATGATTTAACTTGACATCCAAATCATTAAGTTAATGGAACATATTGGTCATCAACTGTCATAATATTATAAAAACATATGAAACAGGCACTTGCATTTGTATACAGTAATCTGATCTAAATAAATAAAATAATAAAAGGAGCCGACTGCTCCCACCTTTCTTTGGAGATATATATATCAACCACATACGTACACTGATAAGTTTTCAAGATAGGATTGCAGGAAAGGAAAACCTTAATCAACACGGACAAGGATTGTCTGCCCTCCACTTTCAGTGTCTTTCCGTACCTTTTTGTTTGTGTGATCACGGTTAAGTCACGTTAACATTTTATATTAATATTTATTTTTATCTTATTATATCTATAAAAAAGATATATAAAATATTGACGAGACTTAATCGTAACCACACAAAATAAAAAGGTACGGGAGGACATTGGAAATGGAAGATAGACAATCCTTGTCCAATCAAGACAGGGGCCGGGGCTGCTCCTATCGATCAGTTGTCAGTTGTCATTTGTCATTCGTTAGTGTCTTTATCTAAAATAATAAAGCCAACAACCAATCAACTCCAGCTAAATCCGGGCCGTAGGTTTCTTGATATGGAAAGAAAATGGTTGACAGACGAAAGCACGAGGGAATCAATCATTCATACCCTCCACGCCACGCCACGCGTGGGGACATTTCCTCTTATAGTAAACCTAGCAAGAGCTTCCTTCCTTCTCCCTTAGCAGTTCCACCGTTACTAAGGCGTTCCCGGACTATTCACTATTTAATTCACCTAGTAAATAATAGGGGTGTGCTATCCACACACCTCTTTTTACTTCTCTCACACTCCTTGTTAATTTCTATCATTTGATCTTTTTCAATTCATCTGATCCGACGGCCGAAAATTAAAAGGGTGTGAGAGAAGTAAAAAGAGGTGTGTGGATATCACATCCCTAAATAATAACTATCCTTAATGAACAGTAATTATTTTTTACATCTCCATCTCTACATTGAATAGCCCTGACAATAGGCAATAAAATATTAATA
Organism: Malus sylvestris; assembly: GCF_916048215.2. NCBI lineage: Eukaryota > Viridiplantae > Streptophyta > Magnoliopsida > Rosales > Rosaceae > Malus > Malus sylvestris. The sequence goes on from NC_062266.1 coordinate 25,942,525, forward strand.
TTTTTTTAAATAATACAAAATAATTTTATTTATAATTTCGGATAGGATTTTTAATCGGTTTCGTTGAACCACTTTCTATTAAAAAATTAATTAAATAAATATTTAAAACAAAAAACCAAAAACCAAAAAACACCACCCATACCGAGATCCCTCCCCCCCTTCGCGGAAACTTCCCATCAACCCATGTCCCCTCCCCCCCCCCCCCCCCGCCCCAACGCACCTAAACCTTCCTTCACCACCCCATCACCGCCTCTCTTCCTCCATCTTCACCATCCCACCCAGCTCAGCCTCGATCAACGATCCCGATCTTCCCCGCTCCCTAACCAAACTCTCTCTCTCTCTCCCCCCCCCCCCCAAATCGTGTGATCTGGGCGCGCGAGTGGAAGGAGGGGGATCACGAGTGCATGGGGGCGAAGGCAGTGTGGGGTGCGGTGGCAGATGCGGCGAAGGAGGGACTGAATCTCTCCCATTTGTCTGTGGGTGTATCATCAGCCTCGACGACGAACTCCAACGATAGCTGTTGAGTTCGAAGCCTGCTGGGTTTTACATTTTTTTTATTTTATTTTTACTTTTATTTTTACTTTTTTTAATTAATTTTTTACATTTTTTATCAATATTTTTTATTTTTATTAATTTTATATTGTGGTTGATGTCGCCCTGACGTCAGCCTTCTGTCACGTTGCCTTCGGGCTCTCAGGCTGGCAACTCGTGTCTGGCCTCTCCCTCGAGCCCTCTCAGGCTCCATCGCCAGCACACGCTGGACCATCTCCATCGGGCTATCTGGCCCTATTCTAAAGCTAATCCACCGGGCAATAGCCCACAGTGGAACTGCTCTTAAATCTTATATATTATACTTGCTTTTCTTGTCTATCTTGACCTAATAAAATATACAACTTTACCACTTACCGCTTCCGGTAAACATCTTACATATACCATTGATCGAATCATGTTTGCTTCCACCAATTAATTAGATTTTTTTTTTTAATTTTGTCGGCTTCTGGCTTTTGTTTTCTCCTTTTCTTTTTTAAGGTTTTCCTTATGTTTTCCCATATGATGGTTCACCGTGATTATGATGTAAAACAACATTCAAGTTTTCCACGAGGGTGATCGTTTACTCTTTTAAACATATGGCACAAGGAGACTTCATATGTACGTTTTTTCACTCAGCTTAGTATGTGATAATAGAAATGAAGTGAGCGTTAGATTATCATAAAAAGTAATTTTTTTTTTTTTCGCTCTAGTATTCTTAAGAGATACCTTAATAGAACTGCGCACAACTCCTTGAGAAGATATGTATACCTATTAGGGTTTATCTAAGAACATTTAATTAGACAAAAATTAAAAATTAAAAAAAGGCAAAATGGTGCAATTCTAATTGATTGAGTGTTATACCTCGGGCCATCGATGATATCATATGCTCTATTGAAACAGAATTTGCAAATCATTTTATTTTCTCAACTTTTACACCAATATGTCATACGAAAAATCAAATTATTTGGAAAGAATTATAGCAATCATTCCTCAACTTTAACTAAATTGGAGAAATGATCACTCAACTAAAAATTCATGACCATTTGTCCCTTAACTCGTCAAAACGTGCAGCTATGATCATTTTCATTAACTTCATCAAAATTCCATCAAAATGAGTAATGTTTGAAGGACCATTGCTATAATTGGGTTAAAGTTGAGGGACCATTGCTCCAATTGCATTAAAGTTGAGGGATTATTTCTCCAATTGGTTTACAGTTGATAGATTATTGGTACAATTTTTCTCATTTGGTTTTTCATATTTGCCCCTCAATTCAACTTCACATGTGGCACGTGACTCATTTTGACGAAGTTGAAGAAAATGACCAGAGCTACATGTTTTGATGAGTTAAGAAACCAACAATCATGGATTTTAAGTTGAGGGACTATTACTTTAATTGGGTTAAAGTTGAGGGACCATTTCTATAATTTCCTCAATTTTTTATGTATTTGACAATGACTTAATATGTTTTTTATTCATGTCGACGAGGCATGTCAATTACAAGTTGGTGGCCCTTACTAATCAGCTATATTCACAGCTTTTGTGTTTTAAATTTCTAATATGTTCATTATCAAAATCGTCAATCTCAAAATTAGTAGATGTTTGCGTGATCAAGATCACATGAATCTTAACCAAATGTACACATACGTCATTTCCTATATCATCGAGGATTATTAAAATATTAAGCACAAATATATTTATATAAATTAGTGCTTTAGCGTAACTAAAAGCCAATTCATAATTTTTTTTTTTTTTAAAGGGGTCAGATAAGATATTGCTTTCTTCTTTGGAGAACCAAAGAAGAAATATTCTTGGTTGCCCCAAAGAAAGAAGAAGAAGAAGAAGAAATATCCTTGAGTTTTTTCACGAGAAAGTACAGGTCAATGTAATAACCAACGAGTAATTTCTAATAAAGGAAAACTAACGAAAAGTTCAAAAAAAATTCTTTTTTAACGAAAAGTCATTTTAAAAAGTATAGTGAATAGTGTCAGTTAAAGGTAAAATGTGGTTTTTCATTAAAAGTGAACAGTACCATGAGTATTTTGTTAAAACTCCCTTCTAATAAGGGCTCCCAACCTAAACCCCAAAGTTTTCCTAACCAAAAATCAATAAACCCCAAAGTTTCCTTATCAATAACACTAAATATTTATGTTTTTCGAAGAGACAACAAGTGGATGACATTATTTTTAATAATTAATTAATGTCAAATGAAGAAGCAACAAGTTGGGATTAAAAAATGCTACATAAAATATAAGTTTTTTGTTTTAATTAACTTGACTCCTTAATGGTTGAGAAACAATTCCTCCTCAATTTACTTTGTAGTTGATTCAAGGAACTTCAAATTTATGAGTGGAATCATTAATAATATAAATCACTCTAATAGGAAGATTTTTGAAAAAAAATAAACAAAATAGAAGATCATTAGTCATCAATCTATACAAAAGCAAATAGAGGAATTCATAAACCATTGTGAACTATCTATCTATTTAAATAGTAGATAATTATTACTAAATCGTAGCATTATTGTGAAAATAAATTGAATCTAACCAATTTGTTTTTATTTTTTTTTACAATTATCTCTAATGGAGGAGAGTGTAATCAAAATGCTAGATTATAGGAAATTTGTTACAATATAATGTGCATATAGCACCAAAATTATAATAAAAAAAAGTTTAATCAAATCACTAAAAGGCATGAATGTTTGATCTAGAAAATTCAAAAATGAGGTGCCTATATCAAAAGATCCCTTATTATTATTGATTAACTAAACAACTTAGTTTTAACTAATTTTTGTAGTGATGAATTTTATAACTATTATGATAGGACACTTTGTTGCTTTAGCATGACTGTTTGGGACATCCTGGAAGTGACATGATGCGCCGTATCCTCAAATCTTCACACGGGTATAAGCTACATCCCTATGTCGGAGTTCCGCCATGCAAAGCGTGTTCTTTAGGGAAGTTGAATACTCAACCCTCACATGCAAAGATCATTCACGACCCCCCCTAAGTTTCTTCAGAGGATTTAAGGGGACATTTGTGGACCTATTCAACCAACCTGTGGACCATTTAGATACTTTATGGTGTTGGTTGATGCATCGACACGATGGTCACATGTTTGCCTGCTGTCCACATGCAATGTCGCATTTGCCAAGCTCCTAGCTTAAATCATTAAGCTAAGGGCTCACCACCTTGATTATTCGATTAAGTCGATTCGACTGGATAAAGTTGGAGAGTTTACGTCACAAACTTTTGATGATTATTGCATGTCAGTAGAGATTGATGTGGAACATCATGTGCCCCATGTACACACCCAAAACGACCTGGCATAAGCTTTCATAAAGCGCCTTCAATTGATAGCTCGAACTTTAGTTATGAGAACCAAACTGCTGGTATCTGCTTGGGGCTATGCAATATTGCACGCAGCTACGTTGGTTCGCCTGCGGCCTACCACTACTCAACCACATTCACCGTTATAGTTGTCACTGGATACGAGCCTGACGTCTCACATTTGCGGGTGTTTGGTTGCGTCATTTACGTGCCAATAGCGCCGCCGCTACGTACCAAAATCGGTACTCAGAGAAAAATAGGAATCTATGTCAGTTATGATTCGCCATCAATTGTTCGCTACTTAGAACCCTTGACATGAGATCTTTTTACCGCACGTTTTGTTGATTGTCACTTTGATGAGACAGCCTTCCCGTAGTTAGGGGGAGATAAGCATGCTAACGTTCCCGTAGAACACCACGAATTGTCGTGGTATGCTCCCACTATGTCTCATTTAGATCCCCGTACTGCCCAGTCTGAAACTGAGGTGCGACAAATTATAGATCTTCAGAACATTGCTCAAAGCATGCCAGATATTTTTAATGATCTAGCAAAGATGACAAGATCACATATACCCACTACAAACATACCCTGCACACGTCAACAACCTACCTGGGAAGGCCAGACCTTCCCCAAAGGTGGGGAAGCTACACCTTCCACGCAGCAAGGTACACTGGCGGCTAGCCAATCATCTGCTCTCACCCTGAAGTGAGGCAGACCTTTTGGTTCAATGGATTCATAACCCCGGAAGAGGAAAATGGCACCAACTAGTGACCCTAGTTTGAATTCGACCATCGCTCACTCATCCATTCCAACGCATGAGGTTATTCTAGATTAAGGTAATGCTTCAGACGAAACATGTCAGCCTCCCGAGAATCGTGAAATTTAGGTCCACTACGCAGTATTGGATTAGGTTTGGAATAGGAATGAGATGATCGTCGACGATGCATTAACGTACTCAATAGCTACTGATATCATGCTTAGCAATGACATTGAACCACGTTTCGTCAATGAATGCCGACGTAGAACCGATTGGTTAAACTAGAAACAAGCAATCTAGGTTGAACTCGATTCGCTCACAAAACATAAGGTATTTGGACCTATCGTTCCTATGCCACCACGCATGAAGCCCATTGGCTACAAGTGGGTTTTCTTGAGGAAGCGTAATGAGAAGAATGAAATAGTGCGATACAAAACACGCCTCGTAGTGCAAGGCTTCTCTTAGCGCCCTGGGATTGATTACAAGGAGACGTATTCACTCGTAATGGACGTTATAACGTTCCGCTACCTAATCAGTTTGGTAATTTCTAAAAAACTGAATATGCAACTTATGGACGTGGTAACTGCGTATCTCTATAGGGATCTAGATACGGAAATTTACATGAAAGTTTCAGAAGGACTTTGATTGACTGGTTCAAATAGTTCTAGACCACGGAACACTCTCTCAATTAGGTTGAGGAGGTCACTTTACGGATTAAAAGAATCTGGGCGGATGTGGTATAACCGTCTGAGTGAATATTTGACAAGTCAGGGTTATGTGAACAACGAATTATGCCCATGTGTGTTCATAAAGAAGTCAATTCCAGATTTGCAATCGTTGCAGTTTATGTCGATGACATGAACCTCATTGGGACTCATGCAGAGTTTAAGGAAATTGATGCACACTTGAAATCGGAATTTGAGATGAAGGATTTTGGGAAAACTCGATATTGTCTTGGCCTAGAGATCGAGCATTGTTCGGATGGAATCTTAGGATATCAATCGAACTATACCCAAAAGGTGTTGCGTCGTTTTAATAAGGATAAAGCGAAGCCTTCGAGTACTCATATGGTTGTTCGAACTCTAAATGCTAAACAAGATGCCTTCCATCCATAGGAGGATGAGGAAGAGATTTTGGAACCCGAAGTTCCTTACCTAAGTGTAATTGGGGCTTTATTGTACTTGGCTCAGTGCACTAGATGCGACATCTCCTTCGCTGTTAATCTTTTGGCAAGATACAGCAATGCGCCCACACACAGGCACTGGAATTGTGTTAAAGATATTTTTCACTACCTCAAGGGTACAACGGATTTGAGCTTGTTCTATACCCGTAAATCTCCAAGTGTTGCTGCCCCCTATGATTCTCGAATTGATTCTCGCCTTGTTAGTTACGCAGATGCTAGATATTTGTATAACTCACATAGGGCACGTTTTCAAACGAGCTATATCTTTACCATTAGAGACACCACTATATCTTGGAGGTCTACCAAGCAAACGCTAGTTGCGACTTCGTCGAACCATGCTGAGATTCTCGCCCTGCCTGAAGCATCGTGTGAGTGCTTTTGGCTGAGAGAAGTTATGGAACACATTCGAAGCACTAGTGGTCTTACATCAATCGTTGACCTTCCTACGACGATCTTTGAAGACAATGTAGCATGTATCCAGTAGTTAAAGAAGGGATACATCAAGGGATACATAATGCTCTTACGATTAGGAGCATTTTTCCCACTGGGTTTTTGCTACCTAACGAGGTTTTAAAAAGACATCCATCCTGGAATGATCATACTCCGTTGAGTTCACTACTTTCGTCATGTTTGACGTTTGTTTTAGACATAATGCATACTTCTCACTTTTCTCCTTAGTCTATGGGTTTTCCCCATGCCTTGGATTTTACCATAGCGAGGTTTTGTGAGTTTTACTACAAATGCATACTTCAATTAAATTTGAGACTCGCGATCACCCGTTGTGCCGATAACTTCATCAACTATTCTACCTTATCTGCTGAAGATCTGATGCAATGGTTTGTTGAGTATTTACACACTCAATGGGGAGTGTTACGGTCATATTTATAATAGGAATGTGATTGTGTGAATCCTAGTAGATATGAGAATGTATCTTATATTTCTATTAGGAATTGATTACCTATTAAATATTGTAATCCTAAAGAGAATGGTTTTTACCTATCCTACTACTATAAATAAAGGCACAATGGGGTGAATCAAACACACCTCACAATTAAATCACTGTCTCTTCTCTCTAAGTGTAGCAGGCCCCTCTCTCTAAACTCTAGATCATTCAATCAAATAGGCATACAACACTTCTCAATCTCAAAGAGCCAATTTTTGTTTATTTTTTATTTTTAGAAAAGAGTATTATATCACAAAATCTCTTTTTTCATTAGGATTATCTAAATCAAAGAGTCCCAATTGGCGTAAAGAGTAGATACGAAATAATTGTTTCTAGTGTATTTAACATTTGTCGGCAAGTTTACGAGGTTTTCAAGGTTGTGACTGACGTGGCTGCTTCCCCTCCTTTTGTACTAAGTTTTCAGTCTTACAACCTTGCTCTGATATATGCCTCTATTTACATTTTTGACCGTTTCTTTTTTCACACATATTAAACGTGGACTCAAAGCTCTATGGGACCAATTAAACATTGACATTAGGCGGCTGTTACTTTCATTTCCCAGGGTGAGAGCTTCCCATGTTCAACGGGAAGACAATCAGGTGGCACATCCATTAGCACATGCAGGAATTGGTAATGATACTGAGATGGTGTGATTTGAAGATTCGTTGGATTTAATTAGAGATTATTCTAGATAGTAATTGATTTGATTGTACTGTTAAAAGGTTAATTCTCTTTGTTTGAATGTGCGGAGTACTCTTTTCTCTTCGTTCGAGTTAATATCTCCTATAAGATTTTTATCAAGATTTAATATACTCCCTATCTTCTATATTTGTGCACATGTTATCTTTTTAATGAATATCGTTTTTTTTTCAAAAAAAAAAAGAAAGATGGACTCAAGCTTAAGCCTCTTTTTTTGGGAGGTCCAATAATTGGAAGCATGAAATAATTGCGAGTACTGTTTGAACTTTGGGTTCTGGTCGGCCATTTTCCATATTATTTTATTACATTTGTGAGCAATAGCATCTTGCTTGATAAGTAGGGCAATTATTTTTCCCAACAAACTTCATTATTAATTGGTGATTTTGCAACCCAATTAAACAGTATGAAAATGACATATTGTCGTATCTTAGCTTTTTTGAAAGTGCTTTTGAAACGACTGAATTACGTTTGGAGAAAATTGTGAAGCCTAAAATAATTCAAAAAATTCTAAAGGCGACATGTAGACTTTTGCTCAAGAAAGATAAGATTGCCCTTATTAAATGGACATGTTCCTTAGATACTCCGACGCGTAGGTCAGCACCACAAAAAGGTTGAAACAGCTAAATACGACTGCCACAAGGAAAAGTCAAAGCATTAAAGGTAAGGATTAATTACCCAAATCCTATCTTTAATACATTCCAATTGAAGATTGACTTCATTCAAGTAAGTAATATCTATTTAAATCAATTAAGGTTATTTACACCATTATCTCAAGATATTATTTCCTACTTAATATCTTTAGAATATTCTCTCTATAAACCTTGGCCAATAGGATGCTGTCATGTGTAGGGTAAAACCCTAACACCATGGCCGGTCCCTCCTCCTATAATTACCTCAATCTCTTTTTTTCTTTCAAAAAAACTAACTTAGGCATCGGAGATCTATTGGCTTAATCCCTCCACTTCGTGGGCACGTGAGGCTTAAGTCTTTTATCAAAGATGTTGATTGTTTTGCAAGTGCATTCCGGTCAAAGTTAGAGACGGCGGAAATTTGCATCGACAAAAATGTGTTTTAAACCTCTTTAGTAAAAATCTAAATGGATCATAGAAAAACTATTTAAGTACTTCTTGCAAATAGATCCTAGAAAATAGTTTTTGGTGAAAATATTTTTTAAATCAATATTTAGTAAAAATCCAAATGAAACATGAAAAAGCACTTTAAGTACTTATGCAAAAAGCACATATTTTAGTGTTTTTGTTTTTTTCGAAAAACACTTATGTATCTTTATATTTGTTTAGAAAGATCATTATATATATGAAAATTGGGTTTTTGGTTCATGATAATTGATACACAAGCTAATGTTTTTAGCTATTTGGTTTTTAATTTATGCATCTTGTATGTTCACGCTTTTTCTGAATTTGTTGTTCTCTGCCGCGAACTGGGATGGCTCGCCAGCTAGGTCAGATTGGAGCAACCTTTTTTTAGTCTCGTTCATTCTCTTGCTTATGAGCTCTTAGTTTCGCCTGTGAAAAATATCACTTTGAATACATTCTATTAAAACGCTAACTAAGCTAATAACTAGTAAAACTGTTTAAGTTCCCTAAAAAAATATCCACACGCAAATTAACAAATTGTTTCCTATGTCTTACAAAATCATATATAAAGATTAATACTTTACATATTTTCATATCTTATCCAAATAATTCTTTTACTTAAATCCTTTTACTTGATTCTAAACTATGGAGCCAAAAATAATCAAGAGGAAACACGTGAATTTTTGGATAAAAATGACAAAATTACCCTCAAGGCACACCAGAATTCCTACGCGAGCAATGGACAATCATCCCTCAATCAAGTCAAAAGTGCCCAAATAGGTATTTATTTATAACCTATTTCATCCATCCCTCATCATATCTTCTCCACAAGGTAACCCCCAAAACATTCCTTTTCAATTATGTTAATTAGCTAATTAATTGATTTATTACCTAATTAATCTATTAATGGCTAATTAAACTACCAATTACACCCAAAAAACACACAAGAGGCCGGTCACCTTCTCTCCCAAGGGGGCCGGCCATGCCTTATATATTCTACCTCATTTTCTCTAAAAACCTAAGTCTTCACTCTTGCTAAACACTCAAAATTCTCCAAACATTTTCCCCTCAAAATTCTAACTTTGGCATCGGAGGTTCTTCGGCCAAAAACCCCTCATTTATCGTGGGCACGTGAGGCTCTTGGCGTTGACCTAAGATGTTATTTGTTTTGTAGGTGCAATTTTGTCCAAGAACAAGGAGGAAGAAATTTGCATCCACATAAACAATCAATTAGAATATTGTAGAAAACAGTAAAGTCAAAATTTCTTCCTTCTAAGGCCATGGACAAGAACAAGCAAGCACCTTTGCAATAATTGTCGATCGCAAGTAGTAAAATAATATATATACACACACAACACACACATACATCGGTTTAAGGAAAGAGATCTCTATTTTTATCAAAAATGAAGATTAATTATGAGACTCATTCTACATTGAATTTCAATAATCCGAACAGTCTGTTTTGTAAGTCTAGACATCCTTGCAAAAATTCAACTCAATCCAAAAATATTTGCCTATTTAATTATCACAATGAAACTTCATTTTTTTTTTTTGAACAAAGTGTTCGTCTTTCTTTGAACTCAATTAGATATCTCAAATATTTTAGATTTGATGCCATTGGATCAAAATCCAACAACCCATATTAGTGGGTTAGGAGGATCCCGAGGGTTTGCCTCGAAGAGGATCCAATTCCTGGTTAAGTGGCTTCATAGGCTGATGTGTCACATTTTGCACCAAAAGGTAAGTGGGAACCACATGTTGTTGGAAAATATTAGTATTTTGGTTTATTTGAATGTTTGGTTTTATGGGCTTAGCCCGTTAGAATTAGGTTTTGTTAGAGATTAGGGTTAGTTTATTATAAATATGGTGCTTTGTTATTCATTAGAGAAGTCAAGCTATTCACAATGTAGCCTTTAGGGTTTTGTAGCCGTTTCAGCATTCTCGTTCTTTTAATAATATTCTTATTATGTAGTCTTGTTCGTTATGCACTTTGATATTCAACTTGGTATCAGAGCAGGTTCGATTCTTCGGAATTTAATCTGTTCTAGATGGGTATCAATTTGTTCATCCGTTTGTCTGCTGCGTATCAGTTTGTTCAAGTTTGTTTGGAAGTTCACAATTGGCATTGGCATCGGCATCGGCACCAAAATTTGAAGGCTTGCATCCACATCTGCTTGTTGGCAAACTCATGTCGTGTACCGCCATGAGTTTGACGGGGGGTGTTGGAAAATATTAGTATTTTGGTTTATTTGAATGTTTGGTTTTATGGGCTTAGCCCGTTAGAATTAGGTTTTGTTAGAGATTAGGGTTAGTTTATTATAAATAGGGTGCTTTGTTATTCATTAGAGAAGTCAAGCTATTCACAATGTAGCCTTTAGGGTTTTGTTGCCGTTTCGGCATTCTCGTTCTTTTAATAATATTCTTATTATTTGTTAGTTTTGTTCGTTGTGCACTCTGATATTCAACTCATGTTCCATTTGTTGCACGCATTACTTGGCTGTCAAATTTATAATAACGTATAGCTTTGGTAGATTATTGTTTTTGGAAATAAGATAGGGCACAAGATTTTGAGAACCAAAAATTCCACACAGTGAAATAAAATTTGATTCTAGCCTCTTCATTCTTGAATGCATCTCCAACTTGCAAGGCTATTGCCCTTATTGTCCACGATCTTAAAGTGACACTCCATTGTTTTGTTTGATATGATCGATGTTGAAGGAAGAAATCTAACGCATAACTTTCGAATATAAGAGTGTACATAGTTAATTATTTGAGTTACAAAACTATAAAATATATTAAGTTATATGTGATTTTTTTTTAACACAACAATATACTTACACTCAAGGTATAAAATATCGATGATATCGGAAATATCGGTAGTCTAAAAATACAGAAATTTCGATGGAAATATCGAGATATTATCAATATCGATAAAAATTGAATAAAAACCACGTAAATTGTAATAAAAACTTGGAAATTTTTATTAAAACTTTGCAGGATGTTTATTTAGTCAATTATCTATTAGTTTATCATAAAAAATTGGAAGGAAATGCATTGCATGATAGATATAACTGATTTAAATTGATTATATAGCGAGCTGGCAAACATTGTGAGTGTAGAAAATATGTAGTAATTAATGAAAGAGGTTTAAACACACCATAATCATTTATATATAATGAATTAGTACAATATTTTACACTTTATATATTGCATGGTAAGATACATGAGTGACTTAGCAAGGTCTAAAATATCGATGATATCGGAAATATCGGTAGTCCAAAAAAATATCGGTAGTCCAAAAACACGGAAATTTCAATGGAAATATCGGGATATTATGGATATTTTAGACCTTACACTATAGAGGTGAGAAAAAAAAATTGATGTTGAACTCACTAATTACGAAGTTCAAACCTATAACATCTCACTAACAAATAACTCTCTTGTTTTACAAACATTTAAAGTTTTCTACGAATGCATAAATTATAGAAAAGTAGTACAACCAACCTCTTGAAAACCCCTCCAAAAAAGTTAACTACAGTTTTAAAATTAGGTTCAACAATCTATTTCATTAGGAGTCAAATTTCCACTTATTAAGGAAAGAAGTGCAAGGTTTTTTCACATGCTTCCTTATAGTGTTGTTCCAAGGCCAACTGGATAAGAAATTACAATTAAAGGGTTCGGGGAATTGCAAAGTAAAGAGTTAAGACCCAATAAAAGAAGCAAAGAATAATTATTAATAATCATAAAAGTATTGGAGTGGACCATTACCATGCTGAGGAGTGCAATATATGCAACTAACGTAAACGCGGCTATTAGTCTACTAGTATTATGGTTTAATGATATTTTTCTTTTTTAGTAAATATGAGATTTTAGATTTGAGTTACTTAGATGATGAATTAAATACTCATTATTACGGCCTATTGTTTTACTTTTGCACAAACCTCTCACCACTTCTTAGAATAGCATATCGTTGCGAGAAATGATAAAAAAATTGGAGTGGAAGAACAATGACAAAGAATGACAAAGAATGCAACATGGGCAATCAATAGTAATTTGTTAAGCCATATTTGGTTATGCAGGTGGAAAGTGACCAAATTGACCTGATAGAAAGTGATCAGCTAAAAACATGAAAATGACACATGCCTCAAACGCATACCCACACGACTATTCACGCAACATGTAGTCACTTTCTCATATGTTTTAGGGTTGGGCACACGGCTAAGAATTAGTTAATTAGGAGTGAGCACGATTCAATTTTATTTCCGAATCTTGAACCGAACTAAAAACATTTACTGGGTTCAATTCGGTTATTTCAAAACCAAAGATTTTGAGATGAAATCTAAACGGTACAACTTGAGACAGCTTCAATTCGGTTTGGGATAGTTTCAATTGGGTTGTTTAGTTTGGAATGTACGACAGTGAGTATAATACCTCGAACATTAATCACCATTGATGTATCAACATGGCACGATACTAGAAGTTTAGAGTAGTTTAAAGTAGAACATCATTTGCATATAACAAATAAAATTAATAAGTCCTACTAAAAGTGATATTGGTAAAATTCCATTTAATCATTTCTGTCTATGCAGTTCTTAATTCAGCGTTGGCACATACAAGGTACACAAAAAAGCCCAAGCAGAGGTTGCATCAGATCTTTTACTTCATATTAACAAACGTACACGCAGGGAGACCCATAAGGTTCTAAACTAAATGTAAGATCGATCTAATTAACGACCCAACAACGCGTGTTTGCAGACCATCACACGACCACCTTTCTTGTGCACTGCTGTCTCGGTTCCTGGTTAGCTATCCAGAATCCCCTCTAATATTGGTTGTTTCTTCACACCTGCAACTATCTTCTAACAAGGCCACAAAACATATGACCTTTGCAGTAAGGAGGAATGGTCCAAGTCGTGTCCCAAAAAGGTACGGCTTCTCCATCAGATAAGAACGTCTGTTGCGATTATTGTTCCATTTCTATATATCTATATATAAAAGATAAGCACTGAGTTTGGACAGAACGAATTATGGCAACAATATAAGATGTTTTTATTCCTGGACTACAAATTTGAATTATCGATCGAACTTATTTCTCATGAGTGTACAATTTGAACTCACAATCGAGCAATATAAACATCTGTCTAGCTACCCACATTTAGCTAGACAACACTACGGTATATAATCCTATATTTCACTTCGTGCATATGAACATATGATATTTTTTGGAGAATCGATTCTTTTAAAAGTAACTTGCAAAATTTTCAAGCGAGCTCCCATATAACCATATTGTACTGTGTATACAACAATGTAAAATCTTCTCACATCCAAAATCGACAAAACAATAAAAATAAACTACAAAACATAGTAAATGATTCTATTAATTGTACAGGATATTTTGTGACAAAATTCTACACACATTATATTGTGTATTTGATAAAACATATAAGTTAACGAATTTATTTACATCGTTACTACTTAGTAGTGAGCCGCATATCCGCATCTTTGAAATATCAAGAGAGATAAGCACCACACAATTATTAAACATACGCCACGCCAGACAGCCGATTGGGGAAATAAAGATTGGTGGTTGTTTTTTCTTCTTTCCCAAAAGGGGCATACGCACAGGACAGGAATATCAAATTGACTTATTAGTGCTTAAATTGGAAATGCATCCATCTCACTGCCTCGTATAAAATTTGGAACAACATTAAAAAAAATTGTATTGCAAATGGTCCTGTCATGTCGTTTTCGCTCACCGCCTTCATCGTCACGCACCAAAAAGTTTATTGGAATTATGGGACTTTTGTGTCCAATATAAACAGAGTAGAAGATGAAATAACAGCTACTTAATTTCCATTATTAACCTTAATTTATTTTAATTCAAATATAATACAATTCCAAAACAAGAATAATAATTTATTCGTCCGACTTGGCGCACTACGACTAAGCCCCAGTAAAATTATAGATTAAGAAAATCAAAGAAATGCTTGAACTTAGAACATTGTGTCATTAAGCAGTCAAACAAAACAAAATTAGCAGCCAAAAATATCTATGATGTGCAAAATATAAAAAGAAGTAAAAAAAAAAAAAAAAAAAACGAGTCCAAAATTAGTAAAATTATTAGATTACGTTGTAAGAAAGGTATACCCCAAAGATGGACGGAGGTATCAGAGTTTGATGCCAAAAAAAATGAAATACTATATGTGTATCCTTTATTTGAAGGACCACCTTCTTGTATTATTTATTTGTTTTTAGTTTTATTTTTATTTTTGTTCACTCGATTGCCTCTCATATTATTTTCTCACATTATGGTGTATATGATGGTCCCATGCAAATAGAGAGGTTCAATAAATCCAACGGTTGGGTTTGGTAATATCCTAACTAGCTAAGGTAGCTCCACCCCCTCCTCACAATTATCAACCAAGAAAACATGACAAGAAAGCGGTTGGCTTTTGTTTTATATCCCAAAACAATGTTGGTTTATATCTCTAGTCATGTTTTATTTACAGCATAATGCATAGACCAATGTGCATTTAGTACCTGGTCAAATGGAGTATACTTCATGAGTTCATTAACATTATATTTTTACGGCCGCACAAGTATCATGCAATAGATGTTCTTGTCAATTTCAGTAAGGTTTGATACTAGAGTAAGTTCATGGTTTGATTCTTTCAAGTTAAACGAGAAAAATATCAAGAAGGTGCACTCATCATGATGCAAACATAACTTGTTCAGACTTTAAGGGAGGAAAAAAATAAGGAAAAAAAAGTTGAAAGGATAAGTTGGTCAAGAAAATTTGGCAAATAAAAAAATAGTCGATCAAGAAAACGAAATAGTAGTAAAAGTTTTTTTTTTTTTTTATATATTTTCTAAAAGCCCCTTTTTTATATTAAATTCTCAAAATACATAAATTTTAGCCATTTAAGTCAATCATCTCTAAGATTGGCTTAACTCCTCACTTTGATCCTTAATATTTGAATCAATAAAAGTGGTTATTGAGTTTGTTCACAGTCCATCATTTTAGTTATCCCGTAAAAAAAAATTTGTTAAATAAGAACCAAAATGACAAAAATACCCTCAGTTTAATAAACAATGAGCCAAAATGATGTGACAAAAAATTAAGAATATTTTGGTCATTTTATCCTTATTTAACAGAAATTTTCATTGAATGACAAATGATTAATGATGGACAAACTCATAGATCAATAATATCGATTTTAAATCTCAAAGACCATAGTGAAAAGTTATATAAATCTTAAGAAGACTAAAAGCCTAAATTTTATTATTGTCATAAAACTCGTACTAAAAACTAAAAAGTCTAACAAAAAGTAAAGTTCAATCCTCAGTAAATCCTACAAAACCTTTACGCAACATATTATTTAGACTTGACATTTGTGTGTTGTGTTTTTTATGTTCGTGTCGTTTTCATGTTGTTGATGCACAAAACCGGAGGTCTTGGAACAACGTAAATCTGACCGTGAATCTGCAAGAAATGTAAATAACACAAGATGTATCGTGGTTCACCCCAAGGTTTGGGCTACGTCCACACTAATTGTATTTCTCTGTAAGAGTTGAAGAGGGAGAGAGAGAGAGAGAGAGCTTCTCTATAAGGATGAGAGCTCTGAAAGGGTGAGGATATGGCCTAAGGATTGGCCTCCCCCAATTGTGAGGGTGAGGGATCCTTTTATAGAATAAGGACTCCTCACTTATTACATATTTTCCCCTTCATTTATTACATAATTACATTTAAGTCCCCCGAGTATTTATACGAGGTCTAAATATGAGACCCTAAATATGGTATAAACAGTAGTCCTCCAAGTCTTCAGTCAAGAAAATCTTTTGGCTGGAGACTTGAAATTCAATCCATGTGTGGGCCGAAGTAACTAGATGTTGTCTTGAACTGATGCTTGATATGAGGCGGTGCTCAATCTGAAATGATGCTCAACTAGAAGTAGCACATGCTGCGAGGCTGCTCGGCTCATGGCTTATGCTGCCTTAGGTGGCTAGGCTTGTGGCGTGGAAAGTGAGGAAGTCCCTTTTATAGAATAAGGGCTCACTCCTCAATACATGGATGATGGGCTAGAGTTGATGCTCTATAATGATGGTGAGGGAGTCCCTTTTATAGAATAAGGGCTCGTTCCTCAATACATAAATGATGGGTTATGAGTGATGCTCGCAGTGAGGCGGTTGCTCAGCTGGCGGCGATGCTCTCTAACGAATGTGAGGGAGTCCTTTTTATAAAATAATGGCTCGCTCCTCAGTACATGAATAATGGGTTAAGAGTGATACTCGTGGCGAAGCGGTTGCTCAGCTGGCGGCGGTGCTCTCTAACGAAGGTAAGGGAGTCCCTTTTATAAAATAAGGGCTCACTTCTCAATACATAAGTGATGGGTTAAGTCCCCAAGTATTTTTCATGAGTGCTCTCTAATGAAAGTGAGAGGGTCCCTTTTATAGAATAAGAGCTTGTTCTTCAGTACATAGATAATGGGCTAAGTCCCCCAAGTATTTTCATGAGGCCTAGTTGAGGCCCAATATATGGTACATAATGTAGTCCCCCAAGTCTTCGGTCAATAAAGTCTGTTGGCTGGAGACTTCAAATTGAATCCATGTATAGGTCGAAGTGGCAGTTGTTCGAAGGCGGTATTTGTATACCCTGCACTGAAGCTTTGTAGGTGAAGTTTTTGTAAGTGAAGCTTTTGAAGCTAGAGCTCTGTAAATGAAGCTTTCAAAGTTGGAGCTTTTGAAGCTAAAGCTCTGTAAATGAAGCTTTTGAAGCTAGAGCTCTGTAAATGAAGCTTTTGAAGCTGATTGACATAAGTGATGCTCATGAATGTTTATGTTGATTGACATGAGTGATGGTCATGGATGTTGTCATGAGTGATGCTCATGAATGTTGTCATGAGTGATGCTCATGAATGTTGACATGAATGATGGTCATGAGTGATGCTCATGAATGTTTATGTATGAATGACATGAGTAATGCTCATGTATAATTCGGAGTACTGGGCGTACTTTTGGTCACTTGGTTGGTGGCATGAAGGAGAGTACGGGTTGTACATTTCATCACCTAGTTGGTGGCATGAATGGCTAGTTGCCAAATGATATTTAGAGTACGAGTTGTACATTTCCTCACCTGGTTGTTGGCATGAATGGCTAGTTGCCAAATGATATTAGAGTACGGGTTGTACATTTCATCACCTGGTTGGTGGTAATAGTGGCAGGTTGCCGAATAATTTTGGTGTACTGGGCGTACTTTTGATCACCTAGTTGGTGGTAATAGCGGCGAGTTGCCGAATAATTGTGGAGTAATGGGCGTACTTTTGATGACCTGGTTGGTGCTATTTCGGGCTTATGGGCCTTCGCCCTTCACAACATGCCAGACCATTTGCTTTGGGCTTTGCCGTTTTTTTTTATTTTTTATTTTTTTTTTATATTACCCTCTGATGGGGTTTATACAGATGTCTCCGAAAGATAAGAAAAATAAATCACATCATACATCTGCCAAGAAAAGTAAATCACATCATTCTGGTAGGGTGTTTATTCCTTGCTTTTGCTTTCTCTTTTGCTTTCTCAGAAATAAGAAAATGATTTCCCATGCATGAAACTGCGAGCACATGGCTTTCTCCTTTTGCTTTCTTAGAAAATGATTTCACATGCATGAAACCGCAAGCACATGGCTTTCTCCTTTTATTCCTGTCACTTCTCCTTTCTACTCACTTCTTTTTTTTTTCTTTTTCTGAAATATTTTCTCAACAACTAGTACAACCCACGTTTAGCCCATCCTCCTTTTTCTTTTTCTAACATCATGATTGAATGATCGATTTCTAACATCATGATTATGTTCAACTCCGCTGGTTGTCTGGTTCGAAGGATCGCTTTATGCAGGCTTCCCAATTGTTGAATAAGACTCCCATCAGATCACTGGTGAGTGCTTGACGGAAAGAGTTGAGCAATTGCCAAGAGATTGATGGAAGAAACCATCTGAGGTTAGTTGTGTTGATCTCTGCTGGCTGGCTAGTTTGAAGGATCGCTTTCTGTCGCCTGTCTTTCCCTTTCAGCTTCTGCTACATCTGGAATGCTACCATTCTCAGCTTAGCAAACACCTCCAAGCTCTCACATCTTCAGAATCCGCAGAGCATGAGTTTCGAAACAGGAAACATCAAACCAATCATAATCGTTCTTGTCATTCTCAGAATTGAGGAAATCATTAGTGCTAGTCTTGCGTGGAGGTGCCAGCATTGATGAGGAAATACTGAAAATGGGAGAAGTTCCGGGTTTTGCCCCTAATGGTGAATCGAACTCTTCGGAGCTGTTGAGAAGAAGATCGTTCCGCTCCTTCTCGCGCGTCTTCATCTCTAGGAATAAAGCGAGCTCTTTTCTTTCCTCACCGAGGCTCTAAGCTGCTGCCTCTACTTAATCATCGCTTGCATTTGCGAGTCCTGAACCCTAAAACTCCGATTCATCGCTATAAACGCAAAGTCCACTGATAATTTTATAAAAACTAAAACTTGATTTCCAACCACCCGCTCAAGCAACCATTCTCAAAGAAAACACCTCGCAGTCGTAGCCAAAATGAAGATCAACGACGGTTAGATCTGAAACCGAGGCCAATCGGTGCATAAATTCAAAAGCTACGTCGGCATGTCAGCCTCGTGTTCTTCCAATCGCCTCCAGAGCTCGTATGAGTGTGAGAACGCTGAGAAATATGAAATCTTAGAGAGTCCCCAGCTGTAAGGAACCAGAACTGCCATTGTTAAGGAACGGAGCTCTTGAGTGTAGTGGAAACTAGACGAGAAAAGAGATTGAGCTCGGAGGAACCGCCATTATTGCGAAACTGAGCTCGAAAGGCTGCGGAGGCGAGCGGGAGTTGCCATGAGAAAGGTCGGAAGGTCAAAGATTTCGTGGAAATGGAGAGAGAGTAAGGGGGAAGATGAAGAGTGGCATTGAATGGTAATTTAGGAGAGGTTTAGAGTTCGAAATCAGGAAAATGAATGGACGTCGTGGATGGGATGCCATAGTCGGATATGTGAGTTGTTTATGGTTTTCTGCAAAAGCAGGTGAATTTGCAGCTGAAATCTTTGGTTTCCGTGTTGACTGACTGGAAAAAGAGAAAGATGTGGTTGGAGGTATGCGAAAGTTTTTATGGAAAAGCCCAAAGAGTGAGGTTTTTGGGTTTTTGGGTTTTTGCAGATTCACGGTGGAGGTGAAAAATTGAAAGAGAACCGACATAGATTTTCGTGTCGTTTCCCACAGACGGCGCCAAATGTTGATGCACAAAATCGGAGGTCTTGGAACAACGTAAATCCGACCGTGAATCTGCAAGAAATGTAAATAACACAAGATGTATCGTGGTTCACCCCAAGGTTTGGGCTATGTCCACACTGATTGTATTTCTCTGTAAGAGTTGAAGAGGGAGAGAGAGAGAGAGAGCTTCTCTGTGAGGATGAAAGCTCTGAGAGGGTGAGGATATGGCCTAAGGATTGGCCTCCCCTAATTGTGAGGGTGAGGGGTCCTTTTATAGAATAAGGACTCCTCACTTATTACATATTTGCCCTTTCCTTTATTACATAATTACATTTAAGTCCCCCAAATATTTATACGAGGTTTAAATACGAGGCCCTAAATATGGTATAAACACATGTCATACCTGATATCTTAACGGGCCGTGTCGTGTAACATCCGTTAAAATAAATGAGTAAAATGACCCAACCCGAAATCGACCCGATAATATTAACAGGTAATATGACCCGACTCGTTACCCATTAAGGAAAATATATTTTAAACCAATAAATAATCAAATGAAAAAACATAATACTAAATAAGTATATACATACCATATTGTCACATCCAAAACATAAAAACGCATTTTTCTTTTAAGTATATATTTACATACCCAAAATAAGAGCGTAATAAAAAATTAAAAAAAAATATTAGAACATTACAAAATATCAAATGTTCAAAAGATTTGCAAAATTAAAGACATTGGAACATTAGAACATTGGAACCTTGCACATTTTCTTCCAATCAAACCCTTCAATTTTCCTCAATCACCATGGGAAACAACATGTTAAGTAAAATTTATCCTTGTAATGATAATAAGGAACTCTCATAATAAAAATGAATAATGACTAAAACACTTTTTTTTAACTTATATAGAATAATAATAAAAAACTATGTATTTAATATAGAATATATTGTATAAATTAATATGGCTATTGTATTTTATAATAAATCTTTTAGTAATTAAGCTTTAAAATTATTAAAATAATTTTTTTCTTAACGGGTCGAAACGGGTTACTCACATGTTACCTGCGTGTATACCCCGTTAAGAACCTATTATTAACGGGGTTTTTCACCCGATAATGATCGAATTAGTTATCGTGTTGACCCGAAATCCGTTATTTTCATGTCCTGTCAGAAACTTCCAAGTCTACTATTATTCTAAATCATTTCTCAAGTTTTATATGACTTTAGATCATTAATAAATATTGTTGTTAAATATTAACAAATTTTTTTTTATAGTTTAACACATTTTTTAACATTTTACACATTTTTTTATATTTTTCAACATGAGATTAAATAAATTAAACAGGAATGAGGAACAAGACTAAAGAAAGGTGTGTAGAAGAAAAAAAAAGGTACATGCTTATCATTTCCCTAATCGAATGTCTTTAAAAATGATTTTTGCTATTTGCTTGTTAGGGTTAAGTCTTCCTTCACAAATTTGAGGACGTAGGTCGTGTTTAATTTAGCCTCAACAAGAGGTAATGATAATATAATTGTCTAAACATTTCATGAATATTTATTTAGTATTTACAATATATTCTTAAAAAACTAAGGGTTGTTTGATAATTTTTTTGTTTTCAGTATTCAATTTTTATTTTCACCTTTTTGAAAACTAAAACTGAAATCTTGTTTGATAACTTATTTCAATTTAACAAAAAATAAAAACTGAAACAAACAAAAAAAGGCAAATTTTGAAAATTCAAGTACTAGTTTTCAATTTTTTTTTTTTTAAAATAAAAGTAGTTGCCATACATTTCTTTTATCTATTTTTTTTTGGGGGCCCCGGGGGGGGGGGGTGCAAATCATACAGAAGTCATAAAAGAACGCTGGAACCAGATTTTCACATTACGAAAGGCCATTGAGAAAATATAAAGCTTGAATATTTTAACTTCTTTGTATGCCTAATAATGATTAGTTTTGTTTGTACCATATTTGACTAATCCCGAAACTACCAAGCACCGGTCAACTTCATACCTTCAAGGACCCACTGAGGGGTTCATGTTGAGGCACACCTGCAGAAGCACAAGAGTTTCCCTCCACCCAGGAGGCCAATCACAACATGACACGTGTCAATGTCAGAATAAAGCTCCTAGAGTCCCACATCAACAGCAGACGAAAGCCGACTTTCCTCAACTATAAAAGAAGATCATTCTCTTACAATTAAGGACTAATAATGCCATTATTGTATTTAAACTCATCATTAGAACCCACTAATGATGATTATGCTTGAACCTAAGTATTGTGTAACCCCTTCACTATTAATGAGAATTCCTCTACCCCGTGGATGTAGCCAAACTTAGGGTGAACCACGTCCATCTAGTGTTTGCTTCTCTATCTCTATCTCTTTACATATCATCATCACTAGGAGACCGGAGCAACCATGTGAAGGTCACAAAATTGACACTTTACGTTGTTCCAAAGTCTCACTAATTTTGTGTATCAACAAGTTTTGAAGTTTACCTTCATAATATTATTCTACTATTAAGACTGGTGATTTTCCACAATGAAGTCGGTAGTTATCAATGGCAAGCTAACATCGGTCATTGATTATTCATGATCCCATAACTTCATAAACTTCATGTATATTTGTATGTGTGTATTTGACTCTATAAATAGTTATGACAAACTAAATTAGAACCTCCTCATCCTCCTACATCTTCTATTTCTTTCTTTCATTATATCATCTTCCTTTTCTCTGTATCGTGCACAACTTTATTGAGTGCAACAAATGCTCGAAGAAATGCCTAAGTTGACAAGCCTTGGCAATCTTCATCATTACTCAACAGTTTCTTGTAGCCGCCCTTGAAAGGCCTCTACATATCATAGTAGTTGTTGGCATAAGCCTTCCGCATAGGTTGGCAAAACTCAAAATTTTCCTATAGGTGCTCATCGAAGGATCCAAACAAGTTTTTATGGTTGAAATCATGACCCCGTTATTTGAAAAATCTGACCTCGCGACAAATGGAGATATCCTCTTGGTGTCCCATTAATAAAAGAAGAATAAGAAGCTTGTGTTAATATCTGTCATTTGATCTTTTTTAATTCATTTGTTTTGACAGTTGAAAATTGGAAAGAGTGTTCGTAAGGTAAAATGAGGTGTGTAGATAGCTCCACCCAAAAATAATACCATGGGGATTAAGAAAAATTATTCTTTTTGAGAAACTTTTAAATGGACGTGGTTTTTTTTTTTTTTAATACGTCAATATTTTTACACAAAGGGGAAGGGAAGTTTAGCTAAGCTACACAATGGGCAACCTAATTTGGTATCGAATTCGATATCCACATGATTCGAAAGCCTTCTCACTTTCAATTAAAAAGGAATACCAACATACCGTAGTATTGAGTAGCAACTTTTAAATGACGTTAAGAACTAAAAGATCAAGTAATTTCGAGATAAATGGACGTTAAGAACTAGAAGACCAAGTAATTTCAAGGTAAGTACCTACATACATGGATTACGTTCATATACATTACATTGTAATAATTTTTTATTTCCCATTTGGATCATTTATATACCATAATAAACTTTATATTATAATAATTTATCATTTTTTTAGGTTCCATTTTAAGAAACTTGTCACCACATATGATAATAATTGTCAATATATAAGTTCTTCAAGATAAATCTTTTACCTATCTTCCTAACCATCATTTGTAGAGTTCAAATTTTCTACATTCATTTTTTGTGTGACCTCATCATTGATTAACACGTGTTCGTTAACATAACCCTGCTTATAACCCTGTTGTCATAAACATAACACGTATCAACCTATGATATAAACTTCAAAAAGACCACACAAAATGAATGCAGAAGATTTAAATTTCATTTACATTCATCGGATACTTGAGACTTGATCGTAATGTCTACATCTTGGAAATTGACATGCTCCGTCCATACAACTTTCACTAAAGATAACTTTTAATTAGAGTGCCTTTATTCAATAATAACCTCATTATACATGGACGATTAACATGCATGTATTTCACGAAAGTCCTCGTAACTGGCGCAAGTCGTTGAACAGGTTGCATGTGACTTGTGTGATAGTGTTATATTCACACATTCATTTACTTTTCACACCTTTTTCAAGTTTTAGTCATTAGATTGATTGAATTCAAGAATATCAATGACAAAAATTTAATAAGAATGTATAAGAGATTAAAATGAATGTGAATAACACTATCCTTTATGAAATGGCACTACTACGTTTAACCCTTAGCGCGACAAACATAAGTTGATCGCGCAAGGTGTATTTCCGTCACACAAACGTCTGCACGAAATTCGTCATGCAAAGACCGTGAAGAAAGACTTTATGCGACAAACAATAGCATGGGTCGCAAGAACACTACGCAACGGTTTGGCCTTCGTTGCACAAAATTTTTAGGAACAAATGTATTTGTCGCACAAAATGCCGGATACATACATGGGACGATATGTTGTTCTTGTAAGACGAAACCTTGTTAGTGAGACGAATATATTCGTCACGCAAAAAGAAATATTTTTTTTTTTTAAATTCATTTTTTTTGTTCTGTTTTTAATTTTGTAATAAAATAATAAAATTAAATTGCAATTAAAATGTAATAAAGAACCCCAATTGTAACGATCTAAAACCCCGCATCCTCGGGGGGATCCATATACTTGAGTGGAGTCTCGAGAGGAAGCTGGAAGGCGGCCTCCTAAAGAACCAACTGCCTATTCTCCATCATTGCCATTTGTGTAATAAAACATGAAATATTAATAATAACATTCAAATAATAACCATGATACTTGAATGCGTAAGATAGTAATTACAATTGAAGAATACTTACATGAAGGGACTTGGCCAACTCATCCCCGGGTCGAACATAAACGTCTCCAAAGACATTGATCTCCCAGAATTTTGAATCCCCTTGAATAGAACAAAATAAGAAAAATGTTAGTACGAAAAAAAAAATTAATATTACTGACATATTAAAAATTGAATACGAAAAGCTTTATTATTACATGCTGCCGCGCTTCCATCCTATATGAGAAGGGCTTCAAACCTGAATGGTGGAGAAGAGTTTTCTTCCCCCGATTGATCTTGTTGGCTTTCACCTTCTTCTATTATACAAAAAATAAACATATTAGTTCTAATTTAAATGAAATATAAAAAAAATCAATAAACATTAGTAAGAAATGTATAATACTTTTAAACTTAATATAAAAAAAGTACCACATAGCCGGGCTCCTGAAAATGACTGCAGAGCCACACCCAATTTTCTTCCCTGTCCTCAAACTCCTTCGAGGAACCCTCCTCAAGAGCGACCTGTGGATCATCAAATGTCTCCAAATATTGGTGCAGGTCGCTCTTCCACTGCTTATACCGTTCAGTAAAGAGCATGTTGACGTACGCCAACATATCATCGTTGATGTCATCGAAATTGTAGTTTGTCTGCAATGTAAAAAATTAATTACATACATTAAGTAATATAAATTTATAAAATTTAAAGGAAAAGCAATAAAAAGGCAGGACACTTACCGATAAATATAAGTTCACCTTCGTCCTCACCTCGTCTGGCATCACATTCCAACACTTCCATTGCATAGGGCAATAGGTTTGAACGATGTGACCAATGTCGTGGACCAATGTGCTATGCTGCTATGTCGTTGGTGTAGCCCGATTCCCATCGTCGTATCCGATCGTGATAAGTCTGTTGGTCACCCAGGTGACCTTCATCGTCTTCAACTAGAGACAAGGTCCCCATGTATATTTCTTTGTTGCAAAAAATAAAAGACAGTCAAACAAACACAACAAAGTAAACCTAAATTTTGGCAGAATCTCCCTTAAAGTTATAACAATTCCCAAACCCTAGACATTGTAATGAATAATATATGATATCCAACAACAATAACAACAGTTGAATGCTTCAGTAGTGGATTTCAAGTGAAATATTACATAGTAGAACTTGAGAATTTAAGCAGCAAATTGAAATTCTATTATGAATTACTTCAACACTTGAAGACTAACTGCCTAACGCCTACCATGATCATTTAGATGAGAATCCTTTATATAAAGGACATGTAGAGAAAACTAAATTATACACATGTTCCTTCTACTTACCTAACTAACTAACTAACTAAAGATTGAACTTAAAGCAGCTCCAGCTCAAATTTTGAACAAAATTAAACTAGTAAAACTCATAATTAAGCTGAAAAATTGAACAAACATTTTAAGAGACGTGTTGTTCTCTACAAAGAACTAATGACCACCTTCCTAGCATCATTAGGCAATCCAATATCACGTAGAATAATCTATATGGAGAAATTAGCAAGGCACTATAGAAAAAAACAGTTATCAACGTGCAGGGCGTTATTTAACTTTACCTTGTTGTGACCCCGAGGCATCATTAGTGGATGCCGATGTCGTGTCAGGCATGCAAAGGCGGTGGTGACCACACTTGGCACTAACAGGTAGCGCCACTAATGAGGCTGACCTGGGGACCAACCGAATCAACTGGCCTATGGTCCATTTTTGCTAGTGCAATGGCAGCTGATGTAGGAGGCGGGGGAATTGAACAAGGTGCAATCGTCACTACCTTACAACTTATAATAAGGTTTGACATCTACACAATTATAAATAAAAAAAAGCATTAAGTATACATAAATCCCATCACATGCCTAATTATGTGGCATATCACTCACACCAACCCCACGCATAACTAAATCATGCATTTGAACCATACATATACCGTTAAACATGAACTAAATTAATCCCTAAATCTGAAATCAAGCATAAAAGCGACAATTAAACCATAAAAGTATCTTGACCCATATGCATTTCATTAAAGGAGAAAACCAGTCCACTTACCTATATGCATTTCCCCATTCAATTAAACAAAAAGAAAACAAAAATAGATATGGTACTTAGAGCCAATTGGCTTGGACAGCAGTTGCCTTATGTAGGCCTCAAAACATAAACACAAACATATCCTTCACTAGTTTTCCCCCTCCTTTCAATTGAGATTAAAAAAATAAAAAAAAGAAACTATGTCTCTGTTTCTCATATGTGGAGAAACTGCACTTTCAGAAAAAGAGGAATGCTAAGGACCTTTTGAAAAGAAATTTTTTTTTATTATAGTTTAACGCTAAATTTATATTATTGTGTCATGAGAAGTCAGATGAAAATTCTGACTTTTGAGAAAGTCACACTATCATTTCTCTTAATAGAGATCAATGTTCAAGAAAACATCCAAACAATATTATTTACTGCCTAATGGTAATGCTATCTATATTATTTATTGCCTAAAGGTTATATGTTTGTGTATGATTAGAGCCAAAGGCTCCATTGTCTCTCTGAGTCCGAGAAGCCTAAAAGGAGGGGAAATATTGGCAACCACAAAATTATGATAGTGTTGTCTGCCATTCGACCCCTTAAGTTTAAATATACACATGTAATGATCATCCTAAATGCTTGTAACATTTGCCTCTACATTATTTATTATCAACGTTTCTGAGGATCCTTGTAGCTAATGATCCTGGTATATCATAGTAGTTTCAAATAATACAGATTGAGCTCTAATAGGATCTCCAAACTGAAGTAAAAGCTAAATTCTTAGATGGTGGGTCAGTCTCACTTTCCTCTAGTCCAAACATATCGTAAGGAACTGAATTCAACTAATCTAAATTCCTTAATTGGCTAAGAAACACCAAAAGTAAACCCTAGTATCTGAAATCAAGCATAAAATTGACAATTAAACCATAAAAGTATCTTCACCTATATGCATGAAACAAAAAGAAAACGACTCCATATGCATTTCCCCACTTACCTATATGCAAATGGGAATTCGAAAAAGCATGGTTTTGTTTTGGAATCAAACTCAATTCGGCAAAAAAAATAACCTTAATTAACTAGCAAAGTCCAGCAAGATTAGTTTGATAAAGGAACACAACATGTCAGCATTGTTAACCGTAATAAATCCAACAATAAAAATCAACTAATTAATCCCTAAATTCTCAACTCACAGTTCATAAATTAAGTAACAAAATTATGCAGTAAGTAACTTCGCCCATGTAACAAAATTATGCGGATTGGGTGGGATTGTTAGCACTACCCAATCCCCTAAAATTTGAAAAATTGTAAACCCTAATCCCCAAAAATCCAACCCCCAACACCTAAACCCAAATCCCCCTAAAATCGATCCCTTAATTCTCTAACCTAATGCTATATAAACTGGAACCCCATATTCCCCAAATGAAAATCGAAATAAATTAAAAAATTTTGAAATCTTTACCTTGTTAGCAGCGAAGATGGATGGACCGGATTGTGGGCATGGGTACGGGACTGTGGAGCACCGGAGATGGGTGTGTGGCGATGAGGGTGTGTCGGAGGAGGAAGAGAGAGTGCTAGGGGGCAAGAGGGTGAGAGGGTGAGAGGCCGAGAGGGAGGGTGATAGAGATTTAGTGAGAGACAGTGGCGAAGCCAGGATTTGCCGAGGGGAGGGGCGAAATTCAAAAGAGTGTAAGGTTCAATCGAAGCGGTTGCTTTCACATTGGAGAGTGCAAAGTTTTTAGTCAATATTCATAACAGAAAACAGTCTCTTCACCAAAGCAGTTGTAAGTGGTAATATCAAAGTCATGTAAGAAACTTAAATTGGTTAGGATTAGATTCTAAAAAACGTTAGGCGCTAGTCAGGCAGCGGACTGGAGCCTAGCAGCTAGGCGCCTAGGCAAGATTTAGGTAGGAGTCTAGATGAATTTTAAAAAAAAATCTTTTATCGTAAAATAAGCATTAAACAATATTTACATTATTTTTAAAAAATTAAGACAATATTTATAAATAATGTAATAATAATAAAAAAGAGAGAAATGGGTTAACAAACCACAAAAAAAGGTGAGGTCAGAAGATTAAAACAAATGACAATATAACAGGTGGCCTAATAACATTATAACACATGTCTATTTAATATTTTCCCAAGGATAATACTTGGGTACTCAACAGTGAGTACCTAATTTCACTGACTTCTTATGTGGAGGAACCATTTTACAACACCTGTCCTTTAAAGTTTCTCCAAGCGCTCTGCTATTCTTGTAACCAAACACGCGACTCTTCTTTTAAACATGTGACCAAACACACTCCGCTCTTCTCTGGAGACCCACCTCCAGTGCCTCTCTTCTCCGGGCGACCTCACCTTGAATCCCTCTCTTCTCCGGAGACCCGCTTCTAGTCCTCTCTTCTTTGGAGACTCACCTCCACTTGTTCTCTTCCCCATTTATTTTTTTCAAAATCATTAACTGTAAAGATTATTAATCAAAACAGCCAAAGATCAATTTTTGAAATCATCAAAATCCAAGCTTCATAATCATGGTATTCATTCTCTTCCCCATTGCAGCCTTCTCCTCCAACCTCCATCCTCCGTCGAATCCACCCTCGTTCCCTCCACCTAACCTTCTGCTGTGCAGCAGACCAGTTCACCGTAGAACAGACAAGGAGTGGAGGGGCTGAACCTGCGCTGGGGCTGTGTTTTCCGGCGAGGGGAGTGGCGGCCGCCACTCCTCGCCCTCACGTGGCTTCGCCATTGGTGAGAGAGAGGGAGGGTGTGTCGAAGGGAGAGAGTTTATATAAACGAAGAGGTGAGGGGAAAAGTGTTTGTGATTTCAGTTTAATCTCGAGGTTCTTGCGCGACGAATAGAAGATATTCGTTGCGCAAAAAATTCAAAGTTTCACGAAATTATTTTCGTGCCCGTCAGAAAGTAAAAATTTTTGAGCTCCTTGCGCAAGGAGCTGAAAAATTAATTTACCCGATTCAAAATTTGTATGAATTTATATTTATTGAAATAAAAACAATTTATTTATAACATAAGATAAATAAATTACAAAAAAAATTCATTTAATATGTTTTACATAGCAAGTCACAAATAAATTGCATTATTCATCATCAGAACTTTAATAACTTGTGCTATTGTCACTATCATCACTTTCGGTCTCCCAATCGTCTTCCTCGATAGGTACGTCACCGTCGTCGTTTAGACCCACTGCACCATCGTATCGCAGAAGATTATCGAGGTCAATTGTAATTGACTGAATCGGTATTTCGATTGAAGCCACTCCTCATATTTGAAACAGTTTTTAGATAAGATTTGTATCTCGAAGTGTTTCCGCATTATTTTCCATTGAAGATTCTAAACGTTGGTCAGCGACGTTGTCGACATCGTTGTCAATAGGGTCTTATTCTGGTATAGCATACACGTTTCTCTGATCCATCTTCTGAACAACTTTCCAACCTCTCCCAGCTTTAGGGTCATCTAGATACACAATTTGTTTTGTCATGTTTGCCAAAATGTAAGCCATGGTCGTACCAAGTTCTGTTAGTGTTCACAGATAGTAAGCCATGGTTGATTTTAACACTTCCCTACCTATTTGGGTTTGTATCAAACCATTAACACTTAAACATGATCACTTGGTATCAGTCTTTGTAAAGCAATTGCACGACAGTTGTTAGTTTGCCATAGAAATCAATGTCTGTACTTTTGCATTCTCGAGCACATATTTCCAAGAGCACCAATCCGCAGTAGGACAATTATTCTCCATGGCTACACCTATCGCATGCGCGAACTCCACATGTTGCCTCAGATCATACGAGTTGGTGGGCACGCTCTAATCACGGTTTTTATCATTCATCCCAGCACAAGCAAAAGAATTGTGAAGAATAAGGAGAGCAAAAGCGCATACTTATATAAAGGTTAGGGCATTTGCGCGACGAATGTCTTTGTCACACAAACTCTGCAATAAATACAGTATTGATTCCTCATATTCACATGCACTGAAAGGTTTGACCAAAAACTGACAGTAACTTGCGCGACGAACTCTTTGTCATGCAAAGGTCCCCTGCTTCGTCGCTCATGTTTTCCGCGTCAAAAAAATTTTCCCGTGTTTTTCTTACTGACTTTACGCGACGCCAATGGTTTTTCGTCGCGCGAAGTGTTCATGTGCGACTAATTTCTACGTCGCGCAATTTTTTTTCCTTTCCTACCTTTTTTGCGTGACGATAGTTCTTTTTCGTTGCACAAGTACCTCTTTTGCGACGAAATATGTTTTGTTGCGCATGCTATTTTTCCTACTAGTGTGGGCTAATGACCCATGACGGAAACATAACATAAATAATCATAAACAATCACTCTTCTATAATTTTCATTGATAAGATTCATAATATAAATGAATATTACAATAACTATATAGTCTTAAGAAACCTTAGATTAAAAGAAAAACAAAATAATAAACAACAAAAACATCTCAATGATTATTTCGCCCACCATACATCTTTTTCAATTCTGTTATATTGGTCAACTGTCATTCGTAATAAATAATCATATGAAACACACAATTTTGAGCGAAACCAACCACACACGTACACTGAAGTTTTCAAGATATGCATGCAGAAGATAAAACCCTTAATGAAGACGGGGACTCCTCCTATCGGTTGTCAGTTGTCAGTTGTCATTCGTCAGTGTCTTTAACTAAAATAATAAAGCCAACTAACAATCAACTCCAACCAATTCTGGGCCGTAGGTTTCTTGATATGGAAAGGAAATGGTTGACAGACGAAATCACGAGGGAATCAATCAATATATCATTCGTACCCACCACGTATGCCACGCGTAGGTACATTTCCTCTTATAGTAACCCTAGTAAGAGCTTCCTTCCTTCCTTCTACCTTAAATTCCTTTAATTTAGACATGCTTTTCTTGTCTATCTTGACCTAATAAAATAGACATACTAGATTTACCGCTTACCGCTTCTGGTAAATATCTTACATAGTATCTAGATATCATCAGATCGAATAACGTTTGCCTCCACCAATTCCGTACAAATTCTTATAGATTTTGTTGGCTTTTGTTTTCCCCTTTTCTTTTATTTAGGGATTTTTTTATATTTTTTTTTCACCATACCACCGTGGTGATGATGTGAAACAACCTTCAAGTTTTCCACAAGGGTGATCGTTTACCCTTGTAAGCATATTGCACAAGGAGGACTTCATACGTACGGTTTTTTTTTTTTTTTCACTCAGCCCACATGATTGATTATGCAATAAGAGAAATGAACATGAGAGGTAGATAATTATAGAAAGTCAATTCTTTTGCTCTAGTATTCTTAAGAGATACCTTCATTGAATAGAAGTGCGCAAAACTCCTTGAGAGGATATGTTTATGTATTAGGGTTATTTAAGAACATTTAATTAGAAATAAAATACATAAATAAGGCAAATTAAATGGAGCCATTCGAACTGATTGAGTGTTCTACCTCGGGCTCTATTGAAATAAATTTTGCAAATTATTTTACTTTATTAACTTCTAAACCAATACATCGCACCAAAAATCAAATTATTTTATGCTCTTATACTTACAGAGAAGTGGTACACAAAGCTCAGGCTAAACTTCATGTCGATGAGTGGTGATCCTTACTAATCAGCTATATATTTCACAACTTTTGTGTTTAAAATTTCCATGTTCATTTTCAAAATCGTCAATCTCAAAATTAGTAGAAGTTTGCGTGATCAAGAGCACATGAATCTTAATTAATCTACAAATAAGTCATTGCCTATATATCATAGAGGATTATTAAAGTATTAAGCACAAATATATTTTTTGTAAATTCATAAAATTAAATCATTGATCCTTGTGCTTTAGTGTAACTAAAAGCCAATTTGTAATTTTTTTTTTTAAGGAAAAAGGGGGTCAGATATTGCTAACTTCTTTGGAGAACGAAAGAGAAATATTCTTGGTTCCCCCACCCCCCCCCCCCCCCACCCCCAAAAAAAAAAAAAAAACAAGAAGAAATATTCTTGAGTTTTCCCACGATCGAGAAAGCACAAGGTCTTAGGGCTCCCAACCTTAAACCTTCCTAATCAAAATCAATAAACTTCAGCCACTTATTAGTACTATTGTCTTGTAGTATTGTTTCACAAGTAAGTGAAAGAGGCTTAAGTTCGATTCTTACCAAAAACGAATTTGAACCACATTATTATGACTAGCCTAGTATAAATAATATTGTTTGTTAAAAAAAAAAATCAGGGCATTGTTTTTCAACTCTGCTATCATGGCAAAGGCAACGGCAGTTTGAGCGGCGATGACGGTGTGTCTGGAGGAAGGTCTGGAGAGGGTGATGTTTGAATCAGATGCTCAGCGGTTAATCCAAATGATAAACAAGGAATGCGTGGTGGATGCGTCTTTGGAGGTTATTCTTCATGATATTTAGTTCTTTGCAACCAAATTTAACTCGATTGAGTTTTGTTATGTCTCGTGGGATGGGAATCTCGCTGCTCATGCAGTGGCGTATGTTGCTAACCACGGTGGTTCCTTTTGTGAGGCTTTCTAAGACCTGAATTTTTGTTTAACATCTTAGCTGAGGATGTAAACGTTTTTGTTCAATTATGATTTCAATAAATTATATCTTTGAACAAAAAAGAGAAAGAAAAAAAGAAGACAACAAAAGTGGATGACATTATTTTTCGTAATTAGTTAACTTCAAATGAAGAAGCAACAACTGTGGGATTAAATAATACTACATAAAATAAAGTTTTTTGTTTTAAATTAAATTGACTCCTTAATGAAAAACAATAAACCCCGAAAGTTTCCTAATCAATAAAACTAAACATCTATGTTTATCGAAGGGGCAACAAAAGTGTGTGGCATTATTTTTCATAATTAATTAACTTCAAATGAAGAAGCAACAAGTACTGTGGGATTAAATAATGCTACATAAAATAAAGATTTTTGTTTTAAATTAAATTGACTCCTTACTGATTGGCAAAAGAGTTCCTGGTCAATTTACTGTGTAGTTGATCCACGAAAGTTCAAATTAATGATCGAATCCGTTAATATTATAAATCACTTTAATAAGAATTATTTTTGTAAAAGATCAATAAAATATAAAGTCATTTACTCATCAAACTATACAAAAACAAATGGAAGGATTCATAAATGCATTATATATGAACAGTTTATCTATTTGCTACCCTTGATTAACTAAACGATATTATTTTAATTAATTTATTGTAGAAATGATCTTTATAAAGCAATTTTATAGTATAAACTGTTTCAATCATACACATGAAGTTCCATGAAACAAACACAAAGTAAATTGAGGATGAAGAGAAATGCTAAGGAAACTCGCAAAATGGGACTCTCCATGATTCTCTGCCACCTTACAACGTGGCGTTAACTCTCGCGGAACATTATAAAACATTGTACCAAAAATATGAGGTGACAAAGCTAAGACTTACTATGAACGCTCTGCCACGTTTTAATGTTAATTTATACGTTAATATTATAAAATATTGTACAAAAAAAATACAGAAAGTCCACAAGTAGTCTGACTTTTAAGGTCTCCCCGATCATGAAGAGTATTATATTCATTAAATCTCTTTATTTTTTTTCCTTATGATTATTTAAATCAAAGAGTCTCAATTGGGTGAAAGAGTGGATAAGAAATAATGGTTTCTGGTCATGTATTTGTCGGCAAGTTTACGGGAAAATGATTCTCACCAGATAATTTTTCTAGGATCCTAAGGATCCTGTGATTGTGATATCGTTCATTGCGATTAGTTTTCTTTAAGTACTATTTATATTTAATTTTAAAATTTAAATTTTGAAATGATTCCTAATCGTACGATATATGATGCACAATCACAAGGGGGCGTTGAAGGGGAGCGAAAGGTGTAGTTATACAGGGCCCCAAATTTGAAGGGGCCCCTAAATTTTTGACATCTAACATCATGTAATAATGTTCTATATTTAAAAAATTACTTTTATTAGCACTTTAAACTGCATTGTGCACTCCTTATAAGAGTATTTTTTTTCTTTCTAAATACAAAAAGTTGGAGTACAATGAGATATTTTGAGTGTCAATAATAACATCATGAAAAGCGGCAATTTCTGAATTTTGTTATATAACAACGTCATACATTCAAGTGAAACTTTAGAGTTAGAGGTTTGATGTTTTTTTTTCATGTTTGCCTATTTAAAATAAAATAGCTTTTGATTATTTAGTGAAGGTTATATTTGTTGCTCTTTGTACTTATTATTAAGGACATTTGTAAATATGTAATCAGTGAGTGCTAAAGTTTGTTTTGATTTTTTTTTTTTTTGAACAAACGATATAATCTACTCTAAAGGGGTGGAGGAGTGGGCTAAGCCTGACAATGGGTTAACAATAATGTGTTTCAAATTCGCATTTGGCGAGAATTGAACATAAAACCTGTCACTTACAAGTGAAGAGGAATACCACTAGACCATAGTACTAAGTGGTTTTGTTTTAATTTAAGTGAATGTTTTCTAGTATCAATATATTGTCATACTTTTTTATAACTTAAAACTATCTTAAGGATGGCCATTTTTACCAATTTCGCACAGAGCTCCTAAAATCTCAAAGACAGCACTAAATCACAATTACGGGATTCACCAGGAAAATGATCATTTTCCAAGTTTATGAGGTTTTTTTTAAGGTTCTAACTGACGTGGCTGCTTCCCCTCCTTCGTACTAAAGTTTTCAATCTTACTACTTTGCTCGGAGTTATGGGTCTATTTACCTTGGACTAGGATTCTTTCCCCTCCTCTTTCCATCTACTTTTCTACCATTTATTTTTTCACACATATTATTAAACGTGGACTCAAGTTTAAGGCATTTTCCAATAATTCGAAACATGAAATAATGCGAGTACTGTTTGGGTGTTTTGGTCGGCCATTTTCCATATTATTTTATTACATTTGTGAGAATAAATATCAAGGTAGCATCTTGCTTCAATAAGTAGGGCAATTATTTTTCCCAACTAACTTCACTATTAATAGGTGATTTTGTGACCCAATTCTACTGTTTGAAAATGCACTTGTATTATCATTTTTGTTCTTGTTTAGAAGTGTTTTTAAATAACTAACATCGTTTTTGGTGAAAATACTTTTTAAACCAATCTTTAATAAAAATTCAAATAAATCCAGAAAAATCACTTTAAGTGCTTCTTGTAAGAAATACATATTTTAATGCTTCTTTCAAAATGCACTTATTTGAAGAATTGTAGCAATGACCCCTTTAGCCTAATTTGAACAATGGTACTCATCAAATGTGCAACTATGATCCTTTCATGAACTTCGTTAGAACTTCTGTCAAAATAAGGGGCTATTGTTCTAATTAGATTAAAGTTGATAGGCTATTGCTCAAATTGGATTAAAGTTCAGGGATCATTGCTCCAATTTGGTTAAAGCTGGGGGATTACTACAATTTTCTCATTTGGTTTTCCATATTTGTCCCTTGATTTAGCCTTACATGCGTGGCATGTGACTCATTTTAGCGGAAACTCTGACAAAGCTGACAAAAATGACCATAATTTCACTTTTTGATGGGTTAAGGGACCAACGGTCATAGATTTTAGTTGTTGAACCATTACTCTAACTGGGTTTTGGTTCATGATCACTGATATACAAGCTTAAATGTTTTTAGCTATTTGCAATTTTCATTTATATATCTTGCATGTTCACTCCTTTTATGAATTTGTCTCGTTCATTCTCTTGTTCATAAGTGCGACGAAAGTAAGAAAATGTCTAAATGCTTTACACTTTGAATACATTCTCTAAAAACGCTATGCTAATAACCACTAAAATTGTATTAGTTCCCTCCCAAATAATCAATAAGCATATTACCAAAGTATAATAAAGTGTTTCGTTTTTGTTTCCTACTTAGCATCTAACAAAGAAAACCTCATAATTCTTTGCGTATGTTCTTATCTTACCCAAATAATCTTTGATTAAAATATAAAATATACTGCGAATTGAAAAAACTATATTTCAAACTAAATCTTTGACTTGAATCCTTTACTTGATTTTATATAATTAGAACATTGCAGAAGACAACAAAGTCAGAATTCTTCTTTCTATGACCAAAAACAAGAACAAGCAAGAACCTTTGCAATGATCGTGGATCGCATGTATCAATACACACACACACACCAGGCTCTTTATTCAAAGGAAAAAATGGGAATTAGATGTGGGGCTCACTCTACATCGAACTTCAACGATATAAACCGTCTATTTTGTAAGTCTCAATTCATAGATCATCCTTACAAAAATTCAATTCAATCCAAAACCATTTGCTTATTTAATTATCAAGATAAAATTTCATTGTTTCTTATATATCAAAGTATTCGTTAATTTCTTTGAATCCAATTAGATATCTTAAATATTTCTGATTTGGCTAATAGTTTGCAAGAATGATCTATGAGGCGCAACTTGAAAAATAGACAGTTCAGATCATTAAAGTTCGATGTAATGTGAACCCCACAACTAATTTTTATTTTTATAAAAAAAATGAAAATCTTTTTCCTTAAAGATTTCCTATATATAATCTACACACATATAGATGTTTTAATCCTTCTAGTACCTTGGTTAAGTGGGTTCTTACGTCTGATGTATCACATTTTGAACTAAAAGGTGAAAGTGGGAACCACATGTTCCATTTGTTGCACGCATAACTTAGCTGTAAAATTTATAATAACGTGCTCCCATAGCTTTGGTAAATTATTGTTTTTGGAAATAAGATTAGGGCACAAGATTTTGGGAACCAAAAATTCCACACAATGGAATAGAATTAGATTCTAGCCTCTTCTTTCTTGAAAAGGAAAAATTTACATCTCCAACTTGCAATGCCTTATCTCCACGGTCTTTAAGCGACACTCAATTCTTTTGTTTGATACAATCGATGTAAGGAAGAAGAAATCTGACTCTTAACTTTCGAATACAAGAAAATATATTTTAGAATATATACAAAGTTATATGTCATTAAATATGTACAAAGTTACAATAATATTATTTATACTGAAGATTTGAGAGAATAAATTAATATCAAACTCGTTATTCACAAGATTCAAACCTATATAGTCTTTCACTTAGAAATGACTCTCATGTTTTACATATTTTGGAAGTTTTCTTCGAATGCATAAATTGTAAGAAAAGTAGTACAACCAACCTCTTGAAAACCCCTCCAAAAAGGCTAATCATAGTTTTTAAATTTAGGTTCAACAATCTATATTAGGAGTCAAATTCCACTTATTAAGAAAAAGAAGTACAAGGTCTGTTTACCCATAATTGGGGCTGAGTTTTCCATTAATTTTTAACATGCTTCCTTACAGGGTTCTTCCCAGGCCAACTTGATGGAAATTACAATTAAAGGGTTGGGGGAATTGCAAAGTAAAGAGTGAAAGCCCAACAAATGAAGCAAAGAATAATTATTAATAATCATAAAAGTATTGGAGTGGACCATTAGCATAATAATGAAGATGCAACTAAAGCTAACGGGACTACTACTACGGCATAATGGTATTCTCTTTACCGATGAAAGTGAGATGCAAGGTTCAACTTACTTAGATGACGAATTTGATATTTATTATTATAACTGATCTTTGGTCTCTGCACAAATCTCCCATCACTTCTTAGATATGCTAATATGCAACTAGTTTTAACTGTGAACTGGAGTGGACCTTAGAACAAAGACAAAGAGTGCAACATATGCAATCAATACTAAATTTGTTAAACCAATATTTGATTATGGAGGTGGAAAGTACACCAAATTGACCTGGTAGAAAGTGATCAGCTAACAACATGAAAATGACAGATGCCTCAAACGCATATCCACACGACTCTTTACGCAACATGTGGGCCACTTTGCTCATATGTTTTTTGGATAGGGCACAGGGCTAAAAATTAGGAGCGGACACGGTTCGGTTTTTATTTCAAAATCAGACCGAATTGCAAACAGACTTGGTTCGGTTTCAGAACCAAATATTCGGAACAATTTGGGGCAGTTTCGGTTGGGCTGGTCAGTTTTGGGATGTACGACGGTGAGTCGTCAAGCGTAGTTTGAAACCTGGATGTAAGGTGGTGAGGGTTGGATCTTTGGAAAATCTGAAGAACAACGAAAACTTGTAAGGGTGGGGGATTTAGACTAAATTTTACGTACTATTTCAATAATTTGATATCGAACTCGTCACTTCAGGTGAAGAGAAAGACAAACTACAGTGATGGTGATAGTAAGACAATAAGACCCCCCACATTAATGACCATTAATGTATCAACGTGGCATGGTACTAAAAGTTTAGAGTAGTTTAGAGTAAAACATCGTCTGAATATAAAAAACAAAAGTAAAAATGATAAGCCTACTAAAAAAGGCCTTGGTAAAATTCCATTTGATCATTTCTGTTTAGGCAGTTCTTAAATCGGTATTGGCACACACAAGGACACAAAAAAGCCCAAGCAGAGTTTGCATCAGATCTTTAATTTACTTCATATTAACATATATACACGCAGGGAGACCCATACTTCAGGTTCTAAACTAAACGTAAAATCGATCTAATTAACGACCGAACAACGTGTGTTTGCGGATCAGCGCCTCAGTATCACGACACCGCCTTTCTTGTGCACTGCTGTCTCGGTTCCTGGTTAGCTATCTCGATTCCCTTCTATTGGTTATTTCTTCACGCCTGCAACTATCTTCTAACAAGACCACAAAACATATGACCTTGTGCGGTGAAGAGGAATGGTCTGAGTCGAGTGTCCCAAAAAGGCATGGCTTCTCCATCAGATAGGAACGTCTGTTGTGATTAATGTTCCATTTATATAAGCACGAGTTTGCAGAGAACGAACCACATCTGCAGAATGAGGGAAATCCCACAGCAGACTTTCTGGCGTTCGTTGCAAAATCACACTTTTTACTTTTTCCTGCTGTAGTAAGCTCCCCCACCGGAATAACTACTGTGATATCTATGACGTGCTCCACCACCTCTACCGCTAGCTCCTTCCCAAGTGCTGCCACGGCCGGCAAGTCTATTACCACCACTCTGCATATGGTTCAGAGTTTGGTTCCCCAACCCATTAAGCTCCTCCTCTTCTCTGTCATTGTATTCCAAAACCAACCTCTTGATGTCTTGTTTCTCTTCAAGCTCTTCTGCTTCTTTCTGTTTCGTACTCTGGATAAGTGAGCAATCCCGAGGGATGTACATCTGCTTTGTTTGTTGCTTGTTACCACGCTTGACAAGAACTTTCACCTGGACCTCCTTGCTTCCTCCAGACTCTTCATCCAACGCCTCATCTCCACTTTCCCCTCCAACCCCTCGTCCATGATGGTCCTTGGTGGACCCCTCAAACACATTCATCGGTATCATCATGTTTAATGTTGGTCGGCCTCTCAGCTCTAGCCTACGTTGCTCCATGCTTTCCTGCATTCAGAAAATTTTTAACGGGTTAAAAACTGCACGCAAATATAACACCATCATAACATCACGTACAAAATCATTTCCAGACCACGGACAATAGGAAAGCAAGATTTTTAGTGACCGTGATTGCATTCAGAATGTGTTCACAACCATATGCGATACAATAATATATGAATCTATTGTGGTCATGCATCAGCAAGAGCATATACTACAATGATATAATCTTACCTGCATAACAGCCTTGAGATCCAGCTCAAACTTTTCTGCTTCTTGAGGGTCCACCTCTGCAACCTTCTGTCTGACATGAACTTCATCGTCCTCATCGGATGCCGGTCCACCACCATCATCATCATCCTCATCACTGTCAGATCCACCATCATGATTCTCTTCACCCAATCCTTCTTCATTATGTCTATCTCGATCAATGGTGCCACTTCCCGAATCACTGTCACTATCTCCAAGGTTTCCATGAACTACACCATTTTCCCCAGTTCCATTTACAATACTCTTTCCATTCGCTGACATTTCGTCGGAGGTGTTCCTCCTTGAAGGCTTTTCAGTGTCAGAGTGCTTCTCAATGGAGACGGTACGATCACGCTCCTCAAGTTCTACAAGAGCTGCATTAACTTCTTCAATGGAAGAGTACCGAGCCATGTTGGGGCGTAGATCGGCAAATAAGTCCTGGACATGGTTTACTACATAAGCTTTCCCATGTAGAATGATAGAGAGTAATATTTATCTCATATGAATTATAGGTAAGATAGATTCTTGGAATAGCATATTTCACATAAAGGTACAGAACAGTACGTAAGAGACGAAAATTAGATAAAGGTCAGATTACTAAAGAGAATCTTATATGATTCTAGCTTTTCATTAGCAAGAAAAACAGAAAAAGCTGTGGGGGTGGGGGTGGGGTACAGAATATGAGGAGCATGACTGACCTGTAAGTCAAATTCCACATCAAGCGGTAGTACACCTTTACTTAGTATATATCTCTGAAAGTTCATCAAGAATCGATCAAGTTTCCTCTTGGAAGAGCCTCGGTCAAAGTAGTGCCCGCAGGTTTCAAGAAGAGTAATAACCATCCTCATGCGGAAACAATCTTCTGGTGGATCCAGTACATCTTGCTGGTAACACAGAAAAAGAAAGTATGGCCAAAGTAAGAAGATCATCGTGTTCATGTATTTAGATAACTTAAATAACTTCTGATTCATAATAATACTAATAAATGATAAAACCATCAATATCTTTATGCCTTCTTATAAAAATAAGAGAGAAGCAAATACGTATTTATAAAAAAATATAAACCCTAGAATCATGAATAAACTCTGGTGACAATTAATTGTGGAATATACATTCTTAGAGATTTCAATTTTAGTCCGCAAAGTTTTCCTTTAAAATAAAAATATTAAGATTGGAGAAATGTCCAATAGTACCATAATATTCTAAAATATGCATTTAACCTAATTTAGTATATAGTTACCAAGATAAGTTTGCCTAGCACTGACTATGGCAACGTTCCTCAAGTACTATATCGTGGTGTACGGAAATGCACGAAAAATTACATACCTCTGGTGTGCCATGGCCAAAGGCAAGAACCAAGTACAGAGTTTCAAAAATAACAGAAGAATCTACATGCTCATAGTTGTATAGCTCTCCTAAAAATCGCATATGAGCAATCCGTCTTTGTTGCATCCCATACTCATTTAATTCTAGGCCAAGCCGTATCTCCTCTAGAACCTGAAAGTGAAGATATAACTTTGAGAAATCTCTGGTGACAAAATCAGAAATGTCTGAACTTGCACACACACATGCACACTTCATATCTCAGAGAT
Organism: Malus sylvestris; assembly: GCF_916048215.2. Taxonomy (NCBI): domain Eukaryota; kingdom Viridiplantae; phylum Streptophyta; class Magnoliopsida; order Rosales; family Rosaceae; genus Malus; species Malus sylvestris. The sequence goes on from NC_062266.1 coordinate 25,984,391, forward strand.
GTCAATGTATATTTAATTTTTTTTCTACTGGTTCCCAATACAATATATGTACATATTTTTTAAGTTGAAAACCAATTATGAACTATAAGTCTATAACATGGATGGTATGTGCGCAAACTATTTAGACTGCTAAAAAGTCGCATGTCCCCTCCCTCATCTTTCCTATCCTTTCCCTAGGATGATTATGGTACTAGCATCAAGACTACTGTTTGACTAAAGTATGAGGCAGGCAAATCATGAGAAAGTATATTGAGCCTCAAGGTTACTGAGTCAGTTGCAGCATATAATTTACTACTAGATTGAATTTGTCACAGCGAGCACTAATCAATAAATACAGAAAAAGAACAAATGAGTAAGTTAGAATGTCCTTGACTTTAAATGAATGAACAATTAGTCAATGTTTTTCTTCATTCTAATTAATAGCAAGAGAAGATAGACTTCCTCTTTCCCTAAACCTACCCCACACTTTGTGCATCTGGGAAGTTAGACAAATCTAAAAGAGATACTACCACACAGCAAGGGGGGCCAGTCATATTATGAAAGGATCATATTTAGCATGGAAACTAAAATGCTACAAAAAGATTTTTGGAATGAAAGAGAGCACCTCGTCAACAACAGATACAGCAAATTCATCATGATAGCGGCTCAAACCAGCGGTGAGAGAAGCAATCAAGTGGATCTGACCATACTTCCCTTTGTGAACCTTCAGAAAGCATTTTAAAAGATACGGCTCACATTCACCCCATGGTAATTTACGCAGTTGCCTGAGCACATGCTCTATGGTAGACTTATCAAGATCTGAGAATAGCAACTTTCTTATATACTGCAAAAGAAATAAATGAATGAAAGGTTAATTCAAATGCTGGATATATCAAAATAAATTATGAGGAGTTGAACCAATAAAACGATTTACACCTGATGCAATGGAGGACGGACTTTAGTGACCCGTGCAGATCTCTCAGGTGGTTTGCATAGGTAGTAAGCATTTTCAACAAGGGTGCTGTGCCGAGGGTCTAAATTTTTTACGTTCTTCAATCGCATTAATATTTCCAACATGTTAGCCATCCGCACAGTAGTTTCAGGAGACCGATACAGAAAACGCCCACAAGTCTCAAGAAGATTGCAAGCAACATCAATGTTATGATGACTGAAATCATCCAAACAAGCCTGGCAACAAAAGAACAACTGCTAAGTAAACAGCTCACAAACTAAATGCCACAATGATATAAACTTAAATCTCACTGATACCATAGACTGCTTCAACCCATCTTCTAAATTATGATTTACCACACAGAAGTTGCAGTTAAATAAATAAGTAAATAAAATGAGAGCAAAAAAGGTTGACTGCAAAGACGTGCATTTCATATATTCTCCTGCAATCAAAAGGTACAAAAAAATTTGATACAAATTTACAAAATAGTAAATACACATTGAATCTGTAGCCAAAGCATCTAAAAATATTTTCAGCAACCCCTACAAAGACCTATTAAAAGAAAGGAAAAGGTAAGAAGAACCTTTCTCCAAGCATAAGTGCAGCTCAGAGTGAGACATATTACGGCCGATAATAAACACAATGTACTGAGAAGATTATCAATTGGGCAAATGCTAGATAAACCATATTTTGAAAACTACAAATAAACTCTCTAATAGAGGCAAGGCCCACTAATACAAGTAGATCCCAACTCTATTAGAGAGGTGGTTCACATGTGGTTTACAAAATGTGGTCTCCCTAGCATTTTCCTTATCAATAATGCACAACTTTACCAGAACCTATACATCAATTCTGTTATGTGCATATTACCTTCAAACAACTAAAGACAAGACCAGCTGGTGCAATCTTAAACTTGCAGAGTTCTCCAATAAATCTAATGTTCCTAATCTTCGTTTCAATGTTCATTTGGTCCTGCACAAAATTAAAATTTAATATGAAAATCATGAACTTCTCAAATGAAAGCGACACAAGTGAACTTTGTTGTAGAAGAACCAGCCACTCCTATTCAACAAAATACATCACATGTAAAACCCGACCTTTTTATTAATTAAGAAGTTGAACTCTTCTTCCAACATCGCTAGGAGCATGGATGAGACGTCCTTCATACAAGTCGAGAGTGTGGCAATCAAACGCGAGTAGTAAGCTAGTAGCTCCAATGATGTTCTAGGGACATTAAATAATGCCCTCACAAGCTTTTTCCGATTTGCTTTTGAATTTAAATAACAAAACTCCACCTGAAAATATATAATAACATCTTCAATGTGAATCATATGGTTAGATAGCCAAATGTGTGTGTGTGTAAGAGAGAGAGAGAGAGAGAGAGAGAGAGAGGAGTGGGAGTGGGAAATAACAGTAGTAAAGCTCAGACAGAGGTATAATTACAGTCAACTGATCAATAAGATCACGGCTCACGCAACCAGGAAGCCTCTGCAGTAAAGCATCCAAATTTGTCCCTTCAATACTTTTGAGCTTCTCTTTGTCGTTCTCTCCTTTTCTGTCAACTTTCTCTTTGTCTGGATCTTTGATCTTGTCTTTATCTTTTTCTTCCTTGTCCTTTCCTTTCTCTGTGCTTTTGGCCTCTTGTAAAGCACCAACATCTGCAGAAGCCTCTCCAGTATCTTCTGTAATTCGTTGAGTTTGGTCTGATTCAAGTGCGGGTTCCTTAACAACGAAGATAAAAAATGTTCATCTGAGTATATAAATACAAGTATAAACTTTTGCCAGAGAAAACACGAATCTTATTCTTTCAAAGAAGGCAAAGTACCCATCATATATACTGTCCACAGATTAAGCCACACAATGCTACGATACTCAAGTGAAAACAGGAGATAAATGAGGAGAACGATCACAGTAAAATAGATCTAGCTCTGAAGGACCAAGATTAGTGAATATGGAACAAATTTGATTACAAATAGCAATAGTTGGTGATAAATGATGAGATTTTATTCCTTACAGTTGGTTGTTCCTGGGTCTTTGCAGATTGATCACTGCTTTTAGACTCTGCTTCTCCTAATAATACTGCCGGAACAAATGCTCTAGAAATAACATAAACATACATTTCAGGTCAACCTCTGTGGTATAAGAAGCACCATCTAACTAAGAGACTTATAATGACCGACACAAATGAAATACATAAAAGACATTCTTTTGCCCATTTGACAAGTAACTGAAAAAAATCATTCGACTTAAACAAACCTAAGATCTGGTAAGCATTCATAGAAAGCCCTTGTATCTTCATCATCCCATATGGCTTCGAGTGCCGAAGAATCCTTTCCAGCAACAGGAGATGAAGCATCCTCCCCACTAGTAACCCTTGTTGTGTGACCATCCTCTGGCATTACTGGGGGCTGCATATCAAGTGCTTCTGCTAAGCTGTGGTAAAATAGTTTCTAACGTAAGTTATCTGGAAACTAATAGAGAAGAATAATCAATCAAGAATTTTAGTAATTAGTGGCTAGTGTGACTTCAAATTAAAGAAAGCTGGAGCATCTGGAAGTACAGTACAGATGTTGAAATCAGATGCTTTCATTTGCAGCTATGGGTATAGTCATGCTGCTGTTAAATTTCCTAGATATTCTCTCTAGTAATAGTTTGCTCCTACTACTTTCTCTGTTTTTTTTTCCTTTTGTTAGGCGTAGGGGATTATCAAGTACAATTATTATGCACCTAGCTAATGCATACTTTAGAGTGGTTTAACAAAGTTAGTTACTTTCCAGTAAGTGAAAGTGAAGTTACATCATCTCCCTCATACTTGCAATCTCCAGCTAGAATCTTCTGCCCATGCTAACATTTCATGTCTTAGACCATTATCTACAATTCCAGAGGGACTATAAAATTCCCATGTCAGAACCACAAGACTAGTATGCCAAACTAGTTAATTAATAATTCGGTTACATCTGGTTTATTTCATCCTATGTTATTGTATTATTTACGTTGGAGAACTATGCAGGTTTTTGCTAAATGACAATCCTATGAAAATTGGGATAACAACAATCATTACATGTTCAATAGCGTAGTTTGAGCAATTAAGCTATGCAAGGTTTAAAAGAAGGATCCTGGATCCAATGTAACATAGACGACTAGAAAGTGGAAGGAGACTTAAATCACAACATTGCCAGACCCAACAGACCTGGTCATGGGCATGATAACAGATATGAGATATCACAAATAATTGCAGTGAAATAGTAAAGCAACTTACGATGAGACATTGCGGTACAAATGTTCATAAGATTTCCGCAGCTTCTCGTATGATGAGACACTTTCATCACTGAGCTCTCCTTTAGCATTAAGGATTTTAGCATTTTCATGCTCCATTTGGCGAAGTGACTTAAAGTATCAAGAAAATTCATTATTTATAAGTTGCAACCAGTATTCCACTATGAGAGAGAGAGAGAGAGAGAGAGAGAGAGAGAGCTATCTTAGGTCAGGAAGGAAACTCTTACAGTATGCTCGGATTGCAGCAGTTCTGCAGCAGCAGCATAATATGTTTGAAATGCCTTCCTGAAGAATTTCTTTTGATCTGTCGTGATATTAAGGCCCTTAAAAAACTGTTGCAAAAATTCAGGATAAATATAAGTGACTCGTAATTACAGTCAGTCACGCCTTCTGCCTGTATGATACTATAAAATAACTTCAATGGAATGCCAAATAAGGCAAATAGAACAATATTGAAATATATGGAATGTACTAAATAATGAACAAAGCCAAAGAGAATTCGTACCTCTTCATGAATTTCTGGCCCAGCGAGTGGAAGGCCAAGAAACATTCTTCCCTGACGAGCAAAACTAGCAAGAAGAGTCAAATTTGTCTGAGTAGTATCCCGATCCTTTAAGTGTTCTCCACTGGCAAGATCCTTTATGATATTCACGAAAATACCACCATCTTCTATAACTCCAACAAAGAAAAGTTCCAAAAGGAGTTTCAAAGTGCTTCGCTTCTTCATGGCCCTCAGGTTCTTGTCTGCTTCTAAGTCATCCCCAGACTTCCCTGGAAAGAAGACTTTCAAAAGACCTTGAAGCAGAGTTGGGGAGAAGTCTTTGTACCTTTGATGGAGAAGAGAGCAGATCTTCGAATAATAGAGGAGTGTCAGAAGTATTGCATTCAAAAATGTATTTTATGCTCTACAAAATGAACAGGTAAAGCTTGCAGGTGTGCATGCCCGCTCAGACATACTGCCCATTTAAAAGTAACTTCATTTTTTCTCTATGAGAATTCAATTACTGCCAAACCTATCATCCTTACATACTAGCTGAAAAGTGTTACCAACTTACTTCCCCAGTAAAGACCTGCGTGATACACTCTACTAGTTTTCTTTTTTGGGCGAAAAAAATCCAAATAGTTAACAACAGCAATATTCAGAATTTTTTTCCAAAATTAAAACAGGAAAAACATTAAATACCCAAAGACATCTAACTGGATGCATGTGAACAACGGAATGAGAAGCAAGAACCTTGAAACCAATACAAATAATGGCATGGTGAGGCAACTTATCATCTATCCAAAGACCCAAAAACTAGACAAAACAACATCAGATAGCTCGGTGTCCATTTCAGCAGAAATAGTACCAAGCATTTCGCTATTATACACCTTGTCAATCAGCAAGTGCTGTCGTCTATTCTTAAATAAGATAAGAAAATAGAGATCAGCATTTTGGAACCTGCGAGTACAACACTACATGACTGGAAGTTCGTGTAATTCTAGAAATGTTAGGATCTGAAGATAATCATATTGTTTCTTAAATTTTTAAGCAAACTCACTGTGCAAAAGCATTAGCCAAATATTTTCTAATTCATTCACCGGAGGAAATCCAGACTAATATGTTGAAAGTAAAATCATGGATAGATGACCCAAAGAACTTGATTAAGTAAAACTTCAAAAGAAATATAAAAAGAGTAAAAGGAAAATATATATATATATATATATATATATATATATATATATATAAATGCTTCTGAAATATCAATTAAAATCATAAAAGCAACCTGGACTGCTGCTTGTATGTCTGACGATCTAAGCTTGGCATCACAAATAGCAGTAACAGCTTCACTGACAAATTTGCTCAGGTTGACAACTCTCAAGTCATCCATCAACCCTTCCCGCTGCTCTTCATTTATCTGCTTCAGTTTTTTAATAACCGCTGTGTTGCGCTTAATGCTAGAATCCAGTGTCCTAAGGAATCCTGTGTCTGGAAGTCAAAATAAATTTTGTTATTCTCCAGTATCATGTAGCAATCATACATGTCAACTTTGCTATCAATATTGTGTTTTTGGTTAGCCAGGTGATTATATTGAAAAAGCGTAAAACAAACATGTCAACAAGAAAATCTGTAAAAAGAAAGACATGAAACCCTGAAGTATAAAATATCTTCGCAATGAACTTATCTAATTATAAAAATTTCTATAGTAAATTTTTTTTATTAAGATGTAAAACAGGAGTCATAACAGAGCAATACATCACAATTAAATCCAAATATAACAGTCAAAAGCAAACCTACCCAAAACAGGCAGGGGCAAAAAAAAAAAAAAAACACACCTTTAAAGGGCGAAATGATCCTCAATCCCCTTCAGTTTAATGTTCATTAGCCTTTTTAACAAAAAACACTAAAGGTCGTACCCAGTGCACAAGGCTCCCGCTTTACGCAGGGTCTGGGAGAGGTGAATGTCAGCTAGCCTTACCCCCCTTTATGGAGAGGCTGCTCCCAAGTCTCGAACCCGAGACCTACCGCTCATGGGCGAAGGCACTTGCCATCGCACCAAATACGACCTCTTAAATGAAGCAAGAAGCTTCCCCAAAATGCCAAAATGTAACATGGAAGCGTCAACAAAGTGTCAGGAATTATAAGGTAGATGAAAGTGTATCAGCATTATAATATTACACCAACACACTAGTTTTGAGAAATTACAAGTAAATTATAGATTATTAGACATCTAATGTGGTATGACTTCATACTGAACTAAGCAGCACTCATGTGGAGGACCTCAAGTATTTGAAAAAAAAAAGAATAGGATTAAATCTTTTTAGTATAATTAGTAGCAGCATAGAACAACCTTACAAAAAATGCCAGCCATCATCCCTTTGTTTGCAATTTATGTCATTAGGAATGGCAACTTTGCAAGATTACATGAGTCTTCTTCCCTCATACATTTTCACTCATTATAAGAACTTAATAATTATTTCATCATTCACTTGTAGTCTTACCAGGCCGCTCGGGGTTCAGATTGCTTTGACGAAGAGCCATCTTTCCCTCAATAGACTTCTTGATTTCCTCAAGCCGAGCAGCAGCTTCCTGCAAAAAAGAATCAATAACTACCTTACCAAAATCACTTCTGAAAGACATTCCAATTTACAACACAAGTAACACAACTATTAATTTAATTTTCAAATTTTCCTCTACAATATTATTGTAAAAATTGTCCATCCTTAGCTCAATGAGGAATAAATATAACAAATTAAATATAGTGGTTTCAAAGCTTATATACAAAGCTTGTGACTAAATTAGTTCCCAAAAAGTTCCATCTTACTACATGTTCCAAGACTCAGGAATAAAGAAAGAATATTAAAAAGGGGCAATGAAACTAACGATCTCTAAAAGTGACAGATGCAGCGACTTACCTCATCATCTTGCTTCCCATGAGGTTCATTGCCAGCACGGCATTCCTCCTCATGGTGATCCATCTCCGTACTTGTCTCGACTCACAGAAACCTATATAACAAGAGTTACAAGGCATTTCAGGCTTAAATTAACACCCAATCCACACAAACAAAAGACGATGTAAAACTGAAAAACACAAACCTCGAAAAAACTAACATAATCAAACAAAGCCACATCACAGAATTGATATATTAAACTTCCAAGCATACTAACCCCATGCGTGCAAAACTTTCATATCAACAACGTAACTTCTTTTCTAATTATGCGACTTGCAATTACACAATTTAGACTGGTGAATGCACCCACAACCTCCCTTTCCCTTAAAACCCGAAAACGAAACGAAACGAAACTAATGGGGTGTTTACCCTGACGGTCCTCTTAGAAACTTAGTAACAAGATACCACTATTGACAAAAAAAAAAGTCCAATTGGCATGCAAAAGAAGAAGAAACTACAAACACCCAAAAAAATCATCAAATAATAACTTACTATTTGATTTAGGGCAAAGCATTATCATCTAATATAAGCTCCAATTAAATTCAAATAAACTTTTAGCTTTGATTCCAAAAATTCTAACCCAAATGATCACGAACCCTATCAAAGTAACACGAATTTGATTCACAGGCGAAGATTACTGAAGTCTACGACGTCGTTTACGGCGACTGCATTCCCTACCGAGATCTCACTTGCGAAAAAACCACCATATGCATACACACGTATATCTCTGTGTGTGCGTGGGCGAGGGAGAGAGAGAGAGGAATAGGGTTACCTGATCGAGATTACGCCCGACGTGATGAAGATTGCAGAGAAAGAAAGGAATTACAGTGAGTTCAGAGGGGAGGGGAGAGAGAGAGAGAGAGGGCCGAGCCCAATGGCTAGAGAGCAATGGAGCTGTGAGTTGCGACGAAACGAGACGATGATCCAATTGGAAATAACCGACTGGTAAAGGTGGGTTTCTAGGGTCGGACTCGGAGCACGGATTTTGGCCGTTTTAGACCCGCTTGAAAAAAATGGGTTGTGGACCTTGCGGTTAGACAGGCAGCCCACTTAAATAACCCATCTAAGGTGCTATTCTTTGCGCCATTGGTATCTCTTCCTTTTCAGTCCAATAACCTATTAGGGTAAAAGCAAGAGTTAAGGGCCCGTTTGTTATTCATTTGGTTTTTTGTTTTTTGTTTTTCGTTTTTATTGAATAACAGAGCAATTATGATCCTAGACATGTTGAAAAAATGTATAAGGAAAATGAATACATGATAATGAAAGAAGTTGAGATTCCATCATAAAATGAATTGACAATATGAACAGTTCAATTTACTTATAAGCTCGTGCGAGATTCATCCTCTCATCAATGTGGGTTTCATTCTTAACAGGTCTCTCATACTCAACGTATTTTCATGCCTAGCACATGGACAACATAAATGGAATGACATGAAGAACGTGTGGCTAATGGGTTTCACACGTAGAACAACCTGACTATGATACCATAAAGAAAGTTGAGGTTTCACTTTTTTTTTTAACAAATGATATTATTACATTAAGGAAAAGGGGGATGGGGGATGGGCTTAACCTCATAATGAGCTAGCAATAATGTGGTTCAACTTCGCATTTGGCGAGAATCGAACCTAAGATCTTTTCACTTACAAGTGAAGAAGAATACTACTAGACCATAGGACTAAATAGTCATATAAGGTTTCACCATTAAACCGATTGTAAATATAAGGAGTAAATCAACTTACTTATAAGACCACACAAGGTCCATCCTCCCATTAATATGAGATTCATTCTCAATACGCCCCCCTCATGTATGGCGAATTTTCATGCCAAACACGTAAATAACACAATTCGGTAACATGGAGCACAGATGGTCATTGAGCTTCACATGTGGGACAACCTTATTGTTAAGCTGAAGTAGGTTGAGATCCACCATAAAATCAATTGGCAATATGAAGAGTAACCCAATTTACTTATAAACCCATATAAAATTCCTCCTCCATCAGTTTGTGATTCATTCTCAACAACTTAAAACTAAAAACAAAAAACTATTTCAAGTTATTTTAACTTTTAAGATTTTCACTACAACAAAAATAAGCACTGCACACAATAAATTATCAGTGTCTTTTGAGGCCAAAAAGCACCAACAATTGTGCCTATAGATCAATAGCAACAATGCAGCAACTATCTTTATGTTTGTGCCCTCTATGGGCGTTACCTTTGCTAAAAGGGCACAATACTGAATTTTGTGTTCATGATGTCAGCACAAATAAATGGTGTTTTGTGCCTCCGTTCTGACAAAGTTGTCAGACAACCTTTTTCAGGCATGTTAGCACTTATAATGTAATTGTGCATGCATGCATTAAATATTTTTTTTAAAATTACAATTTGAAAAATTGAAACTAAAATTGAGGTTTTTTTAATTATTTTTAATTTTCATAAAATGTACAAAGCCTACAATACATTCTCAATCTCACAAACATAGTGTAATGTTACATATTTCATCTCTAATGTAAAAAGTACTTGAAAGCAGACATTTTTGGACAGATGCATCTTCCCCAGCAAGCCTTTCACCTCATCGAATCTCTGCTGCTCCATAAATGAATTAATGAAGATGATCATCAGGAGAAGATCTTCCATTTCTGTTTAAGTATTCCTTCAAATAGTTTTTCCCTATCCTCCTACACAACAACATTAGTAAACTCAATAATTCAATGATTATAGTAATGTAAAACAAGATAATCTTAATACATAAGAATAGAACCCATCTTTACTATTTCACAAACAAATTAATCAGACGGTCTATGTGGAATCCGGACCTTTTTTTGCCAAGGTTACGAAATGAAACCCAAATTCAAAGGTTATGAATCAATACCTATTAGTCGAATTCGAAACATAAGCAGATCAATGTCAAATATCAACCATTCGTAACACACAATATATCAAAATGAAGTTGGGACTAAGAGGAGTTCGATTTTACCTAAATCGAGGCCAAAGGATGGCCGGAGATGGCTGGAAAATGGCTTGAAAGTCACGGCCAATTTGGGTCTCTACGAATCCATGACAAATTCGACCAACAAAGCTCGAATCTGGTCCCTAGGACTGTGAAGAGTTCGTTTATGGTATCAATATCATCGTCTTCAACGAGATTTGGGCGGGAAAAGCTCGGAAAACCTGCAACTCACCAGAATAGTGGAGATCGTTAGTTCTTCGTTCAATCTCGCAAATGTGGTGGAAATTTTCTCATGCAAAGCCAGAAATCGACTTAGAACATCCAAGGAATTAACCGAAGGTAGTTACAGACCTTACCTTGGTCGGGAAGGCGATGAACTCGTCGGAATTCTCTCAGGTTTGAGACGTGTGGTTCTCCGATTTGAGGTTTGAGTCAAGGGTTTGGGCACTAGTCCCGTGTTTGGAGACGAGTGTGTTTAAAGTCGTCAGAGAAGGTGGTGGTTAATAGTTGTGTGGCTCGGGGAAAAGAGACTAGAGAGAGATAAGGATGAGGGGAAAAAATAAGAGACAAGTGAGGGAGTTCGATTGAGGAAGAGAACAGAGGTGTGGGCCTCAGTGGCACACACTCCAATTCTACATAAAGAAGATAATTTCAAACAAATGAAAAGGGAGAGGGGTTGGACCGACTGGTAAAAAATAGGCGGTTTTAAAAAAAATTGTGAGTGCGGGTGGGGCTGGTTTCATGAGAAAGTAATAAAAAATAAATAAATGTGTCCTTTACAAATAGTAGAGGAGTGAAAACATATTATACTAGAATACAGGCACAAATCCATAATTGTGCCAATATATTATTTTGCTATAGAGTGATTTATTATTTATTAATATTTACTGGACACAATTTCTAACATCGGTGTCATACAAAGGATTTTATAATTATTAAAAGGGTTTTTATCACAAATGATCCCTAAAATTGACCCACCCAATCAAGATGATCCCTGAAATTGAAAATCCATTAATGTAGTCCCTGAAATTTGGTGTCGCAAACCAATGTAGTTCTCCAGTCATACCTCCGTTATTGCTAGCCTATTTTGAGACTAGAACATTGCATAGCATTAAGCAGCTTCATACCATTATTTACCACAATTTTATAATCTAACTTTTTGTGTGTGCTAAATGTAAAGACAAAAAAAGCTGACAAACAAATTTTTATTGGTTTGTTGACTTTTATTCGAATAAATTTCAACTCCGTAATTTTTTCAAGAATTGATCCAATTGGTAAAGCCCTGTAATTTGACATCATAAAGTATCGAATAGGAAAATACATTTAGAAAACATCCACTTGATCCAAATAATGGATGTGCCAGGTGATGGTGATGAAACGTGTGTGTGTGTGGGGCACCTTGATCAATAAAAACTAAAACTAAAATATGATTGGTGTCTAGACTGGTGAAGGAAGACACGATCATTGTGCCTATAAAATCAAATGATTTAAATATATTAAATTAGAGGGCACGAAAATGTTTTTTGTGTTTTTGTAAATTAATAAAAAATTAGTATTACAAATATCCATAAATAGTGACACAAACTTTTGTGTTCAAATTTTAATAGGCACAAATACATTTTTGTTTAGACACTAACTAATGTGCCTTTTTGTTTAGAAAGCACATTTGTGATAGTTTGGTGTTCATTGACATCTAAGAGCACCAATATATATTTGTGCTCAATGAAAATGCAAAGGGCACATATCAATTGTGTTCTTAGCCCATTTTTGTTGTAGTGTTTGTTTGCATTCATTCTTCTTTATTTTCTTCTCTTTCTTTCAACAACTCTTCTTTGTCCCACCTCCCTTCTCCAATCTACTTTTCCCACATCTCAAACAAAAGGTATAAACAAAAAAAAAACAAATGATTACTGAACAGGCCTAAAATTATTATTTAACTGTTAAAAAGTTTAATCTCATAATTATTAATCTCATTATCATATATACTATCTATTAGCAAACCAGCTTTATCAATCAAAAGATATTGAAAAGACGATTTGACCATTATTCACAATTTAATAAAGGGGTGTGCTATCCACACACCCTTTTTTACTTCTCACACACCCTTGTTAATTTTTGTCCGCTGATCTTCTTCAATTCATCCGATCCGACAGCTGAAAACCAAAAAGGTGTGGGAGAAGTAAAAAGGGGTGTGTGGATATCACACCCCTTAATAAAAATATCATAAAAGATAAATCACGAGCATTAAGGTAATTTTACAAAAAATTAGTGTACTGCTTTTTTTCCGTCCCTCAAGCACATGTCATTAAAATATCTCACCCGCCTATATCTCTATCGACAAACCCCCTACCGAAAGAAAAAAAAAAAAGCAAAAAAAACTGCTCTTACACACAAAGTGTGTGGTTTTAGGCTAGTATTATTTTAACACATGATACCATCCTACTCGGGAGGTGAGATTTGCTATACTTATATACACAATTAAACCAATTAGTTAAGACAGTGTGGTCACTCATTAACGAAAAGAGAGGATTACAAATCAAATTTGGGATCTAGATACTGGATAGCCTCAAAACAAAGTTGGTTTCATCACTAAAACTAGTGAACATAGAAATAAATAAATCCAACCAATTTCGAACTGGGATCGATTCTTCTAATTAACCAACTCCAGGCGTTGACTAGAGGGCAGCCCACCGTTTTTAGGAATTACGTCCTCCAGCAGAAAAATAACCCTAAATTACCAATCTACTTCCATTTCTACCGTCCATTTAAGCCAGTTGACCGTTACTATGACCTAACCATACCCTATATAAATAACCACCCAATTTTAAGTCACATTAACATCCTTTCGAAAATTAACAACAATTTCTCCAACTAGCTTCCAATGGAGGCCTTGATGATCAAGAACATGTCTACCAAGTTCCTGGCATTGCTGCTAGCAATTCTCGTCGTATGTTCACCAACGTTGACGCAGGCACGACATAAACATTTGCATGTCACCAAGCATGACAAGGTTTTCGTTGTCAAATCGCCGCCTAAATACGAAGCGAGAATTACTGCTAATTTTAAAGTTGGGGAGCCACCCTACAGGGCCAAGGAAAATGGTGATGAGGTCTTAGTACCTGCAATCCAAGTCGTAGGCATGTACCGGATTAGAGAATGATCCAACCCTAAATTATTTTAGTATGAGAGCTGTAATAAATTTATGATGAGTTTAAGAATATACTACAATTATCATAATAAAGTTGACAGAATTGTTTTATTGTTTCAAGACATTGATATGTTTTTTAGTATGGCTGGAACACAAGATATAATGCTACATGTTATTACACAAATGGAGGAACACTTGAAAAAAAAAATTTCTCCAATTGTATAAATATATGGCGTACTCCCCTCTTCTAATGTTTCGAACATACTAAAAATTCACTCTTAGACTCCTAGAAATGGTCAACTTTGCCCAACTTTTGTTGCATTGTTTCTAGTGGTGAGACAATATGCGCATGACAATTAATAGAAATGAACAAATAAAGCACTTTAATACCTTAAGCAAACTTCCAAACCGCCCATATTTTAGATAAGGCAAGTTTTCGTCGAGAAACCCTTCATAGTTAAATGTTGACCTTAAAAGTTTCAATGGAAGTTAAAACTTTTTTATATTTAGGTCTGGTTTGTCATTGAGGTGATTAAAAAAAAATTAGGATGAAAAAAAGCTGAAGTAAAATTTGTATTTGGTAACTCTGTTTATTTTCAAAGTCACTGTCATTTTACGTTGAAAAGTGGCAAAATGCTGCTTCTCAAAACCAGGTTTTTTTCTTCTTTCAAGAGGCGGTGAACAGTATAATTTAATGAAACTTTCACATTCTCAAAAATACCCTCCTCCGTTTCTCCTTCTTGCTGGGTTGAAAATCGAATCTTCATAGTTGATATTCTTATTTCGCCGGATATGTAGAGGAGGGAGGGGCGATGAGATCCAAGAGGTGGGTTTGTTTTGGTATTTGGGGACTGAGAAATCTGAGAGATGGGGGAAATGGGCAGAAGGGAAAGGACTGATTTTGTCCTGATTCTTGCCTTCTGTGGTGTGGTGTGGGCATCTAGGTTTTCCTCACTTGCACATCATCCATCAGCGATAACTGGCTTCAAGTTACATGGTTCGAGATGATTTTGTGCCAGAATGGGTTTAAAGCTGGAGTTGTTGAAGAATGGGTTGTTGTTGGTGAACACCAGATCTAAAACCCATTCGGTGCTACATCTGAAATTAAAACGACACTCCGGCATCTGGAATTGAAGTTGCGTGGTGGTGGATCTACTGCTACGGTTGCTATGTGGTTAGAGAGAGAGATGAGGAATAGATGGAGAAAAGAGATGGGCAAGAATGAAAAAATGAAATTTGGGAATGGGGAAGATGAGTATCAAACTCAGTGCAAGGAGGGGAAGAATAGAATTGGGGGAGGGAAAGGAAGACACGGGGATAAGGGAAATGGGGTGTGGACCCCACGGCCACACAAAATCCTCACATAAAAATAGTAATATTAAATAAAATATCATAATAATAATATAGTATTATACTCTTTTTGATTATTTCACACAGTTACAACTGTTTTACATAAAATTTTACCAAAAACTATCATATTGTTTTTTTTTTCCAAAAGCACTTTTACAAAAAAGTTTACTAAACACTCTGCTGCTTTATTTCACAGCTGCTTATTCTCACAGCATAGCAGAAGCAACTTTTTTTTCAAAGCACATCAATATCAAACCAGCCCTTAGTTTTGGGAAAGTAGAAAAGTGAGTAGTACATTAGTTTATACGCGGGAGAGATTTGTTTTCTAAATGGATTTTAAGCCAAAATAGTATATGAAGTTGACATAACTCTTTATTTTGGTTCTTGATAGTGAAAATCGATAAAAATGGTTCATGAGATTGGCATAAACTTCTCATATTTCATTATATGAAA
Source organism: Malus sylvestris (assembly GCF_916048215.2). Taxonomy (NCBI): domain Eukaryota; kingdom Viridiplantae; phylum Streptophyta; class Magnoliopsida; order Rosales; family Rosaceae; genus Malus; species Malus sylvestris. The sequence goes on from NC_062266.1 coordinate 25,999,928, forward strand.
AATCTGTTAATATCATCATTAAGTTTAGGGGTTGGTTTGACAAAAATACCTTAAAAAGGTGATCACGTGGTCGTTCACATGATAATTTAACAAGAATATTTGTTTGGGCTCAAATTTACACCATCGGCCCGTGCAATCAAGGCCACATGGTTCTAAATCGTCTTGATTTTCTTGTACAAAATTGCGTGGACCCGATTTTACACTATCGGCCTGTTGCGTTGAAATCATTAGATGACCCCAAGACTAAACAGATTTTTCTTGATGTTACTATTAATTTTAATCATGGTAATTATCTTGAGAGAGATCTTTTGAGTCTGAGGAGATCAGGATAGATTAAATGGGATTAATACAGTGTGAGAATTGTGAAAGCCTATGAAGTCATGCCTTTTTGCTTGGATAAAGGATTGAATTAATCACATTTGATTTGAAAAGCATGCAGCACGTGATGACTTGATTGATTCACAGTCAAACTAAGTTGGTTTGTGATTTTCCATTTGAATTGATGGAGTTAGGCATGCATGCAACATCTGAGGAAGTGACAAGCACACGTGGCTTCTTGTTATCAACCTAGAGTTCCGTTTGAGATAAAATACATCTCATCAAGTACATGGCCTCATCATGAAATAGATAAAGACGTATGCGTTGGAAGAGATGAACGACCAGATGATGGGTTGAGGGAAGAATTATAATTAAATTGAAACTCTTTACAGAATTGTGTGGATGTATCTGCGCATATAACTCGGGAGATGGAGTTTTGGTTGGGAAAAAACATGTCATCCAATGGGTTTACAGCCACTATAAATACAAAGCCATAGGCAACATCCGAGAAGCTCCTGCAATTCAACACACAACTGCCCTGCGCAAACTCTCTCAACAACTTGAGATTTTTATTTTCTCTTTTCGCTGACACATCTTCCGTTGGCATCAACAACACTGTGAAAGCAACCGGTGATATCTTCAGTCGACATAGATAGCTCTGTCACCGTAGAATCAGCCGATCTCGCAACATCTTCTGTTGGCATCAACAGCACTACGGCGAGGACGGTTGGTTACCTATCCAAGTCGAGGTCGAGAAGGATTTCCGAATCCTTATTGGTCGAGGTCATCTCATTAGCCTTCTCGGCGAAGTGAGGTGTTACAGCTTACTGAGCTCGGTGCTTTGCACGCTGAGTTGTTTTATGATTGGATACTCTCAGGTGGGATTTAGAGTTCGACATTCAGACGGCCGAACCACGTTCACTATTAAGACTTATATCCGCTTTGAGTATCTGTGCCCTTACACTTTGGTGTCGATTTGGCATGAGTTTACTCTGACGAATACCATCACTGTGACCGAATCCAACGACGCCGATTCGTGAACTTCGTAAGGATATTAGCCTTGTCTTCAGGTTCGAGGACCCAAGAGGCCGAAACGTGTTCCTTCCTCGGTCGCAATCGTAAGACATAGAAGTCAGCCGCGCACCCAACGCAACATCAACAAATTTTACTCCTCGGCCGAGCTCGGCCGACGAGTTGGCACGCCCCGCATTCACCGAAGGACGTAGTTAGCTTATAGCAGTGGCGGAGCCAGGATTTCGGGTTAGGAGGGGCCTCTCACAAATATTAAAAAAAAAATTAAATCGATAATAGTTACAAAACTGTTAACCAAAACATCATAGTATGTATATGAAAAGTAACCAAAATTCAAAATAACATAGCATTGATAATATTACATATTCCCAATAATTAAAATAATTGTCCTCGACGAGTTTTCATATTTTGAAACCATTGCATGATAGCCTCGTCCTCTATACTATTAAAAATATCCTTTTCAATATAAGCAACCAAACAATCGTTCATCCACAAATCACCCATTCGATTGCGTAAGGTGTTCTTAACAATGTTCATAGCAGAAAAGACTCGCTCTACACTTGCTGTTGCAACCGGTAAGATGAGTGCCAGTGTCAAAAGCAAGTACACTAACGGGTAAGTATGATCTTTCTTGGTTCCAACCATCTTTTGTGCAAGATCACTAATTCCTTTCAAATCTACAAACTCACTATTAGAGGTCATGTCCCAAATATAATTCTCAAGCTGTTCTTTGAGTAACTCAAGATCGTGCTCTGAAAAATCACTTGGATAAAATTGGGCAAGACGCATCAATTTTTCTTTGTCAAAGGCAAAGAAAGAATTAATTGGACTTAAACATGCCACACAAAGAAGTAGTTTAGTATTCTTCTCAGTAAATCGATCATTTAACTCAGTGAGTTGTTTATCTATGACATCGGTGAATAAATCAACCCGATAACGGTGCACGTTTGTGATGGGATGAGCTTTTCGGTTTGGTCGCTCTCCACTCGTAAAACTATCATCCATGCTAGGAATTTTAATACGATTCTTGTCACAAAAGGATGAAACTTCATCAAATAAGGATTCCCAACCACTTTCTCGCATCCTTTGCATATATTGACCAAGTTCATTGCATTCACAATATCTTGATCCTTCTTTTGCAATGCCTGCGATAAATCGTTTGTGATCCCCAAAACCTTTTTCATCAAGTGTAGACCAAAAATAAAGTTGAAAGATTGAATAAAAGTTAATAGAACCTTTGCTTCAAATTTTTGTTCAGAACTTGTTCCATCTTTTCTTACAATCTCAAGCACTTCTATCGTTGATGAGAACATGTGAGCCAAGCTGATTAAACAATTATAGTGAGAGCTCCATCGCGTGTCACTAGCCCGCTTAAGAGTAGTTTCTTGATTCAAACCTTGTCCACTTGAAAGCTCGTTATTTTCTAGTGCTTCCAAAACTACATGAGTATGTTTCTCTCTAAGAATATCACGACGCTTAGAAGATGCCACCACAATATTCACCACAGAAGAAACCATAGTAAAGAGATCTCCAATTTCAGAATTTTTTTTTGCCACTGCTACTAGAGCTAATTGAAGTTGATGAGCAAAACAATGAACATAAAAGGCAAACTCATTCTCATTTAAAATTAGTGCTTTAAGGCCATTGAACTCACCTTGCATATTACTTACCCCATCATAACCTTGCCCATGCAATTTTGATATGCTCAATCCATGTCTAGAAAAGAAATCATCAATGGCTAACTTGAGTGAGGAAGCTTTAGTATCTACAACATGCTCAATACCTACAAAGCGCTCTATCACATGACCCTTATCCACAAAGCGCAATACAATGGCCATTTGCTCCTTTGAAGACTTGTCTCGTGATTCATCAACAAGAATGGAAAATAAAGAATCATTAATATCACTAGTGATTGCACTAATGATTTCATATGAAATAGAACTTGAAATGTCATTCTGAATATCAGGTGATGTCAATTTCAAATTTTCAGGAGCATTTTCTAGCGTGACAGCCTTTATACCCTCATTAGAATGACGTAGCCACCGTAGAATTTCAAGAAAGTTTCCTTGGTTGAGTGAATTTTCAGATTCATCATGCCCACGAAATGGAAGACCTTGTTGTAAGAGAATTCTACTAACACCAATTGATGCACCTAATCGAGTTCGATAATCAATTCGATCTTGGTCAGTTTGTTTTGAGATAATTGTTTCAATATGTTGCTTTTGGTTTAATAAGGCTTCACAGTTTCTCCAAGCATTATTATGAGAACTATTAGGTCCTCCAACATGAATTTCTAGTTTCTTCTTGCACTTCCAATTCTTGAATCCGACTCCAACAAAAGTATCCCCACCAGATTGATCTCCAATATCAGGTTTGAAGAGATAACAACATAAACAATAGGCAACATCCTATGATGTGCTATACTCCAACCAATTAGGAAATTGAGTAAACCAAGCAGGATTGAACCTTCTAGGCTTTGTCCCAAAATTTGTGTAGGGAAATGCATGGGTTTTTGGTTGACAAGGTTTATTTTGGAGATAGGCTCTTCGAACTTGGTCTCGAACATTAGGATGATAACTCAAAATCGGTGTACGCAATCCAGGATCATATTGGAGAGTTTCCGAGTTAATTTCCATAGAATCCACACAAGTTTGTCTTGAACTACTTTCATTGTTCTTTGGACTCTTTGGAGACGGTTCTAATATCTCAGGTTGTGTTTTTCTTTTGAAATATCTTTCCATAACTGAAAAGTAAAAAAACATAGATTGACTAACTTTAAATTAAAAGAAATATGAACATATATGCTAAATTTACAAACTAAAACAAATTAGGCAATAGTTAAGAGAAATTGCAAGACATCAATTTAATCATAATTTATAAACAAAAAATTGTAACAGGAATTGAGAGTAAAATACATACTTTGGGTTGTTGACCAATTAACTAAACTTCAAGTCTTCAATGTCTTTTTTTGATGGAATAATGGAATAATGGAATTCTTTAATCTGCAAAAAAAAAAAATATATTATTTGTTAAATTAATTTATAATTGTAGATAACAACATATATGAATTAATTGAAAATAACAACTTTAGAGATTCGAAGTTCATACCTTTGAGGATCATGGAAATTGAATTATTGAAGACTGATAGATTGATAGAAGACTGTGACATGCTATAGATGAGAGAAGCAGCAAGGTTGTGTACTACGGGTAAAAAGTACACGATCAACGGCAAAGAACTGAAAGACAATGGTGCTTCATGCAGGGGCCTCTTTAAAGTTCATGTACTGTTCCTGACTATTTTTTTTTCAGACTAGCAGCAGGCTGCAGTCGGCTAGGGCTAGAAATTAAAGAGTAAAAAAATACTAATTTTTAGTATTGGGGAAAGGAATGGAAGTGTTGGAAGTTGAAATAGATAGGTTTTAGGGTTAGACTAGATTACATAAATATGCTTAAAATATTTAAAGAGGGCCGGATATTTTGTCTAGAAAATTGGAATGGCTCAAGTGAAAGAGTCATAAAAAAGTGATTAAAATAATTAAAATAATAAGTAGTACTAATTTTTTTTTATAAACAAAAGCAGGATGGGCCTAGGACTACTGTGGTCCTATGGTCCCTTCGCCCCTGGCTTATAGATTACTCGGCCTGCGTGCCACGTAGGCTTGGTAGTTTTTAGGGTCAACAATATTGGGATAAAATTTTCATGGAATGATCAAAATGACTAACGGTTGACAAATTCAATGATCACTTCTATCAGTTTTTATTATTAAGAATCAACGTGAGAAGTTATGGCATTTTAATTTCCGTTGTTATAAATTTCCTCTAGCACTATCAAGCGACTTAATCAGAAGACTAAAATGCCATCCGATCCCAACATTTGTCTCTCTGAGGACCAAAGACCATTCAAATTCTTTTCCCCAATTAAACAGAAAGCTTTCATATCTTGTGGGGTATTGGACACGGAGTGGTTGGGATTATGACATGGCAAAGAATTCAGTTTGTACTATGCATGAAGTTGGACCATCTAAGCCTTAAGCATGAACAAGTAGACCTTATCTTCTAAAGAGACATGTACTAGCATCCCTTTTTATATTACTTCGAAAAATATTAAACTCTTCTAGAAAAGGGTTATCAAATGATCTTTTACCACAGTGGTGGAAAGAAGTGTGTCTTTGCATCACATGATGGTTCGAACTCCGTCGGCTTCCTAATTTAAACATTTAATCTAACAAATCTATTATTTGACCCAAAAAACAGAAGAAAAATGTTACATGGTGTCCCTTCGTAATTATGGGTATGTTATATAAATGAAGTTGGATAAGTTTCATTTTACTATAGATAAATTACAATTTGACACATCTGTAAATTTATTTATTTATTTAAATTCTATCAAAATGATTCCACACATTATTTTCATATTTTGCGCACCGTTCGTTATTTTTGTTTATTTGATTTATTCAATCCAAAAATCACAAATAAACATATGTAACGGAAGAAACAAATTATGCTAAAATCAATTTCATATGAATAAGTTATTTTTGCACATGTATTAAACTCAAATTGGCAGAAAACGAGAAATAACTGTTTACATCTTAAGAAGAGTAATGCTAAGGAGATTAAATTTTAAATCAAATGATGTGTTGTTGATAATTGAATTATTAATTAAATGTCGATTAACTTCTTATTTACTATTGATGACACCTCATTTGGTTTGCACATTTGGTTTAAAATTTTGATTTGCTTAACATTATCATATTAAGATGCAATGTTACTTCACCAAATGAAGAGATTTTTTTAGTGTGCCGATGACACAGTCTCATACATTAAATGTAATAATATAATTAATTAAAAACTTGAAAAAATAAATGTCTAACCAATTGTATTGTGACATTTAGTATTTAGACCATAGGTTTCCAGCAGTCTGAAAATTTTATCCACCAAATCAAGTGAATTCTTGGTGACTCTTTTGAATGGCCTTTGTTTGCTTGTTAATTGTTACTTGTACCAAGTCCATATAGTCTTTCAAATCATTATCCCACACATGTTAAGATAATAACACATAGACTTTACATTAAAAATAAAAATAAAACCAAGCTGTCTGGTGTGGGTCTCTCCTCGTACACAGACTTCACCAACCCACATCACAAATTTTCTACTCATTATTTTCTGCATTTAAAAATCACGTTCACACTATGTGAACCCCTCTGACGATTCCAAGCCATCCCATGATTCCCAGCCAAGAATTCCCAATGTGTATAAATATATGCAGCCCACCAAGTTTCCTCCTCCATCAAATTCTTCCCTTTCTCTGAAAATTTGAACTTTATCATCCTTCTCTGGTTTTTAGCTCTGTATTTTTTTATGGCTTCAGTTGCTCCAGTACAATTCAAATCCATGGAAGCTGATTGCTGCCGAGAGAGGCCAGTGATGAGGCTGCCTCCGCCAAGAGGTCAGATTAAAGCCAAGATTTTCAGAACGTTGGGCTCAAAAGTAAAAGCTGCAGCAGCATCGGTGGTGAAAATACTGGGAATAAAGAAAGGAGGATGCTTTGGAAGCTGAGCCTGCACTTTCATAGGAAGAGAGGCTTACCTACACCGCCATGACATTACGGATCAATAATACAATGTTATGTAGGAACGTTACAACATTTGGAATTGCATTATTAGTCTGAGATGTATTCTAAATGACAATCCTATGAAAATTGGGATAACAACAATCATTACATGTTCAATAGAGTAGTTTGAGCAATTAAGCTATGCAAGGTTTAAAAGAAGGATCCTGGATCCAATGTAACATAGACGACTAGAAAGTGGAAGAAGACTTAAATCACAACATTGCCAGACCCAACAGACCTGGTCATGGGCATGATAACAGATATGAGATATCACAAATAATTGCAGTGAAATAGTAAAGCAACTTACGATGAGACATTTTGGTACAAATGTTCATAAGATTTCTCAGCTTCTCGTATGATGAGACACTTTCATCACTGAGCTCTCCTTTAGCATTAAGGATTTTAGCATTTTCATGCTCCATTTCCGCAGCTTCTCGTATGATGAGACACTTTCTTCATGAATTTCTGGCCCAGCGAGAGGAAGGCCAAGAAACATTCTTCCCTGACGAGCAAAACTAGCAAGAAGAGTCAAATTTGTCTGAGTAGTATCCCGATCCTTTAAGTGTTCTCCACTGGCAAGATCCTTAATGATATTCACGAAAATACCACCATCTTCTATAACTCCAACAAAGAAAAGTTCCGAAAGGAGTTTCAAAGTGCTTCGCTTCTTCATGGCCCTCAGGTTCTTGTCTGCTTCTAAGTCATCCCCAGACTTCCCTGGAAAGAAGACTTTCAAAAGACCTTGAAGGAGAGTTGGGGAGAAGTCTTTGTACCTTTGATGGAGTATTGCATAAAAATGTATTTTATGCTCTACAAAATGAACAGGTAAAGCTTGCAGGTGTGCATGCCCGCTCAGACATACTGCCCGTTTAAAAGTAACTTCACTTTTTCTCTATGAGAATTCAATTACTGCCAAACCGATCATCCTTGCATACTAGCTGAAAAGTGTTACCAACTTACTTCCCCAGTCAAGATCTGCGTGATACACTCAACACTCTACTAGTTTTCTTTTTTGGGCGAAAAAAATCCAATTAGTTAACAACAGCAATATTCAGAATTTATTTCCAAAATTAAAACAGGAAAAACATTAAATACCCAAAGACATCTAACTGGATGCATGTGAACAACGGAATGAGAAGCAAGAACCTTGAAACCAACAAATAATGGCATGGTGAGGCAACTTATCATGTATCCAAAGACCCAAAAACTAGACAAAACAACATCAGATAGCTCAGTGTCCATTTCAGCAGAAATAGTACCAAGCATTTCGGTATTCTTTGGGCCATTAGTATCTCTTCCTTTTAAGTCCAATAACCTATTAAGGGTAAAAGCAGGAGTTAAGGGCCCGTTTGCTATGCATTTGGTTTTTTATTTTTTTTTTGTTTTTTGTTTTTATCGAATAACAGAGCAATTATGATCCTAGACATATTGAAAAAAAAGGTTTTTTTTATCACAAATGGTCCTGAAATTGACCCACCTCATCAAGATGATCTATGAAATTAAAAATCAATCAATGTAGTCCTTAAAAATTAGTGTCGCAAATCAATGTGGTCCTTCCGTTACAATTCCGTCAAAATTTTTGTTATATGCTGACGTGGCACATAACTGGTCCCACAAGTCTAATTAAATATTACTATATGAATTAAAATGTTTAAATAATAATTTTTTAAAGTTTTATGTAATTAAAAATGAAAAAAAAAACCAAGAAGATGAACAGTTCATCTTCTTCTTCGCCTCCCACCGGAGCAACCACCCCAGGCACTGGCGAAGCTACGGCAGAGCAAGGAGGGGCGCCCCTCCGATCGTCGGAATTCAACACTGAGAACAAGAATCCGCCCCTCTGCAATCGCTGCTTTTGTGCTTGAAGAGCACCAGGAAATAATCAGAAAACCACAAATTCTGAGGAGCAGGAATTTGAAGCCCTGAAAACGACGACTTACAAAGGAGATTTGGTTGCCTATCTTCTCCGATTAGGAGGAAAACCAGAAGATGAGGGCGTTAATATTGCAAGGGAAACACGATCGTCTTTTGCTTTTGACTTTTTAGCCAAAATTGGTACTGTATTTGTTGTGATATCAAAACTGCCGCTAGACCTAATACCCGGCCCATTAGGTACTACACCATAATGCTCAATCATAAAAAATGATCCCGACCAAAGATTTGATATATTAACTAGTAGAATAGTCACACATAAAAGATAACATCATCAACAATTTTTACAACCTTTGTTTTTTCTTTTTGTCTTCATTCTCTTGTTTATGTCACTTAATTTTTATTACTTCATTGAATGCAAACGCAAATGCAAATGTTAGAAAAAAACAAAAGAAAACTAATGAAAAGAGCTTGAAAACTTTGAGTTTTAACGATAAGGACAAAATAAAGGGTAAGGTGAATAGTACCAGGATTGACTTTTTAGTGTAAAATGTGGTTTTTCGTTAAAATGAACAAATACCGAGAGATTTTTGTTAAAGTTCCCAAAAAACGAATGATTGAAAGGTAGAAAATGACACTGTGAATATTATTTCCCATATATTAGAGAAAAATAATATGAAGACTGAGAGGTGCTAAGACTACAAATTAGTGCATAAGCTTCTTACATTGGATTTAGTGTTACCAGTTACAACTGATTCGGTGGAGATAGCGTTTTCGCCCCTTTGCACGACAATTTCTGGCTTCGCCACTGACCCCAGGTACCTTCTCAACACATTCCTCAGGTACCTCATCCGCCCAGTTTCGGTAGTCTTTCGGCGCAGCGCCTTCTCACTCCAATTATATTTTCTGAGACAGGTAGCAGGGTAGGCGCAGGCGGAGCAGCGGCTCTTTTGGAGATGGAAGCTGCGGCAGCCGCACCGCACACAAAGAGTGTGGGTCTTGTTCCTCCTCTTTCAGAAACTTATTGTTCCTTTGCCCATTTCGTTGGATTAAAAATGTTTAAAGAATAAAAAACAATTTTTAGTTTTATATAATTAGAAACTTTAAAAAAAAAAAAAGGAAAAAAGAAGAAGAAGAAGATGTATTGTTCATCATCTTCTTCCCATCCCAGGCTCCCACCCGAGCAACCTCGACATCCCACCCCACCCTGTCGCACATTAAACGTTCCCTTGTAGGTGCAGGTCTAGTCAAGCTGGAACCGGGTCTTGATGAAGTTGATGGGTTGAAGACACGTGTCCTTCATTGCCTTCGAGCAAGCTCGACAACGCCATCACGTACAACGGAATAGGCGGCTTTTTGGATGGCGGTGGCGGTCTTGTCGGATTCGGAGTTTTGTCCATGTTTTTCAGTGAGGTGGGGTGGGGTGGGGACTAGGGTGGTTGCTCTGGTGGGTGGGAGGCGAAGAAGAAGATGAACGTTCTGTGTAGCAACTGGATGAAATTGAAGCAGCCGATTATATGGTAAATGAGAAACGTGCTAAGATATTGCCTATAACTCATCATCGGATTAGATATCATCACATGATTGTTAACACTATTCCAGCAGGTTCCAAGGTACGAATGACGCTATGGCAGCCTAGTTTTTCTTAAAGAACATCCACCCTCAGATGAGGAATGCTGCTTCTGCTATATTTGGGAAGCCAGAGGTTCTCCATTCTCGGCTTAATGTATTTGGGGAGCTGATGCGGTTGCTTATAAACCCTTCTGAGGATGTTCAAGAAGCAGTCAACTGGGTTCTTGGTGGAGCGGAACCTGATATTTCACTGCACACAGTGGCGGAGCCAGGATTTCGGGTTAGGAGGGGCCTCTCACAAATATTAAAAAAAAATTAAATCGATAGTAGTTACAAAACTGTTAACCAAAACATCATAGTATGTATATGAAAAGTAACCAAAATTCAAAATAACATAGCATTGATAATATTACATATTCCCAATAATTAAAATAATTGTCCTCGACGAGTTTTCATATTTTGAAACCGTTGCATGATAGCCTCGTCCTCTATACTATTAAAAATATCATTTTCAATATAAGCAACCAAACAATCGTTCATCCACAAATCACCCATTCGATTGCTAAGGTGTTCTTAACAATGTTCATAGCAGAAGACTCGCTCTACACTTGTTGTTGCAACCGGTAAGATGAGTGCCAGTGTCAAAAGCAAGTACACTAACAGGTAAGTATGATCTTTCTTGGTTCCAACCATCTTTTGTGCAAGATCACTAATTCCTTTCAAATCTGCAAACTCACTATTAGAGGTCATGTCCCAAATATAATTCTCAAGCTGTTCTTTGAGTAACTCAAGATCGTGCTCTGAAAAATCACTTGGATAAAATTGGGCAAGACGCATCAATTTTTCTTTGTCAAAGGCAGAGAAAGAATTACTTGGACTTAAACATGCCACACAAAGAAGTAGTTCAGTATTCTTCTCAGTAAATCGATCATTTAACTCAGTGAGTTGTTTATCTATGACATCGGTGAATAAATCAACCCGATAATGGTGCACGTTTGTGATGGGATGAGCTTTTCGGTTTGGTCACTGTCCACTCGTAAAAATATCATCCATGCTAGGAATTTTAATACGATTCTTGTCACAAAAGGATGAAACTTCATCAAATAAGGATTCCCAACCACTTTCTTGCATCCTTTGCAATCTTCCTTTGCATATATTGACCAAGTTCATTGCATTCACAATATCTTGATCCTTCTTTTGCAATGCCTGCGATAAATTGTTTGTGATCCCCAAAACCTTTTTCATCAAGTGTAGACCAAAAATAAAGTTGAAAGATTGAATAAAAGTCAATAGAACCTTTGCTTCAAATTTTTGTTCAGAACTTGTTCCATCTTTTCTTACAATCTCAAGCACTTCTATCGTTGATGAGAACATGTGAGCCAAGCTAATTAAACAATTATAGTGAGAGCTCCATCACGTGTCACTAGCCCGCTTAAGAGTAGTTTCTTGATTCAACCCTTGTCCACTTGAAAGCTCGTTATTTTCTAGTGCTTCCAAAACTACATGAGCATGTTTCTCTCTAAGAATATCACGACGCTTAGAAGATGCCACCACAATATTCACCACAGAAGAAACCATAGTAAAGAGATCTCCAATTTCAGAATTTTTTTTTGGCCACTGCTACTAGAGCTAATTGAAGTTGATGAGCAAAACAATGAACATAAAAGGTAGACTCATACTCATTTAAAATTAGTGCTTTAAGGCCATTGAACTCACCTTGCATATTACTTGCCCCATCATAGCCTTGCACATGCAATTTTGATATGCTCAATCCATGTCTAGAAAAGAAATCATCAATGGCTAACTTGAGTGAGGAAGCTTTAGTATCTGCAACATGCTCAATACCTACAAAGCGCTCTATCACATGACCCTTATCCACAAAGCGCAATACAATGGCCATTTGCTCATTTGAAGACTTGTCTCGTGATTCATCAACAAGAATGGAAAATAAAGAATCATTAATATCACTAGTGATTGCACTGATGATTTCATATGAAATAGCACTTGAGATGTCCTTCTGAATATCAGGTGATGTCAATTTCAAATTTTCAGGAGCATTTTCTAGCGTGACAGCCTTTATACCCTCATTATAATGTCGTAGCCACCGTAGAATTTCAAGAAAGTTTCCTTGGTTGAGTGAATTTTCAGATTCATCATGCCCACGAAATAGAAGACCTTGTTGTAAGAGAATTCTACTAACACCAACTGATGCACCTAATCGAGTTCGATAATCAATTCGATCTTGGTCAGTTTGTTTTGAGATAACTGTTTCAATATGTTGCTTTTGGTTTAATAAGGCTTCACAGTTTCTCCAAGCACTATTATGAGAACTATTAGGTCTTCCAACATGAATTTCTAGTTTCTTCTTGCACTTCCAATTCTTGAATCCGACTCCAACAAAAGTATCCCCACCAGATTGATCTCCAATATCAGGTTTGAAGAGATAACAACATAAACAATAGGCAGCATCCTGTGATGTGCTATACTCCAACCAATTAGGAAATTGAGTAAACCAAGCAGGATTGAACCTTCTAGGCTTTGTCCCAAAATTTGTGTAGGGAAATGCATGGGTTTTTGGTTGACAAGGTTTATTTTGGAGATAGGCTCTTCGAACTTGGTCTCGAACATTAGGATGATAACTCAAAATCGGTGTACACAATCCAGGATCATATTGGAGAGTTTCCGAGTTAATTTCCATAGAATCCACACAAGTTTGTTTTGAACTACTTTCATTGTTCTTTGGACTCTTTGGAGACGGTTCTAATATCTCAGGTTGTGTTTTTCTTTTGAAATATCTTTCCATAACTGAAAAGTAAAAAAACATAGATTGACTAACTTTAAATTAAAAGAAATATGAACATATATGCTAAATTTACAAACTAAAACAAATTAGGCAATAGTTAAGAGAAATTGCAAGACATCAATTTAATCATAATTTATAAACAAAAAATTGTAACAGGAATTGAGAGTAAAATACATACTTTGGGTTGTTGACCAATTAACTAAACTTCAAGTCTTCAATGTCTTTTTTGGATGGAATGATGGAATAATGGAATTCTTTAATCTGCAAAAAAAAATATATTATTTGTTAAATTAATTTATAATTGTAGATAACAACATATATGAATTAATTGAAAATAACAACTTTAGAGATTCGAAGTTCATACCTTTGAGGATCATGGAAATTGAATTATTGAAGACTAATAGACTGATAGAAGACTGTGACATGCTATAGATGAGAGAAGCAGCAAGGTTGTGTACTACAGGTAAAAAGTACACGATCAACGGCAAAGAACTGAAAGACAATGGTGCTTCATGGGGCCTTTTTAAAGTTCATGTACTGTTCCTGACTATTTTTTTTTCAGACTAACAGCAGGCTGCAGTCGGCTAGGGCTAGAAATTAAAGAGTAAAAAAATACTAATTTTTAGTATTGGGGAAAGGAATGGAAGTGTTGGAAGTTGAAATAGATAGGTTTTAGGGTTAGACTAGATTACATAAATATGCTTAAAATATTTAAAGAGGGCCGGATATTTTGTCTAGAAAATTGGAATGGCTCAAGTGAAAGAGTCATAAAAAAGTGATTAAAATAATTAAAATAATAAGTAGTACTAATTTTTTTTTATAAACAAAAGCAGGTTGGGCCTAGGACTACTGTGGTCCTATGGTCCCTCCGCCCCTGACTGCACATGTGAACGCTTATGAATAAGTAATGCAACCTACCCTTTAATTCATTCTTTGACTAGATTAAATACAGGGTTCAGAAATATAGGGTTGATGAGGTAGGAGATCTTAGTCCTGTTAAGCCTTCACGTACAACGGAATAGGCGGCTTTTTGGATGGCAATGGTGGACTTGTCGAATTCGGAGTTTTGTCCATGTTTTTCGGTAGGGTGGGGTAGGGACTAGGGTAGTTGCTCCTGTGGGAGGCGAAGAAGAAGATGAAATGTTCATCTTCTTGTTTTTTTTTTCATTTTTAATCATATAAAACTTAAAAAAAAATTATTATTTAAACATTTTAATTCATATAGTAATATTTAATTAGACTTGTGGGACCAGTTATGTGCCACGTCATCACATAACATAAATTTTGACGGAATTGTAACGGAAGGACCACATTGATTTGCGACACTAATTTTCAAGGACTACATTGATTGATTTTCAATTCCATGGACCATCTTGATGGGATGGGTCAATTTCAGGAACCATTTGTGATAAAAACCCTTGAAAAAATGTATAAGGAAAATGAATACATGATAATGAAAGAAGTTAAGGTTCCATCATAAAATTAATTAACAATATGAATAGTTCAATTTACTTATAAGCTCATACGAGGTTCATCATTCCATCAATGTGAGTTTCATTCTCAACAGGCCACTCATATGTAGCATATTTTCATGCCTAGCACATGGACAACATAAATGGAATGACATGAAGAACGTGTGGCCATTGGGCTTCACACGTAGGACAACCTAACTATGGTACCATAAAGGAAGTTGAGGTTTCACATTTTTTTTTTAACAAACGATATTATTACACTAAGGGGAATGAGGATGGGGGATGGGCTTAGCCTCATAATGAGCTAACAATAATGTGGTTCAACTTCGCATTTGACGAGAATCGAACCTAAGACTTTTTCATTTACAAGTGAAGAAGAATACTACTAGACCGTAGTACTAAATGGTTATACAAGGTTTCACTATTACACTAATTGTAAATATAGGGAGTAAATCAACTTACTTATAAGACCATGTAAGGTCCATCCTCCCATTAATATGGGATTCATTCTCAATATGCCCCTTCATGTATGGCGAATTTTCATGCCTAACACGTAAATAACACAATTCAGTAACATGAAGCACATATGGTCGTTGGGCTTCACATGTGGAACAACCTTACTGTTACACTGAAGTAGGTTGAGATCCACCATAAAATCAATTGACAATATGAAGAGTAATTCAACTTACTTATAAACCCATATAAGGTTCCTCCTCCATCAGTTTGTGATTCATTCTCAACAACTTAAAACTAAAAACCAAAAACTATTTCAAATTATTTTAACTTTTAAGATTTTGTTTTCATTCATTCGTCTTTATTTTCTTCTATCCCTCTCTTTCAACAACTCTTGTTTGTCCCACCTCCCTTCTCCAATATACTTTTCCCACATCTCAAACAAAAGGTAAAGACAAAAAAATCAAATGATTACTGAACAGGCCTAAAATTATTGTTTAACTGTTAAACAAGTTTAATCTCATAACTATTAATCTCATTTATCATATATACTATCTATTATCAATTCCGTTTTATCAATCAAAAGATATTGAAAATACGATTTGACTATCATTCACAATTTAATAAAAATATCATAAAAGATAAATCACGGGCATTAAGGTAATATTGCAAAAAATTATTGTACTGCTTTTTTTCTTGTCCCTCACGCACTTGTCATTAAATTATCTCACCCGCCTATATCTCTATCGACAAACCCACTACCAAAAAAAAAAAAAAAAAAAAAACAAGAAGCAAAAGAATTGCTCTCACACACAAAGTGTGTGGTTTTAGGCTAGTATTATTTTAACACATGATACCATCCTACTCGGAAGGTGAGATTTGCTATACCTATATACACAATTAAACCAATTAGTTAGGACATTGTGGTCACTCATTAACGAAAAGAGAGGGTTACTAACCAAATTTGGGATCTAGATACTAGATAGCCTCAAAACAAAGTTCGTTTCATCATTAAAACTAGTGAACATAGAAATAAATAAATCCAACCAATTTCTAACTGGGATAGATTTTTCTAATGAACCAACTCCAGGCGTTGACTAGAGGGCAGCCCACCGTTTTTAGGAACTACGTCCTCCAGCAGAAAAATAACCCTAAATTACCATTCTACTTCCGTTTCTACCATCTGTTTAAGCCAGTTGACCATTACTATGACCTAACCACACTCTATATAAATAACCACCCTATTTTAAGTCACATTAACATCCTTTCGAAAATTAACAACAATTTCTTCAACTAGCTTCCAATGGAGGCCTGATGATCAAGAACATGTCTACCAAGTTCCTGGCATTGCTGCTAGCGATTCTTGTCGTATGTTCACCAACGTTGACGCAAGCACGACATAAACATTTGCATGTCACCAAGCACGACAAGGTTTTCGTTGTCAAATCGTCGCCTAAATACGAAGCGAGAATTACTGCTAATTTTAAAGTTGGGGAGCCACTCTACAGGGTCAAGGAAAATGGTGATGAGGTCTTAGTACCAGCAATCCAAGTTGCAGGCATGTACATGATTAGAGAATGATCAAACCCTAAGTTAATTAGAGAATGATCAAACCCTAAATTATTTTAGTATGAGAGCTGTAATAAATTTATGACGAGTTTAAGAATATACTACAATTATCATAATAAAGTTGGCGGAATTGTTTTATTGTTTCAAGACGTTGATATGTTTATGACTTAGCGCTCGTATCTTATTTTGTGTGTATACTATATCACGACTCACGTGTGTAATTTCATGCAGTAAAAGTATAGAATTATGATGTAAGATTTAATCACAAGTTTAAATAATCAAATAAACTTAAGCCTCCGATGCAAATTATTAAAAAAAAAATTCACTTATCTGCACTATCTAGTAATGGAGATATTTTTTAGCATGCCTGAACATGGAATATAATGTCACATGTTATTACACAATTGGAGAGACACTTGAAAAAAAAAGAAAAATTCTCCTATTGTATAAATATATGGCATACTCCCCTCCTCTATTATTTCAAACACATTGAAAATTTCACTCTTAGACTCCTAGTAATGGTCAACTTTGTCCAACTTTTGCTACATTGTTTCTAGTGGTGAGACCCTAAATATGCGCAAGACAATTAATAGAAATGGACAAATAAAGGAGAAATTTTTCAATGTGACCGTCATACGAGATGGCACACCACGTATGCCTATATAAATGGTGGGTTATGTGTGTTAAAGGATTAATAACTTAAAAATTAAAATTTTCCACCACTTACATAATAATAAATGATGTAACATCCGTGTTCTCTTTACAACTAAAAATTTCTCCAAATTAAAGCACTTTAATACCTTAAGCAAACTTCCAAACCGCCCACATTTAGATGAGGCAAGTCTTCGCCGAGAAACCCTTCGTAGTTAAATGTTGACCTTAAAAGTTTCAATGGAAGTCAAAACTTTTAGATATTTAGTGTTGGGAAAATAGAAAAGTGTGTAGTACATGAGTTTACACGTGAAAGAGATTTGTTTTCTAAATGGATTTTTAGCCAAAATGATATCTAAATTTAACATAACTCTTTATTTTGATTATTGACAATGAAAATCGATAAAAATAGTATATGAGATTGACATAACTCTCCATATTTGTAAAAAAATATGTCAATATTATCGTTAAGTTGAGGGGTTGGTTTGACAAAAATGCCTTAAAAAGGTGATCTTGTGGTAACTCACGTGATAATTTAACAAGAATATTGGGACAAAATTTTGTTTTATAGAATGATTAAAATAATTAACTGTGAACAAATTCAATTTCCACTTCTAACAATTTTTCTTGTTAAGAACCGACATGAGAAGTTATGGCATTTTAATTTCCTCTATCACTCTCAAGTGACTTAATCAGAAGACTAAAATGGCATCCTATCCCAACATTTGTCTCTCTGTGGACCAAAGACCTTTCATATTCTTTTCACAGCTTTCATATCTTGTGGGGCACTGGAGATGGAGTGGCTGGGATTATGACATGGCAAAGAAATCAGTTTGTACGATGCATAAATTGGACCATCTAAAGGATGACTTTTAAGGAAAAGTATCTTGTCGTGTTCGTGTCCGTTCATCGTACATTATACGGTAATAAATTATTTAAAATTTAAAATTAAATATAAATCGTACGTAACGAAAACTGACTGCATAATGTACGATGAACAAACACGATCACAGAATATCCTGAATCCAAAGGAAAAGAATCTGGCCAGGATCTTCTTCTGACTTTTAAGCCTTTGACTCATCTCCTTTGCCTCTTAAGCATGAACAAGTAGACCTTATCTTCTAGAGAGACTTGTAGTAGCATCCCTTTTTTTTTTTCGGGAAATAATTATCCCTTTTTATAATACTTGAAAATACTAACTCTTCTAGAAGAGGGTTACCAAATGATCCTCTACCACAACGATTGAAATGAATGTGTATTTGCACCCCAAGGTGGTTTGAATCCCATCAGCTCCTTAATCTAAATATTTAGTCTAACAAATCTATCATTTGATCCAAAAAAAAAGAAAAAAAGAAAAGAAAAAGGTTACATGGTGTCCCTTTGTAATTATGGGTATGTTATGTAAATGACGTTGGAAATGTTTCATTTTACTATAGATAAATTACAATTTGACACGTATACATAAATTTTTTATTTATTTAAATTATATCAAAATGATTTCCACACATTATTTTTATATTTTGTGCACCGTTCATTATTTTTGTTTATTTGATTTATTCAATCCAAAAATCACAAATAAACATGTGTAACGGAAGAAACAAATTATGCTAAAATCAATTTCATATGAATAAGTTATTTTTCCACATCTATTAAACTCAAATTGGCAGAAAACAGGAAATAACTCTTATATATTAAGAAGAGTAATGTTAAGGACACTAAATTTTAAATCAAATGATATGGTTGTTGATGATTAGATTAACGTTTAAGTGTCGATTAACGTTCTTATATCCTATTAATGACACCTCATTTGGTTTAAAAATATGATTTGCTTAACATTATCCTATTAAGAATGCAATGTTACTTCACCAAACGAAGAGATTTTCTAGTGTGTCGATGGCAAAGTCTCGTACATTAAATGTAATAATATAATTAATCGAAAACTTGAAAAAAAATAAATGTCTAACCAATTGTATTATGACATTTAGTATTCAGACCATAGGTTTCAAGCAGTCTGAAAATTTTATCCACCAAATCAAGTGAATACTTGGCTACTCTTTTGAATGGCCTTTGTTTGCTTGTTAATTGTTACTTGTACCAAGTCCATATAGTCTTTGAAGGACCAGGATCCTCTCCTGAGCTAAGGATGAGGATCCTCCTCATCAAGAGATGTAGGCCGTTGGATGAAAATCCAACGGCTACAATTATTATAACTTTAAAGGAACTCCCCTGTTTGTAGCCGTTGAATTTTCATCCAACGGCCCACACTGATTGATGAGGAGAATCCTCATCCTTAGCTCAGGAGAGGATCCTGGTCCGTCTTTGAAATCATCATCCCACACATGTGAATATACTATCACATAGACTTTACATTAAAAATATAAAAAAAAAACCAAGCTGTCTGGTGTCGTCCCTCCTTGTACACACACACACTTCACCAACCCACATCACAAATTTTATACTCATTATTTTCTGCATTTAAAAATCACGTTCACACTATGTGAACCCCTCTGACTATTCCAAGCCATCCCATGATTCCCACCCAAGAATTCCCAATGTGTATAAATGTATGCAGCCCACCAAGTTTCCTCCTCCCTCAAAATCTTCCCCTTCTCTGAAAATTTGAACTTTATCATCCTTCTCTGGTTTTTAGCTCTGTATTTTTTTTTATGGCTTCAGTTGCTCCAGTACAATTCAAATCCATGGTAGCTGATTACTGCCGAGAGAGGCCAGTGATGAGGCTGCCTCCGCCAAGAGGTCAGATTAAAGCCAAGATTTTCAGAACGTTGGGCTCAAAAGTAAAAGCTGCAGCAGCATCGGTGGTGAAAATACTGGGAATAAAGAAAGGAGGATGCTTTGGAAGCATGCTTTGGAAGCTGAGCCTGCACTTTCATAGGAAGAGAGGCTTACCAACACCGCCATGACATTACGGATCAATAATACAATGTTATGTAGGAACGTTACAATATTTAGAATTACATTATTAGTCTGAGATGTATATGCGACGTATTAAGGTGTAGGTAAGTTTTTCTCTTCCATAGGGGGAATAGAGATAGCCACATTTCAAGTTTGAAATAAATTTTGAATTGGTGCAGTTTTGATTGGTTTTTCTTCCTATATATATACACAGATAGAGGTTTGAAATAAAAAAGACTGGTAGGGTCATGCCAGTAGACTCCCATGGCATTTTAGCTGAAGTGGGTAGTTGGTTATTTAGGAAATTACTATATTTATGTACAAGTTTTTAGGTCTTTTATGGAAATGTATTTCATGTTTTTTTTTTGGCGGGATTTTTTAGAGGAGAAAATAGTTTATCTATTCTGCAAATTTTAGCAGAAAAAAAAGTATGGGAGACTTACTTGTCCCCTCAATTCTAATTAATGAACTTTTACAGTTCGAACATCTTAACTAAAATTGTTCATTCTTTTTACTGTTTGAAGATTATATCTGCAAAAGAAAGCATTCGATTTAAAAAAGATATGCATAAAACAAATGGACGATAAACGTTATGCTTAAGTAAATACAAGTTGTTTTGTTTTATAAAAGGTATTATCAGGGACCTTGTAAATTTGTAGTACATATGAAACTCAAAGAATATATGTATTCTTTATGATCAAGTGACGAGAGATTTATAGAAAATTAGTTACACCCTAAGACTTTGCCGTAGAACGCCCTCCAACCTGGGCAGGCCCCGTCTAGGCCCTGGATTAAGGTGGCCGCAAGGATTAAGGTGGCCGCAAAAAGTAGTTTTATTTATGTAGAAATAAATTAAAAGCAGTGTTATTCACATCTATTTTTTATTTCACACGTATTCCTCTCAGTTTTTAACGTCGAATCAAATGAACTGAAGAATATCAATTATTAAAAATTAACAAGAGCGTGTCGGAGGTAAAAATAAGTATCTGAATAGCACTATCCTAAATAACGACTATTGTGTTGGCGAGGTTGAAATTGTAAATGCCACATGCCACGGCCGGGTTGGATTCATTTGGAGCACTATTGTTCTTTTTTAAAAATGTTATTCTTACCATCTATTTATATCATCTCTCTAATAGAGATGAGACCCACACGCGTTGACGGATCCTATTTCTATTTGACAAATAATATAAATAAATGATTCATTATTTTCGTTTTTATTAAAAGGGAATAATCTATATTGTAATACGTGATCAATTCCATCTTAAGATTTGGTAATAAAAACACAATTTGATGTGATCCATATGTGTTATATGGTCAGAATGAGGATCGTCTCTAGATCCTCTTTGTGAGGATCATGGGGATTCTCAAATCATGCATGTTCATCGTACATCATGCGGTTATAAATCATTTTAAATATTTTTATTTAAAATTAAATATGAATGGTACATGAAAAAAATTGACCGCACGATATACAATAAACGAACACGATTTAAGGATCCTCATAATCCTTACAAAGAAATCCGGAAAGAATCCTCATTCATATGGTCAGATGGTTGGTTGCCTTATGGTGGCTGGCCTTTGGTTAAACCAGCAAAACACTTGTCTATTTTAATGATTTTTCTTAGGGGTGGAATTTTTTCTTGAAAATCCCAAACCCGTCCCGAAATTTGACCGAAAAATGGCTGAACCAAATTTCATTAAAAATTCAGTACCTGAAATCAAACCCGTCCCGAAAGTTTCGATTTGGGATTCGGCCATAGCTTTGAAAGTGTCCGGTAATCCCAAACCGAACCGAATATTATATATTTATTTATTTTTAATTTATAATTAGAAATTACTTGGACCGTTGGATTGGTTAAGATCTAATCCAACCGTCCATTGAGTTAGGTCATTTGTTATCCTCACAAGGTCTCTCAGTCACTCGCTCTCACAGTCTCACACTCTCACTCAATCTCCCGAACGTTGCTCTTGCTCCCGCCGCTCCGCTCCTCCATCGATTCGAGTCCCACTGCTCCTTCCGTCTTCTGTCCACTTTAATGAAACTCATCTAGCCGGCCACACACATAGAGACGCAGACGCAGACGCATGAAGACATGAATCTGACACTAATCGAGTCCCAAAATCTAGGTAAGGGTTTCTGATTTTCAATGGGGTTTTGTTCTTTACTGTTTAGGGTCAAATTTCATGGTGATTCACTTGATTTCTGAGTATTTTGTCGAATGTGTGAGGGTTTGAGGATTATGGTTTCAAATTAGGATGGGTAGGTGCAGGACCTGCATGCCTTTAGGAGGTTGGGTGATCGAATTTGTGGGTTCATTCAAATTAAGATTAGGATGGGTAGGTGCACAAATTTGTATAATAAAATTATAGGGGATGGGGAAATAGGACCTGCATGAATTTTATGGGGTTTCAGATTAGGGTGGGAAAATAAGACCTGCAACATGTCGATGGTGCACTTCTAGGTCCTCAAAATCTTGTGCCGGCAACATTACAGAGATAAATATTAGTTTACAATTAATGGAATGTGCAATGTGCAATCTTCAGCTTACAATATTGAGTCCTGAAAAATGGAATGTGCAATCTGTGTTTAATATATATGTGATATATATATATATATATATATATATATATATATATATATGTTTATGGATTAGTTTATGGTCAATTTATGGATCAGAGATAAATATGTGTTTATGGATCATTTTATGGAATGTGCACTCTGTCAATTTATGGATCGATTTATGGTTATGATATATATGTGTTTGATCAAGATATGAGATATATGAATATTATATATATGTTGAACTATGGTTGTGATATATTATTGTGCATTGTCAGGATGGACGGGTCTAATAATGGTAGCCAATCACAATCTACTAGTACACCTAGGACCTCGGTTTTAGTAAAATGAAATCCACAATACACTCAAACTGAATACTATGAAGATAATTGTGATAATGATCCGGATATGGATGCTGATATAGGGTTAGAAGAAATAGATGAAGAAATAGAGGAAAAAGAAGGTGAGGAGGATAGTGTTGAATTTGACATGCGGCATATGCCTTTGATGGCCAATTAGCAAGTAGGGTGGGTCAACGGAAAAAAAGTAATAGGACTAAAGGGCCAAGTCCGGCGTGGAATGATGCCACTAAGGTAAATGTGACCGATGAATTTGGGATTACAACAGTTATGGCGGAGTGCAATCATTGCAAAATGCAAGTGCCCACGGAGTCTTCTAGACATGGGACAAATGATATTCTTAATCATGTGAAGAAATGCTCGAATTTTAGTCTTTACGAGGCTCCAGATTCAAAACAACCATTGTTGTCACAAGGGGTGATAGGGGGTCAAATTGTCGCTCACACTTTCAATAAAAAAAGGCTTGATATGAAATGTATGAAGTGGATAACAAAAGCGGAGATGCCTTTTAAGGCGGTTGATCAAGATGGCTTTAGAGATTGGATCCATGGCTTGAATCCAAAATACAAGCTTCCAAATAGGCACAAGGTGGCGGGGCAGTTTTAGAATTGTATTTTACAAAGAAGGAAAAAATCAAGGGGGTGGTTGATGGTTTGAGGGTGAGTATCACTACCGATACTTGGACCTCAATCCAAAATATTAACTACATTGTGGTGACGGCACATTTTTTGGATAATGATTAGACATTGCATAAGAGGATCCTAAATTTTGTTCAAATTACGTCTCACGATGATCATAATATTGGGAGGTGTCTAAAGGTATGCTTGAATAATTGGGGCATAGACAATGTATTTAGCATTACCGTTGACAATGGTAGTGCCAATGACACCGCCATTGCATACATGAAGAGAAGGCTCAAGTCCAATAGTACTCTTTTACTTGACGGGACTCACTTGCACATGAGGTGTGCTTGTCACATCCTCAATTTGATAGTTAAAGATGGAATGACGGAGCTTAGTCTTGAGATTGAAGGGATAAGGAATTGTGTCAAATTTATACACTCATCCCTTGCGAGGTTGGAGACTTTTAAGGAGTATTGCATCTTGATGAGATTTGATAAGATGTTGAATATTCTTATTTATGTTGTCACAAGGTGGAATGCCACCTATGAAATGCTCAATAGTGCCTTCAAATTTAAGCAAGTGTTCTCAAGGATGGCGGATGAGTGCAACACTTTCATCTTTTACTTTCAAGAGGAGGTATCTAAAGAGATTAATGGGGTCACAACCAAGGTGAAACGAGTGGGTCCTTCGGTGTTGGAAGATTGGGAGAGGGCGGTGAGTTTTGCTCACTTTCTTAAAAAGTTTTATCATGCCACCTTGACACTTAGTGCAACCTTAACTCCAACTTCAAACTTAATACTCGGCATGATGATTGCATTGCAAGTGGAGATAGAATAAAAGATTTGCAATTCCTCTAATGCCACTTTGCAAGGTGTGGCAACTTCCATGAAGCTTAAGTTTGACAAGTATTGGGGGCACATTGAAAAGGTTAACCCTATACTCTTTATAGCTCAAGCACTCGACCCGAGGTACAAGTTTGAATTGTTGGAGGCAAGCTTAGAAGAACTCCGCTATTCATGTGAGGCAATCTTGGATGTGAAGACAAGTATTAAAAAAAACTTGACATATTTGTTTAAGGCGTATAAGGAGGGAGAGGTTTCTAGTAGTAGTGTTACAATGGATCAAAGACCAAGTGTTGTGGTAGATGATTCTTCGGGGTTGGAAGATGATGATGTTGCTACAAGAATGCAAAAGAAGATCCAACAAAAAGAGCGACGGCCCTACAAAACGAGATATCCAATAAAGTGGATATGTACTTCAATGATCCTCACCAAAACTTAACATATAAGGGTTTCAATATTTTGGATTGATGGAAAGTCAATTGTGGAACATATAGTAAGGTTGCTAAGGACATTTTTGCTCTTCCTAGTAGCACCGTTGCTAGTGAGAATGCTTTTAATCTTGGTGGGAGAGTTGTAGATCATTTTAGAGCTTCCATAACACCGAGAACAGTTGAGGTTTTGGTGTGTACAAGTGATCGGCTAAGGGGGAATGAAATATCCTTCTACAAGGAGTCTACAATCGACGACCTCATGTTCTACAAGGAACTTGAATACTTGGAGAAGGGTAAGTGAAGTATTTGATTTCATGTTTTTATTTTCTTAGTTTTATAATTTATGCATTCACTTTCTAAATATATTTTGTGTTTTATTGTTTTTATTGTTTTAGAGTTGCCTAATATGGGAGGTGAGGAGAATCCCACACAAAGTGAAATGCCACCTCCTCCACCACCTCAAGCTCAACGCCGCCCATCACAACCTCTGCAACCACCCATTTCAAGAGCATCTACACCAACACAAAGAAGGGTTCAATTATCAACAAGAGGAAGGGGTCCACCATCAATGGCAATGGGTCGTTCATCAACAAGGGGAAGGGGCCGAAGGGGCGAAAGGGAATGAACTTACTTAAGATTCATTTTGGTTGCATGCACTTTTTTGCTTATAAACTAAGTTTTGCTTTTGGTTTGTAACTTAATCTAAATTCATTCGGAAGTTTGGTTTGTAAAACTTAACTTATTTCATTTTGGTTGCATGCACTTTTAATTAACTAGTTTGGTAGACAATTGTGAACTTAAGCTTAACTTGTTAGTTGTTACTTGCTTGGTATGAAAATTGAAATTATGAGATGAAATAGTGGTGAACTTTGATTGAATTGAATTTATGTGATTGTGAAACAAAAACAGGTGGGCTGCGGGTAGTGGGCTGCAAGCCTGCAATTGTTAACTTTTTTTATTTTCCTGAAAAATGAGTGGGCTTACTATTTAAAGAGATTAAATTGTAAGAAGTTTAAAAAGCCCAACATTTTGGGCTTCAATGCCCAATCCTGAAGTGACCCGAAAATCCGGAAACAGTTTCGGGAATCCCGAATTTCGAGAATTGAATAGTTTCGGTTCAGTTTTGGGATATAAAATCTCATCCCGAAATATTTTGGTTTGGAATTTGGGTTAGGGGTTTCAGTGAGGGATCCCGACCCGAACCAACCCTAATTTTTCTCTTTGATTCAACTTTAAAACGTATATTTGTCTCTTCAGGAATTTTTCATGCGTTCACACTACATGGAATTAGGTCATGCTCACAAAATTAGCTTAACTAATATAGGAAAATAATTTCCACACACAAATTTTCTTCTTTAGAACATTTATAATTCAATTTTTTAATTTGTTCAATTTAAAAAGTAAAAACAAAAAGTATTGTGTAGAAAGAAAAAAGAAATGTGTGGAAATCTTCTCTTTGGGATAGTTTAGGGTTACTTTAAATTTTTTAAATGCAGCTTTTAAAAAATTTAGGGTCTTAATTGTGTTTGGTAAATGAAAAAAAAACGTGTTTTTTTTATCAAATCCAAAGTAGCAAAAAGTAGAAGTCGTCCTACATGTGCTTCTCAAAAAGCTATTTCATTGGAGGCAGGTGAACACTAAAAATTAATTTTTAGCACTATAGTTTACTAAACATTTATCTACTTTTTTTAAACAGTTGTTTATTCTCACAGCACAACAAAAACAATTTTGAAAAAAAAAAAACAGCAACCCTAAAATATATAGCTGCTTTGTCATTGTCTTTGGTCTCATAAGAATCCATGAACTTCTTCAATCTTTTTCGACCCCTCCTCAGTCTCATATCCACACCGCTACAAACTCAAAAAGGATGGATGACAAAATTACTAATTAGCCACCACTGTATAAAGAAGAAGCCACTCCTTCCTCCCAAAAGAGGTAAAATTAAAGCCAAAATATTTGAGAACATAAAGAGACTGTTATCAATCTGATAGGAATGAGAAGTCCAAGAGCTCATCAACAGCTTCAGCAAATCAGCAAATCAGCATAAGGTTTTATTTCTATGAGTATAAGGTAGATTAGTAATTTCCATGAGTATAAGGTTTTATTTCTTTCTTAAAAAAAATAGCATATGAAGTTAACTTTGGAAGATAAGTTAGAAGTTAGCTTCGCAACCTATATGTAATATTGAGAACTTATAGGAATGAAATGACGGTATTAATCTTTAAATGTCATGCGCAAGTCACGTGACTTAAGTTGACAAAAATTCAATGGAACAACTTTAAATATTAGATTAGAGATGAAATCAACATTTTTAATGAATTTAGGTACTCATTTTACTCAATAAATAGTTTATGAATTTCACCTTTAAAAAAATAAAAAGGTGTATAATTAATCACCCACTTAGCTTTGTTTTTCTTTGGGGTTTTCCTATAAAACATACAACATGTAGGCAATATTCTTAGCTATTCTCGCTTCTAATTTTGTGTGTGACTATCTATATCATTACCTGTGATCAGACATGTAAACACAAAGTAATAAACAATCAGTTACAATGTTGATTCTATCCACGTGCATTTTTTTTATTTTCACTACAAGAAAACAAGGATTAGGTGACGACATTTTATGTGACGCCCATAAATTCATCACATTTTAGTATAATATGTGAGGAATTTAAAAAAAAAACGTCACATACATACTAGTGTGGGATACAAAACAATTTTGGAATGTTGTTCGTCACATAGCAAGCCTAAATTCCTCAGAAAATTTTAGGCGCCAAATTTTGCCGCCCAATTGTTTTCACTCGGTGACAAAAAGGTTGGGTTCTTCACAAAACCTAAGATCAAGGTATAAAATATCGATGATATCAGAAATATCGGTAGTCCAAAAACATGAAAATTTCGATGGAAATATCGGAATATTATCGATATCGATAAAAATTGAATAAAAACCATGGAAGTTGTAAGAAAAACTTGGAAATTTTTATTGAAACTTTGCAGGATGTTTATTTAGTCAATTATTTATTAGTTTATCACAAAAAATTGGAAGGAAATGCATTGCATGATGGATTTAACTGATTTAAGTTGATTATATAGTGAGCTGGCAAACATTGTGAGTGTAGAAAATATGTAGTAATTAATGAAAGATGTTTAAACACACCATAATCATTTATATATAATGAATTAGTACAATATTTTACACTTTATAGAAATTTATCCTAGATAATAAATATTAGCTTGCAAGCCTTGCAGACATCTTAACGACCATATAAATATTATAGGCTGAATATGTAATCACAAACACATCTGTAGCAAGTTGGATAAAGACCAGGTGCATGGTTGACAAAGGGAGGGGTTCGAATCGCCCTCTAAAAAAATGATATTATCGACGAAATATCGCCAATAATATCGATATTTTAGACCTTGGTTCCAACTAATGATTCAAAAATTTGAGGCAAAACCCTTGATATCACTAACAATTTGGTTAACATGCCCCAAATATTTTGAAAACATAATTGCAAGCGAGGCCCAAAATATTGCACAGAAGGGCCCAAAAAAGCAAGGTAGGAAACTTCGGCCTTTCCTTTATTGACTTCTCTGAGGCACGGACACGAAACACGTGTATTGAAGTCCAAAAACGCACAAAAGCTCGGATCTTTCTTCCTCTGATCAGAAAACCAAAACCCTAGAAAATCAAATTCCCCCAAAAAATTCCCCAAAAGTTGATGAACCAGATCATGGAGCTCAAATTCACCTCTAAGTTGCTCCAGTGCTAGTCCAGGAAGTGCGAGAAGGAGGAGAAAGTTGAGAAGCTCAAGATCAAGAAGGCAATGGAGAAGGGAAACGTCGACAGCACACAGATCTACGCCGAGAACGCGATCCGGAAGTGCACTGAACAAATGAACTACCTCCGCCTTGCATGCGGCTCGACGCCGTGGTGGCGCGGCTTGACACCCAGGCCAAGATGTTCACCATCAAAAAGTCAATGGGCAATATCGTCTCCGTACTCCTGCGCCATAGCGAAGCCATTTCTTTCTTCCCGCCGAACACCCCCTCCCTCGACTCGTCCTCATCGTCGACGATTCGAGCGCGCCGTCACACGCAGCACCACTCGATCACTTTCTGTGCACATACGAGGACCTCGTGGACAGAGGCGACAAAGGGTTCAAGTGGGTCCCGCCGTCGAACAAATGGGATCCGATGACTGCCACATCGTCGAGAGTCGTTCACCACCACAGAGAATGACGCAGCGGTGGCCGAGGGTCTTCAAGTCACCGATCTTGTTGAAGACGAGGAAGAGGAGGGAGTCCAGGAAGCGATCGAAGAGGTTGTCGTCAATAGGGGAGTAGGGTTCCAAACGACAACGACGAATTCATCTGATAATATCGATAATATCGTGATATATTGACGATAATTAAATGGATACTCGTGAAAATATCGCCCTCTCACAAAAACGATATTATTGGCGAAATATCGCCGATAATATCGATATTTTGGTTCATGCCTAAGTATGTGAGAAAAGTTAATTCATCACCATTTGTTTTACTAAAGGCAGAGGGAAAAAACTTAAAAACAAAAAAAAAATAATTAAAATCAAAAGCCCCAATTAGAACTCATTTATTCTACTCCCACCCTACTTCGTCTCTTAGGCCTCGTTTGGCAGCTCGTATAAATGACCGGATATGATTAATAGTACGGTCCCAAGTGTTTTGTGCAATTGTGTAGAAAATAGTCGCCCGACTAATTAAACAGTCCAACCTATTTAATACGGTCAACACCCGCTAATTTATCCCCTCCAAAGGGCCAATGTTATTTGTCTGAAGCTCTAAAACATACTGAAAACATAAACACGCATCTGCTTTCTTCCTCCTCGTCTTCGAGTCCTTCATTTCTCCTCTCTCCCCTCCTCTAATACGCCACTCCTTGATGCTTCTTTATTCTCAGGACACCATTAGATTTGCAGGATCTGGAACAACCCAACTTCACTTATGTCTGAACCTTTCACTTCTTCTCCTCGATCTTTTCTAGGCATATGACTTGAGTGAGCGAGCATCGATCAATGAATCATTGAACTGCAATTTTTGCAAGTTCAATCAACAAAAATCAATTTCATAAAGTATCAATTCAATAAATCATCATTCCTATGTCCCATTGCTTCACCCAAAACAAAAATCAATTTGCACAATTCCTATAAATTCAAAATCCAATTGGAAAGATTTCATCTGGACTTTTTATTTGAATGGATTAGAACTATGGATATGATGGAATTTGGCGTCAGTGATTGCGAGGAGTGACGAATTTGTTGTTGTTCCCCTCCCCTTCCTCAGATCCAAATCTGCAATTTTCGCAAGAACAAAAAAAAAAGTATTTTTTCTATTTTAGCAATCCAATCACTAGTCCAATACTGCACCAAACACCCGACTAAATTTACTCAATACTATCCGATGCACAAATTATCATATCCAACTGAAATAGTCAGTACAATCCGAGTTGCCAAACGAGGCCTTAGTCTCTCAACTTTGTCAATGATAGATTGTTGGTGGCCATGACTGCATCGCTCTTTCGTCTTCCTCAAACCTCAACTGCTTGCTCTCATACTTTACTCTTTTTGATTTAAGAAGACTTAGTTTCTCAGTTATCCTTTCTCCCAATTTCTTCTCATAAGGTACTCAAATCTCTCTCTACCTCTTGAAATTATTGCACTTTTCTTGATTTCTCTCTTGTAAATTTATCTTAACTGTGAAAATTTGAAATTTTGCTTAAAAGGGCCTCTGTTATTCACTGTTTTCCAATATGGGTCTCTCTTGTTTTCTCTACATTTGATCATTTAGCTTTTGTTCTTGTGTTTATGTGTCTGTGTTTATGGAATTGCTTTCATGCTTGGGATGGCCTCTGCATTTGTTTATTTCATCTGTCAATGTTTATTGAATTGTTGCCATGGAATTTGAAAAGAATTTCATTGTGCTTGTTGTTTTTTTAATCTTCAAGAAGTGTCGGATCTGTTGCTTAATAATGGGGTCAATATGGCACCAAGCGAATATGGTTCCTTGTGAGCAACTTATATTGAGCAAGTTCACTGTCGCATGGTGTTCAATAATACAATTCCATGTGTAAGTGGCGGTGAACCCGTTCCATTTAAGTCTTTCTCCATGTTTAGGGAAAAGGTTTGGTAGATACATTTTCTTATCTCATGATTTGGAGGATCACATATTTTGGAGAGGATATTAAACTACTTGTTCATAGTGTATATTTTTCTTAGTTTAGAGAAACATGACATGTTTTGGTATTAGAGAAACATGACATGTTTTGGTAATGTTTTTAAACCATTCTTCTGTCGTAAATGTACCAAACACTTTCTGAAAAAGCTGTTAAGCATAACACCTTGTGCAGAGTCCCCAATTTTAGGCTACATATATGAGAGAATATAACATAAAGGTTTTGGAATTTCTCAACATTTTGTTTTATATTAAATGATCAAATGCATGCCTGCAAGACGTTGCTATCAAATATGTTGTTAATTAGTTTCCCATGATAATAGACTAACTTATTTTAAGTCAGAACGGTTGGAGTAGAAAAATTGTTTCTGGGCTAAAAGCTAAATTTTCCGGACTAAAATATTTGGTTTTTAGCCCAACCATTGGAGACGGTCTTAATCACAAGAAGCAATACTCAATTCCCCGATGGTATTCTGACCGAATTACATACAATTACTTATCTAAACATCCTAATGGTAGCTAAGCATTAA
The DNA here is from genome assembly GCF_916048215.2 of Malus sylvestris. NCBI lineage: Eukaryota > Viridiplantae > Streptophyta > Magnoliopsida > Rosales > Rosaceae > Malus > Malus sylvestris. The sequence continues at coordinate 26,031,753 of NC_062266.1, forward strand.
GATATAGAGATAGTTTAAAGCACAATGATTAATAATTCAAAGCATGCATGCATAATATCATAAGCAATTAAATAAAAACTACATATTCATGCTAAGGCTCAAGGCATCGCCCTAGCAAACAAAACTAGTTACGAACAACCGTAAAACAAAATATTATTAAAAACATGGATAGAAAACATCTTGAAAATAAACTTGAATTGTCAAAAGCAATTCTCCAAATAGTGCGTGCGTCCTCTCCTCCTTAACCCTAATATCTAAATATCTTATTTATACTAATTCAAAATAAAACCCTAAAAACTCTTAGAATAAAACTAGGAAACATAATAAAATAATAAAACAGAAAATAAAAGGTTTCCTATTTGAACTGAAATTCGGACTTATCAGAAAATCACACTTTTGAACCAAATCAACTCCGATTTGGTCCCAAAATGTCTCTTTTGAAAGCTTGAGACGTCCCCTACAAATCCTCAAAATGAATCTTCCTCAAAATATGCCATCTTGACCTCCAAAACGTCCACAAACATCAATCTGGGAAAGCTGCGCACTGGGCCTTTATTTCTTCACCACGGCCAAACGGCCTGGTAGAAAAATCTGGAATTTTGACACAATTATCTTGAAAGACTCACGAACATCCTCCAATTAGAATCACTCCAATATTCATCCGTCTGATCACTTTTTACTCCAGAGGTAGTCGAATGTCCTACATTGGAAATATATAACAAAGTATCAAAATTCTACCAAAATAACCAATAAATTAATACTAAGATTAGGGTAAAATATATGGTATAATATAGACTCATCATCTGTCGCCACCTAAGCCATGTTTTCTTGTAGTGTTTCTCGCTATACATACATCCGTGCATATTCTCGCTATACATACATCCGCGCATTTTTGTGTACCTAACATGGTTTATGCACTAAGAGAGAGAGAGAGAGAGAGAGAGAGAGAGAGAGAGAGAGGGGATGGAATCTGTATGGGGTTCCAAAGATTCCAAACACACTCAAATAGTTTACAAGGGGACGGAAAAACACACTCAAATAGTTTACAAGGGGACGGAATCTATGTATGGGGATCCAAAGATTCCAAACACACCCAAATAGTTTATATAGTGTTCACACTGCATGCATGAATGATATGATTGCAGTCCTTTTTGATAAAGTTGCCTTAATTGATAATTGCTTCCACCACCAACAATATATTATTATAATTCCCTACACGTTCACTTCAGCTCACTTTACCACTTGCTCTCCTACTTCTTAATTTCTGCTGCTTCATCAAATGGAAAGCAAAAGCAATAAGCCGGTGAAGAAAGGCAAAGGATCAAAAGTCATAGCCAATAAGAGTATCCCACCAAAATGAGGTCAGGTCAAAGCTAGAATCTTTGAGGAACTAGTGGAGACTGTGACCTACATAGCAGGAGGAGCAGCAGGAGGAAAGTGTGGTGGCAGTTTTCTGGAAAGACCAGGCTCGTCAAGTGTCTACCCATATTCTTCTGATGAGAAATACTAGCACTGTTTGGGAAAAAAGGGAAGGAAGAGGAAGGGTAGGTTATTTTCTCTCTTTTAAATTGCTACTTTTAGATGTCTGAGGAGGGTTTGGGGAAAAAAAGGGAAGGGCGAGGAAGGGTAGGTTATTTCCTCTCTCTTTTAAATTGCTACTTTTAAATGTCTGAGGGTTTGGCAAGTATCCAAGTTGTTTAAGCCCTAGGGGTTGCCCAAACGGCAAGGGTGAATACGGAAATGGGTTAGGGTTCGGTCAAGTCAAAGCATTCGATTTCCTTTACTGTAACAAAAATGTAATGTCCATTTTGATTTTGCTATAAATTAACTGTTCATCATTCTTAACAATATGGATATATTCAAATCTTTTTAGATGACAGTTTATCTACAAATAATTAGAATTTCTATTTGGGTTGGACCAATTGAACCCTAGCATGCCATAAATCCATAATATGTGATTACATTTGTTCTAATTTGTTTGTATGTAAGAATTTCCGAAAAAAGTGATATATCCCGGTATCCCAGTTATATTCATGAATCTCCAAAAGATAGTTAGAGAGAGGTTTGCTAAGTAGGAAAGGGATCATCTCCGAATCCCTTTCCACATAATTCACCAAGTTCATGATCCGGATCGTTGAAATTTGATCCAACAGCTACAAACAGGGGATCCCTTTAAAAGTTATAACAACTGTAGCTGTTGGATCAAATTTCAATGGTCCAGATTCCGAATTTGGTGGATTAGGTATAGGATCCCTTTCCTGCTAAGTATCCAACAACAGTTCTGATGTGGTCCAAATTATATGCCAGTTGTGCTTTTGTCTATATTAGTATTTCTGATTGGTTGAACTTGTCTATTTGTGTGTGTCCAAAACTCATGTGTTCACACACATCTGCTTCTTTTCACTGTCATATACAAAACTCACTTTGGTCTCATCAAAACCCCCCCCCCCCACCAACTTTCTTTCCTCTTCATATATAATTCAGCTACGATCTATAAAGATTTATTTATTACAAAAAGCAGCCAAATTTCCACCCTAGAAAGTTAAAATTCAATATATACTAAAACTAAAAAATCAACCGAAACACTGTTCATAAGCACAGTGTAGTTCCGATTGTACCCTTGCTTAGTTTGTGTTATTACAAGGTTGCCATTCTTTCTGCTGAGTTCGTAGCTGTCGTTCTTTCTCTTCGACAGCACGATGATAAAACTCTCTAGCAAGTCCAACTGGCTACAGACTCCATCAAACCCTAGAAATCGTTTTGCTTTTTTTAAGCATCCTCCTTTTTCTCCCTGCTCCTTGCTTTCCCCAACCTAGAATCCTCATCCTTTCCCCGAATGAGATATCTGAAATCCACAACCCAAAACTCACTCATAGTAGCCCCTGCCTTGCCTCATTCCTCATATCCTAATGGTTCGTTCTCTCCATTCGATTCGATTTCGGTGAGTTCTTTGTGTTATGAATTTTGATGTTTTGCGTATAATTTTGGTTTTTAGAATTTCGAATTTGTACCCTGACCTTGCTCTAATTAATTTTAATTTCGTCTGTTATTGTTGGGTTTGAGTAAATTTCGAACCTTTTGTTTTTGTTCTTAAAATTTTTTAGTTCTATCTGTTAAATATTTGTTAAAAGACCCGAATTTTCTGTTCGAACAATTTGTATAGCCTATGAAAACTGAACAAAAAGTCATATGTTCCGTGATTTCTTCCTTCCCGGTCGACTAGAAAACCTTTTGGAGCTTCATGGTGGTCGCACATCTCCTCCTCTCTGCTCCTCCTCCAAAACTGTGAAGATTTATTTACAGTTATGTATTTATGTTTCGATAATTGCATGTTAAAAAAATGTTTTGAATTTTTTATTTAATGTAATTGGACTTTAGAATTTTTTTTCTTGATTATGTCGAAGATTTCATGATCGTGATGTTGAGAGAAAGAGAGCAAGAACCACGTTCACATAATATATTCACTATAGGTGCAGAAGCTCTGTTCTCCCTTTTTTTGGCCAATTTCAAAGGCTCTGAATTGCTTAATTTTCTTTAAAAAATGTTTTCAACTTCAAATATATATATATATATATATATATATATATTTTTTCGGTTTTCTGATTTCTGGTTGTGTTTCAGGGCATAATAGTGGGAGTTTGAGTAATGGAGCTGCAGCCATGCAATGGAGTATAGCAGGAGGCAGAGGACCTTTCTCTCCATCTCAATGGATAGAGCTAGAACACCAAGTCTTGATCTACAAATACACCCAATGTGCCTATTTCGTCCACTCTGCTCATCCCAATTAAGAAGGCCCTTAATTCTACAGGATTTTTGACATTTTCTAACGGAATTCTCAGGGCCAATTCATGTAATTTCTTCATTTTACTCAAAGGAAAATGATTTCCGTACACTTTTTTTTTTCTTATGCACGTTTTTGCTTATTTTGTTGTTTGATTTTTGCTTGATTTTATTTAATTCAAAGGCTAGAAATAAATCTAAATTTTTCATGCCTTCGTTCCAAGTATTTTTCGATTTTCGTGGGGTTGTGTATGTGCAGTGGGATGGGGTTCTATCCATTTGGGATTCTCCAACACCACTGATCCTCCGCAGAACATGTTCATTGTGAATTACAAAGATTTCATAGATAATGTACAGATTAGGGATACACTTGAGCCTAGATAAGCATGAAAAGCATACGGTTTTGCTTCACCCATCTAATCATAGAATTGTGTACCATCAATTCAAACGTTGTAGAACCACTTTCTACAATGAAACTGTAGTTGGCTGTGTGTGTTTGTGTTCATTGGCAAAAACAGATTGATAGTGTTGAAGAATGGGGTAACAATTTAATTATGTGTACAATGAAGAATCACATATGTTATTCTTAAAATGGGTCTGCACAAATTTTGCATAATATGAAGTCACCGTATATAAATGGTTTTGCCAAAATTATTTGCTATTTTGTTCCTTTTCATAAATAGGGTTGTAAGATTTCCACATGTATGTAAATAGTATTGCCGATCGGATATACATTTATAACTTTCTATATGTTTTATACGGTTTTAAAACCCACAGCATCGCGCAGAGACACTTTCGCTAGTTAAAGCTAAAACTTAGCTAGGAAAGAGAGTTTTTTCAATCTAATAGGATGGCAAATCTAAAATAATTAGAGTTCTGTATGATCTAGTTATGAATAAATAAATAAATAAAATTGTTAAATCGATGATCAGTTTAAAATTTTGAAGATTTCATTACAGTAGAATCTGATTTTTGAGCCACTTAATGTTGTCCATTTCGAATGATCAAATAAGCCTGATCTCGAATATAAAAATCAACTCACATTTTTAACTATTTGAGCTATTAGTGTTCGATGCATATGAATTATTTGTTTACATTACTTGTTTAAAAGTAATTTAATTTTATCTGAAAAATGAAAAGGGTTGCTTAGAATGAGCAAAATAAGGGCTGGTTTGGTATTGCTGTACTTTGAAAAAAAGCTGCTGTGAGAATAAGCAGCTGTGTTGTAAGAATAAACGGCTGTGAAATAAATCAGCAGAGTGTTTGGTAAACATTTTTGTAAAAGTGCTTTTGGAAAGAAAAAAAAAGCAGTCTGAAAGTGGATCTTTTCATTAAAGGAGCACTGTAGCTCCGTGTGCTTTAAAAAAAACCATTTTTCCAAAGCTACAAATAGCTGCTTCAGCTTTTCCTTTGATTTCAGCTTATTCTTACAGCAGCTTCCAAAATAAGCCCCCTTTTTATTAGTTTATCAAACACCTAAAACCCTCACAGCTTTTTTTCATGGGTGCTTTTTTTTTAAGCACCTCACTCCCAAACCACCCCTAAATGTAATCACATGGCTCAGCCAGTCTCTGATTGACAGCTTACTCACTTTATCTGGTATGAGAATGACATGTAGTTGATCGTAGATGAGATGAGCAACATCTCTTAGTAATTATATATTATTTGTTTTTAAACCGCATAATATGAACAACGATGGCACACAGACGAAATTTTTACAGTTCAACTGATCAGCGCAAGCGGAGAGAGGTGACGACAGCAAATGGATGAAATTTTTACAGTTTGACTAATCGGCGCGAGCGGAAAGAGATGAGATCAGAAAGGGAGAAAAATTAGGGTTTGAGAGATAAAGAAAGCTAATCCCAAAATGGGTGAGAACGGCAACAACGATAAAGAAAAGAGGAAAGAGCACCGAAGCATCCAAAGAAATCGAAACAGGAAAGAAACAATGCGTGGCCTTCGAGGGCAGAGCCGTCCTTTTACTGTGGAAAAGATGGCAAAAATTTGGCTTAACAAACAAATTGAGAGGCATTTTCGTCCACACACTGCCCAAGAACACTGCACTTGAGTTTGAGTTTTAGTATATGTACTAGCCTTCATGCACGCACATGAGCGCGTGCAAAAGGCATTTTTTAAATCGCGGCGTGCTACGCGCGACTTACACGTTTTAAATGTATTTATATGCGTAAATTGACAAAAAAAAAGTCAAATATTTGAAGTAAATGAATAATCTTATATCATGGTAGAAGAAACCCCTCATAAACCAATTAAAACAGTTGAATTCACATAATAAAATTGGTCTCTATAGAATTTACAATAAGAATAGAGAAAATAATATTTAATGAACAATTGATTGAAACACATTATTGCTAGCCCATTGTGAGGCTAAACCCACCTCCTCCCCCTTAGTGTAGATAATATCATTTGTTAAAAAAAAATTTATTTGACAACTAATTTAATCACATTATTATCCGTGTGTGAAAGACCTTTTTTATAACCGACATTACACGCCTCTTAAGATGTTTTGAACGTGTTTAAAAATAGAGAAAATAATATTGAATAAACAACTAATTAAATCACATTATTGCTAGCCCATTGATGGGCTAAGCTCATCACCATCCTCCTTAGTATAGATAATATCGTTTGTTATAAATAGAAATAAACAATCATTTAACAACTAATTTAATCACATTATTATCAACATGCGGAAGACTTTTTTTATAACCGGTATTACACGCCTCTTAAGATGTTTTGAACGGCTTGGTGACACCAAAATTACTATTCACAACATCTGATTGAATCACATTATTACTAGCCTATTGTAAGATACAAATTTATAAAAATAAAAAATAAAAAAAATAAAATTTTTTTTTACTAATTTATCACCCGCACTACGTGCCTCTTAAGATGTTTTGAACACAATATTCATAATTTTTCTTTCCCCTTCACGTGGGCACCATCAACTTTCACTCATCCTTCCATTTTTTTATTCTTTTCTCTCATCCCACTTATATTTATATTATATTTTATAATGACCAAATTACCAAATTACCCCCACATTATTTGATATAGGGATACTTTGGATGCGGTCCCTAGTTCCTAACATTCTTTGACTAAAACCTTAATTGTGTTCAAAGTTTGATCAAAGTCCATTGACTTTGTACACCTCATTATATTACTATTAATATTTATATTTATATTTTTATAGTTTAGACATTAATTGTTAGATATTTTATGAGATTTATAATTCTATAAATTTAAAATCCCTCATTATAATACTGTTAGAAACGGCTACAATAAAAAAATTCAAACATTTTGATTGAATAAATGGATAAAAACTATGTAACAATAAAAAATAATAAATGGCAAAAGAATGTATCCGTAGTGTTAAAAAAATTGGTACATTTGACATATAACAAAGTGGTACATTAATAAGAAGAATAGGTACATTATAAATAAATTAGGGTACAAATAAAAGATTAAAAAATTATGAGTACAAATGAAATTTTAAAAAATATGGGCGTAAAAAGAAATTAATACATGGGTATAAATTAAAACTAAAAAACAAATACAACAAATTTTAAAAAAGGTTGCAAATTAAAAGTGGTTGCAAATTAAAAGTGGGTACAAACTAAAAATATAAATACATGATACAAAGTTTAGCTATAAAACATAAATATAATATATGTAATTTTTCTATCATTGATTAATTATACAATGTCACATGACGGTAAACACATGGGCACAAATAAAAAAAAAATATGGGGACAAAAAAAAAATATATGGGTACAAATTAAAACTGAAAACGAAAATTGGTACAAATTAAAAAAGGTTTGCAAATTCAAAATGGGTACAAACTAAAAATAAAAATATATGATAACAAATTTAGCCATAAATATAAATATACTAATTGTAACATTTTTAACACTAAAGGAATATATTTAAAAATATTGTATTATTGAAATAATTAATTATGTTATTAATATCCAAAGACCTTGATCAAAAAATTGAAAATGAATAAGATTTTAATCAATGAAGTAGCAAAAAGAGGGATGAGAACCTAATTTCTCCTTTGATTATATTATAATGGGCTGCTCTTGAATGTTTTTGGTTAAGGGGCAATTTGGTCCAAATATTTTGTCGAAGCCATGACCCCAAAGTAGGGCTCTGGCTTTATATATAATAGATAATATATTGAGTTTGAGTTTTAGTATATGTATAATATATTATGTGTTTTTAAACGCAAAATAAAAATGATATACACTGATTCCTTCATTCCTCATAAATAAACATACTAAATATATATATATATATATATATATATATATATATATATATATATATATCATCTGCATGCGACACTAAGCCAATCATGGGCCCAAAATATCTCTATAGGTGTGCTATCTAGACCTATTTTTATTTCTTTCACATCTTGTTAATTTATGTTATTTGATATTCTTCAATTCATCTGATCCGATGGTCAAAAATTAAAAATATGTGAGAGAAGAAAAAAGAAATGTGTAGATATCACATATGGTCTCTATATATATATAGGACAGTAGAGACCTCTCTACTTCACTATACCATCTGGCCCTCTGCGATTCCTCTCTTCTCTCTCAATTTCATTCTTTTCCACCATAATTCAGCTGAGGAAAAAAAAAATGGAAAACAAAGACAGCAGCAGCAACCCAGTGAAGAGGAAAGGAAAAGGGAGAGACTTGACGAATTTCCCACCAAGAAGAGGTCTTATCAAAGCCGGTATCTTTGGGATTGGGGGCAGATCTAATCAAGCATGTTCATCAGGAGGATCAGCAGCAAACTGTGACACCAATTCTTCAGGGGAAAGCTCACCTTCTGCAAGCTAATCTTCTAATGGGTACGATTAAAGCTACCAGCTTTTGGGAAAGGGGAAGAGAGAGAGAGAGAGATGGCAGATTGTGACTATATGATGAAATAAATTAATTAAGGGAAGTTATTTGTTTCTGGTGTTTTTCTTTTTTTACTTTGAATTTTGAGGGTTTGAACTTTGAAGTAATTATGTTATCCAAGTTGTTCTGCTAGAAGTATGTAACTCTTCCTCTTTCTTGGCAGTAATTAAGGTCCATTTTGCTACCTCTCTTCAGTTTTCTGGATCTTCCTTTCTGCACTGCAATTACAATCCTGAATTTTACTGAACATTTTGCGTGGATGAACATCTGTTTCCTAACAGCTCCAGATCACAAAAATTCCAACTCGTTTTTATCACTAATTAATTAATTATCTAAGAAACAATTTGATCTTTGATCAAACTAATTAACTTCTTTTATGTTCTCACTAATTAAGAAACAAATTATGTGCATCATGCACACTCGTTAGTAGTGCTAAAATATGTGGTTAACCAAACTAGCTCGCTTTTTGGCGACAAATCTGTATTGGCCCTTCGTGACTGACGATCAGCTCCCGGAAGAAGACCTTTTAATCTGTTATACATTGTTGATGTATCCCTCTGAATTATGAATAAAATTTCGTATTGATGAAAAATAAGAAAAATTGCATAGGAAATCAGGAATCTGCAGAGAATTATATGTATTGTTGAAGTGTGACAATTTTTTAAGCAGTTCATCAACCAAATCATATCCATCCAATATTCTAATTAATTAATTTAGCTTTTTTTAACGGATTTTTTGGATGATTGGAATCGAACTTATCCAGACATTGGAAGTGATAACAGACAGAATATTCTTTGGTTACTTAATCAAATTGTATTCTTTCTTTGACTTCAATAATTATCATCTTACACTACAAAAAATAAAAAAAATGACCATTGGGTACAAAATTAAGGACACAAATGAAATATTGTGTCTTTTTGAACACCAATATAGAGGAACATTGCCCATTCCATGAAGGTCTATTATGCCCAATGTAAAAAAATAAAATAAAATAAAAAATAAAAATAAATAAATAAATAAAAACTAATGAAAAATGCTTGAAAACTTCGAGTTTTAACGATAAGAACAAAATAAAGGGTAAAATGAATAGTAACATGATTAACTTTTTAGTATAAAAATTTGATTTTTCGTTAAAGTTAACAGTAGCTAAACCTTTTCGTTAAAATTCTCAGAAAAAAATGGACACAATACATTACCTTGAAAGCTTAAACAAAAAAATGGACACAAATATATTATTTGTGCCTATGTTATGCTACTAAGGACACAATTGTTGGTTCTTTATTATTTTTTTCATAAACTTAAGACCAAGGAACAAAATGCCGATAATATCGGCGATATATCGCCGATATTATCGGTTTTTCCCCGAACCGATATTTTAATAGGTATCCAAGGGGTTTTCGTCAAAATATCACGAAATTTCGAAACTGTGCAAGTCGGAGACCAACGCCGAAGCTTCTACAGCTCCGGGCGACTGTAAAACAGCCCGTAGACTCCGATCTAGGTATGAAAATGAAATAGAAGACGAGAGGAACGTTTTTATAACGTCCATTTGCCGTGAAATGGTCGGAGGTGTTCGGAAAGTTCGTTGACACCCACGGCCTCGTCGGAGATGGGTGTGCCTATTCCCGAGTCGATTTCATCCCAAAAACCTTGCAAAAACACGAGATAGAACTTCAATTTCACATCTAAACTTCGATCTAGAACATAAAAAGAAAAACCCGAAGCTTACCTAACCGGAGAAATTGAAGGAACTCGCTGGAGCAGGTGCGATGGTGTGCGTGTGGGTCTTGGTGCAGAGAGAAATGAGAGGTGTATGTGGGTCTCGGTGCAGAGAGAAAGGAAAGGGAGGAGCAGAAGGCCGTGGTGTGTGTGTGGGTCTCGGTGCAGAGAGAAATGAGAGGTGTATGTGGGTCTCGGTGCAGAAAGAAAGGAGAGGGAGGAGCAGAAGGCCGTGGTGTGTGTGTGGGAGAAGGGAGAAGAGAGATCGAGAGATCTGTGTGTGTGTGTGTGGGAGAAGGGAGAAGAGAGATCGAGAGATCTGTGTGTGTGTGTGGGGGGGGGGGAGTGGAGAATAGAGAGAATATAGAAGGATCGAGAGAGAGAGAGAGACAGAGGTCGTGTCTGTGTGTGTGATGTTTGTGTGTGTGCGTTGTGTGCGTGTATGGTTGCGTGCATTGTGTGTGTGTGTGTGTGTGGGGTTCCTCCTATCAGGAGGACACATGACTCACTCAGGATTCCTGACAACTTTTACGATTATTTTGACAATTTCATACTACTTTTACAATTATAACTTGTACAATTTCAGACCATGGATGGTGGTTTCATTCAAAACCGTGTGCCGATATTCCTTCAAGAGGTGGAGTATCATAGCCATTCAGAGCATTTTCGTTTCTTCTTCTTCCCTTACCCCTTTCAAAGCTGCCACTGTGATATTCTTTCAAGAGGTGGAGTATCAGAACCATTCAGAGCATTTTCGTTTCTTCTTCTTCCCTTACCCCTGTCAAAGCCATTCCAGATCCATTCCAGAGCTTGAACACAAAGGGTTCCATATTTAAAGTAAGTTTACAAACTTATATTTATATTATTGTAATTTATACAACAACAAAAAAATTTGTGTGGACTCGTATGTTAATTTTTTTAAGTAATTAGTACTTGCATGTTAGTTTTTGTAAGTAATTAAGTAATGTTAACAATTACATGTTAATTTTTTTAAGTAATTAATACTTAAATGTTAGTTTTTGTAAGTAATTAAGTAATGTTAACAATTACATGTTAATTTTTTTAAGTAATTAAGTAATGTTGTATAATTATTCCCTAGGATAATTTTAATATGTTTAATGTTATTTATTATTTTATTAATATTAGGTTTTATTATCAATTTGGATTATTATTCATTAATATTAGGTTTTTTTTATTATCAAATTGGATTATTATTCATTAAATTGGATTATTATCAAATTGGATTATTCATTAAATTGGATTATTATTAAATTGGATTATTATCAAATTGGATTATTATTCATCACTATGTTTTATATTAGGATTTTTTTTTTTATCAAATTGGATTATTATTCATTAATATTAGATTTTATTATTCCATATTATTTTTATAATTACTTAAATTTTTACAATCATTTCTTTACTTCGTATTTAATTCTTCTGTAGAATAACTTTATTATTTAGGTTCTCTTATATAACCGTCATCACTACTATATTTTTTGGCCAAAAAATAATTGTCTAATTTTCATGAAAAATCAATATAGATACGTTTAAGATGTCCAGTGGAGTTACTAAACGTGATCCAGCTTGGGAACATGGAGACCCAATAGACGGAAACAAACATGACACAATTTGCAAATATTGTGGTCGGGTAATGAAGAGTGGCGGAGTGACACGACTTAAGTACCAACTTAGTGGATTAGATCCAGCAAAAAATGTCCAACGATGCGATAATGTCCCCCCAGAAGTGAAGGCATTCATCAGTACATTATTAAAAAATAAAAAACAGCAGAAGGAAAAGATAACACATGGAATGGAAAATATTCGAGCTGGGCTACGAGGAGAAGTCTATGGCCAAGCGGTTGACAGTGATGATGATGACGATGAGGACGAATGTGATGATGACATAGGACCTGAAGAACGACGCAGTTTGAAACAAGCATTACGTGCCTCCAAACAGTCAGCATGGGAAAGATAACACCTTCATAAAATTCCTAATAGAGCACAAGGTTCAGGGACAAGTGGTGGTGCACAAATGAGACGGGGAGGCATTCTTAGATAATCACAACCAACACCACCAATAGCTCCAAGTTTATATAAGTCATCCAAAGCACGTCAAAAGATTGTTTGGAGTTATTTCACTGGAGGTAATGTGAAGGAAGGAATGGGGCGTCTAATTAGCAATTTCTTTATCTATGAAAATGTCCCTGCTGAGAAAGCATCATCACATCATTTCAAAAATATGGTAGTGGGATGTCAACAGGCCGGTGTTGGAGTACAACCTCCCACTCCCTATGAGATAAGAAACAAATATTTGGATATGGAGTATAAAGACATTGGCGAGTATATTAACAAGTTGAGGTCAAAGTGGGAAACTAATGGTTGCACAATCATGTGTGACGGATGGACCGGCCCGACCAGATTGTTTATCATAAACTTCATGGTATACTCCAAGGGAAAGACAATTTTTTTGAAGTCTGTTGATGCTTTAGACCATATAAAGAACTACAAGTATATTTACAAATTATTGAGGGATGTAATCATGGAGATGGGAGAGCATAATGTTGTCCAAGTCGTGACCGGCAACGGTTCTGCATTTGTCAAAGTTGGAAAAAAATTAATGAAGCATCATAATGTGTTTTGGACATCATGTGCAGCACATTGTATTGATCTCATGTTTGAGGCAATGGGGAAGAGAGAGAATGTTGCTACTGTGGTCAAAAGAGCTAGAACGATCACAAATTATATTTACAATCACGGTTGGTTGTTGGCAAAGATGCGTGAATTTTGCAAAGGAGAAATTATTCGTCCAGCTACCACTCGATTCGCCACCAACTATATTGCATTAGACATCCTACTTAAGAAGAAAGCAAGGTTGAAGCAACTATTCACTAGTGATGATTGGGCCAACCACAATTTCAGCAGCTCAAATGTAGGTCGTATGGTACAAAGTATAGTGTTTGATCATGCTTTTTGGACTCAATCAGAACATGTGTGCCAAGTGTTTGAACCTCTTTACAAGGTTTTACGGATTGTTGACACATAAGTGTATCCTATTATGGGGGCAGTATATGAGTTGATGCGTGTAATGAATGATGAATTGGAAAGAAAACATGGTGCAAGGTGGGTCATAAAGATAATTGAAGACCGATGGTATAAAACATTATACCATGATTTGCATGTAGCAGGTATAAATTATGTCATAATTGGCAATTCATTTCTTTAGTTGCATAAGTATTATTTCTCTTATTAGAGTATGTGTTTCTTTGAACAACATATTATTTGAATCCTCGATACTAATACAGATCCGGTGTTGGAGATGATGGTACCCTTATACGTGTTGTATATAATGTATACTCTAAATTAGACCCTGCATCACCAGTAGTTGGCCAATTTGGAAATGAGGTACACAATTACTTAAATTATAATAATTACTTTGTTGGATTAAACTAACACGATTTATTGAATTCAGCTAACATGGTTTAAAGATGCAAGAAGAACTTTTGGAGAACCAACATCAATTGCTACTCGAACAACAATGTCTCCTACTGAGTGTAAACATATTTCACTATAAGTTTATAATAGAATTTGTTGGAGTTATTAGGCTTATTAACATTGTTTTTCATTGTAGCTTGATGCGAAAATTATCTTAACACACAAATTTAACCCTCTTTTGACAATTGTAGTACAAGTATAAGTAGGGATCGTTCTGGACAGGGGATTAGGAGAGCTTGCTAATAACCTCTAAAATGACTCAAAAACATAAAACTAAACTTAAAAATACTTAACAAGACTCACAAAACTTAAAGCAAACTTAAAATACTCAAAACAACTTAAAACAACTAAATAAACTTAAACTAGATACTAGGAATGACTTTGGACGAAAATTAACTTTTACTTGAATCAAAACATTTAAAAACACGAATTAAAACAGATTATAAATAATTAGACACACTAAAGTAAAGGGGGGGATTGAGTTTTGGACGAAGTTGAAACAAACAAACAAGTATGAAAAACTAGACAGATTGTAAAACAAATTTGAGAAATAAGATGATGGATGGAATAGCTAGAGGCTTTTTCTCCACACATGACATGTATGCAAATAACTCGATTTCCAGTTACTACTTCATTGAATTATGAATGACAATGCTCCAAATTAATCGTGACATTACTAATTAACTCTCAGATTTTCCTTGTTTTATTAGATTGGATGACATCATTCGACAACACAAAACATTCTTCTAAAGTTCCCTACATGACATCATAATAGAGATACAATCAAAGATCATTACGTTTAATGAAAATCATAAGCATTGACAAAGCACTTGCAACTATGGCATCATGTCACTCATGCTAGGAATTGAACTTAACGCGATCGTTTATAAGCGACCTTCACTACATGTGAATATAAGTTTGTAACGATTATGTGAAACTTCCTTATATTCTAGCAACGGATTTATGCATGCCAATTAAGTGTCGACCCTTAATTAACAAATACAAATAAGTTATCAATCAAATAGTTAAGCTAACTGCATTTACGATTCAAGAGTTCATAACTGGAATTTATCAAATCATATTACACACATAATCATGGCTTTGAAATCACCCCTAGCCAAGAGGGGTTTAGCCACTCATATTCACAACAAAACAAAAGAAAATGAATTTCAACATTGGAAACAAAAGAAAGAAAACACCTAAACGCTCCAACGATCCAAGTTGGACAGCAAGCATGTCCAAGCACTTTCCTTCCCTTCCTTTTCTACGGCACAAGGTGTTGGTAAGTGTTTGAAGGTTTGTTTGTATAGAGGAATGGATGTGAAGATGAATGGATGTGTTTGGATTGATATCTCCCTCCTTTGATGAAGGGTGGATGAATGTATTTATAGGCTAGGAAGAGGATGTAGTGGGTGGTGGTAATGAGTGGATGTAGTGGTAGGTGAATGTGTTGGGTGGTTGAAATGAGTGGATGTGTTGGGTGAAATGAGTGGATGTAGTGGTAGATAAATGTGTTGGGTGGTTGTAATGAGTGGATGTATTAGGTGAAATGAGTGTATGTAGTGGTAGGTGAATGTGTTGGGTGAAATAAGTGTGCTAAAATGGTTATTTATAGGGAGAAGATGATGCACAAACTTCAAATTTCGTCCATTCCTTTTGCTCCAAGCATAAGCTATCCATTCCATGCCCAAAAATGCTCCAAAATGCACTTCTTTGCCACATTAACCCTTTGGACCTACAAACACACGAAAATAGCTTAAAATACATAATTAACTAAGAAATAACAACATAAATGCATGAGAACAAGCTAACTCAGTCACATAAATTTGCTCCTATCAAATTCCCCCACACTTAGCTTTTGCTAGTCCTCGAGCAAAACAAAACAAACGAAACAAACGAAACAAACAAAACACAACCTAGACCTTCCAACATTTGCCTCAGGGATTTTTAATGAAACATGACATGTTAAAAAATCATCATTCCCACAGATTTTGGTCATCTTTACACTTGAGCACATACTTAATCACAGTCACCACTTACTAGTTCACAATTAACCAATTAAAACGATGTTTTGAATGTAGTAACATGCCTTAGAGAATTTGCTCAATTTCTTACAAGATACTATCTATTTTCACACACATTTTCTGACTACACACCCTACACTAGTATATGTGAGAAGATTAATGTTAACACGAAAGACTAGGACTCACATATGTTATAACAAAGAAAGCAATTTTCTGGAGTTATTAAGCATGTTTAGATATGATCTCATGAATGGAATGCTACTACTTAGATGCGAGAACCAGTGACACCATATGCTCATACCAATTTCGAACTCCACAAATTGAAACACATAACACCTAAGATTGAAGTCAAGGGTTGTAACAGGGCTTGGGGTATGGCTAACAAAGAAATGATAGGGATAACAAACGTTCTTAAAGAGATAGCAATCAAAGCAATGAAATAGACACTTGGAATTCACTTTAGAATGCAGAATCAACTTTTAAATACAAAGGGAAGATTCATGCAACAATTAGGGCCGAACTCAATGTTTTAGAACCTTTTTTAACAAACTTTTTTTTCTTTTCACTTTTTTTTTTTTCTACACGTGCCTTATTAAGGACTTTGGCACACACACATACACAAGAATCACTTCCCCCACACTTGCTTTCTGCAATGCATTGATCAAAAAGGAGTTCATTTTAAGTCATGTTTTTACTATGCTTCAAAAACAAGGGTATGGATGGTCCTAAAACTAGGCTAGGTAAGGATAGTGTGGATTAACAAAGAACATAGGCTTAACAAGGCTCAACGGGGTTAAACTTAAACACATAATGAAATAGGGGCACGGCAATTTGGCTTTGATGGTCACTATACAACTTCATCTTGAATATGTGTTATGCAAATCAATAGCATGCTTTGAATGAAATAAGCATGAGTTCTAGCATTTGGAACTAAATGATGAAACGCCTTCTAAGTAGCAACCAAGCAAAGAATAATGAGATCATGCAACGACTTTAGGAAACAATGATGCACAGATTATTAACTCTCCAAATAAACGTTTAGGCTCAAGTCTCACAAGGTTGTAGTGTTCATTTGAGTTCCTTCCTTCAAGCATGTTACAAAAACTGATTTTTCCTTTATGATTGCATGTGAATTCATAAATTATAACCACAACCAAGCATACACCAAAGAGTAAATCAAATTTTTCTCCATGTTTATAACTCTCTTTAACAGTCATGTAATTAAAAACCAAATCCTCATCATTGTATTGGAAGGTACCCTAAGACACAAATAAACACACAAAAACAACTCTTTTTGGGTTTTTCAAAACAATTTTTCAAATTTTTATGAGATTTTCGGATTTTTATGTCAAAACACACTAAAACACTCCAAAACAGCTTAAAAACACCTAAAAAAATAGCAAGGAACAACACTAGAAGTAATGGGTGATAAACTCCTACGAATTTCATGCAAAACAATAGTTACCCCCCCCCCCCACACTTAAATCAAACATTGCCCTCAATGTTTTAAGCATAAACTCACACAAAAACAAGCAAACAATCAAACAACGAATAAACATGACAAGTATAGCAAAGTAAAAACTAGATAGAGTAGAGTTTAAGAACGCAAATATGGTTTTGGAGATAGATGATCTTGTTGACTTTCCACAGCTTTGATCTTGAACTGGTTTGGAATTCTGAGCGAGGAATATGAGAGTTCCCTGATTTGATTGTGCAGTCTGCATTCTTCTCTGCTTGTTTCTTCTGCACGGCAGGCATGCACGAGGTAGAGGTGTTGGTCTGTTTCTTTCTTCAATCTTTCCAAGTGCCCACCTCTTGTTTTCTTTCTCCTTGTCCCTAGCTGAGGATGAATTGCTAAATTGTCTCCACATGCTTCGAGGTATCATTTTCACTTCCTTTATATGTTCCCCAGGCAGATGTGGTAGACGAAGAGGAAGCATAAGATGATGAAGATGAGTACTCAAGAGCAAGGCTAGGTAAGCAATTAGGAAGGGGTTCCAGGCAGTCGGTTCCATATTGGAAGATTGATACCAAGTGCTAGCTGATTGCTCTCTTTCTCCTTGTCCTAAAACAAAGACAAGGAAAAGGACAGGGAGAAAGCATGATATGAGATACTCTTGCTTTCAACCTTCATGATATGAGATACTCTTGCTTTCAACCTTCATGATATGAAATACTTTTGCTTTGGATGAGTTGTTTGCAAATGTACCCCAAAGAATTAGGAACACTGAGTGACTCGAGAGGGTGTGTTGGAAAGGCATTTTCTGAGAAGAAGGGGGGTTATGTATGTCTGCCTTGCAATTGAGGGTGAAGGATGACATTTATAGGAATTAATAACCGGTACTATTCTTTCACTCTTATCAGCAACTGTTGGATGATTTAATAGTAAACTTCACGTGTTTTCTACTTCACAAGAGACCTTCGATAGATTACCCGTAATTTCTGTAAAGCTAACTCTGCAAGTGACAGATATTGACACGTTGGGAAAAGCAGATGGTTGGAATCGGCGCTTCGACAAACTGCCTGTGATTTCCGGAAAGCTTACTCTGCATGTGACAGATGTTGACACGTCTGGAAAAAACAGATGGTTGGAATCGGCGCTTCGACAAACTGCCCGTGATTTCCGCAAAGCTTACTCTGCATGTGACAGATGTTGACACGTCTGCAAAAGCAGATGCCTCTCCGATATCTGGAATTGCCTCTTCGATCTTTGAAATCCCGTCGAGTTGCATGTGACAAGTGCAGACAAATCTGGAAAAGAAGATTGGCCGTGGTTTCTGAGCAAGCTCAGCTTTTGAGAAAGCTAGCGCCTCTTTGATTTTTTTAGTTGGCCTCTTCGATCTCTAAAATCTCATCGCGTGCTGATTTTTATAGAGGTATGCAGGACGTTCAAAGCACACTTGAATTTCTGCCTGTAAAAACTCCCGCTTTGCACTTCTACGATCTTGACTTGTCCGATCTCCTCTTTCTTTAACACCTCTAAAAAATGTCTGGCCCTTCCGACCGTCGTTTTGACTTGAACCTTGTTGAAGAGGCAGCCCCGCCTTCTCTAGACACCATATGGTGCCCATCCTTCATATCCCCTACTGGTCCCCTCACCGTTGGGGATTCGGTGATGAAGAATGATATGACAGCTGTGGTGGTGGCCAGGAACCTTGTCACTCCCAAAGATAACAGACTGCTTTCCAGACGGTCTGATGAGTTGGCTGTTAAGGAGTCTCTGGCTCTTAGTGTGCAGTGTGCGGGTTCTGTGTCCAACATGGCCCAACGTCTATTTGCTCGAACCCGTCAAGTTGAATCGTTGGCGGCTGAAGTGATGAGTCTCAAACAGGAGATTAGAGGGCTCAAGCATGAGAATAAACAGTTGCACAAGCTCGCACACAACTATGCCACAAACATGAAGAGGAAAATTGATCAGATGCAGGAATCTGATGGTCAGATTTTACTTGATCATCGGAGGTTTGTGGGTTTGTTCTAACAGCATTTGCCTTCGTCTTCTGGGGCTGCACCGCGTACTAAAGCTCCAAATGATCAACCTCCGCTGCCTCCTCCTTCTGTGGCTCCGCCGACTGCTGATGCTCCGCCGACTACTGAGACTTCTTCTAAGCAGCCTTTGTGAAGGCTTCATCTTGTAATTTCCTGCTTAATGTTCCTTTTTTTCATGAAAAATGAATGTAAGAATATCTTGCATATCTATCAATGTTTCAAAAATAAACCCACACCCAAAAATAATTAAATAAACAACAAAAATAAAAAATGACAATCATGGCAAAATAGAAATGCAGAAAATGGAAGGTTTTTAGAAACGCAAAACTGATTGTAGAGCGATTCATAGATCTTCCTTTTTTGAATACATGGGTTGCCTCCCAAGAAGCGCTTTCTTTAACGTCTTACAGCCGGACGATACCTCCCGTCACATTCCCCTAGGTTCCATAGAAGTGATCTTCGAATGGAAAGTGATACTTGAAGTGATCCGGCAATGGTGTAAATTCTAGTGTGGGTGCCTGAATCATCAAAATCAGCAAGTTAGTGGAAAACGTATGTAAAATTGGAGAAGATGACTTACTTGCTTTGTCCGACAAGAACTCAATGACAAACACCACTTTTTTTCAGGGATATTGGACTTGGCCAGATTGAATGTGATGGTTGGGACTTGTCTCGTGTCATAAAATTCAACTTCTTTAGGAATGGTTGTCTCAAGCACATCCTCTTTGATGAATTCTAGACATTCCCCATCCACTTCTTGCTCTTGATTCTTTGGAAATGTTTCGAATATGCCTTTCTCACCCTCTTTTTCCTTGGATTGCTTGATCCTGCAAGGAATAAGGACATTTGGTGAAACGGGGTCAAGACGAATTGAATTTAGGCTTACCTTGTTTGTAGTGGACGGCATAGAGGGCATATGGGGCTGCGGCAAGGGTGGTTCTTCCCTTACCGTGGCCTTGTTATTCTCCTCTTCTTCGAGCATCAGTTGTTTATCCATGTTTTGGCTTGGTTTGGATGTCTTGGGTTCACCTCCAACCTTCATAGCACTTCCCAAAGTGATAGCATCATGGATTTCAAAATCTTCCTTCAAATTTTCAATAGTTGAGTTGGAGAGTTCACTTTGCTCTTGAATTTGTGCCGTGAACTCCATAATCTCTCCAAGTTGATTTTTCAATTCACTCATCTCCTTAGCTTGATTGAGCATTGTTTCATTTTGATTTTGCTGCCCCTGCACCAAAGAGGTTAGTAATTGAAAATTTTGATCACTATCCGTGGACATACTTGAATTTGATTGGAATTGTTGTAGGGGAAGCTGTGGTGGCTGCATAGGTGTTAAATAAAACTCATCAGATTGCTGCCAATATCCATCTTGTTGAGCCTCCTTGGTTTGATTTTGTAAGCCCTGCACCAAAGAATTTATTCCATCAAAAATTCGATCATAATCTATTGACGAACCTGAGTTTGATTAAGCATATTGTATATGAGGTTGTGATGGCTGCATAGGTCTTGAATGGAACTCCTTTTCTTGTTGCCAATATCCATCTTGTTGGAATTGTTGAGGTTCTATGTAATCTGAATAATCTCTCCAATCTAAATTGTAAACGTTGGAAAACGTGTTGTCCCATGATTGGCTATGGCCTTGATAACCCCAAGCATCTTCATTCGCAGCGAATTGAGAATATTGCTGAATTGGATATCCTTGCCCATAGGACACACCACATGTAGGGACACTTTGCATTGTGGTCCTTTCGGCATATTGTGACAATTGAGAAGTAAGTTCTGCCAATTGAGCTTGAATGGTAGAAAAATCCATGTCTTACTTCTCTAGTATCTAAAATCAAGGAAACAAAACTAAATCAAATATCAAAAGTAAAACAAAAATAAATAAAATAAAATAAATAAATAAATAAAAAACAAACAAACAGAAACAAAGTCAGTAACTAAAAAAAAAAGACACGAAAATAAACAAAAAGAAATAACAAGGGATTAGCATTGCTAATCCCCGGCAACAGCGCCAAAATTTGATGCGAAAATTATCTTAACACACAAATTTAACCCTCTTTTGACAATTGTAGTACAAGTATAAGTAGGGATCGTTCTGGACAGGGGATTAGGAGGGCTTGCTAATAACCTCTAAAATGACTCAAAAACATAAAACTAAACTTAAAAATACTTAACAAGACTCACAAGACTTAAAGCAAACTTAAAATACTCAAAACAACTTAAAACAACTAAATAAACTTAAACTAGATACTATGAATGACTTTGGACGAAAATTAACTTTTACTTGAATCAAAACATTTAAAAACACGAATTAAAACAGATTATAAATAATTAGACGCACTAAAGTAAAGGGGGGGATTGAGTTTTGGACGAAGTTGAAACAAACAAACAAGTATGAAAAACTAGACAGATTGTAAAACAAATTTGAGAAATAAGATGATGGATGGGATAGCTAGAGGCTTTTTCTCCACACATGACATGTATGCAAATAACTCGATTTCCAGTTACTACTTCATTGAATTATGAATGACAATGCTCCAAATTAATCGTGACATCACTAATTAACTCTCAGATTTTCCTTGTTTTATTGGATTGGATGACATCATTCGACAACCCAAAACATTCTTCTAAAGTTCCCTACATGACATCATAATAGAGATACAATCAAAGATCATTACGTTTAATGAAAATCATAAGCATTGACAAAGCACTTGCAACTATGGCATCATGTCACTCATGTTAGGAATTGAACTTAACGCGATCGTTTATAAGCGACCTTCACTGCATGTGAATATAAGTTTGTAACGATTATGTGAAACTTCCTTATATTCTAGCAACGGATTTATGCATGCCAATTAAGTGTCGATCCTTAATTAACAAATACAAATAAGTTATCAATCAAATAGTTAAGCTAACTGCATTTACGATTCAAGAGTTCATAACTGGAATTTATCAAATCATATTACACACATAATCATGGCTTTGAAATCACCCCTAGCCAAGAGGGGTTTAGCCACTCATATTCACGACAAAACAAAAGAAAATGAATTTAAACATTGGAAACAAAAGAAAGAAAACACATAAACGCTCCAACGATCCAAGTTGGACAGCAAGCACGTCCAAGCATTTTCCTTCCCTTCCTTTTCTACGGCACAAGGTGTTGGTAAGTGTTTGAAGGTTTGTTTGTATGGAGGAATGGATTGAAGATGAATGGATGTGTTTGGATTGATATCTCCCTCCCTTGATGAAGGGTGGATGAATGTATTTATAGGCTAGGAAGAGGATGTAGTGGGTGGTGGTAATGAGTGGATGTAGTGGTAGGTGAATGTGTTGGGTGGTTGAAATGAGTGGATGTGTTGGGTGAAATGAGTGGATGTAGTGGTAGATAAATATGTTGGGTGGTTGTAATGGGTGGATGTATTAGGTGAAATGAGTGTATGTAGTGGTAGGTGAATGTGTTGGGTGAAATGAGTGGATGTAGTGGTAGATAAATGTGTTGGGTGGTTGTAATGAGTGGATGTATTAGGTGAAATGAGTGTATGTAGTGGTAGGTGAATGTGTTGGGTGAAATAAGTGTGCTAAAATGGTTATTTATAGGGAGAGGATGATGCACAAACTTCAAATTTCGTCCATTCCTTTTGCTCCAAGCATAAGTTATCCATTCCATGCCCAAAAATGCTCCAAAATGCACTTCTTTGCCACATTAACCCTTTGGACCTACAAACACACGAAAATAGCTTAAAATACATAATTAACTAAGAAATAACAACATAAATGCATGAGAACAAGCTAACTCAGTCACATAAATATGCTCCTATCATAGCTGAATGGTGCATCATGTATGGGACTGATGCACCAACTGTGAGAAAGTTAGCAATCAAAGTATTATCACAAACAGCTTCCTCATCTGCTTGTGAAAGAAATTGGAGCACATTTGCACTCATACACACAAAGCAAAGAAATAGGTTGGCTCATAGTAGGTTGGAAAAATTAGTTTATTGCTACTACAACATGAAGCTTCAAATTCAAGATAAGGAAGCAGAAATAGATCATGTCGACCGTGGTGACCCACTAGATGTGTTTGATATTGTTGGTGAAGATGATGATACAGAGGGTAACCAACTTTATCAATGGATTAAACCTCTTAATTTAGATGATAATGAAGGCAACCCAGCTCCCAGAGTTGCTGAAGAAGCACGTAATTAAGGGATAAATGTAGAAAGAGTATTAGAGGATGAGGTGGAATCTAGCAGCGCTGACTCTTTGGAAGAATTTTTGCACCCAAGACCAAGAAACACTGGAATTCCACCTCCATCCAATCCTACACAACCACAACATCGTGTTGATACTAATGATAGCTCTAGTACAAGATCAGCAGACTCACCTACCACCGGAGGTGGGAATGATAAAGGATATAGTGGAGCTGGAGGTAGTGGCGGTGGATATGGAAACTATGTTGGACCACCTCCCAGATTTATGAGCCCCTTCACTGGTGAGGCAGACTTCACGCATGCAACACAGGATGATGACCATGGCAGTAGGCGGGCAGGACCAACAATTGGTGCCATAGGGAATGACTATACTCGTAGAGAAAGAGGCAAGGGGATTTTGTCAAGTCAAGAAGATGACTCGTTATCTATAACTTCGGACTCTGTTGGA
This sequence comes from Malus sylvestris, assembly GCF_916048215.2. Classification (NCBI taxonomy): domain Eukaryota; kingdom Viridiplantae; phylum Streptophyta; class Magnoliopsida; order Rosales; family Rosaceae; genus Malus; species Malus sylvestris. The sequence continues at coordinate 26,055,847 of NC_062266.1, forward strand.
TTGGGAAGTAGTAACTATGGTTATACTCATAGCCAACCATTTCCCTACCCTTCATATCCCAATCCTGTTGGGATGGAATCGAGCGACTCATGGAAACAATCTGAGACTCAATCTTCAAATGATTTTGCTTATGGACAAGGTCAACCAATCTCAGATCCATATGGGTGGCATGTTAACAATTACATGCAAACTATTTTGGGGATTTATCATTTGATAACTACTCTTCACAATACACTCACTCTACACATAGAGATGATGAAGATAGTGAAAAATTTGAACCTCATAGGAACTCTATGTGGTACTAAGTCACTCATGTATCTTACCATGCAATGTATAAAGTGTAAAATATTGTACTAATTCATTATATATAAATTATTATGGTGTGTTTAGTTTAGACTTTTTTCATTAATTACTACATATTTTCTACACTCACAATGTTTGTTATCTCGCTATATAATCAACTTGATAATGTTAAATTCATCATACAATGCATTTCCTTCCAATTTTTTGTGATAAACTAATAGATAATTGACTAAATAAACATCCTGCAAAGTTTCAATAAAAATTTCCAAGTTTTTCTTACAATTTCCGTGGTTTCCATGTAATTTTTATCGATATTGATATTATCCCGATATTTCCATCGATATTTCCGTGTTTTCGGACTACCGATATTTCCGATATTTAATACCTTGCTTAAGACCCACCCACACCCATCTTAACGGATTTGGATCCTCTCCTGAGTCGAAGGAGATGATCCTCCTGACCAAAAATTGTAGGCTGTTGGATTTTTATTAAACGGCTACAAACAGAGAGTCATTTTAAAATTATAATAATTATAATTGTTGTATGAAAATCTAACGATCCACAGTTTTTGACCAAGAGGATCCTCTCCTTCGGCTCAGGAGAGGATCCAAATCCCATCTTACCAACACCATCAGCTCCTCGAAATGCCACGTGTTCCCAAGTTGCAGACTTTTTGGCCATACGAGTCTCCAAATTCATCTCACAAATTAAGAATAAAATTACCATTTCACAACTCTCCAGTTGCTTTTTTTATTTTCTGGTCAAAGTCTCTTTCTTGATAATCGCTATCTTATCTCTCTCTGCTATGGTGTTGAATTCAGAAGAAAACGACGAAAACGACGACTCCATTGATTATCCAGACATTGAAGGGGATAACAGACCGAATATTCAATGTTTACTTCGGACATGATTCTCTCCGCATCCATTGGTCCAACTTCATCAAATTCTGTAATTCGAACCATTAAAATTTAATTTAATAATTAAAATTATTATAATTTTAAAAATTAATTCTTATTTGTAATCGTTTGATTAAATTTTAATGGTTTGAATTACAAAATTTAATGGATTATGACCAATGAATCTGGAGGAGATCCATGTTTGTTTACTCCATCAAATTGTATTCATTCTTTGACTTCAATGATTATCATCTTACATTTGACTTCAATAATTATCATCTTACATCACACATAGGCTATGTCATCAATATGTCACTCAATATCTCACAACTTTATAAATTAATTTAATTGTGGGGTGTTTGTTTAAGTGTTTAATTAATTATGTTTAAGTGTATAATTAATTAATTAGGATTTCACTATAATATTAGAGAAATTTGATCCAACGGCTACAAACACGGGCCCACTTTAAAAGTTATAATAACTTTAACTGTTAAATCAAATTTCAAGAGTCTGGATTGTTTGTTGAGAATAGGTGGAATGGATCCGGATATGATCCATTTCCGTGTACGTGAAATGGTCTTAATTATCATAAAGTAAATAGTGCACCAATGGCCTGCAGCCCTAATCACACAAAAGATTATTATTGGCTTAAATTAGCTCATCAAATCAACCATAGTAAGTGGCTCTGTGGTAAAGGTGCGGACTGCGGCTTCCCAATAAACAAAAAATGTGGGAGGTCCCAAGTTCGATGTTCTGAGCTGGTGAGTCTGCTTAACTGTGGTCACAGGCAGGGTGAAATTCCTCATAGCCCCTCCAGGCCCGAAAGATGTGGATAAATGTGGCTTGCCACCAATTATCCCCTTTTATAAAAAGAAAAAAAAATTATCTCATCAAATCATGCCTAAGCACTTTTTAACATCCTCATTCATTAACCCATCATTGAAAATGGGAATGGATTTTCCCACCCAAAAGATTTGTTGAAGGACCAAATATCCATCATGTTCTTTATTTGACAAAAACATATGTAGAGACATCAAGGTCAAAATTCCCACATGGAAATTCAGAAAGAATATGTTTTGAATATCAGGCAATTTTGAACAAAGACGTGTGAACTTTTGACTCTTATTTGGCACTTATCTCTACAAACAGAAAGGGGTCACCACCCTTCAATTCAAAGTTTCTTCATAATTCATAATTAGTAATTACTAATTACCAATTATCCTCGTTAGTAGTGCTAAAATATGTGGTTAACCAAACTAGCTCGCTTTTTGGCGACAAATCTGTATTTGGCCCTTCGTGACTGACGATCGGCTCCCCGAAGAAGACCTTTTAATCTGTTATACATTGTTGATGTATCCCTCTGAATTATGAATAAAATTTCGTATTGATGAAAAATAAGAAAAATTGCATAGGAAATCAGGGATCTGTAGAGAAGTATATGAATTATTGAAGTGTGACAATTTTTTAAGCAGTTCATCAACCAAATCATATCCATCCATTATTCTTATTAATTAATTTAACTTTTTTTAACGGATTTTTTGGATGATTGGAATAGAACTTATCCAGACATTGGAAGTGATAACAGACAGAATATTCATTGTTTACTTCATCAAATTGTATTTATTCTTTGACTTCAATAAGTATCATCGTACATCACACTTAGGATATTCATTGTTTACTTCATCAAATTGTATTCGTACTTTGACTTCAATAATTATCATTTTACATCACGGTGATCACACATAGGCTGTATCATCAATATCTCACTCAATATCTCACAACTTTATAAATTAATTTAATTGTGGGGTGTTTGTTTAAGTGTTTAATTAATTAATTAGGATTTCAATATAATATTAGAGAAAATTAGAATGCTTGCTTAAGTGATATAATAATCTAATTATTTTGGCTGAGAGTGAAAGGATTATATGATGAATGTTTTGGCTGGTACCAAAGATATAGTCTCCTTTTCCCATTTTGTAAAAATTGCAATCTTTAACCCTAACCTTTTTACAATCTTTAACCCTAACCCTAGATGGTGGCCAACACATCTGCAAATATGAAAGTGAGAGAGAGAGAGAGAGAAAGAGAGAGGTTCAAGGGTGTTCAAAGTTCAACTTTCAAAAAGATTATTTCTTTAGGATGATGAGGACTTGAAAGCAAGAAAGAACAATCCTTCTGAAATATTAGATTTGGTAAGGATGGAATCATGTGTTCATATTTCACATCAAATGCATAATATATATTTTGTCCTAATTTGGGGAAATGGATGAAAGAAAACTACCTAAAGCAAAGATGGCCAGTGAAACATTATGGACCCGTATAAAACTTGGACTCATTTGGTCAACACATTACTAAATCTTATCTTATTTGAACTGAGAACTGACATCCGCACTAATTTTTTTTCTCTCCTTGCACTCTTGTCATTTTCTTCTAGCCAATAAATTGAATAAATCGAATACAATTCAAGAAACAAAGAAATAGTATGTCAAGAGAAAATTTAAGTGCGGAAATCCTCTCTTTTAAATTAGCCTCCTAACCCAATTTTCTTCCTTTCTAAGGTAAAAGTGGATGACAGCTTTGCGTGAAGCCCAAGCCACACATGTTGGTAAAAGGTGACCATCATCATTGTGAATGCATGGTGTATGTGAAATGGTCTTAATTATCATAAAGTAAATAGTGCACCAAATGGCCTGCGGTCCTAATTACACAAAAGATTATTATTGGAATTGGAGTCTCCGAGGCAACCCCTCGGGATCCTTCTAACGGATGTTAGTGAGCCGTTGGATTTTTATCCAACGGTTACAAATAAAGGGATCCTTTAAAAATTATAATAATTGTAGTTGTTGGATTTTTATCCAACGGCCCACTAACCCTGGTCAGGAGGATCCCGAAGGTTTGCCTCGAAGAGGATCCAATTCCATTATTATTGGCTTAAATTAGCTCATCAAATCAACCATAGCAGTCCAATGGTACGGGCACGAACTACGGCTTCTCAATAAACAAAAAATGTGGGAGATCTCGAGTTCAATGCTCTGAGCTAGTGAGTCTGCTTGACTATGGCCACAGGTAGGGTGAAATTCTCCATAACCTCTCCAGATCTATATTGATAACCTTGATTTGCCACCAGTTGTCCTCCTTTTATAAAAAAGAAAAAAAAAATCAGCTCATCAAATCATGCATAAGCACTTTTTAACATCCTCATTCAATTACCATCATTGTAAATGGAAATGGATTTTCCCATCCAAAAGATTTGTCAAAGGACCAAATATCTATCATATTCCTTATTTGACAGAAACATATATAGAGGAGGTGGTGGTCAAGATCAAAATTCCCACATGGAAATTCAGGGAGAATATGTTTTGAAATATAAGGCAATTTTGAACGAGGACGTGTGAACTTTTGACTCTCCCTTGGCACTTATCTCTACAAACAGAAAGGGGTCACCACCATTCAATTCAAGGTTTCTTCATAATTACACGTCTTGCCGTCTTACTGGTGGTTGAGATCGAACAAGATTGAAACTGAGTCCAAGCCAGTTCTATAGAGTTTCGTTATTCCTGATAGAACTTGTAAGACACAATATGTTGGACTATTGTCTATTTTAATAAGTGTAGGTTCCAATATTTTTATAACTTCACCAAATAGCGGAGATATCGAAATAGGAGTCACCAAACAAAAGTAACATTAGAGAATGAGGAGGATTTTGATTGATTCCAGAAACATCATCATTCCACCGGTTGTTTGTTACCTAGGGTAGGTCTTTAATAATCCGGACTACTAGATAGTCCGAATTTATATCTATTAGATTGGTAAGTAAACAAAAATAGTATTTTCTCAATTCAAACATGACCGTCCATTTTTCGTACTACTGGGTAGTCTATCCTATTGAAAAAAAATTGTGTTACCTATAGTGAAACTCTAACACTTGGTTTGGCATTGATGTGCTGTGAGAAAAATCAAATCTAGAAGTGCTTTATGAGAAATCAGTTGTGAGAAAAAACAGTCTAGCATTTGACAAACTTTTTTTTTTTTAACCACCGATATTATTTACACAAAATGAGTGGGGGTGGGCTTAGCCTCACAATAGACTAGTAACAATATGGTTCAAATTTGCATTTGACGAGAATCAAACTTAAGACCTCTCACTTACAAGTGATGAACTAAATTTTAAATCTGTTGTGAAACTCTCAAGGCTTAGCTTGCCCTTGCAGTACCGCCCTAGGGTCATCCGCGGAGCAAGTCCGTCCCACTCCCGGAGTCCCGCTTCAGAGGGGCTATATGAAGCTTATGTGTCGACTTGAATCTTAACATGGCTCTCCCAAAGTGTTCAGCTCTCTATGTTACAGTTAGGAGAATTTTCATTTCACTGAAGTTGCGATTTCAGCAAAAATGCATTTAGAGGATGCACGACACCGGAATGTTAATTGAACAGCAATCTTCATCAAAAATTGGAATTTTCCTTGCATAAAATACCCAGTCACATCCAGAACACCAAGAATTTGGCACAAAGATAGCATCTCAGGATAAATAACACATTATTTCCTCTCACATTTCTCGTTATAGTCTCTTTCCACCCCCGACAAGCAAATTGTCAACGTTACTCTCTCTGCCCCTCTTCAAGATGCCTCTATACCTGGCTCACGTATCTGAATGGATGTTCTTGACAAACTTGCTTCGAGTTCATTTAACTCATCAAAGTCCAACTCATCATCATCATCATCATCTTCAATGTCATCATTAACGGGAACTTCAGAACCAGCAGCACTAGTCGAGGCGCTTGGCCCTCCTGCTGCTGAGTTGTCTTTGGCCTGAAATGAAGCACAGTCAAACTCAGATCACATAAAATAAATGAATTGTCGAATTGTTCATGTAAATGGGATCACATAATATAAGGGAAATTGTTGAATTGTCCATGTAAACGGGAACCATCCGACTTGATTTGAAATAGGTAGTCTTAAAGAGTTCAAGAAAGCACTGGATACATTTCATCAAAAAAAATAGAAAGCACTGGATGCAAGAGGATACCCGGATATTCATCGCTCCTGGTTTTGGAATATTTGTTCCTTGGTAATGAGCTAGATGTAGTTCTACAGAGTTATAAAAATAATTGTGCACCGAAAAGAGAATAACCAAAGCGAAGCTTTCGGTTATTGTGTCACTGATGTATCTTAAAAGAAAAAGTATGAAAATTTCTATTTTGGAAAAGACCACCACCTCACGTATGGTATTGAGAATTTCTCACCATTAGTGTATTCACATCAATATCAAACTTCAATCTCATGATGTCATCACTTCTTTTAACATAAGTGAACAGTGTGTTATTATGATCATGTTTTAAAGAACCTGTTTTTATCTAAATGTACGGTAGAGTTTCCCCTATAGACGCTACAAGTCAAACAGGGGCCACTCTTTCACAACAGGATACACCTAGACTTTTGAAACAACTAATATGGATGAAGGGAAAAGAATGAAAAAGACTGAAATAAAGTACGTATAAAATTTAACCCTGATCACAAGATGGGAACAAATTAAAATGACCAGTTTTATAAGAGCAGTTCCAGCGGAGGGCATTTTGCCCAGCACCCAGCTGAAAAAACTGCCGAGCACCCTGTGAAACCCCTCCACCCGACCCAATTGACTGGCACCCAGCTCAAGCCGGTCTCTAGCCCACTCCAAAATTGACTGAGGTGTTGCCCGGTACATCTGACTCATACTGACGCCAGCCGGGTCATGCAAAGGAGGAGGAGGTCCATTTTTTGAGGAGCGTTGGTGTGGAACACCTCCACGGCGAGATCCGACTCCTTGGGTGTGGAGCACCTCCATGGCGAGCTCCGGTGAGGAGACGACAACGAGGTGCCTGCGGACGTTTGTGTGGAGCTCCGGCGAGGTCCCATCCGTTGGTGTGGAGCACCTCCACGGCGAGCTCCCATTTTTGGGGGAGGAGGTCCATTTCAGGTGCATCAACGCATTTGAAGAAGAAAACATGGAGAAAAAGGGGGAAAAAGAGAGGGTAGAGAGAAAGTGCTCTGCCGGAGAAGAAATGGAAGCAGAGAGAGAAATTAAATGATAAAATATTAATTGATATGAATAAAATAATATAATATTAGATTGACTGGGTGCCAGCGCATTTTTAGGAATGGAGATGCTTTGGCCTATTACTATTCACTGGGGTCTATTACTGTTCACTTGAGTGGATAAATGCGCTGGGTGCTGACGCAAAGTCTTTAGGGGTGGACTTGCTCTAAAGTTTGACCTCCTTGATAACAGAAAAGACGAGGAAAAAAAAAAGTTCATGCCAAAGAATTCAAGTAACCAGTAGCTAAACGTACTTTAGTACTTAAGTGCATGGAATTCCAAAGCACAAGAATACCAACCAATAGCACTCTGTGGCATGAAATATCATGTCAACAAATAACACTTAAAATGGAGTGCGAGTACATGTAGACATGTTAAGGGTTAGAGCACAAGTTTACCCAGTCATAGACACTCACTTTAAAGAGTTCATGGTTAGAATTACTGAGGATGCGTGGAACAAGCAACACATAGAACATAGAAGGGACAAGACATACACGGTATACACCCTTAAAAGGATCCTGATGCATGTAATCAAAATTTTATAATCTCACCAGAAAAACCCTTGAGACCATGATCTACTTATAAACAAAACCAACAAAGAGAGACATAACTAAATAAAAAGCATAACGAGATAGAAAAAGGATTTGAAAAGCAAATCATGTCAAGAACAGAAATTTTATCGCATAGCTCCAATCACATCATTTTGGTCATTGGCAAACGTAAAAGAACATTCCATGATCTCTTTTAACCCATTTTTTCACAGCACTATCATTATAATTGTGGCCATTCTGCGCCCTATGCAATGGCCAGAAACCCAGCATTAAAACTTCTATCACATTACACTGCACAAACTTTATATTCTAGAGACAAGATAACAAAGAAAGATTAATTCCTTTTCTTTTTCCCTCAAAAAGAAAGAAACTCAGGTGATGCACATAGAAGATAATAACTTCCAGCCTTCCAGGCAATCAAACCCAAAAACAAAAAAAATAACAAACCAGCCCACAATGACCAGAAAAAGAGCCTCTATGGACACTTATTTCTTTTGATAAGCCAATGCTTTTCTTTGGTAGCATAAAAATGTGCTGACTTGAGATAAAGAAACCTCTCTTAATACCAAAATGGAAGCAAACTCACAGATAAGAAAAAATATTCACACAAGTCAGCGATGAGATGTTGGAAGTTAAAAGTTAGCCAACACGATACCAAAAGATGCACAGAGACGTACTAAGGCGACTGACTTCAAAGTGACATACTATCAGTCCATAAATCGAATATATTCATAGTATAAAAAGAAAACATTACCTTCTCTTCAGTGGCCTCAGGATCTTGTCTTTGATATTTTTCATACGCTTCAGCATCATCCACAAACAAGGTAGCATCTGATAGAAACAACTCACGACCACTGAAATACAGGAAAGCTTGAGTCAATAGCATAATACAGAGAACATTCACAAAAAGCAAAGCATAAAAGGTACAGAACCTCATGCGGTCATTCTTAGCCCTCTCTGCTCGTTGTGCAGCCAGGCCAGCCTCTTTCTCTTCAGTCTTTTTATTCCTCCATTGCATGAACAACTCAGTGGTCATTGGAGTAATGGTTGTTACTTTTGCGCGCTGCAGCAATCATCAGATGAGCATTAGTAAGAATTAAAAATTAAACAGAGGAAACAAAGCTAAAAATACTTAGGGATGCAATATATAACAAATGTACAAAGGGTTTCTATGATTCTATTACAAAAATAATGGATAAAATGAAAATGCAAAGTCAACAAAATCAATATGATCATCACCTGATTTTCAATTTCATCCTCAATGGCAACTTTTTCAGCCTCTTCATCGAGAAGCGCCTTCATCTGAGATTTCAAAACATAACCAGGAGGAAGAGCATGTCTGTAGTGGCACTCTTTTCCACCATTTGGACAAGACCAAAACCAACCATATTGCTTCTTTTCCACTGCATCTAAGAAATGTTTGCAAACCTGTACATATTAAACGCCAGCTTAGATTCATAACATATACTGCATGCTAAAGTCAGAGATTTCACGTTACCCAATGATTAGGTCAAATAAGAAAAAGTATTTACTGTTTACCTGTCACCATTTTTAATATTTAAATATTTTCTCATCTCGAGGACCAAAAAAATTTCCCCTCTATTATTCAATAACTCCGCCCAGTTTAACTCACTAGCATAGCCTACAAATAGGGAACCCAAGCAAAAATCCCAAATATTTTTCAAGCAACATTACAAATTCTATACAAGAATATGTCTTAGTTAATATTCAGCAAAGCAAAACCCACAACAGAAATAGAGTAAAAGTAAAAGTATCCATCTGCCAAATCTTTGTACATAAGACAGAAAATTGGTCGCCTGAATCCACTATAAAGTTGAGCATTTTAACATATACCATCGTCGATGACTTGTTCTTTCAAAGACATAAATCAGCTATCAGATTGTGACATCAATAATTTAAACTGTAACATAACCCTTAGGATCAAGGATTGCACAGCTGACCTACACCACCTAAACTAGTTTTAAGTAAAGACTGATGTCCCATGCAACTAAGGCTCTGCCAGTCTGCCTCCCTCTTCTTTTTCTCTCTCTTTTTCCCCTCATGAAACATAATAACATATCATTGATGTAGTGGGCAATGTGCCCAGAAAGGCCTTCATATTCTAATCACCAAAACATTTGGAGGGTGGGTAGGGAGGAAGGTGGGGGATAGATAGATGGATATCTGGAGACAGATGGAGAGCAACACATTCAACTGCCAATATCTTACTAAAAGCTTCTATATCAGAAATCAAAAATAATTTACTATATGAAAACAGACATACAATTTCGGTGGGCTTATTCTGGTTATACTCATTCTTCTTTGACTCCACAACCTTTTCCAACGTCGCTTGATCCCAATCCTCCATAGTGTCTGAAATATAATGAGTAAAGAATAAGCAAATCACATGTGATATATTAGCATCAGAATATTAAACAAGATAATTCCATCCTTCTCACCTTCATCATCACGTTTATCACTGTAAATATCAATCTTTTCACCCTTCCTCTGGACATTCAAGTCATGCGAAAACTTGCACTTGAATCCCTTGGTACATTGTCCAACCTTGAAAAACTCGCATAATATAGACTTTGGATCAACACCTATTCAAATTCCCAATTCGATTACAAGCATACCAAAAACAATCCGCTATCGAACACAACATAATCGACCACCACCAAACAACAACTTAAAAAAAATGTGAGAGTTGGGGTACATACTACATACCAGGTGGCACTTTAGGCTGACTAACAGCAACCTTAAACAAATCATTAAGCTCCTTCTCTTTTGCTTTCTCTTCCTCCTTCTTTTTCTGTAAAACCCTTTAAAATTTGATTAAAAAAAATAAATAAATAAAACCTCCACACCCAAACACTAATTCCCAATAAAAATCGTTAATTTACTTTCTCAGCTGATTTTCTGCTTATCCAAACAGAACCCAACGGGGAAAAAACAGCAGAGATACGAAAAAGGATCCGAATAACGAAAAGCGGGAGTGGGACCTTAGCCTTGGTGGGGTCTACTTTGGGCTGGACAGACTGCTGGAGATTCTGGACGTACTTCTGGACATTCTTGCTCTTGTTCTTGTTCTTGAGCCCAAAGGTCTTGTCCTCCACCACCTTCTGCTTCTTCGCCAAGTCGGCCTTCGATGCCTTTGGCGGCATGGCTCCTTCGAATCCAACAAACAGAAAAATCAATAGTAAAAAGGGGGGAAATTGAACAATCTGTGGTTTCCGAATTGAATGAAAGTTATGAAATTTCGGTACGGATTTGCTTAATTTTGAATCGGAGATGGCGCTTAGGGTTTTCGACAGCCCTCTCTGAGGTGCGAGAAGGATGAGCGAACGGCGGTAGAGTGACGAGGATAGGACTTGGCAGTGTTTTTGTTTGGCTGGGATAAAATGCCGATTTTGCCCTAACTTTCTTGCTACTATTGACTAGTGGTGAATTTTGACTGTTAAGCAAAATCATTAAAATTCTATTTTTAAAACTAAAATTAAAAAAATTATCTTCTAGAGAAAATAAATGTTTTAAAAAGTTTTAAATAAAAATTTAATAACAAATTGTTGAGTAATTTCAGGCCGTATTTCACATAGTACATTTTGTGTTTAATTCCAGGATTGATAAATCAACAATAGTAAACTAAAACTAAAATACCTCTTTAAATTTTATCGTCCTTGGAAAGATGGACTGCTACCATCAACTAGTTTTCTCTTTTTTTTTAATTAAAAAAAATTGATTTTGAGAATTAAAAGCAGGGTATAAAAAATCGATAATATCGGCGATAGGAGTCCGATATTTCCACACACATCCAATAGGTTTTCGTCAAAAAATATCAATAATATCGCGATATTAGCGATATTATCGCGACATTGCTTGAAAGGCGACGCCGACGCCGATGGAGTAGACGGCGACGCCGATGGAGTAGACGGCGGCGGGCATGAGGGCCTTGAGCATCTGGATGAAGGAGACGGAGATGAAGATGTAGGCGGAGTTGGAGAGCAAGAGGGAGAGGGAGTAGAGAGCGCCGATGGGGACGACGGACGAGATGGTGATGATGATGTTCCTCGCGCAGGGAGATGGGTGCGTGCGATGGGTGCGTGCATGCTGCGGTGCAGAGAAGAGAGATGAGGAAGATATGAGAGAGAGCCGAGAGGGAGACAGAAGAAAAAGAAAAGAAAACAGAAAGAAGAAGAAAAGAAAGGAGTCACGGGGGAACAAAGAGAGAAAATAGAAGAGTGGAGGGGGGCTGCCACGTGGCCACTTCAGAAAGAAAGGGATCCAATGTTTTGGATCCTGATTGGGTAGTCAAAGAGGACCAATTTGATATATTAAAATGTTTAGGGGATAATTACACAAATATATCTTTATAAATGGGGGTGGATGTTACATATTGCCCTAAAAACTCCAAGTAATTACAACATCGTATTAGAATTGTAATTGATCCTTGGTAGATTTGGTTTAGAAATTCTATGTAATTTAGTGATTGTTTCATATTAGGTTTAGATTTGAATTTTTTACTCCATTCAGATTTTAAAGGATTATAATAGATTTAAAAATTTGTGAATTTTGATGAAGTTTAATAATTTATAAAACTTTTATGTAAAATTTTAAGTGAATTCCCTCAAATTTTCAGGGAGCGATTTGAGAATGTTTAAAATATTATGTGAAATATTTCTAATTTTTTCGAGTTTCCCAACTTTTTAAAAATCTCTTCAAATCAATTTCTAAATGAATACATTTGGAATGTATGAATTTCTTAAAAATCATGATCGAATACCCCTTAAACTTTAAATAATCACTTAAAATCCTGATTAAATGCCCTTAGATTTTTAAGGAGAATTAAAATGTTTATAAGCCCCAATTGGATGTACCACTTAATTTAACTAATTGACACAACACAACAAAACCAGTTAAGATTACAAATTAACACAAAAGACAACTTGATGCGAGGTCATATCTAAAAAACTTGCCGCAATAAGCCCCAATTGGTGTGTTTAAACTTTTTTCATTAATTACTACATATTTTCTACATTCACAATGTTTGTCAGCTCGCTATATAATCAACTTGATAATGTTAAATCCATCATGCAATGCATTTCCTTCCAATTTTTTGTGATAAAATAATAGATAATTAACTAAATAAACATCCTGCAAAGTTTCAATAAAAATTTCCAAGTTTTTCTTACAATTTCCATGGTTTCCATGTAATTTTTATCGATATTGATATTATCCCGATATTTCCATCGATATTTCCGTGTTTTCGGACTACCGATATTTCCGATATTACCGATATTTTCTTCCTTGATTAAAAGGATATAATCGTCACTCTGAAATTACCCTTTTAGGTTTGCCACGTGGCGTTCTAATTTCTGTGAGGTTCACAATTGCGTACTACGCTTCTAAGCGAGACCGTTTACCGTTAAACTGTTAGCCACGGAGCGCACAGAGCAAATCTTAGAGAGGGAGAGATGACGCCGATGCGATACCGCGCGGTCTTCCGGATTTCTCAGAGCAAAAACAGAGCACCATTTTTCTTCCAATTTCGTCCCTACTCTCAGTCCAATTATCAACAATCCGGGCCCGAACGGTTGGTCCAATTCAATGATCCAAATCCTCTGTTTGGCTGCCGAGAAACTGTAGGAAAGGAATAGAAAATAGTTGAAAACATGTGTTTGATTGCATTTCAGGTCTTCGTTTGGGATTGCGTTCGACATCGACGGGGTTATTCTCCGCGGCCGGGCTCCGGTGGGAGGGTCGCCTCGAGCTTTGAGGAAACTGTACGGACATTCAGGTGCACTAAAAACTTCATCTTTCTCCCTCTAAATTCAGAAATTTCGTTTATTTTTTAGAAATATGAAATAAAAATAGAGAATTTTGGTTTTGTATTATTGTGGTCGTTCGTTTGGTAGCAGCTACATTGGCTAGAGCGGACATGGCAGCAAGTTTGAATCCCGCTTCTCGTAGTTTAGATTGTAAAGAAAGGATGGTCTCACTAGCTTAATAAAACTATTGCTTCTTTGTAGGTACTTTGAAGGTTCCTTTTGTGTTTTTGACCAACGGTAAGACACCTAAGCGGTTTGTTTTCGTGTAGCATTGCGAAGAAACAGTATACATGATAAATTTCTATGGAAAGTGTATCTGCCCCCATTGTCATTGCATTGGATTTTTGTTCGAATTGCATTTGGTTGAGTAATGGTTTTCGTTGGAACAGGAGGTGGCGTCCCTGAATCAAGACGAGCAACTGAGTTAACTGAAATTTTGGGAGTTAACATCCTGCCTTCTCAGGTAATATTCTGAGATCTAATTCTTTGATTATTATGAGCATAAGGACGACGTTGTGTTGTCTCCCATTTTCTGTGACTGTAATTTGACTGATGGAACCTTTGGCATAGCTCTCTTTTCTGTGTTATGGTGGTGCAGGTTGTCCAGGGTCACACACCTTTTAAAAATTTGTTGACGAGGTATAAATCAGCTTCACATGAATCTTTTTCTACAGAGATTTTTTTAATTCAATCCCAATGCGTCATACACTTCTTCATCTTTCTAGGCATAAATCTTAGTCTGATCAATGGTCTCCTTGTTTCTGTGCTATCTTTGAGTAACAGTGTTATATCGTAGGAAATATCATGCAACCAAGGCCACAGAAATCGTTCTTACTTTACATGTTGGATGAGCTAGAGGGATCGAAAGTGGGTAGACAACTTAGACGAATCCAAAATTTGGGGGATATTTCGTGTTTGCCAAATTGAAATTCTTTGGTTTGGAAGTTCCAGAATTTTGTTTATGCTGGTACTGAATAATAGCCAAATTTGGAGATAAATCTCATCGAAGCTAATAGCTAACTCTTTTTCCATCGGCGACTCCAAAAGATGAAACTCCTGAGTAATGCTCACTCAGCTTGTTCCCATAGGTGAAATTGTCCCTCCGTGTCAAATAGTCATATCCTTTCCTATCGCATACCTCTGTTTAGTACTTGGATATCCATTTTGAGAGAGTTGAAAAAGCACTATCTCGTTGAAACGTTCTATACATCCACCCTTTAAGAGCATCTATCTCTTCACGGAGCCTTACTCCTCATTTTGTTATAATAAGAAATTCAAGTTTTCCTGTGTACATACTAGGGCCATGACTTTGTTTATGGTTCAGAGAATAACAATGTATTGACCTGTTTTCATCTTCTTATGTTATGTCTATTTTATCCTTTTTATTCAGATATGAAAATGAACTCATTGTTGCTCTGGGAAAAGGGGAACCGGCTCTTGTAATGTCTGAGTATGGTTTCAAGTAAGTTTTACCTTACAGTGTATGTCCGTTCTTAATTGTAGCATCTTCTGGTTTTGAATTCCATACCTTCTGTTGCTAGATTTTGTATAAGTAACAGATAGCTAAATTTATATTGGGTGGCAGAAAGGTTCTCTCATTAGATGAGTATGCATCGCACTTCAAGAATATTGATCCCGTATCCCAATATAAGATGTGGAGAACTAAGCAGACATCGGATTGCAGTAGCCAACACAAGGAGTCTGTGCCGAGATATGATGTTTATTCTGACAGGGTTAGTGCAGCTTTTGTTGTCAGCGATCCTGTGGATTGGGGTAGGGATATTCAGGTACTTCATTTCACTGCTTACAATGCAGTATTAAGGAATCATTGTGCGTTAGGATCTCAAATTATAGCTTCTTTTGGCATAGCAGTTTCATTTCCCACATAAATTGCCAAATTTTGCATGCTCATTATGAACTAGAAAGTAAAGTTTTGGGAGCTGCAATACCATCATGTTATTCCAGAAGGCCTCGATCATTTGTGTTCCTGCAAAAGCTCTGAGCTGGTTCATGAATTGGTTTAGGTTCTCTGTGACATTCTAAGATCTGGAGGGCTTCCTGGACAAGAGAATGGGCATCAACCACCTCTATATTTTGCCGCAGATGATCTTGAGTATCAGGTTGGTCAGTATGATTTTCCCTCTCTAAAGATGCTGGACCGTGAATATGGAGATATAGAAACAACCTGAGATTTGTTTGGTTCACCGTTGACCCATTTATCGTTAGAATAAACTGAAAGAGGAAACCCTTATTTAACTATTGTCCCATTATTTTTTCTTGAGTATGTCATCCGCTTGCTGAAGCCCATTGAACCTTGACTATTCCCATGAACATTTTTAATGAATCCTCATGTCTAATAAAAGGGTTCTATTTGGTTGATTTGCTACATTCCCTCACCTTTGGAAGAGTAGAAATCATTCACTCTGATTTTCATCACGAACTTACTTTTTTCTCAACTTGAAGTTTCACATGATGATTAGGATTGTACTGATAAGCTGCCTACATACAGGCTGCATTTCCTTCTGAGCGACTTGGAATGGGTGCCTTCAGAATTGCACTAGAAAGCATCTTCAACCGGTGAGACTGGCTGTTTTGTCATGCTTAATTGGTGTACCTTTTCAGTGATGCACATCTGATCGAATATTTAGTCAACGGGCTCTTCGGTTGTAACTACATGAGCCCATAAATGGCCAATACGATATCTTAGCATTGCTTCTTTGATCCCTTTTGAGAAGCCCGGTAATTGTTCATCCACTGAGAGTTTACAAAATGTAGTCACCCCCAACTGCGAGATGCATACAAGATCAAAATTGATGATGATTGAAGAAAGTTTAGCAGAGATAATTGATTTGTTTTGGGAAACTAAGCACAACTGAAATATGATTTTAAAATCTTGAACTACTTATATAAAAAAGCATGCTTATGCACTGAAACTCTGCTGTGTAGTAATATGATTTTTGTTTGGCTTTGCTGCAGAATTCACCATGATGCTCTGGAATATGTATCTTTTGGGAAGCCAAATCCGTTTGTATTTAAGAACACTGAAACTCTGTTGGCTCAGCTTCAACCATCTCATTGTGATAATGATATTACACCTACTGGAGACTCTCCGTCACGTGCTTTCAAAACCCTTTATATGATTGGCGACAACCATTCAGTTGATGTCAAAGGTGCTCGGCAGGTTTGTTTGTCTTGTTTCCTGTGGTGGCAAGTTTTTACTATTAAATGATTTGAATGTGCATTGACAAATCATCACACCTGATTCTCAGGCTGGACATCCTTGGTTTTCTATTTTGACGAGGACTGGCGTTTTCAAGGGGGAAGATAATCATGCTGAGTTTCCGGCAGACCTGGTAAGTTGGATATATATGTGTGTGCGCGTGCGTGCGTGCACATATTACTAGAATACTTGGTTGGGGGTGAAATGAATTCTACGCTAAGAAGTTCCTTCGCTTTCGTTCAATCTGTAGGTTGTAGATACTGTACAAGAGGCAGTGGACTACATTCTGAAGAGGGAAGGAACTTCTGTAGGTTGTTAACACTCATAAGCGCATTTGCTTTTACTACAAGAATGTTGAATGCAAGTGTTTTCGGTAGAAAAAGAAACCTAATTTGCTCGAATTTAATAAATACAAGAAATAATTGAGGGAGTTGTCACTTGCACCCTAAAAATGTCATCATGCATTCCTCTCGAGTGAAAAAAAAAGGGTGAAACAGCATGACACATTTTCGAGTGTTTACAACAAATTCCTGTTGAGAGTATTAAGGATTAATTACACTTTTGCATCCTCCTGGTTTAGAGCTTGTGACAATTTGGTCTGTAGCTTAAAAAGAAATATTGTTTTCTCTCCTGTTTTGGTGGATCTACAGCGGCAGCGGGGGTTGCAAGCTGCCAGGGTTTGTGTTTTTGCTTTTTTGCCTTGTTTTCTTTCTATTTTGGGCTCCAAAACCTGTTTTGGGCCATGTTTTGTTTTGTTTTGTTTTGAAGGTCCTTTTCTTTATATTGTACTCATCTTGTAATTTAACCTCCACTGGTGCACGCCACTTGTCATTTACCACAGTAATGGAAAGGAGTTGAGTTCTTATATGATGGTGTGGACTTGAACCTCGTTAGTAGCTAATATAACATCTTATTTAACAAAATGTTTGACAAAAAAAAAAACCTCTACTTGTGTACATTTACTTTGTTGGTAATAAAATTTACCTTTTAACCAAAGAGTCATGCTCTCCTACGGCCATCTCCAACCGAAGGGTCTAGAGGGCCAGAGGATCAAAATAGCCCAAAAACCGTCTCCAACCGAGGGCTAGGTCAAAAGACTCGTGGGCCCCACAGGACAAAAAATGGCTAAAGGGCCAATCGGCTGGCCCAACCCAACCAGCCCCGGGCCGAGCCATAATTTCAAACACAAAGGCTAGCTAATGGCAGTTACCGTTGGATTTGAATTTTATTTTTTTCAGCCAAATTTTTTTAAAAAAAATCTTTTTTTTCTTATAAATACTTAAGCCATTCCTACACTATTTGTCACATAATTTTCACCATTCCTACACCATTTCATTTCTCATATTTTCTTACCTCTTCCAATAATCTTTCCTTCAATTTTTTCAATAATTTTCAAATGGTCTCATCTGCAATGAAAGGTAGGGAAGAAGATGAAGCTCTTTGCAAGATAGATGGGTCTCAGAAGATAGTGTGAGGGGGACTTCTCAAACAAGTGAAGGTGTTTGGACTCGTGTGTCCAAAAAATAATATGAGTTCTACGAAGGCACCACTCCACCGAATACCCGAAACCACGAAAGTTGTTCTTCAAGATGGAAGAAACATCTTCATCCAAGTTTGAATAAATGGCATCAAGCATTGTTAGCAGCGACAAGTAGACATGAAAATGGCGATAATTACTACGACGAAGTAAGTGTTTTCACAATTTATTTTAAATATTTAATTATATTACATTTAATTTCATAAATTAATTTCCTTTAATAGGAAAATGAGGGAAATTATGACCTGGCGGCATTTGTTTACCTCCGACTATACTCCTACAATGGGGGATGATTAAGATGATGTTGATTATGGACTTTAAATTTAAGTTGTTGTAGTTTTTAAATATAAGTTGTAGTTTTTAAATTTAAGTTGTAGCTTTAAAATTTTAGTTGTAGTTTTTAAATATAAGGTGTAGTTTTTTAATTTAAGTTGTTGTAGTTTTTAAATTTAAATAATAAATTATGTTTGGCCCTCAGTTGAAGATGGTTTTTTGTCACAGGGCTATGTTTGGCCTTATGACCATTTGGACCTCAGTTGAAGATGGTAAGAAATATGGCCCTGCACTGTTCATTAAAATATTAGGTCATCTCCAACCGAAGGGTCCAGAGGGTCAGATGGTTGAAAATAGCCCGAAAATCGTCTTCAACCAAGAGTTAGGCCAAGTGGCTCGTGGGCCCCACGAGACAAGAAAAGGCCAAAGGGCCAACCGGCTGGCCCAACCCAGCCAGCCAGCCTCGGGCTGGGTTATACATTCAAATGCAACGGCTAGCTGACGTCAGTTACCGTTGGATTTGAATTTTATTTTTTTTCGGCCAATTTTTTAAAAAAAAATCTCATTTTTTCCTATAAATACCTAAGTCATTCCTACACCATTTCAATTCTCATATTTTCTTACCTCTTCCAATAATATTTCCTTCAATTTTTTCAATAATTTTCAAATGGCCTCATCTGCAATGAAAGGTAAGGCTTGGACCCGAAAAGAAGATGAAGCTCTTTGCAGGGCTTATAGATGGGTCTTGAAAGATAGCGGAGCAAAATGCCTTTGCTGCAGAAAAATGGAACCGTAGGCATGAAGAATGGGCCAAACAAAAATACAAGAAGAGATGGATGATAGGAATATGCAAAAGAACACTTCAGATTACACTCCAATGAGTAAAGCCTATTTTGATAGGATAAAGAGGGAAAAATGACCGGGCAGCAATTGTTTAACTTCGACTATACTCCTATAATGGCGGATGATGAAGATGATGTTGATTATGGACTTTAAATTTAAATTGTTGTAGTTTTTAAATTTTAGTTGTAGTTTTTAAATATAAGTTGTAGTTTTTAAATATAAGTTGTAGTAGTTTTTAAATTTAAGTTATTGTAGTTTTTAAATTTAAATAATAAACTATGTTTGGCCCTCGATTGGAGATGGTACGAAATATGACTCTGCACGATTCATTAAAATATTAATTTCTTGGAGGGCCAGAGGGTTAAAATAACACACCCCGACCCGGAATGTCAACTAGGACTCTGAATCGAGCTGTGTTGGCCGACACCAGGAAGGTGACGAAGCCATAAAGTGTAGTGATGTGGAAAATGTGAATAAATTTAAATCTAAAAGTGCATAAATACAATAGTGTGCAACAGAAGTGATAATAATAAGAAAATGCGAATAAATAAAAACTAAAACTAAACTTATTTAACTAGAGATAATATGTAAGTGTGTGAAAGTAATCAAGTATAAGATACATGCATATTAGAGCATAGGTAAAACGAAAGTGCAGTCGAACTAAGTAAGTACTAATTATACAACTGGAAGAAGATCCCTACTTTTATTTATGGAAACGTCAAAACCATCGTGTAGTCCTCGAGAGCCACCAAAGATGAACAACTACCTAGAACCTGGAGGGGTGCAAAACAGAAAGGTGAGTGGGAAAAAACAAAGCGTTTGAAAACATATTTATCTTTATGAACATAATAACCCCTCTCCGTAAAACCCGTATAATTTCCAGAAAATACTACTACGTAGGTATGAAAACCAATGCACAAGAGTAGCGAAAACTGAAGTATGTCATGTCATGATAACTCAGCAATAATAAATGTAAGCCAGGTGTGAAACCACTATAAAATAGTATGTCAGTCGGAGTCACCTAACGTGACCTGTACAATTGGACATGTAGCTCATCAATCTAAGCTAGCACACGAGTCGGAGTCACCTAGTGTGACCTGTACGACAGGCTGGGTATAAATATGTACACTCAAGTGCTACGATCACGTGAAGGCTGTGTGATAATTCGCGATTAACCTACGAGTCGGAACCACCTATTACAGTCTGTATAACAGGCTAGCACCAGACTTAGATCCAAGATGAGCGTGCGGTGCGGGAAATGAACAATCACGTGAAGGCTGGCCCCAGCCCCAAGCGGGAGCACTAATACCGGGATGCAGCCATGATGAGCTCTAAACAAATGTGTGCATACAAATACAATACAACCCATTCAATCACATAATACTCACCTGAAGCTTACCTGAGTCTCCGCAACATCACACAATACAATTCACAAGTGTAACAATGCAATATTTAAAATGTAACTTATTTACGACATGGCAAGCAAAGCATAGTTCCATATAAAAACGTTTCTAGAAACTATATATATATATACCAAATGGGTGCGGAAGCTATATCTACTGACAATGATAGAAATTATGGGGACAACAGTCAAGACTACAGTCATTATGATCATTGGGTTTGCAGATATCATACCAAAGGCTATTTACAGCATGGAAGAATTCAATGAAAGCTTAATCGGTATTTACCTTGAATTTGAGGTACTCAATGAATTGATCTGGAGTTAAAATCTTATGCTATTCAAAATCAGTAGTTATGAAAATATTCTTCATAATGAAAATAATGAATTAAAAATAATGATGCAGATAGATTTATTGAAAATCAAATGTAGACTTACAATTTTTGTCTAATGATAATTGTTGAGAATGGAAAATGAAATGGTGCTCGCAGGCATCCTTGATATTTTTTTTGAAAATAAAAGTGTTTACAAATTTTGACTGAATAATTCTCAGTTGAGTATTGCTTATGTTCTGGTTCTAGAGAATACGCAGAAGTTTCAACCTCATCAGAAAGGGAAATGAGCTTGAAAGATATAGCCGAGAGGCCTTGAGATGTCATGCTTGAAGATTAAAGCGAGAATCACACTCTGCATGTGCTGTAGGGTGGAAATGTGCCAGAGACTGATGATGCTGTCAGAACACTGTGGAATCACGCGTCTTCTTTTCTAAAATGAAATGATGGCTACTGCTTATGAATAGTGAAAAAATGATTTTACTATTCATGAATAGTAAACTATCTGGAATCATTGTTGATGATGACTACTGTCTTTTAGTGTCATCTACTGGAAATTATTACATGATAAAACTGTTTATTCACATGCCGATTACAAATCAAATGGGTCTTGAAAATCTTGATAATATTCCCATGGGGTCTTCTGGCTGGCTGGATTGATTGGATGTTGTAATGATGCATCTGATGAATTTGAATCTGAGTCTTCTTATTCATTGTGAAGTAGAGTTGCTTTTGTCATTAGTTGTTGAGCCAAATCTTTAAGTTAAGAGGATTTTTCTTTCTTTTTTGAACTTGTAGATTTGGACGATTTGGTAGTGCCTTTAAGAGATGATGTCTGATAAAGATTGTTCTGGAATATTTGGCAATGCCTTCTTTGATTGTGCTGGAATAGCTTAGATTGGTTGTGCAGGAATGGCTGCTTGAACTGGAGTGGGAGGAAATTCTGATTGAACCAAACTGATGATCTTTTCGAGGTTGAATTTGTCCCACCATTTGACTGCTCGCTGTCTATAGACTTCGCCAGTTTCAACTTCATAATTCCACTTCATTATCCACGGGATCTTGTACTTGGCCATGAAACAATGGGAGTAGTGTAATCCTGTAGTTGAATCTGCTGCGATCAAATTTTTGTTGGAAACCATTTGAAAGAACTGACATTAATTCTTCGGGTAACAAACTAGCTATTAGACTGTGAATTGACCACCATTTAGGAAACCATACTGGAAAATTCAATCTGAAATTTCTGTTAAAAGTTATGAACCATGAATGACTAAAGTCTACTGTCTAGTGAAGAAAAATATTAGTCCATGCTTGGATATAATCAAAATAATTATAAGTGTTATTGGGTAGTGATGTATTTTGAGAATGAAGGGGTTTTAGCTGGTAAAAGGGGAGTCCCCATTTTGTTTAGTGAGGAATTTTCCAATGTGAAGGTAATGGTAAATGATTTTATTTTCATGGGTTTTACTAAAGATTGGTTTGATAGAGATGGATTTTGTCTCCATGAGAATGGCTTGGTAATATTTGAGTGTTTTATATGATTCTGTGAGTTGGTAATGGAAGTTTGGTGGAAACACTATTTTGGCTATTTTCTCGGGGGCTTGTTCTTGGTTGATATTGAAAGGGATACTGAAAGGGTATTCCATTGGGTTTTTATTAACATATAGGGATGTTTTGGTATAACTGGTAGACTGGGATGAAGTGGGATAGGTTGGAGATGAATATGGATCATAGAGGCTGGCTAATGCCGTTTGATAATTTGGTCTATGTGTTTGGTAATTTGGCCGAAAGATGCCAACTATGGATCCTAATAGTGTGAAACGGTTGGTAATGGCTAGGGTCGATGAGGAACCGGGAATAGATTCCTGTTTTACTCGTGGTGGTGGTAGAGTGGCCAGAAGTCTCCTATGGCTATTGCTTTTGTTGGTTGACATTCTTCCTCTGCAAAAGTTCTCTAGTTAGGAAATCGGAGATGCAATTTTGGCTGCTTTTAATATATTCAATATCAAAATAAAAAATACTTAATATGGTTTGCCATCGTACAAAAATCTGTTTTGATGCAATGTTTTGAACATCTTTTTGTAAAACATGTTTTGCGGATTTGCAATCGACACGGACTAAAAAATTTTGATTTAATAGATCATCTTGAAATTTGCTAATGCATCATACAATAGATAATATTTCTTTCTTAATAGTACTATAATTACTCTGTGCAGATTTTCATACTCATAAATGGAAACGAACAATTTGTTTAGGAGAGTCGAAAGAAGTTGATTGCTTGAGGATACCTCCATAACCAATGTCAAAAGCATCAGTTTCAACTATCTTAAATGAGTTGGGAGTTGGAATGATCAATTTCAACTATCTTAAATGAGTTGGGAGTTGGAATGCCAAGGCAAGGCAAAGTCTTGACATGAGTTTTTATCTGTTTGACAATAGATGTATGAACTGAAGACCAGGATGGAGGGTTATCTTTGAGTCGATCAAACAAAGGTTTACATTGTTGATGTAAATAAGGATAAAATTCTGATATATAATTTAAAGAGCCAAGAAATCTCTGAAGTTGAGTTTTATCAGTAATCTGATCAGGGAATTTATCAGCAAATTGAATAACTCTATCAATAGGTTGGATGGTAGATCTATGGATATTATATCCTAAAAATCTAATGTTCGTTTAAAACAACTTGATCTTAGATGCAAAGACAACTAATCCATTAGACTTAATTATTCTAGCAAACAGATGCAAATGTTTCCAATGTTCGTCTATTGACTTTGAATAAATAAGAACATCATCAATATAAACAAATAAAAATGGTTATATTGATTAAAAATCTCATTCATTATATTTTGAAATTCACTTGAAGCATTCTTGAGGCCGAAAGGCATTACATTCCATTCATAATGTCCGAAAGGAGTTACAAAAGCTATTTTATATTTATCATTTTCATGAATTTGAATTTGCCAAAAGCCTGATTTGATATCAAATTTTGAAAACATAACTGCTCGAGAAAGTCTCTTTATCAAATCTCTTTTGTTGGGGATTGGATACCGAATCCATTCCAAAACTTCATTCAAAGGTTTGTAGTTAATAACTAATCGATGAGTTCCTCTTTCTAATTCTACATTCTTCTGAACATAAAATGCAGGGCATGACCATGGAGATTTACTTTTCGTAATGATACATTTATTAAGAAGTTCATGGATTTCTGTCTTACAGAATTCTAAAACTTCTTGACTCATTTGAATTGGTCTAGCCTTAGTTGGAATTTTTTATTCGTTAAAATCCTTTATATAAGGAAGTTTAACAATGTGTTGTTTTCGATGCCAAAAGGCATTGGGAATATCGAAACAGATGTCATTGACAAGTTTCTTTTGAAAATTATCAATAGTTTCTAACAAAGATTTATTTGTTAGCTATTCTTCAATTCGTTTGTGATTAATTTCTTCCTTTAAAAAATTAAGTTGTTTTGATTTATGATTGATTAAGTTGATGGATCGCGATATGCTATCCTTTTGGAGATGTCTTAATTTTTTTGGATAGGTTTCCCTGCAGAACTCAAATGTGACTTTCTGTCCTAAAATTTTTATGGTAATCCTATTGTGATGAACTTTAAAAGGATATATGAGGGCTAGAAATGGAAGACCTAAGATAACTGGGTCAGAAATATTTTTGATTAAAACAAATGGAGTTTTGAAACAAACATTATTTTGACAAACATATGCTTTGGGTATTTCATATTTTAATTGCATTGGTGACTGGTTAGCAGCACTAAATATTTCTGATGACTTATGAAAATACTTAGGAGGGTTTAACCCTTCTTGAATACAATTCAAATCTGCACCAGAGTCAATCAAAGCAATTGATTCAAAATGAAAATCATCAATTATTATTTTAATTTTAGAATACTATTTTTGGATTCTTATCTTGTCTAAAAGACTTAAAATTAAATTTCATGTGGATGATTGGTCATCGGAGTTGTGATCCGAAGAAGAACTACTTTGTTCTTCATCATTGTTATTGACAAGTGTTTGGGTTCGGACTTTACTAAGGTGTGTACGAATTTCTAGGTTCTCATATTTTAAAACCCTAATTTCTTCTTTAGGTTCTCATATTTTAAAACCCTAATGTCTTCTTTGATTTTATTAAATTCATGTTGTAGATCTTTAATTGTGATTTCTTTCTTAATCTTATTGAACCTTTCTAAGGTTTTGCTAAGAGAAATTATTGGGGTTAATTGGGTTTGGCTAGTGCCAGGTTGTTCTGAAGAAACTAATTTCTTTAGTTTCTTAAGATAGAAAGATTTAAGTTTAGGGTCATCGACTTTACTTATTAATTCAATGAGAAGATCTTCTTGTTTATTAAGGACTGAGATTTTTTTACAACATGCATCGGTACATCCTATCTTGATGTCAAGAGATGAAGAATCACTTGAAGGGTTATTATCTTAAGAGGATAATTCCAAATCATTTTCAGATTGACTATGGTCGGTGTTCCTAAGTTCTAGGACTTGAATTAACTGAAGTTTCTCTTCCTCAAAGATCTTCAATTGGTTGATTGTTTTCTTAACTCGGCATTTATTGGCATAATGGCCAAATTTACCACATTTGTTCTTGATTTTTGGAGCGGATTTTTTCAGATGGTTTCCTTCTCCACTTGTTGGATTTAGGTTTTTCATAAAATTTATTGGTTTCAAAATGTTTATTTTTAGTTTTATATTTATTGTATTTAGGGGATTGTCTAGCTGAGTACTTGTTGGAGTACTTTTGATAGACTTGTGATTTTTTCTTCTTATTAGAAGGAGCAATTTGAGGTAATCCGTATTGTTCATAGAATGTGCCAAATTCGTATTTAGCGATGGCTTTATCTTTGTTAACTTGTTTTGAAATTTTCATATCGATACACATTTTCAAGCATTCTTTGTGAATGATATTAATTATATTTCCATAAGTAAGGTTATGATATGGTTGATACCATCTTCATTTACTAAGACATTTCTAATTTTGTGTACAAAAAGATTTGGTAATCCATTTATAAATTTTTCTTTCCAAAATGGTTGATTATTGTCTTCTCTGAGCATGACTCTAGACATGAACACATCTTTATACCATCTAAAGTCGCTTAGAGTTGGACATCTCAGATTGCTGAGTTGATCATGAATTCTAGAAGTAACATTACTAGGTGTTCCTATGAAGTGTTCTATAATTGTGAAGAGTAATGTATTTACTGCGTCTGGGACCCCTTGTCCAATGTGCTTATCAAAAATAGGTATTCCTTCTTCATCCTTTTTAACAGCATTTTTTATCTCATTTCTGGATTGTTCAGTGAGATGTTTCTCCCACCAGGAATGGAGCATTCCCGTAAATCTAGTGACCAAAAGGTCGACAACATGAGGTTCGCTAAGATTATGATTGGTAATATAGCTATTAGCAACCATAAAGATGTGTTGGAGATTATTAAGAAGCTCTTGTTCTGACAAACCATCTATATTCCATTCATAAAGTTTATCAAAAGAGACAAAGAATTAGTTTTGGATATTTCGTTCTTCAAATTGAATGTCGGGAGGTGTTGGTCTAGGATACCAATTCTTGGTAAGAGATGTTGGATTGACTCGTATGTTGGTAATTCTTTTAAGTTCAAGATTTTGAAAAGCGTGTTCAACTTTTCGAATAGAATTTGAATCATTGGTTGACTCCGAGGATGTTGAAGATATTTCAGAAGATGATTCTTCTGGATGGTTTAAAACATGAACTGTTTTCTCCTTTTTTAATTCTAATAGCATTTGTTCTATTTTATGAGTTGTAGATGTTGTTTTTAAGGCTACTGTCTTTGATGGGAAGTTAACCAGGGGTTTTTCCCTGATTTCAAACGTTGCCTAGGAAAGCCTATCAATTTTTGTTTCTATTTTATCTAATTGTTTACCAATGGTATGAAGACTCTGATTAGTGAAGTTATTTTGTTCAATGACTGGTTTTACTCCCGCATCTTCCTTAGGAAGCTTAAAAGGAGTAGCTGGAATTTGCGTATTAGCATTTTTGATAAGAATGGTTTCTTGTGGAGGATGATTAGAATAGACAATAGTTTTGTCTTCTTTAAGCCAATTTTCTTTAGTTATTACTTCTAATTTTTTGTCAGACTCGTAGTACTTTTCGACATAATCAAAGAAAAATACTTCAACTTTGTGGGATTTCATAAAACTGGTCCATTCTTTGTAAATTTCCAGTTTCTGTTCTTTTGTATATTTATTTCTAAAGATATTTCTTCTGGGAATATTTTCAATAGATTCAATATCAGCATTAATCTTTTTCCTATCCCATTTAAAAGGTTCAGTTTTTGAAGGTTTATTTAAAACTAGAAGTTGATGATTAATCTGACTTGCTTCAAAATCAGATTATGTAGGAGAAGTCTGTTCTCCTTGATCTTGGGTATGAGGTTGATATCTCGGGTGTGTAACCTGAGATGTGGTTTCTACTGACTTTAACTTGATGTTAATCAAGTCATTGATTAATTCTTGCTAAGTAACAGAAGAACTTGTTTCTACATTTTTTAATTTCCTATTAGCTAATGAATTGATTAATTCTTGATCTTGACCCATCCTATCGGTTGGTATGGATCCTGAAAAAGAATTTTTGCTAGGAGCGAATGATTTATGTGAATGAACTGACTCACAAGATCTTCTTGATGGTCGGTCAAAATTAATTTTAACAGTTCCGTCAAAATATTGTTCTATGTTATCTAGATTAACTAAACTGTTTTGGATTGCTACAAGTTTTCTTTCATTAATCAAACACTAATCTGAAGGTAGACTGATTTCTAACCACCTAATGGTTCTGGGAACTTTAATGTTTGCATTTTCGTGATTTGTTTGGATTAAAAGTGTATGATCTCTAGGACTTTTGGTTAAAGCTTGAAAATTCATGTTTGTGCCAGTGACTTTGTAATAGACTCGGTATATTAGTGCCAAGGGCTGTGTTTCTTCAAGGACTTGGTATCCTGAAGTTTTGATATTTAGGATAAGTGTTTTCAGCATATGGGGGTCTGAAAGACTTATAGTAAGATCTAGAAAGCAATCAAAATGGATAGGTCCATTGTAAAGACTAGATTCAATCATTTCAAGTATACTATCATTAAAATTAGTGAATCTAGCATCTCAGAGACATAACAAAATAGAGGTGTTAAGGCCTCTACATGTTATATTCCAATCTCCAAAATCGACACTATCATCAGTTTGAAAATCAAGTTTTTGTTCTTCATTAACAATATCTGGAATAAAGCCTAAACTTGATCTAGAGCTAGTGCTGACCATTAAATTAGATCTAAATAATCTACTCATAAAGTTCACAAATCAAACAAGCAAAATACAGAAAACTTATACCGATTCACCTTCCTCGTGCTTTAGCTAAACTTCTTCCCCGCTTATGCCTCTCCTGGGACTTATTGTTTGGATAGGGAATTGAACAAACGACTATGAGGACCGACATATAAGATAGACTGTAAATTGAAGGGTTGAAAATGAACCTTATTTGTGTGTGTGTGTGTGTGTATAAAACAAATGCCCACTCATCCTTCTGTTTTGCGCCCCTTCAGGTTCTAGGTAGTTGTTCATCTTGGTGGCTCTCGAGGACTACACGGCGGTTCTGACGTTTCCATAAATAAAAGTAGGGATCTTCTCCCTGTTGTACTTAGTTAGTTCAACTGCACTTTCGTTTTACCTAGGCTCTGATATGCGTGTATCTTATACTAGATCACTTTCACACACTTACATATTATCTCTAGTTAAATAAATTTAGTTTTGGTTTTTATTTATTCGCATTTTCTTATTATTATCACTTATGTTGCGCACTCTTGTATTTATCCACTTTTAGATTTAAATTTATTCACATTTTCCACATCACAACACTTTATGGCTTTGTCACCTTCCTGGTGTCGGCCAGCACAACTCGACTCAGAGTCCTAGTTGACATTCTAGGTTGGGGTGTGTCATAAAACGAGCCTTATGGCCCTCATTCGATTGGAGATGGCTTTCTTGGAGGGTCAGAGGGCTCGCCCTCTGGCTCTTCAAGAAATTAATAGTTTAATTAACAGTGCAGGGTCATATTTCTTACAATCTCCAACCGATGGCCAAAGGGCCATAGGGCCAAACATAGCCATGTGAGAAAAAATCATCTCTAATCGATGACCAAAGGGTCATAAGGCCAAACATAATTTATTATTTAAATTTAAAAACTACAACAACTTAAATTTAAAAACAACTACAACTTATATTTAAAAACTACAACAACTTAAATTTAAAAACTACAACTTATATTTAAAAACTACAACTAAAATTTAAAAACTACAACAACTTAAATTTAAAGTCCATAATCAACATCACCTTCATCATCCACCATTGTAGGAGTATAGTCGGAGGTAAACAACTGTTGCCGGGTCATAATTTCCCTCCTTTTCCTATCAAAGTAGGTTTATTCATTGGAGTGTAATCCGAAGTGTTCCTTTGCATATTCATATCATCCGTCTCTTCTTGTATTTGTTTGACCCATTCTTCATGCCTACAGTTCTTTTCTTCCGCGGCAAAGGCATTTTGCTCCGCTATCTTCCGAGACTCATCTATAAGCTCTGCAAAGAGCTTCATCTTCTTTTTGGGTCCAAGCCCTACCTTTCATTGCAGATAAGGCCATTTGAAAATTATTGAAAAATTTGAAGGAAAGAATATTGGAAGAAGTAAGACAATATGAGAATTGAAGTGGTGTAGGAATGGTGAAAATTATGTGACAAATGGTGTACAAACGACTTAGGTATTTATAGGAAAAAATGATATTTTTTTTAATTTAAAAAAAAATCAAATCCAACGGTAACTAATGTCAGCTAGCCGTTGCATTTGAATATATAGCCCGGCCCGAGCCCAACTAGCTGGTTGAGTTGGGCTAGCCGGTTGGCCCTTTGGCCATTTTTTGTCCCGTGGGGCCCACGAGCCCCTTTGGCCTAGCCCTTTGTTGGAGACAATTTTCAAGCTATTTTCGACCTTCTGGCCCTCTTGACCCTTTGGTTGGAAATGGTCTAGGCTGGCCAGATTGCTCGTTTTAGCCATCTAGCCCTCCAAGATATTAATATTTTAATGAACAATACAGAGCCATATTTGCCTCCATCTCCAACCGAGGGCCAAAGGGCCATATGGCTCGTTTTAGCCATGTCACAAAAAATCGTCTTCAACCGAGGGCCAAACATAATTTATTATTTAAATTTAAAAACTACAACAACTTAAATTTAAAAACAACAACAACTTATATTTAAAAACTACAACTTATATTTAAAAACTACAACTTAAATTTAAAAACTACAAATTAAATTTAAAAATTACAAATTAAATTTAAAAACAACATTAACTTAAATTTTTTAAATTCATAAAAAAAATTTGGCCCAAAAAAAAAAAGAATCCAACGGTAGCTAGCCATTGTATTTGAATATTTGGCCTACCATTCCTGTCGAATATAACCGACATGAATAATGAAAATTCTGGCCCGGCTCGGGGCTGGCTGGCTGGCTGATTTGGGCCAACCGGTTGGCCTTTTGACTCTTTTTGTCCAGTGGGGCCCACGAGCCTTTTAACCAAGCCCTTTGTTAGAGACAGTTTTCGGGCTATTTTCGACCCTTTGTCCCTTTGGACCCTTCGGTTGGAGATGGCCTAAAGTCCTCATTTTAAGGCTTAAAATATTTGACAACTTAATAAAGCAAAACAATAAAATGAGTAGAAATTAGTTTATGCATTTGGTTCTCATCCTCAAAATGAAGGCCTTAGAAGAACAAGAGACTTAAACAAAAAAAAGTAAAAAAGATAAGATTGCAAAAATGACCCTGGAATGTACAAATTGTTACGCCATTGATCCATCCGCTCGTCAAACTATTAAATTAACCATAATTTTCTAACGGAAAAGGATCCTCGCCGGATTCTTTTTCTAGGGATCCTGGAGATCCTGTGATCATGATCGTTCATCGTATATCGTACGGTTAGTTTTCGTTAAGTACTATTTATATTTAATTTTATATTTTAAATTTAAAATAATTTCTGACCACACGATATACGATGAACGGTCACGATCACGGAATCTCCAAGAAAATGATCTTCCTTTTCTAACATACCACTCAGTCGGCCAATTTTTTGCTTACGTAAACACCAAAATGTCTTGTAGGTTATTTTTCACGGAATTGGATCCTCTCTTGAGCAAAGGCTCGGGATCCTCTTAACCCACTAAGATAGACCGTTGGATTTTGATCCCATGTTTGTAGTTGTTGGATCAAAATTCAATGGTCCGTCTTATTGGGTCAGAAGCATCCCGAACCTTTCGTCAGGAGAGGATCCAATTCCATTTTTCACCCCTCCTGCTCCTAATACAATTTAAGCACCAGAAGGTCCGGAACCTTCGACCAGCCCCCACCCAAACGAAAAACCGCAATAACATGTTGTCAATTGTTACTTGAGAGCTCAGTTCGAAGAATCCATGGAACCTGAAAGCAAGGGACTCAAGACAGCTGAAGAAGGAGAAGGAGACTACATTGTTATTTCAGAGGTGGGACGAGGCTCTTTCTCCACCGTGTCAAAAGCCGTGCACCGCCAAAGCGGCCAGGTGGTGGCTCTCAAGCAGGTCCACCTCTCGCGCCTCAACCGCCACCTCAAGAATTGCTTGGATTGCGAGATCAATTTCCTGTCCTCCGTTAACCACCCCAACATCATCCGCCTCCTCAATTCTTTCCAGGTTTTCAAGTTTTTCTGCGTCGCGGTTAACTGCACTGATTCTGACGCGGAAATGCTATCAAATAAATATGTTGTCGATATTGTTGATATTATTGATATTGCGAACATACACTTGTCAATATGCGGTCGGTTTGGTTGTGGATACGTTAATTTGTCTGCAAGTGCAGTTAACCGCAACTTACAAGTACTGTTTAATTTGGTTGCACGAAGTTGAGCTTATGTCTTTATTGCAGGATGAAGGTTGTGTATTCATGGTGTTGGAACTCTGTGATGGGGGAAATTTGGCTGCGTATATTCGGCGTCACGGAAGAGTTGAAGAACATATTGCCAAGAGATTTATGCAGCAGCTCGGTAGCTTCTTATTCGTATTGTTCCCTGTGAATTTGTAATGGGAATCCACAGCGCTTCGATTCTCTGGTCTGAAAATCTAATCAATTTCTTGTTATGCTTGCAGGGGCGGCGTTGGAAATACTACATTCGCACCACATCATTCATAGAGACTTGAAACCAGAGGTAAAAACAAGAGTCTACTGAAAGATGGGAACAAAATGCAGTTTCATATTCGTATTTTTTGAACTCGATTCTGTTGATTTTTTCGCTCGCATCCAAATCTGTAGTATTGAATTGGTTTGTTCAAAAATTGCCTACAT
Organism: Malus sylvestris; assembly: GCF_916048215.2. Lineage (NCBI taxonomy): Eukaryota > Viridiplantae > Streptophyta > Magnoliopsida > Rosales > Rosaceae > Malus > Malus sylvestris. The sequence goes on from NC_062266.1 coordinate 26,088,499, forward strand.
TGTGATTTTGTTGTACTAGAACATTCTACTCTCTGGCACTCAAGATGATGTGGTGCTAAAGGTAGCTGATTTCGGTCTCTCGAGGTAAACTCTAGCAGAGAGATCCTTATGTGGAAATTCATCCGCTAACCCGTTTAGTATGATTCAAAAGCAACCAACTGTGGTAGTTTCATCCCTTATTACCTTTTCTTTTCTACATTGTACAGAAGTTTACATCCAGGTGATTATGCCGAGACAGTTTGTGGATCCCCATTGTACATGGCGCCTGAAGTTCTTCAGTTTGAAAGATATGACGGGAAGGTGCGGTCTTGTCTATAACTGGTGCCATTTTCCCCTTTCAATCACGATGAGTCAAAATTGACGGGTTCAGTTCATAGGTTGACATGTGGAGTGTTGGTGTAATTCTTTTCGAGCTTCTCAATGGTCGCCCTCCTTTCCCTGGTAGGACTAATGTTCAGGTACTAACTTCTGCTTTTCATTGTAAAAGGTCCCTTTAGTCACACTTGCCCAGATCGTTGATAAATTTTACTTTCCAGGTGCTTAAGACCATCAAGTCATCCACATACCTTCCTTTTGACCAAGTCATCCTTTCTAGACTGCATCCTGACTCCGTCGATATGTGTTCAAAACTGTTGTCTCGAAATCCAGGTTTGGCGTTTTACCTTCCTCAGTTTCATACGTCCTTTCTAGATCGCATCCTGACTCTGTATGTGTTCCAAACTGGCTATGCATTATGTTTAGCTATTCTCTGATGTATTTGATGCGCTGTTGCAGTTAAGCGCCTGTCCTTCAGTGAATTCTATTCGCACAGGTTTTTTCAAGGTTTTTGAGAAGAATCGAGATGCGAAAACATTTACAGGAACACAAATGTTGTAGCACTCTGTACATAAAGTGATTTTACTGTTGTGTATGATTCCCAAACCGATAAATTGCGTTAGAAGAGGTGTTGAACTGAAATGTCAAGATTCCAAGCTCCGTTGTGCAATTTCGCTGTTTAAGGTAATTGTTTTGGTTGTAACTATGAGCGTAGAAGTTGCAAGTGTTCTTCTCGTTCCTGTTATGCATCAAGTAAAATTGTGTTTGCAGGCGTAGTGTTCCTGTGTGTTTTCGAATTTATGCATACATAGGTCTCGGGTTTGAGACTTGGGAGCAGCCTCTCCATAAATGGAGGTAAGGCTAGCCGACATTCACCTCTCCCAGACCCTGCGTAAAGCGGGAGCCTTGTGCACTAGGTACGACCTATAGAATATCATCAGGCATCAGCAAATGCGATATAAAAGGAGCTACTTCTTATTTACGAGATCATTCATATCAGCAAAAGCATCAAGAAGGATGCGTGTGTTCAACGAAATCAGGTCTAGCCTACAGATCTCAGAGATTAGCATATAGCCAATAACGGCATCAAGGATTAGCTTCCGAATTTTGTGTTCATGTGTAATCTACATTCTCACAGCATTTCAGCAATGCTTGTTAAAAATTGTCTCGATAACGCTCTGAGCTATAGGGTGATAAGTCTCGCGAGCGGCTGCAAACACCTGTTTCGCCAAAATCTTCTCTTCTTCCTTTCCATTGCCTTCCACAAGAGCACTGTAGAGGGGGACAAGGTACTTCTTCCTCCCAACTTCCTTCAAAGTTCTTTCCACCTCGCCGAAGTAGTCTTTGCACTTGGAAGCAATGGCCAGCAGGAGAAATGTCACCTTCACGTCATAATCTCTCGATTCTGACAGCCTGAAGCGCGAGTTCAACTCTACAATCTGCAAATACATAAATCATGATGAGACAACATAAAAAGTTTGGTGAGATTCGACGGTAAAATGGGAACTGAAGCTGACTCAGAAATAAGTTCTAATAATTGACAATTATAACATCTTCGGTTCTGAGAAAACAAGAAGATCTGTACATAAATTTAACTTTTCAAATATAGAAAGAACACGAAAACGCGAAACTTACTAAGCTCAGTATGATTACCTAGGAATTGCCACAGCATTGCAGAGCTTAAACAAACTAAGAAATTAACTACAAAAAGTGTGTTGAAGGCCGCTATAAAATCATGGTAATATGAAAATCTTAGAAGAGAAGAAACACAACAGTACCTGTGAAGGTTCAATAGACTTGGGGAGGTTCTCCAAGTAGAGTTCCCACTCCTGCCCTCTCCAGTCAGCAACTTCATCCGCCCCTGGCATCCTACCAAACTTAAATTCATTTGCCATGGACACAATCTTTGCATATATGTTAGAAACCGGTTCATACGCATCAGGAGGGATACCAGTGCCCTCAGTCCACAACACTAAGTCAACCTCTTTCTCTATTCCAGGTAGGTTTGCTTTCAGAAAGTCGAGAAATGTATCGGTATCAATTGATTGGAACTTGAAGGTGGCAATGTATTTCTTCAGAAACTCATCAAATGCAGGCCTTCCAACCTTTATATTTTAAAAATCAAGTGCCAATCAGATCGTCTTTACAGGTCAATACCAAGAAACAAAAGATGTTACGATTTCAACATACCTGACGTTCAATGCGCCACAGAAACTGGAAACCCTTTTCATATGGAACTTCAGAATACACATCATCTGGATCAACTCCTTCCTGGTTGGTTTTCAGCTTTGTGACCTCCAAGTTATCCTTGAACCTCTCCATTTCCTTATTCAAACCCCGCCAGCCAATTCCAATGTTCAATGCAGCTCTGTCCTCACCTTGCACAGCCTCAACAATTCTCCTCTCAGCATACGTCGTGAAACCCTGTAGCAATAAGTAAAGATTAACACCCTGATCTCGTTTCCAAGAACAGTATGCGCATAACATAGATCAACATAATCAACTACAACCGGAAGCTCGTAATCAGTAAGACATTCATTCTTCACATTCTCCTAACCCTATACGGCATTACTCCGTCAAGGATTCACACATTGAGGTTTTAACAAGACAAAACTAAAAACTGGCCTCAAATGCACTGTAGGCAGATAGTATTACGTCAAATGAAGAAAACAAGCATCTCAAGATTACAAAATTGATCAATTTTGAACTTAGCACCAATCAAATGGGCAAAAACAAACAGCATCTATCTATTGAAATTTTCGACCAAAAAACCAAGAATCTGAACCAATTGATAATCAGGAACTGAAAAGTTAATGCCACCAAACGAATGTATGAATGTAAATTTTGGTACCTCATTCAACCAAAAATGCTCATTAGTCTTGTTGGTGATCAAGTTCCCAGTCCAGCTATGAGCCAGTTCGTGCGCCACCACCTGCGCGCCGCTGGAGTCGCCCTTGAGCACCGTCGGCGTCAAGAACGTCATTCTCGGATTCTCCATTCCACCGTACGGAAAGCTCGGCGGCAGCACCAAGAGATCGAACCTTTCCCACTCGTACGGCCCAAACAAGGCCTCCCCTTGCCTGATCATGTCCTCGGTGCTCGCAAACTCCGTCGCCGCCGATTCAAGCACCGCCGGCACCGCCTCAGAGTAAACCCTAGTTCTCGGGCCCACCTCCCGGTAACCTAGCTCACCGACGGCGAACGCGAAGAGGTACGGCGGGATTGGCTGCTCCATCACGAACTCCTCGACGACCCTGTCGTCGGCGCACCATAAGGCGTCGCCAGAGATCAGCGCCGACCCCTCACCGGGGATTGGGTCGCGGCGGTCCACGTGACGCGCGGACATGACGGCTGAGAGCTGGCGGGGGACATTGAGCTTGGCCGCGTAGAGCACACGCGCAGCGGGAGTGTCCTGGCAGGGGAAGACCGAGCGCGCGTGGATGGCCTGGCATTGGGTGTAGACAAACGGCAGCCGTTTGTTGAAGGTCTGGGGAGGGGAGAGCCACTGGAGGGCGGAGGAGGAGGGGGAGGTGGAGTAGAGGATCAAGACGGAGAAGGCGTTGGAGAGGGTGAAGGAGAGGTGGCAGCCCTTGACTGGGTCAGGAGGGGAGATGACGTAAGAGATAGGATCGGAGGGGTTTTGGGGGTCGATGACGGAGTGGATGGTGAGGGCACGGACGTCGAGGGAAAGTGGGCCGGAGTACGGAGCGGGGAGGGTGAGGAGGGCGGAGGCGTGGATGGTGGAGGAGGGGAAGTCGAAGAAGAAGGAGAGGGAAATGTGGGTGGCGAGTGGGTGAGTCGAATCAGTGAACGAGTGAGGGTCGATGGGCGCCATTGAGTAATGTTTTGGGTTTAGGGCGTGGAAACGGACAAATGCTGAATTTAGAGAGAGAGAGAGAGAGAGAGCAATAACTATTTTTCTTCAATTTTCTGATTTTTTTTTTCCTTTACCTTGAACTTTTTGGTGGCAGAATCAGCCGCGGGTATATATGCTAAACGTTTGTGGTTTTTCCATTATTTTAGGGAGATTTATTTAAAGGTAAATTAATGAAAAGAGTTTGAAAATTTTGAGTTTTAACGATAAAGGATAAAGTGAATCGTACTATGATTGACTTTTTAGTGTAAAAATATGGTTTTTCATTAAAGTACACAGTACTTGGAGCTTTTCGTTAAAGTTCCATTTATTTAATGGGTGTGATATTCACACATCCTTTTTACTTCTTCCACATCTTTTTAGTTTTCGACCATCAGATCGGATGAATTGAAGAAAATCAATGAATAGAAATTAATAAGAGGCGTGTCAGAAGTAAAAATGGGTAGGTAGATAGCACACCTCTTATTTGATTGAGATTCTTAGATATTTTAATTTTTTTAATAAATTTAGGGATATTTAATTGAAATTTTGTATTATCCATCTAACCTCTTTTTACTATCTTTATTAACTTCTTACATAATTATCATCAAGTACAAAATAAAATTAACAAGAAAAATAAGATTTATTTATAAACTCATACCCAATAATGAAACCCTAACCATCACATAATTTTTTTCCTTCATTCCGCTATGGCAAAAATCCTAAGACGCTCTCATAGAGAAAAACAAGCTCTTTTATTGGATAAACGTTAATTTTGAAGTTTAGGATCCTCTAACTAAGGCATGAATCGGTCTATGCAAGAGTTGGATTATTGATTTATATGTCATATACTAACGTTATGATTGTTACGAGCTGTATAAGTTTCCCAAGTCTTTTCATGTTCATTTTGGACAATGTTTACCAAGGCTTCTACTTAATTTACATAACATAATTATGACATCCTGCTTTCTTTTAGGATAACAACTACATACTTTGTTTCATTGTTTTCGCATTCTTCTCAGCTCTTTTCATTTGATTCTTCAATTCACCGTCATTCTAACTCTCTTCATTACACCACCACTTTTTGACACACCATGACCCGGAATGTCCACTTAGACACCTAAATCGTGATGTGTGGGGCGACACCTGGAATGTGACGAAGCCTTAAAGTGCAGTGATGTGGAAAATGTGAATAAATTAAAACCTAAAAGTGACTAATCTAGAGTGCACGTGTAAGCAGGATTGAACTCATGTCACACAAGTGATGCTAGAGCATAGATTGCAGTAAAAAAAGAGTAAGCACATTTATACCAAAACGAGAAGTCTCCTACATGACAACTTTTACCAGCAATCTTCATTGTCACGAAACCTCTGCCACTAAAATCCTGGAGGGGCGAAAAACAAGGATGAGTAGGCCTAAAAAATTAAGTTTTGTAAAACTTTTTCGAAAAGTGTATCAAGTATCAAGTTGAGTCCTTTTTTTATTATTAATAGATAACATCTATGTATCATATAACTTCTTCTTTTTTCCAATAATTTGAGTATATTCTTTGGAAATTCTCTTGATAGTTACAATATTCGTGGATTGTAGGAAGAATTGGAGTGCATAGACCTCATCCACATGTGACAGGTTTTAAGAGCAACTCTACCCTTTAAGGTAATTATTGCTCAGGCTATTGAGCAAATGTAATTATTGTCCAAGCTATTTAGGAGGGGAGATACACTCGACAGTTACTAATCACTAAGACAATAATTGTCTTTGCTCAATAGTCTGGCTATTGAGCAAATGTAATTATTGTCCAAGCTATTTAGTAGGGCGGAGTTGCTCTAAATAATCACTCAAAGCGTTTATTGTTACACGTGTAATTGTGTAGTAAGATACAATGATTTAATTAAGTAAATTGCGAAAGAAACAATGGTATGCGTATCAGCAAATTTCTTCCCACCATTGTATATTAATGATTAGGGAAAATAATTACTCATCAGCCAAGAATGCACTTAGATCGTATAGTACAAATTGCATCAACGCATACAGTACGTGATGAAACAAATAAGGTCTGCATGCTCAGGATTAAGAATGATACTCATACCTTATATAATCACATTAGTAAAAACTCATTTGGATGTGCTTTTAAAATGGCTAAAAGCGCTTTTAGAGAAAATATTTTTTTGTTCCAAAATCATTTAAATTGTTTTCTGCAAGAAGCACTAGTTATGTGCTTTTTATAGCAAACTTGCATTTTTACTAAAAATTGATTCCAAAAACATTTCAACTAAAAACGCTTTCAGTTATTTTGAGAACACATCCAAACAAACATTAAGTCAACATGCCTAATTGCAACCAAACACACAATAAGCAAAACATATACGATTACACAAAAGAACTCCCAGGCTTAATTATTTAACGGCCCAAAACTTCACGATCCAACTTCACAGAGCCAGCCCAGATAATATTACCGGGTAACTGCAGGCCTGCAGTGGAGCCCACCTTCACCCCCACACCCATCATTCCGAGAGCAACTTTCCCCACTCTCTCTCTCTCTCTCCATGGAACAAGGCATCGAAGGAAGCTGAGAAATTCAAACGCAGAGAAAGCGAGCTTTCTCTCCCCCCACCCCCCCCCCCCCCCCTTCTCTCCCAATCAAAACCCTTTCGCTCTGAAACCCTAAAAAAGCAGAAGAACAAGATGGACGACTACACGAGGGAGATGATGGACCTCAAGACTCTCGTCACTCGGACCCTCGAGAAGAAGGGCGTACTCGCCAAGATCCGGGTACAATTTCAAATTCCCTTTTTGCCCATTCCCCCCTTTATCTTAACGTTCGTCATCTAGATCTCCTTTCTGTGATTGCGCAGCTGATTTTACCCCAAAAACGAGGTTTTTCCTCGGGTTCTTTGCGTAAATTTCCCCCAGCTTTGTTGACTTCGGCTAGGGTTTTGCAATTTCAAAGCTTGTCTGCTTTTTATTTGCTTATCTGTAATTCGAAGCCTCGGATTTTGAGAAATGCGATGCATAATTAGGCAGTGATTTGTGAATAATCGAACTTGTTATTCTGGTTTTTGGGTTGTTTTTATGATTAATTCAACAGTTTTGTTTTGGTAGGCTGAGTTGAGAGCAAGTGTGTTTGAGGCAATTGAGGAGGAGGACAAGGTCATCGAGAAAGACGAAGGCTTGCCTCCAGCATTGCTTGGTAGCTGCAACGATCGCGCTAAACAGCTCCACGCTTCTCCTTCGGGTTCGTCTACTAACTCAATGCTTATGCTTGTTTAAAACCTTTTGCTCATCAGTTAAATTTCACTTTGACATGCTTGTTATAGGAAGGTTGCTTACGGCACTGATATGCGAGTACTTAGACTGGGCGCAACTAAACCACACGCTAAAAGTTTATCAGCCTGAGTGTAATTTGGTAATCATGTAAACTTTTAGTGCAGAAAGTGTCGGGTGTTTTCAGTAAGTTTTGAACTAATGTGTTGGCCATCTTATGCTAATGGATGTTGCATTTATGTTTTGCTGAATTGCAGCAAAAGGATTCTTGGAAAGCTGAGTTGAAGGACTTTAGTAGCAAGAATGGATATGATCTTAACCGAAATGGAGATAGTGGTCCTTTGCTTTTGGATGTGCTTGAAGGATTTTTGAAATTTGAGGTTTGGTATTATTTTCGAGTTAAAACACAAAATTTTCAAGTTCATTTCAGAATCTGCATTAGGACTTGTTTTTCATGGCAATATTTTATTGGCTTCAAGGTACATTTACACCAATTGTTATGTCTTATCATGTAATTAAGGCTTAGTTTTCTGGACGTAGTACAGATTAATTAAGATTGCATGATATGTTCTCTGGTTAGGTGTGGGCACTTTTCCTCTTTTTCTTTAAACCTATTGGTCAGTTATAGGATGGGATTAATATACAATTTAGAGGTTCAACTGACCTAGGGAAAAAGTTCTCTGGCTATAAGAGAAAGGGGATGCTGGATTGATAATGAAGGAAAAATACAAATTTCTTTAGCTTTTGTTTTGTTTGTAATTATTCCTTTGGTGGATTGCTTACCACTAGATTGTTTTACTACAGAATCTATCTCAATCAAGGGGTACCGGAAGGAGGCTAACGACTTCAGAAACAGAATCCCTGTCCAATTTAGATTCTCGCAATATGAGAAGACCTTCTTCGTCATCTGTTGCTGGTGGGCTACCTCCACTAGGAAGGTGCTGATCTACCTTACTGCCCCAATATTACGTGTTTGATTTTCCCCTTTTATTTTGTCCTTCAGCTCTTAATTGATATTAGTTTGTTGGTGTGCTTATGCTAGGCCTGGTGCATCTTCCCAGTCATCTGGTGAGTGACAAGGCTATTTATTGTGTCTTCCCTTTACATGATTCCTTTTGTTTCTCTTTATCTGATACATTGTAGCATATTCAGATCGAAGAGGTGGGTCCTCCATGTCTGGCTACAGGAAAGATGACTACAGCTATAGATACGACAGTGATGAAAGTCCAGAGGATGTCATTCGAGCTTCAAGTGCAATGGAAAACCTCCAGTTGGATAGAAAAGCTCGCAATCTAACAACATCTTGGCGGTATGTTCTCAGCCCCTTTGTGTTATATCCACGTTAAACTAAGACTAGTTGACCATAACAAAAAACAAGACTAGTATAAAGCTTTCTTTCCAAAGAAGCTGAAGAGTGATGAGAAATGGTAGAGAGATGGATTTTCAATGGTGTTGAAAATCAAAATAGGGCTATTTGCCATGTGTTCTGTTTCTTAGGTGGTTTAATCCAAATGTAAGTATAAATGGTTGCATTTTCCATGAGATCATATTGTTTTGACCAGCCAGTAAATGCACAGAATTTACCAGTGAATGACATGCTGACCCACCCTCCCCCCCCCCCGCCCCCGCCCCCGCCCCCGCCCCCGCCCCCCTCCTTCCCGGTGTCATGTATAAATGAAGGATGTGAAATTTTGAAACCTTGTGATTTAAGGTTCGTTTTAAGTCATCATCGAGTAGCATTTGTATTCAAAAGAGTTAGGAATCACACTTCTTGTGCATTGTTCTCTTAGCTTCGTTTGCTTGATCTGGCTACAGGCACGCAGGAGATGGAATTAGTGAGGATGACGGCAGGGCTGACCAGATGTAGCTGCACGATGACAACCTTTGTATAACTGCACGTGTATTTGATTTTGTGTATTTCACCCGCAAATGATAGGCATGTTATGTAAGATTATACCCTATTCTGATTTGATTTAGTGCTTTGTTCGAGTGCTTTTTGATTGATTGTAATTCCATTTTCACCATTTCTTGAAATATAAATTAGTAACTGCTTCGTGCTTGCAGTTTTCATTATAATGAAGGGTATGAAATTTCATGCAATTCTTAAGGTTGAGCCATTGAGGGGCTTATTCTGTGATCAGCTGGAGCCAAACTCAATGAAGGGGGCTTTATCCTCCATGAGACTACCACATTTCCAGCCTTAGTAAAAAATTTCATCCCCAATGAGCCGGAAAATGAGACTAGATCTATCACTGGAGCTAACAACTTCCTTTCTTGGGTAGCATAAAATCGGGCTACATCTAGCCCCAAAAAATAGTGGGTCTCACGAAATAAGTAGCAACCATGTGAGCAAAATTCTATCATTCTCTCTTCACTTGCAAATACATTTATACTCTCTTTTTATTATTTTTTAATTCTTTTTTCTTACTTATTTTTCTTACAATTTGGCTTATTAATGATTGTTTTAAATTCCATAAGAATTAAAATTTCAAATTGATTTAACGTTCATAGGCATTTGTGGGTGAAATTTTCAAATAATTTTTTTTTTCAAAATTATATGATACAAATTTACCAATAGGTGCTAGGTAAATTGATGTGTTGTACTTGAAAATCAAATTATTCAGAGGGCGGAGTGGGGGGTTGTATTTTTCAACGGATGAGATTGAGATAAGATAATCTAATCTAACAAATGATTCATAAGTAATGAAATCTAACTTTATCATAATTTGAACATTTTTAGGTTGAAAGGTTCGTAAAAAGAAATTTAAGATAACACGTATAAAAATCAACTTAACAAAAGTTAACACAAAAAAATAATATGCATAATCAAATGACTACATAATATATAGCTTTATATAGAGTCCGAAAGAAATAGCTCATCATTCGGAGAGATTTTTTTATAAAACTCTAAAGATTATTCGGAGCTCTAAAATAGGCTATATCCACCTTTTTTTCAGCTCCATATAGAGCCCCTCACTGGGAATACTCTTATATATCTCTCTTTAGTAATCAAAGCTGTTATCTTGAAAGTTGGGGTCCAAATAATTGAGTAATTTTTTTTTCTTACAACAATGTATTTTACTATGGTTGTGTTTGTGTTTGGTACGCTAAAAGGAATTCATGATAAATTATTTTTCATGTCTTTTTTCTAGGGAAAGCAAATGCAAAAGTTCTTTCTCATGTTTAGTAACAATGGGAAAATAGTAGGAAATTACTGCAGTTTTAATTTAATTAGAAGTGTGATTGTTTAAATCTTAGTAGATTGTATTTAATATTATGTTCTAAATCTTTCTTGTTGGACTTTGTATTCCTTATAGGACAAAGAAGTATGTTATATTTTCAATAAATAAAGGCACAAAGTGGTGAGGATTACACCACAGAAATTCCCCAATTCTCTTCTCTTATCTCCTTGTGTCGCAACTACCCTATTCTCTCAATTTTTTTTTTTGTCAAACGATAGATTTTTCAGATTAGATTTTAGATTAGGGAGTCGACGGAGTTCAAACCAACACCGTGGTACAATGGCAACAATAGAAATATCATATTTTTGGATACCAAAGGGGTGGAGGGATTCTCCATCCCATTATTTTTCCATGACTTATGAAATCATTTCTCACGTACATGCAATGTCTAAAATATCGATATTATCCCGATATTTTCGTCAAAATTTTCGTGTTTTTGGACTACCGATATTTCCGATATTATCGATATTTTAGACCTTGATAGGAACTCTATGTGGTACTAAGTCACTCATGTATCTTACCATGCAATGTATAAAGTGTAAAATATTGTACTAATTCATTATATATAAATGATTATGGTGTGTTTAAACTTCTTTCATTAATTACTACATATTTTCTACACTCACAATGTTTGCCAGCTCGCTATATAATCAACTTAAATCAGTTAAATCCATCATGCAATGCATTTCCTTCTAATTTTTTGTGATAAACTAATAGATAATTGACTAAATAAACATCATGCAAAGTTTCAATAAAAATTTCCAAGTTTTTCTTACAATTTCCGTGGTTTTTATTTAATTTTTATCGATATCGATAATATCCCAATATTTCCATCGAAATTTCCGTGTTTTTGAACTACCGATATTTTCGATATCATCGATATTTTAGACCTTGCATACAAGTGAAGAAGGAGTGAATATCACCCAAGTGATAGTAATTGGAAATAATTTTGTAATTTTTTATTAATACTTTGATGACATATCATAATTATTTAAACGAAAAAAGTCATCTCCAAATACTTAAAGAAAGGGCTAAGGGCAATGGCTAACTATGTTTTACACACTCTGGGTTTGATCTGTTTTTTTTTTTTAATGGATCGTGAAATTTTAATTTTCAAACATCACAAACAAAAGAAACAGGAAAAGGGTCATGATGATGATCCTATGTTCATTTTCGCTTTGTTGATGATCGTAAGCTATGTCCTTCACCACGACATTGAATGATATAAAATCTCAGGAATTTGGTATAATCATGAGTGTAGCATTTTATCATGATGTCGAATCTCAAGTTATGCTTACCTAGTTACATGATACATCAAAAAGAGAAAATAGAAAGCAGAGTTTAAAGGGCAATGGAGAAACTTGCTGGTGTAGCTTTGTCAATGCTTTTTCGTCTTTTCTTTGCTATAATTGAATGTGGAAAGTATGAGAAAGCAGCTGTTCAAAAAAAAAAAAAAAAAGTATGAGAAAGCATCTTGTAGAGATTTTGAGATTGTATTTAAAGAGAAATATGCACAAGTATAACAAATTTTCTTCCATGGTATATACCAAAGTGTTCCATAAAATCATTGGTTTAAATCTTGTACATAGGGATCTAATGGACTTTGTAACAGTTAAATCCTGCATAACATACGTACCACTATATATGTCGTAACATTGTAGTCGGTTTCCAAGTGTAATTGATTTAAAGATATTTCAGTTGAAATCAGAACCCAAAGGACATTTAGATGTTTATTAAGGAAAATACTTGGTCCATTTGTACGTATGCATATGTTATTTCATTTATGATTTTGACATCTTTATTAAAACGCTTCTCAATATAATTTATTTAAAAAAAATTGCCGACAAATTCCAACAGAAAACAGAACATGTTACATATGCGTACTTTTTTGACATTCGCAATCGTGGAGCACACTAGATTTTTTTGCATGTGTCGTGGCGCATTTCTAAGCGACAAAAACCGCCAAAAGTAGGTAAAAATCACAACGTAATTAATCCACGCTCCCTCTCCCCAAACCACCTAAACCAGTAAACCTCTCTCTCCTCCCTCTCTCCCTCTCTCTCTCTCTCTCTCTCTGCAATTCAAAAGACTTTTTGGTCCCTCCCATGGCGGTTCTGAACCGCGTTTTGAGATCACGACGACCGGGAAGCTTCTTCTCGCTCCGGAGCTTCCGCTCCTCGTCTTTTCTAAATTCCGAAACTGACCTCAAAGCGTCTGCCTCCGTCATCCCAAAGCCCCTTCCCCTGCATCGCGACGTCAAGGACAGGAATGTCCAGTGGGTCTTCCTCGGCTGCCCCGGCGTTGGAAAGGGAACCTACGCCTCCCGCCTCTGCCACCTCCTCGGCGTCCCTCACATCGCCACCGGCGATCTCGTCCGCGACGAGCTGGCTGCCTCCGGCCCCTTCGCTCTTCAGGTCCCTTCCATTCGCCCTTAGGGTTTTTGCAATTTCTGTAAATTTAATTCGTTCAAAACCTAACAAAATTATGCGAAATTGCAGCTTGCGGAGGTTGTGAATCAGGGGAAATTGGTTTCGGATGAGATTATAATAAACTTGTTGTCCAAGCGTCTTGAGGCTAGTGCAGCTAAGGGTGAAACTGGCTTCATTCTTGACGGTTTTCCGAGGACGATTCGACAGGCGGTAATACCATCTCCCTTTTTATCAAAATTTTGAAAAGGGAAGCATGAATTTGCTTGAAATGTGGACATATTGATCTTGTAGGTGTAGATAACAAAATGTAGTAGTCAGAATTGAAGATTTAGTTCAGATTAGTAGAGTTGAAATATGAAAGTAAATTTGTGGTGTCTGAAAAATGATTGCTTGTTTATACTGCCATCCAAATTCCGGCACAGCGATATTACTATTTCCATCTTGCTTCTGTTCGTGTCAAAAGTTATTGCTTTTTACGAATTTAATGTTTGTCTCGAGCGAAATCTGAATTCAGCTGGTTGGTTCAAGTCTTAAACAAGGTTGTCTTTTGTGTTATAACTTGCCTAATAAGTTTTGATTATTTTGCAGGAAATTTTGGAGGGAGTGACAGACATTGACTTGGTTGTCAACCTAAAGCTTCGTGAAGAGGCTTTGCTTGCGAAGTGTCTTGGAAGGAGGATTTGTAGTGACTGTGGAGGAAATTATAATGTTGCCTCCATTGACATTAAGGCCGAGGATGGGAACCCTGGCATGTACATGGCTCCACTTCTTCCCCCTCCACAATGTGCATCAAAGCTTATCACGAGATCCGATGACACTGAAGAAGTTGTTAAGGAGCGACTTCGTATATACAACGATATGGTATTGTTTCAGCATCTTGGGAATGCTCTTTTATATTCTTGTCAAGTATTCAAGCATTAAACTTATCAGTGTTTAAGATTAAAAATGTATTACCATGACTGAAACACTGCCACCCATAGTTTATAAGGCATTCCACCTTCCTACATATCTACTTCAGAAACTATTCTACAGGCCGAGTGTCCAGCATCCGAAAATAGGTGGACCGTGGACCTTCTTCTCATTGCCATTGTCAAAAGTTCGCATTTGGACATTGTCCAGTCAAGAATTGTTTTTGTCATTAGTCATTTAATTTTGGATATAGCAACAATAGTATTCAGTTTTGGTTCAGTTGGTAATCTGTGGATCACATATCATCTTCTTCTTGCAGAGTCAACCTGTGGAGGAGTTCTACCAAAGTCGGGGAAAATTGTTAGAGTTTGATCTTCCTGGAGGGATTCCTGAATCCTGGCCAAAGCTACTTCGGGCTTTGAATCTGGAAGACCCTGAAGACAAATGGTCTGCAGCAGCATGATTCGTAAATCCTGTACTATATACACTAGACAAGTTAGTTTTCATTAGGTAAGCTATATCATTCTTTGCAATGTCATGGAAGCAGCTGCATATAATTTGCAATTGAAGGGGAAAACTTTGGTGTGCAATAAAAAGCAGGTATGGTATTATTCGTTTGCAAAGTTGAGCATTTGTAATATTCAGTCATGTTCTTTGTGTGACTGATGCTTTAGATCGTAGTGATTATCTTTCGTGGGAAGTAAATTTTTCATTGCACCACAAGTTTGCCATGTTTTAATGAAATTGTATCGTTTAACCAAATGTAAATATGGAATTATGTACACAAACAATAGGAGGAGAAAAACATGAAACAGTTACCGTTTGTTTTCTTGTCATCTTTTTTCCTTTTCATGCATCTGCTCTTGGGTTCTTGTTGAGAACATTCTTCTAAACTGTCAAAGACTGGGTTTACTGATATCGTTGTCTTCATGGTCAGAAGAGGTTTAAAGTTAGAGTTCCCTCTCGCCCCTCGAACGAGGGATGAAAGGGAATGGACATGTTGCATTATGTGGGTTCTAACCATGTAAAGAATAAAATGTTGGATCGGACGAGGGTTAGCGTCGTTCGGAATCCAATCGGGTGGTGGTTGATGCTGATAGTTAAAGTTTTGTTTCTTTATTTGTCAATAGAAGATAGATTGATCGACTTGTAAACTATCTGAGGTATATTAATGTTGCACCTTTACAACTTTGCACCTTGAAAATATCTATTTGTGTGTTTTTACAAAAAAATTTCTACAAACGTGTGCAAGAAATTACACTAAGGGCGAGCCTTAGCGCGATGGAAATGTTGCTCTTTTGTGATCAAAAGGTCACGAGTTTGATTCATACAAACAACTTCTTTGCAAAGCAAAAATAAGATTATGTACGATAAATGTTCTTCTCTCGACCCTCACAATGCGAGGGTCTTGTCGACCTGGGCTGGGCCCATATGTGCAAGAAATTACCCATGGTGTCAAAGTTTGAAGAAGTTATACCCTAGAACACTGTTTGTCAAGCCAATTGATTAACGAGGAAAAATTTCACAAAACTCCTTGGAACTTTACACTTTTGTGCAAACACCCATGTGAACTAAAATTTGTACAATCAACTACCCAAATCTCAAGTCGTGTGACAATTTGGGCACTGCGTCCACTTTCATTCAAGTATGTGGCAAATAATGGCAAATTGTTAAGTATGTGGGTGTTTTTAAGAACATTCTAATCAGTATTAAAAAACTTTTATGATATTTCTTGAAGATATGTAAATGAAATGTCAATCCTAATTTGAAAACATATCGAAGAAACAGTTTTATGAAATCAGTATCATTTCTATTTCAATTCTACAAAATTTTAATAAACGACTTTTATGGAAATCAAAATTTTGATACTCAATCAAATTCCTTTGATTTTGATTGTGGTTAGGTAAACGAGCTCTTGTAAATACCTTAATAATGCTGAGAATGCCCTTAAAAAGGGCCTAAGCACCCAGTAAGTGACATTATTTAATTGAAATTAGGTGAAAAGGGATGTAGGTATCAAATAATCAAATAATTAAAAGTTTGGATGATTAATTGTAAAATGTTTCAATCCAAAATGCACAAAAGCTAAAAGTTCAGGTGATATTTATATCTAAGAAAATTACATCATAAAGCCAAAATATCAATTCATTAAGTCCTATATTATAGAGTTTGAATTTTATTAGAAGTGATCATTTCAATCTTATAGACGAGAAGTTTTCTCCTGCAATCGATAACACCACAGGATAATTCTTAAAAAGATGAATAATGTAATGTGAACTCTCACTTATAAGTAAAGAAGAATATTATTAGACCGTAATATTAAATGACCGTACTATTTAAATACATAATAGTTATTTATGCTAAATGACCTAAACATTTAAAACGGTGCTAACTTACCTAAACATTTGAAACGTAAATTGATGACGTGGGATTCAGGCAGATATTTTTACGATGACGTGGACCATTCGGTGAAATCGGGAGGGCATTTTGGTCCTCCCACAAACAGTCTATTACGCCGTTAGTGTTGCAACCCGCCAAATCCGCCTCCTATTACGTCGACAAATCCAAGCGTCCCATAACCTTTTACTCTCCTCAAAACTCGACACGTGTCAGGCGCGAATCCAGCATGTCCTACTACCCCAGTTATCCCACGTGGCATATGTTATCGGTGGAGTTCCCGACCACCACTACGTCCACGTCATCGGATGGCCCTACGTATAATATCTTTATCTCAATTTTGAAGACTTCCGCCTTTCCCCTGCCTCTTCTGCTCCGCCGTCTCGCTACCACCGAAGCCGTTTTTTTTTTCCCTCCGATGCTTATTTTTCTCTTTTTTCTTTTGTTCTTCAGAAGAGAAAAGCCCTAACGCGCTCTCAGCTCGGAAGCTTCAGACTTTAATAGTAAAAATATCTGAATTCAAAGGTGGGGATCGAGCTCAGAAAATGTCTAAATTTTTGGTATTTTTAGCTATATTTTCTGGATTTAGAGGTCTAAAATCGAAGTAATCAAATTAGTTTCTCAGTTTATTCAATTTTTGATCTTTTGACGTTTTATTCAGTTTATTGTACTTGGTTTAATTGATTTTAGTGCATTATATTGTTAATTTCACTTCAATTTCCTACTGTTTTTATTTTTTTATTTTTTATATATCTGTTAAAGGAGCAAATTTGTTGAATTTTTGGTATGTTTGGTTGCTAAATTTGAAAATTGAGTGAGAAATATATGTTGCTGTATCAATTTTCGTGGTGAAGAGAATATCGGGAAGATTGTTTGAACTTGAAGTAATCTTAGCTCTGGTTAGGTAAATCAGTGGGGATGGAAGGTGTTTGCTTACTCTCGAATCGATTTCATAGAGCATGTAGTTTACAATTATTTTGAATCTGATGGTTTTTGTTGAGCTTTACTCCATTTTAGGTCTTGTTAATGCTTGTATCTTGAAGACAGCGGGATGTGCAACGTGATCCCGTTGTCTCTTTGAATCTGGTTGATGGGGGAAGTTGGGATGAGTAGCAATGGTCCTGTTACCAAAGAGCGTGCGGAAGTAAATTGCCACATTCAAGATGAGAACAAGGAAACTAAGGATGGGGTTGTGGGAGAGGGGCGAGGGCTCCCAAAAAAAGATGATTTTTGGGTTAATGAGGACTTGCAAGGTGTACATGATGGGCGGGCAGAACAACAGCTCCAAGGGTGGGAGGAGTTCTTATCTGTCAGGTCTCTGAAGGTTCTGCTAGTGGAAAATGATGATGGAACTCGCAATATTCTTCGTGCTTTACTGCAAAATTGTGGCTACAAAGGTTAGTATAATGCAACACATGAGATCCTATGTGTAGGACTAGGATTAGTTGAAGTGTACTGGTGTAGATCTTTGTATGACATGATATTTCAAGTTTATAGGTTGCTTTCAGTTGTATGATCGATCAATATACGGGTAGATTTCAGTAAAAGTATTTTAGTTGTAAAAGTTAAAAGGCTGCAATTAGTATTTAGTATTTTTCTAATACTAAACAAGAATGTTTATTTTGTAACACACTCACCCTTGTATTGTGGAATTTAGGTTTTTTTTTTGTTAACAAAGGATAAAAAAAAACTTAATCCACTAAGACTTAAGGCATTTAATTTCATCCTTGTGCGCTGCCGACGATTTCAGACTCCGGTGCTTAATCCACTAAGGTTGTCAGTAACCGAGGCATCTACGATCTCAGACAATAATACAAATTATGTAGTCTTCAAGTCAAAAGCTTTCCTTATGATGTTAAATTTGTGACCAAAAACATTTTTGCAATCGTAAAAATGGATTTTGTGATTCTAATTTTCATATGCTTTAGAGTTGAGGGTTCTTTGAGAAAGTTCACTTTGCAAGAGTAATAGACTCAATAGTTCACTTCCAATTATCCTAAATAATTTGGGAAAATAAGGCCAATTTCCATTTCCTGTAATTGCTTTTTTTTTTTTTGGTAAAATTAACAGTGGATTTGATCTTTGCAGTAATAGAGGCAGATAATGGTATACGAGCTTGGGAAATCTTAGAAGATCTTACAACTCATGTTGATCTTATTTTGAGTGAGGTTGTCATGCCCAGTTTGTCAGGCATGGATCTCCTGACCAAGATAATGGACCACAAAACTCGCAAGAATATTCCTGTAATTAGTAAGTATACTTTTACATTTTTACTCAGGCGAACATAATACTGATTTACCTATAGTACTTTTAGATGGTCGATACTTTAGCTACTGAACTTGGTGTGTTTTGTGCAGTGATGTCGAGTCAAGATTCTATGAGTACAGTTATCAGGTGTTTATCGATGGGCGCAGTTGACTTTCTATTGAAGCCTATTCGAAAGAATGAACTTAAAAACCTCTGGCGGCATATTTGGAGGAAATGCCACAGGGTAAGTAGCTCTAGTTATTACATTTTATGTATGATACTATGTCGTGGAACTATTGTTTTCAGTTTGGATTTCGTTTATACATTCAAGCATCAGTGCATCACCAGAGCACGTGCAGAATTTTGATATCTATTTTTTCGTTCATTACTCATCCTTTCAGCAATCTAGTGGTAGTGGGAGTGCAAGTGATATCCGAACTCAAAAATCTACAGAGTCGTCAAGTTTTGAGGAGTCAGACAAGAACACTGGCAGTAATTGTGATGATAACATCGGCCTTGGAAACATTGGTCTGACTGATAGGGATGAAGGTGACAATGGAAGTGGCACTGAGGTATGAATTCGTCCGGTCTAGGATCTTTCTGGTTCTACGTTTTTAATCGTTTATCCTCTCTTGGCTGGTTTATTCTATTTCATTTATCAAGTATGTTAGGTGTTGATGTAAATCTTAAAACAATTAAGCCAAGATCATCGAACTTCATGATTTTCACATACAAATAAAATGCGGGAATACATTAAACAACCAAGTGTACCTTGATCCATCACAACGAACGCTATGAGATCCCAAACGGATTCTGTCAGCGGCGGAGGAAATAGGTGTTCTTTCTCTTGCCTCTATTTGCCCTAATCGTGTTTTTTCTATCAAGTGCATATTAGATGGGTATATGCAATGTATATAAGTGAGGCAGAGAGAGGACCCGTTTCCATTTAAAGCCCATAATCAATTACCACCCATCACAGTAATTCGATAGGAAACATTTCTCATAATTTGACCAATAGGATTATTTACAAATAATAATATCCGTTAAACACTACATATCATATGGACCGTGTCATATGGACCACTTTAGAATATTAAAATATTCTTACATTCTCCCACTTGGTCCATAGTGACACATGTTCCTTTTCAAGTTTAACAAATAAACATTAAGCGTGCAGTAAAGTTCGAAATAATCCTTACTATCAATTGGTCAACATAAATACTCATCTTAAGCAATTCACTAGTGCGAGTCATGACGGTTGTACATCAATGAGTGACATAGTCCCTTCCATGTACCACAACACTAGCAATTACCTAAAACAGTCTGTTAGTGAGAAATACATATATAGGTTCAATAATGTCTTTGTCAGAGACATTCCTGTTATCATTCATCCAATCTCATAAATGTATACATATAATGGAAAATAGGAAATACCAGAAACATGTTCAATTATCGAGCTTAGAGTGTCAAGCACAATATTGTCATTAAACAAATTCTCATAAACAAAATAAAAATGACAATCATCATGGACTACGACCAAGACCCATTCTTTCAACATGATCATTAAATGCCTTCGGCCCCAGTCCTTTTGTCAAGGGATCTGCGATCATAAGCATTGTGCTTATGTGCTCAATAGACACTCTTTGTTTCAGAACCTCCTCCTTAAGAGTCAAGTATTTTATATCCATGTGTTTAGCACCATTAGAATACTTGTCATTCTTGGAGAAGAAGACAGCGGCAACATTGTCATAGAAACTTCTCAACGGCTTAGCAATGGAATCAATAATGCCAAGCCTTGAGATAAAATTCTGTAACCATAATCCATGATTTGTAGCCTCAAGGCATGCTATAAATTTAGCTTCCATGGTGGATATAGCAACAACATCTTGCTTTGTACTCTTCCAGGAAATTGCTCCTCCAGCTAAGAGAAACAAGTAACCAACAATTGATCTTCTACTATCAATACATCCAACAAAATCTGAATCTGAATAACCAATAATTTCTAGGTTATTAGATTTTCTATACGTGAGCATATAGTCTTTCGTTCCTTGCAAATGCCGCATCACTTTCTTTGCAGCTTTCTAGTGATCCATTCCTGGGTTGCTTTGGTATCTGCCTAACATCCCAATTGCAAAACTGATGTCTGGTTTGGTACAAGTTTGTGCATACATCAGACTTCCTACAACAGATGCATAAGGAATACTTTCCATTTGTGCACACTCCAATTCATTTTGTGGGCATTGCATAAGGCTAAACTTATCCCCTTTCTGAATTAGAGCAACATTGGATGAACATTTTTCCATACCGGATCTCTCTAGAACTCTCTCAATATATGCTTTCTGAGACAGGCCCAACACTCCCTTTAATGTGAAGCCTTCAGGTTGATCCATGTAGGCTTCTTCTTCCAAACTCCCATTCAAGAATGCTGTTTTCACATCCATTTGATGTAACTCTAAATCATAATGAGCTACTAATGCCATAATGATTCTAAAAGAGTCTTTCTTTGAAACTGGTGAGAAAGTCTCTTTGTAATCAACGCCTTCTTTCTGAGTAAAACCTTTGGCCACCAATCTGGCTTTATATCGTTCTAAATTGCCATTAAAGTCGCGTTTGGTCTTAAAAACCCACTTACACCCAACTCTCTTACAACCTTTAGTCAATTTAACGAGATCCCAGACTTCATTTTTGTCCATTGATTTTAACTCATCATTCATGGCATCAATCCATTTACTAAAACCAATACAGTTAACGGCTTGTGAAAACGAAACCGGATCTTTATTTATTCCTATATCAACGTCAGACTCTTGTAGATATACCACATAATCATCCGAAATAGCACGTTTCCGTTCTCCTTGAGATCTCCTTAATGCTATTTCTTGTGGTTCTTCCACTACATTTTCATTTGTGATAATCTCATTCTGAAGCAGATGGTCATTAATTTGTTGTTCAACATTGTCTAATGGTTCAACATGTGCAGGAACAACAACTTGCTTAGTAATTATAAGTGTAGGGATCTGCACCCTAACTTCATTAATGACCAATTCTTTAGGTTTTTTTGCTCCCATTGATTTCACAACTTTCAATGAATCTGGCATTGCCGGTTTCAACAATTCTCATACTATGATTAGGACAGTAAAACCTATATCCTTTGGATTTTTCTGGGTAACTAATAAAGTAACCACTACAACAACAACAACAAAGCATTTTCCACTAAATGGGGTCGGCTATGTGAATCCTAGAACGCCATTGCGCTCGGTTTTGTGTCATGTCCTCCGTTAGATCCAAGTACTCTAAGTCTTTTCTTAGGGTCTCTTCCAAAGTTTTCCTAGGTCTTCCTCTACCCCTTCGACCCTGAACCTCTGTCCCGTAGTCACATCTTTGAACTGGAGCGTCAGTAGGCTTTCTTTGCACATGTCTAACCCACTCATTCCTAATCTTATCATTTCTCGTGAGCCCACACCTCCAACGAAGCATCCTCATCTCTGCTACACCCAATTTGTGTACATGTTGTTGCTTCACCGCCTAACATTCTATGCCATACAGCATCGCCGACCTTGTTGCCATCCTATAAAATTTTCCCTTGAGCTTCAGTGGCATCCGACGGTCACATAATACGCCGATACACTATTTCACTTCATCCATCCCGCTTGTATTCCATCTATTCTGTCTTTGATCGGCTTAAGCGAAGATCTTTAGATTCCAACGCTTCTCTCCAAAAGTTAAGCTTCGCATTTACCCCTTCCTGAGTTTCATCTATCAACCTTATATCGTCTGCGTAAAGCATACACCGAGGAATAACATCTTGAATATGTCCTGTTAACTCATCAATTACTAATGCAAAAAGGTAAGGACTTAAGGATTGTTGATGCACAAAATCAGTGAGGACTTTGGTACAACAGAAAGTATTAAGTTTGTGACATTCGCTAGATTGCTCCGGTCGTTAGTGTGGATAAGTATGTAAAAGGATAGAGACAGGAGAGCAAACACAAGATGTACGTGGTTCACCCAGATTGGCTACGTCCACGAAGTAGAGGAGTTCTCATTAATTGTGAAGGGTTTACACAATTACATAGGTTCCAACTCTCCTTTAGTGGGTACAAGTGAATGATTTAGTACAAATGGCATTAGGAAATATTTTGGGAGAATGATCTCCTTTTATAAAAGAGAGTTTCTAGCCTTGTTCTGACATTGACACGTGTGTTGTGATTGGCTTCCGATATGATTGGCTTCTGATGTCTACATGTGTCGCTCTGTGATTGGCCTCCTGGTTGGAGGGGAAGCTCTTCGGTTGGGGACTTGCAAGATCCAAGCCGCTGAGTAATCACGAAACTTCTAAGTACCGAAGTGTGGTATCGTCTTCACTTGCCTTATCTGTCTCATAGGTAGATGTGGCATCTTCTCTGGAAGTACTCTTCCTTCGTCCAAGGGTGATATCTTTAACTGGTGGAGATGCAAAATGTAATGTATCAATTTCACTTGAAGCTTACTTTTAGTTTCAGGCGTGGTCAAGCGCGATACAAACCATGTAGTATGAGTTCCCCAAGTCGCCGAGCTAGGGAATCTGCTGAAAGATGTGACAGACAAGGTAAGCAATCAGAGCTCCAAGCAATCAGTTCCAGATTAGAAGTTTGATTTCGAGTTCCGGCTGATTGTTCTCATTCTCCTTATCTTGCAGGCAGCATGAAGGATAAAGAGAAGAAAATGAAAAGAGATGATATGCGATACTTTTGTTTTTGAAAAAGTAACTTTCCACAGGCTTATTCTTGAACTGGGCTGAAGGGTTTTCTGGTTACCTCCAGAGTATAAGGCCGACTGAAGAATTTGAGGGTCAAAACATGTCCATCAAATCTAGAGTACGTTCGACCCTGCTGATATGTGATACTTTTGCTGTTGACAAAGTAGTGGAAGTATCGGCACGTGTTCTGTTACGCTTGTCTCCACATGCTTCCTTGTATCCTTCTCACTGGCCCTATCTGTTCCTCAGGCAGATGTGGTATCTTCTCTGGAAGCATAAGATGTTGAAGATGAGTACTCGAGAGCAATGCCAGGTAAGTAATCAGATAAGAGGTTCCAGGCAGTCAGTTCCTGACCGGAAGCTTGATTCCAAGTGCTGACTGATTGCTCTCTTTCTCCTTGTCTTGCAGGTAAGAACAAGGCCAAAGGAAAAGACAGGGAAAAAGCATGATATGGGATACTCTTGCTTTTAACCCTAATGATATGAGATATTCTTGCTCTGTTGTAGCTTGTTTGCAGAGGTATTATCGGGGGAAAAGAAAGCTGAGTATTTCGAGAGGCTTCATTGGGAGGGTTGAGCATTTTTGCAGGTCTGCCTGTCCGTTGAGGATGGAGGTCGACATATATAGGAGTCTCCCTAACAACAAGTAGTAATGCTATTCCTTTACCCTTCTTGGTCATAGCACTCTAGTGGGAGCTACCCGCTTCACGTGTTTTAACTTTGTCAGAGCACTTTGAAAAAATGGTCTGTGGTATCTGGAAAGCTGATGTTGCGTGTGAAGATTACAGACAAGCTTTATCCAAGGAGATCTGGCTCTCGGAGTTGAGAAAGCGATGCCTCTTGGGTTTTCGAACAAGCGATCTTGTCGGGGATCTGGCTCTCGAGATTCGGAGAACGATGCCTCTTTAATTTTTGAGAAAGCAATCCTGTTAGGAGTCTGGCTCTTGAAATTCGGAGAGCGATGTCTCTTCGATTTTTGAGAAAGTAATCCTGTTGAGAGTGTTCTCGAATGTGAGTAAAGGTTGGGCATTTTTGCTAGTCTACCTTGCCACGGAGTACAGAGGTTGACACACAGGGACTTTCCAATTATCTAGCAGTGGTGCTGTTCCTTTACCCTTGTGGGTAATAATATGGTAGCTAAACCTTCAAAATTTATGTGTCTAAACTTTGTTAGTGTTGTTTCTTTGCTATTCTTTTACCCTTCTTGGTCATAGCGATGTAGTGGGAGCTGCAAGCTTCACGTGTTAAACTTTGTCAGAGATCTTTGGCAAAGTTATCTGTGGTACCCATGAGCTGATGTCGCATGTGGAAAGTGAATGATTGAACAGTACGATTCACGTGCTTTCTACTTCACCAGAAATCTTCGACAGATTGCCCGTAATTTCCGAAAAGCTGAGTGTGCATATGACAGGTGATGACAAGGCTGAGAAGGCAGGTGCCTCTTCGATTTCTGAGATCGGCCCTCGTGGTCTCTGAGCAGCCCAGCTTTTAAGAAAGCAAGCGCCTCTTCGATTTTTGAGATCGGCCCTCGTGGTCTTTGAGCAGCCCAACTTTTGAGAAAGGAAACGCCTCTTCGATCTCTAAGATCAGCCCTCGTGGTCTTTGAGCAGCCCAGCTTTTGAGAAAGCAAACGCCTCTTCGATTTCTGAGCAGGCGCCTCTTCGATTTCTGAAGTTTCGTCGAGTGCAGATTTTTATAAAGGCTGGCATTAAGTTCCAAAGCACACTTGAATCTCCACCAGTAGAAGCTCCTTTCTTGCACTTCTAAGATCTTGATTTGTCTGACCTCTTCTCTCTTCAACACCTTTGAAAATGTCTGGCCCTTCCGACCGTCGTTTTGACTTGAACCTTGGTGAAGAGGCAGCCGCGCATTCTCCAGACAATATATGGCGCCCATCCTTCTTATCCCATACTGGTCCTCTTACTGTTGGGGATTCTATGATGAAGAATGATATGACCGCTGCAGTGGTGGCCAGGAACATTCTCACTCCCAAAGATAACAGACTTCTTTCCAAACGGTCTGATGAGTTGGCTGTTAAGGATTCTCTGGCTCTCAGTGTTCAATGTGCAGGTTCTGTGTCGAATATGGCCTAACGCCTATTTGCTCGAACCCGTCCAGTTGAATCATTGGCGGCTGAAGTAATGAGTCTCAAGCAGGAAATTAGAAGGCTCAAGCATGAGAATAAACAGTTGCACAGGCTCGCACATGACTATGCTACAAACATGAACAGGAAGCTTGACCAGGTGAAGGAATCTGATGGTCAGATTTTACTTTATCATCAGAGGTTTGTAGGTTTGTTCTAAAGGCATTTATTGCCTTCGTCTTCTAGGACTGTGCCCCGTACTGAAGCTCCAAATGATCAGCCTCCGATGCCTCTTCCTTTTAGGGTTCTGTCCAGTACTGAGGCTTCGAGTGATCACCCTCTGATGCCTTCTCTTTCTGGGGCTCTACCGAACTGCTGAGACTTCTCCTAAGCAACATTTGTGAATGCCCCCTCTTGTTTGTTTATTTTGACTCATGTATATGTACATATTTGTAACTTATCGGATATATCAATAAATAAGTTTTGCTTCATTTCAACGTATTGTGTTAAATACACCAAAACCTTCTTTACTAAGTTCTTTGAATTTTTCTTTTGTTGAAGCTTATATGTTGAAGCTTTGTGAGTGAAGCATGTAGGTTGAGGTAGTGTTCCCTTAATTTCTCGAGTGAGGAAAACTTCTCTATTGGAGACTTGAAAAATTCAAGTCACTAAGTAGGGTCGGCTATATGAATCTTAGAACGCCATTGTGCTCGGTCCTGTGTCATGTCCTCCGTTAGATCCAAGTTCTAAGTCTTTTCTTAGAGTCTCTTCCAAAGTTTTCCTAGGTCTTCTTCTACCCCTGCGGCCCTGAACCTCTATCCCGTAGTTGCATATTCTAACCAGAGCGTCAGTAGGCATTCTTTGCACATGTCCAAACCACCGTAACCGATTTTCTCTCAGCTTTCCTACAATTTAGGTTATTCCTACTTTACCTCGGATATCCTCATTCCTAATCTTATCATTTCTCATGTGCCCACACATCCAATGAAGCATTCTCATCTCCGCTACACCCATTTTGTGTACGTGTTTATGCTTCACCGCCCAACATTCTGTGCCATACAGCATCGCCGGCCTTATTGCCGTCCTATAAAATTTTCCCTTGATCTTCAGTGGCATACGGCGGTCACACAACACGCCGGATGCACTCTTCCACTTCATCCATCCAGCTTGTATTCTATGGTTGAGATCTCCATCTAATTCTCCGTTCTTTTGCAAGATAGATCCTAGGTAGCGAAAGCAGTCGCTCTTTGGTATTTCCTGATCTCCGATCCTCACCCCTAACTCATTTTGGCCTCCATTTGCACTGAACTTGCAGTCCATATATTATGTCTTTGATCGGCTTAGGCGAAGACCTTTAGATTCCAGCACTTCCCTCCAAAGGTTAAGTTTCACATTTACCCATTCCTGAGTTTCATCTATCAACACTATATCGTCTGCGAAAAGCATATACCAAGGAATATCATCTTGAATATGTCCTGTTAACTCATCCATTACCAACGCAAAAAAGTAAGGACTTAAGGATGAACCTTGATGTAATCTTACAGTTATGGGGAAGCTTTCGGTTTGTCTTTCATGAGTTCTTACGGCAGTCTTTGCTCCTTCATACATATCCTTTATAACTTGGATATATGCTACTCGTACTTCTTTCTTCTCCAAAATCCTCCAGAGAATGTCTCTTGGGACCCTATCATACGTTTTTTCCAAATCTATAAAGACCATGTGTAAATCCTTTTTCCCCTCTCTATATCTTTCCATCAATCTTCGTAAGAGATAGATTGCCTCCATGGTTGAGCGTCCTGACATAAACTCGAATTGGTTGTCCGAAACCCGTGTCTCTTGTCTCAATCTATGTTCAATGACTCTCTCCCAGAGCTTCATTGTATGACTCATTAGCTTAATACTCCTATAGTTTATGCAATTTTATACGTCGCCCTTATTCTTGTAGATAGGCACCAAAGTGCTCTTTCGCCACTCATTTGATATCTTCTTCGTTTTCAAAATCCTATTGAAAAGGTCAGTGAGCCATGCTATACCTGTCTCTCCTAAGACTTTCCACACTTCGATCGGTATATCATCTGGGCCCACTGCTTTTCTATGCTTCATCTTCTTCAAAGCTACAACCACTTATTCATTCCTGATTCGACGATAAAAGGAGTAGTTTCTACTCTTCTAAGTTACTCAACCCCCCTAAAGAAATACTCCTTTCATGTCCATCATTGAAAAGATTATGAAAATAACCTCTCCATCTGTCTTTGACCGCGTTCTCTGTAGCAAGAACCTTTCCATCCTCATCCTTGATGCACCTCACTTGGTTTAGGTCCCTTGTCTTCTTTTCCCTTGCTCTAGCTAGTTTATAGATATCAAACTCTTATTCTTTGGTATCTAGTCGCTTATACATATCGTCATAAGCCACTAACTTAGTTTCTCTCACAGCTTTCTTCGCCTCTTGCTTCGCTCTTCTATACCTTTCACCATTTTCATCGGTCATATCCTTGTATAAGGCTTTACAACATTCCTTCTTAGCCTTCACCTTTGTTTGTACCTTCTCATTCCACCACCAATATTCCTTTTGGTGTGGAGCAAAGCCCTTGGACTCTCCTAATACCTCTTTTGCTACTTTTCGGATACAACTAGCCATGGAATCCCACCTTTGGCTAGCTTCCCCCTCTCTATCCCACACACTGGGTGATTACTTTCTCTTTGAAAATGGCTTGTTTTTCTCCTTTTAGATTCCACCATCTAGTCCTTGGGCACTTCCAAGTCTTGTTCTTTTTTCTCACTCTTTTGATATGTACATCCATCACCAACAAGCGATGTTGATTAGCCAAGCTCTCTCCCGGTATAACTTTGCAATCCTTACAAGTTTACGATCCCCTTTCCTCATTAGAAGAAAATCTATTTGTGTTTTTGACGACTCACTCTTGTAGGTGATCACATGTTCTCTCTTCTTAAAGAATGTGTTGGCTAAGAAGAGATCATATGTCATTGCAAAATCCAAGATAGCTTCCCCATCCTCGTTTCTCTCCCCAAAACCATGGCCACCATGAAAACCTCCATAGTTGCCTGTCTCCTTGTCCACGTGTCCATTTAAATCTCCTCCTATAAATAACTTCTTTGTCTGAGCAATTCCTTGCACCAAGTCTCCAAGGTCTTCCCAAAATTTCTCCTTCGAACTCGTATCCAACCCTACTTGAGGTGCGTACGCACTAATCACATTGATGATTTCTTGTCCTATTACAATCTTGATTGCCATGATTCTATCTCCTACCCTCTTGACATCTACAACATCTTGTGTCAAGGTCTTGTCCACGATGATGCCAACACCGTTTCTCTTTCTATTTGTGCCCAAATATCAGAGTTTAAACCCTGAGTTTTCTAGATCATTTGCCTTAAGACCAACCCACTTAGTTTCTTGTAGGCACATAGTATTTATCCTTCTCTTCACCATAACTTCCACTACTTAAATAGATTTTCCTGTTAGGGTTCCTATATTCCACGTTCCTAAACGCATTCTACTCTCTTGAACTCTACCCTTCTGTCCTAGCTTCTTCAACCTCTCCCGTCTAATAGGATCAAAGTACTTCTTTTGTGTGTCCTGTGTAAAGTTGATAGGAGCATATACTCCCAAACAACTTTGAGTGGAGTCATTCGAAAAGAAGTTTATATGGCCCCCTTGCTCATTTAACACTGCATTCGAGTGCCAATGGAGATACAGCGACCCTTGCTCACTTATCACTGTGCTCGGGCCACACAGCGCGCCACTTACGGGTAACGCCCTAGCTTTAGCGCGATTTCGTTCTGGATTCATTTTCATAAGGATTCGACGTAAAATAGGAGTGCCAGCTGTCGACTACCTGACGCCCACCCCCTCCTCCTTTATCCGGGCTTAGGATCGGCAATGTAAGATTAACTTACACAGACGGAGTTAATAAAGTAACCAGTAATCGTTCTAAAATCTAACTTCTTTTCATGCGGATTATAAATTCTTATTTCTGCTGGGCAACCCCAAACATGCAGGTGCCTTAAACTGGGTTTCCTTCCTGTCCACAATTCAAATGGTGTTTTGGGAACTGCCTTACTAGGAACCCGGTTTAACAAATATACAGCAGTCCTAAGAGCATACATTCACAATGATATAGGCAAAGATGCATTACTTAACATACTCCTAACCATGTTCATAAGAGTACAATTACGCCTTTCAGCAACACCATTCTGCTGTGGCGTACCTGACATAGTGTATTGGGCACATATGCCATGCTTTTCAAGGAGTTTTGCAAATAAACCAGGACATTGTCTTGATTCATCATATTTTCCATAAAATTCACCACCTCTATCCGACCTGACAATCTTCACCTTTTTATCTAATTGTCTCTCAACTTCAATAATAAACACCTGAAGGGCATTCACTGCTTCAGATTTTTCTTTCAATAGATAAATATAGCTGTAACGTGAAAAATCGTCTATAAAGGTGATAAAATATTTTTCTCCACCAAAAGATGGAGCATCAAAAGGTCTACATATGTTTGTATGAATTATTTTAAGAAGCTTTGAACTTCTTGTGGCTCCTTTCTTGGTGTATTTGGTTTGTTTGCCCTTAATACAATCCACACACACACCGAGATCAGTAAAATCTAGGTTCGGAAGAATCTCATTCTTTACTAATCTTTCTAACCTTTCTCTAGATATATGACCCAGTCGTTTATGCCACAAGAATGAAGAATTTTCATTGTTTAGGCTACGCTTAGTTCCAACATTATGATGCAAGGTCAAAAGTGTTTCAGCAAAACGATTATTGAGCTTTAAATTATACAGCTCACCTATTAGAATACCATAACCAACAAAAGAGGTCTTCTTATATAAACTGAAACATTCATTACCAAACTTTATAAAAAATCCATTGCGGTCAAGCTTCGAAACTGAAACCAAATTTCTGGAACAACTAGGAACATAAAGTGTCTGAAATAAATCCAAACAATATCCAATATCCAAAATTAAACGAAAGGTTCCAACAACTTCAACTGGAGCTTTGACTCGATTCCCCATGAAAATTTCATTTTCATTTGGATTTAAAGTGTGGGTCGTAAGCAATGTATTAAAAGCGTAAGGCGTGGGTGAGCCGTCTAAGGGATAGCCCAGCCTAGGCGTGAGGCGAAGTCTCACGGAACCTAAATTTTTTAATATATACACTGAGCGTACACATATATTATATTAAAAAAATATCATTAATCAATAATCACCATGAGCACACATATATTATAAATACATATACACACATATATATACATATATTATATTATATTATATATATATATAATAGAGGATGAAGAGCACAATGAGTACACATATAACAATGCACGTAGAAGGCACACACATCCATTGTATAAAAAATAAAAATCAGAAAACAAGGCAGAGAGATGATAGTGCAAGGAAGAGGTATGCATGAGGTAGTTAAAACCCTACCCAAAATCCCCGAGGCTCCGACGGCGCCTTCTGCCCACTCTCTCAAAACAGAGGCGGCAACCATCAAGCCCAGCCTCACAAGGCACCTAGGCGAGCCCTGAGGCAAGCCTTTTAAAACA
The DNA here is from genome assembly GCF_916048215.2 of Malus sylvestris. NCBI lineage: Eukaryota > Viridiplantae > Streptophyta > Magnoliopsida > Rosales > Rosaceae > Malus > Malus sylvestris. The sequence goes on from NC_062266.1 coordinate 26,119,553, forward strand.
TTGGTCATAAGGAATCCCTGCATCGAATTAGAAATATGAGCCGTAGCACCAGAGTTAACCCACCAAGTATTATAAGGAACTTCGGTTAAATATGATTTGAAACTTACATAAGCCAAAGGCTCACCTTTCTTTTCGAACCATTCTTTGAATTTCTAGCAATTCTTTTGATAATGCCTAGGCTTCCTCTTTCCCTTTCTAGGCTGTCTTCCAAATTTTCTTTCATCTCCTTGACTTGCTAAATGAACGGAATGTTCTCCTTGCTGCTTAAGCCTTCCCTCCTCTTGAACGAGTTTAGTGGCCAATTCATCAACATTCCATTTGTCCTTAATAGCATTATAGTTGATTTGAAATGGCCCATACTGAGGAGGCAAGGAGTTCAAAATTAATTGAACAAGAAAGGAGTCATCCACATTCATTCCAAGTGTCTTTAGCTTTGCTGCTATATTAGTCATTTCAAGGACATGCTCATGCATGCTTCGCATACCATCAAATTTCTTGGAGGTAAGCTCAGCCATTAATGTCCCAGCAAGAGACTTGTCAACAGTCTTGAAACGAGTCTCAATATTTTTCCAAGTATTCCTTAGCAGTTTCAACTTGAGGAAGGCCAGTCTTTATGTTGCTCGCTATAGTCATTCGCATAAACATCATGCTCAATCTATTTGATCTCTCCCAGGCATTATAGAGAGATTTTTCCTCAGTGCTGCTTGTATTCGTAAGAGCAGCAGGTTTGTCAGTTTGGAGTGCTAAATCAAGATCCAGGACACCAAGGTGAAACTGAACTTGCTCACTCTAATCTGAGAAATTTGTTCCATTAAGTGGGGGAATAGATGGAGCAAGTGAATGAAGAGAAACAGGCACTGACACTGCAATTCAAAAGTGCTCACAACATTAATGCTTTGAGTAATAAAAAACACATGTAATAACAATAAGTGTACTATCATATTCTCCTTTGGGTAGATACTACAACATTACAAACAATCATCAATGCATAATACCTTATTGATAATTGTACATCTCTAATAAGACAGGCTTCGTTATCTTTGGATATCCAAACAAATAAAAATGAAATATACAATTCTCAACACATTCATATCATCAATCATATGAGCAATTAGTCTACCTTTGGGTGACCCTTAAGAACTTATGACAAATGAAAAACATATTACTCATGTACAAACCTTTAAAACATAATAAGGTTTTGTTCGTTCATACGCATCATCCTACCATGAGTAGTTGATTAATCATCATTTAATTTGAATCCATGTGATCTTTCTAGTTTGGCCACTTTGGTGACTAACAAATAATTTCGTAAGACGAATTACAAATTAAATGAATGACGTTTATAATCGTAATGATCAGTCATAGGTATTCAAATTACTTTAACTAATTCCAACTAAAAGAATCACCCAAATTGCATCATAATTTCCATACCCAAATATGCAATTCGGCAAAAATTGTAATAAAACTAAGATTACAATTTCTTAATCCCAACATGCATCGATACATGCAAATAAAATATAATCATGTCTGCCTCAAAACAGCAGACATTGCACCCTAATTAACCACCGATTCTGTTCTTGCAGATTTAAAAATTATGCTGACAGTAAGCAGCAGCATCATAATTAAAATATTCTTGCCGAGTGCAATTTACAATATATAAAGAACATTCACAATTCAAAACAGCGATGAGGTTATTTCAAAATAGCACAGTGGACCATAATTTATTTCGAAACAAAACTCTAATCAAGTCGATTCAGTTAAAGTTCATAATCGTAAATGGAAAATCATGAGAGCTCTCAACCAGGCTCTGCTACCACATGTAAATCTTAAAACAATTAAGCCAAGATCATCGAATTTCATGATTTTCACATACAAATAAAATGCGGAAATACATTAAACAACCAAGCGTACCTTGATCCATCACAACGAACGCTATGAGATCCCAAACGGATTCTGTCAGCGGCGGAGGAAATAGGTGTTCTCTCTCTTGCCTCTATTTGCACGTGAAAACCCTAATCGTGTTTTTTCTATCAAGTGCATATTAGATGGGTATATGCAATATATATAAGTGAGGCAGAGAGAGGACCCGTTTCCATTTAAAGCCCATAATCAATTACCACCCATCACAGTAATTTGATAGGAAACATTTCTCATAATTTGACCAATAGAATTATTTACAAATAATAATATCCGTTAAACCCTACATATCATATGGACTGTGTCGTATGGACCACTTAAGAATATTAAAATATTCTTACAGTTGATTGGTAAGTATCAGTCAGCTTACTGATTGCCTTCACTTTACTATCATATAAAAGAGTAAACTAGCGTTTGAATTCTTTTTCATTGCACTCGATTTGCATATATGTACGCCTAACATTTAATCACGAACTTGAGTAAAATTAAACGTAATATAAACCGGAAAGCAAAATGATAATTTGCAGTAAAAAATACCTTTACATGTTAAGGTTGTTTGGCTGCAATGTTCTGTGCCACCCAGAACGAAAAGTGATCTCCCAAAAGATCTTTCTGGAGAAGCTTCATCAAAGGAATCGTTATATGCAGATTGGAGTTGCAAAGCACTGAAACTACCATATCATGTTTCACCATTGTATGAGAAAAAGAAGATGCTTTAAACGAATTGAATATAATATAAGTGAGACGTCAAATATAACTTGCTTGGATCTCATTGAAGCTCTTCCATCCGAATAACATAATATAGCAATCCTCTACTTTTCGAATCGCATTTGCTCTATCCACCCCTTGTAGCAATCCTCTACTTAGGACAAGATTAAGCATCTGAGATAGGGACAATAGGAGGAAAATAAGTATGGGATATCACGAAAACTATATGATGGTTTTTAAGACAGGAAAATCCCGCAAGATAATGTAAGATGAATTGTGTGTGTACTTTTCTAACATATTGCCGGACAGAGGCTTATAATATTAATTATCTAGACTGGTGTTAGCTTACTTCGCAGCAGCTGTGAACCTGGAGCTGACCAGGCAGTGCACACAATTGAGAAATATCGAAACCAATGGCATGAATATAGTTAAAAGAAGAGCTTGGTAGCTGGATATCTTCCTTTATGTTGGATCTGTTTACGTAATTCATACATTTATGCATAAAGTTATATGCGAGATAGGAGAGTAGGAGAGGTACTGATCAATTTCCAAGCATTAGCTTGGATTTATTTTTTCAGATCACTCAGGCTAATCCTTCAAGGGCTGACACATTTGGCAATGACGGGGAGCCTGCATTTAAAACTAGCGAGTGCGAAGGCCAGGATGAAGAGCTTGGTAGGCATCTTGGTTCTAATTATCTATTGGTTTCCTTTTCTCCGTCTTTTTGCTAGTTAAAAGGTTGCTATCTTTTTATCGTCAGATGATTTTGTCGTGGGTAAAGAAGACTTGGCTGTAGGACTTCCCAGAACTTCAGTTTTGCAGCTTGATGAACCAAAAGAAAAAGGGTTAACCAACACGGCCAGCGCTAATAAAAACAAACTTTCAGAAACTGACTCAATGATCGGAGGTGAACAAATAGAGAAAGGACAACCAGAGCTCAACAATGAAAAACCAAATCGGGAATTGAGAAACCAGGCTGCTGATCTAATGGGTTGCATCGGCAACGGTACCACCGATCCTCAGATGCAATGTGTTATGTTTGACAGCCCAAATGGTGTATCCAAGGTTCCAGAGATAAAAGCTAAGACCATCCATGACAGTAAAGAAACTCCTTCTCTTGAGCTCACTTTAATGACGCAGAGAGATGTTCGAAATACTGGGTTCAGTGGTCATGATCGAAATGTTCTGAGACATTCAGACAATTCAGCCTTTTTAAGGTATGCAGATACTCAGAAATTGAATCACACTCATCTCTGACGACGTTTAAGTCAACTTTTTCTACTCTGAAAATATTTTTTTGTACTGCGCAGGTACAACTTTCCTACAAATTCTAAGCAGGCCCCATCTGGGAATGTTGGTAGCTATTCTTCTCTCGATAATAGCTTAGGGGCAGCGAAAGCAAAATCATTTCAAAATTTTCAATATAATTCGTATGGCACTCCTCTCTACCAGCGTTCCAATGGCTCTAGCAATAACAATGACACTGACTCAGCCACAAATAAGTTCTTTATCAATGAAGAGGCATCCGAAGACAAGGCAGAGCCGGGATCAACAATGAAATGTCTCCACGAATCCTCTGTCTTCCAACCAGACCATAACAGGTCTATGGCGTATAACCAGCCAATAGAACATGGTCATGCCGATGCTGCAGTCCATAACACAACTTTGTCACAAGGATGGAACATGAATCAGCATGTGCAAGTGCAGCAGCAGCACCATATGTATAACGTGCGTCAGCACCAGCAGATACTAAATAATGATGATTTGTCACTGAAAAATCTGGCAGCAGCAGCTCCACTGTGCGGGTCATCCGATGTGCAGTGTGTACCAATGGAAGGGAATGTTGGCAGTAACAGTTTGCACGGGTGTGCCTTAGAAAGAAACAACAGTAGCAACGGGCAGAGTGGGGGTAGCTTTGCCATAAATTCTAGGGGAACTTACACGGAATCTGGTAAGGACATAGCTGGAGAAGAAGGAACCATCAGTGCAACTGAAAATGGGAGCAAAAGTGGAGTTGAACAAAACCGTCGTGCACAAAGAGAGGCTGCTTTGCATAAATTCCGCCAGAAGAGGAAAGATAGATGTTTCGAGAAGAAGGTAACTCTAGTTGTGTTTTGAGTTTTGAGTTTTGTCATATGTAATTCTTACCTGTATGGTTAATTCAGTTGAGTATTTAGCAGAAAATCTTCACCCTTTTCAGGTGAGATACCAGAGCAGGAAAAAACTGGCGGAACAAAGGCCGCGTGTTCGTGGACAGTTTGTTCGACAGGTGGTAAATGAAAACAAAGGCAACGACACAGATAGCTAAGCTGACTAGTGGTTTTGTACATGAGAACAGCACTATAGCTATGCATACCGGATGGAGCATCTGTTTCTTTGATGCAGGATATGGGCATACAACATTCGGTATTCAAAAGTATATAGAACTGATATATTTAAAGACTAGATTTACTGCGCGGGGACAACAAAACACGCATGGATTTATGTTTATTGATTTTGACTCGAACAATTTCTTTTGCGATTATTACTGAATGGGTTTTATGCTAATGGATTTATATATGGTCATCGAATCAAACGATGAAAACCTCATACATTCAAACAGAACAGAGATTGCACTTTGCACTCGTAATTCATATGGTCCAGCGGCAAGCCTAGAGAGCCGCTCTACAATATGAATTATGAAAAAGCAAATTGGGTGCCCTAACATCATCAGGTCAGCCTCACCCAACAGGATCTTCTCCGGATCCTTTTGGTGAGGATATTGAAGATCTGTAAATCGTGACTGTCAATCGTATATCATGCGGTCAGTTTTTGTCAAGTACGGTTTGTGATTAATTATAAATAAAAATATTTAAAATAATTTTTTACTACACAATATACAATAAATGGACAAGATTGACGGATCCTCGAATCCTCACAAAAGGATCCGGATTCCAGCCTCACTATTTTTTAGAGAAAGACGATATTCGATATTCATTTCAAACAACACAGAACAAATACAATTTGAGAACAAACTGAGGATGGTGTGCACAGTGGGCCTCAATAAAACCTTGTTGGAGCTTTCAACTCGGTCGAAGGAAAAAGAGTGTCCCGCAAGACGAAATGACCTATTCTCAAATGTCAATACATAAGCAAATTACAAAATATCCCTAAGCAAATCAGGGGATCTTCCGCCCACAAACTTGTTAGCATTCAACCATTGTTGTGCAGTGAGCGTCAACCGTGTGGCAAAGCATGCGACCATGACTTCCACACGCTGCGAAACCAGCCTGAACCATCAGCTGAAAATGTCTCCAACAAAGTGGATTAGTTGGACCAAACAGCCACTTACCTATGCCCGTAGAACTATGAACACAAGATCAAGGTAACTCAACGCAAATCGCCGTATATATACGAACATTGTGCAGACTCTCTCCTAGTGAAACCTAAGAAGACCTAGGAACCCTAGAGAGCAATTTTCCTGAAAGACCAGGACTAAATTAAGGGCTGGTTTGGTATTGCTGTGCTTTGAAAAAAAAAACTGCTGTGAGAATAAGCAACTGTGCTGTGAGAATAAGCAGCTGTGAAATAAATCAGTAGAGTGTTTGGTAAACTTTTTTGTAAAAGTGCTTTTGGGAAAAAAAGCAATCTGATAGTAGGTCTGTTCATTAAAGGAGCATTGTAGCTCCGTATGCTTTGAAAAAAAACCAGTTTTCCAAAGCTACAAATAGCTGCTTCAGCTTTTTCCTTTTATTTCAGCTTATTCTCACAGCAGCTTCCAAAATAAGCCTTTTTTTTTTAGTTTACTAAACACCTAAAACCCTCACAGCTTTTTTTCATGGGTGCTTTTTTTTTTTAAGCACCTCACTCCCAAACCACCCCTAAGAAAACTAAAATAAACTAAATTAAATAAAACTCGCCCGAAGCGAACAAAAGGAAAGAACCAAGAAGGGAACCACAATCCGGCACCTCCTGCCAGTGGGAATGCCGGCTTCCACACACCGAAGACCACAAGAGCAGCTGCCAGGAGCACAGTTAGTGCATCCACCGAAGCCATCGGGGAAGGTGACACCACCATGGAACCGAGTTGACGAACGGGATCCAACCCACCTGCAGCACAGAGCTAAAACCCATACCAAGAATACAAGCGCCAAATCAAAGAAAATCTTGAAAGGGCATGGCCCGGGTCAAGATATGGGGCATAGATCCATGAAGGACTGCACCTAAAATGGTGGGAGAGAAGTAAGGGGACGGGAGGGGAGGTTGGTAGAGGCCGGGAAGGAGGGATCGGGCTACAAACCTTATGTATCCTAAAATGTGCCACCTCTACAACTTCAATACTGTTATATTTGATTAAAATAGTTTAAAAAATAATAATAATACCTTACTCCAGTCTCACAACCACCCTACTCCCACTCCGGCCACCCTCTCTATCAGCAGACTCAGCACCCGCACAGTACGCACACATCCCTGGCGCCGTCGGTGTTGGGCTACTCTTCTCGCTTATTGACGGAGGGGAAGGTGGTGGCGAAATGACCGGTCAAATCATCAATAACGTTAACCACTGATCACACAGAAGACAAGATTAATTGCATGTACAAAGTTAATTAGAATCTATTTTAATGCAAAAATAAATCACAAATGAAAGAGAAAGGGGAGAGAGGTAACGAACACTTGAATTTGAGGGAGAGAAATGGTTCGGCGGACTAACTTCCATTCCGTCAAGCAATTGAAAGACTGACTCATTAAAACTGTGTCAGCTGCGTTTACCCTCGTAAATTATCGTTGGGCAGAAGAAAATATGCGGTGATTGGTTTAGTTGGTAATGATCATTCTCTTCATTATATCAGGTCTAAGTTTAACTTCCTGACGACAATCTCTCTTACGGTACCATCTGTAAAAAAATTTTAAAAAAATAATAACAAAATAATACCCGCTTTATAAGAGAGATATGTTGTATGTCTTGACCGTTAAATAGCGTAGCCTCCCCTCACGTAACCCTTGGATCATTTCACCTTTATGATTTACTCACAAAAATACCATGGACGACTTGCCTTGCATATTGTAGTCTCGTTCACTAGTCCGGTGGTTCCCATACCCTATCAAATCTTGGTTGTGGCCCATCCGGACCAAAGAATCTGATATGAAGCACAAAATATGGCTCGTTGGCCACCTACGGCCTAACTTCCATATGACTTGGTGAACAAGTATTGTGTCTGCAGCAACATTGTTATCGTCTTTCCAAATTTCAAGACTTCATATTTAGTTAAACAAGCCGAAACAAACTATTTACTACAGTCTAGTGGTATTTCTTTTTATTTGTAAGTTAAAGGTTTTAGGTTCGATTTTCGCCAAATGCGAATTTGAACCACATTATTGCTAGTCCATTGTGAGGGCTAAGCCCACACTCTTCCCTTAGTATAAATATATTGTTTATTAATAAAAAAAAACAAAAACTTAACTAAATGGATAGCCCTACCATTTAGCACTATGATTTAGTGATATTCCTCTCCACTTGTAAATGAGAGGTCTTACATTCAATTATCGCCAAAGGTGAATTTGGACCACATTATCCCCCTCTAGTGGAAGTTATTCTTTGTAAATGTGAAACTCAAAAATTGAGTACTCTTAACTGCTTGAATTATCCGATCACTATTACAAGTCACATTATATTAGAGACTAATCAGTAATTACAATTCTTTTTATGTTGCAACTTATATATATTCAACATTGTTAACTTTTTTACCATAAAATCATGGTGCAAAATTAGTATCCAGTCCCTAGTTTCTAATGTTCATTGACTAAGACCTTATCAGTTTTTAGATTTTGATCAAAGTCCCTAACATTAATATATTAATGAATTATATGTAAGTTACATAGTTTTTATAAAAAAAATTAGTAATTGATTTAGAGTTTTAATACTCACACCCTTAATAACTCCTAATTAATTTTCAATTCAAACATTTCCCAAATATAAAAAAATAAAATTAGAATAAGTTTGTACCCATAAATTTTTTATAAATTTATTTTTATTTTTTAATCTTATATGTATCCATTCTTAAATATACCAATTTGTTAAAAATGTACCTTTTTAATATAAAATGTACCCATTTTTTATATAAAATTTCATTCAATATTTTCTCTAATCCATTTTTTAAAAGGAAAACTAATGAAAATAGCTTGAAAACTTTGAGTTTTAATCAAAATGACAAAAAGGTATTGTAAGTGAATAGTACCAGGAGTGACTTTTTAGAGTAAAAATGTCATTTTCGTTAAAAGTGAACAGTACCATTAGTGTTTCATTAAAATTCCATTTTTTAAACTTATATGGGTACATTTTATTTCATTGATTCGAGAATGTATCTATGTCAAGTTTAATAGAAGAAATTTAATAATGTTATTAAGCCTAATATCTTTTTTTTTTTTTTTTTTTGAAAAATGTACCCATGTTTTGATACAATAATTTTTTGGTTAGTTTTGATGAACGTACCCTTGTGCGTGTGTGTATGTACAAAATATATTGGAACGTATAATTCATCTTTAATCTTTTTAATCTCATAATTATGGGTTTTATTTAAAATCTCATTAATATAAATAATTACAAATTTCATTTTTAATTTAAAAATATAAAAACCTACATAGAAATACATTATTACATTAATGTCAAGGACTTCGATCAAAAACTAAAAACCACAAAGGTTTCAATCAAAGAATACTGGTAGTTAGGGACCACATCCAAAGTGTCCCAATATTTTATTATACGGTAAAAATAAACGTCTAAATTGGAGCTCTATGAGATTAGTGTTTCATGGTTTGAGTTCTATTGCACCACTCACTTTTAGGTTTTGATTTGTTATATTCTAGTTTGTTATTATTAGCCTTCGTGCAACATATATTTTTTGAATTATTATGCATATGTGAAAGATTTTTTTTATCATAAGCAGTACGCAGCTCTTAAGATATTTTGAACGTGTTTAAAAATAGAGAAAATAATATTTAATGAACAACTGATTGAATCACGTTATTGCTAACCCAATGTAAGGCTAAGCCCACTCTCTCCCTCTTAGTGTTATCGTTTGTTCGGAAAAAAAAAAAACAATCATTTGCTAACTAATTGAATCATATTATTATGCTCGTGCAAAAGGCTTTTTTATTTTTTTTTATTTTTATAAATGGCACTACGCGGCTTTTAAGATGTTTTGAACGTGTTTAAAAATAGAGAAAATAATATTTAATAAACAATTAAATGAATCACATTATTGATAGCTCATTGTGAGGCTAAGCCCACCCCTCCCCCTTAATGTAGATAATATCGTTTGTTTGAAAGAAAAAAAAAATCATTTGACAACTAATTGAATTACATTATTATGTGTGTGCAAAGACTTTTTTTATAACTGGCACTACGCGTCTCTTAAGATGTTTTGAACGTATTTAAAAATAGAGAAAATAATATTTAATAAACAACTTATTGAATCATATTATTGCTAGCCCAACTGATTGAATCACATTATTGCTAGCTCATTGTAAGGCCAAGCCCACCCCTCCCCCTAGCGTAGATAATATTATTTGTTAAAAAAAAAACAATCATTTGACAACTAATTGAATCACATTATTATGCACGTGCGAAAGACATTTTTTTATAACCGGCACTGTGCGTCTGTTAAAATGTTTTGAATGTGTTTAAAAATCGAGAAAATAATATTTAATAAACAATCGATTGAATCACATTATTGCTAGCCCATTGTGAGGTACTAATTTAAAATTAAAAAAATAAAAAATAAAAACAACTGTATAGGAAAAAGTTAAATATTAGAAACATTGTTCGTCATTGTACATTGAATAGTAAAATATTAAAAACATTGTTTATCACTGGTAGGGCTGGAAAAACTTCTTGAAAATCCCAAACCAAACCGAAAAAGTCTCGAACCCAAACCGAAAAATCCCAAACCAAAACCATCCTGAAAAATACCGAAATTTTCGGTATGGGATTGGTTTCCAAATTCCATTTGTTTGGTAAACCCTAAAAATACCGAAGTATTTGGTTTCCTATTGACTTTTGGGTTTCGATTCCCACTTCCCAACTCAAAAAGCAGAGCCTTTTGGCTTCCACTAACAGAAGGCACAAAATAATACTAAAAAAAGAAAGAAAAGTAAAGACACAAAATTCAATTGGCTTTCGGTTCCCACTTCCCAACTCAAAAGAAGAAGCCTTTTGGCTCCCACTAACAGAAGGAGGAAGGAGCAGAAAGATGATGGAGCAGCACTTTTCGTGTTGAGAAGCAGAGAGAGGAAGGAGCTACTACTGCCAAAAGCTCTCTCAAATCTTCGAAGCTTTCTCGTCTCTAGTATCGACCCATCTCCTTCCCTATCCTCTCTAAAGCTTTCTCTGAATTAGGGTTCGAATGAGGATTTACAAATTAAGGATTTACGATTTAGAGTTTTTGATTGTTTCGATTTGGATTTGGATTTCTTGATTAATTTTCTGGGGATTTCTAGATTAATTTTATGTGGATTTGGTTGATTTGGATTTCTGGATTTCTATGGTCGATTTTGCTTTGCATGTTCGATTTCTTTTCTGCTTTGCATGCTCGATCTGCAAGTTTAAATTGAATTTATCATCTTCTTCCATTAACAAGAAGCCAAATTTCTGCCCACTCAAATCCCAAAACCATACCGAAATCCCGAATTTATTTCGGGAATCCCGAAATTCGATATTACCTAAGGATCAGTTTGGGATCGGGATTCGTATTTTCATCCCAAAAAAGATCGGTTCAAGATTTGGAATCCCATTTTCGGGACGGGATCCCATACCGAACCAGCCCTAATCATTGTACACTGAATAGTGAAATATTAAAAACACTGTTTATATGACAAAAATACCCCCATCACATTTGATGCATTATTTTGGGCTGCTTTTGAATTTTTTTTGTTTGGGGGTATTTCTTTCCACTTATTTTTTGGTGAAGCCTGTGATGAAAAAAAAACATTGTTCACTTAATCGCTGGCTTTATATATAGAGATTGTTTTTTTGTTTGGAGGGCGGCATTTATGTCCACTTATTTTTTTGTAAAGCCTGTGATCCCAAAAAAAATAGTGTTCACTCCACTGTTGGTTTTATATATAGAGATTATTATTATTATTATTATTATTTATTTCTCAGCTTTCTTCGGTTGATAAGTTGTATTTGTTCTTATAATTATCTCACGTGATGTATGTGACTTGTAATAGTTATCTTGAGTTGTTATAGGACCCTTGTACGGATACATGTTCAACGTTGTCAACCTAAATATGCAAGGAAGGAAGAAGCATGTCAAGAATTACACTCGTTTGAAAATGTTCTTTTAATGACTAAAACAACTTTTGGTGAAATTAATTTTGGGCTAAAAATAGTTTTTTTTTTTTTTTTTTTTTTTTTAAGAAACACCAAATATGTGTTTGTTATATGAAGCACATAAAATGTTTTTCCATGATTCACTTGGATTTTTATCAATGATTGGTTTCTAAAACATTTTCAGATTTTAAAAAATACTTCCAAATGAATCCTGCAGTGTTGAACATATATTCGAAGCCAAATTGCAAACCTGTTTCGAAAACACATCTAAAATTCATAAATCCCATTTTTGCTTATGCAGTGGAAATAAATAAACAATTAATAATTAACGCATAACGAACTCTAATTCATTAAAAATTTAAAATCGCGATCAAACTAATCATTCGAGTCCAAAACACAATGCTCATGATTTTGTGGTAAGAAAGTAGAAATATATGAATTTGCAGCTTCATGCATTTTTCATGGTTTTACTTCAACGGAATGAAAAGCATATATAAATTTGATAGTTTGTAGTATAATCACAGTAAAAATGCCTGAGAATATGAATTTATCAATCCATCACCGACTACATTGTGATTTGAGATATTAGAGTGAACTAAAATTGTTCGTTGGAAGAATTCGTTTGAATAGTTCCGCAAAATTCATCATGAAAATGACATAGGTTTCCATTTCCCTCCATACATTTATTTCATGTTTCTTCCCCATTTGACTCGAGTTTGTTGGTTGTCGAGCACTTGATGAGTTCGACTTCAAGCTCACCCATCACCGTTAATCTCCACCGTCAACCATACAAAGGTTAACGTGTCTTTTGTCTTTTATGGCATGTTTACTTAAAGGTAAAATGAGTAAAATAACGAATGAAAATTACAATCATTCCAAATGTGTTTACCAACCTTTGGGAATTAAAAATACACGTGGACCCACCTAAAATAGAGAATAATACTCATGATTTTTCCGAAATCATATTACTAAATAATAGATAATAAGAGATAATAAGAGATTATATTCATACACCTCAAATTATTTCTCCCACACTACACACCACTAAGACTTGATAGAAAAATAAAAATATTAAAAAATTAAAAATGTGTGAGAAAAGTAATTTGGGGTGTGTGAATATAATCTCCCTAATATTTGGATTTTGCAAGAAAATTTCGATATGGGATTTCGCTTTTTCTATCCAAAATATCCTTAATCCTTCTCCCTTCCATCCCTGATCCAAGTAAGCATGAGAGAAGAGGAAGATTATGCAGAAAATTTACATGCAAAATCCAAATTTGCAAACGAAAAACATTAACTTTGAATTCTTATATGAGAATCAAGAAACCTCACAAATAAAAAATGCAACAGAATTTCATTTACAATTATCCTCATTTCTCAAAATAGTGAACTAGGTGGGTAGTCAAACTAGAATTTTAAAAGATTTTAAAACAAATTATAATAGTTCGGGATATTTCAGCAAGAAATGGGCACGTTTCTCTTTTAATCACGTCTCCTTTTAATACGTGATATAGGGAGGGACAAACACGTCTGATATCTCCACAAAATTAGAAGGTAAATTCAAATCACATAGAAAATTAGAAGGTAAATTCAAATCACATAGCAATTATATTTGTTTATGAAAAAGAGGAATGTTGGGAAAGAAAACCTTATTGCATACGGAATCCGACTGTCCTTCAGTTACAATTGGTTCCTGATAAGAGAGAAGCAGATTCATTTGATTCTTGAGATTCTAGAAAAGCACTTCTTTACTATTTCAAAAGCACTTCCAAACATGCCCAGAGAAACACATTGGATGGCTCTGATGGTGGCACGCACTACTGACTATTGACATTGTCAGTCAAACAGCCTCACTATCATTCACCAACAATGCAAAGCAAAACAATGTGCAAATCCTCAAAGAAGTTGGGTAGAGACAGTATCTAAGCATGTGCTAATTAACGATAAGAGTCACATTCACTACCTTTTTATTTCGGTTTCAGTACAAGTTAAGATGCAAACAAAAATTTAGAAGAAATCTAGCATTTCCATTCTGAAATTAGAAATACAGCATTCATGTCCCTACAAGAGTCTCCACAGTAGTACAACCCCAATTGCTATATTCACCCACCCCTAATTTGAAATTCCTCAAAGCATATACGGTCCTCAATTCCTGCTACCGGGATAGAAATATTCGACACTATTTTCCTTTGCTTTGAATTGGAAATTCGACACTTTGTTTCTCGATCCCTCATACCCATCATAAATCCCCCTGTTCTGAACTGTCAACTGCAACCAAGTACAACAATCAAGGTCATAACTCCTGTATCCGTGCAGCAGTGTAGGTATTATCTATAACTATTAGGATGAACCTTTTGTGAAGTAATAGAAGACTACAGCCATAACTAGCAAATCACAAGCAGCAAGGTAGCAAGCAATACAAACAGAAATAGTTCTCACAATTTTTCAATTGTTAACACCGGTTTGTGAAGATCAGAGAACAAGGATCTCAACAAAAAGGACCATGACACAAGCAACTATCATATATATGAGCACAACATGGTTAACAAAAACTAAGCAAATTATCTGTTTTTAGAACAACCAAAGACCCAAGCAAGCAACCACAAATGAGAAGAGGGGACCATACAAGATTGATGTGATAGGATATAATTCCTAGAACTCCCTATGAAGAGCGACTTAATATTTGTTCTAGCAAATACCTGCCCGTGCACATCTGAGGCTAAACCAGTGGCCAACGGTTCTGCCGTTATCAGAATGTCTGCTAGATACTCCATCTGTAAAATAAGGGTAGGCTTTGCCGTGCTTGAATAGATATCCTTGTGATTGAGCATGACTAAGGAACATCCCTGAGACAAGAAAAGGGAAATAACATAAATAACGGAACAAAAGGAGTGGAAGCATGAAAAGCTAAGAAACTGAGACGGTTGCAGCCAATGCCTTACGAATTCTGATATTAAAGTGTGGCAGTAATGCAGAAAGTCTAGCACAAGATTTGTAGATCCCTTAGCAGCCACCTCCATGAGGGAAATATCGTCAATCATAATAGTGACACAGATGTCCTCTTGAGCTAAGGCACTTATAACCTTTTGGATTTTCCCATACAAAGCAATTAGTCCACAATCACTGTTTTTTTCTTCGTCTGCATCACAATCGAATGAAATGATTTTCTCGTCCTGAATTCAATGACACAAGGAAACCTGATAATTCAGCAATTTCTGATAACCAATACTAACATTCTTACACTTTTCTCTTAACAAAACAAAGATTTATTAACCGAAAAAGGAACCATGGTTAACATCAGTCCTGCATTAAATCCTACATTGTTTCAAATTGATACAGCAACCTAAAGAAGATTTTTATGTACCAGCAGGTCTCTTAGACGAGGATCATTTAACTAAATTTTAGCTACTCAGGACATGTAGATCGATAAGAACATGTCGGGCTGAGCCGGCAAACTTAGAAAAACCATTTTATACCTGATTTTCTCACCTGGGCAGTCCATAAGCATGTCAAGAAAAAAGAATCTATCATTGTCCCTCTGTGCAGCCAAATTGCAACCCTGTTTCAAAAAACACATCCGAAATTCACAAACCCCATTTTTATTATGTAATGGAAAATAATTTAACAATTACTAATCAATCTTAACCAAAAAAGAGAGTAAATTAACACAGAAATTAGCAGCTAAACATGATACTATGAACTACTAATTAAAAATAAAAATTAAGCTTAATTCTTTATGCAGAGAGAGAGAGAGAGAGTTACGAGTCTTCGGAGGATGCGATCGTAGTGAGAGAAGGGGTGGGCGAAGGCGACAAAAACGACGGCGTTGGAGTTGGAGTGGGGAGGCTGAGAGAGAGAGCGCTTGAGAATGTGGTGGAGGACGAAAGCGGCGCTGGTGTCGACGCAGTCTTCGAGGAGCACAACGCGGCGACTGAGATTTCCTAGCGCTTCGTCCAATAAGCCTCCTCCTTGCTCCATCTTCGTCTTCTTCCTCTTCTTTCAAAGCACTGAGCTTTTAGGGTTTAGGGTTTCTGAATTTGTGATTTAAACGGTTTTGGGCTTTCTCAAACAGTGACCAGCCATTTCACCCGCGCTTTTTTTAGCAAAAAATAAATAAACCTATCATTTATGAAAGAGAAATAGTAAATAAATATAAAAATAAAAAGTTAATCCGAAAAATATCTTATTTAGCCAATGTGATTATATTCAAGGCCACGTATGAACACTCATTTTCAAGAGTAGCTAAAAATTGCGTGTCACAATTGTTTGCTTAACTTCTCTCAATCTTTCTTTGCTTACGTTACCACTTCAATTACAAATTTATCATTTATTCATCTCTTTATACTGATTCAAGAAAAATTACTCAAATTTATGTTATAGGTGTCACGACCCAAAAAGTAACGCGACAGCGCCGCGAATCTTAAAAAAAACACATAAGAGTTGTATGCTTCAAACTTAGAACATGACAATTCTTATGTATCTTTAAAATACGCAAGGCCTCTAAAATTTACATCAAATATATATACCAGAGTTTAAGTGAAAACCAAAACATTCAACCCATTTTTTTTTTTCTTTAAGCAACCTTTTTACAACAGAAATTCCAAAAGTTCAGTTTACAAGCCAAAGGAGTGATAGGTTTAGACATATATATACATACATATTTACAGAAGCAAAAAGGATAAACACAGACAGTTTTCATTGAAACCAGAAAATCAATATTTACATTTCAAAAGTTGCTTTTCTGGTTGGAAGCTTTTAGGTTGACAAGCTACAACCGCACACCTTAGTCCAACTCTTCCATTATTTCTCGCACAGCACCTGAAAATGTAGGGGTGAGCATCACATACAATCATTTGCCCCCCCTCGGGAGGCACCCTAGCTAGGTTTGAAAATATATCTTTGTACAACGTATTAAGGAAATAATTTGCACAACAAAATGCTTTGGCATGAGTTAAAATTCATTTTATGCTTATAATTAACCATAGTGGGATCCCTGCATTCTATTTGTCCTGACAACCGAACACGCGGCCAACTACCGTACCTAAAATAATTTCTCAAGTAATAACAACACAAGGTAGGGTAGCGAGAGTGTCCACTTACAACCTATACCACATAGACACAAGTACCCTTCCCTTACGGTTAATGGTACGAGTCCGTTTGTATAGGACCCTCCGGAGGTTTAGGGGATCGAAGCCCAGGGTAGTCACACAGCTCCCTTCACTCTCAGGTTGTCATGACATTTAGAACAACATAAATCATATGCTAGAAAAACCAAACTCCTTTTTCCTAACATGCAGTTCTAACCACAACAAAATTCAATGCATAGCTTGCACGCATCCATATTTACATACATAATACATATCGAAAATCACTAACCAGGGTGTGAGTCCCCCCTACCTGATATTCCAAGCTTTAGGTACTAACTCGTTCCACAAGTTGTTCACTCTTATCTCTTGGTCTTGCTTAAGCCAAGAAATCGCCTATTCTGAAAAAGAACATATCAATATACAGTTCACATGCACCAACATAAACCAACACATCTCAATTTCATCTGCACAGTGCATGTATAACCCCAACATAACCAATCAAATCTTTATTCACTTAGACCCCAGTTTAATTCACATTCTCCATGAAAAAGTCATATATCCAATGCCAATAAATAGCCAAAACACTCTTAAATTCCAAAACTCCAGAACTAGTAAAAATTTACCTCAATCTTCTCTAATTATGTTGTTCAACCAGCCTTGAGACTTCCAGGACCCTCAATTCAACCATATCACACTTCAACATAAATGTTTAAAATTATTACCTTGAAATCCCCCAACTACAATAAAATTTCGAATCTGCAAAAAAGCATTGAATTCTTACCTTCGTTCGTAGAGGTAGATTTCTTGATCACAAAGACGAAAACGGATTCCCTTTCCGATGTCTAAAGATTACCCGATGCGTTTCTTTTCTTCTTCCTTCGACACCCAGAGAAAACCCATCTAATTTCTATTCCTTTCTGCCCTTTTTGGGAACAGGGCACCGAACCAAAGATGAAGAAATCATCTTATAACCACACGTGTTCTCCACTCCTTTTGTTTGTTTGTTTTTTTTTATTTTTTATTTTTTTATGTTGAAGTGTGATATGGTTGAATTGAGGGTCCTGGAAGTCTCAAGGCTGGTTGAACAACATAATTAGAGAAGATTGAGGTAAATTTTTACTAGTTCTGGAGTTTTGGAATTTAAGAGTGTTTTGGCTATTTATTGGCATTGGATATATGACTTTTTCATGGAGAATGTGAATTAAACTGGGGTCTAAGTGAATAAAGATTTGATTGGTTATGTTGGGGTTATACATGCACTGTGCAGATGAAATTGAGATGTGTTGGTTTATGTTGGTGCATGTGAACTGTATATTGATATGTTCTTTTTCAGAATAGGCGATTTCTTGGCTTACTGGGGGTTTTACAATAGGAATCTAAATTCTAATTAAATAATAACTTTATACTCTAATTCAGTAACCAACTAATTTAATTTACATCTACAAATAGCATCGATCCTTAACATATCAAATTTTATATTATTCAAATTATGAATCATGATGAAAAAATGGGTAAATAGTTGGGCTCACCGGCTGCCTAGATAGCCAACACCATCTTATGGTCCAAAGAGCAACTGACAATATATAATCAATATAAAATAAACAAGTTAATTAACATTTAAGTAATAATTTAATTATCACTACTTGCGTCATATGATTTACAAATATAGTTCAAATTGATTGTCTCCCTAACATTACCCTTGTTCAAAACATAAGACGATAATTTTCACCTTTTCTTACTAATTTTTATAAAAATACATATATACAAATTATAATTAACAGGTAAATTTGATTAAGTATTATTCATTTCAAATTACGATTGAACTTAAAAATTGCTCTTCCAAAGCATTGGTCCTGCCGCTAAAGTCATGTTGAAAATGATGTTTTTGAAACTGAAATTATTATGCATTTTTTGTAATTTTGTTTTAAAAAATTGGCCGTATTTTTTATTTAATAGTATATTACCATTCATATCTAGCTGTCCTTTGTACTTCTATTTTTTTTTCCTCTCAAGTGAAAGCCAATTATTGGGTTTTTTTTATATTTAATCATGAGGTGTTAACTACTAAGTATTAAGATTTAGTGGTATTTTTTTTCACTTGTGAGTTCTAAATTTTAAGTTCAAATATCGTAAATGACGAATTCAATACTAACTTATTCCAGAACACCTATAAATGTATTGTTGTATATAAGATTGTGAAGCCATTTTTTTTAAGACAACCGTTTAAATTGTTAATTTAATTGCAGGCGTATACGTAATTATACACCCAAATCCAAATCCCTCCACATTTCAAATAAATTTAATTATATTTCATCATTTAAAAAAATATATAAATCACTAATTTAGTTTGCCAGTGGATCGCATTAGAATTATAATTGTAATCTTTCATAGTTGTCAAGTGTCATCAAGTTTTGGAGCAAAGTGATCACTTGAGCTGAGTCAAAGTAAAACAATGGAAATACAGAGACTCTGTGGGACACCATACAAATTTCAAAAGACTATAAGGACACCATTGCAAAAAAAGGGTTTTCAAGAATGAAAAGTATATAGTGGGAATGAACAGGGTCTGTCAGAATTTAACCAACTCTGCCTCTCAAGCAACACAAAGGTAAAAAATCACTAAGAGGTGGAAGAGAAGCCATGAGTTGGTTCCTGTGTTCCGGCGAGTTAAGCAGAAAAGCTGCAAATAAGAAGAAGATCAAGAAGAACAAGCCAGAAGACCAGATCTCATCAATTTCAGGTAACATTTCTGGAAACATTTTGAAGATACCATTTTTTAAGAATTTTTTACTGTTTAGATGTTTGAAGATTTGAGCTTTGTGAACCAATTGTGTGCATTTTTTTTACCGCATTGATTTACTGTTGATGAATGCAGGAATCCCATGTTTGTAATTGGTTGAATCTTAATGTATGCGATCCCTTTTGAATGTTGACATTGTTGGGAACAATGTAGGTTTGTTGTCATGTGGTATTTGGCATTCTGGGTTTGATTTACTTTTGTATTTAGCGTTCACTGTTATTGGGTAAGAGTTAGTTTCAATTTTTTATTCCAAAGTTGTGTTCTTTACTGCACTGGGTTTTCTACTGTTGGTAATCATTTTGTTTAATCAACAACAAGAAGAACAACAAAGCCTTATGCTGTATGAGTCCTAAAACGCCATTGCGCTTGTTTTTGCGCCAAACCATTTTGTTTAATCAAATCGAAGTTTTTGGATTATTATGCAATCGAAGTTTCGTTCGAATTTTATTACACAGTAAACTGTCTATGTATCGTTGTTTATATAGCTTTCCCATTTGTTCTTTTACTTAGAACAACTGAAGGCAAATTCAGGACTGTCAGTAAAGGAGGGTTCTAAGGATGGAGGCTCTGGTCACATTGCAGCACATACATTTACATTTCGAGAATTGGCAGTGGCAACAAAGAACTTTCGAGCAGATTGTATTTTAGGTGAAGGAGGTTTTGGTCAAGTATATAAGGGGCGCTTGGAGAGCACGAATCAGGTTCTTTCCAAAGCTTTGACCATCAACTCCATGAAAAATTGAACTACCTGTTTTTCCTTTTCAAAATTCTTTATGCCTTTCGTTTCCCATTCTCAACCTCACCTAAACTGTATTTCTTTCTTGTATTGTAAATTTTAAGTCTTAGAAATTAAAACTTATTCCATCTATGTACTTCCATATTTATGCTTTGATAAAATAGAATGTTGCAAAAGATGACTGAATCTATATTGTTTGGTGAAAGATTATCATTTAATGTAAAACCGGAAAATTTTACGTGTGGTGCTAAGCCTAAATCTGGGGTGGTCTCCAATTTAATAAGATTCAATTCACTTCTATCATTGCAGGGGTGTACTTGTATCTACTGTCATTGTGATTTTTTCTGTGTGTCTTAAAAGTTCGTTTGTTGTTGTATCTTTGATTTCACATACTTGGCTTGTGGTAAGAGCTGAACCTCGTTGCTTTTGGTGTAGGTAGTGGCCATAAAGCAACTTGATTCCAATGGGCTTCAAGGGAACAGGGAATTCCTCGTCGAAGTATTAATGTTGAGCCTACTTCACCATCCCAATCTTGTGAACTTAGTAGGCTATTGTGCTGATGGGGATCAGAGGCTTTTGGTATATGAGTACATGCCATTGGGATCTTTGGAAGACCATCTGCACGGTATATACAACAGTAGCAGCATTAGATGCCATTATTTCTTTGCCCGAAGTTCATAATTTTAAGTCTTGAGGTCTTTCTCTTTCTGTACTTATTGATAAATGGATGAGGACATGACATAACTGGATGTTGCAATAGACACAATACAATGCTATAGAAATCAGTACAATTTGACATTTTTAGGTCTATTTAAGAAATAGAAATCTTGCAGGCTCACAAGTTATTACCATGTCGTGGCATGTTCAATGTATCAGAGAGCATATTGTGCGGTGCTTAAGCACCAATTTTCTTTTTCTGTCTACCTTCTATTCGGTATCTTTTAACGTTGTTGATCACTTTTATCCATCGCCATATGCCAGATCTACCGCCAGATGGAAAACATCTTGACTGGAACACGAGAATGACAATAGCTGCTGGTGCTGCAAAAGGCTTGGAGCATTTGCACGACAAAGCAAACCCTCCTGTTATTTATCGTGATCTTAAATGCTCAAACATTTTACTTGGCGAAGGGTACCATCCTAAGCTATCAGATTTTGGCTTGGCAAAGTTGGGTCCTGTGGGAGATAATACTCATGTTTCCACTAGGGTGATGGGAACCTATGGATATTGTGCCCCTGAATATGCAATGACTGGTCAGCTCACATTGAAATCAGATGTATACAGCTTCGGGGTTGTTCTTCTGGAAATCATTACCGGAAGAAAGGCAATTGACAATTCCAGGGCTGCCGGGGAACACAATTTGGTCACATGGGTAAGAGAGTTGTGTCTTCTTCTTTTCCTTGGTACATTTTATTCTCAGCTTATATAGAAATGTATGAGGATTGCTTGAAACACTCAAATGAGTTTGGTATGAGGTAATACTTGCAAGTAACTACACTATTTTACGAGTGAAATCAACAATAGGAAGGACAAGCTATTTCTTGCTAAATGGCAGTCTCGACTCTAGTGAACTTTCTGCTCATAAAATCTTTGTCGCAGGCCCGCCCCTTGTTTAGAGATCGGAGGAAATTTTGGCAGATTGCTGATCCAATGCTCCAAGGTCAGTATCCGGTGAGGGGAATGTATCAAGCTCTTGCCGTTGCTGCAATGTGTGTCCAGGAACACCCTAATATGCGACCTGTCATAGCAGATGTGGTCACAGCCCTTAATTACCTTGCTTCCCAAAAGTATGATCCCGAAGCACGGCAATCACACAGCTCTAGCACCGCATCGTCCACTCCTAGGTCTAGGAGGGAAGTTTTAACTTCATAAGGGAAGACTTATTTGATACAGTTTCATCTTCGGAAGCTTGTGATGAGAGCGAGATTGTTGTCACGACTATAGGCATTGCGTTGCTTTCGGGTTTTTTTTTTCCCTTTCCATAATGGGGTTTTAGTTTTGATTCAAAAGTCAGTTGTTTGGAGCTCAGTAATTTGTTGGCTGTAAATGTAATGGTGCCTGTTTATCGGAATTTTGCTCACTCCGGTAGCAGGTGCAGCGGTCGCTCCCGCCTTTCCCTTTTTTCATTGCTTCCTCCTCCGCCCCTTTCTTTCAGTCGACTTATACAAGATTCTTTGATGTACAATTGAGCAATGAGATTTTTGAGCCTATATATAAACTGGCCTCCCTATAGAATCATAGAAATATATCCAAAATTATTTGATGTAAGTTTTACAGATTTTGTGAGTTTCGCGGGTAGTGATTTTCGCTTCGGTTCTCTCCTTCTGTACTCCTCGCTTTGTTCCTATTCCTCGATTTTTATTTATTTATCAAATCCAAGGGCTAAACAAAGAAGTGCACGGGCGAAAAGGAGAGTGCGGAAATCACTTTCCCTTCACTCAAGCTTTGAGCCTTGAGTGGAAGTGTTTCTACGGGCAATCAAAAAACCACTCAACAAACTCAAAAGCAAAGAGATAAATCACTCGACTTGGTGTGGTGTTAGCGTACCCAAAAAACGTTGGGTCGGAAGATAAAATTGTTGGGTTTAAATAACATATTGAGAGAGATTAAAATCGAAAATTCATAGATACAATACAAGGATGCCGTCGACACAAAAATTATACACTAAACCATATATCCATATTTTTTTTACATTTTCTTCCTTCTCCATACATTATTATTACCACTACTTAAAGAACAATCAAACAATGAATCGATAAAATTGGTTGTCTATCAAAAAATTACAGACGAAAAAGGAAACCAAAACTATAGCTCCCTGGACCGACGGACGCAGAATAGCATACTACCAAGGCTTTGCACATTTGAGTATTACTATCGGGCAGCGAATATCTATACGGATGTATCAGTACAGATTATGCTCTGACCTCTATTCTTTATCTTCCGCTTTAATGCCATTCGTCTCTTTTACTTGTGCTTCTGCAGTGGGGCTCTGTCCTTCACCGGTAGACTTGCCATCATTTGGCTCCTCACTGTTAGCAGGTTTTCCCTGGTGCATTCAATAGGTGATATTAACCGCGCATAATATGGAAAGATACCAGTGATCTTAGTCAAAGACCTATCAATCGTCTTCTCCTACTGTTTTTGTCACACAAAAGTTAGTTTCAAGGGTACAAGAAGAACTAACCTTGTTCCTGTCGCGCCAGCCAAGGCCAAATGGTCGACCTAGCAAACTAATCCTTCTAGCAGGAATTTCTTGTGTCAGATCTTGATTGCTTTGTACTGGTGAAGATACAGATCTGCAAAACAATCTTTTACTTCAATTTCCAACTACTGAAAGTTAAAAAAACTTTCTTATTATCTCCGCCGCAAATAAAGGAAGGACTAAATCAAGGTGGACGTGAACGAAACCAAGAATAAAAAAAGGTGATTGAGTAACTTTCAACAATGAATAAATAAGACTGCAAAGACTGTTACCGTGGAGATTGTGTTTTAATTTGACCAGATTGGTATTGCAATGTAGCCTCCAACATAGATTCTGCCATAACAGCTCTCTTCTCCATTTCCGCAAGCGCAGCAGCAGCCTCTTCATACTTCTCCTGCAAGAATGTGTTTACAACATATAAAATAGGAACAAAAAATATTGACCAGATATTTTTTCACTCTGCAGTCGGAGAAAAGTTTGGTAAAACAAAATGCATTAAATTAGTAAACTAAAATCATACATGTGGTTCTAACATAATAGTTTTTCATTATTACATTAGAGAACGAGTCATATATGGTTTATCTATGCAACCTGAAGCACTTGAGCAGCATATCTCTGTGCTTCTGCATCTTGCTCAGAAAATCTGCGGGCATCTTCTGTTAGTCTCTGCTCTTGTTCTACTCGCATTAAGACCTGCAAGATAGCAAGTGATCTTTCAATTATACTCACAAACCCAGAACCAGAATGTAAAAAAAAAGAACTCTGAAGGACAAAGGATGACGAGAAAAGACCTGGAGCATGACACCCTCCTGTTCCTGCTTATCAGAAAGGGCTTGGCGAAGCTCAGCAACCTCTTGCTCTAATTGCTCAACCTGACATAGCAAGAGAGAATGTGTGAAGTATCTTTACTAGTAACTTTTCAAGTACAAGGACAAATAAATGGGAATTCCACACTAATAACAGAGATGTGTAGTTGATGCTATAAGTAAGCAAAAGACCTGGTTTCAGATCATATTAGCCACTCAAATTCATCCTCATAATAAAAATGCTTTGTTCGACAAAAAAAAAAGAAAAATTAAAATGCTTTGTTGCCTTAATATTAGATGTAGCAAGTAATAAACTAGTGTTGCAGTAACATATCTAAAATTATTCACCAAGGAAAGTGGGTCCGAGCATGTTCTATTAACATCCACACACAAACTGCAAGAGTACATCTACACGCATGAGATCAAAATTCAAAACTACCAGAAAAGAGATAAATGAAAGTGATAAAAGGAAAGCGAGCATGCATAGTACAAGCAGGAAGTAAAGATACTACAAACTAACAATCACGGAATGAAAATCGAAAAGCTAAACAGAAAAAGGTGCACTTTCAAGAAATGAAGATCCACAGTGAATGAGCTAGATTCCCAAAAGAACATAAATACAAAACCATATCTCTTTCACTGAACAAAGCTGACATGTGTATACAAGTTTCCTGGATGTACCTTGGCACTCAATTGCCGACGATTATCTTGCTTGACCATCTCCATCAATGCTGTCTCCAACTCCTCAGCTCTGGAAAAAGTTTGGAAAGACACAGAATATCAACGTCTCTTCAGAATAATAATAACTGGCTCAAGAACAATCATATTTCTTACTATATTTAATAGTTGCTACTAGAGTATAGTGTGAAGATTAGAAACAGTGGCCTAGAAACATTAGTAATGGTTGTTCAAACTGTTTAAAAATTCTTACTCTTGTGAATGTGGATGCCAGTTGGTGCGTAATTAACATAGAGATTTTGGAATAAATCTAACAAAATGAAAATATTTCAAATTAAGAAGATTATCACTAGCTTAGAAAGCTAGTTTCCTTCGTGATATTTCAGGATTCCTTGGAATCACAAATAGTTGTTCCGTTTAACAGCGGTCAGGATAATGTTGGGAATGATCTGTAAATAGAATTAACATTAACTGGAGGTTCATAGAAGAAAACTTAAATGTCTAAGCAATCAAGTATGTTCCCAAGAAGTTTCGGGTAAAGTGGCAATGTCAACTAAGGACATTTTCACTAAAAAAAAACTCCATAGGCTCCTGTTGTTCACAATGCAGGGCAACATAGCTCAACTCGCAACTCTACCAAGATGGTCTCTAGAAGGCTACAATGAACGGTCATAGTGGTGTTTGTAGGAACTATCATACCATGGTTGGCCTCGCATACTATAATGAATGGTCGTATTTGACCCCCAAATCCTAGTTGGCCTTGAATTGTAAAGATTAATACCTACCATGAAATAATTATTAAGCTGAATTATTATTGAAATTTCTTGGATTGCATTTTTCCTTCCAACCTATTAAAATGATCTATTTTTTAAAGTATGTAACCAATGCATCGAGGACATTGAGAGTTATATTGGCATCCAACATGACATTGAGAGTTATATTGGCAACCAACATATCAAAAAGGAATATTCTGTTTAGTGAATGTAGATTTTACAAACAAAAACCACTAACAACATCGAGGGAATATCAACCTGAGTTCAGCAGATCTTTTATCCTCCAGCAACTTACATAATTCAACCTTCAACCATACGACCTGCGGGAAGAACCTAATTTAAATCTCAAAGTTTGATTATGAGGAAAATATTTCAATAAACAGCCAAAAGAAGTTTGACCAAATACGAAATACAAAAGTAACACAACAATTATGCAGGAATGTGTTCTTCTCTTTTGTATTTAATGCAGATTAAGTGACAACCCGTACACAGGTCTATACAATGGACATAAGATGTATATATCAGCAGCACAAAGGTCAAACAATTAAGCTGGAAAAATGGCAGAACAAAATGCATCACTCCACTACTTTGCCAAACAAAAGAAGATTGTAAAGAGGGTGTGGTGGGGTTGAAAAAAAATAGCAACCTGCTCATGAAGATCTGGAACAGAATCTACTTCCCCATTTCCAGTCAGGCTAATTAGAATTTCCTCTGCATTAGAGGACCCAGACTCTGAACGAGATAAATCACCATTTGTCTGTGTATTTCGTTCTGCTTTCTTTGTCTCTATTATCAATGATTTAGGATCTTGCTTAAAATTATATAGCTTTGATGCTAGACCCTGAGAATCTTTCCAAGCCTGAAGTCCCTTGGATCTTTCCTCAATAGCGACAATTACAGCTGGCCGATGTTTATTTCTCAACTCTTGTAATCTAGTTTCATTTACATTTTGGTAACCCATGCAAGCTGTCAATACCAGTTGACTGCTATCAAATGTAGAGCCAGCCAGCGATTGCAGAAGAGTAACTGCATCTCCAGCATCCTTGGTAGTAACTAGCGCAGGGCCTACACATAACTGAGCCAAATTAAGTTTCATAAACCAGAGAAGCCTACATGCCACATAGTACTACATTCATGTTTAGAAAAAAAATAAAAAATAAAAAAAGGAAAAATAAATTCGTTTTACCCAGTACCATATAACTCCATCAAAGCAAGTGCTGTCCTGAATAGCATCACGCGGTTCCCCTCAAAAAGAAGAACGTCCCAGACTCGAAGAACTGAAGTCAATAGAAAACAATCATATTAGAGGTAGGCTATAAGAAGTACCCATAAAAGAAATGTTACTTTTAATTACAAAGACACATATAAAACCTGACCACTTTCCCATGGAAGCATGTTCATGAAAATGGTAAGGAACCATGGTCCAGTAACCCAAGCCACCTGCACTCCCAGGTAATCTAGATGGTTGACTGAAATGTGATTAAAGGTGACATTAAGTGATCGTCCAACAAATATATCATACAAAGAGAAGCATTTACTGTGTACATAATAATATACAAACCCAATTTAGGAAATCTCTCATGCACCAACTCCTCAAAAACAAGTTGATCCACCTGATAAAATACAGATCATCAGAATATGTTTAAATGCCAACCATCTGCAGCTATACATTAACAACATAGTTTCTCAGTTTCGTTAATGTACCTGAGATTCTATCATTTCCTCTGAGTAATAGCCATCAAAATAATCATCTAAGAGTCCCATCAAAGCCCTGAAAGTTTTTCCAATTTTGTAATTACACAAAGCCAAACAACTTTATCACTTCAAATGTAATCATATGCAACAGAAACTTCTAAATTTCAAGGACAATTGTTATTCCTTTCAAAAGAAAACTCTGATCTCTGTTTTCTTCTTGCTAAGCCTCCAAAATTAAGTCAAGTAGTGACAAATAAAGGTGATTATCCTTATGTGGAAGTTAATAAGCAGCGAATCAAGTTTCAGATCTTACCAAAAGGCATTTTCTTCAGGCATGAGAAGTAGTAATAAGCCGGCAAAAAAATTCATGGCCTGCATGTAAATTAAGTCCAACAAGCATTAAATTCAGTCAGAAGTGAAACAAAGAAAATAATTGATAACATTGGTTACAACAACAACAACAAAGTCTTTTCCCACTAAGTGGGGTCGGTTAATTGATAACATTGGTTAAATTTAAAAAAATAATAATAAACACAAATTTGAAATTGTTTATAGAGGAGCAGCACAAGAAGCTAATTTGACGCATTACAATCACTCAGAATTATTGAAGGGGGTTCAGTTACAGCTCCATCTAAGTCACATCCATAACCCTCAGTAATATGCAGACTTAATGTGACTAATAATCTAGACATTTAGAAGTCAATATATGGCTAAAGTTCTATGTGGATCACAAATTAATACTATAGCCTTTAAGGCCTACATTGGCCAGATCATGTATTCATCAAGACTACTCCCTTCGCAATAAACTTGTAAACTTATAAAAAAAACCATATGTAAGATGTTATTCCTAGATACATAAATCAAACTCACGAGCATTACATTCTCTTTATAATTGTATCAATAATCACAAAAAGTGTCAGTGTTGGGAAAAAAATTACTATTTTCATCCTCAAATCTCACAGCCAATTACAGTAATGGTATCTTTACAACTTAGCAGTTACCTGAGCATAGAACATGTTCTGGAACCAATTACCTGACAGTACCCAACAGTGGGATTGTGTCGTGCATATGCGGTAAGCAAACGCCTCAAAGCATTTCTACCATCTACATCAAGAGCAGGGTGACCTGGAAATGTTCGAGGTAGATCCTGCAAATCAGATCATTGCCAATAAGTTAACAACTTTAGTTGATTATTCTTTTTAAATAAAAAAGTAGCCATACTGAAGACAGAAGCTTTTTAAATATAGTGGACAACCTTCTCAATTTGCCCTTTCCATTTTTCAGGTACAGATGCAGGATCTGTTGTTGACAATTTGCTATTACTGTCTAATTCCGAGCTATGTTTTTCCACATCACTACCAGCATTAGTTTCAGAAGCTAGCAGATCCTGGTAATAGTTATCCACGCGCCGTGCCTTCACACCCACAAAGGCTTGCCAAAGCTGAATGTTGGAAGTAAGCAATCATCAAGTTTACTCGTTATAATGAAATTCATGAAATTAAAAAGTAAAAAAAGAAATAGATATGCACCTCTCCCCTGAGAGCCATTGGCACTCCACCACGAACAAGAACCTCCAATTCTTCTTTCCAAGGAAATAAAGATTCTGAATCAACCTTGTCAGAAGCAACACCAGTTGCAGACGCACTCTGACTGTCACTCGAAGTGACATCTTGAACTGGGTCTGACCTTTCCACGTCATAAAACACATCCTCAGAGTCCTCCTCAGATGCTCCTTTTGGGGATCTAGCCTCTTCAATAGAAGTAAGTGGCTTCCCAGTTCCTGTGTCCTGCTCATGCTTTGATAAACTCTTCTTCTTCTTTACACGAATACTCATCAAACTCTCAATGGCATGAAGGGAAGGTCTAATCTCATTCCATATTTGAATCCCATGAGCTTTTTTGTCGTTATCTGCCAGTTCCTCCTTGTCATTATCATTTTTGGTTGGAGAACCAGAACCTGTCTTCTGGGCACTTAAATCATTGTCATCACCACCCTTCTCCGATTTGGAGCCTAGTTCTTTCTCTGAGGCTTCAACGAGCAAGGTCTGGTTATCTTGTCCCTTTGATAATCCATCAACAGGCAATTCAGTAGACTCTGCTTGTAGTTCCAGGAAAGACTTCCACCTTTCTGATCTTTCCTCCTCTTCTTCCTGAAACGCAAGTATATTACATAGAGTACAACATCATTTGGACAAATAATTTTTCATGATGTTCTAGAACATGCTAGAATCTACATCTACACTGATTTTTTTTTCGTGATTTTTGTTGAAATATGCATTTACGGGCAATGCCTAACATATGCTTTTTACTTCATTCACTAAACATTTAAGAGTTCAAGAAACTAAGAGAACAAAATCGTAAAATATGATTTTCGTTCTCTTTTCCATGACCATCAATCTTTATTGAAACCAAAACGAAACATGTTAAGATAGAAGAAAACGAAAGAAGAACAATACCTTGTAGATACTGGCATATTCTCGGTATCGTTGTACATGCTGAGGCCTCACAGCAAATCCATAAGCATCCCTGTCCAAACACCAATGCCCGTTCATTCGAAATCTCTACCGATATAGAAATCTTCTTTTACAAACAACAAAATTATCTAACTTAAACATTACGACACCTCCAGTAACAAGATCATAATAATCACTTCACAATCATATGGCAATGCAAACAGCCCAATTATGAATACCATTCCAATCCAAACCATAAAACACCCGAAAATCCGAGCACGAATGTGCTACGCCTCGAGTCTCGATCCCGGGCTCAGGCTCGACAATTCTAGTTCCCGGAGCACTCGCCATTGCCTCAGCTCAATCTCAATAAATTATACTACAAATCACACCACATTTTACACTAAACAATCGAAAATCAACCCCCTCAATGCACGTTCACGGTCAAATAATCATACAAATCCTACCAAATCACACACTAATCAACATCCAACGGTTAGGATCTTAAATCACAATCAACTCATTTCTGCGAATTCAGCGCGAAGGAAGCAAATGATGAAGATTACCAAAAACCTAGGGGGACGCGTGGCGGGAAAGGAGAGGGGGTAGCACGGAAGAAGAAGCGTTACCTCTTGTGCTCGTAGGCGACGAACGGGTTGAGCGAGACTTTGGTGGCGGATTTCATTTGGATCGGGTCCGAGGGCGCGGAGAGATCGGGTTTCGGCTCCGCGGCTGGCCCTGGATTTTCTGCAACTGAATTTTCAACTCAGCGTCTGTGCGTGCGTGGGACACAGAGAGAGAGAGAGAGAAAGAGAGGTGGGGAGGAGAGAGAGGGAGGGGCACATGCAATGATGGCGAGATTGCCGTCACATTTATTATATGTGCGCCATGTCTTTAACACGGCCTTCGAGACGAGGGAGACGAACTTATTTTCTGCAGAAGCAAGAGTAAAATAGAAAATTCAATTTTTATTTTACTAAATGGTTGGTTTTTTTGTTGGATTTTTAATTGAAATGGTTTGATTTTTCATTGAGAAATAAAAATTTGATAAATCTTTTTTTGTGTGTTGGCACCATCGCATTTTTATAATAGTGAATTAAATGGTTAGTTATTTGTTCAAAAAAATTAAATAGTTAGTTATGATAGAAATAAGAATTGGTGAAGATTAAACACACACCAGGATGCATAGATATAATTGTTTTTTGTCACAAACGTCGTCAACACCATTACATTAGTATAGTAATCCATGTGTTAAATTGTGTGGACAACATGGTTGATAATGCCATGATCATGTGGTATAGTAAAAGTTTTTCACCATTTGAGATAATACATATGTAAATACACATGTTAGAACATGAGTAGATCAATAACGTTATTTGACATGTCGGTTATATAAAAAAATTACTCAAAAAATAATGAATATTTATTGAAACCTTGACGTAAATGTGGGAGCATCATGGTTAAAGACTTCGATAAAAAGAGGAAGAAATTTATTAACGATTTTGGATGATTGGATTCACTTCTTTAATGTACATCAATGTTTAAAAATAGTTTTGAAAATGGTGTTGAATTGTTTACCTAATTTTCTTGTTTTTTCTTAAAAATTTAATCCCAAAAATTAAGCAAGATGTTATGCTAGGAAATAGTAAAGAAATTTGATTGTTTAGAGCATCTCGAATGGACCATGCAAAATGCCTTAACTGAGCATTTTACATTTTTGGATGCAAAACGTAAATAAAAATGCACATTTACTTATTGATTCTACATTTTTTGGTTGTAAACCCCACCAATTAAAGAGAAAAAGATAAATGAGATTACAAATTTGCATCTATCTCATTACCGTAAAACTAAACTAAAATATACACATCTTGAAAAAGTAAATGAGGAAACCTAAAAGTGACTTTTACCTCTCAATTTTGCATATTTCCATTAGAGATAGCCCTTACCTTATTATTCCATGTGTTTCCCTCGTTTCCAAAATTATTTTGTTACCTTATTGGTTCATCAAATTAGTTGACTTGTAGCTTTAGACTCATTCCATTTAATTGTGTTTTTTTTCACTGAAAAACTGATTTACTTTAGCAAGGTTTTTAATAATTTTTCAATTCGCAATATAACCATACTAGTTTTTTAAAATAACATCATCTACCCTACTCCGCCACTTCACCTCCACCTTTCCACCACGCCACTGTCATCACCTCCATCACCATCGTAGCAGCCACCATCATCACATATAATTCGGAGTGGTGAAAACTTAAATAATTTCTTCTCAAACAAAAACTATTAATTCCTTTTTGTTTGGGTCAGATGAAAAAATAAGTAAAAAAAAAAAAACAATTATTGGTGCGCACAATATGAGTAAACCACCAAGGCGCCAATATCATACGCATCTCAACTAAAAGTTTTACCTTTGTTCCTCAAAAACAAAATTTACCCCTTTTTGCCTTTACAAAAAAGGGATCTGAGGGATCTGAGGGCTTAATTTATTTACCTCGCTCACAATTTAGCAAAGTGGGTGTAATTATTTGATTTTTGTAATTAATTTGATTTAAATTTTTAACTCAGTTAACTGGCAAGCCTGTGAGCTTCTCCTGTCGGCAGGTGAGCTTTCTGTCTAACGGACCTTTTCTCGTAAATGCCAAACTTCCCATATTTTGATTTGATCAACAGAGTTTGTGTCGGTGCAAGACAACAAATTGAGTTCCCTTTATGCATGGACCTCTGAAATTTGAAACATTTTTGTTCTTATGTAGATATTTGTTGTAGTAATATTTTTGCAACTACTCCAATCATCTTAAAGTAACCAGTTTTCATCACTTCTTGGAGGGATCTGGATCCTTATCGGATCCTCTTTATGAGAATTCTGAAGATTCATAAATCGTGTTCGTTCATGATTAATCGTGTCTGTTCATGGTGAATTATGTAGATATTCATAGATTTCCAATATCCTCACCAAAAGGATCCTGTTGGTTTTTTTGAGTACTAACAACTATATAGTATCAACATAAATTTGACCGTTAAAATTTGATTAAAAAGTTTTCCGTCAATCAACTAAGCAGGAATAAGTATTGGACTTGGATTCTCTGCCCTCCCATTTCGGTGCCCTCCTCGTGCCCTCCTGTTTTGTGTGGTCACGGTTAATCCATGCTAACATTTTATATTGTTTTTTATAAAAATAATAAGACCAAAAAAAAATAGTAATATAAAATATTGACGTGGCTTAACCGTGACCACACAAACAGGAGGGCACGGGAAGGGCACCGAATTGGGAGGGCAGAGAATCCAAGTCCATAAGTATTACGGTCAAATATAAATTGGTACTAAGCGCATGTAGGAGTAGTTCCCAATTTTGTTGGAATAGTTTTGTTTGTGAAGATCAGCCTTGAGCCTTGACATGTCCGACTGATAGTTGCTTGATTTTGTTTGAGTTCCGTTTTCAACCAAAAACCAGCCAAAGTCTGTTTATTTATTTTCTAATAAAGCTTAAAGTCCAGACGAAATTAAATATTTATTCTGCTTTCAAATGAAGCTAACTTAATCAAATTCTTTTATGATGGAGGTGACATACATCGACCTTTAACCGAAACATGGGAGATAGATTGTCTGCCATTCCTTTTCCATACCCTTTTCATGCTCTTCTGTTTTGTACGGTCACGGTTAAGCCACGTCAACATTTTATATTAATTTTTTTTATAAAAATAATAAGACAAAAAACAAATGTTGACGTGGTTTAACCGTGACCGTACAAAACAATAGAGTATGAGGAAGGTATGGAGAGGGGAGGGCAGACAATCTATCTCCCGAAACATGAACTGTGTTTAAGGCTTAAGATAAGCAACTTTGTCGAACTGTATCGAGAGAAATATGTGTCAAACTCTTACTACGTTTTGCATACTGTATATATATCACCTTTCTTTAATTATAGAATTTTAACTACTGTGACGACCTTCCATTGTCCATGCTATAAATAACGGTTACTAGGGATGGACAATGGTTATGGCAGACGGGTAACTGCGATTATTTACCCTTAACCGTTTATACTCATACCCGCATAACCATTTACCCGTTGGGTAATTGTCTAAACGGTAATATCTATACACTATAATCGTTTATAAACGGTTAACCATACCCATTTAACCGTAACCGTTTAATACCCGTTCACCCATTTATCCTTTTTAACTTGTTTATCTTTTTTTTTTTAATTTTTACCATTACCTTTTTTTCACCCGTTTACATGTTTTTTAACAACTTATACATGAAAAAAAAAATTGTCATAATTTTTTTTTTAACAATTAAACAACGTTATAGGTACATTTATCATACATTTCCATATTTTAATTTTTTAAGTCCTTATACCATTTCAATAATTGAAATAATAGTTTACGGACAATATTTTTAACTGTTACCAATGAAGGTAAATATAATATTTGCTAAGTATTATTGGGTTACAAAAATTGTTTATAAGACATTTCTGTCAAAGCATTTCTGTCAATTTCACGGTTACCCGCAAGGAATTTAAATTAATTTGGCCAATTCCTTGATGATGAGAATCATCATTCCTATAGCAGTGTTATTGAGAGAATGACCAATGAATTCCTTGCTAATTTATTGAGTGCTAAGTATTATTGGATCGAGAACATGGTTTGTGTTAATTTTACATATATAAAATAAATAGATAAACGGTTACCTGTTTATAACCGCGGTTAATACCCATAACCGCCAATTAAAATTTCCCCAGTAAACGGTTATACCCATAACCGTTTATTTATCTAAACAGTTACCCATAACCGTAACCGTTTAATTTAAATGGATGGGTAACCGCGGTTTTCCATAATCAATGGGTATTTGCCCATCCCTAGCGGTTACTGGTCACAATCTCGTCTTACTAATAAACAATAACACTATATTTATTAGAGATACGAAACAAATGTGGTATATAAAGTGTAAAAAGCATAGAGGCTTCCCCTTCCTCCTATTTTCCCATGAAAAAAGAAAGGCAACACTGTCCCCCAACCAAACACA
Source organism: Malus sylvestris (assembly GCF_916048215.2). Taxonomy (NCBI): domain Eukaryota; kingdom Viridiplantae; phylum Streptophyta; class Magnoliopsida; order Rosales; family Rosaceae; genus Malus; species Malus sylvestris. The sequence goes on from NC_062266.1 coordinate 26,154,741, forward strand.
GCCTTAAGATGAATAGAATCAGATTTTCTCGTTTTTGATTAAAATGATAGTAGAAGAATACTATATTTTTAAGATAATTAAATTGCAACGGTGCTAGCTATACACCTCTTTTTATCTTTCATGCCCTTATTAATTTTTATCCTCTAATTGACTGTAAAAATTAAAAGATGTGTGTATAAAGTAAAAAAGAATATACCGGTAGCACCTCCTTAAAATTAGAGCTCGTTTGGATGTGCTTTTGAAATGACTAAAAACGCTTTTAGTGAAAATGTTTTTAGAACAAATCATTAGTAAAGATGCAAGTAAATCCTATAAAATCACTTAAAGTGCTTCCTGCAAGAAGCACATAACTGGTGTTTTTTGTAGAAAGCACTTTAAATACTTTTGAAACGCACAAATATTTTCTCTAAAATCACATTTAGTCATTTTAAAAGTACATTCAAACGAGCAATTAATCATTTAAATTTGTTCCTTTTTGGAAAATTAACAACTATTGGGCTTTAAAAATCAAGATGAGTGGGATTTGGGGGGCCCAATGAGAACCGAACGTATCTGTTTTAAAAGAAAATTCAGTTGAAATATATTTTTAGATATATATAATATACCTTCATTTTTAAGAAAAATAGCTAAAAACATTAAAACAGGATCAACTTTTATTAAGGAGTATTTTTTTTAGAGGAAATTGTACAAATGGTCCCTCAACTTTAATCAAATTAGAGCAATGGTCCCTCAACTAAAAATCCATTACCTTTGGTCCCTCAACTTATCAAAACGTGCAGCTATGGTCCCTCAACTAAAAATCCATTACCATTGGTCCCTGAACTTTAATTCAAGTGGAGAAATGGTCCTTTAACTTTAATTCAATTGTAGCAATGGTCCTTCCAATATAACTCGTTTTGACAAATTTTTTAACATAGTTGACGAAAATAACCATAATTATACACTTTGATGAGTTAAGGGACCCTAATTATATAAATGGTCATTCCAACATAGCTTATTTTGACAAAATTTTGACAAAATTGATGAAAAGGACTATAGCTACACATTTTGATAAGTTGAGGGACCAATGGTAATGGATTTTTAGTTAAGGGACCATTGCTCCAATTTGATTAAAGTTGAGGGACCATTTGTACAATTTACTCTTTTTTTTATTACAAATCTAAACCAAGAGTATGGGGATGTTTTGAACCGGAATGCAATAGTTTGAATAGGAATGCGTTAATCACCATGACTATCCACTAGTTGTAATCAAGGAATAATTATATGTATAAAACAATGGAGTGAAGCACAAAGTCTATGTCATATGAACTTATACACTTTTTCAATTTGTCATATGAACTAAAACTTTAAGCAAATTGTCATACCAACTTTTCGAAGTCATTAATTTATCATTTGACCCTAGCTACGTAAAGTTTTGCATACAAAATAAGTCATGACTTATGTTCAAGGTTATTCCAAACATTTCAACATTTTACTCCCCAAAAATAATTCTAGGGTTTCTGAAAAGATACAAAAAAATGGTTGATCTAGTATAATGTATACAAGGATTTGTCGTTCGAAAGAGAGGAACGACACACACTCGATTTGATGTGTTTCGAAGTGACGATGACTAAAAAAATATGGTCATTGGGAACCCTGCAATGTATGGTAAAGTTGGATGATATTCTTTACATTTAAATGTCCAAAATAATCCTAAACCCAAATCATGTGACTTATTTTGAATGAAAAATAACAGAGTTAGGGTGAGATGACTAATTAATAATTTAAGAAAGTTAATATGACAAATCGCTCAAAACTTTAGTTCATATGACAAATTGAAAATGTGTATAAGTTTATATGATATTTAAAAAAAGAAGAAGAAATCCCTCAGACATGATCCATGTGGAATATATGTATATAAATTATAATAGCATGATCATTTAACTATTAAAATGACAATTATATTAAATACATGTAAATAATTCGAAATTGAAAGTGCAAAGGAAATAAGCGAAAAACTTTTTTTTACCAAAAACAAAAAAAGTAGGAAGGTATTCCAACATGGCTCTCTCTTTTTTATTTTATTATTATTTTATTATTATTTTATTAGAAAACAATAGAGGACTAACAAGTGGAATGGAATCATGGGAAAATTCGTTGTGGAAATGTCCATCCAAAACCAAAGCGACCGAACTTCCGTCCTCCCAAACGGAATAAAATCATCAGCAGAAGCAGAAGAAGAAATAGAGCTGCTAAAATAAGCAAACGCAGACCACATCGGCTTTTAGTTGCGTTGGTTTTTATAACTGTTTCCCCTGAGAAAGAGAGAGAGAGAGTCCTGCTGAAACTTAAAAAGCACTTTTTGTAGAAGTCGGTTTGGTACTTTGGTTGGCAGCCATGTCACCCCTGGTGCTCAAAATGACCACAGCAGCCTCCTGTATATACCCCAAAAAGCCCTACCAAATTCTCTTCAATTCCATCTTCTCCTCCACCTCCACCTCCACCTCCACCTCCACCTCCACCCCCTCCTCCTTCTCTCCCTCTTCACCCCCATTTGGTAAAAACTTCATCGAGGCATTAACGCACACGCGTAAATACTCCGGGTGCAGGATAACCCCCTGCGCACCCCTCCCGCCCCCAATTCTCCCTCTTCCCCTAAACCTAGCCCCCAGATTCCCTAAATGCTTCTCCGCCTCCTCCTCCTCCCGCAGCCGCAGCAACGCTAGTGGCGGTTCCTTCGAAGATCGCGGAGAGTCCTCTGGTGGGTCCGGCTCCGAGTCCGGCCCCGGTGGCGTTGGTGATCTTATGGCCGACATGGGTTCGGAGAATCATAAGGGCACCGATTGGTACGACAGCCAATTGTACCCGAACCAAGACGAATTGCTTTCTCCTCTGACACATCAACAAAAACAACAGCAGCAGCAATCCGAATCCTCCTCCAAATTCCTCACCTTGCCCACCATTCTGACTCTCGGCCGCGTCGCCGCCGTGCCGGTTCTCATTAGCAGTATGACTTTCGATTGATTTTTCGTTTTCGTTGCGAATTGTATAGATTGCAATTGTATTATCTAGCTAAATTTAGGTTGCCTGGATGGTTTTTTTTTTTTTAGCATTGGTGTCTCTATTGGGAGTTCCAATGCGATTGGAGTACTCATATTTTGGCAATGATGTTGATTTGTATGTTGTATTTTGCCAATTTTTTTGAATTATCCATGTGGGTTTTGTTTGCTTTTTGACATTGATGTCACTGTTGGAGCTCCAATACAATTGGAGTGGTCATATTTTGGCAATTGAGATGTTTAAACATCTGGTTTTGTATGCATTTTCGCTTTCTGCAGATTTTGTTTTTGGAAGCATAATGCCTTTGCATTTGATTAGGCTAACATTGGTTTTTTCCTTTCCATTGTCCTAGCTTTCTACATCGATAGTTGGTGGGGAACAACTGCCACAACAAGTATTTTCATTGCTGCAGCAATTACTGATTGGCTCGATGGGTATATTGCTCGGAAGGTTAACTTATTTTCTGTATCTTTTCAATTGATTTTGGGAATTTTAATGCTTGAGGTTGTTCATCTGCGTTAAATTTATTGACTTTATAAAAGTTTATTTGTGTTTCAGATGAAATTAGGATCTGCTTTTGGCGCATTTTTGGATCCGGTGGCTGATAAGGTATTGTCTTCCACACTAAAGTTAAAATTAAATACTTCTATTGTCACTTTCAGCTTCTTGAAATAAAAAGTAGTGCTTTGGTTATTATAATTCTTCTCTAAAACTGTCATTCCTGCTGAATGCAGCTCATGGTTGCAGCCACACTGGTTTTATTGTGTTCTAGGCCTTTGGACGTTGCCATGTTTGGGCAAGTTCCATGGCTGTTTGTCGTTCCTTCAATTGCCATAATTGGTAGAGAGGTATTATATTGTTCTATCTGTCTTCTCTATTTCCTTAGTTATTAATTAAATGATTTAGGGCTTGCTTTCTTGTATGTCTTGTATTGGTGGGCCAATAAAATATTTCACTAGTGTATTAGTAATTGTCAAAATTAAATTTGATTGTATTTTTGCTAGGAAGTTATAGTTAGTGGAAAAATGAAGTGTGACTGTATTTAACATGAAAATGTTTGGGCATGATCTTGCATGTAGAAAGCACAAGGTCTCTTCCTAAAGATGTTGGGGTTCATATATCATGTATATGGACAGCAGCTGAATTACAATTTGCAAATACTTTGGCATGATTTTTTCATCCATGTTAGGTTGAGTGTGCCCTTTTATTCGTTTTTTGTGCATGGATGTGCATATTCTGCGTTGTGAGTTCCCAACTTCTACTGTTTTGGGCTCAATGAACAAGTCCTTTTAACCTATATTTGCTCAAATGAGTAATTGTCTTATCAACTGCTCTCTCTTCCCCCACCCAACGTTTTTGTTATGCAATTATTTTATCCTGTACTTTTATGGATCCCTCGTGTTGATAGCACTGTCTCACTAATCACTTTTGCGTTGTATTTTTAGATAACCATGTCAGCAGTTAGAGAATGGGCTGCTTCTCAGAACACTAAACTTTTAGAGGTTTGTTTTCCTTCCCCATGATACCTCTAAACAACTGCCTTCTCAATTCAGAACCGATAGAAGATATCGGCTGTAACTTGATCGTAAAATAAGTTTTCATTCAAATGATAAATACTCTCAGGCTGTAGCTGTAAATAACTTGGGAAAGTGGAAAACAGCCACACAGATGATAGCACTGACTATCCTCTTGGCAACCCGAGACAACAGGTGCATCATCTTTTTTTCTTGGATTTTTCAGCTATTCTTCTTCAGCCAATACAGATTAAGCCAATACAGGTGAAAGAGTTTATTAATTTAGTTTCTGACCCCAATTCGTTCAACTTGTGCAGTTTTGGAAGACCAGATGTTATCGTAGCTTCTGGTGTTTTTTTGCTTTATGTTTCAGCGGGGCTTGCTGTGTGGTCTTTGATCATGTATATGAGCAAGATATGGAAAGTACTGCTGAGGTAGTGTGCGTGCAACTGCTCTGCGTTCACTCATATACGTACTTCTCGATCAAGTGACCATTTCAAATGCAAAGAGGTAATTGTCAGTGCTCTATACATGAACCCAGAAATGATCAATCTCGCACAGAGCATGACGCTGATAATCGATGGAGGGGATAACACATTATTGCTAAAATCCTGCAGTATTGAGTAAAATTTGCTTTAATATTTTGAGTGGGTAGTATAATTTTGGCGAGTTACTGCCCTCGGCGACTTTATATTCTCACCGATGTCTTGTCAGGTTGATCTAATTTTTTGGGATAATACCTAGATAGAGATGTTGAAACAAAATTTCCTCATTACATATCGTATTTAAGGCGGTTTTTCAATATTTTTATCTGTTCACTGATTCGGGAAGATTCTGGTTCATTGAAGCGAGGTTAGGATGGAATGATGTAGCGTTAATAAGTTGCTTCTGCAGTTTTGGTGTTGGAGAAGATTTATATGTTTGTTGATTTTAGAAAGTGTAAACAAAAAGTATCCAGGGTTAAATAAAGCAGCTTCCTTAATTCCCCTTAGCTAGCTATTCCAACTGCTTATGGCTTTTGCTTTCTAGCAGAAATTTTTTAGATTTTTGCAGGATTTTCTAAGAACATTTAAGCAGCCAACTAGTGCTCATACGAACATTTTCCGAGAATAACATTTGACGAGACTGTATGGGATTGTTTCTCTATAAAGTGTTTATGTTCTTAATTGCTATTGTTCGAAGTGTTTTGTTAAAAAATATAAGTGCTTCATGTAAAGCCACTTTAAAGTGCTTCTTGAAAAACCATCTAATAGGTGCTTCTCTAGAAAGCACTTCTATGACTGACTTGAAGCACTTTTAGCCCTTCCAGAACCAAATTCCAAACAAGGCCGAGATAGTTTTTAGACATGCCCCCAGCAATTGAAGTGCAAAGGTTATTTTTCTTGTAAAAAGACTGGCAAGTACCAATTCAGTTGACTTCTTATACAAGAAATGAAGTTTCGCTTCAACAATTACCAGTTTCTGGGAGAATTATGATTGGTTCTCGAGGATCTCTGAAGTCTGAACCATCAGTGCATGGAAATGCATACGAGCAAAATTCGGAACATCTGCAGTGCCAAAGCATTAAGGGTGTCTCTGTTGTGCGGAAGCGTCAAATATGAAACCAATAAACTAATACAGCAAAATATGATAAGACAAATAATCCAAATGACACAAGGATTTATACTGATTCGGCGTAAGCCTACGTCCAGTTCAGAGATGTCGAGGAAATTCCACTAATATCAAAATGGAAATTACAAATAGAGTTGAACTCTCAAACCCAATATCCCATATACACCCAATAGCTCTCGCTCACACAAAGAACAAATGGAGAAGAAGAAACACATATCAAATTCTTCTCTCCCAAAAGCCAAAAAATGTAGCACAATATCTCAGAATGAATGATGGCACAAATGGAGGATAGAAAACAGCAACCCACCTCTTCTTCTCTCTAATCTGCCGTTTCCAACCCCCAAAACCGAAGGCATAACCAAATGCCTTAATATAAACAAAAGGAACAAACATCATAATTGCCACTCATGTGGCCACATCATAAAGGAAAACCTCCTAATGATGTTCCCACATCATTATGTCCTTCATTCTTTTGGTTTGTTTAATAGCCGAAAGGTGATTTGGCTTGTTGTTCACTTGACCACTAATTTGGCCATTATCCAACAATCTCTACGTAAGGGGAATGGAGTGAGAGGAATGAGAATTGCACTTATTCCAAGTGCTTCAAGCGTTTACCAACATTGGGGAATGCAATTATACGTGCAACCCACCTAAAATAAGGAATCAGATTCCTGATTTTCCCGGAATCAGATAAGTGGTATTTCAATTCCGGGAGAAAGCCTTCATCCGAAATCAGTTTTTTCTACCCAAAATACCCGTATCTCCTTCTCTCTTCCATACGGTGCCGTTCAAAACACCCAGCGCCTTCAGGTTTCACATCAAAACCCAGTGCAGCAGCAGACATAAGAGAGAAAGAATTAATTAGTTATTTAGAACAAGAAGAAGAAAGAAGAATTAGTAAACCAATTTCTCCTCAATTCAATCCCTCGTTAATTCAATTCCCCTCTTAATCTGAATACGGATTAGTAAACGAGGCATAAGAGATTAGCATTTGGCAACGACGATAATTGACTTGCTAACATGCTGCAAGAAGATTATTACCGAAAAGCGTCTCCTATAAAGTTCGACAAGCTCTTTGGGGTCACATCGGGTTTGTTTGTAAGCTACATTTGTTGTTCATCTCCTACAAAAAAAGTGATATGTATTCACATGCATGAGTAACCTTCTCTATCAAATTCGGAATCCAATCGTTTTGTACCTCAATCCATGCTGCCAGTTTAGGTCTCCCTGCAGCGATGTCATACTTCCTCAAGTCCATCAAGGAAAGCTGAAACCTTCCGAGGAAGGGAGCGTAAGCGCTATATCCACCTGAAAATTAAGAACAATCTTCAAAATGATGGCGAAAGCTTCGTATGAAATTTGCACACAAGGATGGCGAAAGCTTCATATGAAATACTAGTTGACAGAGCGGATATGGCAGCCATATTACCAGACTAAACATGCTCTAGTCACAAAAGCTCACCTTGTTAGCAAGGTAGACTTTCTCCTTGTACCAAGCAGGCCTGTCTTGCAGATCAATAGAAACCAATTGTATCTTTTCCTCCAACCCTCTTCATAACAATCATCGACGATTAAGGGGCTTGGTCTATATACAGCCTTCAAACAACACAAAAAGAAAACCCCACGTTTCTTATAGTCCGACTCAGATTAACAAAATCACAAATCTAAAAATGTAAACGTTGTAATGTGCAGTGAAACAAACACATGGATTGGAATCACAAGAACACGTAAACTAAAAACTCCTAACCCGAAAACTTAACAGAACTTGTTTATTGTTGAAAAGGTATCGATAACATATCAGTACGTTCTGTTGGCAACAATGACATCTACATATTATCAATGATATATCCGTCTTATAGCCGGACTACAAACAATATGCAACGAAGTAGTGCAAAATCTAGCAAGTATACCAACCTTGTATTTCCATCGAAGATTGGAGGTGGGTCCGACGTAGAAGTAAGAGCTGGTAGAAGAACTTCTTGCCCACTTCCCACATAAGAACAGGACAACCAAAACACAAATACGAAAAGTAAGATTGCTCAGCCAATCTGGAAGTCAAATATGAAGACTTGTACAATTCTAGCAATTGGGTTCCTAAAAAACAGAGAAGAAAGGTAAAAACTTTGGTTTTTACTGTACTACATTTCCCATTTACTGTAACATACCCGGTTGCCATAGCTGCAGAGACTGAAGCTCTCGTTTTCTTCCCCAGAGAAGCCTGAAGACGGAGCTTGGGAGGAGTTAATACGGTGGCGTTTGGAAATCTGGCTACCACTGAAATCTTGGGGGGGAGAATCTGAGATGTGTGGCCAAGATTTCAGAGATGGTGATGGTGAAGAAGTAGGAGCAGCAGTGCCGCTCAAACTCACTTTCAAAGTTGCCATTCTGCGGTTTGAGTTGGTTTTCATTGTTCGTTATGTATTTATGCTTAACAGATTCTGTGGGGTACTCCGCTGCAGTTTTTTTTTTTGGCCACTCTTTTTACACGCACCTGACAATAAAATAAAATAAAATATGCGTTGGTGTCAGCACGACGTCAAATTGGCCGCTGGCACATTGCTGGCCTTCTCCTGCTCGAGTTTTTGGGCAGTCGGTGATTGATCCACCACTTGACCTTGCTTTATTGGACTGGAGGTGGTTTTTTGGGATTGAGGACAACATTGTTGCATTTGCCCTTGTCTTCACCAACGGGTGGAGATGTTCTTATACAATAACTTTTGGATTTAAATCATTGGTTAGAACAAAAGTTAATAACGTTAAGCGATATGCTACTTTAAATTTATCTTTAGCGTTATGGGAACGTGCCTACCCCTACGTCTATTGAGTGCCTACCCCTAAGCATTTCATTTTTGAAGTAGGAAAAGGCATGAAGTATTGCTTGGTACAGAGTCGAGGTGCAAGTTGAATTGGAAATTTCGATTGACACAACGCTTCCAAGTTTATATTTCAAGGCAAACATACAATTCATGCAAATAGTAGCTCCGGAAAATAATAAAAATAACAATTATCATCATGTCATGATCCAAAGGCTAGGAACTTTCTGCAGAAATTTTTTCTGAGGCACTCTCAGTTCTCTAGCTATCTATGCTCAAATTTCATGTGGCATTAAATGTAAAAGTTAAAAATATAAAAAATAAAATAAAATCCATAGAGCACAGCTATACATCAGCAGAAGAGAGAAGAAAAACGAAAAAAAAAAGAGAAGGAAAAAAAAGACCCAAAATCTGCCTTTAACTCTCTTCTTCGTAAAGAAAACAAAAGCTTTCGTTTGTTTCTTAGTACAAGTGAAGAAAACCAGGGGGTTTGAGAGATAGATGCATTTGAACCTCCTAAATCTAGGTGCTGGCAGGGACACCACCAGCTGCCTTAACCGATAGCAGAGGCCCGTGGCAGTAGCTCCGACTGACCAGATGCGAATCTAGGAACAGAACTACCACTGTGATGTCGTCGTGAAAATGTCTCCTCACCCCTCGGTCTATCTTTTTTAAGTCCGAATATCTCATTTCTCTCTTCTTCGCTGCTTCGCGAAGTGCAGCTTTGACAAGTTTCCTTGCGCTACCCTGCACAAATATGGGGAACATTATCGCAGGTGTAATAGCAACTTCAATAAAAGACAATTCCAAACTGAGCTACTGAGCTTATGATATCATATGGGCAAAACAAGACCGATCGACCACGATGCAAAACATGATTGATTAAATACAAAATAAAGTCAAAACTTGACATAGGGACCGTACATTGCGTGGATAGCTCTGGACAATGTCAACTGCCTCCTGATTGCTTAACTGCTCCCATAGGCCGTCTGATGCAAATATGAGAAACTGATCTTCGGGGTAGAGTTTTTGGACTAAAACTGTTGGCTCAGCTTTAAGGATCGGCTTGTTGAAGGGTTGTGATAATCTGAACTTTGCCAATAGAGGTTCTTTGTTAAATTCTTGCCTCTTTAGGTAGGCATCACCGATGGATCTTGAAATCTGCAAGACAAGCAAACATCTCTAACATGAGTGCTGTTCTATTGTGCATGCCATGCCACCTTTGTGAAGGGGGCATACAAATTTGGTCACGAGCAAAGAGATTTCAATGAATGAGAATTACCTAAAACTTAAACGCCAAAACTTAAACGCAAAATTGAACGAACATAACTAGGTCTCATAGTTTATCTTAAAGAAACTCTGTTCTAATTTAAGTAAAAGAAAACCGTTAAGAGAGAGGAAGACCACTTTGATCACATGTACTTTCACTGAATGACTATTCACATTTCTTTTCATCGATATTAATGTTCAAAAGATCTCAAATCATTTGTTAAAATTCACAAAAGCATTCCTCCTGAAAATTCCCAAAATTGTTCGAAACTCCGGGCTCAGAACTGAAAGTCAAATACACATAAACCTCAATTGTTTAGTTCCAAAATCCATTTGATAATAATGGCACCACGCTTGGAAAATTTATGAAAACTAAAGTCTTAATATGAAAATTACTCAGTCACACACAAGTCAAAGGAGAAAGCGATCACTATGTAAGTGTGTATAGGGTAACAGAAAATGACTCCGAAGATAATACACAAAATTAAGAACAGATAAGAAAAATAATCACCTGTATCAAACCCTTCACGCGCCACACCTTGTGCTTTAATAACACAATCTGTGGATCATCGGGATGCAACGAGCGCAACTCCTCTCTCACAGATTCATAACTTGCATTGTGCTCAATTGATAACTGAACCGCTTTTACCTGTTTATCAGTCTTTTCCAGTTTTCCTAGCACCACACGAGAATCCCCTGCATTTGCTATGTATAGTAGCCCACTACATACTATGCCTACCAAACAACATGCACCAACAGACGCAAGCAGTGGCTTGATTGTCCACTGCTTCTTTACTAGAGAGAGGAACTCCTCTTCAGTCGCCAAAAATGCTTTCGTTATAACATCAGCTGACATGCCCTGATTCTCTGATGTGAACTCTGCACCACGGAAAGCTGTCAAGTCAGTAAATATAAGCATTAGCTATCTAAAAACTGGAAGCGGTACCTGCATAAATACGAAATCAATCATATCATAAAAACTGATATTAATAGGGATTATTACGTGACCAGAACCTCAATTGTTTGTAAATTTTCATAATTAGTATTATGATATATAATTCATGATCAAGGCGGTTGTTAGTAAAAGCAGATAAGAAATCCTGTCCAAACCACGCGTTTTACACCTCACTCTGGAACCTCACAATTTCCATTTAATTAATAACGCCATTCTTATCCCCACTGATCATGATTTTGACTCAAACATCATCGGCCGAGCATTGCAAAATGAATAAAATGTCACCACAAATATATTCCTAGACAATAAAGCTCCCAGACGATTCAAAAAGAAAAAGAAAAGAAAAAAGAAGAGTTTCCTGTCTTCTGTAAATTTTCCGAAAAGTTACATTTGAGCTACATATGAAATAGCTCTTGATAATTATATATGTAGCAACATGCAAACCGCACCAAAACGACTATATATGGTGCAAGACATAAGAAAATACTAGTTTCTCAGTTTTTTTTATTGATAATAGCAGCATTAGTTTAGTTATCGCAATTACCAAACTTCTCAACAGATATAGGTATAAAAAAAGAAGAAGATGATGAATTTAGAGGAAAGAACAACGCACTCTTGATGTTATTGAACAGACGTTCATTTAAAAACCGGGCTGTTTCTGGACCTCCGTGTCCATCATAAATTCCAACAAATGTTCCATGAGGACCCGATTCGAGTGAGCTCAAAGGCCCTGATTCTAGTTGGCTATGGTCTTCCAACAAGTTGTTTGCTTGAATTACTGCCATTGAGAAATCTCCATTAACATGATGTCCTGAATCTTTATGCCACAACAAACCATCAATTCGTCCAATCACGTCCCCCCTACTAGAATTTTCACCCTCGACAGAAGGTTTCCAGCAAGGTGACACAAGCTTCATTAACTTAGCTGATACCATCCCTTACATATTCTCAACCAAATGACCCGGGATTAAGTTATTCAACGAGTCATTGTTGTGAACAAGAGCTAATCCTGGCTCCGCCTCTAGCTTCCCTACAATTACAAAATCCAAATAACAGATCCACATATCAAAAACTCTGCATACAAAACTAACAGTAAAATTTAAATTGCAAACAGAGCCAAAGTCAAATTGAAAGGGGTGCAAAACCAGATAATATGAGTTTAGGAGATAATTAACTTGCAGGTAATTAATTGAAAAGGGGCACAAATAAATAAACTGTTCATGTCCAGAAACAGCACAATATTCCCAGATAATTAAAATGCAAACTAAAAACTAATAGGTATTTCAGAAAAGACATGAACTTTGTCATGAAAAAACATCAAAACCATAAATCCAACCGTCCAACATAAACTTAAGACCAAACAAACATCTGGGGTATGAAAAAACAACATCGAATCACAACTCAAACAACAAAAGTTCATGTCTTTGAGATTGAAAAAACAAAATCTGCAACCTACCTTGTATTCAATATATGTTGGAGCCTTGGAGAGGTATTCTTTTGGCCCTTTGTCTATAAGACTACCACAATTCAATTACCATCCGAGAGCTCAGAAGAACATTTTTATTTGGATTAGACAGAGAACCAATGAAACAGATTTGGAATGTTCTGACAGAAAAAAGGTTGTCAGAAGCGTGGAAAGGGTTAGATCGAAAGAATGAAGAGAGAGAAAGAGAGGGGTAGAGAGAGAAAGAAGAGAGGAGAGAGAGAGAGGGGGTGGGGGATTGGGAGCAATAAATTGGTTCTCTTTATTATTTAAAAAAAAAGTTTTAATCTTTGTTTCTCGCAGGGAAAGAGATGAATAAGCATGGAGGTGGAAGAATACAATTACAAGAAACCAACCCCTCGCCCTCGGTTTGAAAAACCATGTTTAGGGAGAGAGCTGAGGCCTTTTGGGTTGGATTTTCAGTTTTGGTATTCTAATTTATGGGTTGGGGTTTTGACTTTGACCTCCAACAAACCACCATTTTAGGCAACTTTTGCTCATCTTCCCCTTCCCCAACCTTTATTTAGCAACATAACAACTCCCTTCTATTAAATTGTTCTAAAGAAGAATAATCATCAAAAGAAAAGAATTTTTCCCCACTTTGCCAATTATTTTGTGTTGTGTTTGGGAATTTCTTGGGAATATAGTTGTCAACTTGTTGCCCCTAACTATTACCAAATAATAATTAATTAATAATTGTATCATGTTGCATCAGTCTTAATCAAAACGTATTTTGTTATCTAAATTTATAATTGGTCAAGTTGGTTACAGCAATGTGATACATAATTGTATTTAAGTTTGAACCTCAGTTCAATAGTTTAGACAAATTTAATGCAAGGCTTTTTAGCTAAAATGATCTCTGAGATTTAAAATCGATAGAACTGGTCTCGAGTTTGTCCATCATCAATCATTTTGATTATTCTGTGAAAAATATTTATTAAATAAGGGATAAAATGACAAAAATACTCTCAATTTTTGTGAAATTATTTTGGCCCATTGCTTATTAAATTGAGGGTATTTTGTCATTTTAGTCCATATTTACAATAGATTTTTCCACATAATGACCAAAATGATTAATGGTGGACAAACTCATGGACCACTTCTATCAATTTCAAATCTAGACCAAATTGATGAGTTATGCTAATTTCAAAGACCATTTTGGCTAAAAATACCTTAATGTAATTATCTTATCGTTGTATATAAAAAAAAAAAAATAGTACTTCTATCACTCCTAAGTGCATTTTTTTCTTTCTCAATACTTTAAGTAGTGGTGGTCCATCACCACCACGCTAAGCATCTTGGATAAATTTTTATGGGTACTAAGAATACAAGTCACGTGGTTTATCATTTAACATGTTATAAAGACTGGACGACATGATTGATATAAATTCAGTAAAATAGTAACATCAGGTGATGATGTTTCAAGTACACTAAAATTATGCTTCAAAAAATATGACAGATGTCTTGAACCTTAAACTCATTTACTAACAACTAATATGATGATGATATTCATCATCAATTAAGAACGGTGGGCAAATATACTCGGATCATTCCTTCCATGCTCCAAGTACAAAGGGAGTTTTTTGTTTTCTATCACTTGGCGAAAATCGAACGTCTTTTTGTGTGTTAATTTTTTGTTGGTCAAAGTGAACTATCAATTAGAATTGTTAATGCCAACAAACAACTTGGTACATGATTCTCGTTCATGATTTTTCTTAGACATTAGACACATAGTTTATATCGATATGCACCCATTTTACTAAACAAAAGAATTCGGCATTTCGGCAGTCACTTGTAACGGCAAGCACTTCCATCCAAGAACATGAGACTTTTATCTTCTAGTTGTACTTGGTGAAAATCGAAGCTTGTCTTTTGCTTTAGCAACATAAGATTTTGATGTGTTTGAATAAGTGTATTGTTGATCTTTACTCGTTTTCTTATTGGTCCAAAGTGAACAACTTATGCAAAAACGCCTAAACATTTATCAGTTAGTAACTTAATACGACGTTAATCAATTGTTATGCTTTAAACAGTGAACTGTTGAGATCAATACATTACTTTGTTGAGCACGTACGACGAATGATTAGCATCGTATTAAGTTACTAACTTAACGCTTGGACACTCTTATTATTTATATTAGTCTATTGTGTTGGAATAAATATTATATTTGTGATTCAAAAAACAAGATTCTGTTTCTTATTTGACACCTTTGGTATTTATTATGAGAATTGAAATTCTTGTCGTGTAATTCGGAAATGCACACTTGTCAAGCCAAATGAAAATAAATGTTGAAATATTTAGCAATGCCTTGTACGGCAGAGGACGAGCCTTGACGCAATGAAAATATTGCTCATTTGCGACTGAAAAATAACAGGTTCGGGTCACGAAAATTTATTTATAAAGTAAAAGTAAGACTATGTACAATAGATATTCTTTCCCTAATCCTTACAAAAATGAGAACCTTATTAACTTGAGATTGCCCTTGTGAAATATATGTTATCGCACTTGTTTCTCGAATAAAAGTATAAAATGATATTTGTAAAGTGGTCATAACAGAAAAATACAAACTGTCCGACGTGGCCATTGCCTAAACATTTCCGGCGGACCATTCGATGACAGAGACCGAGGATGCCGTTTTGTCTTTCCCTACCTAATTATCGTGTCAGCCCACTCCTCCGAGGCGGCGCTCCGATCCGTTCCCAGTCCGCCCGCGTCATCATCGCTGGAGAGTCCAACATGGCCGCCAATTCACTCCGAGTCGCCGCCGCCCAAATGACCTCCATCAACGACCTCGCCACCAATTTTGCCACCTGCTCCCGCCTCGTCAAAGTACCCATCGTTTCACCTCTTTTTCTTCTCTTTTTCTTCTCTTTTTCCCCTTTCCAAACTTTATGTAATTATCATTTTAATTATGTAATTAATTAATAATTAATTTATAAATCATGTGAAGGAAGCAGCTGCTGCCGGAGCAAAATTGATTTGCTTTCCGGAAAGCTTTTCATTTATTGGTGCCAAAGATGGTGACAGTCTGAAAATAGCAGAACCTCTAGAGGGTCCAATTTTGCAGAAGTACTGCTCCCTGGCAAGGTAAAAATTAGAATAAAAATTGAAACTTTGTGTCATAAATTTGATTTTTTGGGGAAATTGAAGTGACCCATTTGAGTGAATGGATTGTAGAGAATCTGGGATTTGGTTGTCACTTGGAGGGTTCCAAGAAAAGGGGTCGGATGATGAACATTTGTGTAACACCCATGTTGTTGTTGATGATGCTGGGAACATCAGAAGTACTTACAGAAAGATTCACTTGTAAGTAGGCTGTTTTAAGTTCAATGCAATGCAATTTTCGCTACCCCGAAATTTCATGAAAAATGTGATTATGTGCAATGTGATTAGAAAAATGTTGTTGTTTGTGGAAGGTTTGATGTGGATATTCCTGGTGGAAGGGTGTACAAGGAAGGCAGCTTTACCGAACCTGGTAAGTTCTTGCCCGTATGTGAAATGTTCAAAATACGGGCTTGCGCTAATGAATCAAAATGTTGTTACTATTGTTGGTGTTGATTATCTTTTTGGTGTGAGATAGTCAGAGACTTGGTTTGTTCACATTTTCAGGGAAGAATGTCGTGGCAGTTGATAGCCCTATTGGCCGTTTGGGTTTGACGGTATGCTATGATCTGAGATTCCCGGAGATTTACCAGCTGCTCAGGTTCCAACATGATGCACAGGTAAAACTACATTTTCTTTTTGCAGGTTTAAAGTTATACAGGGTAATTTAGCATCTCGCACTGACATCTTGCATTACAATCTGCAGATTCTATTGGTACCTTCAGCCTTCACCAAAGTAACTGGGCAGGCGCACTGGGAGATTCTTCTACGTGCTCGTGCAATTGAGACTCAATGCTATGTATGAATTCCATTTTCTTCTTCATCAACGTAACCTTTTCATATTTGTTTCTAGGGAACGATTTTTCTTGCAATGTCACGTTGGGATGATTATGTTACTTATGTATTATTAGGTCATAGCTTCTGCACAAGCTGGACATCATAATGATAAAAGAGAAAGCCACGGAGAAACTTTAATTATTGATCCGTGGGGAACAGTTGTTGGCCGACTGCCTGGTGAGGACTTAATTACCTTACACATCTAGCTGCTTGAGTGGCTTTAAATCATGGCTAATTGTTTAAACTCATGCCCATGGTAGTTATACTAGCCACTGCTGCAACATAATTTGAACTTTTTGCTCTCTTTCTCAGATCGACTGTCAACAGGGATTGCTATAGCCGATATTGATTTCTCATTGATTGACTCAGTGAGAGAAAAAATGCCAATTGCCAAGGTATGTTACATTCTGTCTTGTCTAGTTTGGACAAAGAAATATGTAAACCAGAAAGTCGCTTGAAACTTATTTTACTTTGAAATGATGGGATAAATGGCCCTTGTGGTTAATCAGCATTTGTTGTTTGATCGTGTTAATTCTTAGGGTCGTGTGTATATTTGATTTACCGTTGCTCTGTTGTGTATATTTGTTCTGTTGATGAATTTTGTTGGATCATTGACGGGCTTGACTTGGGTACGAATTCTGCATCTGGATGATTATGATTATCTTGTAACCAACTAAGTCCTTTTAACTCGTTTCCTAATTCAGCACCGGAAGCCTGTTGAGTTCTGGAAATCTGCATCCCTTTGATTATTGAGACGGTTCCCTGTAACTCTGTAAGCCCTATTGCCTTGAAGAACAAGAGCCATTCGGAACTTCTGATGTACTTGTCGATCTTTAGGATGTTACGATAGGAATGGCATGCATCGATGCAGCTCAAATCAAGGGATTATTTCTTATTTTGTAGTTGATTCTGTGCACACTTTGTTTTATAGTTTTCTTATTCAAACTTCAATCTCACTAGACTTAATAAAGCCTGTTTAAAGATTTATCGCTTCAGGCTTTGTATTAAAATTAAAGCATTCGTTTCTTTAATTACTGTTGATAAAGCTGATTGAAATCTGCATCATATGACATGGAAAATGTCAATACCGATGTGTCCACATGGATAACAAGTTTGCGAGTCATCATCACCAGATGTACTGTCTGACTTGCAAAGAAAAGGGTGTGCGGAAATCACTTTATTTAAGAAACACTTCGCTGTAGGAGTCCCACTCGTTTGGGAGTCGTCAGACAGTTCACCTGCTCCGACGGTCTGACGCAAGAATCTCTGTGCAACTAGTGGGAAATGGGAATCTCCTTTCTCAAAGTAAATCCATTTGTATTACCTTTACTTGATTAGTACTCACAGAATCTGACAAAAGAGAGAAACCTCTTGCATTATATAGGAGTCAGATTTTCCATACTTTCACTCACCACCTCTCAACCAAAAATGAAGAGACTATGCATCTTAACCGTCGTTGCAATAGCCTTCACTTCTCTGCCAGTACAAGGATCCAGCACAAACTGCTCCTACTCCGTCGAGATTGAGACAACGTGTGCACAATCAGCCGCAACCTCGGACCATGTCAGCGTCAGGTTCGGGGACTCCGAGGGTAATTTGATCATAGTGAAGCATCTGAACAACCCTAAGCCATTGTATGCTGCAAAAGGTGGTGTGAGACGTGGGGGGTATGGCGGGTTTGGACGATGTGCCATAGACATGTTTGAGGCCAGTGGACAATGTATGAGCCGGAGGGTGTGCTATCTGTACCTGAAGAAGGTTGGGTCGGACGACTGGCGGCCTGGCTGGGTGAGGGTGCTTCATCGACAGGATGGCGGCCGGGTGGTAGTGCCGGTTTCTTACATGTTCTATTTTAGAACGTTTGTTCCAGAAAACGTTTGGTATGGGTTTGATTATTGTCATTCCAAAGGTGGTGGTTTTGTGCCCCATGTTGTTAGTTCTAATGAGTAGCCTTCTTCTCTTTCTTTCTTTTTTCGGGTTTTTGCTGTCTTTCGATTTGGTTTAACGAAGGCAAACAGTTTAATGAATTTTGAAAACCTCACCGGATACGACCACACCAGAAAACAGAACACACAGAAAATCTCTAGAGTGAAACAAATTCATTAACTTGCTTGTCAAGATATAGAGAATATCTTGATCACGCCGACAAGCGAAACCAAACCAACTATCAACAACTATAAAGCCCGGTTACAACCAAATAATTATATGTTTCTGGCTTCTTAATCTACCGACGAAAAGGAGGGAAAAGTGTACAAATGGAAACTGAGAAAGAAAAGCTATTGAACTTTGGGAGTATAGGACTATGAACAATGTGATTTACTCAACCCTATAAGAAACCCCTGCCATTTGACAATCAATGAAGCAAAAATTCACGCCTATCGGGACTGGACAGAAGGTCGAAAGGCTTGTTCCCTATGGTATCTTTCAGAATTGTGATCTGACCTTCCTTTAGAAGTATGTCCTCGTCAAGGGTTTCGATCTTCTTCTTCAACATGCTAACCTCTGAGTTCAGCAACATGTTCTTCTCGTTGTATTTCTTCACCTCCTCCCACATCATATCTCTCTCCTCTGAAATTTTAGGCAGTATCCCCCGAGCAACTGTTAATTCTTTCGTAGATGCCTGGAGATCACTCTGAAGCTGGTTTATGTTCTCGTCCTTCTTAAGCATCTGTTATTACGGAATAAGCAGGGAAATAGTTATTAGTTACATGCCTTAATCTTTGTAATATATACTTCATCATTCAACAATACTGAAAGATCATTCTCAGAATTTCATCACGTACGTCATATAACAAACAACGCATCAGATCCAAATATATTATGATCACTAACATTGAATTTTATATGTGATACTAATGGTTACCTGCATTTCAAGGTCCTTCAACTTGTGGGTGAGACATGAAAGGTTGTCCATTGCATTTTGCACTTCACATTGGAGAATGTCATTTCCTCTTACAGCTGCTGCAAGTTCAGCTTGCAACTGCTCAACCTCCAGCTCTTTTGAATACAACTTTTCTCTCAGTAGACTTGTTAGTAAAGTTTCTGCTTTGAGCTCATATCTCATGTCGTCCTACGTACGTAAGAGTGACAGCATCAGTAACAGTTCGTTTTTAGAATGGAAACAAAATAACTTATTTAACATAATAAGAAACTGAAAAATTCATATATGGTGCATCTTCTAACAATACCAAAGAACCCAGCAGCAACTAACCTCTGGAGCCTGATCATCTGGATGTACTGGTCCATCAGCATTCGTGCACTTAGATGCTAATTTCGAATTGGACAGACTGGATTTTTCATGCAGCAAAGCGGACATTGTCTGCAAACTTCTTGCAAAGCTTTCAGTTCCACGCTTTATGCCCTGAACTTTCATTTCAGATTCAACAAAAAATTGCCCATCCAAGCCATGGTTAGCTTCTGGAAGTTGGCCTGCTTTCCCTTTAACAAATTCCAGTAAATTTGAACATAACTGGGAGCTCTCGTTTAGAATCGATAGCCCTTGATTCTTCATGCAGGAGATTCGTGCCCACATTTCCTTATCTAGCTTGAAAGTTAAAGCACCATTTTCTTTCCCACTTCCTCTCAACCGGTCTAACAAGTGTATATTCTCATGCCGAAGAGAATCAACTTCAAGCTTATGAGATTCCAACTCTCTTCTCAAGGCCAATTCTACTCCTGTCAACCTCATTTGCTCCATCTGCAATTTGGAGACGTGCTTATCAAACCTCTCCACGGATTGGTTCTTCCTAAATTCCTCGCTAAAACTTTCACGCAAGCCATCTATTGTCTTCTCTTGTTCTTTGCAGGTTCTCAGTAATCTTGTAATGGACTTATGCAGATCCTTGCACTCCTTATCCTTCTCTTCAAAATTTTTATGGATGCAAACACGGTCTTCCTCTGCTGCTCTATACTTCTCTTGCAAGTCTGAGAGATTATTTTTCAGTTCTTGATTCTCCTCTCTCATTTCCCCCACCCTTGTAGCAAGGCTGTTAAGCTGTTGCTCTGATTTTGTTTCCACACTTCTATACTCAGTTTCCCTCACATTAAAGGAAGAGACTTCTCTTTGAAGTGAGACATTTTGCTCTGCAAGCTCTCTAACTCGCTCGCGAAGCCTCTGCTCCTCCGACTGATACTTCTCAAGCTTCATTGACCAGTCAGTCGACCTTCTGTCTAGTTCCCTCTCCAATGCTGACTGCAACTCATTCTTCTCCTTCTCTAATTTTTTCGTTCGCGACTCCAGTTCTCCGTTTGCCAGTCTGAGTTCTTTCTTGGCAAAAGCCCTCTCAGCAATTCGCAACTGTAAGAGGTTTGAAACCTCAAGTGCCAAGCTTACTCTCTGCTCAGTTAGGTTTCTAATTGTCTGAATCAGTGATGGAACATTGTACCCACTATCTCTAAGAAAGCTTTCCTGTTCAAGTTCGTCAGAAAGTAGCATGACCTTCTCCTCTGCTTCCCTCAATCTTCTTTGTAATTCTACATCCATGTCCTCTTCAGTCTCATCTGTGTTTATACCACCACAGTTTTCACTATAGAACAACTTCTGCAGGCTTGAGTAGTCATCTCCAGGATAATTTTTCTGGGCAATCAGATCTGGTCTACCATAAATATCCTCAATGGTGAGTGGAATATCATGGTCAAACTCCTTCTCACGTGTTGGTTGAATAAGATGAGACTGTGAGAGCCTCTCAACGACATTCTTTGCAAGCCTCCGGGGAGATTCATGCCCAAATCCATTTTCTGCCCCATCTTTGGATGATGAACGAAGACGAGAACTTTTTGCCTCTCTAAATGAATGAGCCCTAGGTGAAATGGGTGCTGTAAACTGAGTTCGCGGAGGACGCCATCCACCACCACAATTCCCAGTCAAGTGTCTCTGGGAAGAACTGTTCTTTTGTCTGCTCAGTTCCTCCTGCTCTCCATCAATGTAACGGTCCAAGACTTTGGCTGAGACATTACTAGAGCAAGTGGAAGAGCTCCCTGACGAATCATGGCGCATTCTAGAAGAACCAGCAGAACCAGGCCTCTCCAATCCATGTGCGTTTTGGACAGACGGAACTTCAAAATGTTTAGTCCTAAGCCTCTCAGGAGTAAGAGTTCGACAACTGGTACATATCAGAAAACCAGTAAAATTAGCTTCATGAAGAAAACTTTAACTAAACAGGAGTCTAAATGTTGTACTTGAGCTCTAGTAAACAAGTTCATGACATTAACAAATAAACTGATACAAAAGCCTCACCAAGATGGTTGGTCACATTGCTGATGAGGAAAGCTCCTTGCACTACTACTACAAGGAGATCTGCTTTGATATTTCGAAGAAGAAAAATCTGTTTGTGTTGGCTCACTTCCAAGAAAGGCTGCTGATGACAATGACCGGCTCCTTCTAAGACCTGGACTTTTATTGGAGTTCTCAGCATCAGATATCTGCTTATCAGTTGGTGGAGGAACATTGTTGTTATTACTAGAAGCAGAAGATCTGAAAAAGAAGAGCTTCTTCATGTTTGAATCTTCAGCAGAAAATGCTAATTGCGGCACATTAAATTCTGTCCAAAAGGATCTCTCTGAACCTAAAATAATTTAGAACAAAAAACATAAGACTGCCATTAAAATTGGTGGGGATGGCAGAAAAGCATATGAATCATTGTACAGATAATCAATTCAGAAATGCCAACCTTACAAAATGCTCAGCATATAAGCAATAAGATATAAGATGCCCATCAGAAGAAAAGAAACCAAGAAATTATGTAGCAATGGGCAAAATAATCATGAGACAAACATGAATGGAAAGTAAAAAAATTGGCTGAAATAAGTACAGAAAACTGAGAAAGTGAAGGATATTGATTAAAAAAGAATGCCAGGACCCAAAGGCCAAAATCATTCAAGTTTCTACTACCGAAAAATTTACCGAAACCATAGTTGATTATCACTATTGCTTGCCTAAACACACTGTAATTCAATCTTTATGGAATTCATACCCTTTTTCTCAAAAACCAGAATCTTAAGTAACTACAATCTTTGAAGTACCGATCCACCAATATATGAAATTGCTAAACCCGTACCTGCAACCGGAAACAGAAGAAGATTAGTTCAGTTAACTACAGAGGACTTTGGAGCCTAATACATCAACATCCTGATACTACCAATAGCAACTAGCTTCATGCATCACACACAGTAAAAAAATGGAACACAAGTAAAATCAAAAACTAAATAAACAAATAATAGCATTTTAAATTAGGAGGTCACGTTGAAAATCATGAAAACATAAAGTAATAAACAAAGTAATTAACAAAACATATGTGTCAGTAGGTCCGATTCGATCTCAATCTGGGCTTTATCAGCTGAGCCAGAGATGTAGTGAAAAGACAGTAATAGCCTCATCATTTTCATCATCCTTAAACCCTAATCTTCTCCACACAGGGAGGGTAATTTGGAGCCGAAGATTAAACAACTGACATTTTATCTGTGCACTCTGACGCCAAAAGGATCAAATTATTAAACACTTTTCGCGACGAAACCGAGGCATTTCATCACGATCCTAATCCTAAACAAATCAATTCTGCAGTTAAACAAAATCGAAAAAAAAAGATTGTACAGAAAACCAGATCCAGATATCTACAATGAAATACAAGTAATAGACGACGAGTGTTTGGTTACCGAGAAAATGAAGGAAAAAAATAGTAACTATATGACTGCTGACAATTTCTGTAATCAACTTAGTACCTGTTTGGCAACTAAGAAAATGAAAGAAGGCGAAAGAAAATGTAACAAACGATTACTTCTTCAGTTCGAGAATCTTCTACGAACAATCAACTTATTTCCTGTTTGGCTGCTGAGAAACGCAAGAAAAGAAAAACACAAACGATTGAGTTACTCACACTACCAACAATTTCATCACCAAGAATCAAAGAAACTCATCATCTACGTCTCGCAAAATTTTCTTTCACTGGAAAAAGTGAAAATCGGAGAAGATAAACCTCTCTCGAACAAAAATTCCCCTTCCACGGATCAGTTTCCTCAACTTTCTCGGCAACCAAACAGCAAAACGAAAACGAAAAAAAGAAAACAAGAGAAAAATAAAGGAAAAAGAGTCAAGAAAATTCCTTACTCTGCTTTTGCAAACGGTCAGCAAGCAGATAATCCAGCAGCGATTCAAATACCGAAAATTCAAAAAAATATGAAGAAATTTGGAAATTAAATTCTGTAAATCTTGAGGAGTTACTCACTTACTTAAAAATGCTGGTCCGATTTTGGATACGCAATTTTGCTACTGGAAATTCAAATTTCAAAAAAATTGAATAAATTGGGTAAAATGGGTTCCAACTCAGAAACCCGAATTTTATGGGAAACGGATATTTAAACGGGCGGGAGAGGTAGAGCCGTAGAGGAGGAAATAGCGTCTTGCTGCTTAAACGGCGTTAGGGGCCGGCGTTTCGACCGTTAAGCTCCAAACGGCGAGTTTTGGGTGCGCGGCTGCTCTTTTAATGATGACGGGAAGAAAATAGAGAGTGAGAGCGGGAGTGAGAGTGAGTCAATGGATTATTATATGGCCCGGTCCAATTAGAAGGCTTTTTTGGTTTTTATTTTCTACTAATTAATAAAATACTCATCAAAATTCTATAAAATTACCGGTTTAATTTTTTAATTAAAGCAAAACATGAATAAGAAATATAGGTAGAAATGTAATTTCACAAATCTAAATTTTGTTTTTTTTTTTCAAAGTCTCATCTATATGTAATCATAACATATCTCTAATTAAAAAATAAATAAAAAAATAAAAAAAACTTCAAACTTCCACATTCTCTATCACTCTCTTCATCTCTCTTTCTATTTCAAAAACAAAATTTCACACACTTTGTGTGTGCCCATATGCTAGTTTTAATTAATTAATTTTTATTTTGGTGTTATTTTGGTCTGGTGATATATGGGAGGGTAAATTAGTCAGAAAGCGAAAGTTTTGAAAGTTGTCGTCGTCTGCGGAAAGAGCGGGGGAGGAGCGGGTGTCTGATAGAGCCGGAATCTGGTGTATACAGGTATAAGTGAGCTTGAATACTCGTGGTCTAGAGGTGTGCTTCCTTTTTCTTTAAAAATAAAAAATTATACTAATGACACACGTTATGTTGTAAGCTAAACTATAATAAGGGGAGAGTTTGAATTAGAGGCGCAGTTGATTGAAGATGAAGGTTTTATCTATCATGACAATCCATCATTTACTATTTAGCTGGAATTTTGGCGGGTTGCAAAAAATTTCATGCAGGTGCAATTTTTATTTGCTTGTGTGGACATATTAAAAGTGTGATGCTAAAAAATGTCAAATTGTCTGACAACATAATATTATCACATTTTATCTGGCAGCATAGAGAATCTACCATTACATGATGTTACTTTGTTTCGTTTGAAGTTAAAAGCGTTTTGGTACTACTTGGCATTGTAGTCTAGTAGTATTCATCTACTCTAAGTGAGATGTCTTGAGTTCAAATCATGTAGATAGCAAGTTCAATACGAAATTAGCCAGCTCATTGTTTGTTTTAGTTCAAATCCTCAGCCCAGCCTCTTAGTATAAACATATCGTTATATTGAAAAATGAGTTACAATTTCTTAAAATTGCATATGGCAAATACATTTTACCATTGACATGTATTAAAAAAATGTCACGAGACCTAGCGACCCCCTTGACGACAATACATAGGAATTTGATCAAATAGTTTAAATCTGAGTGTTTAATTGGAAAAAAAAAAGTGGATTTACAAAGAAAATAACATGTAAAAAAACCCATAGGAACTAAAAGACACGATTTGAAATTTAAATTTTGATAGGTCTTATGACTTACGAGATTTATATATGGGTCCTCATCCATCCTATAAATTATGTGGCGTGTACCGTCCTTGAGTATAAGTCATGATGAATAGCAATTATAGGTCGTTTAGCTTTTTTCACATTGCAACATTGTATCTTTAGTGATCATGAACTTAGGGTTTGCTCAAGTGACAAAAAATGGTGGAATAATTACTTTTATAAAAAGAAGGTTTTATCGTGTGACCGCTCTTATTTGTACCAATTAATTTTTTCTCTTATAAGCGTAACAATATTGCACATGAATAAGAAAAATATTTTGGTCCACTACATCAGCGTATTTCTTTATTCACTCGATTGTGATTGATATATTTTAATCGCACATAAATCATAAGTATTTATTTGCTTAATAACCATTTAAAGGTCACTAACTGCAAAACATTAAAAAAATTAATCAAATTGGCTTGTAATTCAACATTTCATCACTACACCCATATTTATTTAGGGCATAATTGGAATATGAAATTTATAAAAAAAAAAAGGGTGTAGAGATTAGGCAACCGGTTCAAATAAAATTTTCCTAAGCTTTAACTTTTTATCGAGAAAATGACTGGTTGGTTTGGTAACAACATTTGTATTGTTACGTTAATCACAAACAATTAACAATTTAGTTTACTGACGTTACCGGTTGTTAAAAAAATAAAAAGAACGTTTGAAATAAACCAGGTTATGTTGATCACTTCTAGATGGACAATGATGGGCCGACATATTGTCAAACAAAGCAAACGTTTTATTTGGGCTCTAGTTTTGGGATTTTTGTTTGGACTGGTAGAGTTGTTATTTTGGGCCAGGCCTCACCATATATATGCTTTTATTGGGCCTTTCACTGATGAAGCATTTTCTGACCCAAAAAAGAAAAAACTGTTGGAACCGTTGTAGAAATAAGAGTAGGATTCTCTACTTTCTAATTCTCATATCTCCTCTCAAGCATTGTTTTTTATTTTATTATTTTTATAAGAAAATTAATATAAAATATTGATGTAACTTAATTGTGAACGTTAAAAGAAAAAGTGGATAGATTAGGAGGGTAAGAATCCTCCTCGGTAGAAATAACCACGAAATAATTACGCCGTCGTTTATGGTCTTCTCCTCTCCTATATGCTTCGTCCCTACTCTTTCTCTGTCATTCATCAACTCCCACTCTCAAATCTCCCCAATCATTCTCTCTATCCGTCTCTTTCTCCTTCTTCAATGGAAATGGATTCCCTCCCCAACGGCACCGCCGCATCGCCGGGGCCGACCCTAGGTCCGGCCCCCACCGCCGCAGGCCCTCCTCCGTCCTCGAAACTGAGCCACCTCGCCGACTCCCTGAAGCTCGAGCACCAGTTCCTCAGAGTCCCATTCGAGTACTACAAGAAGACGATCCGCGCCAACCACCGCGTCGTCGAGAAGGAGATATCCGCCGTTATTAACGGCGTCTCCGAGGCCGCCGACAAGAACGACATGTCGTCTGACGACGCCGTTAATCATCTCAGCTCCCTTGTTTCCAGGCTGCAGGGGCTAAAACGAAAGGTACTGCATTTGTAAACCCTAGATTGGATTGTTTTGTCCTGTTTGGATGGGGGAGGAGTGAGAGGGAATATAAAAGAACGAGTATCCGATGAATTCGAGGCAACCAAGCAGAGGTTAATTCGGGATTTGTCAGCTCGAGTAGACATTGACTATTAAACTGTTGAAATTCATTGATCTTAATCGACATTGAGCTAATCAAGATTGGATATTCGTGTTTTAAGAATTGAAGAGATTATCTTTTGTTTGTATTTGTGCTTTGAGTGATTGGACTTGGCTATTGAAATTTTCATGCTGATTGGTGTTTGTTTTTCGTGATTAAGTTGGAAGAGGGGAGTAAGACAGAGCACTTGCAGGCGCAGAGGTGCCGGGCTCGGCTTGATCATTTAGAATCGGCAGATGTGGAAAGTCTGTCTGAATGGAATAACACACGTGTGAATCGGATCTTGGTGGACTACATGTTGCGGATGTCTTATTATGACACCGCAGTGAAGCTGGCGGAAAGTAGAAATATTCAGGTAGTTTTGATTTCCTGTCCTATATTTGTTTACATTACATGTTTGTGGCTCATTATGCAGTGTGCTCTGTCATAAGTGTTGTTCTTTCCAAAGTTTATGAATTCGTGGAAGGTTTGAATATCATGAGTTATTGTAGTTTGAATGCATTAATGGGATTGAAGAATTTGGAAAAGGTGACTATAATGTTAATATTATATATCTGGCATACGATTTTGTTATTATCTTCATGCTCATTATCCAATTGCTTACACTACTTTACAATTTGAACGAGATTCATCTTCACATTTTCTAACGATGGAAAGAAAATATCGTACTGAGATTAGTGAAGGAATTATTCGACTAAACCATAGCTTGACCAAGGGAGTTCTGTACAGAAAGAAAAAAAGAGTGAAACTGTAGTGTATTTTTTTTGGTTGAAAGTTAATGAAAGAAAGCAGCTTGTTGCTTTCATAATCGATAGGTTGGATCTTTTATGGTCTAGTATAGAAGTTAGGAAGTGAAGAAGGTAAGTAGAATAAATAGGGGATAACAGCTTTTATTCTCCCAGATTCATTGCTTTTTAGAATCCCTTCTCTCTTATTGCTACTGCAGTTTGCAGAAGTTTTCCATATTTTCTGTTAGTACATGTTGGCAACTTGATTAGTTTCGTATGTGTCAGGATCTTGTTGATATTGATGTATTCCAAGAAGCGAAAAAGGTTATTGAAGCCCTTCAGAATAAGGACGTGGGTCCTGCCCTAGCCTGGTGCGCCGAGAACAAGTCAAGGTTAAAGAAATCCAAGGTCTGTACTCCCTTTGGTTTGGGGGGAGGGTAGGTAATCTTGCTTTTAATTGGTGGGTTAGACGAGTTTGCTAATACTACTATTCCGTCTCCAAAATGATCTGTTCTGTTGCTTGTGTTCGGAAGAAAGTTGCAAAGGGTTTAGGTACCCTTTGTTTATCTGAATCTTGACTTATTATTATCTTTTTGCAACTTTTTTTTAGGTATCCTAATTGCAAGGGACTATTAGTTCTAGTTAGGGTTTATATCTTATGCTTTGCCGTTCTTGGAATACATAGTAGGAGATGAAAGTAAAAGAGATGACTTATCTTTCATAGATTCTAGGTCATTTTCGAAGTCATTTTGCTGCTTTTACGGTGCTAAAAGATATTGCTCCCACATGTATGTTGTTTCTGCTACATTTCTTTTAACTGCTTGTGAATTGCTGATATAATGGTTCTGAAAATTCATTTATTTGAGTTAGTAGTAGTTGGTACCTTGAATGCTTGAACTGCTTCCTTCCTCAAAAAGGTTCCTATTGACAGTTATACCAATTGAATTGCACTTAGTGCACCACATCAAAAATTTGTTATTAGTTTGTCTAATGCTGAATGCTTTATTGATGGCAGAGTAAATTTGAGTTTCAGCTGAGACTTCAAGAGTTTATAGAGTTGGTACGAGCTGAAAATAACTTCATAGCTATCACATATGCTCGGAAATATCTTGCACCCTGGGGAACTACTCATATGAAAGAATTGCAGCGGGTCTTTGTAACGGTAGCTTATAAGAGTACTACTGAATGTGCTACATACAAGGTGATCCTTTTCTCTCTGATAATGTTCGAGTAGCATTTTCAGTTTCTACTTCTCTGAATTTAATTGCGCTACAGATTTTGTCGGAATAGACATACAGTTTTCACTTTTCAGTTTTCCCTTATTATTTTGCGGGAACTAGTTAGACTAACTTGGCTCTGGAATAGAAAAATGTGCTGAATCATACCCATGTTTAGTTGAAGTTACTGTATAGAAAATATGTTGTCTTATTGACTACAAGTTAGCATGTATCCACCTGCTTCTTCTCTTTGTGATGGTAGTACCCTTTGGGATATAGTTTCCACTGATTAAATTTTGTCTCTGTTGGTTATCCTGCCTTCAGCATACATATTAAAGAATTATAAGATGTCATGAATTCTTGAACAGTTGATATATAGGACTAGGTTTTAAAGAATAAATGACTCAATATCCGTGCCATCTCCTTGGGAGATATATGCGTTGAACTATACATTTCAGTGAAATGTTTTGGTTTGGTGCTTTTATTACATATTTGAAGCTGTATATTACAGGTTAATCTCTGGTATGTGATTTCATTTTTTCTTTGGGTGGTTATGTTTTCCAGGTGTTATTTGAGCCAAAGCAATGGGACTACCTGGTTGATCAATTTAAACAGGAATTCTGCAAGTTATATGGCATGACACTTGAGCCTTTGCTCAATATTTATCTGCAAGCAGGCCTTTCTGCTCTTAAAACCCCGTATCCTTTTTCATTTTTTATTTGATACATTGTTCCGTCTTGCCACATTTACCTCTTAGTCAGGATTGTAGTAGGCTTGGTACAACCAGGTTAAATTTATATGGAGTTAACTCCCAAAACTTCTTATGCAGCAGCAGAACAAAACTCTAAAGGGGAGGGTGAAACAGCTATAGCATTGTGCACATGGTTATTTGATTAGAATAGCGACCAAAATATACTCTACTTCACTAGCCATTTTCTTTCTTGTGAATACATAGAATGAAGGATATTGACAAGCACTTAATCCATTGTGAAGATCTCGCGTTATTTCATGTCTCGCTAACTTGAGGGTTGTAAGTCATTAGTTGGTCAGTGGTTTACCAACCAACACTGTAGCTCCCTTTAATGAATTTTTAGCAATTCTCAATCACCTTCAGTGCATCCTTTATAGCTGCTAATTGCATTCAGATGTGTTGTTTTGCCCTGACCTGATTCAGATATTGTTACGATGATGATTGCACCAAGGAGGATCCACTATCGCAGGAGGGTTTCCGGAAACTAGCCCTGCCCTTACCTTATTCTAAGCAACATCACTCGAAGCTTGTTTGCTACATAACTAAGGAACTAATGGACACGGAGAACCCACCACAAGTCTTGCCCAATGGCTATGTCTACAGCTCTAAGGTTCGCATGCATTTTGCGAGTACTTACTTGTGGTTTGGTATTGTTGTGCTGTGAGAATAAACTCATTTTTGCTGCTTTATGTTTTCAGCTTTTTTTCACCGAAAACTGTGAAAATAAGCTGTTTTTAAGTGTTTACCAAACATCATTTTGAGCTAAGTTTTTTTTGATACCCACTTTTTATAAAAACACTTCAATACCAAACCAGTACTTAAATGTTCTTGGTTATTTAGTCTTGAAATATTCTTCTTTAACCTGGTTTATTTCAGGCTCTTGAAGAAATGGCAAGGAAGAATGATGGTAAGATTACTTGTCCAAGGACAGGCTTGATCTGCAATTACACAGATCTGGTGAAGGCATATATATCGTAAATCTACGTACCGTGATCTGTTCAGTCGTTCAAGTTTATTATCAATTTATACCGGGATTTGTAACTGTTATAACGTCCTGTGCTATCTGTACATAAATCCTCCCTTGCCATATTGCGTTCCGGTAATAAGAACTTTTCCCTGTGATCAAACCTCTACTCTTGCTCTGTATTCCTCTTTGGCACTTGAAACATGTATATATGCTTCAGATTACGTTTCGCCCTTTATTTTCAAGTTAAATTTCTTAACACTGAATTAAATTATTTGGCATTCGTTCATCTGGAAAACCAAGTCAGAATTTTACATTTACCATTTCTGTATCACCTCTAGTAGAGATAGGATTAGCTAATACAAGTAGGTCTTATTTTTATTAGAGAGGTTGTACAAATATGTTATACAAAATGGGATTAGTGTAGAATTCTTGTTTCAAGATATAGAATGATAAGTCGCATATTTTGTGATCACGTTGAGATGCTCAAATAGTAAGTTGTTTTAACAGCAAACTTTACACGAGTGATGAATTACCCTGGTGGTTAGCGCAAGACATATTTGGAAATCACAATGACAAGGCATTATGATCAACAACAACAACAACAACAACAAAGCCTTTTCCCACTAAGTGGGGTCGGCTATATGAATCCTAGAACGCCATTGCGCTCGGTTTTGTGTCATGTCCTCCGTTAGATCCAAGTACTCTAAGTCTTTTCTTAGAGTCTCTTCCAAAGTTGTCCTAGGTCTTCCTCTACCCCTTCGGCCCTGAACCTCTGTCCCGTAGTCACATCTTCGAACCGGAGCATCAGTCGGCCTTCTTTGCACATGTTCAAAATCACCGGAGCCGATTTTCTCTCATATTTCCTACAATTTCGGCTACTCCTACTTTACCTCGGATATCCTCATTCCCAATCTTATCCTTTCTCGTGTGCCCACACATCCCACGAAGCATCCTCATCTCCGCTACACCCATTTTGTGTACGTGTTGATGCTTCACCACCCAACATTCTGTGCCATACAACATCGCTAGCCTTATTGCCGTCCTATAAAATTTTCCCTTGAGCTTCAGTGGCCTACGACGGTCACACAACACGCCGGATGCACTCTTTCCATCCAGCTCGTATTCTATGGTTGAGATCTCCATCTAATTCTCCGTTCTCTTGCAAGATAGATCCTAGGTAGAGAAAACGATCGCTTTTTGTGATCTTCGCTAGATTGCTCCGGTCATTAGTGTGGATAAGTATATAAATGGATAGAGATAGGAAAGCAAACACAAGATGTACGTGGTTCACCCAGATTGGCTACGTCCACGGAATAGAAGAGTTCTCATTAATTGTGAAGGGTTTACACAAGTACATAGGTTCAAGCTCTCATTTAGTGAGTACAAGTGAATGATTTAG
Organism: Malus sylvestris; assembly: GCF_916048215.2. NCBI lineage: Eukaryota > Viridiplantae > Streptophyta > Magnoliopsida > Rosales > Rosaceae > Malus > Malus sylvestris. The sequence goes on from NC_062266.1 coordinate 26,186,945, forward strand.
TACAAATGACATTAGGAAATATTGTGGGAGAATGATCTCGTAATCACGAAACTTCTAAGTATCGGAGTGTGGTGTCGTCTTGACTTGCCTTATCTGTCTCATAGGTAGATGTGGCATCTTCTCTGGAAGTACTCTTCCTCCATCCAGGGGTGGTATCTTTAACTGGTGGAGATGCACAAGGTAATGTATCAATTTCACTTGAAGCTTACTTGTAGTTTCAGGCTTGGTCAAGCGCGATACAAACCATGTAGTAGGAGTCCCCCAAGTCGCCGAGCTAGGGGGTCTGCTGAAAGAGGTGACAGACAAGGTAAGCAATCAGAGCTCCGACTGATTGTTCACCTTCTCCCCATCTTGCAGCAGCATGAAGGATAAAGAGAAGAAAAATGAGAAGAGATGATATGAGATACTTTTGCTTTTGAAGAAGTAACTTTCCACAGGCTTATTCTTGAACTGAGCTGGAGGGTTTTCTGGTTTCCTCCAGAGTATAAGGCCGACTGAAGAATTTGAGGGTCAAAACAAGTCCATCAAATCTAGAGTACGTTCCACCCTGCTGATATGGGATACTTTTGCTTTTGACAGAGTAATGAATGTATCGGCACGTGTGCTGTTACGCTTGTCTCCACATGCTTCCTTGTATCCTTCGCACTTGCCCTATCTGTTCCTCAAGCAGATGCGGAATCTTCCCTGGAAACATAAGATGTTGAAGATGAGTACTCGAGAGCAATGCCAGGTAAGTAATCAGGTAAGGGGTTCCAGGCAGTCAGTTCCTGGCTGGAAGCTTGATTCCAAGTGCTGACTGATTGCTCTCTTTCTCCTTGTCTTGCAGGTAAAAACAAGGCCAAAAGAAAAGACAGGGAAAAAGCATGATATGGGATACTCTTGCTTTTAACCCTGATGATATGAGATATTCTTGCTCTAGTATAGCTTGTTTGCAGAGGTATTATCGGGGGGAAAGAAAGCTGAATATTTCGAAAGGCTTCGTTGGGAGTGCCCTCTCATATATGATGAAGGGTTGAGCATTTTTGCAGGTCTGCCTGTCCGTTGGGGATGGAGGTCGACATATATAGGAGTCTCCCTAACAAGTAGTAATGTTATTCCTTTACCCTGCTTGGTCATAGCACGGTAGTGGGAGCTGCCAGTTTCACATGTTTTAACTCTGTCAGAGCACTTTGAAAAAGTGGTCTGTGGTATCTGGCTCTCGAGATTCGGAGAACGATGCCTCTTCGATTTTTGAGAAAGCAATCATGCTGGGGGTATGACTCTCGAGATTCGGAGAGCAGTGTCTCTTCGATTTTTGAGGAAGTAATCATGTTGGGAGTCTGGCTCTCGAGATTCGGAGGGCGGTGCCTCTTCGATTTTGGAGCAAGCAATCTTGTTGGGAGTGTTGTCTCGAATGTGAGTAAAGGTTGGGCATGTTTGCTAGTCTACCTTGCCACGAAGCACAAAGGTTGACACACAGGGACTTTCCAATTATCCAGCAATGGTACTGTTCCTTTACCCTCTCTTCGATTTTGAGAAAGTAGTCATGTTGGGAGTCTGGCTCTCGAGATTCGGAGGACGGTGCCTCTTCGATTTTGGAGCAAGCAATCTTATTGGGAGTGTTTTCTCGAATGTGAGTAAAGGTTGGGCATGTTTGCTAGTCTACCTTGCCACGAAGCACAGAGGTTGACACACAGGGACTTTCCAATTATCCAGCAGTGGTACTGTTCCTTTACAGTTGTGGGTAATAATATGGTAGCTAGACCTTCAAAATTTATGTGTCTAAACTTTTGTTAGTGCTGTTTCTTTGCTATTCTTTTACCTTTCTTGGTCAGAGCGATGTGGTGGGAGCTGCAAGCTTCACGTGCTCAACTTTGGCAGAGAACTTTGGCAAAGTTATTTGTGGTACCCATGAGCTATTGTTGCGTGTGGGAAGTGGGTGATTGAACAGTAAGATTCATGTGCTTTCTACTTCACCAGAAGTCTTCGACAGAATGCCCATAATTTCTGCAAAGCTGAGTGCGTGTGACAGGTGCTGACAAGGCTAGAAAAGTAGGTGTCTCTTCGATTTCTGAGATCGGCCCTCGTGGTCTCTGAGCAGCCCAGCTTTTGAGAAAGCGAGCGCCTCTTCGATTGATTCGGAGAACGATGCCTCATCGATTTTTGAGAAAGCAATCATGCTGGGGGTCTGGCTCTCGAGATTCGGGGAGCAGTGTCTCTTCGATTTTTGAAAAAGTAATCATGTTGGGAGTCTGGCTCTCGAGATTCGGAGGGCGGTGCCTCTTCGATTTTGGAGCAAGCAATCTTGTTGGGAGTGTTTTCTCGAATGTGAGTAAAGGTTGGGCATGTTTGCCAGTTTACCTTGCCACGAAGCACAGAGGTTGACACACAGGGACTTTCCAATTATCCAGCAATGGTACTGTTCCTTTACCCTCTCTTCGATTTTTAAGAAAGTAGTCATGTTGGGAGTCTGGCTCTCGAGATTTGGAGGACGGTGCCTCTTCGATTTTGGAGCAAGCAATCTTATTGGGAGTGTTTTCTCGAATGTGAGTAAAGGTTGGGCATGTTTGCTAGTCTACCTTGCCACGAAGCACAGAGGTTGACACACAGGGACTTTCCAATTATCCAGCAGTGGTACTGTTCCTTTACCCTTGTGGGTAATAATATGGTAGCTAGACCTTCAAAATTTATGGGTCTAAACTTTGTTAGTGATGTTTCTTTGCTATTCTTTTACCTTTCTTGGTCAGAGCGATGTAGTGGGAGCTGCAAGCTTCACGTGCTCAACTTTGGCAGAGAACTTTGGCAAAGTTATTTGTGGTACCCATGAGCTATTGTTGCGTGTGGGAAGTGAGTGATTGAACATTTAGATTCATGTGTTTTCTACTTCCCCAGAAGTCTTTGACAGAATGCCCATAATTTCCGCAAAACTGAGTGTGCGTGTGACAGGTGCTGACAAGGCTGGAAAAGGCTGGAAAAGTAGGTGCCTCTTCGATTTCTGAGATCGGCCCTCGTGGTCTCTGGGGAGCCCAGCTTTTGAGAAAGCGAGCGCCTCTTCGATTTTTGAGATCGGCCTTCGTGGTCTTTGAGCAGCCCAACTTTTGAGAAAGCAAACGCCTCTTCGATTTCTGAGATCAACCCTCGTGATCTCTAAGCAGCCCAGCTTTTGAGAAAGCAAACGCCTCTTCGATTTCTGAGCAGGCGCCTCTTCGATTTCTGAAGCTTCGTCGAGTGCAGATTTTTATAGGGGCTGGCATTAAGTTCCAAAGCACACTTGAATCTCCACCAGTAGAAGCTTCATTCTTGCACTTCTAAGATCTTGATTTGTCCGACCTCTTCTCTCTTCAACACCTTTGAAAATGTCTGGCCCCTCCGACCGTCGTTTTGACTTGAACCTTGTTGAAGAGGCAGCCCCGCCTTCTCCAGACAACATATGGCGCCCATCCTTCGTCTCCCCTACTGGTCCTCTTACCGTTGGGGATTCCGTGATGAAGAATGATATGACCACTGCGGTGGTGGCCAGGAACCTTCTCACTCCCAAAGATAACAGACTACTTTCCAAACGGTCTGATGAGTTAGCTGTTAAGGATTCGCTGGCTCTCAGTGTTCAGTGTGCAGGTTCTGTGTCTAATATGGCCCAACGCCTATTTGCTCGAACCCGCCAAGTTGAATCATTGGCGGCTGAAGTGATGAGTCTCAAACAGGAGATTAGAGGGCTCAAGCATGAGAATAAACAGTTGCACCGGCTCGCACATGACTATGCTACAAACATGAAGAGGAAGCTTGACCAGATGAAGGAAACTGATGGTCAGGTTTTACTTGATCATCAGAGATTTGTGGGTTTGTTCCAAAGGCATTTATTGCCTTCGTCTTCTGGGGCTGTACCGCGTAATGAAGCTCCAAATGATCAACCTCTGATGCCTCCTCCTTCTAGGGTTCTGTCCAGTACTGAGGCTCCAAATGATCCCCCTCCGGTGCCTTCTCTTTCTGGGGCTCTACCGACTGCTGAGACTTCTCCTAAGCAACCTTTGTGAAGGCTCCCTCTTGTGTGCTTATTTTGACTCATGTATATGTACATATTTGTAGCTTATCGGGGATATCAATAAATAAGTTTTCCTTCATTTCAACGTATTGTGTTAAATACACCAAAGCCTTCTTCGCTAAGTTCTTTGAATTTTCTTTTGTTAAAGCTTGTATGTTGAAGCTTTCTGCGTGGAGCATGTAGGTTGGGGTAGTGTTCCCTTAATTTCCCAAGTGAGGAAAACTTCTCGGTTGGAGACTTGGAAAATCCAAGTCACTGAGTGGGATCGGCTATATGAATCTTAGAACGCCATTGTGCTCGATCCTGTGTCATGTCCTTCGTTAGATCCAAGTACTCTAAGTCTTTTCTTAGAGTCTCTTCCAAAGTTTTCCTAGGTCTTCCTCTACCCCTTCGGCCCTGAACCTCTGTCCCATAGTCGCATCTTCTAATCGGAACGTCAGTAGGCCTTCTTTGCACATGTCCAAACCACCGTAACCGATTTTCTCTCATCTTTCCTTCAATTTCGGCTACTCCTACTTTACCCCGGATATCCTCATTCCTAATCTTATCCTTTCTCGTGTGCCCACACATCCAACGAAGCATCCTCATCTCCGCTACACCCATTTTGTGTACGTGTTGATGTTTCACCGCCCAACATTCTGTGCCATACAGCATCGCCGGCCTTATTGCCGTCCTATAAAATTTTCCCTTGAGCTTCAGTGGCATACGGCGGTCACACAACACGCCGGATGCACTCTTCCACTTCATCCATCCAGCTTGTATTCTATGGTTGAGATCTCCATCTAATTCTCCGTTCTTTTGCAAGATAGATCCTAGGTAACGAAAACGGTCGCTCTTTGGTATTTCTTGATCTCCGATCCTCACCCCTAACTCGTTTTGGCCTCTATTTGCACTGAACTTGCACTCCATATATTCTGTCTTTGATCGGCTTAGGCGAAGACCTTTAGATTCCAACACTTCTCTCCAAAGGTTAAGCTTTGCATTTACCCCTTCCTGAGTTTCATCTATCAACACTATATCGTCTGCGAAAAGCATACACCAAGGAATATCATCTTGAATATGTCGTGTTAACTCATCCATTACCAACGCAAAAAGGTAAGGACTTAAGGATGAGCCTTGATGTAATCCTACAGTTATGGGAAAGCTTTCGGTTTGTCCTTCATGAGTTCTTACGGCAGTCTTTGCTCCTTCATACATATCCTTTATAGCTTGGATATATGCTACTCGTACTCCTTTCTTCTCTAAAATCCTCCAAAGAATGTCTCTTGGGACCCTATCATACGCTTTTTCCAAATCTATAAAGACCATGTGTAAATCTTTTTTCCCATCTCTATATCTTTCCATCAATCTTCGTAAGAGATAGATTGCCTCCATGGTTGAGCGCCCTGGCATGAACCCGAATTGGTTGTCCGAAACCCGTGTCTCTTGCCTCAATCTATGCTCAATGACTCTCTCCCAGAGCTTCATTGTATGACTCATTAGCTTAATACCCCTATAGTTCATGCAATTTTGTACGTCGCCCTTATTCTTGTAGATAGGCACCAAAGTGCTCATTCGCCACTCATTTGGCATCTTCTTCGTTTTCAAAATCCTATTGAAAAGGTCAGTGAGCCATGTTATACCTGTCTCTCCCAAAAGTTTCCACACTTCGATTGGTATATCGTCTGGGCCTATTGCTTTTTTATGCTTCATCTTCTTCAAAGCTACAACCACTTCTTCCTTCCGGATTCGACGATAAAAAGAGTAGTTTCTACACTCTTCTGAGTTACTCAACTCCCCTAAAGAAGCACTCATTTCATGTCCTTCATTGAAAAGATTATGAAAATAACCTCTCCATCTGTCTTTAACCGCGTTCTCTGTAGCAAGAACCTTTCCATCCTCATCCTTGATGCACCTCACTTGGTTTAGGTCCCTTGTCTTCTTTTCCCTTGCTCTAGATAGTTTATAGATATCCAACTCTCCTTCTTTGGTATCTAGTCGTTTATACATATCGTCGTAAGCCGCTAACTTAGCTTCTCTGACAGCTTTCTTCGCCTCTTGCTTCGCTTTTCTATACCTTTCACCATTTTCATCAGTCCTCTCCTTGTATAAGGCTTTACAACATTCCTTCGTAGCCTTCACCTTTGTTTGTACCTCCTCATTCCACCACCAAGATTCCTTTTGGTGTGGGGCAAAGCCCTTGGACTCTCATAATACCTCTTTTGCTACTTTTCGGATACAACTAGCCATGGAATCCCACATTTGGCTAGCTTCCCCCTCTCTATCCCACACACATTGGGTGATTACCTTCTCTTTGAAAATGGCTTGTTTTTCTTCTTTTAGATTCCACCATCTAGTCCTTGGGCACTTCCAAGTCTTGTTCTTTTGTCTTACTCTTTTGATATGTACATCCATCACCAACAAGCGATGTTGATTAGCCACGCTCTCTCCTGGTATAACTTTGCAATCCTTACAAGTTATACGATCCCCTTTCCTCATTAGAAGAAAATCTATTTGTGTTTTTGACGACCCACTCTTGTAGGTGATCACATGTTCTTCTCTCTTCTTAAAGAAGGTGTTGGCTAAGAAGAGATCATATGCCATTGCAAAATCCAAGATAGCTTCCCCATCCTCGTTTCTCTCCCCAAAACCATGGCCACCATGAAAACCTCCATAGTTGCCTGTCTCCCTGCCCACGTGTCCATTTAAATCTCCTCCTATAAATAACTTCTCCGTCTGAGCAATTCCTTGCACCAAGTCTCCAAGATCTTCCCAAAATTTCTCCTTCGAACTCGTATCTAACCCTACTTGAGGTGCGTACGCACTAATCACATTGATAAGTTCTTGTCCTATTACAATCTTGATTGCCATGATTCTATCTCCTACCCTCTTGACATCTACAACATCTTGTACCAAGGTCTTGTCCACGATGATGCCAACACCGTTTCTCGTTCTATTTGTGCCCGAATACCAAAGTTTAAACCCTGAGCTTTCTAGATCCTTTGCCTTACTACCAACCCACTTAGTTTCTTGTAGGCACATAATATTTATCCTTCTCCTCACCATAACTTCCACTACTTCCATAGATTTTCCCGTTAAGGTTCCTATATTCCACGTTCTTAAACGCATTTTGCTCTCTTGAACTCTACCCTTCTGTCCTAGCTTCTTCACCCTCCCCCGTCTAATAGGATCAAAGTACTTCTTTTGTGTGTCCCGGGTAAAGTTGATAGGAGCATATGCTCCCAAACAACTTTGAGTGGAGTCGTTCGAAAAGAAGTTTCTATGGCCCCCTTGCTCATTTAACACTGCATCCGGGTGCCGATGGAGATACAGCGACCCTTGCTCACTTATCACTGTGCTCAGGCCACACAGCGCGCCACTTACAGGTGACGCCCTAGCTTTAGCGCGATTTTGTTCTGGATTCATTTTCATAAGGATTCGACGTGATCATGGAGTGCCGGCTGTCGACTACCTGACGCCCTCCCCCTCCTCCTTTATCCGGGCTTGGGACCGGCCATGTAAGACATAGGCGGAGTTACAAGGCATTATGATCATAGTTTTAATAATGCTTTATTAATCACTGTGCTTAAACTGTCTTTGTATCTTAATGTTTTGCGACCATTAAGATGTTTAGATAAGTAATTGGATGCAATTTACGTTGGAATGTCACCGTGAAATTGAAGAATGCTTCTTGTGATTAATAATTTTATGTTCACTTAGGGCAAATGTCACGCCTTAATGGTTGCATGGTTTTTCAAAGGATTTTCACAAAGCGTAATGAGTTATGCATGTTTACATTTGATTTGAATGCCAAAGGCAGATTGCATGTTTGATATACGTTCTAGCTTGAATGCCACAAGTAGAATTTGCAAAAGGAAAACCTAACCTTGAAAATTGCATGTGTAATTCATAAGTAATTGGTAAAATTAGGTGGGATTATTTGTGGTGACGGTTAAATCCTAATACCTTTTACCTTTGTTTTTTTCCAAAACAATTTACTTTTCTTTATATTGCCAATTTTCATTAAAAGTTTAATTCAATTGTTTTATTTTCGTTTTTATTATTTTAAATTCCAAAATCAACTTTTTCCAAACTTTATTTTAAGTAATTAATTAAGATTTGGTTTTAAAGATAAATAATTCATTCAATTTATTCTACAATTACTTTTTACTCTTACAAGTACTTTTAAGTGTTTTTATCCATATTTTACAAGGGTTAAAAATCTTATCACGTGTTGATAAAACGTGAGCACTCTAGTTTTAGTTGGGTAGTGTTATTTACACACTCATTTTTACTTCTCACACACTTCTTTCAGTTTTTGATCGTTAGATCAAATAAATTGAAGAAGATTAATAACAAAAATTTAATAAATTACTTGTGGAGAACCCCGAAGCAAATGCTGAAATAACTTTACTTGTGGAGAGCTCGCGGTTGGATGAGGGGGAAGTTGCAGGATTTGTAGTTCCTGCGGGTTTGCTGTTTCGCTGGATCCTTCCAAAGTGGAAAAAGATATTCATAATCGCATGTCTGTTGGTTGATTAAGGTCTAAAATGTCATTTCATTATTTGTAGCAAGCTGTTAGTCTGAGTAATTAGAGTTGTTAGTGATCAAGGGCTGAGATTAGATCAATTTGTAGTAGGCTCAAATGTGAGCAAGTGTCAAGATTTCATAGGGTCTTGTAATGAATGGTTGGATGAGCTCATAGGCTATCTTAGATTCTCTCCCTCTCGAACGATTATGTAAATGCTGGTGTGATGAAATGAGCACATGCAGAAGAGCATTCTAGCTCTTTCTGAAATTCTGAGCACTCTTTCTCTATCTCTTCATTCTCTTTCTCTCTAAATCGTCTTTCTCTCTGTGCTAAATTGCTGCAAATACACCATCAAATAGTTCATATTCTAACATGGTATCAAGAGCCTAAGTACGATTTCAGACTAGGTGTTGATTTATGTGAAATTGTGTGAGAAAATCCAACGAGAAAACTCTCAATTTCATTCTGATTCAAGCTGAAATGGCTAGGTTTGGAAGTAGTGATTTACGAGCTCTTGTTTTTTATGGAACATAGTTCGAGTTCTGGAAGGTGAGAATGGTCACCATTTTCCAATCGTGTGAGATTTGGAAACTGGTAGACAAGGGGATTACTATTCCAGAATCGAAGAAGAAGGAAAAAAAGGGGAAAACAAAGAAGGAGGATGGCAAGGAAGATTCAGCCGAGTCGGATGGCTTTGAAGGAGACGATGATAAGCTCAGTGCACTCATAGAGTATCAACTAATGGATGCTAAAGCATTGGGAATCATTCATAGTGCAGTCTCTAAGAAGATATTCCCTCGGATTGTGAACCAAGAGACATCCAAGGGTGTGTGGGATCTACTCCAAGAGGAATTTCATGGCGATGAACATGCAAGATCTGTCAAACTCCAAAGTTTGCATCGTGAATTTGAATATATGAGGATGAAAGAAAATGAATCTCTATTTGCCTATCTTACTAGATTATTTGAACTAATTAATCAGATGAAATCTTATGGTGAGATCCTCACTCACCAAAGAGAGGTTCAAAAGGTTTTAATTAGTTTGTCTAGTAAACATGATCCAATCTGTGTTGTGATTGAAAGAACTTCTGATTTCAATGCTGTGATTGTGTAAGAAGTGGTAGGATCTTTTAAGAGTTATGAGCTTAGGTTGAGTAGACATGAGGATGATGTTGCAAGCTCAGAGCATGCTTTCTCTAGTATGAATCTTGTACCTAAAGCACAAAATAGGCCATTTACACCGGGAAATCATAGTAAGGGAAAGAAGAATTGGAAGTCTAAGCCTAAGAAATGGGAAACAATACTCACCAGCCTGAGAGACAGGGTGGGATCACTGAGGGTGCTAAACAAAAATGCAAAATCTGTGATAAGGCTCACTATGGAGAATGTTGGTTTAAGGGAAAACCTAAATGCCATAATTGCAACAGATTTGGACATGGAGTGAAGGCTTGTCATCAACCTAAGAAAACATATGCTGCTAACTATTTGAACCATGTTCAGGACAATGCAATGATGTTCTATGCTTGCCATAAGGCCTCTGTGTAAGAAAATAGTGGCGTTTGGTATCTGGACAATGGTTGCAGTAACCACATGACTAGTATTGAATCATTGCTTATCAACATTGACAACAGTATAAGGAGTAAGGTGAAAATGAGCACATGGGACTTGGTTGATTCAATTGGGAAATGGACTCTGGTAGTGGAGACTAAGAGAGGAACTAGGTCAATACCAGAAGTCATGATTGTACCTGGTTTAGATGAGAACCTTCTCAGTGTAGGCCAAATGGTAGAACATGGGTATTGGCTAGCATTTGGTGATTTCATGGCTTGCATATTTGGTGATAGGGAATTGCAAGACCATGTTGCTACTGTGCAAATGAAGGGAAATATATGTTTCCCTCTAATATTTGAATTTGTGGATCACATTGTAGCAAATAAAGCAACTATTGAAGGAAATACATGCAAATGACACAGAAGATTTGGGCATTTGAACTATGACAGTTTGAGAATGCTGCAAGAAATGTGCATGGTGTATGGTTTGCCTCACCTACGAGAGCACAATCAGGTGTGTGAAGGGTGTGTAACTGGAAATGCTCACAGAGAGGCCTTTAACAAAGAACAGAGATGGAGGGCAACATTTCCACTAGAACTTGTACACACAGATGTGTGTGGACCTATAAGTGAGACTCTTGGGGGCAGTAGACATTTTCTTACCTTCATCGATGACAAGTCAAGGACGTGTTGGGTCTATTTCTTGAAGTATAAGTCTGAGGTATTAAAAAATTTTAAAATGTTCAAGGTTATGGTTGAACTACAAATTGGTCACAAGTTGAAGAAGCTCAGAATTGATAGGGGAGGAGAGTATACATTTCTGGAATTTGAGAAGTTTTGTGAAAATGTTGGTATAGAAAAGCAACTCACTATTGCTTATTCTCCCCAGCAAAATGGCATTGCTGAGAGGAAGAATCGTACCATTGTAGAGATGGCAAGAACCATGCTCTATGAAAAGAAGCTACCACTCAAGTTCTGGGGTGAAGCAATTCACACTGCTATCTACCTACTTAATTGGCGTCTTACAAAAACATTGGAAAACAAGACTCCATTTGAAGAGTTTTGTGGTAGAAAACCAGGAGTAAAACACTTGAGAATTTTTGGTTTTGTGTGCTACACTTATGTGCCAATTTAGTTAAGGCAGAAATTGGATGAAACTGGACATAAAGGTGTATTTGTTGGATATGAGACAAGAGAGAAGGGCTATAGAGTGTATGATATGAAAAGCAACAAGATCATTGTTTCCAGAAGTGTCATTTTTGATGAAGATGCAGTGCTCAATTGAGAGAATATGGAGACAGTGCACATCCCTCTGCCCTATTCAGAAGCTAATGAAGGTGTAAGCATAACTGAGATTGAAAATGGTGTATGTGAGGAATCTAATATTGATTATTCTAAGTTGAATGATTTAACCACAGATGAAGAGTGTATTACTGGTGTACACAATAATGTTTTTAATGCTGTGAATGTGGAGAGTGAGATCAAACTCACAGAAACTTTTGACAATACACCAAAGAAGTGGAGAAACTTGAATGAAGTATTTGCTCAGTGTCATTGACCTTGAGAACTACAATGAAGCCTTTCAAGATGAAACTTGGAAGAAAGCAATGAATGATGAGATCTTTATGATTGAGAAGAATGGTACTTGGAAATTGGTTGATAGGCCAAGTGACAAACCAATTGTTGGAGTAAAGTGGATTTTCAAAACCAAGCTGAATCTGGATGGCACTATAAAAAAACACAAGGCAAGATTAGTTGCCAAAGGGTACACTCAAAAGCCTGGGATTGGTTTTACAAACTCAATTAATTGATCATTTAGATATTAACAAAGAGAATTCTATTCCCTAAAAACATGAGGTGACAAAAAATTTATAAAAATTCTAATTTAGAAGAGTGCTTAGCATTTCTCTTTCTCAAAAGTTGCAGCAACAGGATAAACATAAGAAAGAAAATAGCTAAAGGTCATGTTGTCCTTTTTCAAGTGCATGGCAGGCAAAAAGGAAAAAAAAAATGGAATCAATCAACTAAGATTAAACCCAATTCTGGGTTAAATGCTATTTTTTAAGATTTTGTTCTCCCCCTAAACCTAACTCAACCCATGCTAAATATGTGGGCTAAAAGCTAAAAGTCAAACAAAAGCCAAATTCCCCCCAGGATTTAGCTCGGAAAATGGTGTGGGCACCACCAACAGGACCCCACCCACATGGACATGTCTTCCAAGATTTATTGAATTTAACAACTGAAATAGAATATAATCAAATCTAACGGTAAAAAAATATCTAACAGCCCAAATTTAAATCCAATAGCTAAAATAATTTAAAAAATTATTTAACTGAAAATTCATCCAAATTTAGTGATTTTTCAATATTTATCGGAATTTAAATATTTTTAGGTTAAAATGTTCATAAAATTAAATTATGATAGTGTAGATAATTTTTTTTTTAAAATTACTTTAAAAGAAAAAATTAGCCTAAGTTTATTTTTTAATAATCTCAAGCTAAAAAATTTAAATCAAAAGGGTTGGAGCAGAAAAATTATTTTTAGGCTAAAAATTTTGGGTTTTAGCCTAAAGATTAAAGTTCAAGATGGTCTAAGAAAAAAGCAAAAGAAAGGAACGGATGGGTCCCACTAGCCACACGTACGGTAGAGAAGAAAGGGGGATGCTGCCCTCTTTATGAAAGCATGGAAGAAAATGACAACTTGCTCTTTCATGATGAAAACCAAACAAAAATGAATTTGCTAGTCATGTTCAAAAAAAAAAAAAAGGTGAATTTGTTAGTGGGCACTGTGTCGTCCATGTCAATGTGGAACACTAAAGAAAAAAAAAAAGAGAAAAAGATAAGAAAACATTAAAGATAAGAAAACTTTTTATTTCATTATTAACATGTGGGGCCTACTAATATATATCATGCTATTGTGATAAGTTTGAAAAAAAGTTGAAGAAGTTGGCACTGTGACATAATAATGATGCATGTGATATATGTTCACACTAAACAAATATATTCGGATAAGCTTTAAAAGCTAATCGAGTTTGAGTTTGGGGTAGTTCGGTATAACAAAAACATTCTTAAAATTTTGAATCTATCTTGAAATTCAATGCTACCTAACATTTTAAATCTGAATAAAAATGTTTTTATTTTTGTTGACCTTAAAAAATTACTAAGTCTATGTGACGCACAAGCCGAGTAACTAATAAACTAACTACGTCAATCGGTTATGTGCGAAGCGTGCCAACTCAACGGTTGAGCTTGGCCGGAGAGTAAAATATATTGATGTGGCGTTAAGCACGCTGTTGACTTCTTAATCTTGCGACTGTGGCCGAGGAAGGAACACGTCTCGGCCTTCGGGTTCTAGAGCCTGAAGACAAGACTGCTAGTTTTGCGAAGTTCAATATCAGATTCGGCTTTCAATGTGCCGAATATAGTAACTTGGTAACACCTCACTTCGTTGAAAAGGCTGATGAGATGAGCTTTACCAATAAGGACTTGAAAATCCTTGTTGATCGAGACTTGTATAGGTAATTAGTCGACTTTGAAGCAATTCCGTTTATTCAAACTAAAGGTGCTCCACAATCGGCTGACTTTAAGGCAACAATGTTGTTTATCCAAACTGAAGATGTCACCGTTTACCTTCACAGTGATGTTTATCCAAACTGAAGATGTGTTGGCGGGAAAAAAGAAAATAAAAATCTCAAGGTTGTTAAAAGTGCCAAGTCCATGGATAGTCTTATTGAGATTAATCCATACGACATCTTTATAACTTATTAATACATTTGATAATTAGTAAGTAATTTTCAACAATTGCCTTTTTGTACATCATTTGAATGATATAAACTAATGAGACAAAATAATTTGTTGAATCCATTCTCGTCATTTAGCCGTTCTAGACTCAGGTAGAGTTTGTTGTGCCTGTGAGTATGATTCCCATCATTGAGCTTTGGTCTTCCATTCACTTGACCACCCTTTCACTTTCTCCCTTTGAACTTCTATGCATTCATCGTTGATCCTTCAGCTTCCAACTTGTGTATAACAGGAGTGGTGCACAACCATTGAGCATCGGCTTATGCAGCCAAATGGTTAAGGACAAGTATTATTTTTCATTAGAAAACAAAAATAAAAGTGGCCAAACCATAATGAAGAGGAGGCCAACGATGTTTTACTCTGAGCTAAAATATTTTTGTATAAAAAATTTTCAATTCGACCTCGCTCAAGTCGAATAAAGGATTATCTCTAATTATTCTTGACTTGGCAAAATGTTTTCAATTTTCGGCCGCCAAAAGCGTTGAGTTATTATGCCCCGAGCATAATTACTTTGCTAATTTCAAATTTTATCTCGAACAACTTAGCTGAACAAGATTGCTCCATATTGAGGGTATCGCCAATAACCATATCAAAACTGACATGGCTTCTTCGTTTGAAGTCGTGTTTTGGCTTTGGTCGTCATCTAAGCATTTATTCAACGAATCACCTTCTGAGTCAATTTTTATATTTGGCATAGAAACTTGAATATTTTCTTCCAGGCCAACCATATTTTCCTTTTCAAATGACAAAACAAGTCTCCTAAATCTTTCCTCGACCAAATTGACAATCTTCATAGGTTGAAGCTTGATTGTGGCAGGATCAGAAAATTGAACCTCGGCTTTTCGATCCAACCAAACTTTGAAGGAAATTGACTTGTATGCAAAAACAAAAGGAAAAAAAATTTCCTCATCTAGCCATGCATTAAAATGGGCTTTATCTTCTTTTAACCATTGTTCTTACAGTGCGCTATAAGCTTTTACTTTTATCATTTTGGAGAAAGATTTTTTCCTTTCTTCATGTGCGTTATGTTTCGCCTCATGTTGAATTCGAAGGTCGTCCAATCGGCTGACTAAAGCTGGATTCATAATATAGGAATATCATATAAGCTTCGTAGTATTAGCAGTAGATCCCACCGAGCGTGAGAAAATGTTGCCCCAAAAAATACCAAGACTACATACTGCGCAGACCGAGTAATAAACAAGCTAACTGCATCTTTCTTGTGAATGAGTGCATGCCAACTCACGACCAAACTCAGTTGAGCGAGTAGAATAGATGTGGTGGCGGTGTCGAATGCGCTGCTGACTTCTCTTCTCGAGCAATCACAACAGAGGAAGGAACACATCTCGGCCTTGAGTTTTCACTGTGCTGAACACTGGGTAACCTCATGACACATCACTTTGTCGAGAAGCTAATGAGATGACATCTTTATAAGAAAGAGTTAGAAACTCTTCACTTGCTAAGACTTGAATAGATAACCAAATAACCATAAGCAATGTTGTTAATCCAAACTAAAGATGTCGCCGATTGTCGATACAATGCTGTTAATCCAAACTGAAGATGGGTTAACAGAAAGGTCATGATATTTAGTAATCTTTCAGGGTGTGAGAAAAGTTCGTGTAGAGCGAGATCATGTGTAAAACGTTTGTTTGTTTGTTGAATTACAGGGTTTTTGTTTTCTTGTTGCAGAGCCACTTCTATTTTATAGAATGGCTATAATTTGGCGATAAGTTATGGGAAATGTTATTGGTGCTTCAAAATTCTCATCTACACTCTCCACAAGTATATTTTCCTTTCCAAATATAAAAAGTTTAGAATGTATAATCAGAATTTTAGAGTACCAATAACAATTTTCTAAGTTCCAAAGCTAATTCGAATTGCAGCACGCTCCCAGAGCTTTTTCCCATTCTACTGTCTGATTATCTGATACCCAAGTTCAGATAATAGAAGTTTTCAAAGAGAGAAAAAAAAAAGTTCAGATAATATTTCAAAACAAATCACATTTGGGCCTACGTGCCTGGTGAGATTTACTTCCCCTTTCGGATGAGACTTTAGGCTTGATAAAGTCCATCTGCTAATGTTTTCAAAAAAAAAAAAAAAAAAGAAAAAGAAAAAAGAAGTCTATCTGCTCATTATTTCTTAAGAAAACTAATGAAAATGGTTTGAAAACTTTGAGTTTTAACGATAAGGCCAAAATAAAAGGTAAAGTGAATAGTACTATGATTGATTTTTTAGTGTTAAATTATAGTTTTTCGTTAAAGTGAACAAAACCGAGAACTTTTCGTTAAAATTCCTTCTTTTTTTGTCTCATATGTTGCATGCATATCCACATAAGAAAAATCTCAAACCCACTTAAATGTGCTACCCACCATCTCCACGCAGTCTTCTTGGAGATAGCACGCGTGCTTATCACCAAACCATTAGCACAAGCTAATCATCAACCCATCCATTCTTAACAGAACAATACTTAGCTACTCAAAGATGATTAGGAACTCCAAATTAAAATTTTTAGTGTTTTAATTACAAAGTTTTGTGCTTATAATCAGAACCGTTTATATTATGAATCACACTGTAAAGATTATCTCTGCAAAAAATAAATTAAGACTAAGGTTGTTTAGTCAATCTATTGTAGCAATACATAAACGGTTTGTAATGCTTTTATCAATACTGTTCATTTGTTTTTAAACAGTTTGATGACTAAACGACTTTAGTTTTAATTGATTTTTTGCAAAGGCGATCTTTATAGAGTGATTTATAATATGAACGGTTCTGATTATAAACACGAAATTCTATAAATTGACAACGAACAATTTTGAGAAATTTTAAGTTGGAGTTCTCGCTCATCTTTGAGTAGCCAAATATTGTTCTTCTTAACCTCTACAATTTTTATCCATCAACGGAATGCACGGCATGGATGATCATTATGTTGTTGTTGAAAATGTTTAAGATGATTTTATACAACATTAAAAGATAATGATTATGATTGAAAATCACAACATTATCCTTCAATAATCACATTAGAATAATTATGAGAACAACTCTCACATCCAACAGTCTATGACACCATTCATCCAATGGCCTCGATTGTTTGGGTTGTTCATTTAATACTTGGTACAAACAATATTAAATCGGAATTTTTTTTTTTTATAAAATCAATAAAAAAAAGTTAATTAAACACCCGCTCCTATTTATTCATTATGTATTAGTAAACGTGAACAAGTAAAATATTAGAATAATTCTCTTTCCTTTCATATTCACAAAAGTCATGTATATTCTTTTAAATAAATTGACATTTTATTACAAAGGATGTTAATTGTTACCAAATTCGTTGATTTGTGCAATACATATAGGCGACTCATAATCTCTAAATTTAAATGAGTATTTGCAAGATGATCTCTACTTGATGGTTAAAAAAATTAACAGTTTCAATTGTAAAATTATATGGTAAAATACCCACACTCTTACGACTCAGGTTGAATTATATCATTGTGGGCTGAAAACTATTTGGCTTGTGAAATCGCCATTGGGCCGAAAATCACGAGCCTTCAACTCGAGTTATCTTTTCTCAGCCTCAACAACCTACTTACTTAGTGACTGACCATTATGGAGAGATTTTTCAATGTGATTGTCATACGGGATGGTACACCACATATCATTATATAAATAAATGATGAGATATGAGTGTTAAAAGGTTAATAACTTAAAAAATAAAATTTCTCACTATTTACATAAAAACACATGGTGTACCATCAATATTTATGTCACAATTAAAAATTTATCGACCATTATGTGGTAGCCCAAATCTCCTTCTTTAGTAAAATATCTGCACAAGTTAACAAAAATAGGATGTATAAGAAAATTCAAAATTGTATCTCCAAAATGTAACACAAATAGAATTGTATTACCAATAAAGAAAGAAATACAAATTTTCTTTTAGGAAAAATCCAAGATGATCCAGGAAAATATACCCAGAAAAAGAAGAGCATTTATTCTAGACTTTTCATTTGTCCTCTATTTAAGCGGGTACATTGAGTGAGTGGTCACGTCCCTGCATTTTCATGGTGTAGCACTGCTTGTCAGTGGCAGAGACCAGAGAGAGGGGGAGAGAGAGAGAAGGGAGAGTGAGAGGAAGAAGAAAATGGCAAAATCACCAGAAGAAGAACACCCACAGAAGGCTTTTGGGTGGGCTGCCAGAGACTCTTCTGGAATACTTTCACCATTTCGTTTCTCCAGAAGGTATATTTTCCCTTTGTTTTTTTTACTCTTATATATAGATGTAGGTATATCTCTCACCTTCTCTATTTTTTCATAAATATTACATTACCATTTTTTAATATAAAAGGACAAGGTTGATCCAAAGTTCCAAACCAATCCTGCAAAATGATCTATGTGGTTAGAAGACTATATTAAAAATTAGAGATCTTTGTTTGGCTCATAATTTAATGTTTTTATTTTTATTTTGTAGCTTAATAATATTCTATGTGGTATGCAGCGTTTTTTTTTACTAATATTTATTTTATCGTTTATTTGTTATAAGTTGTGTGGTGTAGTTATCTTTGCTTGGTCATTTAACATAATTTATTGTTTGACAAAAAAAAATGTTTGAAGACCAAACTTTAAAATTAAATTTGTAAATCAAATGATTTATCATCAATAAGAAATAAACAAGTTAATTAACATTTACGTAATAATTCAATCATCAACAACTTCATCATTTACAACATTTAATTTAAAATTTGGTCTCATTAACATTTCTCTTTTTTTTTTTTAATTTATTTTTTAATTTTTTAAGGATGAAGGAATGTGCTAAGTCTTATAATGGGCTAGCAATAATGTGGTTCAAATTCGCTTTTGGCGAGAATCGAACCTAAAACGTCTCACTTACAAATAAAAAGTAATACTACTAGACCGTAGTACTGAGTGACTAGACTGTAGTACTGAGTGACTAGGAGCCTAGCATTACCCTCTTTGCTTTGCTTTTGGAAATGCTATACTCAATTAAAAGCCTTTAAGTCATTAAAAATGGCTGCATTGAATTCTATTTTCATTTTTGTTTTCAACTAGAAAATATTGCATGTAATTGAGAAAACAACTTCAAATTTTCTCGTGTGTTTTCTTAACTTAATTGTCAGAATATGAGTATAAAAGTGATTGTTATTGCCGGTTGATCCAAATTGGTGCAGAAAAGTCTTATGAAAAGATGATTACTTTGTTCGAATTTACATGGAATTGGACTATTATGTAAACTCCCTTTTACCACTTATAATTTGATAAGGAAATTATTTTGGTATTCTATGTGAATTATAATAGGAGAATCATATGGATTGTTGAGTAACCATAGCACATCCATCTATTTGTACTATTATATGTACTATCTCTCTAATAGAGGTGAGGTCCACAAACACATGGTTTCTAGGTTAGACCATCTCCAATCCTGACCTAAAACCTAAAAATATTTAACCTAGAAAATTTAGGTTTTAGCCTAGAAACAGCTTTTCTACTCCAACCCTTTTGGCCTAAAATTTTAGTCCCAGATTATCAAAAAATGAATTAAGGCTAATTTTTTTAAAATTAACTTTTTTAAAAAAAAATTATGTAGACTATCCTAAATTAATTTTATGAACATTTTTACCTAAAAATATTTAAATTCCGATAAATTTTGAAAAATCACTAAATCAATACATGAAAATCATGATAAACCACATAAACTTTAAAAAAAAAATTATTCTAGCCGTTGGAAAAAAAATATTTAAATTCCAAAAATTTTAAGATTATTTTAGCCATTGGATTTAAATTTGAACAGTTAGATCTTTTTTTTTTACCATTAGATTTGATTATATTCGATTTAAGCTGTTGGATTCAATAAATATATAAATATAAAACAAAAAAAAATTGAATGTGGACCGTTGGATTAACCAACGGTCCAATTACCACCACCACCCGATGAAGAAAAGTAGTCGTTGGCTACAGGACAAGGTCCACTTTTCACTCTCATCTGTGGGTCCCAGCAGCTTTTGTGGGCTAAATTTGTGACCTATATTTGCCTTCATTTTAAGTTTTAGGTTTTAGGTTTTAGGTTTGGTTTAGGTTTTGGGTTGGAGTGGATTTGGAGGGGAAAAAAAGGGGAAATTTTAGGTTATAAGCCACCATTGGAGATGGTCTTAGACCATCTCCAACCCTGACCTATAACCTAAATTTTCCCATTTTTTTCCCCCCAAATCCACTCCAACCCAAAACCTAAACCAAACATAAAACCTAAAACTTAAAATGAAGGCAAATATAGGTCACAAATTTAGCCCACAAAAGCTGCTGGGACCCACGGATGAAAGTGAAAAGTGGGTCTTGTCCTGTAGCCAACGACTACTTTTCTTCATCGGGTGGTGGTGGTAATTGGACCGTTGGTTAATCCAACGGTCCACATTCAATTTTTGTTTGTTTTATATTTATATATTTATTGAATCCAACGGTTTAAATCGAATATAATCAAATCTAACGGTAAAAAAAAAGATCTAACGGTCTAAATTTAAATCCAATGGCTAGAATAATCTTAAAATTTATGTGGTTTATTAATTGTCTTTTTTTTTTTTTAAGTTTATGTGGTTTATCATGATTTTCATGTATTGATTTAGTGATTTTTCAAAATTTATCGGAATTTAAATATTTTTAGGTTAAAATGTTCATAAAATTAATTTAGGATAGTCTACATAATTTTTTTTTTAAAAAAAAGTTAATTTAAAAAAAAATAGCCTTAATTCATTTTTTGATAATCTGGGGCTCAAATTTTAGGCCAAAAGGGTTGGAGTAGAAAAGCTGTTTCTGGGCTAAAACCTAAATTTTCTGGGCTAAATATTTTTAGATTTTAGGTCAGGGTTGGAGATGGTCTTAGGGAGTGATACAAATGATGGTACTGCTCTCATAGCATGTAAGAATAACATTTTTTTATGGATTGTTTGTCTATATAAATAGTGGTCACTGCTCTCATGGCATGT
This sequence comes from Malus sylvestris, assembly GCF_916048215.2. Classification (NCBI taxonomy): domain Eukaryota; kingdom Viridiplantae; phylum Streptophyta; class Magnoliopsida; order Rosales; family Rosaceae; genus Malus; species Malus sylvestris. Next base: position 26,207,808 of record NC_062266.1, read on the forward strand.
AAGAATAGCATTTCTTTATGGATTGTTGTCTATATAAATAGTGGCCACTACTCTCATAGCAAAACATGCTCTTTATTGGACTTAGACCAATTGTAAGTCAAGCATATTTTTCTGTAAGAGAGGAAAAGTTTACTAATGAAATCGACTATGACTTCATCTTCTTCGTTTGTTAAGTCAAATTTATTTCTTACACTTACAAGTGAGAAAATTAACAAATTAACCTCTTTCTGTTGTTGCCTTCAAATTAAACTTACATTTATGTTACTCTCCGGTAAGATTTTTTTATGGGAAAATTAGGTTCACATCCTTCTTTTTGTTACTTCATTGATTAAAATCCTATTCATTTTCAATTTTTGATCAAGGTCCTTGGGTATTAATAACATCATTAATTATTTGAATAATAAAATATTTTTATTTTTAAATATATTCCTTTAATGTTAAAAATGTTACAATTAGTATATTTATATTTATGGCTAAATTTTGTTATCATATAATTTTATTTTTAGTTTGTACCTATTTTTAATTTGCAAATATTTTTTAATTTGTACCAATTTTCTTTTCATTTTTAATTTGTACCCATATATTAGTTCCTTTTTGTGCCCATATTTTTTAAAGTTTTATTTGTGTTTGTACCCATGTGTATACCGTCACGTGACATTGTATATTTAATCAATAATAGAAAAATTACATATGGTATATTTATGTTTTATGCCTAAACTTTGTATCATATATTTATATTTTTAGTTTGTACCCACTTTTAATTTGCAACATTTTTTTTTAAATTTGTAGTATTTTCTTTTTAGTTTTATTTTGTACCCATGTACTAATTTCTTTTAGCGCCTATATTTTTAAAAATTCATTTGTATTAATAAATTTTAATCTTTTATTTGTACCCTAATTTATTTCTAATGTACCCATTCTTCTTTATTAATGTACCACTTTGTTATATGTGAAATGTACCAATTTTTTTGTAAAATGTACCAATTTTTTTAACACTATGGATACATTCTTTTGCCATTTATTATTTCTTATTTTTACATATTTTTTATCCATTTATTCAATTAAAATGTTTGAATTTTTTTATTGTAACCGTTTCTAATAGTATTATAATGAGGGATTTTAAATTTATAGGATTATAAATCTCATAAAATATCAAATAATTAATGTCAAAACTATAAAAATATAAATATTAATAGTAATATAATGAGGTGTACAAAGTCAAGGGACCTTGATCAAACTTTGAATAATATTAAGGTTTTAATCAAAGAATGTTAAGGATTAGGGACCGCATCCAAAATATCCTTTTTTTTATTTTATTTTGATACAAACAATATTCATATTCTAGTTTAAGCTAATATGACCTACAAAGAGAGATTTGAACTCGGATGTGTACGCGAACGACATTCGCTCTAGGCAATGTGGTTTCCCCGCGTCTTCCACATATGGTTGTTTCTAAAAGTAAAATGCAAAACTCTGAATCTTTTCATGTAGTTAATATTAAAGATAGAAGCTGGGGTTTGATGAAGGGTATCACTCCCCAAGTGATAAATGTTGTTTTACCAAAACATACCGACACAAATAGTGATAACAACTGAGATGATGATGTTTATGTTTATTGTAGGGAAAATGCTGATGATGATGTAACAATCAAGGTCCTCTTCTGTGGGGTTTGCCATTCAGACTTACATTCTGCCAAGAACGAATGGGGTTTCACCAACTTCCCTGTTGTGCCGGGGTATTTCGTTAACTCAGATCACTCTGTAACTTTCTCCAATTATATCCGATGGCAATGTGGTTTCATTAATCGCAAAACCGAGCGCAATGGTATTTTAGAATTCATACAATTGACCCCACTTACTGGGATAAGGTTTTGTTATTGTTGTTGTATATCTCATGGCTTTGATTTTTTTTGTCTACAACAACAACAACAACAACAACAACAAAGCCTTATCCCACTAAGTGGGGTCGGCTATAGGAATCCTAAAACGCCACTGCGCTCGGTTTTGTGTCATGTCTTCCGTTAGATCCAAGTAGTCCAAGTCTTTTCTTAGAGTCTTTTTCCAGGTCTTCCTAGGTCTTCCTCTACCCCTTTGACCTTGAGCCTTTGTCTTATAGTCACATCTTCTAACCGGAGTATCTGTAGGTCTTAGTTTCACATGTCCAAACCACCTTAACTGATTTTCTATCATCTTATCTTCAATTTCGATTACTCCTAATTTACCTCGGAATTCCTTGTTCCTAATCGTGTTATTTCTTGTGTGCCCACACATCCAACGAAGCATTCTCTTCTCCGCTATACTCATTTTGTGTACATGTTGATGCTTCATTGTCTGTAGGTCTTTGAAGATTTTTTGTGTAACAAAAGTAAAATTTATTGAAGCGTCGCATGTTCTGTTATATTTTACATCACCTGTCCATTTAGAATTCACCTACTTAGAATCGTAGATAAATGAATTTCATTATATTGGACTGATTGGAGAACAGCAGTATATATGAAATGATAATAGGTGATTGCCACTCTTGCAGAATATCAGCTTAGCATGCATATTACCGTTAATTAATATTTTTCATCTAAAAATGGTTGTGTTTTCTGACCAAATATCATCTTAAAAGTCGCATTGACGCGTCGGAATTGCTTGTGGATTCTATATGCTTTTTTCAGCAAATCGTTTCTATTATCCTTAAAAAAGAAAAACACTTTCCTTTATGCGTTTGAGATTTTCAGTTGATTTTGCAGGCATGAAATTGTTGGTGTTGTGACCAATACTGGGAACAATGTGGAGAAATTCAAAGTAGGAGATCGTGTAGGAGTTGGGGTCATAGTGGGTTCCTGCATGAAATGTGGTACTTGCCAAGAGGACTTGGAGAATTATTGCCCTCAAGTAATATACACCTATAACTCACACTATCATGACCATGACCGAACAAAAACTTATGGTGGTTATTCTGATATGATTGTTGTTCACCATCGCTATGTGCTCCGCTTTCCTGATAACTTACCCCCTGATGCGGGTGCACCACTTTTATGTGCTGGGATCACTGCGTACAGTCCAATGAAATATTATGGAATGACCGAGCCCGGAAAGCATTTGGGTGTGGCGGGACTTGGCGGGCTTGGTCACATCACTGTGAAGATTGGTAAGGCATTTGGTTTGAAAGTGACTGTCATCAGTTCCTCCCCAGCAAAGGAGGATGAGGCAATTAAGACACTTGGGGCTGATTCTTTTCTTCTTTTAAGTGACCATGCCAAATTGAAGGTAATGATAAACAATAAAAAAGTGAAAATATATGTAATATGTGTGTTTCAGTGTACCTCTCCCAGACCCTGCGTAAAGCGGGAGCCTTGTGCACTGGGTACGACCTTTTTATGTGTGTTTCAGTGTATGTGGATGTGTACATATGCGTGTGTGTGTTTGTGTATAGACGTTCACCTTTAGTTAAAGGACGGACGTCATGCTATGCAGAGAACAACTGTGAATATTTATATCACAACAAAGATTACTGCGAATGTGAGAACGAAACAAAGCTCTTTGATACGACAATCTAAAGGCACTGTTCTCTTGAATTTCAAAAAACAATCTATAAGGAAAAGAAAGAATTGATTGTGCTGCATGTTCTGCAGATGGATGCCACAATGTTCTTATGGTTCCTCTTCTCAGAATACTGAAAGTTTAGTCCATTTCCTAATTACTTGTACTAAATTTTTGCTTAACTACTCAGGAAGCAATGGGTAGCATGGATTATATCATTGACACAGTGTCTGCAGTTCATGCCCTTGCTCCATTAATCGGTCTACTGAAGCTGAACGGGAAGCTGGTCACCGTGGGTTTGCCTGACAAGCCCCTGGAATTGCCTATCTTCCCTTTAGTTTTGGGTATGGTTCTACAACAACTTGACTGTTTCTCTTATAAATTATCTTCTGATAGAATTTGCATTTTTTTTCCGTACATAGGAAAGGATATACCACTTAGTGGGATGAGGCTTTGTTGTTGTTGTTGTGTATTGGAAAGGATATAGATGTGCAAATTTAACCTGCTTTCCAGACTTATATCTGGAGAAAGATAAAATGTTAAATTGCTTGAAGATTTATCCATGAATTCTAAACAAATAGTAATTAACAAACTGCTTAATTTTATCCCTCTGATGGTTTGTTTTGAACTTTGGTGCATGTTAAACCCATCCAGGTATAGTGAACACCGAGCGTTCTAGAAACATGAACTAATACTCAATTTCCGTAATTTTTCTAATTAATCATGGCATGGCATTCAGGGCGGAAGCTTGTAGGGGGAAGTGACATAGGAGGGATGAAAGAGACGCAGGAGATGCTTGACTTTTGTGCCAAGCACAACATAACCTCAGACATCGAGCTGATTCGAATGGATTACATTAATACAGCAATGGAACGACTTGCCAAATCGGATGTCAGGTATCGGTTTGTGATCGATGTGGCAAACTCCCTGACTTAGTAGACTGTCTATGATGCCTAGACGGCTATGGTTTTGAGTTGCTGGTGATTAAAAATAAGCTATGTTTGGTAATGATATGGAAGTTTTCGGTGGAGATAACATAAGAAAATTTGTGGTCCTGGACACTTGGTGGTTGTGCCGGTCCAGTTATATTGATCTTCCGCCATTTTCGGTTTGATGTTTCTGAATCTGACGATAGCATACGAATAAACCTTCACCTGCTCCTTTTGCTATTATATTTCTTGTCTATTTACTGCTTGGATTTTGTTGATATGCCTTAGGGTTGATTTGGTATTGCAGTGCTTTGAAAAAAAATTGCTTCTGCTGTGTTGTGAAAATAAGCAATTGTGAAATAAAACAGCAGAATGTTTGGTAAACTTTTTTGTAAAAAGACTTTTGAAAAAAAAAGCAGTATGATAGTGTTTGGTAATTTTTTATGTAAAACAGCTGTGATTGTGAAATGATAAAAAAATGTATAATACTGTATTATTATTATTATTATTATTATGATATTTTATTTAATATTACTATTTTTATGGGAGGATTTTGTGTGGCCGTGAAATCCCTAATCCAAAACCCTAAAAAATCAATAACCTTCCTTACCGTTCAAGAACTACTCGGAAGAGTTGAACTCGCCCCGCGACTCGTTCAAGAAGTACAGCAAGGGCTCCCACCCGCACTTGGAGAAGTTCACGTCTTACGCCCACGATGCCAACTTTGCAAACGCCAACTTCACCAGCTACGGCGTCGACTTGGGCAGCGGTTTGGGCGAGTTCGCCAGCTACGATGACCGAGTCAACGTCCCTAGCCTCGGATTCACATCCTACGACTCGAACGCCAACGACCACCGTCTCTCCTTCACCGGGTATGGCCACGACACCAACTCGGGCTCTGAATCTTTTGCCAGCTACGGAAAATCCGGCAATTCTAACCCAAACCTGTTCACCAGGTACACTGAAGGTTCGAACATAATAGGGTCGGGTTTCACGGGTTACGGAGAGTCCGGGAACGGCCAAAACGATTCGTCAATTTGCCGCTTTTATGTTTTTGATTAATTTATTTATCTTTTGAAGTTTGAGAATTTGGAATTAGTATGCAGGATGATTCGATCTTCAAACCCCGCAAGAATGAGAAATGGAGGAGGGTATTTATGAGATTGTGAAAGTTTCATTAAATTCTACTGTTCACCCTTGAAAAAAAAAAGCTGGTTTTGAGAAGCTGCATCTTTTTGCCATTTTTCAGCTTAAAATGACAGTGACTTTGAAAATAAGCAGAGTTACCAAACACAAATTTTACTTTAGCTTTTTTTCATCTCAGCTTTTTTTAAAATCACCTCAACCCCAAACCATACCCTACTTATTATTTTTCTGTTTCTTATTTTCTAGGTCAAACCAAAGCTCCTAAAGTTTTTGTTAATCTGTGACTTTAACATCTCTAATGAAACAAAGTGTTCGTCAAACAGTCTGACATGTTACATTATGAGACTGTTAATTTTATACTATTGATGTTAATCTAAACTACTAATCCAACAGATTTTATTACAACACGTGGGCTATTTCTATAGTGTGGTTCCATATTTGGAAAGAGGGTATTACCCCCTGCAGATTTCTAGGTCTCTTCTTGTTTGCTTCTGTTTATGGAGATCCTTAAGACTGGTTAACAATTTAACAGTCACCTTTCTTGTTTTCTTTTCAAATCATTGTTATAATTGATTGTTACTGCCACAGATTTATAGAATATTTGCTCATTTTACTCATCAGAGTACATATGGCGGGACAAACCTCTTAGGGCATCTCCATCGGAGAGATGCAAATTTAAAATGTAAAAGCTATATTTACATCCCATTTTATATTTATGGAAAATGAAAATGGGAGTTCTACTCTAATGGCGAAATTTACTTGTCTCAATCCAATGAGAGACACTTGAGTGGACCTACCATTTAAAGTTCAATTCAACAAGACATTTGGTTCCACAAAATTGTGGAGGAAGTCCTACACAAAAATAGTTCGTGACTGATTCAGAAAACATTTTGCTTAAGATGAGAATTGTTCATACTATGCATCACTTTGTAAAGATCATAAATGCAAAAAGTTAATAAAATATAAGATTGTTTGTATCAAACTGTATAAAAACATAAGGTTGTAATCTGAAAAAGAAATATGAACCCTTTATCTATGTAAAAGTACTAGACAACCAAGTTTTAATTGAGTTTTTCCATATTAATTTTTACAAAATATTTTATAATATGAAAAGATTCTGATCATAACATGGTGTTATGTGAATCAGCCACAAATTTTTTTGAGGAGTTCCTTAACAATTTTGTGGAGCCATTTAAAGTATCTCTTCCAATCGAATCAGTTCACACCATCTCACTATAAATATGACATCCATATATCTACACCATTCCATGCGAAGGCAACTGTGGAGCCAAAAATATTCACTAGGCGACATATGGACTTTTGGACAAAAAAGGACAAAAATACCCTCGAGGCATACCGGGTTTCCTACACGCGAGCAGTGGAGAATCATTTTTTCAACCAAGTCAAAAGTGCCTAAAATATGTATCAACTTAAAACCTAATTTATTCATATATTTCCCATTTCATTATTTAGCTAATCAATTAGCTAAATAATATACTTATTCCTTTCATATTTCATAAAATCATAATAATTGACTAATTAAGGGATTATTTACCTAATCAATCCCTTAATTATCAATTTGAAACATCCACTCAAACCTAAAAACACAAGAGGGCCGGCTATCCCATTCAAAACCTAATCCATTACCTTTATTCTACCTTTTCCCACCATTTCTTCCTTTTTAGCCAATCAATACCATAATTACCAAAACATTTCCTTTCATATTCAATTAGCCAATTAATTGGCTAATTAAACCAAAAAATAAAACCTAAAATTCCCACCTAGTAGCCGGCCACATTTTCTCCCTAAAGTTAACCTACCTAGCCCTATAAATAGGTATCTATTTTCACCAAGTGGAGAGGCCAATTCTCTTACAAAAAATCCCAAATATTCTAAACACTATTTCTCTCTAAAATTCTAACTTTGGCATCGGAGGTTCTTCGGCCAAAGCCCCCCCCATTCATCGTGGGCGCGTGAGGCTCTTGGCCTTAACCTAAAGTGCTAGTTGTTTTGTAGGTGCAAAATCGTCCAAGATCGAAGAGGAGAAAATTTGCATCCACAAATTGGTGCTTTCATTGAGAGTTGAAATCTATACTCGTAGAAGACTCTCGCACAAAAAGGTTTTTTCTTTATTTTCTAGTCCATTTGAATATTTTTCATACGTTCTTATTATTAGAATTTTTTACTTGCAAAGGTTCTTTGATAAAACGTATAAGCAAAATATAATGGCTAGAAATTTAGAAAATTCCATAAGTGAAAATTCTAGTGTTCAAGAAATGGGAGTGCGGAGATCCGTGAAGCAAAATGCGACAATAAGGGGAGCGACATCACCACCACGAGTTTCCACCATGGGAACCACCGCGGTGGCTACCTCGCCACTCACGGCGAAGTCCATGGTGCCTTCACCACGGCCACCATGGGAACCACCGCGGTGGCTACTTCGGTAGCCATTCGTGGCGAGGTCCATGGAGCTTTCACCACGGCCTGAGCCGTGCCATCCAAGGCTCACGGTACCAAAACCACGACCCAATCCGTGCCATCCAAGTTTACGTGGACCCAAGCCCAAGCCTCGCATTCACATGCACCGCGCGTTGAGCAGCCTGCTTCCGTCGAGCAGCCCACTCCCGTGGCCCAGCCTGCTCCTGCCAAGCAGCCTGCTCTCGTGACCCAGCCTGCTCCCGACGAGCATCCCACTTCCGTGGTCCAGCCTGCTTCCGTCGAGCAGCCCACTCCTGTGGCCCAGCTTGCTCATACCAAGCAGCCTGCTCTCGTGACCCAGCCTGCTCCCGATGAGCAGCTCACTCCCGTGGTCCAGCCTGCTTCCGTCGAGCAGCCCACTCTCACGGCCCAACCTGCTCCTGCCGAGCAGCCTGCTCTCGTGACCCAGCCTGCTCCCGACGAGCAGCCCACTCTCACGGCCCATTCTGCTCCAGTGGCTTTCCAAGCAGCCCAAGTCGACCCAAGACTATCTCAACCATCCGGACCTACCATCGAGCTAGGGGCATTCTCACCACATTTTTTCTCGGATTTGACATTTCCCAATTCAAATCTCGCGCCCGGAGTCTACCACATTTCCACTGCCCAATGAGGCGCATTCCTTCCAAGCTCTTCCAATCCAAATGGCGAACAACACTTGTCTCGACAAGTCATAGAGTTGACGAGCGCCCTTGCACAACAGACAACTTTGGTGAATCAACTTTTGCAACGCATTGGGATCCAACGTGCCCCGGACGAGGTATCCCGAAGTAGGATAAGGGCAGACGAACCTTTCCAGCAGCGTCCCGGCAAGCAGCCATTCGACCAGCCATGAGCCGAACGTTCAGACAGTGTACATTCCCGATTGGGCCCCCGAGATAGCGTATACTCCCGTCTTAGCGCGCGGAGGAGCGTGTACTCTCGACTAGGCCCACGGATGAGCATACATTCACAGTTGGGGTCACACTCCGATAGTCAACATGAGCAACCTTCCGGACAAAGTGTTCATTCGCGGTTAAGTCCACAAGGAGCATCATCCACCTCACATCAGAGTAGGCAGCACGACGGACGGAGAGAAGCAGTCACTCAATCCAGCTCAAGTTCAACCAGCAGCCTGCGAAGAACTCGCTCGCTTGCTAGGAACGTACCACATGCACTGCATCTGCGGCATAGATGAGCCAAACACATGGAAGAGCAGCCTAGACCAGCAAGTCATGGCTGGGGGCAGCCGAGAGCTCCGCTACCCCAACAAAGGCAAATTCAGGAAGAAGTAGAGAGACTCTTGACCAAGCGATTGCATGATTTCCAACGCAACGAGGTCACCGACGAGGCACTACGACGGAACATGACCAACATAAGCAGGTCACCCTTCACAGACGAGATCGAGCAGGCAGAGCCTCCACGAGAGTTCATCATGCCACATTTCACATCTTTCAAAGGGGATGAAGACCCGGAGAGACACTTAAAGCGCTACCGAAACGCAATGATCCTTTATCGAAACAACGATGAGCTCATGTGCAAGATATTCGCCACCATTCTACAAGGCGAGGCGCAAGATTGGTTCTACACCCTGCCGCCACAATCCATCCGGAATTTCTATGAATTTTCTTTGGTTTTCACCAAAGAATATTCATCCTATCGCTCGATCAAAAAGAAGTCTGATCATTTGTTCAACGTCAAGAAGAACCCAAAGGAGTCGCTTCGCGACTATGTGAGGAGGTTCAAAGTAGAGAAGGCAAAAATAGTCGGATGCAACGACTCGATAGCTAGAGCAGCCTTCCAAAAAGGACTTCCAGCAGACCACCCGCTATTCAGAAAATTGATCATGAAAGAAGATCTAACTCTAGCAGACTTTTTTGCTTTGGCAGAGAAGTATGCACTTTGGGATGAGGCTCGCCAATGCACATTCAAGGACTTGAAGAAGTACCCGACATCACCTCCCTAGAAGCAGCGGAGAACTTATTCACATGTTTGACGGTATCTAAAGGAGCAATAAGCTCTACCATCATGCGAGAAGAGATGGGGGCCCGACTACCTGTATTCCACAGTTACCTGTATTCTACAATTCAAAAGCTCTCCTCGATGTTATAAAAAATTCAAAAGCTAACTTTGGCGATAGTTGTTGCAACCTAGAAGCATAAGTTTTACTTTCAAACACATGCAATCATCCTAATGACGTACTATTCTACCCAATCGAGACGCGCGACGATAAAAGCGTAGACCCTGGCGGATGTAAAGTTTTCTGATGAACGCAACACTGGAAGGACACACTCGAAAGCAAGTTTTGTCCTCGTCACCCTAAAAGATTCTACATAGGAGCAACATGTACCGGCAGTTGAGTACCATTTCTTTCTGCGCATCACACGGCCCTAGCCGACCCTTGCTCAATGATTCAACTCTAGAGTGGCCCAATACCGGCAGTTGAGCATCTCTTGTTGCGTATGACATGGCCTCATCTCCACAGCTCCCTACTGCACCTTCACGTCGAGCCTAGGTGATGCAACAGAGCGGCCCAACGATGCCTCAGAAGTAGCCGAACACACTCTAGCTGCGCCTACTCCACCCGATGGAGACTTCTGGCATTTGCATGTCGACGGCGCAGAAAAGCCTTCATCACTGCCGGCAGAGAAGGCTCCAAAAAGATGGATCCCATATGGGAAGGTCCGTACAAGATCAGCAGAGTAGGGGGCAAGAGTAATTACACCCTCACCACCATGAAGTGGCAAAAAGATTGAAAAGAAATGGATGGCCTACAATCTGAAGAAGTACCATGTGTGACCTCCCGCTACATCAAAACGCGAAGACTCAATAAGCTCAACGGGCACCACCTCACAAGCTGAGGACTATCCAGTTGTTATGTAGTTCCTACCTTACAACTAAAGTTCTCGTTCGTTTCATTCGTTTTTCAATGAGGAATTTATAAGTAATCATAACTTGGCTTGGCTGCATGCTTACAACAACTAATCACTCCTGCACTTCAAAAGAAGACTGTGCCCTTCTTAGGGACTCATCGCAGGAATTGCGCCCCCCGAGGGACCAACCATGCTCTCCAGTGTGAGAGGGTAAACCAATTCCCCGACACCCATATGGGTTAGCTCTCCAAGATGGGAGGATAAACTTTACACTCCGAATATCCAGACGTGGATGAGCCTGGCTGCCCTAGTATAACTAGATGCACGATGGCTTGCGCCGGGATTCCTAGAAGTAGCCGCAATGGTCTTTTTCAAGGCTTAGCTAACTGAAGGATTTTGGGTCTCTTGGCTTAATCCGTGGGGAACCGGGCCCTAGAGACGGAGAGGGCACATTACGCAGTACATCCGATGGACGGCTGCCCTGGAATCCTAAAGCTGCTACCGAGTGCACTAAGGTAGCCTACGGATTCCGGAAGACTGCCTACGGCTTGCCCTTCGAGCAGTAAAGCCGCGCTAGACTTATACAACCACACATTCTTGTGAAAGGTTAACAAGCTAGCGCGCATATACGAAGTTTTATCCACTGCCGGCATGCTACGTAGTCGATAAGCTTCACCTCTGCCAAGCGCGGAACAACCTACACCAAGTCCTAAAGTGTTGTGATACTTGCTACGCAACCTACGGAATTGAAGAAAGTCAAGGTTAACAGCCTAGTGGTTATGCAGACTTGTCTGCTTCTGTAAATAAGGCATTCGGCTGCCAACCCTATGGCTAACAACTTTGCAAAGTTCTACACCAACACCTACGGCTGCATAGGCTACGCGAGCTTGTCTGCTTATAAAAAAGTAGCATGCCTGCCACTGGTCTATCAAGTCTAAAGGTTAGGGCATGAATAAAAGAAGTGAAGATTAAGGAAAACGAAGGAAAACATGTTTATAAACAACTAGCAAAGGCCGAAGGAGTTCAAGCAAAACAAGAGCTACAAGGAAAAACAAAGAAAATCCTAAAGGCTACCTAAAATACTACACTATAGCAGCTTGGACATCCCACGGCTACTCGGTCGCCACACCTTCAACAGCCGTAACGCTCTTAGCAGCGGCATCATCCGGTGCTTCACCCCGGGCTACCCTAGTCTGGGCATTAACTTCTCCAACTACTTCACCAATGGAAGCCTTAAAAGTAAAAGAAAGAAAGTCTTCCGGAGAAATAGAGAAGCTCATCCACTCCCTTCTTAGCATAAGCAACAAAACGAAGCTCAGAAATTGCAAGCTTAAGATCATGAATCTAAGGCGAATCAATCTCAGCAGCAAAGGGAGCAGGCTTTGGCGCCACTTTAGCAGCAGAGTCCACCTTACCACTCTTCATAATAGCAAGTCTCTACAAAGGTGAACCGGACTTGGCTCCCAAAGAACGTCCTGGTACAGACTTCGGCACTGGGGGCATGATAAAACCTTTACGCTGAGCAATCTTATCCACAATTGTACTAGCCATTCTTAACATGGAAGACGCCACATGCTCAGATTTAGCAGCCTTATTTTTCTTCCCATTGGAAGAAGTCATGTCAATCACATACCTCTCGGTAGCAAGCGGACCCTCATGAGCAGCAGAAGAAGTCTTCAGTTTTTTCTTAACTGGCATCTTATGAGCAGGCGGGGAAGATCTCTTCTTTCCATCTTCATTCATAGTAAGCTCCACGACAGCGATCAGACGAGCCAATGCATCCGCCTTGATCCTCTTTACCTCCTCTTTTTGGAGCAGCCTACATTTCTTTAAGCAAAGAGGACTAAGTAGCCAACGACATTCATGGTACTCAGCAGGGGAGCTCAACCCAGCACTCCAGCAGGCAGGAGACCTGCATGCCCAACATTCCAGCAGCCCATGAGACCCGCAATCTCCTTATTTCTTTCAATCGCCAGCCTGGCCCGAGTCAGGTCCAAGAGCCCAAAGGACATGAGCCATGCGGCTCGCCTAGCACTGCGCCCCAGCGCCACAATCCTCGACCCCAGCTGCACAAGCTGCCCTTGGCTCAAGCCAAGCCAAGCTACCCAAGCAGTGGTCCCTGCCACGACATCTCCTCAACCCATGCCGAGCCAGCTCCTGGCCCCTGCCAGCCGACGTGCCGCACCATCTCGACGGCTACCCCGCAATAGCACTATCCAAGAATAAGGCAAGAAAAATTAAATTTTTCTTACATTGGTGTGGCACGAAGAAGACGAAGAAAGCAACGAAAGACGGTCCTTTGCACGGGCAAGATGTAGAAGATTGCTAGAGGAGGGGGAACAAATATCCTCTAAGCTATCTCTCTCTTGTAGGGTAGAATAAATCGCTCTCCAAAGTTGATTTAATAACCCACTTAAGGTGGACTTAAATAGGCTTTGAGAGAAATTTATTTCCTTTTCCTAGAAGGATCTAATTTCTTATTAAAGAGAGAATCAACATCAAAATAGGAAGCAGTCTTAAGTTTCCTAAAGCAAGAAGATCTCTACACCTGCTGCCCTTTTCTGCGAGCAGCCCAATAGGTGTGGGGGCATTTGTGGAGCCAAAAATATTCACTAGGCGACACATGGACTTTTGGACAAAAAAGGACAAAAATACCCTCGAGGCATACCGGGTTTCCTACACGCGAGTAGTGGAGAATCATTTTTTCAACCAAGTCAAAAGTGCCTAAAATAGGTATCAACTTAAAACCTAATTTATTCATATATTTCCCATTTCATTATTTAGCTAATCAATTAGCTAAATAATATACTTATTCCTTTCATATTTCATAAAATCATAATAATTGACTAATTAAGGGATTATTTACCTAATCAATCCCTTAATTATCAATTTGAAACATCCACTCAAACCTAAAAACACAAGAGGGCCGGCTATCCCATTCAAAACCTAATCCATTACCTTTTTTCTACCTTTTCCCACCATTTCTTCCTTTTTAGCCAATCAATACCATAATTACCAAAACATTTCCTTTCATATTCAATTAGCCAATTAATTGGCTAATTAAACCAAAAACTAAAACCTAAAATTCCCACCTAGTAGCCGGCCACATTTTCTCCCTAAAGTTAACCTACCTAGCCCTATAAATAGGTATCTATTTTCACCAAGTGGAGAGGCCAATTCTCTTACAAAAAATCCCAAATATTCTAAACACTATTTCTCTCTAAAATTCTAACTTTGGCATCGGAGGTTCTTCGGCCAAAGCCCCCCATTGATCGTGGACGCGTGAGGCTCTTGGCCTTAACCTAAGGTGCTAGTTGTTTTGTAGGTGCAAAATCGTCCAAGATCAAAGAGGAGAAAATTTGCATCCACATCAACAATTTAGTGAGGGAGTCTTGTACTTACAAAAGAATAGCAATTATTCTATTCAGTGTCTAGCCGGTTTCTTCTGTTTGATAAGCTTTCTTCATGTTCTACTCTTCCAAGCCTTGGTTTGGGGATCTCATGTTCCAACATAAGGGTTGTTTCCCTCCCTCTTAACCGATCATACTACACTAGTAGAAAAACATGTTTGCACAACGGAATCTTGTGGGACGCAGCAAATTTCGTCGCGCAAAGTATGTTTGCGCGACCCTAAACACAAAACGTCATGCACAAGACGTTTGTGCGATGAAGGGTGACGTCGCGCAAAACATCTTTGCGCGACGCAAAAGTTTGTCCGTCGCCCAAACACCATTTGCACGACGGTTTGTGCGTTGCGTAAGATCTTGGCGCTAAATAAAGAATGCTTTCCCGCCTTGTGACAACTTTGCACGACGCACGTAAACATGTGTCGCGTAAAGCTGTTTTGTGCAACGGACGTGAACGTACGTCGTGCAAAGTTGACTTAGCACAACGAAGGCATGCGTCGAGCAAAGTCAACAACTTTTTCTACTCCACTTATTTAGTTTGGGAGGCAGAAACTGCAAACCCAGTTGCAGCAGCTACCTCCATCCCCCATCTCTCTTCAAAACCTTCTCCAATCCCTCCCTTGCTATTTGATGGTCTTTGATTTGGAGTAAGCAAATCTAATTTAGCCGTTGAAAATTGATTTTTTTTTCTTTTCAAAAACGTGAATTGAATACTTTTGATGGCTTATATATATGAAGGTTTCAATCATTTGTTTTGAATGTTGATTGTATAACAGTATAGAATCAGCTGAATTTGATGAGAGAATGCTTGTTATTTGGATTGTGTTTAGTGGTTTATTGAACAATTTAATTCAATATGAGTTGGACCGTATGAGTCTCATTAGGATATGCATCTGTATGCAATCTGCCTCAAAGTTGTTGACTTGCCTTCGGTCACTAGGAAATTTGTAAGTCTCAGGGTCGTCGTAGTTACAACAGAGAACAAGATGTCTTCCTTATTAGTTTTTTTGTTTTCAGAAGACAATGGTAGTGGATATATGCAACGAAAAGATATACAGAGAAAAGAATGCTACAACATTAGGGTATATTTTTCATTTTTCTTGTGGTTGTACTGAGATCATTGGGTTCCATGTTTCCTTCATATTATTAGACAGTCAGGTTAAGGATATTCTTTTCTGTAGACCAACTTGTTTATAATAACCAGATTTTACCACGGTAACATACATTTTAGTTTTTACAGTAAATTGGGTTTTCATTTTCGACTTTTATTGCCCATGTTAATTAGCATACTTTTACACTGCTCTGGTAATGTTGATCACAGGGACCCATGAATGCTTGTTATTTGTTGCAGCTTTACTGTACAATGAAAATGAAGTCTAAAATGTTTTGTCGTTATGTTTGTGCTACTAGGACAGCATGTCAAAGCAATATCTTCCCCTTTTAGGCCAACCAATTGCATTATACAGGTAACTGACTCACACTCTCTCAGTCAAACTACTTGGGGAACTTTTCTAATTTTAGGACACAACTTATCAAACCAACTACAATGCATTTTTTTTTTAATTCGCTGAATATTTATCTGATTGATTATAATGATGAATAAGCACTTTCAGTTTGTAACTTTAGAAGGATTATAAATGAATGAACTATTTGGACTATTTGGCTGTAAGACCCAGTTACTTGTAGATGCCAAAAGTTCCTACCGACAATACCAAGTTTGAGATGGTGGATTATTGGATGCCAATTTCTAGACACAGTTACTCCTGTGACTGAAACCTGACCTCTTTGGGTCTTTATAGTTCTAGTTGCAATAGTCATTTTCAGATTCTCTTGTGTAGGTGTGTAAAGTGAAATAAAGGGTGCATAAATCACTTTATATTACAATGAAAATGAAGTCTAAGAGAAATTTAACTACATTTGAGATGTCACAATGTACATAAATCACTTTATTTTCTTCACTAAATTAATTTTTATTAATTTTATCTATTTTATTTAGTTTTAGTAATTATTGTGATTTAGTTTATTTGTATGCACATATTTTTGTACATCACGTACATAATTGTTTTGTGTTGTAAGAAGTTAATACTACTTAACTTCGTACCCTTTTTTCAAGAAAAACTTAGTTTCCCGTTGAGATTAGTTGAATTTTGTGCATGGATATGAAAGCATGACTGCGGTCCAATTAATTCTTGAATTGTCCTATTTTTTGGACAGTTTGGGAATGCATAGTTATGTGTTGAAGTTTGCAGTTCATGTTTTGATAGTGGAAATTTTGGTAACATTTCCTGATGTTCTTTGAGTACACGGTGGATATTATGAATCTACGACGTGCACTTAAAGAACTGTAAGGAGATGCTGCCGAAATTAGCCCACGTCAAAATTTAATCCATTGGAATCGTAAATTACGGCACATAACTGTGCATTCCTGAATGATTTTTGGCTTTGTGCGACGATCATACCTACGTCGCGCAAAATGTTTTTTTTACTAGTGCTACCACATTCAGAAGCCTTACGATGTTCCTGAAAATCAGCGCTACAGCTTCATCAATGGAGTTCATAAATGTTGGGTCTACTCCACGGACAAACCTCACACTACTACCAGCCAAACCTGCCTCGTACTGAGATCGCCATAGAAGTAAGCCATACATACCAAAACACAATCGACTAGCCTCTTAATGCTCTTGATATATAATTGAAATCGCTTGTTATATAACGATTATGCAATCCAAGTTTCTGTATATATCTTGCGTATGGATTGCATTCACAAGGATACGGTTACTCTTCTGGTGTGTGGGAATTTGAAGCATATGGGTATGTGCCTTATGGGACATCAGGTGTGTGCATAATGCAAGTTTTCGGAGCAACTGCTCCTCATGCCACAACCCTAATGCTTAGGGTTTACAATGGCTCACTCACATACTACAGGGAAACGGTTCTGGTACTCGACATCTACGATAAATGGTTCAAGCTCAATGTGATTCACGATGTCGTTGCTGCGAAAGTGAAGGTCTACATCGATGGACGCCTCAAATTAGAGGCAGATGGTCGCGGAGGGACGTCTCATGAATTCAAATGTGGTGTATACGCCCAGCATAATGACTCGTGTTATATGGAGTCTCGTTGGAAACACATTAAAGTTTTAAGGAAGTGCGGGCATTGAACCATTTCCTACGATGTATAGAAATTAATGTGAAGTAATGTTAAAGCTTCTGTGCTCGTCATCACTCATGCATGCATGAATGAATATTTAAACGATTGATGCATGCATAAAAGAAAGGGTGATATATATATATATATATATATATATATATATATATATATATATATAATGACAACAGTGGATGCAAATTTCCACCTTCCTTCGATTGACGAATCTGTACCTACAAAATAATAACACCTAAAATTAAGGTTAAAAACCTCATGTGCCCACTATGAATAGGGGGCTTTGGTCGAAGAATCTCCGATGCTAATGTTAAAATTATGAGAAGAATGTGTTTGAGTGTTTGCTGGTAGCAAAAAGCCTCTTTTAGGGGTAGCTAAAGCTCTCCAAATTTTGAAGATAAATGGAGTATTTATAGGAGAGGAGGAGGAAATGTGGGCCGGCCCTCTAGGGTAGGGGTGGCCGGCCCTAGGGTGAAATTTAGGTGGGAATATTCCAAGATATTTGTGTAAATAAATATTTTGGAGTAATTAGGTAAATATCCTAAATAAAGGAAATTAGGATAACTTTCTTAAAAGAGGTTTTCTTTGATTATGAATGTATTTATGATAAGAATAAGGAATTATCCTATCATAAATACCTTTGACTTTTCCTACGGGTAAGGGTGCCTTGAGTAGTCGTTGATCTCTTCCTACTCTACCTTAGATGCGCATGATGAATGAGGCTACTCCTTGCTCATTTAATAGGGGTAGTCTTGTCTTTCTTGGGAAATAATCTACGTGTCAACTCCATGATTTTTGGGATTATTTTTGACTCCACAAATGTCCCCACACCTGCTGGGCTGCTTGCAAAAAAGAGTAGGAGGTAAAGGAATCCAAAGCTATGATGGAGTTTGTGTTCCAATTGATGTAGATTCCCTATTTGATTTGGAATTTAAATTCTTCTAGGAAAGGGAATGTAATTGCCACCAAAACCTATTTAAGTCTACGTCAAGCAAGGGGTTAAATAAATTTGGAGTGCAATTAAAACCCCACAAGAAAGAGAGAAAGCCAGAGGATATTTGTTTCCCTTCCCCTAGCAATCTTCTTTGCTTACCCGTGCAAAGAATTATGTTTCGTTGCTTTTCTTCTTCTCTAAGGTAAGAAAAAAAATAATTTTCTTTTTCTTCTGGATTTTTTGGAGCCTCGGGGCTCGAATTTTTTGCTCAACAAAGGTTGAGCACTTGGGAAAGTGTGCTGCGGCATGATGCTATGCTACTACTGCATGGAGTGGCGGCGGCTGAGCCGGCCCGTGCAGCAAAGGAGAGAGGAAAGGAGGCGCGGGCCTCTTTCCT
Organism: Malus sylvestris; assembly: GCF_916048215.2. Lineage (NCBI taxonomy): Eukaryota > Viridiplantae > Streptophyta > Magnoliopsida > Rosales > Rosaceae > Malus > Malus sylvestris. Next base: position 26,226,640 of record NC_062266.1, read on the forward strand.
TGGTTAGCTAGGCCTAAGGGCCATTGGGCCACCAGAAAGAGGGTGAGGCAGCGCTGGGGCGCTTGCAACATGTCTTTTAATAATTATTCCTTGTGCCATTGTAGGATTTTTTCAAACATGTCTTCCTTGAGCCTTAAGGATGATGAATTTATTCTGTTGTTGTATCACCAGGGCGGATCTGTAAGTAAGCTAGGTTACTTCAGGGCTGCTCATGTCAAGGTAGGTTTCGATGAGCAGTTCAAAGGCTTCCTCGATATTTTTAATCATGCAATTTCGTCTAGGGTTCGCGTGAAGTGGGCCAATGATGGTAGCAGCCGTGAATCGTGTGGATCTAGGAAAGATATCAAGTTTCACCCCTACTACTTCGTGTTGGGGTTCACCTTTCCCATGCCTTGATTCTTCCATAAGGTGATCTGCTCTATGAAGTGTGCTCTTGCTCAGTGCTTTCCAAACACAATTTGCGTGATGGTGAGGTTCCACAACTTGAGCAGGTTCTTTGACTTGGACCTGATTGCCAACAAATTTTGGTACTTTTTTGGCATAGGTCACCTGATGACCTGTCATAGGCTATTCGATCACTCGAGTAAAATGCTTTATGACTGGTCTAGAGAGACCCTAGAGATTAGCGGAGAGTGGGAATCCGACTCCTTGCCTAGGCTGCACGTTTCGACTGCTTTCATCGATGGTAAGTAGGTTGTTTAGTCTTTAAGATGCTTTATACTTTTGCTGAGTTGCCTTTTGATTTTTCTTCCTCTGTTTATGTAGATTCAGAATTCGGTTTAACTCCTAAGACTTTTCCAAAAATAAAGAATGTGCATATCACTTTAGGGATCCCTGCTGAATATCACGAATGGTGTTGGCTGCTCAGTCCTCTTCGTAAGGAGAAATGTGGGCTACCCTTGCAGAAGGAGATTAAGAGGATCAAAGGTGAGGCGTTTGCTCGTCCGATCGCTATTATGGAGCCTGTTGCAAGTGAAGGCGGGGGAAAAAGATCTTCATCTCCTACTCGAGAGTCATTGGTGGAGAAAAAGTTGAAGACTTCCTTTGCTGCTCGCGAGGGTTCGTCCACTGTTTGGAGGCTCGTGATTGACGTAACTTCTTCCAAGGGGAAGAAAGAGGCTGCTGGATTTGAGCCTATAAAGCTTACTGCCCCGAGGGTTGCTAAAACAATTACTGACAGGATTGCGCTGTGGATGAGTTCTGTTGTGCCCCATGTGCCTGGTTTTATTTTGAGACAACCTTTCGTGCACACGTTCGATCTGATTCCAGAGGTGCGTGCTGCGATAAAGAGCGATGATGGTGATTTCACTGCCAAGGCTTTGCCAGGGTCGACCCTTTCTATCGAGAAGGAGGTGCTTGCCTACATGAGTAGCCATGATCAACCTGCCAAACTAGCCTTAGGGGAGTTTTCCGAGATCCATGCACTGTTGAAGCCTGATCTGCTTGAGGACATGGAAGCATGTGCCAAGTTTGTTGATGGTGTGAGCAAGGTTGTCGACTCCAGTTTCTTTGCAAGGCATAAGGCTCAGTCGCGAAGGGGTTCCCTGTTTGCTATGATGCATAAATATGTGATCTCGGCAGCCGAGTACACGCGTATGGAGCAGGATGACCTTTAGGCTACTAGGGAGATAACTGTAGCTATTGTAACAGAAGCTTGCATGGCTGCTGATAAAATTAAAGAGTTGGAATCTGAACTTGTCTTTTTGAAGATATCTAATGTCTCTACCCCCACTGCTTTACAACTTGAGACCGCTCTCCAAGAGATCAGTGGCTTGAAAGCTCAGCTTGACGCGATCTAAGGGAAGTATGGCATTGCAGAGAAAGAGATTGAAGTCTAAGTGTTGCTGGTGTTGGTCTTTGAGCGTGCCATTTTAGAATTTTGGTCTACCTGCGATGCCAAGGATGTGGAGCTGCTCACTATGCATAATGACATTGTTCGATTGAAGAAGGCCATCAGTAGACTTAAGTCCAAAGAAGTGGAGCTGCAAGGAGTGTTGTTTGCCAGTGAGAACCTGAAAAAGGAACTAGATGAGTTGTAGAATGCTCATATTGACCTGACTGAGGAAAATAATCAGTTGAAGAGCGAGAAGTCTTGTCTTGAGGTTGTCCTTGCCCCAGGTCAAGCCGACTTCTACAAGCTTGGCTACATAGATTATTTCCTTGGTATGCAGTCTGACTACGCCTTTTCAGATAAAGACCTCAAGCGTTTTGCTACTTCTTTCAAGGATCTGCTTAAGTTTTCATTCGAAAGCGCCATTGGTGGAGCAAATGAGGATCAGGCTGCCAAGGTAGGTGCGGCCAAAGGCAGCGATGCCCATGCAGGGGCGGTTGATAACAGTGCTACCTAGGATGGCACAATTGTAGATGAAGCGCAAGAGGTTGATGCTGCTAGGAGCTATGTGGCTGCTGAAGATGTCCAAGTTGTTGAGGAGTAATCTCTTTTGATAAACATTGGAATTTACTTTCTTTTCCTTTCCTGCTTTGCTTTTTCCTTTGCTTGAACTCTGTTGACCTTCATGCCAGTTTACCAATTTGCTAGAAATTAATAAACTACTTTTCTTCGCTTTACTTCTTCTTTGTCTCTTTGCCTTGCTTCAAGCTTTAGCCGTATAATGAACAACTAAGCATGCTGCTTGGAACAAAGCAATCAAGCTCATCTTTATTGTTTTAGGCGCCAACTTTGGGTTGTCGGGTGTGAATCTTCGCTTGCTTGAGGTACTTTTTGAAACTTCTAACTTGCAGGGCCGAATGACATCTAGCAAACTTAATTAATACTACTTTTTTTTAAGACCTGTAAACCTTATTTAATTTGTTACTTTAAGTGAAGTCGCATTTAATTTTTTTTTAATATATATATTTTAAAATCTTTACTAAGTCTGATCTAATTAATCAACTTGTTGATTAATTAGGTATTCGAATCCTTAAAGTACTTTTTTTCTATTCAACGAATGATGGATTGTTGGCATTCTGCATGTCGAAAAGAAGATGGATGTGACAGTAGTAGTTTTGGTTGTCATGACCATCACACATTTAGAAACATCAAAATTCTAAATGATTTATGCCCTATAAATCTGTCAGATGCAAAAATGTTCGATCTTGGCATTTTTATTAGTGTTCTTGAATCCGGCATAACAGGATCAACCAATTATTTTAAAAAATTCTCAAACTGTTTTTGGTGGGGCTTACGAAATTTGAGGTTGGTGTTATAAAATGTAAAAGTTATAGAGATATAACCTTTACTCGGGACAGGAACGAAGCAGTTGCAGATTATTATACCAACACAAGCTGTTGCAGAGGAAGTAATGTATATTATTGCTATTAGATATTTTCTCTTCCTTTTTCTCTCTCTCTGCTTCGTTGAACATTCGTAAAGCTCTATTTATAGAGCATCACGATGGAAACAAACAAAAACACTATTGAGCATATGATATGTCTACTGTATGCATGTGGGCATACATTATTATACTATTTACAACACTCCCCCTTGGATGCCCACATATCAACATCAGTTGCCTCATTAAAACCTTGCTTGGAAAAACCCTGTGGGAAAAAAACCATAGCGAAGGAAAAAGAGTACAACTTTATCCGGATGGTATTGAGCATGCTTATGTTGCCTCGTTAAAACTTTGATAGGAAAAACCCAGTGGGAAAAATCCTAAGCGAAGGAAAAAGAGTACAACATGCATGTATCATGGATGCTCCCCCTGAATTGGATCTCCCCCTGATTCTGCATTCTTTAAATTTGTAAGCCGACGTAATCCGATTCCCTGCACCAGTTTCTGAAATATGCACTTTGGTAGAGACTTGGTGAACAAGTCTGCTAAATTTTCATTGGAACGGATTTGTCTGACTTCAATAACTTTAGCCTTCTGAAGCTCATGTGCGCTGAAAAATCTTGGAGATATGTGTTTAGTCTTATCACCTTTGATAAATCCTTCCTTCATCTGGGCGACACAAGCTGCATTATCTTCATGGATGACAGTTGGAGTGTCTGTCTTTGAAGGTAGACCATATGAATTCCGGATGTGATGGATCATTGATCTTAACCAAGAACATTCACGACTTGCTTCATGTAGAGCAATTATTTCCGAATGATTGGAAGATGTTGTAACTAGCGTTTGCTTCGTTGATCGCCATGAAATTGCAGTATCTCCATTAGTGAACACATATCCATTTTGTGAGCGGGCTTTATGCGGATCAGAGAGAAAACCAGCATCGGCGTATCCAACAAGGATTTGTTCATTTGTGGGCTTGTCTGAGTAGAAGAGACCCATATATGTTGTCCCACGAAGGTATCGTAGAACATCTTTGACTCCCTTCCAATGACGAATTGTTGGAGCAGAGCTGTACCTGGCTAACAAGTTAACTGAAAAAGCTATATCTGGTCTAGTACACTGTGCTAAATACAATAAAGCACCTATTACGCTCAAATATGGTACTTCTGGACCAAGGACCAGTTCATCATCTTCTTTTGGACGGAATGGATCTTTCTTAACGTCTAAAGAACGAACGACCATTGGGGTGCTAAGTGGATAAGCCTTGTCCATGCCAAATCGCTTCAGTATTTTTTCAATGTAAGCTGATTGATGGACCAAAATTCCACTAACACAATGCTCGATCTGCAGGCCGAGACAATATTTGGTTTTCCCAAGGTCTTTCATTTCAAATTCGCTTTTCAGATATTCAGCAGTTTTATGGAGCTCTTCAGGAGTCCCAACTAAGTTCATATCATCAACATATACTGCCACTATAGCAAATCCAGAGTTGGATTTCTTAATGAACACACAAGGGCAGATGACATTGTTGATATATCCTTCTCTAATCAAATACTCACTAAGACGATTATACCACATTCGCCCAGATTGTTTAAGCCCATATAGTGATCGCCTTAATTTGATTGAGAACATACCCCGTGGTTTGTTTGTTGCTTCAGGCAACTTAAGTCCTCTGGGACTTTCATATATATGTCAGTATCTAAATCTCCATATAGATACGCGGTGATGACATCCATAAGTTGCATGTCAAGTTTTTCTGAAATCACCAAACTTATTAAGTAACGGAACGTAATTGTGTCCATTACAGGAGAGTATGTCTCATCATAATCAATTCCAGGTCTTTGTGAAAAGCCTTGTGCAACGAGTCGTGCTTTGTATCTAGCAATCTCGTTTTTCTCATTTCGTTTCCTTGTAAATACCCATTTGTAACCTACGAGGTTTACATTAGGTGGGGTTTGGACTACTGGTCCAAAAACACTTCGCCTTTCCAAGGATTTTAATTCTGCCTGGATTGCATCTTTCCACTTAGGCCAATCTTGTCTCTGTTTGCATTCATCAACAGAGCGGGGCTCAATATCATCACTTAATATGATTTCAGTGGCTACTGCGAATGCAAACATATCGTCAATGATTATTTCATTCCGATCCCACAATTCATTAGCACATGCATAATTTATGGAGATTTCTTTGCTTTCATGTACTTCTGTCTCTTCAGGGTTATTTTCTTCTTCTGGAAGTCCAGAGTCATGAATTGTGGATTTGTCATTTACTCTCTTTTCCTGAATGATTTCATTTGGATTCAGTTGTGCCCTTGTCTTTCTCTTTCGAATGGCTGAATCTTTTGAACCTGGTGGTCTACGACGCTTCAGGCGTGCACTAGATGAATCATTCGCTGCCACTTTATTTTGTCCAACAGGGACATCAATTCTGGCAGGTGTATTTGCAGCTGGTATATGCGATTTTGTCACTTTCATAGTGTCATTAAATGCATCTGGCATTTGATTGGCAATGCTTTGAAGATGAACGATCATTTTTACTTCATTTTCACATTGAATGGTTCGAGGATCAAAATGAGACAAGGTGGGAACAACCCATGTCAGCTCTTTCCGTTCTTCTGGAACGGTCTTTTCTTCCCCTAACGGTGGGAAGACTGTCTCATTAAAATGACAATCAACAAAACGAGCTGTAAACATATCACCTGTCAAAGGTTCCAAATATCTAATAATAGATGGTGAATCAAAACCCACATAAATTCCCAGTCTACGCTGAGGTCCCATTTTAGTGCGTTGCGGGGGTGCAATAGGCACATAAACAGCACAACAAAAAACTCGTAAATGTGAAATGTTTGGTTGTTGTCCAAACACGAGTTGTATTGAGGAGTATTGGTGGTTGGCTATAGGTCTCAATCGAACCAATGATGCAGCATGTAGAATGGCATGTCCCCATGCAGAAACTGGTAATTTGGTTTTCATAAGCAGAGTGCGTGCTATTAACTGAAGCCGCTTGATCAATGCTTCTGCTAAACCATTTTGAGTATGGACATGAGGAACATGGTGTTCAACATCAATGCCCAATGTCATGCAGTAATCATCAAAGGTTTGAGACGTAAATTCACCAGCGTTATCAAGTCGGATTGATTTAATGGGATAATCTGGGAACTGTGCTCGTAACTTAGTTATCTGAGCAAGAAGTCTCGCAAAAGCTACATTTCGAGTAGATAAGAGACAAACATGTGACCATCTGGTGGATGCATCAACCAAAACCATAAAATATTGAAATGGTCCACAAGATGGTTGAATAGGTCCGCAGATATCCCCTTGAATTCTTTGTAGAAATGATGGGGATTCAACATCAACCTTTAGTTGAGATGGTCTAATTACCAACTTCCCTTGAGAGCAAGCCTTGCAAGGGTTATTATTTAAGACATCAATGTCTCTGCTCAATAATGGATGTCCATTAGAGTTGGTAATGATCCTACGCATCATGGTGGATCCTGGATGACCCAGACGGTCATGCCAAAGCATGTAAACCTTTGAATCAATGAACTTCTGGTTCATGATAGTATGTGATTCAACTGTCCTTATGTATATATAATATAATCCACTCGAAAAACCACGCAACTTCTCCAATATACGCTTCTGGGTATCATTGGAGGTAATGCATAGATACTCCACATTTTTTTGCACTTTTCGTTTCAATGTGGTATCCATTTAGACGTATGTCTTTGAAACTCAACAAATTTCGAGTAGATCAAGTAGCATACAATGCATTTTGTATGGACAATATTGTTCCATCTGGTAACATAATCTGGGCTTTCCCTAAGCCTTCAATTATACGTGAAGGTCCTGATATTGTTGTTACCCCTACTTTTGTAAGCATTAAGCTTGAGAAATACTTTCGATCACGAAGTATTGTATGTGTGGTTGCACTGTCTGCAAGACAAATATCTCCGCCATTTCTTATGTTCTGAGAATAACCACAGTTTTTATCCATGCTTTCTGAGTAAATGGAATCACAGTTAACAAACAATTTATAACAGGAAAATTTACATGCCATTTTTATTGAATCTGAAACACTAGTTTTAGACAACAAGTTCAGCATAATAAAAGTACAACAAACATAAACGATTTAGTCGGACCGATATACTTCATTCCCCCTTTCCATAATGAAGTCTGAAATATCTAGGTGAGTTGCGTCAAATTGCCCTGATAAATCAAACACTGGATCAGATATATCCATTGGTTTAGCCTGGTCGAGAAAATTGGTCTCGACACCCTTCTCCTTGAGGGAGGCTTGATACAACTCTACCAGATGTTTTGGGGTACGACAAGTTCGCGCCCAATGCCCATTGCCACCACACCTATGGCAGGCTCCTTCAGAGTTCCTGGGAGCATTGGTCATGTTAGCTTTGCCTTTGTGACGATTCACATTTTTGAAACTTGGGCCAGAATTATGCCTCTGATCCTGGTTGTGAAACTGACCACCATGGTTCTTGCCTTTCCTATTCCATCGACCTCGTTTGTGGCCACGTCCTCATTTATGATAATCACCTCCAGAGGATGTGGCGTTCACTTTGAGGGAGACAGCATTCACTTCTGGGAATGGTGCAGATCCAGTAGGTCGGGAATTATGGTTTTTCATCAGAAGCTCATTGTTCTGTTCGGCTACCAGGAGCACAGATATCAGCTGGTTGTATTCAGTGTAGCCTCGTGCTCTATATTGCTGCTGCAGGAGCACGTTATTGGCATGAAATGTGTTGTAAGTCTTTTCCAGCAACATTTCATCAGTAATGGTATCCCCACAGAGCTTCATCTGAGAGGTAATCCTGAACAACGCAGAATTGTACTCCGCCACTGATTTGAAATCCTGAATTCTCAGGTGAGACCACTCATAGCGAGCTTTTGGAAGAATCACCGTTGTCTAGTGATTGTATCTGCTTCGCAAGGCCTCCCAGAGAGCTAACGGATCTTCAACCGTTAAGTACTCACTCTTTAGTGCCTCGTCAATATGGCGACGAATAAAGATCATAGCCTTCGCCCGATCTTGAGAAGATGAGCTGCTTTCTTCTCTGATAGTATTTCCAAGATTCCCTGCTTCCAGATGGATCTTGGTATCAAGTACCCAGGTAAGGTAATTCTTCCCGGTAATGTCTAGGGCAGCATATTCAAGCTTAGCCAAGTTCGCCATTTTCTTTTCTGAAAGAAAACGAGATGTGTAAGAACTTGCAGTAATATGTATTCCTAGAGGAATGTGATGTTAGAACTTCTGGTTCTTACAAATTTTTCATTTTAATCTTCAGGCCAAAATGATAAGCACTCGAAACTTCTGGCTCGAGTTTTTCAGGATGAATGAGAAGGGTGATTGTACCGCACCATTCTCATTGAAAGAATGTAACATGGAATGGGTGATTAGTCTGTCCCACTCAAGTAGTAAGAAAATTTAAATACGCAGAGCATGGAGGGCGATTATACCGCACCACCTTTAATTGCAATGGAATTAAACAACATGTAAATTTAAATTTGGAGAGCAAAGTGGGCGATTATACCGCTCCACATGAAATTTGCAGTAAAAGTAGATCTGCAGTCCAAGATAGGCGATGATACCGCACCATCTTGGATCGTAGTAGGATGAAATTTGCAGTTCAAGATGGGCGATTGTACCGCACCATCTTGGATCAATATAAATAAATACTGGGTTAGTAATCAATATCCAAACCAAACAAGTAATCAAAGATGTATGTAACCACTAGTTGGAGAACTACGAGCAGGCATGGAGCAAATAGTTCGTCGCGAGGATATACTGCGCAGTTGAGGCAGAGGAAGAAGATGAACAGGAAAAACCTTAGAGGAAACATTTTTTTTTTTTTTCGTTCGGCGAAGAGAAATGAGAGAATGATTTCCCCTTTTTGTTTAGTGAATGTAAATGAGACATGGTTATACTTAGAGACTCGTGCTGATAACGTGTTATAAAATGTAAAAGTTATAGAGAGATAACCTTTACTCGGGACAGGAACGAAGCAGTTGCAGATTATTATACCAACACAAGCTGTTGCAGAGGAAGTAATGTATATTATTGCTATTAGATATTTTCTCTTCCTTTTGCTCTCTCTCTGCTTCGTTGAACATTCGTAAAGCTCTATTTATAGAGCATCACGATGGAAACAAACAAAAACACTATTGAGCATATGATATGTCTACTGTATGCATGTGGGCATACATTATTATACTATTTACAACAGTTGGTACATTTTCTCTTGCTTGTGTAGGCATGTATATAATGCGAAACCGTGACACCACAAAAAACAAAAAACAAAAAATACACAAGTTTTGACAAAAGTCTTAGATGTGGGGATGTGGTCTTAAGTATTAATTCTTTAGTGCTCATATGTTTTGCTCAATGAGCGCTTTTTGTAATGCAACTCATATGTTTTGTAATTCCAAGAGGATCTCCATGAATTGCCTTTAATTACTATGCCATGTTTCTTTATCTTCCGGAATTCCCATGCTAGAAAAATGGTTGTAGACTTTCTTACTTGTAATAAATTAAAAATTAGATTTCTATAACTTCATTTCATTTTTGCAGTTCCCTCGGTTCAAACCTTGAACCCAGTATAAATGGATGGGAAAGCCTCTTTACGACCTCTATTTCTATAATTGGTTTGCTCCTGTTTTTATATCTCCTGCTTGGAAATTTGCAGGTTTGTGCCGAATCTTTAATGCTACAATTTTGTCTTTTTTTCCCAATTACATGGATCGTTTGCTGGTTTTAAATTTTAATTAGGAATGATAAATAACTAACTGTTATTTAATCACGTAAAACGCGAGCTGTGAAGTAATGAACTGACCACCTATTTGTTGGTTTGGTTGCTGTGGATAGATGTATATGCAAATGCAAATTGAGGAGCATAAGCGCAAGTTGCGAGAGACACGAAAGATGGAAAATGGTCGACAAATAGAGTTGTGGTTATTTAAAAATGGCATTCCGACAAAGTCGCATAAGGAGATGAAGTTGCAGGTCATGGAAAAGGTACAACAAGCAATTGAAGGGAACATGGATGTTAATTTGGATAATGTTCTCCACAATCTTCCCTCGGATTTTCAAAGCCGTATAAAAAAATGTACGCCTTTGACTAAGCTCAAGGAAGTAAGTTTCCTCGATCCAAGCCTTTGGACTTAGTTTAAGCAGTAGCTTTGCCATATGTGACAAGATTTATTCACAGCATCTTAATTTGATGGGAAATGCAAAATGTTTTAAAATTGACATTTTACATTTTGGTTTGCCAGAAAACTCTATTGAACAGATGTAAAATACGCATTTTTGCCAAAAAATGTCAATATGCAAATTTACATTTTTATTTTAATCTTTTTTACATCTTTTAGAGATGAACACTACCGGTCAAAAAGATAAAACAAAACTAGATCTCAAAATTATCTCTCTCATTGAAATATGACTAATATTATATTTTTTTTAGAATATAAAATGGAATGTAAATGTGACTTTTACATCTCAAATTTTTATATCTCAATTAAATATGCTTTTGCAAACTTTAGGGGCTGTTTATAATCACATATTATTTTTTAGTTTTCATTATTGTTTGGTACTTAGTTTCCAAAAAAGTGAAAACTAAAAATCCAAAACCAAGCCAAAATTTAAAAATTGCAAAAAATTAGTAAAGTTTGATCCACACCTATATAGGCTATATAATAATATTGAAACGATCTTAATTATATACATCTTATTTACATTTCTTACTATTAATAAGTAAAATCCCATTTCTTATTTACACTTGCTGCACATTGAAATGCATCTTATGTACTAATCGCAGGCGTTTGAAGGTCTGGATGAAAGGGTGTTGAGAGAAATATGTCAGCATCTTAAGCCAAAGAAATTTATGAAGAATGATATCATTATTGAAGAGTGTGAAAAATTCGAAATGATGGTCTTCATTGTATATGGACTTGTAGACATTGAAAAGAAAAATTCAGATGGTTCTTGTAATAATTCGCAACAAGGTGCAGGAGAATTATGTGGACAAGATCATCTTGTATGTGGATCTCGGGCAAATCATGTTCTCTGCGGATCTCGGGCAAATGGGGAGTATGCTAAGGCGTTTGGTGACGTTGAAGCCCTTGTTATCATGGCTAAAGAAGTGTACTCTCTAGATTTAGAGAGCAAATTGACGCTTTTGAACTTTCTTTATATTTATGTCCGAGATGGGCATACGTCACGAAGTAAAGGTGCGGAAGCGAAGTCATGACAGTTATGTTAATGCTATGTGTATGTAATCAGTTAGTTTGTTGTGTTCGGTTCGAGACTATTTTTGCTCTCCATCATTAATTATGGTCGATGCTCACATCCTCTTAATAGCTTGCCACATGTTCCACTAACCAACTAGAGTTAACTTTATTATTAAATATCTTTGAAAAATAAAAATAAAAAGTTAATTAAATATTCAACCCAATCCAACCCTGAGAATTGAGAAATACACCGTCCTTCCCCTTTCGACCAAACAGCCACTGCCACCCATCACCCAACCCTGGTGACGGAGACCAACACCCACCACCTTGCCAGTGTCGTCGCCCCACCAATCGCAATGTCGTTTTTCTCCGACTAGATTCGCCATCGTCTTCCTCCTTGAAGAGAAACTCTGAAGATCGGGACATCAATTGCTTTCAATCTGTCTTCTGTGTATCTTCGAGAATTTGCAACTGAAGGTTTAATGGCGATTTTAACAAAAAGAGAGAGACTTTGTAGGGTTTCTGGATGGGATATTCGAAGAGTTTTTTGTTTATTTATTTTTTTAATTTTAATGTTTTAAAATTACAAGTGGAGCTTTAATGATAGAGACATTACCGGGTTTGCTGGATGGAGAATTTCAAAGAGTTAATATTTATTTATAGTTTTTAATGTTTAAAATTGATTTTAAATATTAAAAAAGATATATTAATTAGGAAGTTTGCAAGGATTAAAAGATGGTACATATAACAACCATTAAAATGTATGATAAGCATATACCAGAGTTCATGTGAATGAACAAAAATACACCCATTTGATTCTGTACATAGCTTTGGCTCTATATACCACACAAGTGCAATTAATCATTAATTAAATCAAAGGAATATTTTTCAAACTGAAAAATTGTGATTCTATACAAATTTGGTACGTTTTAACAATTATTATTGACAATGATTATTTTAGTTTTCGTGTATGATTCAATTATTTAATAAATGAGATTAATTTATAATAAGTTGGTATAGTTGTGTTACGTGTCCACTATTTGTTCTAGTTAGGTCTCTATCGTATGCTTCGCCATAGTTGGAATACATAGTAGGAGATGAACATAAAAGAGATGACTTATCTTTCATAGATTCTAGGTCATTTTCAAAGTCCCTTGCTGCTTTTATGGTGGTAAAAGATATTGCTCCCACATGTATGTTGTTTCTACTACATTTCTTTTAACTGCTTGTGAATTGTTGATAAATTGGTTCTTAAAATTCATTTTTCTAAGTTAGTAGTAGTTGGTATCTTGAACGCTTGAACTGCTTCCTTCCTCAAAAAGGTTCCTATTGACAGTTATACCAATTGAATTGCACTTAGTGCACCACATCGAAAATTTGTTTTTAGTTTGTCTAATGCTGAATGCTTTATTGATGGCAGAGTAAATTTGAGTTTCAGCTGAGACTTCAAGAATTTATAGAGTTGGTACGAGCTGAAAATAACTTCATAGCTATCACATATGCTCGGAAATATCTTGCACCTGTTAGAAGAAAAAGAAAATGTAGTACAACAATGGAGGATATGCTGCAATGACTAGAGTGAGAGAGAGAGAAAGAATGAGAGCAGATAATATGACTCTGCAATTCACACGCACTGTTTGATTGCTCTCAAAGTGAGAGAGGAACATCTCTCTACACTTAACAGTTACACTTCCAAACTTTTGGCAGTATTCAAAATTACATCCAAGTAATCCTAGCCATCCATCTTACATCCTATGAGATGAAGACACATGTACACTCACTTGTTTAAGACCTATGAGACTTAATAAGAAAGTATACACATAATCCTAGCAATATGAGCTAGAAACCAACTGCCACATCAGACCACAATTTACACACTAACAGCCCCCTTTAAATTGTGAACTGATTTCACTCCAAGTAGTTCCCTCAGATAGCTGAATTGTTCCCTTGCCAATGCCTTTGTAAAAATATCAGCAATTTGCTCTTTCGTAGGACAGTGCAGCAGCTCAATTACTCCTTGCTGCAATGCTTCCTTTATGAAATGGTATCTCCTGTTGATATGCTTGGTCTTCTGATGAAAAATAGGGTTTTTAGTGATAGCTATGGCTGAAGTATTATCACAATTCATTGGTGTTGCAACTGTTTGCATTTCACCAAAGTCCTCCAAAACAAATCTCAGCCATGTAGCCTGTGCAGTTGCTTCAGATGCACTGATGTACTCTGCTTCAGCTGTTGATAATGCAACACATTGTTGCTTGACTGAAGACCAAGAGAAAACTCCACTGCCAAAGGTAAATGCATACCCCGATGTACTTTTCATATCATCTTCTGAACCGCTCCAGTCACTGTCACAAAATCCCATTAAGATTGCTCCTTTGCCTTTCTTGTATTCCAAGCCAAAATCAAGAGTCCCTCGAACATATCTTAGTACTCTCTTTGCTGTCCCAAGGTGCTTGTTGGTTGGACAGTGCATAAACCGTGATAGCAGACATGCAACATACATTATATCAGGTCTAGTTGCTGTGAGATACAGCAAACTGCCTACAATTTGTCTATATTGAGCTTCATCCGCAGTCCCACTTCCATCCTATTTTCTCAATTTATCACTTAGAACCAATGGAGTACTCACTGACTTACAGTCTTGAAGTCCAAATTTCTTCAGTAGAGAAGAAGCATATTTACTCTGATGAATGAAAATATACTCCTCAGTTTGCATTACTCCCATACCAAGAAAGTGATGTAAGAGTCCAAGATCAGTCATTTCATATTTGAGCATCATATCAGATTTAAAGTCATCCATCAATTCCTGACAACTTCCAGTGTATATTATATCATCAACATAGATAGACACTATAATCATTTCTGAACTTTTCCTCCACTTGGTATACAGAGTTGCTTCGCTAGTGCTTTTCTTAAACCCACAGAGTGTAAGATATGAGTCTATTTCACCATACCAGGCCCTTGGTGCCTGCTTCAGACCATACAGTGCTTTATGTAACCTGTAGACCTTATCTTCTTCCCCTTGTACAATAAATCCATCCGGCCGATCAACATATACTTCTTCTTCTAGTACACCATTCAAGAATGCCGATTTTACATCCAATTGAAACAACTTCCATTTGTTCTTTGCTGCCAGTGCAATTAATGTTCAGATTGTATCCAACCTTGCCACAGGTGCAAAGGTTTCATTATAATCAATTACGGGCTTTTGTGCATAGCCTTTTGCAACAAGCCTAGCCTTGTTCTTTTGAACTGATCCATCCAAATTCAATTTAGTTTTGTACACCCATTTCACACCAATCACAGGTTTATCAGATGGTCTTTTCACTAATTCCCAAGTTTTATTTTTCTCAATCATGCTGATTTCATCTTTCATAGCTTTCTTCCATGCTTCATCCTGTGCAGCTTCATAATAGGATTCTGGTTCAACAATACACACATGACATCTTTCATAGATTTCACTCAAACTTCTATATCTCAAAGGAGTATGATCAATCTGAGATGCAGAAATTGAATCACTAGCACTTCCAGATTCAATGAGTGGAGAATCTGTAAGTTGAGTCTGAGAACCTTCAGCAACAGCTTGTTCCATGGAATTCGAATCCTCATCAGCTTCTTTCATCTATGAAGATTCACTTGCAGCAATTGGAATGTACACTTCTTTGATCTTCTGTCTATCCCAATCCCATGTACCATTCTCATCAAAAATAACATCTCTTGAAATGATTACTTTCTGAGTTTCAGGATTAAGCAATCTGTACCCCTTTTCACAAGTGCCATATCCAATAAAAATACCAATGACACTGGTTTCATCCAGCTTCTGTCTCAGATTTCCAGGAATAAGAGAATAACCTAATGAGCCAAACACTCTCAAGGGTTTAATTCCAGGTTTTCTTCCACTGAATTTCTCAAAAGGTGTCACATTTTCCAATGCTTTTGTAGGACATCTATTGAGCAAATAGACAGATGTAACTACAGCTTCACCCCAAAGACTATAAGGAAGACCTTTCTCATGAAGCATACACTTTGCCATCTCCACTATAGTTCTATTTTTTCTCTCTGCAACTCCATTCTGATGTGGAGAGTATGCAACAGTAAGCTGCCTCTCCAAACCCAAAACTTCACAAAACTGTTCAAACTCATTTGAGGTAAATTCTCCTCCTCTATCTGTTCTCAATTTCTTCACTGAAAAACCACTTTGAAGTTCCACCATAGCTTTGAATTTCTTGAATACATGAAAGACATCTGACTTGTGTCTCAAAAGATATATCCAGCACATCCGAGAATGATCATCAATGAATGAAACAAAATATCTGTTTCCGCTCAAGGTTGCTGTTTGCATAGGGCCACACACATCTGAGTGTATGAGTTCCAATGGCATTCTTGCTCTCCAAACTGACTCCTTTGGAAAAGACTCTCTATGATTCTTACCAAGTGCGCATCCCTGACATACACCTTCACTGTCATGCATGTCAGGCAGTCCAAGAACCATATCATGCTCCTGCAATTGTTGCAGACTCCTATAATTCAGATGACCAAACCGTTTATGCCACATTGTACTACTCTGATGCACATTGGTTTTCAGTACCAAGTGATCGTTTGATTTGAACACAAGTGGAAAGCATCTGTTCCTCTTTTGCTTCACACTAACCACTAAGTTTGTCAGAGTTCTGTCATAAAAAATATCCACCTTATAATCACCAAATACCAGAAAATACCCATGTTCAGTCATCTGCCCAACACTGAGAAGGTTTTCTGCAATTCCAGGTACCAACATAACTTCTCTTATGTACCTTTTCCCTTTATCCGTGTCAATGACCAAGGTTCATTTGCCTTTCACATCAACAAGAACCCCTGTGCCAACTTGCACTTTTGCCTTAATACTTCTATCAATTTCCACAAGTAACTCCTCTCTGGAAGTCATATGGTTACTACATGCACTGTCAATATACCAGGCATCACTCACAGCCTTCACTTCAGTTGATTGCTTAACCATAAACAAATTTCCAGGTTCTCCCATCTTATTTGCAAAGTTCTTTTGTTCTACCACTTTGTTTGCAAAGTTTCCTTGCTGGACATTCTTGTTGAGATTACAAACTCTGGCAATATGACCAAGTTTCCCACACTTGTGACATTGAATCTTCCCTTTTAACCAACATTCTCCATAGTGTAGTTTATCACAGCATTTGCAAGCACCTCCAGTGTTATTTGCTTCATTCCTAACACCAGGGGTGAACCTGTTAGTCCACTGCTTCCCTTTGAACTTGAAATTCTTCTGAGATTTCGATCCACCAGTATTGACAAACTGATTTCCAGTTTTACTGTTCTTAGATGAAATATCTAAGCTAGAAAATGCACGTTCAGTGCTATTCTCTTCATGTCTAGTTAATCTCAGTTCATACCCTTTCAAGATAGCAACCACATCTTGTGCATCAATTACATCAATATCTCTAGTATTTTCAATAACAGAAGCAATACTATCATATGATTTAGGTAAACTGATCAACAACTTTTGCACAATTCTTTGATTACTGAAATCTTCACCATAACTTTTCATCTGATTTATCAAATCAAACAACCTAGCTAGATATGCAGCTAGAGATTCACTTTCACTCATACGGGTATATTCAAAATCACGACGCAGACCTTGTAATTTCACAGATCGTACCTGTTTGTCCCCTACATACTCTTGCTTCAGAATATCCCAAGCTTCTTTCACAGTTTCCAAGGTTGCAATGCGTGGAAAAATTTGATCCGATACGGCTCCCTGAATGATTCCAAGAGCCCTTGCATCCTTGACCAGATTTTCACTCCGCAACTTCTTCTCCACCTCAGTGAGTTCTCCTTCCCCTTTCGCTGAAGTGATAAAACCTTGTTCAAAAATATTCCATAACTCGTGAGATCGGAAGATTGTTTTCATTCGAATATGCCAGAAATCGAAATTTTCTCCGTTGAACACCGGAGCTCGAAGCTCCCCTCCACCAGATCCAGCCATGTTAGACTTAGATCACACCTCTCTCTACTATTTCTTTGCAACGATGTGTTGCAAACACTTGCTCACTATCTCTCAGAGAATCGACGCCCAGAGATTCAGACCCAACAAGGCTCTGAGGCCATGTTAGTGTGTAAATTGTGGTCTGATGTGGCAGTTGGTTTCTAGCTCATATTGCTAGGATTATGTGTATACTTTCTTATTAAGTCTCATAGGTCTTAAACAAGTGAGTGTACATGTGTCTTCATCTCATAGGATGTAAGATGGATGGCTAGGATTACTTGGATGTAATTTTGAATACTGCCAAAAGTTTGGAAGTGTAACTGTTAAGTGTAGAGAGATGTTCCTCTCTCACTTTGAGAGCAATCAAACAGTGCGTGTGAATTGCAGAGTCATATTCTCTGCTCTCATTCTTTCTCTCTCTCTCACTCTAGTCATTGCAGCATATCCTCCATTGTTGTACTACATTTTCTTTTTCTTCTAACATGGTATCAGAGCCCATGGTTGCGGGCCCGTGCAAGCCAACGAGCTTGTGTGTGCAAGCCAATGAGCTTGTCACCACCCGGAAGGAAACAAGTCTGAGCTCTTAATATAGAGACGACCGCTGAGTTCCATTGAAAACAAGTGGGCCCAATGTGAGCCGACCTCTGAGTTTCAATTACCGATGTGGATCTCCACGTGTGAACCACTAAATGAGGTTACACGTGAGGGGGAGTGTTAAAATTGTCCCACATCGGTGGGGTGAAGAAAACCAAAGGGGTTTAAATAGTATTACCCCACTCTAACTAACATCGAGGCCTTTTGTGATAAAACCCCACACCTGAGGATTGTGCAGGTGGTTAAGTGGGGACATTATCGATGTCGTTAGAGTGGGGCGGGCCCGGCGATCCAAAAAATTCTAACAGCACCCTGGGGAACTACTCATATGAAAGAATTGCAGCGGGTCTTTGTAACGGTAACTTATAAGCGTACTACTGAATGTGCTACATACAAGATGATCCTTTTCTCTCTGATAATGTTCTAGTAGCATTTTCAGTTTCTACTTCTCTGAATTTAATTGCGCTACAGATTTTGTCGGAATAGACATACAGTTTTCACTTTTCAGTTTTCCCTTATTATTTTGCGGGAACTAGTTAGACTAACTTGGCTCTGGAATAGAAAAATGTGCTGAATCATACCCATGTTTAGTTGAAGTTACTGTATAGAAAATATGTTGTCTTATTGACTACAAGTTAGCATGTATCCGCCTGCTTCTTCTCTTTGTGATGGCAGTACCCCTTGGGATATAGTTTCCACTGATTAAATTTTGTATCTGTTGGTTATCCCGCCTTCAGCATACATATTAAGGAATTCTAGGATGTCATGAGTTCTTGAACAGTTGATGTCCGTGCCATCTCCTTTGGAGATATATGCGTTGAACTATACATTTCAGTGAAATGTTTTGGTTTGGTGCTTTTATTACATATTTGGAGCTGTATATTACAGGTTAATCTCTGGTATGTGATTTCATTTTTTCTTTGGGTGGTTATGTTTTCCAGGTGTTATTTGAGCCAAAGCAATGGGACTACCTGGTTGATCAATTTAAACAGGAATTCTGCAAGTTATATGGCATGACACTTGAGCCTTTGCTCAATATTTATCTGCAAGCAGGCCTTTCTGCTCTTAAAACCCCATATCGTTTTTCATTTTTTATTTGATACATTGTTCCGTCTTGCCACATTTACCTCTTAGTCAGGATTGTAGTAGGCTTGGTACAATCAGGTTAAATTTATATCGAGTTAACTCCCAAAACTTCTTACGCAGAACAAAACTCTAAAGGGGAGGGTGAAACAGCTATAGCATTGTGCACATGGTTATTTGATTAGAATAGCGACCAAAATATACTCTACTTCACTAGCCATTTTCTTTCTTGTGAATACATAGAATGGAGGACATTGACAAGCACATAATCCATTGTGAAGATCTCACGTTATTTCATGTCTCGCTAACTTAAGGGTTGTAAGTCATTGGGTGGTCAGTGGTTTACAAACCAACACTGTAGCTCCCTTTAATGAATTTTGAGCAATTCTCAATCACCTTCAGTGCATGCTTTGTAGCTGCTAATTGCATTCAGATATGTTGCTTTGCCCTGACCTGATTCAGATATTGTTATGATGATGATTGCACCAAGGAGGATCCACTATCGCTGGAGGGTTTCCGGAAACTAGCCCTGCCCTTACCTTATTCTAAGCAGCATCACTCGAAGCTTGTTTGCTACATAACTAAGGAACTAATTCATGGACACAGAGAACCCACCACAAGTCTTGCCCAATGGCTATGTCTACAGCTCTAAGGTTCGCGTGCATTTTGCGAGTACTTAATGTTCTCTGTTATATAGTCTTGAAATATTCTTCTTTAACTTGGTTTATGTTTTGGCGGCAGGCACTTGAAGAAATGGCAAGGAAGAATGATGGTAAGATTACTTGTCCAAGGACAGGCTTGATCTGCAATTACACAGATCTGGTGAAGGCATATATATCGTAAATCTACATAGCGTGATCTGTTCAGTCGTTCAAGTTTATTATCAATTTATACCGGGATTTGTAACTGTTATAACGTCCTGTGCTATCTGTACATAAATCCTCCCTTGCCGTATTGCGTTCCGGTAATAAGAACTTTTCCCTGTGATCAAACCTTTCCTCTTACTCTGTATTCCTCTTGGGCACTTGAAACATGTATATATATGCTTTAGATTACGTTTCACCCTTTATTTTCAAGTTAAATTTCTTAGCACTGAATTAAATTATTTGACATTCGTTCAACTGAAAAACCAAGTCAGAATTTTACATTTACCATTTCTGTTTCACCTCTAATAGAGATAGGATCAGCTAATACAAGTAGGTCTCATTTTTATCAGAGAGGTTGTACAAATATGTTATACAAAATGTGATAAGCGTAGAATTCTTGTTTCAAGATATAGAATGATAAGTCGGAAAGTAGACTTCAATTATCGTAAATTTATACAAAATTTGTACAAGTATTTTGTTATCACATTGAGATGTTCAAATAGTAAGTTGTTTTAACAGCAAACTTTACACGAGTGATGAATTGCCCTAGTGGTCAATGCAAGACATTCTGAAATCACAATAACAATTAACAAGATATTAGGATAACAGTTTTAATAATGTTTTATTAATCATTGTTCTTAAACTGTCTTTATGTTTTAATGTTTCGTGACCATTAGGATGTTTTAAGTAATTGGATGCAATTTCTGTTGAAATGTCACCGTGAAATTGAGGAATGCTTCTTGTGGCTAATAATTGTATGTTCACTTAGGACGAATGCCATGTCTTAACGATTGCATGGTTTTTCAAAGGATTTTCACAAAGCGTAATGAGTTATGCATGTTTACATTTGATCTGAATGCCAAAGACGGATTGCATGTTTGATATATGCTCTAGCTTGAATGTCACAAGTAGAATATGCATAAGGAAAACCTAACCTTCAAAATTGTATGTGTAATTACTAAGTAATTGGTACAACTACGTAGGAATGTTTGCGGTGACAGCTAAACCCTAGCACCTTTTATCTTTGTTTTTGCCAAAACAGTTTACTTTTCTTTGTATTGCCAATTTTCATTAAAAGTTTAATTCAATTGTTTTATTTTCGTTTTTATTATTCTAAATTCCAAAATCAACTTTTTTCAAACTTTATTTTAAGTAATTAATTAAGATTTGATTTTAAAGACAAATAATTCATTCAATCTACGTGGAGAACGAATTTGAATTGTATATAATATAATTACTTTTTGCTCTTACAAGTATTTTTAAGTATTTTTATCCCTATTGTACAAGGGTTAAAAATCTTATCACGTGTTGATATAACGTGAGCACTTTAGTTTTCGTTAGGTAGTGTTATTTACACACTCATTTTACTTTTCAACACACTTCTTAGTTTTTGATTATTAGATCAAATGAATTAAAGAATATCAATGATAAAAGATTAACGAACATATGAAAAGTAAAAATGTGTATAAAAAAGAACACTTTCATTCTAGTTATATAGCGCTTAGTTCATTGAAATTCCACTCAAACCCTTAAGTTTCATTAGTTCTGTTAACCACTCCCTGCTGTTAATCAAAGTTAACAGAAATTACTATTTCACTTTTTTTTTTTGTCAAACTGACACCTTTACTCTCTGACTCGTTTGATTCTGAGATCTGGTTTCAGAATGAGGAATGGTTGCATCTTCATTGGAGACTATTACCCATGTTGTTAGGTTCCCCTTCTCTCTCATGCTCCACCCTGTAGAATGCATCGTTGAAGAACTTGTTCACACGAAAAACCAAATCAGTTTAGCTATCAATAAATAGTCCACAGCTCGGATATATCCAAATAAGTTGGAATTATGGCTAACTCCCAAGTAACTTTAGATGTGGAGAACCCCGAAGCAAATGTTGAAATAACTTTACTTGTGGAGAGCTCGCGGTTGGATGAGGGGGAAGTTGCAGGATTTGTAGTTCTTGTGGGTTGGCTGTTTCGCTGGATCCTTCCAAAGTGGGAAAAGATATTCATAATCTCACGTCGACATTATTATTCAATTTTATCTAGGTCCACAAGTACTCTTCACATTTAAATAATTTCGTTTCAGAAACTGCTCCAAAGTTAAATTCTTATAGTATTTTTTTCTTTTTTCCGGTGATCAACTAAAATAGTTGAGACGATTTGGAGGTCATACATTCTGGTTGAAATTTTAGCTATTCTTCCACTTCCACAGGTAAAGAGAAGCCCTTTTCTTGGAGTCAACTGTTTTCATCTCTCTCTTTGTTTACTTCTTTTTTCTGGGGAGGTTTACTTTTTTTTTTTTTTTTTTTTTGGGGAAACCTCGGCGGCACAAGTGATATTTTAACTGTTGTCATCTCTCTTTTGCTACACTCATGGAGAATTCCTTGTAGTTTAGAGCAAATAACACTTCATACTTCAGGTTTTGTGTCTGTTAACAATATAGACCAGATTCATCGACACAACGCGATATATTTGAAAACTAGGTTGTAGTACCAGTTAATATATTATACATAGGCCTGGCAAATGGATCGTGTATGTCGTGTTCGTGTCGTTTTTGTGTAACACTTGTTACCTTAACGGGTCGTGTTGTGTCACATCTGTTATCTTAACAGGTCCTTAACAGGTTGGGTCACTTTACCCGTTGGGTAAAGTGACCCGACCCGTTATGACCCATTAAGAAAAATATTTTTTTTTCTTAAATTTGCACATACCACACATTGCCACATAAATATTACTTCAAAACATTAAAACACATTTGTCGTTTAAGTACTACATCTACACTAAAAAATAAGAGCCTAATAAACAAACAGCCATACACTACTAGTCTATTACAAAATATTATATGTGCAAGGATGTGCAAAATGAAAGAGTTTTTCTTTTCAAGGTTGTGAAACCTTGCCAATGGAACTCAAAGCTTGCATGTTATTTCTTTTACAAAATCCTCAATTTTCATCGATCATCATGACATAAGATTTTGTGGCATCCACTAGTGTAAATATTTTAAATTGAAGATCGAATTCATTCATTATATTCACATAGGGTCAAGGAGTGTAGCTATAAAAAATCATCAAAATCGGAGTTAAAATAATTATTAAATCGTGATTTTTCGTTGATAACCGTCAAAAAGTTTTGTCCCGTTAGTTGATTTCTGAATGTTTGTTTTTTGCGATTTTTGGCGTATGCGATCTTGAAGGATATACAAACAAGTTTGACGGTTGGATCGTTGAAATTAGTTTTGTAGAATGTGTATCCCATCAAAATGATAGATTCACTAACACTTAAGAGTTTATTTATACTTTCATTAAGTATAACATAAGATTTTGTGGTATCCACTAGTTTAAATATTTTAAATTGAAGATCGAATTAATTCATTATCTATATATATAAAGTGAGAGCCCTAGTTTGTTGAAGCATTCGATAAACCCAATATTACCCTTTGTTTCATTCACAATAAAAAAACCACAAAAGTTTCGAAAATGAGGACAAATTCGTAAAAATACCATTACTGAACATAAAACAAATTAAAAAAACTTCTATAAACCGACGTGCTTAACCGTTAACCCTCACAAACTGCTAAGCAGTAGTGGACAGTTTAAAAACACAAATAATATATATATATATATATTATCTTTACCATATATGTATAAAAGAAGTATAAAAGAAGGTTACAGTAGAAAGAAGATATAAAATTAAAAAAAAATAAATAAAACAAAAATCCAAAAAGTATTGGAAAAGAAAACAGAAAATTGAAAAAAAGAAGCAAAACAAGTAGACGTGCTTAAGCCTATCAAGCTGCAAAGCGGTAGTGGGCAGTTTTCTCGCCCATAGATTTCCATGATCTGAGTTGGGAGGTTCAACACTAAAGAAAGAAATTGTATTTGAAGCAGTTGCCGTAGTAGTCTTCATTCCAATTTCACGGTCCTTTGCGCTCCAACCACTCCCGTTCCCCTGCACTCCTCTAGTTTCTATGTATGGGTCTTACTTTTCCATACAAAAACGGAATCATTGCCTTTATCTCTAGGTAAAACATAACACCAAAATGGTCAATCTCTGCAGAGAAACGATCCCTTCATCGAAGAGGTTCTGATTACGGCCGCCCACGTCACCTTCTATGAATTTAACATCGAGAACAGTCAATGGGTTCGTTTCCTGAATTGAAACTTCCACTTCTTCGTTTGGTTGCCAGAAAACTATAAGAAATTCAAGGGCTTTTAAAATTAATCCAAATTCATTGTTATTTTTTTAATTAATTATGTTTTGGATTTTTTATTTTTTGAACTTTAAAGTTATTTTGCAGCATATCAACAACGACAGAAACATGTAGAGAAGGAGAAAGAGATAGAGACAGAGACAAAATAAAAAATGGGGAGCGAGAGCAGTTGGGGCATTAACAAACCTCATTTGGACCTTCCGGAAAGAATACCACCTGAAGCATGCAATCCAACAGTCACTCCCATCTCTCAGGCGCACCTTTTCTCATTATGACCAGATCAATCTCATCGACAACGTCCCTGACCACTAGCTTCGCTTTCAGCGGTACCTGCTTACTCCTTAATTAATTTTTTATTCATTTCACTTTAAGCAATAATTATTACAATTCTTCCATTTTTGCTGGTGAAGGTACAGAGAATGGTGTGGACTATGAAGGAAGCTTGCTTTGTGTTGGAAATATGTTAATGTCTTGGGCTCCCATCGAAATCTCTGATATCACTCCTGATAGGTATTTGCTCTGCACTTTTTTCTCCTTTCATTTTTTCAAATGTACACACGCAAACTTTGGGATGTCAATGATAACGTGTCTATATAATTGTACCAACACAATGTACTGCTATGTTATTTCGATTCATTTTCTACAAATTTAGGATTTAGATAGAGTAATGATTGAGATAAGGGTAGAATGTGGCTGATATGAACTCAATCCACTTCTTGGCTTCGTAACGTGGATGTTGAATGCATGCACTTTTTTAATTTTATATGCAAACAAAATCAAACCTTTTATTTGCTTTTTTTTTTATTGCTTCTGTTTTCAAATTTATTTTAATATAATTTTTGTTTTGGGATTAATTACGTGCTTAGAGTTTAATAGATTTGGATTAAATTTTGGTTGAACAGATTGTGTAGTTGCGAATCTTGATCTAGATGGATAGGATTGTATAAAGAACTCATGGATTTATCTCATCTAAATTATTTATATTTTTAATTATTTTTA
Organism: Malus sylvestris; assembly: GCF_916048215.2. Taxonomy (NCBI): domain Eukaryota; kingdom Viridiplantae; phylum Streptophyta; class Magnoliopsida; order Rosales; family Rosaceae; genus Malus; species Malus sylvestris. The sequence continues at coordinate 26,251,896 of NC_062266.1, forward strand.
ATTGTTTTATGATGCCAAGTTTGGTAGAAAGAAAACGCCGGAGCCGCAGCAAAACGGGCAATCCACTGATGGAGCTTTGAATAATGGGAGTAGTAATTCCCACGTGACAGCAAATGAGAATATGTGAAGAGAAAACTGACTTGGGCATCTATGAGCAATTTCAAAACCAGGTTGTGGATTTAATCTTATCATATGCTGCATTGCATTTGACTCATTGCATGGACTTAATTTGTAAAGTTGGATTCATTTGTTCTTCGATTTTGTCTGTTTTTTAGGGTAGGAGCTAGATAACTCACTCAAATTGAGTCTTATCTGATCGGCATGAGGAGATACCGTATGATTTTGTTTTCATTACATTTTTAGACATTTTTACATGTGACGTATTAAATTTTATTGAATAATGCTTCTTTAGGAACCAGCATTTTTTTGTGGACTCCCCAGCCAGAAGTCCCTTTTACCTACTTTTGAATCGGCAGAAATGTGTACGTTAGGGGAGAGTTTATGCATGTGATTATACATGAATGACACGATGTAAATACAAGCTACTGTTATTCCATATATTTTTTTCCTCATGTTACCGTTTCTTTTATCAAATAAATTATTGTGTTCTTTTTTATTGGTTTATGTAGGAATACCAAAAAATTTAAAGTGGACTTTAACAAATCAGGTATAGAGGGAAATGATAGGAGAAATATATTAGAGGTTGTCACCTACCTGCATCACAACTCTTTATTGATTTGAAATTTCAGAGTTTTTCCATTCAACCTTTCAATTGTTATTTTGTTTATATTAATATGATTCATGTTCACAAAAACAAAAAAAAATTGTTCATCCCTCACCTCCATACTTGGTATCATACTTTCTGAAACATATACATTAACAATTACAATGAAAAACAACTACTACAAGACATCTTTAGAACGTTACGTCCCCGTTATAAAAAAAGACATCGCACGCACTCGCTAGAAGCTATCTTGCATATTTCAACTCACCTCCATACTTGGATCATATTTTTTAAAAATATATCTTAAAAATTATAATGAAAAACAATTAACGCAAAACATCTTTAGGGGCGCGTAGCGCCCATGAATAAGAAAATGTCTCTCGCACGTACTCACGTGCGTGTGGAGAGGCTAGTATTCATATAGGGTCAAGGATTGTAGCTGTAAAAAAATCATCAAAATCGGAGTTAAAATAACCGTTAAATCGTGATTTTTCATTGATAACCGTCGAAAAGTTTTGTCTCGTTACTTGATCTCTGAATGTTTGTTTTGTTCAATTTTTGGTGTATGCGATCTCGAAGTATATACAAACATGTTTGACGGTTGGATCATTGAAACTAGTTTCGTAGAATGCGTATCTCATCAAAACAATAGATTCACTAACACTTAAGAGTTTATCCATACTTTCATTAAGTATAACATAAGATTTTGTGGTATCCACTTGTGTAAATATTTTAAATTCAAGATCAAGTTTATTCATTGTATTCATATAGGGTCAAGGAGTGTAGCTATAAAAAAATCATCAAAATCAGAGTTAGAATAATCGTTAAACCGTGATTTTTCATTGATAACCGTCGAAAAGTTTTGTCCCGTTAGTTGATCTCTGAATGTTTTTTTGCGATTTTTAGTGTATGCAATCTCGAAGCATATACAAACAAGTTTGACGGTTGGATCGTTGAAATTAGTTTCGTAGAATGCGTATCCCATCAAAACGATAGATTCACTAACACTTAAAGAATTTATTTATACTTTCATTAAGTATAACATAAGATTTTGTGGTATCCACTAGTGTAAATATTTTAAATTGAAGATCAAGTTCATTCATTGTATTCATATAGGGTCAAGGAGTGTAGCTATAAAAAAATTATCAAAATCGGAGTTAAAATAACCGTTAAATAGTGATTTTTCGTTGATAACCGCTGAAAAGTTTTGTCCCGTTATTTGATCTCTGAATGTTTGTTTTTTGCGATTTTTGGCGTATGTGATCTTGAAGCATATACAAACAAGTTTGACGGTTGGATCGTTGAAATTAATTTCGTAGAATGCTCAAAATGATAGATTCACATATACAAACAAGTTTGACGGTTGGATTGTTGAAATTAGTTTCGTAGAATGCGTATCCCATTAAAATGATAGATTCACTAACACTTAAGAGTTTATTCATACTTTCATTAAGTATAACAAAAGATTTTGTGGTATCCACTAGTGTAAATATTTTAAATTGAAGATCGAATTCATTTATTGTATTCATATACGGTCAATGAGTGTAGTTGTAAAAAATCATCAAAATTGGATTTAAAATAACCGTTAAATCGTGATTTTTCGTTGATAACTGTCGAAAAGTTTTGTCTCGTTACTTGATATCTGAATATTTGTTTTTTGCGATTTTTGGCATATGCGATCTTGAAGCATATACAAAAAAGTTTGACGGTTGGATCTTTGAAATTAGTTTCGTAGAATGCGTATCCCATCAAAACGATAGATTCACTAACACTTAGAGTTTATTTAAACTTTCATTAAGTATAACATAAAATTTTGTGATATCCATTAGTGTAAATATTTTAAATTGAAGATTGAATTCATTCATTGTATTCATATAGGGTTAAGGAGTGTAGTTGTATAAAATCATCAAAATCGGAGTTAAAATAACCGTTAAATCGTGATTTTTTCGTTTATAACCGTCGAAAAGTTTTGTCCCGTTACTTGATCTTTGAATGTTTATTTTTTGCGATTTTTGGGGTATGCGATTTCGAAGTATATACAAACAAGTTTGATGGTTAGATCGTTGAAATTAGTTTTGTAGAATGCGTATCCCATCAAAATGATAGATTCACATATACAAACAAGTTTGGCGGTTTGATCATTAAAATTAGTTTCGTAGAATGCGTATCCCATCAAAATGATAGATTCACTAACACTTAAGAGTTTATTCATACTTTCATTAAGTATAACATAAGATTTTGTGGTATCCACTGGTGTAAATATTTTAAATTAAAGATCGAATTCATTCATTGTATTCATATAGGTAGTGGCGGATCCATGATTTTAATTTATGGTGGTCCCAATATAAAAGCTCCAAAAATAAAAACACGACGAAAATATCATTGAACAAATAAATGGCAAACTACAATTTTCATTCATAATCTTTGTGCTAAACAAGCTAGAAATACTAATCTTTGTGCTAAACAAGCTAGAAATGCTAAACAAGCTACAATTTTCATTCATAATCTTCGGACTTCATCTCGAATATTTGGAGGATAATCCTTCATTGGAATTCTCTTTCCGAGGTCTCTCTCAAGATTATCAAAATCAACTTTTAACTCATTTTGTTGTGGAGTGGAATTACCCCTAATTGGATTAGAGCTACTTGGAATTGGAGGGGAACTGTTCAGAATAGGATTGGAACTATCCAAGTTTGGAATGAACTATTTGGAATATGATTGTCTGAACTAATCGATGATGATTTTTGCTTATAATATCGTTCTATACTTCTAATTTCTACACATATCAATTAATAAAAAAAATCTATATCAATTGATGAAACTAAACAAATATTATATGAAAAACGAGAAATGAGATTCATTTATAAATTTATAATTAGGTCTGTGCTAGTGGGATTCTAATATTAAGAATGCTAAAGACAAACACAGAAGGTTACCCCAAGTGCTAATTAGTCTATAAGATTATAAAGCTCCATGTGCCTCTATCCATTTGAACTGTAGAACAGTTAAAATTCGAGTAAAAATTGCAACTAGGATGAAAGCATGTTATTCATAGATTTGAGAGTTGAATAAGAGAGTGCAATAGCTGTTACATCTCATATGAGTGAATTACTTATCTTCTACATATAGCAAAAATGCATACACAAAGGCAATGACTAGAAAGGTGAACGAAAGCATACCTTGCACTTGTGATAAACGCACAAATTGTAGAATATATAGTTCATGCCTTCCAAAGGCTGCAGCTTGATCAACTCACTATACTCTACGCAATAGTCCTTGCAATTCCATTACCACCTCAAGTTCAGAAAACAGGCACAGAAACAATATCGAAAGAAAGCACAGATTTTTACACACCCTTTTAGCATCACAAACTAGTTGTGCACTCCAATTCACAATACATATAGCCAACACATTACACAAAAACACGAAACGAATATCGAAAGAAAGCACTGATCTTTACCCACCCATTTAACATTAGAAACTAGTTCTACACTCCAATTCACAATATACAGCCAACACGTTACACACACTACTACTTCTTTAGTTAATCTACTCTCTTTCAAACCAAAGATCAAACATTTCATAAGCATAATAAATTTCCTCTGCTCCCCACCCACCTACACATTCATATATACTAACACTATCAGATAGTGGATGGCAAAATTATTTAATGGACAGAGTCAAAGATAGTACAAACTACAAACCTCTTCGACCAAGAAGAAGAGGACCAGCGACTAACCTCCAGACCAGAGCTTTACACGGAGAAAAAATGCATAAGGGTTATAGATTTTCACCAGAGATGTCGTCGACTCGTCGCCCCGCCCGTCGATGCAACGGTGAATAGACTATAGAGTGCAGCAGAGAGTTGATCGATGTCGTAAGGAACAGGAGCAGGCTGAGCGATAGACGATTAGGTATTATTGGTAAAGTGAAGGTTCTGATTGCTAAATGAACTGATTGCTCTATCGTGTGAGGGTTCTCACGTGACTCGTGAGTGAGGTTTTAAATTTTTTTAATGACTTGGCTCAAAATGATGCCGTTTTGGCCAAGTCATTTTGAAAAAAAATTTGGCTTTCTTCTTCCTCCTCCTGAAATGCACAGCGTGCAGTAGCCATGGCTGCTGTTCTTCTCCATCGCTGCCAGACTTGGGTGGTCCTTGAAGATCCTCACAGCCATTTTTCCGAGCTTCGAGTGGTCCCTTAATAGATCTGCCCCTGCATATAGGGTCAATGAGTGTAGCTGTAAAAAATCATCAAAATCGGAGTTAAAATAACCGTTAAATCGTGATTTTTCGTTGATAACCGTCGAAAAGTTTTGTCCCGTTACTTGATCTCTGAATGTTTGTTTTTTGCGATTTTTGGCATATGTGATCTTGAAGCATATACAAACAAGTTTGATGGTTGATCGTTGAAATTAGTTTCGTAGAATGCGTATCCCGTCAAAACGATAGATTCACTAACACTTAGAGTTTATTTAAACTTTCATTAAGTATAACTTAAGATTTTGTGGTATCCAGTAGTGTAAATATTTTAAATTGAAGATCAAATTCATTCATTGTATTCATATAGGGTCAAGGAGTGTAGTTGTACAAAAACATCAAAATCGGAGTTAAAATAACCGTTAAATCGTGATTTTTTTATTATATCGAAAAGTTTTGTCCCCTTACTTGATATCTGAATGTTTAATTTTTGCGATTTTTGGCGTATGCGATTTCGAAGTATATACAAACATGTTTAACCGTTGGATCGTTGAAACTAGTTTCATAGAATGCGTATCCCATCAAAACAATAGATTTACTAACACTTATAAGAGTTTATTCATACTTTCATCAAATATAACATAAGATTTTGTGGTATCCACTAGTGTAAATATTTTAAATTAAAGATCGAGTTTATTCATTTTATTCATATATGGTCAAGGAGTGTAGCTGTAAAAAATCATCAAAATCGGAGTTAAAATAACCGTTAAATTGTGATTTTTCGTTGATAACCGTCGAAAAGTTTTGTTCCGTTACTTGATATTCGAATGTTTGTTTTTTGATATTTTTTTCTAATGCGATCTCGAAACATATACAAACAAATTTAACGGTTGGATCGTTGAAATTAGTTTCGTAGAATTCGTATCCCATCAAGTTCAATGGTATATATATATTTATTAAGTAGATTTAAATTTTTTTTATTTTGTACATATAACACTGAAGAAATTGAATGGTATATGTATATTTAAGCCAATCCAATGGTCACCAATTTTTAATATTTAATTTAATATATATATATATATATATAATTATAGTTTTTTAGGGGTATAAAATTGTTAAATTAATGTATATATATATATAATTATTATAGTATTTTTTTAGGGTTATAAAATTATAAAATTAATATTTTGTTTATCGTGTATCGTGTTACCCACGTGTATACCCGAACCAACCCGTTATCTTAAGAGGTGCTTATCGGGTTACCCGATAACGACCCGATTCGTTATCGTGTTGACCGGAACATCTGTTAATTTTCTGTCGTGTCATGTCGGATTATCGGATCGTGTCAGGAATTGCCGGACCTAATTATAGATGATTTGATATTCTACTCACGCACGCCATAAAGGTTTCATTTTAATTGCTGGTTTAAACATTGTTTTGTGTCCAGGTAGTAATTCTCCTATTTTTCTCAAAAGTGGAAGGCTGGAGAGCTTTGAATACCAATATGTTTATGAATATTTTTGCACTATTGCAATACGTACCACGGGTTGTTCGCATCTACTTCTCATGTAAGGAACTCAAAGAGGGTCCCGATGGAGAGATTGCACTATGGGTTAAAGGTGTATTCAATTTCTTTATGTACATCCTTAGTAGTCATGTAAGTTTTTCTCATCATGTTGAGGTACCATTCTTTAATTGGATTTAGGTTAGCGCTTTAGGTTTTTCTATTTTTTTTTATACAAATAATAATCTATTAGGTTTCTAAATCAAAATTTTAATTAACACACTATGACAACAATTACAAACATATACTTAGTTTATATCCTTGCAAAATAATCTCATCATTTTTAACCTTGTGAATAAATGAAATATATATCGTAGTCTCTCGTTAGTAAGTTTGATAAATTTTACTAACTTGTTTGTTTATTAGGTAATCAGAGCCTTTTGGTACTTTTTTGTTATTCAACGAATGACAGCTTGCTGGCAAGATGCATGTCGAATTGAAAATGGATGTGAACCTAGTACTTTTATATGCTCTGATAACCCAGTTCAGAAATACCACATTTCTAACCGCCTTATGCCCTTTAAATCCACCAAATGCAACGGTTTTTGATTTTGGTATATTTGTTGATGTCCTTGAATCTGGTATATCCGAGTCAACAGATCATCCACAAAAATTCTCCAACTGTTTTTAGTGTGGCCTTCGAAATTTGAGGTTTGTACGTATGCATGCAAATGAATTTGCCTAGCTAGTTCCGTTGATGAGTTCAAATGTCGTTGCAATTCAATTATGATATACGTCGATCTGTCTTACAAATGATGTTTGTAATAGGTTCTAGTTTCTTATCAAAATTGAATAAAATTGATCATAAGTAAGATTTGATCTAAATGTCGGACCTCAAAAGAGAGCAAATGTCCTGCATAAAAAATGTATATACATAAATGTTTATATGTAAATATCTGTTAACTCTTTAAATAGTAGATATGCTTTTAGTTAAGTTGGAGAAAGAATTGTAGATATTTTCTCATATTGATCACAATGAACTTTAACTTCAGATTTCTAATTTATATTTTCTCAATTTCATTTTTGCAGTTCTCTTGGTTCGGACCTCAAGGCCAGTATCAATACATGGGAAAACCTATTTGCAGCTTTTATTTCTGTACTGGGGATGCTACTGTTTTTATATCCCATTGGAAATTTGCAGGTTGGTGCCGGCCCTTTGCATAAATTGTCCATTTATTTGCATGTCGGTTCTTTTTTGTTCACCCAATTGTGATTAGCGAATTATTATTGTACACAGCCATGTTGTGACAACCCGTCCCAAATTTTACGATTTTATAAATCTTAAAATGTGAATTCACAAGAATACCCTAGAGGCGAGGGTATTGATTTTCATGGATCGCTAGTTCATGATGTGTATGAACTATTACCTTACCGTATTTCAAAAGTACTTGGCGGTGCGAATGCGTAGACGCATGCAAAAAATTGAATTCGGAACTACGACAGAGGTTTTACAGAACTATAAGTTTCAAAGTACGTTGGTAAGGGTTTTTATTTATTATTCTATTCATGTCTTATAGTTACTGTTATTTTTATTATTTGAGGTGGTTAGAAAAATTAAGAGGGAGGAGAGGAAAAAGAAAGAAGAAAAGAATGGGAGAGGCTGCCTGATGGCAGCGAATGAGAGGGGAAGAAGAGAGCACAGAAGGGACCGGGAGAGAAGTGGAGGAATGAGGAGAGGAGAGAGAGAGAGAGAAAGAACCAATTAGACAGGAAGGAAAGGAGGGAAAGGAGGGAGGAAAAGAGGAAGGGGATCGGCCGAATCCCCCTCGACCCACGCCAAACCTTTCGACCCGGTTCTCTTTCCGGCCAAATTATGTCATTTTTCAGGTGAAATTCACCCATCCAATACCTATAAATTACTCCATAACCTTCCCTCTTCTTTTTCCACCTAAAATTATAATGCAATTAGTTGTATTTGTGGGGGGGGGGGGGGAGGGGAATCTCGACGGGAACCATGGGTGCCGTAAGGACTCTCAGTCGAAATCCACCAAACTTGAAACGATTCCCTCCAATTGACACCGCCAATAGACTCCCCTTGAGGTCTAGAACAAAGCCCAAACAACCTTGGAGGCGGCAGAGCATCGAAAGTGACGAATCGAAGTCACCCAAATCTAGGGTTTCCGGATCCTTGACCGACGGTTGACTTTTGATCAATTGGTATCAAATCATTCTAAAACGTCTTTAGGGATGTGTTTTACGTAAGTTACATGATCTATTGATAAGGATTCTGAGATGTGGTTTGAAAATTGTTCTAGGCGCCGTTCGTCCGAGACACCTCGATGTGCATGCTAGGAAAATGGTAGGGCGGACTCCAGGTGAGTGGATTTCTTCCTTTTTATCGTATATATATACATGATTGATAATTTCAAAAATACTCTTAAATTGAATTAAGCAATTTGTGCCATGTTATATATATCTATATGTTCTAAAGTACTACGAGATGGTAGAGTTTAGATTATGTCATGGTATATCCATATGCATGTTACCTACAAATAATTGATGTGAACTACAATTGGCTTGATCCCTGTTTAGGGTACGTAGGCAGTCTAACGAGACATTAGATGCAGCCATACAAGAAATGAGATTAAATAATCGAGACAAAAGCCTTGTTTGAGGAATTGAGCAATGTGAAGGAATTTGGTGTAAATGTGAGATTTAACCTTATGATTTTGATGGTTAAATGTTGGTCATAAATCAATGTGTGAGGAATTGAGAGATTGAAGTAAAGAATCGTAAGTAATAATAGTTAATTAAACTAATATTTAGTTGGACTTGTTCCCAATAATTATTCCCGAAATAAATAGTTCGGGAGTGGGGCGTTACAGATTATGCATATTTCGCCATGTTATATATATGTATATATTGGTAAATGCTATGACATGGTTGAGTATTAGATTGCATCATGGCATATCCATATGTATACTACCTGTAAGTAATTACTGTGAATGCTTTGAAGTGCGAAGAGGAACGCAGGATGCACAAGTAAGTTCAAGTGAGTTTATGGTGTTACTTGAAATGATCGAGTTATGACATGACTATATTTATGCTATAGGCAACTCCGACCTTGTCGTACAAGTTGCAATGATAGGCAACTCCGACACTGTCTTACAGGTTTCCCATAAGTCGTACAGGTCACTATAGGTGACTCTGACTTATGTGTTAGCATTGATTGATGAGATATGGATAAGTCATACATGTCATTATAGGTGACTCCGACTTATGTGCTAGCATTAATTGATGAGATATGGATGAGTCGTACATGTCACTATAGGTGACTCCGACTTATGTGCTAGCATTGATTCATGAGATATATGGATGAGTCGTATAGGTCACTACAGGTGACTCCGACTTATGTGCTAGCATTAATTGATGAGATATGGATAAGTCGTACAGGTCACTACAGGTGACTCTGACTTATGTGCTAGCATTGATTGATGAGATATGGATAAGTCGTACATGTCACTATAGGTGACTCCGACTTATGAGCTAGCATTAATTGATGAGATATGGATGAGTCGTACATATCATTACACGTGACTCCGACTTATGTACTAGCATTGATTGATGAGATATGGTTGCAGTCGTATGGGTCACCATAGGTGACTCTAATTGGCGTGCTAGTATGAGTTATTAAGCACATGATTATTTATATTGCTAATGAGATGTTGTGTCGTGGTATACTTCTGGATTTACTGTTAGTATACTTTTGATTTCATACTTATACGTAGTATAATTTTCTGAAAACTATACAGGTTTTACGACGAGGGGTTACTACCTTTGATAATTGAAATGATTTTGAAAATCTTTGTGTTGCTCACTCACACTTTCTATTTTTGGACCCTTCCAGGTTCTAGTAGCAAAGTTTCTTATCGACAAGGACTTGTGACACTCCCCAGTTTAGATGGCTCCTTATGATGGTATAATTATTATCTTACCAATCAACTGTAAAATAAAGCAACTGAGCGTTTGGTAAACTAAATTGTTAAAATTACTGTGAGTATGAAAAATAGTATAAAAGCATTTGGTAAATACTAATGTAAAAGTTTGGTAACTTTGTATAATGACAAAAATAGACACAATGTGGAAAATACTTTTCTATTAACTTTTTGTTTGTTAAAAAGATGACTCACAAGTATACCTAATATAATTGTGAAGTGTCATAGTTGCGATTATTATCTTTACTTGCTTCTTAAACGGGTAACTAGGCATGTCTCTTAAAATGTTCCACCTCTTTTTCCATACACCAAAAGTGCGTTCAATGACACTCCTAGGAGAAGAGTGTATGTGGTTAAATACCTCTCTAGATCTTGTTGGTTCTCTGCCCCTACGAAAATTAGGAAGATGATACCTTTCACCTTTCTAAGGTCCTAAATAGCCGCTCATATGTGGGTACCCAACATCCACAAGATAATATTTTCCTGTAATGTTCAAAAAATGCTACTATGATATAAATAGAAACTATAAAAAGTGTGTAATCAAATGCAAAATTTCAGACATATGCATAAGTTTGAAACATTACCATTAGGAGGCTTAGGAAAATTTAAAGCACCGTTTCGTAAAACAAATAAGAATATCCTTGTATCATGTGCAATTCCTTCCTAAACTGCACATGCAAAGATGAATTGCATGTCAAAATTACATTCGGCCATTACATTTTGAGTTGGTGTCCCTTTCCTGCCAATATATGGTACTTGATCTCTAGAAGGTATTGTGGCTTGAACATGTACACCATCAATATCACCAATACAGTTCTGCAAATAATATTATAACACAATTTTCAGTAAATATAACTTAATTCATAAGACAAAGCAAGAAGTATCATATCTATTTTTTTTACGTTAAAGTGGGGCATATATCTAGAGTCCCTTAACATCTCCACAGAGATGCCATTAAACTCAGTATCTATCGGTTTGATAACATCAACAACCATAAGGCATACAATATCAAGTAATTGACTAAAGTATATGCTCACAGTCTCGTCGAAGTGTTGAAATCGTTCTTGTGTTGACCTATTCCCTTCACCTTGTCCTAGAATAAACAAAAACATTCCTAACATTTCACCAGGACACGTTCTCCTTGAACCCCTCAATCCATATTTGTTTTGCAGGTCACTACACAATCTCATAAATACCTATGTATCCATCTGAACATCCTATGACAAAGCCTCTCATTTGCTCGTAATATTTTCATGAACCACTTATATCCTGTTTGAGATGAATCCATACAAGGTGTTTTGTGGATATATGTTTAATAATAATGTTGTATAGTACGAACACAAGGGCATACAGCTTGGTTGAACTCTTCCTCATCTTGCAAGATGTCCATATCTTGAAAGAGATCTGCAATTTTGAAAGAAAAAAAATCTCATCATTATTCCTACAAATAGGATCATTATTCCTACAAATAGGAGTACATGCATGAAAAAAATTTATTCTTAAATAAAAAATCCAGAACCATCCAATTATAATCCCTATTAAAACACAAAGAAATCCAAGTAACCATCCCAAATGACAAATCAAAATAATAAACTCAAGTTCTAAGATATCTTAGACTATACTGTCTACCACGAAATATAAAACTTTGCAAACTAAATGCATCACATGGCACTTAATTTTCAGTTTGCTCATAGTTAAGCCATTGAAACTTAATTTTCGACTACTCTAGTAAAAATTTGATCGAATTCAATTTACATGAGCATTTAGGTGATAATAGCAGAACAATTCTCAGGCCATGAGCCCTTAAATAGAAGTAATCATATGGAAAAAGATTACTTGAAAGTTTAAACAAGAGCAATGTAATCCAAAACTAATAAATTAAGATGAAGAACTCCCTCAAAATCAATCGATCAAGATTATCAAATACATCAGTCAATTATAGAACACATCACCACAAAAAAGAAAAAAAAATCATACACCAAAGATAAAGAAAAATAAATACTTTAATATGAAAACCATATAATTCAAACCTTAATTTTGTACCTTTGAGCAATCAATAGTTCGTGGAGCAACAAGGAGAAGTTATGAGAAAGATGGAAGTATAAAGGTGAGGTTGTGCAAAGACATGCATAAATATATAGCTAGGGTATCAATCAGATTAGGGTATAATTTTAGTGCTTAAAATACAGGGATAGATTAGGTCATTTAGAAAAATAAAAATGGGTATTCTAGGCGTAGAAAATTTTCATTAAACCTCCGTGTTTTTTGATTATTTGCTTAAAAAATAAGTGACTTTAAAAAGCAACCTAATTGGTGCTTTTAAAAGCTGGTCTTTTTAGGCCCAAACTTTAAAAATAAGCAGGCCTCTAAATACTTACCAAACAAGTTTTGGGTGCCTTATTTTAAAGTGAAGCTGTTTTTTGGTTAAAAAAAACAATCTCAAACGGGGCCTTAGTCATCCATATCCATCAAATAAATAGATAATTCATCATTATGATGTTATTGTTATCAAAACTGTCAATTTGTTCATAACAAATATATACATAATTAAACGATCTACATTTTGTTTTATTTTTCTCCAAAGATGATCATCAAATCACGTTTTAAAAAATGAATGGTTTCAGTTATGATGTGTGTAGTGAAAATTTATTAATCACATTTTAGGTGGACAAGCATGTTTGTTTGTGATAATATATATATTGTTGTGGTCTATTTTTATCTGACAAAGGGAGAGGGGCCGGCGGCACAGGAGAGAGGGAAGAGAGATGTGTGTTTGTAGAATTGTAGGGGAATGTGTGTTGTTATCCCTCCTACATTGTGCCCTTATTTATAGTAGTAATGGGAGGGAAGATATTCCTTCTTCTCCAAGTAATACAAGTTGTAATAGGAAATGATAACTAGAATCAAATCTAATCTAGGATTTACACAATCATACTTAAACTAGGAATGTTCACAACACTCCCCTTTGAGTGTGTAAATACTCAATGTAGATTCAGCATCATGCAGAAGTTGAGGAAGTCGACTCGTCGGCACTAATTCCAAGGAACAACGCTTATTCTCAATAAGGTAGGAACTTGCATAAGTAGTAAGTCTCACTAAAAAAACCATAAGGCTATGGCAAAAACCCGAGTAGGGACAAAATCCATAGTCTAAGGAAAAATGTATGAGAAATGCAAAGTCAAAAGAAACATCTACAGGACGTCATCAGGGATATGACCAGCCCAAGGTGGGTGCCTCGTTAAAACCTAGTTAGGTAGCAAAAACTCATTGGGGAAAATGCTCCTAATCATAGGGAAAAAGAGTACATTAAGATCAAGCAAGTATCTACAGGATACTCCCCCTGAGTTTGACATAATTCCAAAGAGAAATAGCAAAGTTACAACTTAGAAAGTTTACGCATACCAATTCCATGAACAAGCTTCTGAAACGTCGCCTTCGGCAGTGATTTAGTGAAGAGGTCGACCAGATTGTCTTGTGAACGGATTTGCGTGACTTCAATCTTCTGATGCTCTTGTTGTTGATGTGTAAAGAAAAACTTCGGCGCAATGTGCTTAGTGTTGTCTCCTTTGATGTAACCCTTCTTGAGCTGTTCGATGCAAGCTGCGTTGTCCTAAAAAATCGTCATCGGGGCATTAACGGCGGGATGAAGATCGCAGGAGCTTCGAATATGGCCCACTACTGCTCTCAACCAAAAGCATTCCCGAGTTGCTTCATCTAAGGCGAGAATTTCAGCATGGTTAGACGAACTGGCAACTAAGGTATGTTTAGTTGACCTTTAAGAGATTGTGGTGCCTCCAACGGTAAAGACATAACCCGTTTGAGAACGCGCTTTATGCGGATCGGATAAGTATCCAGCGTCGGCATAACCAACAAGGCGATAGTCAACCCGATGAGCATAGGGTGCGGCATCACTCGAGGATTCGTAGGGATAGAACAAGCCCAAATTCGTAGTACCCTTAAGGTAACGAAAGATGTCTTTCACACCAGTCCAGTGTCTGCATGTTGGTGTATTGCTGTATCTTGCTAAAAGATTAACAACGAATGAGATGTCGGGTCTAGTGCATTGAGCTAAGTATAATAAAGCACCTATCGTAGGGCTGGGCAAACGGGCTCTGGGCCCGCGGGTAGGGGCGGGTATTGGCGGTTCGGGGCGGTTCGGGCCGGGTCAATGACATTTTAGGGTCGGGCCGGTTTCAGATGTATAGAAAAACGGGGCCCGAACCGGCCCGTTTGTAATTGAAATGGACGGCCCAGAGTGAAAATAAACATAACTTCCTATCAGGACCGTTGGTTTTAACCTAGTTCTAGTGTCTGAAGTCTGAAATTCTAAATCTCTTCTCTTCTCTGATCGACTCTCTCTCGACCTCGACCTCTCCGTCTCTGACTCTGACCGTCGTCCCCTCCCCTCCCCTCCCCTGAGCCCCTCACTTCCACGGTTCCACTTCCACCACCCACACTCCGTCACTCGACTCACTCCCCGTCTCCCCCTCAATTATCTCATTGCCCACCCCCGACATCACCACCGTCGTGACCTAGAGAACCCAGGCAGGCACCCGCACCACCCATCTTATTCTTCCCGATTCTCCTTCTCTCATTCCCGACGACATCACCGCCGTAGCGATCACCAACACTCCATCGCTTCAGGTGAATTCTTTAACCTTTTTTTATTGATTTTCTGATTTTCTAATTTTCTAATTTTCTGATTTTCTGATTTTCTGATTTGGTGGATAATCTATGCTCAATTGCCTTCATACAAACTCATGTATTATTAGTGTCGTATTATAGATGGACCAATCTTCTCAATTTGCCATATTCTTAGTTTCAACATCATTGTTATATTTGGATTTTGTTGTTGTTATCTGGTTTTGTGTTGTGTGTGTTATGTTCTGTGTTTTGTGTGTGTGTGTGTTATATTCTGTGTTTTGTGTGTGTGTGTGTGTGTGTGTGTTTTGTTTTGTGTGTGTGTGTGTGTGTGTGTGTGTGTGTGTGTTCTGTGTTGTGTTGTGTGTGTGTGTTCTGTGTTGTATGTGTCTGTGTGTGTGTGTCTGTATGTGTGTGTGTGTTCTGTGTTGTGTTGTGTGTGTGTGTGTGTTCTCTGTGTGTGCGTGCGTTCTGTGTGTGTGTGTGTGTTCTGTGTGTGTGTGTGTGTTATATGTGTGTGTGTGTGTGTGTTATGTTTGTGTGTGTGTGTTGTGTTGTGTGTGTGTGTGTGTTATGTATGTGTGTGTGTGTGTTGTGTTGTATGTGTGTTCTATGTTGTGTGTGTGTTCCGTGTGTATTATTTGTAAAAGCTTGCAAGGATATTATTATCTATTCCTATATTGCCCCATTGTAAATAGATCCAGCATACATTCTTTGAGGAGCAAGACTGAGCAAGACTGAGCATACATTCTTTGAGGAGCAAGGATATTGATTATCTATTCCTATATTGCCCCAATGTAAATATATTGTTAGTTTGGATGTATTGTTAAAACTTAATTTATGAACTTGGATGTTAGACTTTGTATTTAGATTAGATGTGAATAATGGTGAATTTGTGCAAAATCTGCATAAATGCAGTGTCACTGTGATTGTGCAGTTGCAAATTGCAATCTGTGCAAATCTGTGCAGTTTGCAATCTGTGTAGTTTTCAAACTGTGCAGTGCAGTTTTTTTTTTATTTTAAAAATGGGTACCCGTGGACCCGGCCCGAACCGGCCCGTTTTAACCGGGCCGGGTAATGTCCGGTTCCTATACTAGAAAATCCAATCCCCGCCCCGTCCCGGCCCGTTTCGTTTAAGCTCTGGTTCCTACAAACTTTGGTTCGGCCTGGCCCACCCCGGCCCGGGCCCAGCCCTAACCTATCGCACTTAGATAAGGAACTTCAGGCTCCAAAATCTCTTCATCATCATCCTTCGGACGAAAAGGATCTTGTTTTGCATCTAGCGTACGAACGACCATAGGAGTACTCGAAGACTTCGCTTTATCCTCATTAAAACGGCGCAACACCTTCTGGGTGTAGTTTGATTGATGTACTAAGATTCCATCCGAACAATGCTCTATCTCGAGACCGAGATGGTATCGAGTCTTACCTAGATCTTTCATCTCAAATTTCGACTTCAGGTGCGAAGCAGTTCTTGCGAGCTCTTCAGGAGTTCCGATGAGATTCATGTCATCGACATATACTGTATAATCACAAATCCGGAATGTAACTTCTTAATGAACACACAAGGGCATAGTTTGTTGTTCACATATCCCTGACTAGTCAAATACTCACTCAGATGGTTATACCACATTCTTTCAGATTGTTTCAAACCGTAGAGAGAACGCCTCAGCCGAATTGAGAGCGTGTTCCGAGGTTTGGAAATATTTGAACCAGTCAATGTAAGTCATTCGAGAACTTTCATATAAATTTCCATATCAAGATCCCCATAGAGATACGCGGTTACTGCATCCATCAGCTGCATATCCAGTTTTTCAGAAACTACCAAACTGATAAGGTAACGAAAAGTAATCACATCCATAACGGATGAGTAAGTTTCATCATAGTCAATCCCGAGGCATTGCGAGAAACCTTGTGCTACAAGACGAGCTTTGTAACGCACAATCTCGTTCTTCTCATTACGCTTCCGAATGAAAACCCATTTGTAGCCAATAGGCTTCACATGTGGAGGAGTAGGACCTACAGGTCCAAACACCTTACGTTTCGCAAGTGAATCGAGTTCGACTTGGATTGCTTGTTTCCAGTTTGACCAATCAGCTCTACGTCGACATTCATCAACGGAACGCGGTTCAATGTCATCGCTCAACATGATCTCAGTAGCTACTGCAAATGCTAATGCATCGTCGACAATCATCTCATTTCTACGCCACACATCATCTGAGCTAGCATAATAGACCGAAATCTCATGATTCTCGGGAGGAGGATTCGTCTCTTCAAGGACCCTTCCGTAATCTAGAATTTCCTCATGAGTTGGGTAGAATGAGTAAGCGATAGTCGAATTCACGGTAGGCTCTTCAGGACCTTGTGTCGTGGTTTTCCTCTTCCAGGGGTGTGAATCCTTTGAACCAAGGGGTCTGCCACGCTTTTGTTTAGGGGCAAATGATTGGCTAGCCGCTAATGTACGTGGATCACCAGAATTGGCCTCCCAGGCTTCCAGAAGGGCAGTCCGTCGTACATTTGGTACATCCATCTTTGCAGGCGTATTCGCAGCTGGAATATGTGATCCTGTCACGCGCCCTAGGTCGGTGAAAGCATTTGGCATGCTCTGAGCTATGCTCTGGAGATCTAATATACGCTGCACTTCAGCTTCGGACTGAGCGGTGCGGGGATCTAAATGAGACAAAGTGGGAGTCGTCCATGATAATTCACGTCGTTCATTAGGAACGTTGACGTTTTTATCTCCCCCTAATGACGGGAAGACTGTCTCATAGAAGTGACAATCCGCGAAACGAGCGGTAAACAAATCGCCCGTCAAAGGTTCTAAGTAACGAATAATCGAAAGAGAATCATATCTGACATAGATTCCCATCGTTCGTTGAGGCCCTTTTTTGTACGTAAGGGCGGCGAGATCGGCATATATACCGCACAACCAAAGACGCGCAGATGCGATATGTCGGGTTCGCATCCGGTGACCAACTGAAGGGCACTAAATGGTTGTGTCACAACAGGCCTCAGGCGGACCAACTTTGCTGCGTGCAATATTGCATGGCCCCAGGCAGCGATCGGGAGTTCGGTACGTATGACCAACGATCGAGCAATCATTTGTAAGCGCTTAATGAAATCCTCTGCCAGGCCGTTCTGGGTGTGAATATGGGGTACATGATGTTCAACTTCAACCCTAACCGACATGCAATAGACATCAAAAGTTTTAGATGTGAATTCTCTAGCATTATCCAATCGAATAGATTTGATCGGATAATCAGGGTGGTGAGCCCTGAGCTTGATAACCTGAGCCAACAGTTTGGAGAATGCAGCGTTCCTTGTGGACAACAAGCACACGTGTGACCAACGTGTGGAAGCGTTAACCAAAACCATAAAATATCTAAATGGTCTGCACGGAGGTTGAATCAGTCCACAAATGTCCCCCTGAATCCGTTGTAGAAAAATGGGAGGATTTGAATGAATCTTGTCATAAGAAGGCTTAGTAATAAGGTTTCTTATAGAACATGTTTGA
Organism: Malus sylvestris; assembly: GCF_916048215.2. Taxonomy (NCBI): domain Eukaryota; kingdom Viridiplantae; phylum Streptophyta; class Magnoliopsida; order Rosales; family Rosaceae; genus Malus; species Malus sylvestris. The sequence continues at coordinate 26,270,472 of NC_062266.1, forward strand.
CATGCGATTTCATGGATCGAACTTAAGCTTCGAGTTAGTGGATGCCCGTGTGAAGATTTGAGGATATGGCGTATCGCTATTCGTCCAGGATGTCCCAAACGATCATGCCAAAGTGTAATTTCATGCGCAGTCCCTGTGGTAGAGCCGGCCACATAGTGGCAATCTATAAGGCGTATGGTCGTAGTATACAGACCACTCGGGATACGCTCCATGTTCTCGAGAATACGCTTCTGGCCATATTCGTAGAAATTATGCACAGAAAGTCAACTCCGTTTTCTACGTAGGTTTCAGCGTGGTAATTGTTATCTCTAATGTCCTTGAAACTGAGTAACGTTTTTCCGGAACGTGGAGAATAGAGTGCCTCAGCAATGGTCAAGATTGTACCATTGGACAACATTATACGTGTCTTACCGTATCCTTCTGTCAAGTTGGATGGGCTTGATAGGGTTGTTAGAGGTGCATTCTTAGGTATGAAGTTAGTGAAATAGATGCGTTCACGCAAAACAGTGTGCGTGGTGGCACTATCTGTCAGACAACTAACTTTCCCACTAGTTATACCTAGAATGAAAAATTAATTTGAATCGGTCACATGCATAAAAGTTTATAAAAACAAATATCAATTCAAAATAATTTCATTTATTCAAGGATTAAAACTTAATATCCAAAACAAATCGCCAACTAATAATCCAAAACATAAAGGAAAATTGTTCAAAATCAACCAAAAACAAGGGGGGTTCGGCCACTAAGTGGAATTCGGCCCCAATGGTCTTATTTTAACTAAAAAATAAGTCTATGTCTGAGATTCTAATCTTCCATGGGAGTGGTATCCTTCTAAAAGTCAGAAACCTCCATTTTTGTAGTCTTCGGTTTGTCCACTTGCATGAAGTTTGATTCAAACTTCTTACGACGAGAATGATATTCATCTATAACCTTCTTGGGAGCTCGGCAAACACAGGACCAATGGTCCTTTGAACCACAGCGATAACACATATCGTCATCCATGGTTTTGGGTGCTTTGCCCTTATTCTTGAAGTGCGGGGCCTTGGGAGCGGGGTTTGGGGGCTTCTGGGCTTTGTTTCCTCCTTTGGATGGGCCTTGGCTCTGTTGACCCTTGTGGGATGGCTTCTGGCCGCCCCTACCACGCCTCTTTTAGCGTGTTGGGTGTTGATTAGTGCTATAATGTGCTTCAGGCACAGCAGTAGCCCCAGTAGGTCGAGCTTGATGATTCTTCATCAACAGTTGGTTCTACTTTTCAGCAAGAAGTAAAACAGAGATCAAATCCGAGAATTTGGTGAACTTCTAAGCTCTATATTGTTGTTGCAGGATAATATTAGAAGTAGAGAAGGTCAAATATGTCTTCTCCAAGAGATCATCTTCAGTCAAAGTTTCATTGCAAAACTTGAGAAGTGATCGGATTCGACAAACTTCAGAATTATATTCATTCACAGACTTAAAGTCTTGGAAGCGCAAGTGCTGCCAATCGTGTCTTGCTTCAGGCAAGAATATGTCCTTTTGGTGATTGAAACGATCAGCTAAAGCAACCCATAATGCACGTGGATCCTCCTCAGCAAGGTACTCAGTTTGCAGAGCGTCATGGATATGTCTTCGGATGAATATCATACCAGTGGCTTTTTCAACTTTGCCAACAGGTTCATATGTTGCTTCTGCAATAGCAGGACGCAAGTTCTTTGCAGTGAGGTGGAGCTTCACATCTTAAACCCACTTGAGGTAGTTCCTTCCAGAGACCTCCAAAGTGGTGAAGTCGAGTTTGTTCAAATTCGACATGGTCCTATCACAAAATAGATGGACAAGATGTGGTTAGTGTAATGGAGAAAAATCAATCCATTCACATAGGAGTAGAACATACAGGTTCTAATAGACATGTATTGGTTTAATTTTGCATGAAAAACTTCGGGTTTTCATGGGTGATATGTTTAAGTGAAAACTTCAGGTTTTCAAACAAGGCATGTTTATAAGAAACGTCAGGTTTCAAAGTAATTATGAACTTCAAGTTCATATATTCCCGCAGGCAAACGCAAATATATATGCAAACAAATATGCAACAAGTATATGCAAGAAATATAACTTTTAGGTGTATAATTATAATTGAATTAATTATTTGGACTTCGGGCCAAATTTAAAATGTGGGTGAAAAAATATAAAAACTCAAATTATTTAAGGATATTAAATAATAAAATCTCGAGGGCCTAAAGTATGGGCAAAGCCCACGGGTGGCTCATGGGTGAGCTGCAGGCTCACGGGGAGACATGGCAAGAGAAATGGGCTGCTGTAGGCAGCAAAAAAAAAAATTTCTTTGTGTTTTTTTTCACACACAGGCTACTTCAGGCAGGTCCAAGAAAAATCAAAACAAAAAAAAATTCCCCTTTTTTTTCGAGCTGGGCCGCTTCAGGCGAGCCCAGAAAAAACAAAAAAAATTGTTTTTTTTTCTTTTCAGGCCGATAAGAAAATGGGCCAAATGGATGGGCTACAATCTGGGAGCCCAGATGGCAAGGCTTCAAGCAGAACACCAAAGCCCGGAGGGCTGCTGCTTGTGACCGTGTCCATCTAAGCCCTAATGGGCTCGGGTCTGAACCAAAAACACCCCAGCGTGTGCTGGGTGTGTATCACCGGGGAAGAACACCGGTTTTGATCGACGATGCCACTGCAGGTGGTCGTGTCGGGGTTGTTGGGGCTCGGAGTGAGTCACGGTTGTCATGGACAACCACGGAGATAAGAGAATCTCAACGTTTCAACAACTATAAAACCCTAAAAATTGAAATCGAATTTTCGAGAAAATTTTGACGATATTCCGGTGAATCTCGGTTCAATTGCCGACATAGGATAACTTCAGGTCGTCAGGAATATGAACCAAAGGTTCAGGGTTGTGGCTGCAGGCCATGCCATGGTCGGGGACACCATGAAAGGTGTCAGATTTCTGGGTTTGGGGTTTTGGAGCTTCTGCTTCGTGGGTTTTCTAGAGAAGAGGAGAGCTGCAGGCTCTCGGTTTGGCGTGGAGACCCCATCTGCAGGATGGTGGTCACAGGTTCGAAAGAACCCTAGGTCCCAATCGCAAAAAAATTTCTCTTTTTTTTCATTTATTCAATTAGATGCATATATAATTCAAGGAATCACATATTTACTTTGATGCATATGCAAATAATAATTTCAATGCATGTACATATGTAAGATTCAATTCATGAAAAATATCAAATTCACATAATTGCAGCAATTTTGGTTATGAGGCATACATAATCTATGTAGAATCTAAAATACGTTAAACGTAAAGTTGGGTCATGCATCATGGTGAATGTTCATGCTATCAGGGCTTGCAAAATATCGAGTTAAAAGTCGTTGTTTTGAAACAACCTGATTGCGTGATGATATGGATGAACTGGTTTGAAGCAGAAAAAAAATCTCCAACATCAGATTCCTAAGCGCGGCAGTAGGAGCGTGTTGATAACGTGTTGTGGTCTATTTTTATCTGACAAAGGGAGAGGGGCCGGCGGCACAGGAGAGAGGGAAGAGAGGTGTGTGTTTGTAGAATTGTAGGGGAATGTGTGTTGTTATCTCTCCTACATTGTGCCTTTATTTATATTAGTAAAGGGAGAGAAGATATTCCTTTTTCTCCAAGTAATACAAGTTGTAATAGGAAATGATAACTTGAATCAAATCTAATCTAGGATTTACACAATCATACTTAAACTAGGAATGTTCACAACATATATACATATATATATATATATATGTATGTATGTATATGTATATGTATATGTATATGCATGGATACTGTCAATTTGTTTGTTACGTATAGATAACTAACGAACTGATCCCGAGCTTCCTGTTTTAAATTAATAGACATATATGCAATCAGACGCTGCAAGAGTAGAGGCACGTAAACACAAAATTAAAATTGAACGGAAGGTGGAAGAGAAAGGTCCAGAGGTATCGTTGTGGTTATCTGAGAATCTCATATTCATCCCAGAAACCGCAAAGGATAACGTCTAGTCACAGATTATGAGAAAGGTAAAACAAGAACTTGAGGATAAAGCTATATCAATTGTTACATGATGTGGACTAAGCTAAAGACAGTAAGTTATTATATCAATATTATTTATATTTTTTTTCATAATTAAGTTTGCGTAAATGCTCATTCCAATTAATTCTCCCAGGTGCCAAAGCTTCAGTCTATGGATGAAAAAGTGCTGAAAGCAATGTGCAAGCATTTTAAGCCTCTAAGATATGCTGCAAACAGCATTATCATTCGCAAAAACGAACCGCTTGGAATGATGTTTTTGATCATGGAGGGAGTTGTAAAGATTGAAAGTAGTAGTAATGATGTTTCTGCGACGTCGCTTGAAGCAGGAAATTTCTGGGGAGAAGAACTTCTAGATTGGGTAACAATTGCTTTATTTCCTACCTTATTACCATTTTCTGTTGGAAATTTTGAGTAGAAATTTCTTATGTAGGGTTTGTCCCACATTGACCATTCCCACAAGGTCTCTACACTTTATAAGGCTTTATCTCTTATAGAAAGTGATTGGAAAATAGGCCTTGGAGAAGAAAATTGGGCTCACACTTGGAGTTGGACTTTAGAGTGTATTAATTAATTGGTAATTAATATATAATTAATTATAAATAATGGGCCTTGAATATATAATTAACTTCTAATAATTAAATTATTTAATTAATTATTTCTTGGATTTAATTAATTATTTTTAATTAAATTCGAATTTGAAGTCTGAGAGTTATTTTTTAACACAGAGCAAAGCACCCCCTGAAGAGATATCTCCCAACAGTCACACCCCATTCTCATACCTGTTGCAAACAGGCATCCATCTGCTATATATACATCCATCTGCATGGCATTTAGAACATAGAAAATAATCAACTTCATCTTCTACCTTCCTAAACCTTCTTACTGAGAGAACCATACTAAATTCGCCAGAAGTTAAATTTTTCGGTGCTGGAATTTTAACTTGATCGTTGAATCCTGGTGAAGCAGACGTCCGTAGAACTACAAGCACATAATAGGGACGAAATTTCTGTTTCAAGGACATTGCCGTACGCAAGCCTCGATCTTCAAGTTGTCTGTTTTTATAATTCGTATTCTAGTTTATATTCTGTTAATTCCTATTGCATTTATTATTTATTAGCATATATAAATTATCACAGATTGTTGACATATATCCAAAATTTTCCACCAGTACCGTTCAGGCCGTCAATGATGTCGAAGCCCGCGTTCTCATGGCGAGCGACTTGTGCGCTGTAATCACTTTATTCCGGGAGCATTCTAGTGAGAGCGTGTTCACCCCGCCACTAGACCATATCAGGTTCAACCGCCTAGGCCTTGGTTATCTGCCCTCTGTCAAATCTGCACTACATATTGAAAGGTTAGTTGAATCGGATGTTGAGCACTAGGAGTCTACTCAGCAGTAATGCAAAGAAGAATTGTATTGTGTAAACCTAAAGGAAAGTCCCAATATGAATTAAAGATCAAATCCTCACAGGCTTTGTATTACTTGTAAGGTAAGAAAGCCCATTATGTTTAAGATAAATAAAGGTGTACCCGCCAAGCCGTGAGCCGGGTCACCAACCCCCTGCCCCGGACTGGATGACACATCGTTTTCAACGTTGTCCTTTACCTCCAACCCCGCCGCTACGTACCCCATCTACTTCACTGGAAGTCGAGATGCTTCCATGGCCCGCGAGGACCATCACCATCGACGCTTTGTCGTCGTTTCGTGAAGGTGGTGGTCCCCAACAATCAAAACTTGAGATATTTTCCCAAATTAGGGCAAACCCGAGGGTTTCCATGCCCTTTCTGAAGTTACTACACCTCGTCGCCGCCTCTATGGTGAGCCTGGCATCTAAACCAAGCCCACCACCATGTTTGCAGGTGGAGGAAGGTTCCCCATGACCAACGCTGGCGTCGAGATAACTCCGCCATGCCAAATTGAGGTTCCACCAACAATGGCGAAGCCAGAATTCTGAATGAGGAGGGGCCTTTCACAAATATGTATATATATATATATATATATATATATATATATATATGAGTGTGTAAAAAGTTGAATTCATAACATGTTGACATATGCAATTTGTGTAATCCTCACAAAACTAAAAAAAATCTCTTAAATTCAATACTAAGAAGAAAAAAATGTAAAAACCCAAACAACCAAGTAAGAGGTAGGTTGTGCAAGGCTAAAGAAAATACAAAGAAGTAGAAAAAGAAGGGAAAGGGGGAGAGGTCTGCAAATAAAGAAGGTGGTTGCTTTAGAAAATTATAGGGTGTATATTACTGTTAGGTGAGAGAATTGAACCAGAAGTGGGGTTGCTTTTTCCATTTAAAATTGCACATCTCTTTTAAAACTCCCCTACCAAACTTCATCTTCTTCCATGAGGTTCACACCTCAGATGAAGTCAAGATGGGTCGGGGACTACCCTAGTCCCTTGGTGGCTCCGCCCCTGTCCACCAAGAACCCAGGCTCGCGCCTTGCTTGGAAATCACCTCCTTCAATTTGATCGAGGTAGATGGTGAGATCTGGAGCCTTTGGCTCGACCCCAGAAACCCCAGACACTGCCTGCAATGGCGAGCCTGGTTATTCCGGTGACGGGAAGTTAACCTCAGGGATTCGGTTCATAGCTACCGAATTGTTTGATATATTTCGACAGAAGTCTACAGAAGAACTTTAGGCAACCTCGGCTGTGTCCCACCGAGATAAATGCCAGGATCGGCAAGGATGTACTGAATATCGTGCAATGATTCGGCAATGGTTTGCTGAAAAGAGTGCCCTGTTTTGACAGGTGTGTACCGAATCACATGCCTAGTTTCAGTTGGGGTGTACCAAATCTTATCTTCTTGCTTCGACAGAAGGGTACCGAAAAGATCCGACAATAGTAAGTCGTTACCGCTACAAATTCTCTCCTCCTCATCAAGAGACAGTGATCACAGATTCACAACCACAACCACAAAGTGATGGTGGGATATGAACTCATCTTTGCTTTAGTTAAAACGATTATCTTTCTGATCGATTGTCCTGAACTTTGCAGTAGTATTAATGTATTACCAAGTGGAGTTGGGATGTTCCCATTGCATAATTTAATTTGCATTTACTAAGAGGAAATAATAGAGACGAGACGACCCAAATGGAAAGGAGGTTGGAAAAGACAAACGTGGAAACTATATGTGTATCCACTATGCCTGTATTTGTTTTTAATTAAGGGATGGTACTTGCATTTCTTCTTTAGGCCATGAGCTCATTCTCCTCATGCAAAGCAAATAATGTATATTCATCGTACAAATTTTATAATCTGAAGCGTTCAATTTTTCAATCTTTATTTAAAGTTCACTCTATAAAAATCATTTGAATCAGAAATCATTAGTCGTTCAAATGTATAGAACAAATTATCGGTGCAAGTACTAAGTAACATGTTCGCGATGAACCATTCATTTATTTGATACGTTTGGAGGATTAAACAATTTCCAATTCAAATGATTTTTCGTAGGTGATCTTCAAAAGTTGCTTAAAATTTGAGTGGTTATGATTGTTGAATTTATATGCACAAGATACATTATTTGCAAATGGAGATATATGCATCCCCTCATGAGGATGTAAAGTAATGCTAGGTATATCAAATTTTTAAACTAAATTTGCAAATCATATAATTTGTAACCAATAGGAAATAAACTACTAAATCAATAGTTAAGTGATAATCTAATTATTAACAACCACGTCATATAGTCGGCAATGATTCGGCCTTCCATGGGATGCTTATGGAGCTATCAGTGGAGAAGAAGTAGAAGTAGCGGTTGCAGTTTTCCTCTGTTAATTGTCATAATAACTAAGGGGGCGTTTGTTGCACCGGACTATCTCAGACTGGACTAGCTTCAGGGACTAAGCTGGACAGGCTTAGACTAGACTAAACTGAACTGACTTAGTGAAGTGTTTGATGCAATGCCGGATTAAGAAGCAGGATTCGAATATTATATTATTAAATCTATATATACAATATTTTATCATTAATTTAATCTAATCTACTAATTTTTTTATTATTATTTTATCATTTGGCTAGAATCATCTTCTTCCCTAATTCATTTTTATCTCCGCCCATTGACTCCTTCTCCTCTCCCTTTTTTCTGCCTTTTCTTCCTCTTTTCTCAGTACTACCGTCTTCCCCAAAAAAACCCCAACCCCTCCCTCTCAAGCTTTAATCGCCAATTTAATGGCAGCCATGTGAGCTTTCCTGTTCAACTTCCTCTCTCTCTTCCCTTTGTTTTTCCGTTCAAATCCCTCTCTCTCTTCCCTTTGCCTTTTTTCCCGTCCAACTTCACTTGTTCTTCCATGGGTGAGGATTGAAGTTGCAGACGGCACAGGTGGGTGGGGCTGGGTATAGGCATGTGCAGGGATTGGAGTTGTAGACGGCATGGGCAGGGATTGGGTATGGGTATGTGATAGATTAGGGCGAGCAGATGCAGAGATCGGAAGATGCAGAGATGAGGGTGAGGAGGACGACGATGAGGGAGCACGGCAAGGACGACGTTGAGGGAAGACGCATAGATGAGGACGAAGGGAAGACGTGAGATGAGGATGAAGGGGAGACGCAGAAAATCTCTCGATTTGCTCTGGCTTACGAGTCCGCCCAATTTTGGGGTTGCTCGTTAAGAACGGCTAAGGAGGTTGTTAATCCAAGCGAGTCCGGGTTAAGCTCATTAAAGCTAATCCGGATGCACACCAAACAAAGGATCATAGTCTAGTCCAGTCCAATCCTTCTTAATCCTGCCAAACAAACGTGCCCTAAGGGTACAAAAACGAGGGCTTCACGGGTTACATAAAAAAATACAATCTCTCATCGAAGAACACTAGTTGCATCTTCATTTACAAATTTCCAGAGAGCTCATCTTCACTTTACATCAGACAACTAACATGCGTGCACTTTTACCCCGCTTAGATGAGTGACTTTAAAATTTTATGAAATATTGTTAACAAATGCATTATAAGGACAGTAGCAATAAATACTCAATCATCGTAAAACTAACATTATATTTATAAAACAAGAACACTAAACAAATATATTAAAAATTCTCTCAAATATATTGCTTTTTGCCATTTTTCACTACAAGAAAATATGGATTTTTGAAGAATGGGTTTTGTCACATATAAATATGAATTTCTTGCGTTATAAGGGGTGTCACCCGTCAACTATCGTTTCAGTGGCATGGACTCTATGTAAGATCTAACTATTACAAATATCTATTCGATCTCTTTGATTTTCGAGATCGCTTAATAATACGTATCATGGAAGAAAAACTATTGCTATCTGATCCAGATCACTTGAAAGTTTTGAAAATTAGAAGCTAAGAAAACGAGAAAACATAGTATAAATATTTTTACTTCAAATTATTACTTTTAGATTTACTAATATATAAGCTTATGTAAGCAACAAAATATTAAAATTTAATTTCATAGTAATAATTTTAAAGGAAAACTAATGAAAATGGCTTAAAAACTTTGAGTTTTAATGATAAGGACAAAATACATGGTAAAGTGAATAGTACCAGGTTTGATTTTTTTAGTGTAAAAATATGGTTTTTCGTTAAAGTAAACAGTAACAGATATTTTTCGTTAAAATTCTCTAATTTTAATTTAGTCTACCCACAAAATACTTCCTAAGTACACCATTAATTTTGAGTTGGGTTAACAAACTGTGTAAAAAATTACCGTGTCAAGCCCAAAGTGGGAGGCATGGCAGTAAAAAGAGGAACAGGAAGAAAACAAAAAGAGAAATAATAAAGAAAAGAAAATTTGTTTCTCTTTTGGTTTGTGAGGGCACGAATGGAAATTAAAGAAAAGAAAAGTGGCACCCTTTTCTTTTGTTTTTTCCCAAACAAAAATGATAAAGAAACTCTATAAAAGTAAAGTGAATTGTAGAATTGGTTCATCAACTAAAAATTCATTATCATTGGTTCCTCAACTAAAAATTCATTATCATTGGTTCCTCAACTTATGAAAATGTGTAGCTATGATCATTTTCGTCAAATTCGATAGAATTTTGTCAAAATGAGTTATGTTGGAAGGACCATTGCTACAATTAAGGTCCCTCAACTCGTTAAAACGTGTAGTTATGATCTTTGTCGTCAACTTCGTCGGAATTTTGTCAAAATGAATTATGTTGGAATGACCATTACTACAATTGAATTAAAGTTGTGGAACCATTTCTCCAGTTTGATTAAAGTTGAGAGATCAATAGTAATAAATTTTTAGTTGAGAGACAATTTCTTCAATTGAGTTAAAATTAAAAAATCATTGTTACAATTTATTCCTAAAAATGCGATTCTCTATTAATTTTCTGTTACATAACTTACATTGTTTATTTACTACAATATTTTTATAATATTAATATGAAAAAAGTGTAAAAGTACAAGATGACAAAAAATAATTAAAGATCCAAATTTAAGATAGTCCTGTCTTCTTAGCATTTATTTTTCTCAAAAGTTGCAGCAGCAAGATAAACATAAGAAAGAAAAAATGTGAAGTTTCTGTTGTCCTTTTTCAGGTGCATGGCAGACCAAAAATGAGAAGAAAAAAAAAAAAGAATCAATCAACCGAGGAAGAAAAAAAACTAAAAAATATTTAACAAAAAATTCTTAGTATTGTTTATTTTAACGAAAAATCATATTTTTACATTAAAAAGTCAATCCTGATACTATTCATTTTATCTTTTATTTTTTCTTCACAAGTCATTTTCATTAATTTTCTTAAAATAAAAAAAAAGAAAATGGTGGGTCCCACTAGCCCTCTTTATTGAAAGCATGGAAGAAAATGACAACTTGATCTTTCATGAAACGGCCCACAACCAAACACAAAATGAATTTGTTAGTACGCATTGTCGGCCATGTCAATGGGGAACACCAAAGAAAAAAGAGAAAAAGATAAGAAAACTTTTTATTTCATTATTAACATGTGGGGCCTACTAATATATATCACGTGCTATAAACTTGAAAAAAGTTAAAGAGATTCTCTCCTTTCATTTTTCGTGTCTTCATGTTTTGTGTGATCACTGTTAAGCTACGTAAACATTATATATTATTTTTTATAGAGATAATAAGACAAAAATAAGTACTAACATAAAATGTTAACATAATTTAACCGTAACCACATAAACAGAAGGGCATGGAAAGTGCGAGGGTAAAGAATCCGCCTCCAAAAGTTAAAGAAGTTGGCAACTGTGACATAAAGAATGATGCATGTGATATAAGGGTGGGCGCGGTGCAGTTTGGTGCGGTTTCGAGTGAAACCACAACCGAAACCGAAATATTTTGCGGTGCGGTTTTGAAGCCAAAACTGAAATGAAACCAAACCGTTTGGTTCGGTGCGGTGCGGTTTTAAACGGTTTCGGTTTGGTTTTTGAAAAAAAAATGTACAATTTAAAATATACACCTATTTATGCATAAGACGGTCTTACTTTCTTCGTATATTAATTAATGAATATGCAGTAAAAATGCAACAAAAAAGAGTCAAAACTGCAAAAAAAAATGCAGCAAAACAGCATAAAAAACAGCACCAAAACATCACCAAAAACAGCACCAAAATTGCACCAAAAAATGCAGCAAAACTGCATAAAAAACAGCAGCAAAACTGCACCAAAAACTGCACAAAATTGCACCAAAAATAATGCAGCAAAACTGCATAAAAAAACTGCACAAAAAAGAACCAAAAATCTGCACCAAAAGTGCAGCTAACTTGTATGAAACTTGTACCAAAACTGCAATACATGACAACTACTAAAATTGAGACAACATCCAATGCATTAAAGGGTTTAAACTTTAAACCCTTATGCATCACATCTACTAAAATTGAACTTGATCACCAATCACAATACTTTATAACCCAATTGAAAGGTTAAGTTTGCCATAATACAAACCTATAAGTTATAACCTAGTTGAAAAGTTTAAAATATAAGTTATATAACATTTATTTATTATATGGTGCGGTTTCGGTTTCGGTGCGGTTTTGAAAACTCAAAACCGAAACCAAACCGTTTTGTGTGCCGCAGTTCGGTTTTGAAACCGAAACCGTTTCAAAATCGCAAAACCAAACCGTTTGGTGCGGTTTGATTCGATTCGTGTTTCGGTTTCGGTTTTCGGTTCCAAGTGCCCACCCCTAATGTGATATATGTTCACACTAAACAAATATATTGCGATAAGCTTTAAAAGATAAAAGAAGCTAGTCGAGTTCGATGCAACAAATTAGGGGTGGTTCGGTATGGGATCCCATACCGAAACCCTTGTCCCGATTCCCAAACCGAAATTTTCGGGAATCCCAATTTCAATACCGATCCAAAACCAAATTTTCGGGAATCCCGAAATAGTTTCGGGATTTCGGGACAAATCGGGAATCCCGAAATGGTTTTGGGCTTTTGGACTAAAATTTGACATATAGGTAGACTCAATCTGCCAATTTGTTTCTACTAATCTGTGCACACAAATCTGCCAATCAAATGGCAAGGCCCAGTTAGTCTCTGCCTATTTGTTTCTACCTATTCAAAAGCAATCTGCCAATCTGAAACGTTAATATGTGCTTGAGTAAACTAGTGCAATTATCTATAATCATGCCAGTCCCCAAAATTACGTCTAAAACGTTAATATATGCTTGAGTAAACTTCTGTACATATATAATATAAATATTATAGATAGATGTAAAGTTTTCTCAAGCAAATTGTAACTTATAATCTATCCATGTATCCATCTATCAATCTCCCGTGTTTATTCTGCATCAATGTATCCATCTATCAATCTTCTGTGATTTAAAATTCTGCATATGTTCCACTGTCTATCTTAGGGCTCCTTCCTGTATACAGTCCATCATCGATTTCCAATGCTCCTTCAGTATTTCAATTTTCACTGATGTAGGTAGATGATGTTCCCCTTAAAGATGTGCTCCTATATATTTAGAAATTAAATAATATATATATATTTTTTTTTTTCGGTTCGGTTTGGGAATACCGAAATCCCAAAAACTTGAGACCGATTCCCGTACCGAAATTTCAGGATCGGTTCGGTATTGGGTACCGAAATTTTCGGAAATTTCGGTTTGGGATTTTTTCGGTTTGGTTTCGGGAATTTTTCGGTTCGGTTTGGGATTTTTTGGATTTTTTTCCAACCCTACAACAAATGCATTCTTAAAATTCTGGATCTATTTTCAAATTCAATGCTACCTAGCATTTTAAATCTAAGAATAAAAATGTTTTATTTTTAATAACAATTAGCTACTACTGAAATTTTATAAAATAAAAACAAACTTGCTAGAATGATGCATAGTTTTTATATAGGGTAAATTCCGGTGTGATTAACCCCTTGTCGTTAGGTTGCGGAATCAATTCTGTCAAATTAAAGGGTAAATTAGTCATTTCATCATCAATTGTTACTTATCAGCTATAATCACCAATAAAATTTTGACACATGGACACTTAATAATTCAAAAACATATAGCATAATGAGAAAACATAAAAAAACCAAACATTTACATAACAAACCATCTCACATTGTCATTACACATTATTTTGTTTTCAAATGTCATAAGTTCATTGATGGTTATAGTTGAAAAGTAAGAACTGATGAAGAAAAGACTAATTTTCCTTTGAATTGTGGATGGAATCTACCAACAAAGGATCAATTGGCTGATTTCAAATTGTTCAGAGGGTTCATTTACCAAAAAAAGTAGTTCAGGAGGTCAATTTCAACTGGAATAATAGTTCAAATGGTCAAATGACAATTTACCCTTTTATATATAAGCGAGAGATCTTAAATTGAATTTTTGTAAATAACAAATTCAATATTAAATTATTAATAGCCTATTATAAGGATTAACCAATCAATTATATAAATATGGACTAGTGCAAACAAGGATGTTGTGTGAATATGGGATTTGTATCCCATCCGAATCCAAATTGTAGGGATTCTAGGGTGCGTTTGTTGTACTGGACTATCTCAGATTCGACTAGCTTCAAGGACTAAGCTAAACTGACTTATAATAAATTAGGCTGGACTAAATTAGTGTAGTGTTTGGTGCAGATTTTGTCACCCAAATTCATCCATCCTCCGTTGACCCCACCATTGTCTCCTCCTCTAAGCCTCTCTTCTCCGATGACCCACCCCCATCCCCTCCTCCAATCGACGTGAATGGCCATGCTGCCGGTAATGGAGAGCTCAGTTTCAGCCTTGCACCTATCGTCGTCGTTCTCGTCTTTTATGTAGCTCAGACTAAACCCAAAGAAGCGCAGAGCTGAGAATTCGTACACCTCGTTGACGATCATTGCCGTCGGTGGGGTGGTCCGACAAGGTTGGTCGAGCAGACCAGGTGTAATGCCCTAGCCTCGAAATATTTATTTTCGGGAAATAATTTCAATGATAGGCCCAATTCAATTCTCTTGTTTGATTTATTATCAGTACACTTTATTCTTTAATTAAAAAAATCCTAACTACTCACATAAGTATCCACCAAACTTACTTAGCAAAACATACGTTTATATTTTTACTTTAACACCAATACCTTCATATTCACTCTATTTCCCAACAATAGATCAAACTCAATTTTCCAATTACCATAATTACATAATTTCCTGCTTAAATTTATTAAACGTTCACACAATTTATAACTAGAATTTATATATACAAAACATAAGATTTCCTTTTATAATAAATTTCAAACTCCTTACTTAGTTCAATTTCTCAATCAAAGCTTTGTCTCGTTTATTTAATCTCACTTATTGTATGGCCGCATCTAACATCTCGTTAGACTGTCTACGTACCCTAAACAAGGATCAAGCCATTCTTAGTTCACATTTCCAAAATTCAAACCAAAACCGAATATATTCATTTAATCCAACATATACCACAATCGTATTAATATTCAAACCACACCAGTTAGGTCTCAAAAGCATAATTAGAATAACGAAATTCGCATAAAAACACAATGTCGGCTCCTTGACCGTGCGCCGCCGTGGGTGGCAGTCAGTAGGCCCCGGCTCGTCGAAAAATTCAACTATTTCTAAAAATTCTCAAAAATTACAAAAATGAAGATCTCAAAGAGTAGAGTAAATCTTATACATGCGGCCAAGTCCAATTTGGCCTGGAAAGGCTCCAATTTGCCTTGAACCCGCCGGAAACCCTATAAATGGGTGGCCTCAAAACCTCACCTCCAGTGCTCCACCGCCCCTACCATTGTTGGCCTTTGTTCCAAACCTCAAGGGGAGTCTAATGGTGGTGGAGATGGATGTAGTTTGCTTTAGATTTTGTTGATTCGAACACACATTAGTCGCACCCCACCGTGCGGTTTCTCCCGATTTAAAGTCCAATCCCTATATTTTTGGGATGTAATAGGAAAAGGGAAGGTCGTGAAGGGGTTTCCAAGTGGTTGTTTGATATAATTCACCGGAAAAGGGGTGAAAACCCGTCGAAAATATGTATGAGGCCAATCAGGTCGGGTCACCAAGACTTGGGTCCCGATCCTCCGTTTCTCTTTTCTCTCCTTTCTTCTCCCGGTTCTCTCTCCCCATTGGTCACCCTCCCCCATATCCTTCTTACTTTTCTCCTTTTCTATCCTTTCCTTTCCATCACGATGGTCCATCACTCCAATTGTTTTCATCCCAGCCACACACATGGCACAACTCATTGCTCCAGATTTTTTGGAGCCTTCTAAATAGAAATCAAATTACCAAAATAGCCCTGATTTTAAACATTAATAACTCTTTCGTTATAACTCCGTTTCACGAACGGTTTGCGCCTACGAGTTTGTGAGATCGGGCTCTATTCAAAAATATAAATTGTGACCTCAAAAGGTCTATGGATTTTAAATAATTAATTCTTCAATTCCAAACTTCATAACTAGTTTAATTTAAAACTAAACTAAATTAAATTATTATAAATTCTCGAAAAATCATATAAAATCTCAAGAATACAAATACGTAATTTATAATAATTTATGGAAATGAAACTTTAAAATTTCTCAATTAAATTTTCCATAACCATAAATCGATTTCTTTTTTATTTTTCCCCACATATATGTTTAAATTTTCAAGGTATCACACCAGGACAAAGACGCGAGGAGGACGGCTAGACGAGGATGCGAGGAGGAAGGGACGCAAACCATCTTAGCAGTCCCCTGCTGATTGGGGGGTCTCGCTAAGCCCTTCTAACGAAGGACTTAGTCGGAGCGTGTCCGGACTAATCCCATTAAATCTTATTCTAGAGCGTAACAAACCCGGTATTGGACTAATAGCTAGTCCAGTCCAGTCCCGGGATGTTTAGTGAAGGCAAACAAACACATGCCTAGAGATCATAATATCCTAGTTGTTTAGCGTACATTGTACGACCAGAAATTATTTTGAATTTTTTTTATTTAAAATTAAACACAAATAGTACTTAATAAAAATTGTCACACAATGTATGATGAACGGCTAAGATATAAGGATCTCTAGAATCCTACAAAAAAATCCGAAAAAAATCCTCATTTGTGAACATGTGTCGTACAATAAACTTGAATTAGATCAATTGTCAGATTAATTTGGTTTCAAAGCGGGCGTGCCGCATGCATCTTCATTTACAGATTTCCAGAGAGCTCATGTTCACTTTGCAACTGACAAGTAACATTTGTGCATTTTTACACTGCGTTTAGATGAGTGACTTTAAAATTTTATGAAATATTGTTAACAAATGCATTAAAGGATATTATCAATAAATACTTAATCATTATAAAACTAACACTATAAATACACAACAGGAACACTAAACAAATATATTAAAAATTCTCTCAAATATAATGCATCTTGTCATTTTTCACTACAAAAAAATATGAATTCTTTGAAGAATGAGTTTCGTCACATATACATTGAAATTCGTCACATATACTTATACGAGATAAGTTTCATACGTCACAATGGGCATCATCTAGTCTCAATGGCACGGACTCTTTGCAAGATCTAACCACTGTAAATATCCATTAGAATTTTTTTTTCTTCAGATCGCGTAGTGGTATGTACCATGAAAGAAAAACATTTTTTTTACCACATTAGTGTTGACAAGTGATGTATACATGTCATATCAAATTGTGAAGGAATGAGGATTTCATTAAATGTTCATTTTAACTAACTACTGTTTGGACCCAATTTACACCATCGGTCTGTGTAATCAAGGCCGTTGAGTAAACATAGTTCTCAACCGTCGGATGGAAAAGTGAAGATATTTTTGTTAAAGGATAATATTATGGTTTTTATCATAATAATCTTTTAATACGAATTATCTGCATCTTCTTAAACCAGATAAATAAGATGTGAATTATATCCCAATGGAGAGATAGGTGGAATAGTCCGATTTAATTTGAATTTGTTAGCAGTGTACCGTGTGGGTTAGAGCAACTCGTTTTGGATTCTTATCACGTGGCATAGCATGAGATTTGCAAGACTTTGATAATGGTGAGATAGGAGACCTAAGTAGCCTGGGTTATTTATGGATGTTGTCAGATGAATTGAATTGATGATAGGTTTGGCCTGCATGCCATGTGAAAGGTTGCCTACTATATAATTATATATATATATATGCCGTAACCTGCACATGACAAGAAAAGAAAGCCTAGCTAGGCTAGGCTTTTAATTATGATGGGATTATATTTCATTTTATTATGCATGCATGGGATAAAGAGCACTTTTAGTTTGGATAAACAGCACTGCGACGAGACCGACTGACTATCTATCCAAGTCTCGATCGAGAAGGATTTTCAAATCCTTATTGGCAGAGGTCATCTCATTAGCTTTCTCGACGAAGTGAGGTGTTACCAGGTTACTACATTCGGCACCCTGAGAGTCGAATTTGATATTGAACTTCGCAGAACTAGCAGCCTTGTCTTCAGGCTCTAGAACCCGAAGGCCGAGAGTGTTCCTTCCTCGACCGCAGTCACGAGATTCAGAAGTCAGCAGCGCACCCAACGCAACATCAACATATTTTACTCCTCGGCCAAGCTCGACCGACGAGTTGGCACGCCCGCACATAACCGAAGAACGTAGTTAGCTTACTAATTACTCGGCCTGCGCGCCACGTAGGTTTAGTAATTTTTAGGGTCAACAACTACGCTTTCAATTGTTTAAATGTACTTGACAAATAAGCCCTAAAATTTGTTTTGGTTTGAGAGATTATTAAAAAAGAAAAACTTGCTAGAAATGGTCTTAGACCTACTCCAATATTTAGAGTAAAACTCAAAGAATAATAAAAAAGAGACTAGATTTATAGACTAAATTTGTATACTAGATGATGTGTCACCAATAAGAAATAAGCACGTTAATCAACATTTAAGTAGTAATTAAATCATTAACTTCCATGTTATTTAGTTTACAAATTTTGTCTTTCCATAGCATTACCCAAATTAAAAATTTAAATTATAAACTCATCCCAACTTAGTTCAACTCTTAGGCAAAAAATGAATTTTGGATTTAAACTCATTTTTAAGGCAAATTTCGGCTAAAAATTGAGACCGGGTTAGTGGGCTAGCCCTGAGAGTGAACGCGCCCGAAAACTTAGCCAAACGTAAGTAGTGACGCACTGAAAAATCCTTGGCCAAATGCAAGGACTGACGCACCTAAAAACTTGGCCTGACACAAAAAGTGACACGCCCAGCGTAAGCCACTTTTCAAAACAGATAGTCCTGGGTCCCACCCACCTGGGAATCTTGACGGCAGTTACGAGGTTGTCAGCCACCCATGTGCAATCTTAATTGCATTATTTCGATCGGACCACATAGATTATAGGACGGTTACCAGCTGTCTTGGTTTGAAAGTATTTAATTTTAAATGTATAAATATATTAAATCAACCATGAGGATGGGGGCCTATTGCAGTGGCACTAGAGCCAAAACAACTCCCAACTCACCCAATTTCGATTCCCTCCCACCCCCAACCTTAACTAATGACAAAAATAAATAAATAATCAACTACTAAGTGCAACGCTTTGTTTCGAGAAAATTGTTGGTTTAGTGATTTTTCATTAAATAAACGTTCGTACAATTAAATTATAGTCTACATAATTTGTATTTTTAATAAAGTTACTTTAACAGACATAGTTTAGCCGAAATTCATTTCTTAATAATCTCGAGTTAAAAATTTACCTAGAAAAGTTGAATCAGAAAAATTATTTTTAGGTTAAAAATTTGAAGTTTTAATGTAAAAGTTGGAGATTTACAAATAACAAATTCAATACCAACTTATTTGAATGTTTAACGAACCCGTTTCTTTAATATAAGTGTATTGAAGAAAGACTCAATTATATAAATTTGGACTACCGCACACAATGATGTGGTGGGAAGTTGGGAACTTGTGTTGTACAATAAACTTGAATTACATCAGGGCATATGAATAAGGTATTGAATTTCTACCTATAAATTCTGAGTTTGAAACTCATTATCCTCAAATTATTATATTAGTTTTGTACCCTCCCATTCCCTTAATAATAAAGAAAATTTAGAAAATTTTTTTTACATCAGTTGTCAGAAAAATAATGTTGCATGCATCTTCATTTACAAATTTCCAGAGAGCTCATTTTCACTTTACAACCGACAATTAACATGTGTGCACTTTTACCGCGCGTTTATATGATTCATTATAAAAAAAAAATTAAGTAGATTAAATTTGTAAACTAAATAATATGTTGTCAAGAAGAAATTAGCATATTAATCAACACTAATTTAATCAATTTTCATGCCATTTAATTTATAAAATTTAGTCTTTCTAAGATTACTCTTTTATGAAATCTTAATTGCCATAATGAAATCTTAATTTATTTTCTATTTCACACACTTGTTTTGGATATGATCCATCCCATAATAATCTCAAAGGAAAAATAATGAAAATAGCTTAAAAACTTTGAGTTTTAATCAAAATGATAAAAATGTGTTGTAAGTGAATAGTACCAAAAGTGACTTTTTAGAGTAAAAATGTCATTTTCGTTAAAAGTGAACAGTACTGAAAATGTTTCGTTAAAACTCCATAATTCCAATTGGTGAGAAAGGAAAATAATTTATTTACTAGAAAGAAAAATATTTTTTTACTATATTGGTGTTAGTAAGTGATATGTACATGTTATATCAAATTCTCATTAATGAGGATCTCATTGACTGTTAATTATATACATCATTTGTCACATCATGAATTTAGAAAGAAAAAAATTAGGGTAGTCAATTCTCAACAACACCAAGTCCAAGTCCACCGAAGGTCCATTTGGATGGCCTTATGTATTGCACCTAAGATTTGAATAGTGTGGGGTGTATGCAAAAAATGTCGGGTGTACGTAGAAAATGTAAAGAGTATGGTAAGAGTGTATTATGGAAAAATACATGAGGTTGTTGACCCTAAAAAGTAAAATCTACTAAGTTTACGTAGCGCGCAAGCCGAGTTGAAAATATATATCGAGATGACTGGATGAGGGTCTTATTTACACTCACTGCACATTGAAATGCATCTTATGTACTAATCACAAGAGTTTAGATGGCTGGATGAAAGGGTGTTGCAAGAAATCTGTCAGCATCTTAAGCCAAAGAAATTTAAGAAGAATGATATCATTATTGAACTGGATAAAACACTCAAAATGATGGTCTTCATTGTGGATGGACTTGTACGCATTGAAAATTCAGATGGCATTTGTAATGATCAGCCACGAGTTGCAGGAGAATTATGTGGAGAAGCTCTTGTTGAAAGTATATTTCGAGATCGGTGTCACACAAGTTTGTTAGCTTTGCAGTCTGCTAAGGCGATTCGTGATGTTAAAGCCCTTGTTATCGTGGCTAAAGACTTGGGGAGTATATACTTATATATATTTTTAGATTGGTTTTCGTGTACGTTAGGTCAGGTGGAATGATCAAAAGATGTGGTTGCAGATAATTAAATTATTAGTTAAGTATTGATTACTGATTAGCATATTTATCTCTTATTAGTAACATATTATTTGGTTTACAAATTTGGTTGGTCTTTTCTAGTATTACCCTTTTGACATATACAAATTATGATACTAATTGGGTACGGCTGAACAGTTATTATTGACAATGATTATTTATTTATTTTTCATATATGATTTAATTATTTAATAATTAATTTACAATAAGTTACTATAGTTGTGTCACGTGTATACATTTTATTTTTGGTGAAAAAATAAGAATTTTTATTCAAATATATTTTCACAGTGCTGTTTAAATAAATCAAAGATGTGTTGGCAAGAAGAAAGAGAAGAGGAAAAATTTCAAGGGTGTTGAGAAGCTTTGCACATGGTAAGTGTTGATTTGAAGAGGCCCTGCATGATACACGCCCCTCTCTATTTATAGTAGTGATTCTCCCCATGGTTGAATCAGAATTTCATTCGGATTAGAATTCCTCAATCCAATCTGATTAAATTTTGACCAATCCTACCTTTATAGGAATCTGAACCAAGGTTCTTAACAAACCAGATTCATCCCCGATTCCAAGCATCCTTGGCTTCTAAAGACTCTCCGTTCTAGAAATTTGAGATCTCAAATTTTTGTTTCCAAGGGAACTTGCAAAGTTTCAGAGTTGTAGCTGCAAGATTCAGTTTCTTCCCAAAAAAAAAAGGAAAAGGGGTTTGAGCTATGGCCAACGCCGAAATAGCTGAAATCTTGGAGAATACGGAAGAGAAAGCTGAAGTAATTTTATTTGTGGAGAACTCGAAAGAGAGAGCTGAAGCAACTTTACATGCCGAAAACCAGAAAGAGACCGCTGAAGCAAATTTACCTGCCAAGAACCCGAAAGAGGAAGTTAAAAGGTTAGATGTTTTTTAAATCTCTGAAGTCTGACAAGTGAATTGTATTCAGAAATCACCAGAGCAGAATAAACTTTGCATATAAATATGTACTTATTCTAACAACAAAAGGAACTAAATATATATCCAATAACTACGAGGACTACAATGACACAACGGCTTGTGCACAATAATATATTTATATACATTTCCTTGTGTTTTCTTCAGTAGTACTCCTGATTCAAATTCAAAGGACATGAAGGAAATATCTACCGTGGAACATAATAATAGATTAAGGCGCATATGGTCGTCGAGGGAGGAGACTGATGAGGAGGATGTCTTTTTCAAGTACTGGGGGAAGATAATTGTAGCATCATGTTTGTGTGGTGTTTTAGTGGATCCATTATTCCTCTACATTCCGATAATCAAGGATGATATAAAGTGCTTGGATTTGGATCAGAAGTTGAAGATAGCCGCTCTTATTTTAAGATCATTCACCGATCTTTTCTATATATTGACCCTTGTACTTCGGGGGATCTATGAATTTCTGGAGGATTCGTGTTGTTGTTGCCTCTACTTCAGTTTTATCCAGAGATTTTGCGAGCAAATGGTACATGGGCCAATGCGGGGGTCAATTGGTTTCTTAATCGACAGTTTAGCCGTTGTTCCCCTTCCGCAGGTACGAGAAGTCTCCTCCCCTCATGTTGGAGTTAATTGGTTTCCTAATCTCTCTATTTGTTTACTTGCATAGCGGGGTAGGATATTATTTTCATTATTAAAGCATGATAAATTATTTTCTCCGTATATATATTAGACAAGAAATTATTTTCTTAATGTTAGGATATACTAGCAATTGAACCTCAGCGATGCCGTGAGTTTCAAAATTGTATTAATAGTGTGAAATATATTAAAATCTGTTTACATTCATATCAAAATCTAAAAATCATCCAACGTATATTTGAAGATCACAAAGTATAAATGTTTAAATAAATGAAAGAAATTTTAAATGCATTTGGGGACGCATACCATTTGAACAAAAGGACATGATTGTTGGTATGCTGTAACCAAAATAATAAGTTCAAATATCAACTGAATTTTCTCATCCACATCATTAACTACTTATTGTCCAAAATATTCTAGCAACCTTTTATACAACAGATTGGTTGACCAATCAACTTTTCAAAATTTTTACAAAAGTATGTGATCTCACATCCTTGGTTGCTCATCTCTATATATGTAGCAAAATAGCTATACAACTCCATTATCGCTAGTCCTCACATCATCTTTCATCGAATTTCAAAACTTCCTTCTTTATTATGTGCAGGTGCTTTCACTTCTCTGTTACAATTTGAAAAAAAATGGGAGTTGTTAATGAATGGTTTGAACTACAGATAAGTGATAGTTTTAGTAACACTGAAAAAAAAATAAAATATATATATATATATATATATATGTATGTATGTATGTATGTATGTATGGTTTAACTTTAACTACAGATAATACTAATGAATAAGTTTAAATCTTAAATCGTATCTGAATCTAAGTTATCAAAATCATTCATACTCAAAACAATCAACTCAATCATGCTCAAACCAAATTAGTCTAATACATAAGGAAAAGTTGTAATTCATATGTTCATTTTATTCTTAATTCGGATCAAAAGTATGAGAGAGTTGTTAGGATAAGGTGAACGAAATTGACTATTTTAAAGTTGAATTTTCATCAAAAACAATATAAATTATAATATCATAAAGTGTTTTCTATTTGCTTAGGAAATCAAAGGTATGCTTATGATTTTTTTTTTTTGAAAAAAAAGGGAAATTAAAAAAGAGAAACTTATGAATTTTTTTTTATAAGTGGGACAACTTATCCATCCCTTCTAGGGATCGGAAAGACTCGTAAAGACATTTAAACCTCCCTCTCGCTACAAGTCTGGCTTCCACGCCAGCAACGGGTTTCGAACCCAAGACCTCCAGTTTTTAGTTTAAAGGAAGTCTTGCAATCCATCATTTACGATTGGATCACCAGCTCGTGATTGAGAAACTTATGGATTTTAACTTACTACCAAGTGTGTGACTTTTGTTTAAGCAATGAAATCAGAACCAATTATATTTGCAAGTTACAATATTGATCTTGCTGGCTGAAAATCTATTATATTCTAATTTATATTGTTTTCGTCTGAAAATTCAGCTTTAAAGAGTGTAACTACTATAAAAGGATCTGAAGAATGTATAGTTCATAGTACAGACCAAAAATTAGCAATGATTTTTTCAACTCTTGCTGATTGCAAGAGTGAAAATTCAGAGTAAAATTAGAATGTATAGTTCATGTCGTTTGGACTTTGAAGTACTTACCGTTATCGATGGCTTGTGCTACAAAAAAAAACATCTAAAGTAAAACTCTTTTACAGCACAGCTCGACGAGCACTCAGAATATTGAATGCAAAAATCAACAAAATTTCACCACCTCAAATTATAATTCGTTTCATTTTCTTAAACCCACTAAAAAGCAAAAAATTAAAAGTAAATTTAAAAAGTGAACCCGGTGGTCAACGCTGCCGCTGACGACGAGTTCAAGAACCACTTCCAAAATACTAAAGAAAGTTGAATACAAAATACATTCAGACGGTTTATGACTTCATTATTTGAAAATTCTAGCAACGGTACTACAGATTTAGTAAAAATTAGCTCATGGGAGTCCAAGTAAACTGATACTAACTCAAATAAACTGCAAAAAATTAGAGAAAATAAGAGTAAGAATTTGAACAGACAAGGAGGTAGAGTAAAATTACCCAGGATTGGATGGCGAAATTGTAATTATGCATAAATTTCACAAATCCTAGAAATCTTGCTGACCAGAATTAGCTCAGTGAGATATGGAGAGAGATAGAGAGCGACAGATTCAAATTCTCAACCTCTATCAAAGTGGAATGCCACAATAATTTCAAATTATCAACCTCAACCTCTGTCAAATAAATAGACTTTCTAAAAGTTTCCAACCTAACCGACCAGCACAGAAAAGATTTGAAAAATATTTCTGACTTTTTCAATCAGGTCATGTAGGCATGAAATGGACAAATGATGATGGCCTCACTCTCTCTCTCTCTGCAAGGTCCCGGTTCAAAATCCCCACCCATTCGTGATCCTTCTCTCTGCAAGCTCTCTCTCTCTCTCTCTCTCTCTCTCTCTCTCTCGCTCTCTCCCCTTCTCTTAGTGCAGCCCATAACGCCGCTCTTTGTTGCATCTGTGTCTGCAACAGCACCCATCAACACCCACCCCCTCAATCTCATCGAAACGAAGCAGACACTCCCTCCCAAACCTGCAATGACAAAAGTACCCCACACTTTTTACCCTTGTCCGTCGCATCTATAATCTAAAAAGGCCAAAAAGTCATTTTAGTTGTTTCATCCAGGCCTTTAGGCCTCTGACTGGGCTGCCAAAAACACATTTTTAACCAACGATATTATATATACTAAGAGGATGAGGAGTAGGCTAAATTTCATAATGAGCTAGCATAAAATGGTTCAATTTGTCTTTGGCGAGATTCGAACCTTAAACTTTTCACTTACAAGTAAAAAGAATTATCACTAGGTTGTAGTACTAAATAGTCTCAAAAATACTTTTATGTTAGAGATAATTAGATCTAAATTCATTTACACACTTATTTTTTAACAAAGAATATTATCTACACTAAGGGTGCGTTTGTTGCACCGGACTATCTCGGACTGGATTAGCTTCAGGGACTAAGTTGGACTGGCTTAGACTAGACTAAGCTGGACTGATTTAGTGAAACGTTTAGTGCAGTGTCGGACTAAAAAGAAGGATAATAACAAACTACAATATTTTATATTTTTTAATTCATATCTAATAATATTATATTAATTAATTCTATCTTTTCTTCTTCTAATAATACTCTCCCTCTCTTTGGAAGCCTCCATCCTTTTCTTCCTCGTTCTCTCCGTCCCACACACTTTGTCCCTCTCTCCGTCCCTTTCCTCTCTTTTTTTTCTGATTAATTGCCAAAAAAAATTCTGCAAAACGAAGAATCGATTTCTCCTCCTCCGATGCTCTCAGCACTCCCAGTTTCCTCTTTTTCCTCTTTCCCTCTTAGAGCAAAAAGTACTGGTGCTCATCCCAGTCACCGTCGACGAAAGCTCATCCTCTCATAGCCAAGCAAAACAAACAAATCATACAATCAACAGAGCCCATGGCGCGATTTGGATTATGGAGGTGTTGGAATGACTAATGTACGGCTGATTGAGCGACTGGGTTTAAGAGGAACAACGATTTTGTAAATTTTTTTTTTCTGTTTTTTGTTTCGAATTCTGGGGTTGGATGTTTTGGATTTTTTAATGTGCGAGGCAGTGAGAAAGAAGGAAATGAGAGCGGCGAAGCAGGGAGAGACGATGCGCGGAGCAACTAAGAAGAGAAAGTTACAGAGGAAGCCGTGATTTACGAGGACGTGGCGGTGGTCCTGGGATGGTCCGATGAGGTTGTCGAGCAGGGTGAGCAGTCGAGCAAAGCGTTGAGGAGTCGAGCAGAGCAACGATCTTAGCAATCCGGTGGTAATTGGGGGGTCTCGCTAAGACTACCTAGCGAGCCCCGTAGTCCACACGAGTCCCTTTTAATCCCACTTAACTTAGTGCTAACACCTATCAAACATGGGACTGTAGTCCAGTCCAGTCCCTCCTAAGGAGGTGAAACAAACGCCCCCTAAAAGGATGGATGAGTAGTTGACCCTAACAATAATTAGCAATAGTGTGGTTCAAATTCGTCTTTGACGAGAATCTAACCTAAGAGTCATGATACTTTTAAACTTGTACTTTGTAATAAGACAAACCAAAAATTAGACTTCACTAACAAACCAAATATACAGATCAGGTTAATTCACACAATAACTCTATAAATTCAACATGAAAAACAAAAACCCGGACCAAACTTTGAAATTTGGCATTTCTAAGAAATCAAATCTTCAAGTTCATTCCAAATGGTAACATTCCAAGTCGCAGTCGGAATTAAAGACGATGGGCATTCAAAAGAAGAGAGAGGTGAGAGAAACTGTTTCTTATCAGTGGCACTTGGGGGCAAATGTCAACAACGGCCACTGATTTAGATAGGACCAGACACAACTGTAGTTTGCTAGAACTGGACCGAGGAAGAAAAGCACCCTTTATTTTATGGATGATGCTACATAGATTAAATTTATAGACAAAATTTAGAAGTTAAATGATGTTTTACCACGCGTTTATCAATATTTAAGTAATAATTCAATCATCAACTTCTATGTCATTTATTTTACAAAATTTTGTCAACAAATTTAATCTCTCTAGCACTACTCTTATTTTATGACAACTATTTTTGTTTAGAAATGTCCCCGTTATTGGAAAATTTAGTTTATTATTAATTTTGTTGATTTACTTGGATGACAAGAATTAGAATTTCTTTTCCATTAAATTTAGAATTTCTTGCCTGTTAGGGTTTGCTTTAGTTTTTTATTTTATTTATAGGAGTTTGTATTTGTTATTTTACAACAAGACATGACAATCTTCTTTTTCTTTCTTTTTTTCTATTCATGAAAATATATATGTAGTTGTTGTAGGCATAATTTACTGAATAATTATGAAGGCCATAGAGAGAGAGAGAGTGCGGCATAGAGAGAAGAAGATGAGAGATGTGTAATTGTGGGTGTATTCTATTCCACCCCATTGTGCCTTTATTTATAGTAGTAGAATAGGTAAAAACATTTCCCTTTAGGATTACAACATTTAATAGGTAATTTACTCCTAATAGGAATATAAGAGATATTCCAAGATATACTAGGATTTACAAAATCACATTCCTAATCTAATAGGACTGCAACACTCCCCATTGAGTGTGTAAATACTCAAGTAAATGGCGTATTAGGTCTTCAGTGATTAAGCAAAGTACAATTGATGAAGTCGTTGGCACAATGAGCAAATGCAAGTCTTATATCAACGGAAGAATGCATAAAAAGGTAAAACTCACAAAACCTCGCTATGGTAAAACCCAAGGTGGGAGAAAAACTCATAGTCTAAGAAGAAAAGTGAGAAGTTGCATTAAGTCAAAACTATACGTCTTTTGAATGTAAGTAGAATAACTCACAAGGGTATGATCAGCCCAGGACGGGTGCCTCGTCAAAACCTAGTTAGGTAGCAAAAACCCAGTGGGAAAAATGCTCCTAATCGTAGGGAAAAAGAGTACATTAAGATCAAGTGAGTATACTTCCGGATACTCCCCCTGAGTTTGACATAACTTCCAAATAGGAACTACAAACATTGCATATGAATAGTTAGGCATACCAATTCCTCGGACAAGCTTCTAGAAGGTTGACTTCGACAGTGACGTCGTGTAAAGGTCGGCAAGGTTGTTTGGGATCGGGTTGCATGACTTCAATCTCCTGATGCTTTGCTGATGTAGACGCAATATCTCTTGGCGTTGACTATGTTGATGTATCATGGCTTGGTCGGGTGGATACATGCAACATAATCTTCATGGATCGTCGTTGGGACTCAACGATGGATGAAAACAGCAAGTACTTCAAATATGCTCAATAAGAACTCCTAACCATGTCTCACTTGTGGCGTAGTGAAGTGAGGTGAGTCTTGGAACGATTTGAAGATTTCACAACTAAGGTCATATCGTAGACCTCCAAGATATTGCGATATCCCTAATGGTAAAGACATAACCATTTAGGGATTTTGCCTTGTGCGAGTTTGATAAGTAACCAACGTCAGCATAACAACAAGGCAAGCATCATTTCGAGGATCATGGGGGTTGGATCCGCTCGAGCTGTGTTGGGATTTGTCCATGTTGTGCCTCAGGGTATGTCTTTAATACCAATTCAGTGGTTACGTGTAGGCGCAGTGCTGCATCTTTACCAAGATTAACAGCGAATGAGATGTCCTATCTAAACACAATGAGCTAAGTACAACGAAGTGCAAAGTTGAACTTAGATATGGAATTTCGGATTCCATAACCTCTTCAAGGGTCTCATTTGCATATAACATATAGACGATCATAGGTATACTCAAAGGTAACACATTCAGGGTGTAGTTCTTCTGATAGACCAAAATACCGTCAGAACAACACTTAAACTTCAGGTCAAAGCATAAACAAGTATTCCCAAGATCCTTCATCTCAAATTCCATCTTCAGGTGTGAGGCAGTTTTCTCAAGCTCTTCCAGAGTCTTAGTGAGATGTATGTCAATGACATAAACTGCAACTCTAGTAATTTGGAATAAGACTTCATAGTTTAACACCCAAGGGCATAATTCATATCCCTGACTAATCAAATAATCACTTAGATGGGTATACCACATCCGTCGGATTGTAAGTGAACTCCTCAAACAAGTTAAGAGGGTGTTTTGTGGTTTTGGAACTATTTGAACCAGTCCATATAATTCTTCGGGAACTTACATGTCAATCTCTGTATCTATATCCTCATGGAGAAAACACTAACCACATTTCATAATGCTACTATCAATCACATGACGTTTTGAGAGAAACCTTGCGCCGTAAGGCTTTCATCATATTGCACTATTTCATTCATCTCATAACGCTTCCTTTCTCACTTGTAACATAACAGGGTTACCTTGGGTAGTGTAGGAACGACAGGTCTGAACACACTTTGGTAAGGAATTTGGCCTGGATTGTAACTTTAGTTTGTCACTTAATCAATGGAACATGGTTCGATATCGTCGTTTTTCATTTATGTCGGTAGCTACCATATAAGTAAAAACATCATTGATGATAATCTCATTTCAATTCCATTTAGCTCATCCAAACTAGTATATTGGACCAAGAACTTTTAAGTCTTAGGAGTAATCCGGATTAATCTTATGAGATGTAAATGATTTAAGACATCGATCAAGTATGGATTCATTGTTATGCCGTGTCTTCCTCTTCTAGGGAAGTGAATCCTACAAATCGAGTGATCTATCATGCTCCAGGCCAAGACAGATTGATTGGCTATCCGCTGGTGTACCGGACCATCCAACAGGGGTGGCACACCTTCCAGGGATGTTGACTTAACGTCCGTTAAGTACGTTTATCCTTGCAGGCATGTTTGCAGCTGGTATATGATCTCGTCACTTTAGCTAGATCAGAGGAATGCGTCTGGAGCAACATTCTGAAAGCCATAATTCATCGCACTTGCTTATCATACTTGTGCGGTATGGGGATCGAGATGAGACATAGTGGGCAACGTCCATGCAAATTCACGTCGTTTTACAAGAACGTTGACGTTCTTATCTCCCCCTAATGCCGGGAAGACTATATCATTAAAGTGACAACCCGCAAATGAACGGTAAAGAGATCGCGTGCAAAGGTTCAAAGAGAGCTAATGTGAAAGAGAATCATGATCGATAAAGGATACACATCCTTTGTTGAGGAACCATATTGGTACGTTGTGGCAGCGCAACTTAGCACATGGAATGCACACCCAAATGCGTAAATACGAAAATCATCAGGTTCGTACCCAATAACCAACTATAACGTCATATAGGTTGGGTGGCAATGGGCCTCAAGGCGGACCAACATAACTGCGTACAAGGATTGCATAGCCCTAGGCAGAAACCAAAAACTTGGTACGTTTACCAAAATTCGGGCGATCATTTAAATTGCGCTTTATGATCACTAGGCGAGGCTCTTTGGGGTGAACATGGGAATTCAATGTTTAATTATAAACCCAAAATACATGCAATACTTTATTGAAATCCGTCGATATAAACTCTCCGGCATTATCCAGTCTCCTGGACCTTAAGGGATAAATAGAGTGGTGAACCATTAATCGGCCAAGAGGTTTAACAGTAATGTGTGTGGACAAACATATGACCAGTTTGTCGATTCATCAACCAAAACCATAAGTATTTATATGGTTCGCATTTTGGTTGGATTAGTCCACATATATTCCCTTAAATCCACTATGAAAAAGGGTGATTTCATATCTTTGCGAGAAATTATATAGAAAATCAATTTCCCTAATGAGCACGCTTGGAAAAGTGTGCTTGTAGGCACAAGATCCTTACTTCGGGTAAGGAGATACGTCGTAGCATCATTGTTTAATCGAAGTGTCCCAAAAGGTCATGCCAAATCAAGTAAACTGCTTAATCACCAGGCTCTGGGCTGGCCACATGTGGTGTATTCCCAGTTGGGGAACAACTTATTGGTCCCAAATCAAAGTTTCAGGCTTATTTTTGAAGGTGGTGCAAAGATATTTCACTCTATTTTCTTCAGTGGTTTCATTTATGATCATTGTCATCTCGAATATCCTTAAAAACTCAACGACAGGGAGAATTTAAGGTCCTTTAAATGGTTATTCAGTACCATTCATACAACAAGGAGCGTGCCAATGCTCTTAATCAGGTTGGATAGACCTGAAGTCGTTGTTAGAAATGTGATTTAGGTGTAAAGTTAGTGTGCGCAGTACACATTCATCCAGACAACTAATTTTCCCACATTCCTACCTAATCACGTGTTTAATTGAATCGGTCACATGTATTAAGAAACATGATTCAATTAACTCATATTCGAGGACAATATCAATAAGATTATCCATAAGTAAAACATACGCCAAACGTGAATCCAAGAACATAAAAAAATGTTCACAAAGTAAAATGTTTACTAATGGGATTCGGCCAACAAGGCCATCCATGTCAAAATTCTGCTCTTCCAATGGTGTTTGGTGGGGCAAATTTAGTCTCATGTATTGACTACTAGAATGGTACTCCTTAACAACATTGGTATGGGCATAAACATGTGCATAACCAATGGTCTATTCCATCGAGACGGAAATATATTCTGCAGGGTTAAGGTTTGGGAATACTTTCCCTTATTCTTGAAGTTTTAGGTCTTAGGTACCAAGGATCATGCTTCGGGCATGATGCCACACCTTGGCAAGCCTTGATTCTATCATAAGTTGTAAAAACAAACTCGAAATTGGATTGTGAGAGAATATGCCACTCGGTGTATCCCTGCCGAAGCAGTGCATCACCATTTGATAGGCTTTGACCAAACTGGGTTGAGCTATTCGGTAGACTCTGGCCGAACTGGGTCCATACCTTTCTTTCACGTTTGTGGTAGTAATCAGATTCGAGAATTTGGTAAACTTCCGCTATCTACACTGCTACTTCACGGGCGAGTTAGAAACAAGGAAGGACGAGAAAAGTATTCTCCAATCAAAATTCGATTGGATTTATAAACTTCAGAATTGTACTCATGCATGGACGTAATCATGGTGTGCTTCAGGCAATGTTTTTCATGATTAGATAGTCCGTAGAAGCAAGCTAAAGGCCATGGAATCCTTGATCAGGAGGTATTTCCATTTGTAATGCTTTGAGCATAAGTCTTCGAATGAAGATGATGGCGAAGGCTTATTTAGCTCTTCCATGCCATTATTGGCTTCAATGGTTTCTCAGCTTCTTGATAGTCAAGTGGAGATTCACGTCTTGTACTCCACATAAAGTTATTTCTATTAGAAACGTCCAAAATAAGGGAAATCGAACTTGTGACGGTTCGACAATCCACTGAATTGGAGGGAACAAGATTGTGATTGATGTTATGAGAATGAATCATCCATAAGCATTGAAGTTAGAACATTCGAGTTCTAAGACATGGGTTTCATAAAAAACGTCGGGATTTCATGGGTGTATTGTTTTATGAAAACTTCGGGTTTCAAAGGCACTAAATTTGAAACTACTGGTTCAATTTATTTTATGAACATTTAGTTCATAAAAGAGAGGTTCCTGCAAGAACACAGAATGCAATATACAACTAAGTGTAGTGGATTTGGGTTGCTTTAGGAACTCAAGTGTGAGTGCTTCGGGACTACGAAAGTATGTCAACGGTTCAAAGTATAAAAATAAAATATTGAATCGTTAACGTCCAAAAGTGATCTTCAGATCAATAATTTTGGATTCATTATCAGATTAATGGATTGTAGGTCACTTTTAATTAATTAAATAAATCGGGCCATACATGGTCGATTGTAGAAGCAAAATAATATTAACATACGAGTTAAAATTATTTAGAATGCTAAAATAATAGCATTGGGTGGAAAAATTGCCCCAAAAAAAATTAATTGGGCACGGGTTAGGTGCCTTGAGTAAAAAGCATGGCCTGGAATGGCCTC
The DNA here is from genome assembly GCF_916048215.2 of Malus sylvestris. NCBI lineage: Eukaryota > Viridiplantae > Streptophyta > Magnoliopsida > Rosales > Rosaceae > Malus > Malus sylvestris. Next base: position 26,303,407 of record NC_062266.1, read on the forward strand.
GGGTGTGAACTTCAGGTTACGGGGTGAGGGAGCCGCAACTGGGTTTCAATTTTTGAACCAAGGGAGGGCACGGGACAAGGCCCAGCATGAGCTGGCCTTGGGTTTGGCGCGAGGAAACCCAGCCACAATGGGTTGGCTGTCATGCAAGGCCCAGCAAGCTATGCGGCTTGTGGCATGCTGGTGAAAGGACTCAGCCAAACGGGGCTGGTTTCAGCGTTTTGGGCTCGAGGCTTCAAGCCCTGTCGAGGTGAAGTCTAGGCCGTGGCCTGGTTGCTATGTCCATAGTGATGGTGCGGTGGTGTGTCGCACCATATCCCATTCCCTTTTCTTTCAAAAATTCCTTAGGGTTTAGGAAACCCTAAAATTGCTTCTAATTTAATTTTATACATTGACTCACATATTCCACGTAACAATTTAATTGTGCGATGCATGAAACAAATATATATTGACAAATATATGAACATATACAATATATATATCGGAAGGAAAATATAAACATAGGGGGGTTCATGCATCATGGGGAATGTTTTCATGCTTCATGGTCGTTTCAAATATCTTACTTTATTTTAAGCGTACCTGATTAGCAGAAAACAACAAAAGCCTTTGAATTTGTTGAAGATCTTTCTCGAAAAGCCGGAATTGCATCTCCAATGCGTTGTATCACGTTCAACACAGAAAATTAAATTGAATCAATAGCATGTAGAGCAATTCAAAATAATAAATTAATCATAAAAAGAATAATTAAAACGTAATACTCCATGATTGAAGATAGAACTCTCTTTAGTGCAGCGTCATGAGCATGCTGATAACGTGTTGTAGGCATAATTTACTGAACAATTATGGAGGCCATAAAGAGAGGGAGAGAGTGCGGCATAGAGAGAAGAAGATGAGAGATGTGTAATTGTGGGTGTGTTCTATTCCACCCCACTGTGCCTTTATTTATAGTAGTAGGATAGGTAAAAAAATTTCCCTTTAAGATTACAACATTTAATAGGTAATCTACTCCTAATAGGAATATAAGAGATATTTCAAGATATATTAGGATTTACACAATCACATTCCTAATCTAATAGGACTGCAACAGTAGTCAGTTTTTTATGCTACTATGGTTCTCAATTTGGTATATATATGAAATTAAAACGGCTGAATTGATATTCTCAATATCTTAATTAATGGTTGACAAGTTTATTATTGATGATAAATAGATTTTGAGTGTTGGTAATCAATGTATGTTATCCAGGTGGTAATGCTCATTTTCTTTTCAAATATGAGGGACTTGAGTTTGTTGACTACAAGAAGGATGTTTATCATGAACCTTTTTGTCATATTGCAATATGTGCTACGAGTTATTCGCATCTACTTCTCATGTAATCAGTATATATGGATTATTAGAGAGACCGAGCAGATTTCCGTTTGGACTAAAGCTACACTGAATTTCTTCATGTACATCATTGCCAGTCATGTAAGTCTCAATATATCCTAACTCCTTTAAGTTTTCTTATTAAAGTTTGCTTAAAAGTCAACATTTAATGAATTAAAAATTTACTTGGTGTCTCATTGTTTGATAAAAACTTATTACAAACATTTTTTATTTGACCCAATCAAAAGATGTCACGTGTTTAATGCAATTGGCCTTTTATCACATTTGTGGAAAGGAGTTGAAGCCTTGTATGATAGCGTGGGTTCAAACTCTGTCTATGACTAATCTAACATCTATTTTAACAAAATCTATCGTTTGAATAAATAAATAACATGTCTAATTGTCTATTTTTTTTTAAAAAAAAGACAATAAAACATGTGTTAAAATATCATTGGGCCAAAACCAAAAAGTGAGTATACAGAGTATTCACTAGTGAGTACCTAAGTATTATCCTATATATTTTTTAAAATCTTTTCTTGAGTCTAATCTAATTAATTGATTAACTTGTTGATCATTTAGGCATTCGGAGCTTTATGGTACTTTTTTGCCATTCAACGAATGATGGATTGTTGGCATTCTGCATGTCGAGAAGAAGATGGATGTGTCAGAAGTAGTTTTGGTTGTGATGACAATCACATATTTAGAAACATCACAAATCTAAATGATTTATGCCCTATAAATCCGTCAGACCCAAAGAAGTTCGATCTTGGCATTTTTACTAGTGTTCTTGAATCCGGCATAACGGGATCAACCAATTATTTTCAAAAGTTCTCAAACTGTTTTTGGTGGGGCTTACGAAATTTGAGGTTGGTACATTTCTCCCTTGTTTGTTTAGGCATGTGTTCTTAAGTATTAATTCTTTGGGGCTCGGATCTCCATGAAACGACTTCAGTTACTATATATTACCATGTTTCTTTGTCTTCCGGAAATTCCCATGCTAGAAAAACGGTTGTAGACTTTCGTGCTTGGAATAAATTAAAAATTAGATTATAACTTCATTTAATTTTTGCAGTTCCCTCGGTTCAAACCTTGAGCCCAGTATAGATGGATGGGAAAACCTCTTTGCGGCTTCTATTTCTATAATTGGTTTGCTCCTGTTCATATATCTCATTGGAAATATCCAGGTTTGTGCTGAATCTTTAATGCTTAAATTTTGTCTTCTTTCCTAAATAGATATATCGTTGGCTTGTTTTACTTTTAATTAGGAATGATAAATAACTAACTGTTAATTAATCACATAAACGGCGAGCTGTGAAGACTTTTATCTCCAAAAAAGTAGAATGAACTGACAACCTATTTGTTGGTTTGGTTGCTGTTGATAGATGTATTTGCAATTTGAAGCTGCAAAAACAAATGCAAGAATAGAGAAGAGGTTGCTAGAGAAACGAAAGATGGTACAGCTTTGTCCCAAAATAATGTCGTGGTTATCTGAAAATTGCATTCCGTCAACGTCTCATTGGCATCGGAGGATGAAAATGTATGTCAAGGAAAAGGTACGAGAAGCAGTTGAAGAGAATGTGCCTGTTAATTTGGAGTACATTATCCAGAGTCTTCCCCCTGAGTTTCAAAGGCGTATAAAAAATTATCCTTTGACTAAGCTCAATCAAGTAAGTTCCTCAATCCAAGCCTTCGACTTTAGTTTAAACAATAGCTTTGCCATATATGACAAGACTTAGTTTAATGGGAGATGCAAATGTTTTAAAATGGCCATTTTAAATTTTGGTTGGCGAGAAAACTCTACTGAACAAATTGTAAAATAGGCATTTTGGCTGAAAAATGTAAATATGCAATTTTACATCTTTTTTATGTCTTTTTACATTTTTTAGAGGTGAACATTGCCACTCAAAAAGATGAAATTAAATTAGATCACAAATTTACATCTATGTCATTGGAATATGACTACTATTATAATTTTCGAGAATGTAAATGTGATATTTACATCTCAAATTTGCATCTCTCTATTGAAGATGCTTTCGCAAACTTTTAGGGTTTTTATAATTCATTTTAGTTTTTAATTTTCATTATTATTTGGTACTCAATTTTTAAAAAAAGTGAAAACTAAAAACTAAAACTAAGCCAAAATTTGAAAATTGCAAAAATTTAGTTAAGTTTGATCCACACCTATATAGGCTATATAATAATATTGATACAATCTTAATTATTATATGTAGTTTGAAGAAATAAATCATATGGTAAATCTTATTTACTTTTGTTAATATTAAGAAGTAAAATCTCATTTCTTATTTACACTCACTGCACATTGAAATGCATCTTATGTACTAATCACAGGAGTTTAGATGGCTGGATGAAAGGGTGTTGCAAGAAATCTGTCAGCATCTTAAGCCAAAGAAATTTAAGAAGAATGATATCATTATTGAACTGGATAAAACACTCAAAATGATGGTCTTCATTGTGGATGGACTTGTACACATTGAAAATTCAGATGGCATTTGTAATGATCAGCCACGAGTTGCAGGAGAATTATGTGGAGAAGCTCTTGTTGAAAGTATATTTCGAGATCAGCGTCACACAAGTTTGTTAGCTTTGCAGTCAGCTAAGGCGATTCGTGATGTTGAAGCCCTTGTTATCGTGGCTGAAGACTTGGAGAGTATATACTCTAGATTTATTCATATTGGTTTTCGTGCACGTTAGGTCAGGAGGAATGATTAAAATATATAAAGCTCTTCCAGAGTCTTAGTGAGATGTATGTCAATGACATAAACTGCAACTCTAGCAATTTGGAATAAGACTTCATAGTTTAACACACAAGGGTATAATTAATATCCTTGACTGATCAAATAATCACTTAGACGGGTATACCACATCCGTCGGATTGTAAGTGAACTCCTCAAACAAGTTAAGAGGGTGTTCTGTGGTTTTGGAACTATTTGAACCAGTCCATGTAATTTTTCGGGAACTTACATGTCAATCTTCGTATCTATATCCCCATGGAGAAAACACTAACCACATTTCATAATGTTACTATCAATCACAAAAAGTTTTGAGAGAAACCTTGCGCCGTAAGGCTTGCATCATATTGCACTATTTCATTCATCTTATAAAGCTTCTTTTCCCACTTGTAACATTACAGAGTTACCTTGGGTAGTGTAGAAACGACAGGTCCGCACACACTTTGGTAAGGAATTTGACCTGAATTGTAACTTTAGTTTGTCACTTAATCAACAAAACATGGTTTGATATCGTCGCTTTTCATTTATGTTAGTAGCTACCATATAAGTGAAAACATCATCGATGATAATCTCATTTCAATTCCATTTAGCTCATCCAAACTAGTATATTGGACCAAGAACTTTTAAGTCTTGGGAGTAATTCGGATTAATCTTATGAGATGGAAATGATTTGAGACAGCGATCAAGTATGGATTCATTGTTGTGCCGTGTCTTCCTCTTTTAGGGAAGTGAATCCTATGAACCGAGTGATCTATCATGCTCCAGGCCAAGACAGATTGATTGGCTATCCGCTGGTATACCGGACCGTCCAACAGGGGCGGCACACCTTCCAGGGATGTTGACTCGACATCCGTTAAGTACGTTTATCCTTGCAGGCATGTTTGCAGCTGGTATATAATCTCGTCACTTTAGCTAGATCAGAGGAATGCGTCTGAAGCAACATTCTGAAAGCTAGAATTCATCGCACTTGCTTATCATACTTGTGCGGTATAGGGATCGAGATGAGACATAGTGGGCAACGTCCACGTAAATTCACGTCGTTCTACAAGAACGTTGACGTTCTTATCTCCCCCTAACAGCGGGAAGACTATCTTATTAAAGTGACAACCCACAAATAAGCGGTAAAGAGATCGGGTGCAAGGCTCAAAGAGAGCTAATGTGAAAGAAAATCATGATCGATAATGATACACATCCTTTGTTGAGGACCCATATTGGTACGCTGCGGCAGCGAAACTTAGCACATGGAATGGTCACCCAAATGCGTAAATACGAAAATTGTCAGGTTCGTACCCAGTAACCAACTATAATGTCATATAGGTTGGGTGGAAATAGGCCTCAAGGCGGACCAACATAACTGCGTACAAGGATTGCATAGCCCTAGGCAGAAACCAAAAACTTGGTACGTTTACCAAAATTCGGGCGATCATTTAAATTGCGCTTTATGATCACTAGGCGAGGCTCTTTGGGGTGAACATGAGAATTCAATGTTCAATTATAAACCCAAAATACATGCAATACTTTATCAAAAACCGTCGATATAAACTCTCAGGCATTATCTAGTCTCCCGGACCTTAAGGGATAAGTAAGGTGGTGAACCCTTAATCGGCCAAGAGGTTTAGCAGTAATGTGTGTGGACAGACATATGACCAGTTTGTCGATTCATCAACCAAAACCATAAGTATTTATATGGTCCGCATTTTGGTTGGATTAATCCACATATATTCCCTTGAATCCACTATGAAAAAGGGTGATTTCGTATCTTTACGAGAAATAATATAGAAAATCAATTTCCCTAATGAGCACGTTTGGAAAAGTGTGCTTGTAGGCACAAGATCTTTACTTCGGGTAAGGAGATACGTCGTAGCATCATTGTTTGACCTAATTGTCCCAAAAGGTTGTGCCAAAGCAAGTAAACTGCTTAATCACCAGGCTCTAGGCCGGCCACATGTGGTGTATTCCCAGTTGGGGGACAACCTATTGGCCCCAAATCAAAGTTTCAGGCTCATTTTTGGAGGTGGTGCAAAGATATTTCACTCTATTTTCTTCAGTGGTTTCATTTATGATCATTGTCATCTCGAATATCCTTAAAAACTCAACAACGGGGAGAATTTAAGGTCCTTTAAATGGTGATTCCGTACCATTCATACAACGAGGAGTGTGCCAATGCTCTTAATCAGGTTGGATAGACCTGAAGTCGTTGTTAGAAATGTGATTTAGGTGTAAAGTTAGTGTGCGTAGTACGCATTCATCCAGACAACTAACTTTCCCACATTCCTACCTAATCACGTGTTTAATTGAATCGGTCACATGTATTAAGAAACATGATTCAATTAGCTCATAGTCGAGGACAATATCAATAAGATTATCCATAAGTAAAACATATGTCAAACGTGAATCCAAGAACATGGAAAAATGTTCACAAAGTAAAAGGTTTACTAATGGGATTCAGCCAACAAGGTCATCCATGTCAAAATTATGCTCTTCCAATGGTGTTTGGTGGGGCAAATTTAGTCTTACGTATTGACTACTAGAATGGTACTCTTTAACAACATTGGTAGGGGCACGAACATGTGCATAACCAATGGTCTATTCCATCGAGACGGAAATAGATTATGTAGGGTTAAGGTTCGGGAATATTTTCCTTTATTCTCTAAGTTTTAGGTCTTAGGTACCAAGGATCATGCTTCAAGCATGATACCACACCTTGGCATGCCTTGATTCTACCATATGTTGTAAAAACAAACTCGAAATTGGATTGTGAGAGAATATGCCATTCAGTGTATCCCTGCCAAAGCAGTGGATCACCATTCGATAGGCTTTGACCAAACTGGGTTGAGCTATTCGGTAGACTCTGGCCAAACTGGGTCCATACCTTTCTTTCGCGTTTGTGGTAGTAATCAGATTCGAGAATTTGGTAAACTTCCGCTATCTATACTGCTGCTTCAGGGGCGAGTTAGAAACAAGGAAGGACGAGAAAAGTATTCTCCAGTCAAAATTCGATTGGATTTATAAACTTCAGAATTGTACTCATTCATGGACGTAATCATGGTGTGCTTCAGGCAATGTTTTTCATGATTAGACAGTCCGTAGAAGCAAGCCAAAGGCCATGGAATCCTCAATCGGGAGGTATTTTCATTTGTAATGCTTTGAGCATAAGTCTTCGAATAAAGATGATGGCGGAGGCTTATTTAGCTCTTCCATGCCATTGTTGGCTTCAATGGTTTCTCAGCTTCTTGATAGTCAAGTGGAGATTCACATCATGTACCCCATATAAAGTGGTTTCTATTAGAAACGTCCAAAATAAGGGAAATCAAACTTGTGACAGTTCGACAATCCACTGAATTTGAGGGAACAAGATTGTGATTGATGCTACGAGAATGAATTATCCATAAGCATCAAAGTTAGAACATTCGAGTTCTAAGACATGGTTTTCATGAAAAACGTCGGGTTTTCATGGGTGTATTGTTTTATGAAAACTTCGGGCTTCAAAGGCACTAAATTTGAAATTACAAGTTCAATTTAGTTTATGAACATTTAGTTCATAAAAGAGAGGTTCCTGCAAGAACACCGAATGCAATATACAACTATGTGTAGTGGATTTGGGTTGCTTTATGAACTTAAGTGTGAGTGCTTCGGGACTACGAAAGTATGTCAACGGTTCAAAGTATAAAAATAAATTATTGAATCGTTAATGTTCAAAAGTGATCTTCAAATCAATAATTTTGGATTCATTATCAAATTAATGGATTGTAGGTCACTTTTAATTAATTCAATAAATCGGGCCATACATGGTCGATTGTAGAAGCAAAATAATATTAACATACGAGTTAACATTATTTAGAATGCTAAAACAATAGCTTTGGGTGGAAAAATTGCCCAAAAAATAAATTGGGCATGGGTTAGGTGCCTTGAGTAAAAAGCATGGCCCGGAAGGGCCTCGGGTGTGAACAGGGTGAGGGAGAAACCCCAGCTACAGCTGGGTTTCAATTTTTGAACCAAGGGAGGGCACGGAACAAGGCCCAGCATGAGCTGGCCTTGGGTTTGGCGCGAGGAAACCTAGCTACAATGGGCTAGCTATCATGCAAAGCCCAACAAGCTATGCGGCTTGCGACATACGGGTGAGAGGGCTCGGCCAAACGGGGCTGGTTTCAGCGTTTTGGGCTCGGGGCTTCAAGCCCTGTCAAGGTGAAGTCTAGGTCGTGGCCTGGTTGCAGTGTCCATAATGATAGTGTGGTGGTGTGCTGCACCATATCCCATTCCCCTTTCTTTCAAAAATCCCTTAGGGTTTAGGAAAATCTAAAATTGCTTCTAATTTAATTTTATACATTGACTCACATATTCCAAATAACAATTTAATTGTGCGATGCATGAAACAAATATATATATATATATATATATATATATATATATATATATATATATATATATATATTGATAAATGTATGAACATAGACAATATATATATCGGAAGGAAAATATAAACATAGGGGGTTCATGCATCATGGGGAATGTTTTCATGCTTCATGGTCGTTTCAAATATCTTACTTTATTTTAAGCGTAACTGATTGGCAGAAAACAACAAAAGTCTTTGAATTTGTTGAAGATCCTTTTCGGAAAGCCGAAATTGCATCTCCAATGCGTTGTATCACGTTCAACATAGAAAATTAAATTGAATCAATAGCATGTAGATCAATTCAAAATAATAAATTAATCATAAAAAGAATAATTAAAACATAATACTCCATGATTGAAGATAGAACTCTCTTTAGTGCAGCGTCATGAGCGTGCTGATAACGTGTTGTAGGCATAATTTATTGAACAATTATGGAGGCCATAGAGAGAGGGAGAGAGTGCGGCGTAGAAAGAAGAAGATGAGAGATGTGTAATTGTGGGTGTGTTCTATTTCACCCCATTGTGCCTTTATTTATAGTGGTAGGATAGGTAAAAACCCTTCCCTTTAGGATTTCAACATTTAATAGGTAATCTACTCCTAATAAGAATATAAGAGATATTTCAAGATATAATAGGATTTACACAATCACATTCTTAATCTAATAGGACTGCAACAGTAGTCAGTTTTTTATGCTACTATGGTTCTCATCTTGGTATATATATGAAATTAAAACGGCTGAATTGATATTCTCAATATCTTAATTATTGGTTGACAAGTTTATTATTGATGATAAATAGATTTTGAGTGTTGGTAATCAATGTATGTTATCCAGATGGTAATTCTCATTTTCTTTTCAAATATGAGGGACTTGAGTTCGTTGACTACAAGAAGGATGTTTATCATGAACCTTTTTGTCATATTGCAATATGTGCCACGAGTTCTTCGCATCTACTTCTCATGTAATCAATATAAATGGATTATTAGAGAGACGGAGCAGATTTCCGTATGGACTAAAGCTACACTGAATTTCTTCATGTACATCATTGCCAGTCATGTAAGTCTCAATATATCCTAACTCCTTTTTTTCTTATTAAAGTTTGCTTAAAAGTCAACATTTGATGGATTAAAAATTTACTTGGTGTCTCATTGTTTGATAAAAACTTATTACAAATATTTTTTATTTGACCTAATCAAAAGATGTCACGTGTTTAATGCAAGTGGCCTTTTATCACATTGGTGGAAATGAGTTGAAGCCTTGTATGACAGCGTGGGTTCAAACCCCGTCTATGACTAATCTAATATCTATTTTAACAAAATCTATTGTTTGACAAAATAAATAAATAAATAACATGTCTATTTGTCTATTTTTTTATAAAAATAAAGACAATAAAACATGTGTTAAAATATCATTGGGCCAAAACCAAAATAGTGAGTATACAAAGTATTCATTAGTGAGTACCTAAGTATTATCCTATATATTTTTTAAGTCTTTTCTTGAGTCTAATCTAATTAATTGATTAACTTGTTGATCATTTAGGCATTCGGAGCCTTATGGTACTTTTTTGCCATTCAACGAATGATGGATTGTTGGCATTCTGCATGTTGAAAAGAAGATGGATGTGACAGTAGTAGTTTTGGTTGTCATGACCATCACACATTTAGAAACATCACAAATCTAAATTATTTATGCCCTATAAATCCTTCAGACCCAAAGAAGTTCGATCTTGGCATTTTTACTAGTGTTCTTGAATCCAGCATAACGGGATCAACCGATTATTTTCAAAAGTTCTCAAACTGTTTTTGGTGGGGCTTACGAAATTTGAGGTTGGTCCATTTCTCCCTTGTTTGTTTAGGCGTGCGTGTGTGTGTGTCCCTTGTTTGTTTATGTTAAATGATATACCACATCAGCAATCCACATCAGCAAGGTTGTTGTCCATATCAGTTAATCTGTCAGTTAGATAATTAGTTGGGATTGTAGGAAGATATAAGGTGGTTATGGGTTTGTTAGAATATGAGCATGTATAAATAGAAAGGCTCTCTCTAAGACTTGTATTGAATACATTCTGAAATATACAAATCATCATTCATTCTCTCTTTCTCTCTTTCTCTCTTTCTGCTTCTTTACGACTTGAGATTGTTATGTTCTTCTTCTTCGATTCATAGTGTAGTGTTAATATGGTATCATCGCCATGGGTGATTGTTTGGTTTCCGTTGTAGTATCTCTGGAAGATTGTTGATCTATGAAGAGTGTTGGTCTCTTGGGCAAGGTTTATATGCTTCTATATGGAGGTTTCTTGGGTCAGGAAAAGCAGTGCACGCCAGGTGTTTGATGTTTTGTCTCAGTGAGTTTTCTGTTTGTTATCTTCATTGCTTTACAAGGCCGATAGCCAATTGAATGTTTACATAGGCCGATTGCCATTTTCTTCCTGCTTTGTACTCTCTCCTTAAAGGCCGATTGCCGGAGTTAGTATAGTTTGTAGTAGTCTGATATATTTCCTCTGTTAAAGGCTGATTGCCAAAGAGGATTGCTTGAATTGAAGTTTGTAGTAATCAGATATATCTCCTCTGATAAAGGCCGATTGCCAACGAGGGTTGCTTGACTTGATCTTGTTTTGTTCATCATATACAAAATCTTGGTTGAGAAATTCTTGAAATCTTGATTGTCACTATGTCTGCAAATACCATAGAATCTGTGAAGATCGAAAATCTTTTGGGCATGCTCACTGTGAAGTTGCAAGATGATAATTTTGTTAAGTGGAATTTTCAGTTTCAGTCTGTTTTGCGTGGGTATGACTTACTGGATTTCTTTACTGGTGATAATCCATGTCCACCTAAATATATCATACATACTGAAAATGGTGTGACAAAAGAGATCACTACTACTTATAAGAATTGGGTTAAACAGGATATGGCTTTACTCAGTTTGCTTATTGCCACTTTATCTGATGATGCAATGGAGCATGTTATTGGCTGTAAAACATCACAGGAAGCATGGAGTGCTTTACAAGATCGTTATGCATTTGTGTCAGTTTCAAGAATAAATCAATTAAAGACTGAGTTTCATACTGCACAGAAAGGAGGGGACTCGATTGATAATTTTTTGTTGAAATTAAAGGCTATAAGAGATCAATTAATTTCTGTTGGAGAAAGAGTTTCTGAAAATGATCTGGTTATTGCTGTTTTAACTGGATTACCACAGGAGTTTGATATGATTAGAACTGTGATTTTGGCAAGGGAGACACCAATCTCTTTGAAAGATTTTCGTGCACAGCTTCTTAGTGCTGAACTGACCATCGAATCCAGAGTTTCAGCTCTTACAGGTTCAATGGCAGCAATGTATATGAATGGGGATAATGGTAAAGGACATCCTGGTTCCTATCAAGCAAATGGTACTTATCATGGTGAAAGCTCTACTATGGGGGCTAGTGGTTATCAAGGAGGTGAAAGTTCCAACATAGGGGCTACTGACTATCAAAGAGGATATGGGTTTACTGGCAGTAATCAAAGGATTTTTCCTTCTCAGAATAGAGGGTCATTCAATTCTAACAGGAACTCTTATGCAAATAATGCTTCAAAACCTTACTTTGGCAACAAGAATAAGGGGTCGAATAGCACATTTTCTGATCCAGGCAGAAATTCTCAGTCAAGTTTTAATGGTCAGTCATCTAATGGTGGATCAAAGGGTAGTTCAAATTGGCAGAATTGGAATGGGAATACTACTTATAGATCATCAATCACTCCTGAATGTCAAATATGCTCACGGAGAGGTCACACTGCACCTAATTGTCATTTCAGAAGTACTACTACTGCCAACCAGTATCCAATCTTGGTGTGTCAGATTTGTGGAAAGAAGGGTCATACGGCATTAGAGTGTTTTCACAGGAACAATTATGCATATCAAGGGGCTCCACCACCTCCATCACTCACTGCATTATCTGCACAAGGTCCATCTAGTTTCTCTCCAACATCAAGTGAGTCTCAACCACATGGGTTTTCTGCTGCTGATACATGGGTGCTCGATACTGGAGCTACTCACCATATGACTGAAAATCTCAATAATTTGACCCAAGCTACTGCATACAATGGAGATGAAAAGATAATCATTGGAAATGGTCAAGGTTTGGATGTGAAGCATATTGGTTCTACTAACCTTTTTACTCCGGACCATTGTTTATTCCTCAAAAATGTTTTACATGTCCCATATATTACTGTGAATCTTTTATCAGTAAAGCAATTATGTCATGATAATGACTGCTGGTTTATATGTGATGATACTGTGTTTTTTCATACAGGACAAGGCAACCAATGTGGTACTCTACCAAGGAATGAGTGATGGGGAACTCTTTACAATACCTGTGACAGTGTTTTCAAGATCTTGCTCTGTGAATAAATGAACACAAGGTGTAAAGGCTGGTTTTGTGGGAAAGATGATCAAGACTGCAATTTGGCATAAGAGGCTGGGCCACCCTTCTGAAGAAATATTGACAGCAATGTTGAAAGCAGCAAAAGTACCAGTTAGTATAGATTATTCTCAGACGTTATGTACTTCCTGCATTTCCAGTCAAATATGTAGACAATCTTTTCCTGTAAAACAAAGTAGTGTTACTTTTATGTTTGAAAGAGTACATTCGGATGTATGGGGGCCTTCTCCAAAAGTATCAATTGAAGGATAAAGATATTACATCAGTTTTATTGATGAGTATTCACGATTCTTGTGGATATTTCCTTTAGTTAATAAATCTGAAGCAGTTTCTGCATTTATCAAGTTCCATGCTTTTGTCTCCAATCAATTCAACACTCACATTAAATGTTTGCAAACTGATGGAGGATGAGAGTATATGAGTAAAGTGTTTGTTGCTTTTCTGGAATCAAAAGGGATTGTTCATCGAATATCATGTCAATACACTCCTCAACAGAATGGCATTTCTGAGAGGAAACATAGACATTTGGTAGAAACAGCATTGACTTTAATGTCTGAAGCAAATTTGTCTCCATCTTTCTGGTATCATGCTTGTTCATATGCATCCTTTTTAATCAATAGAATGCCAAACAAAGTGTTACAAATGAAGTCTCCATATCAACTGTTGTTTGATAAGGTTACTGATATTCAAAGCTTAAAAGTCTTTGGAACTGCAGTATATCCATTTCTTAGACCTTATAATGCCAATAAGCTGCAAGCAAGGTCTGCTCAATGTGTTTTCCTTGGTTATGCTTTGGGATATAGGGGAGTTGTATGCTACAATGTTGAAACAAGGAAGATGATTTTATCAAGGCATGTAATTCATGATGAATCAGTCTTTCCATATAAGATCTTGCACAGTACTAAGGTCAGTGACAGTTCAAAGACTTCGGGTACACCTCAGATGCCTATTGTAGTTCAGATTCCTATTGAGACTGTTATAGAGGGTCAAAATATTCATAGGGCAAATAATGGTGAGGTTGTCCATGATATGTCCCTCTCTATATCAGATCATAGTGCTCATTCTGCTGACAGATCAAGTTCCTTGAATGAAGTATCAGGTTCAGAATCCTTATCACTGTCACAAGGTATCTCATCAACTCCAGATTCCTCTCTCATCACTCCTAGCTCTATTGGTGTACCACAAATGTTGCCCGTCCACAATGATACACAGCTTGAGGTAATTTTACCTTTTTCATCTCATATATCTTCTAATCTTGGTGAATCCAATAATGCTTCTGTTCATCCAATGGTCACTAGGTTGAAGAGTGGTACAATACCACAGAAGAGTTGTAAGGGCTATTTAGCTACATTTCCTGAACTTCAATCACTCCAATTAGCTGAAGACACTTACTTTGGTGGAGGTTTTTCCTTTTTGGTTGTTAATAGTGATGCTGCTGAACCATCAACTTTCAGAAAAGCTGCTACAATGCCACGATGGCAGCGTGCAATGCAAGACGAGTATGACTCTCTTAGGGCTCAAGGCACTTGGGAATTAGTACCACCACCTAGTGATAGGACTATTATTGGCAGCAAATGGGTCTACAAAATAAAAAAGAATCCAGATGGCACAGTTTCAAGGTACAAAGCACGGTTGGTGGCACAAGGTTTTTCCCAAGAGCAAGGTGTTGATTATTTAGAAACCTTTAGTCCAGTTGTGAGACATACCACAGTTCGAATTGTCCTAGCATTGGCTACTATTAACCATTGGGACTTACGACAGCTTGATATCAAAAATGCATTCCTGCATGGTGAATTGCAAGAAGATATATACATGAAACAACCGCAGGGATTTGTGGATGTAACTAAGCCAACACATGTCTGCAAACTGATTAAATCTCTCTATAGGCTTAAACAGGCTCCAAGAGCTTGGAACTCTAAGTTTACAAGCTATCTACCTGCAATGGGATTTAAAGCTTCAACATCCGATTCCAGTTTATTTGTCAAACAGTGTGAAAACGACATGGTCATTCTACTTCTCTATGTAGATGACATTATTATTACTGGTTCCAATTCCAGTAAAGTTCAAAGGATAATCACAGAACTGTCTGAGATATTTGAGCTTAAAGATATGGGCAGATTGACATATTTTCTTGGTTTGCAGATCACTTATAAATCCAATGGAGATATTGGGGTTAATCAGTCTAAGTATGTCAAAGATCTTCTTCACAAAGCCGGTATGGACTCCTGTAAACCAGCATCAACACCATGCAAACCTCATACTCCTTTGCTTCTCAATGAAGGAGATCCTTTATCAGATCCTACTTTATATCGAAGTATTGTTGGATCACTGCAATATCTAACCTTCACAAGGCCAGATATTGCATATGCAGTAAACACTGTATGTCAATTCATGGCTAAACCAACTGAGGTTCATTTTGGGGCAGTTAAAAGGATATTATGGTTTTTGAAAGGCACTATGCATCATGGAATCACATTCTCAGCTCATACAGAAGTGGGGATTCATGCATTCAGTGATGCAGATTGGGCTGCGGATTTAAATACCAGAAGATATGTTACTGGATATGTAGTCTATATTGGATGCAATCCAGTTTCTTGGCAATCGAAGAAACAGGATTCTGTGTCACGAAGTTCTACCGAAGCTGAATATAAGGCCTTGGCTCATACCGCTGCTGATATAGCATGGATCAGAAGTGTGCTCAAAGATATGGCTGTCATATTAAATTCTTCTCCTGTGATCTATTGTGACAACAAATCGGCTATTGCTATAAGTGCAAATCCAGTGTTTCACTCCAGGATTAAGCACTTAGACACCGATTACCACTTTGTAAGGGAGAAAGTTCAACAAGGAGATCTCCAAGTTCAATACTTGTCTACTGAAGACCAAACTGCTGATATTCTGACAAAGGGGTTGCACAATCCATTATTTCTCAAGCATTCTTTCAATCTCAAACTAGGAAACCCAGTTGAGATTGAGGGGGGATGTTGAATGATATACCACATCAGCAATCCACATCAGCAAGGTTGTTGTCCATATCAGTTAATCTGTCAGTTAGATAGTTAGTTGGGTTGTAGGAAGATATAAGGTGGTTATGGGTTTGTTAGAATATGAGCATGTATAAATAGAAAGGCTCTCTCTAAGACTTGTATTGAATACATTCTGAAATATACAAATCATCATTTATTCTCTCTTTCTCTCTTTCTCTCTCTCTGCTTCTTTACAACTTGAGATTGTTATGTTCTTCTTCTTCGATTCATAGTGTAGTGTTAATAGTTTAGGCGTGCGTGTGTGTGTGTGTGTGTGTGTGTGTGTGTTGGAGGGGGGATGTGGTCTTAAGTATTAATTCTTTGGGGCTTGGATGTTTTGCTTAATGCAACTCATACGTTTGGTAATTCCAAGAGGATCTCCATGAAATGACTTCATTTAATTTTTGCAGTTCCCTCGGTTCAAACCTTGAGCCCAGTATAGATGGATGGGAAAACCTCTTTGCGGCTTCTATTTCTATAATTGGTTTGCTCCTGTTCATATATCTCATTGGAAATATCCAGGTTTGTGCTGAATCTTTAATGCTTAAATTTTGTCTTCTTTCCTAAATAGATATATCGTTGGCTTGTTTTACTTTTAATTAGGAATAATAAATAACTAACTGTTAATTAATCACATAAACGGCGAGCTGTGAAGACTTTTATCTCCAAAAAAGTAGAATGAACTGACAACCTATTTGTTGGTTTGGTTGCTGTTGATAGATGTATTTGCAATTTGAAGCTGCAAAAACAAATGCAAGAATAGAGAAGAGGTTGCTAGCGAAACGAAAGATGGTACAGCTTTGTCCAAAAATAATGTCGTGGTTATCTGAAAATTGCATTCCGTCAACGTTTCATTGGCATTGGAGGATGAAAATGCATGTCAAGAAAAAGGTACGAGAAGCAGTTGAAGAGAATGTGCCTGTTAATTTGGAGTACATTATCCAGAGTCTTCCCCCTGAGTTTCAAAGGCGTATAAAAAATTGTGCGCCTTTACTAAGCTCAATCAAGTACGTTCCTCGATCCAAGCGTTCGACTTTAGTTTAAACAGTAGCTTTGCCATATATGACAAGACTTAGTTTAATGGGAGATGCAAATGTTTTAAAATGGCCATTTTAAATTTTGGTTGGCGAGAAAACTCTACTGAACAGAATGTAAAATAGGCATTTTGGCTGAAAAGTGTAAATATGCAATTTTACATCTTTTTTATGTTTTTTAACATTTTTTAGAGGTGAACATTGCCACTCAAAAGGATGAAATTAAATTAGATCTCAAATTGACATCTTTGTTATTGGAATATGACTACTATTATAATTTTCGAGAATGTAAATGTGATATTTACATCTCAAATTGGCATCTCTTTATTGAAGATGCTTTCCCAAACTTTTAGGGGCTGTTTTATAATTCATTTTAGTTTTTAATTTTCATTATTATTTATTTGGTACTCAGTTTTAAAAAAAAGTGAAAATTAAAAACTAAAACTAAGCCAAAATTTCAAAAATTGCAAAAATTTAGTTAAGTTTGATCCGCACCTATATAGGCTATATAATAATGTTGATACAATCTTAATTATTATATGTAGTTTGAAGAAATAAATCATAGGGTAAATCTTATTTGCTTTTGTTAATATTAAGAAGTAAAATCCCATTTCTTATTTACACTCACTGCACATTGAAATGCATCTTATGTACTAATCACAGGAGTTTAGATGGCTGGATGAAAGGGTGTTGCAAGAAATCTGTCAGCATCTTAAGCCAAAGAAATTTAAGAAGAATGATATCATTATTGAACTGGATAAAACACTCAAAATGATGGTCTTCATTGTGGATGGACTTGTACGCATTGAAAATTCAGATGGTACTGGTAATGATCAGCCACGAGTTGCAGGAGAATTATGTGGAGAAGCTCTTGTTGAAGGTATATTTCGAGATCGGCATCACACAAGTTGGTTAGCTTTGCAGTCTGCTAAGGCGATTGGCGATGTTGAAGTCCTTGTTATCATGGCTGAAGACTTGGAGAGTATATACTCTAGATTTTTTCAGATTGGTTTTCGTGTACGTTAGGTCAGGAGGAATGATCAAAAGATATAGTTGTAGACATGATTTAAAATATCCATAATATCTTGATATTTCCATTGAAATTTTCGTATTTTTGGACTATCGATATTTTCGATATCATTGATATTTTAGACCTTGCTAAGTCACTCATGTATCTTACCATGCAATGTATAAAGTGTTGGAAATTATATATTATAATATGAAATATTGTAATATATAATTTTAATAATTGAATGAAAAATTGTGTTAACCAATTTCTTAGAAAGGTTATGTTGTTTAGGTGATATTCCCTTGATAAGTGATGTATACTTATAGATGAAAAGTTACATCTCTTTAATAAGTAGAAGTTGGATTCTATATAAACCCATGAAACCATTGGTATTAGATATAGAAAATTAGAGTTAATTTTTACTCTTGAGAAATAGGGTTTCCCCACTTTGTTTCTCAAATGATTCGTGTGTCAAATTCCGAGTCGTGTCTTGAGAGTACAGAATATATAAAGTTCGCTAGAGTTCAAAGATTGAAGTGCTTTGACTTCGGATTATAGATTGTAGAATCCTGGGAGATGGACGCCTATCGAACTACAAGCACAAGAGTAGGGGCGAAATTCTATCTTTAAGACATTGCATTTATGCAAGCCTCAATCTTCAAGTTTGTCAGTTTTTCTAACTTTATCTCTAGTTGTTTATATTAATCTCATATATAATTGATGTTGTGAAATTTCTTTATGAATACTTTCATTGAAATTCTTTTATTATTTTTCATATTTTCTAATATTGCTCCAACATAAGGTGTAAAATATTGTACTAATTCATTATATATAAATGATTATGGTGTGTTTAAACTTCTTTCATTAATTACTAAATATTTTCTACACTCACAATGTTTGCCAGCTCACTATATAATCAACTTAAATCAGTTATATTTATTATGCAATGCATTTTTTTACAAGTTTTTGTGATAAACTAATAGATAATTGACTAAATAAACATCCTGTAAAGTTTCAATAAAAATTTTCAAGTTTTTCTTACAATTTCTATGATTTTTATTCATTTTTTATCGATATCGATAATATCCCGATATTTCCATCGAAATTTCCATATTTTTAGACTACCGATATTTCCGATATCATTGATATTTAATACTTTGGTTGTAGATTATTGAATTATTAATTAAGTATCAATTAACATGTTTATTTTTTTATTAATGACACATAATTTAATTTACAAATTTAATACATATATTAATTTCTTTTCTAGTATTACCCTTTCGACAGATACAAATTATGATACTAATTGGGTACGGCTGAACAGTTATTATTGACAATGATTTTTTTTTATTTTTCATATATGATTTAATTATTTAATAATTAATTTACAGTAAGTTACTATAGTTGTGTCACGTGTATACATTTTATTTTCGGTGAAAAAATAAGATTTTTTATTCAAATATATTTTTCAAAATTTAATATATATACTTTTTTTTTCTTATTTCTTATTTACGAAAAAGTTGATAGCTGGATTGAAGTTATTGTACCACGTGACTCAGACAATGCATTCCGACTTTTGACTGGGCCCCTTGCGTTATGTTCACGTGGTCGACGTCACCTTGCCATGATTGAATTTGGGCAGCATTGTCATGGCTCTAGCCATGTTGCCAATTGCCAAGACTCGCAATAATGGTAGTTTTTTTGGAGTGGTTTTGGCACCTTGCCCTGTCCAACAATGTTTCAAAGTGCTCTTACAAATTGAATACCTTTGGTTGGTGAGACTAGAATAAATAATTTATTTAAAAAGACCAAAGTCCCTAACTTAACATTTTTCTTTTGCCAATAATACTATTAAAATTCCTTTTTGGCATTTTAATCACAATGGTTCCTGATATTGTTATAACTTTTCACTTTAGTTTTTAAGATTTGAAATCAATTGAAATAATTTCTAAATTTGTTCACCGTCAATCATTTTTGTCAAACTAGTTCTTTCTGAAAAAGAAAAGAATACTAAATTTATGAGACTTATAATATTGTGATGTAGTGGGAGTAGTTAGTACCATTGCGTGCCAAATGCTCTTAATCAGGTTGGATAGACGTGAAGTCGTTGCTAGAGATATGATTTAGGTATAATGTTAGTGTGCATAGTATCGCATTCATCCAGACAACTAACTTTCCCACATTCGTACCTAATCACTTGTTTAATCGAATTTGGTCACATGCATTAAGAAACATGATTCAATTAACCTATATTCGAGGACAATATCGATAAGATTTTCCATAACTAAAATAAACACCAAAAGTGAATCCAAGAACATAGAAAAATGTTCACAAAGTAAACCAATGTTATTAAGGGGATTTGACAAACAAGGCCATTTAAGTCAAAATACTGCTCTTCCAACGGTGTTCAGTGGAGAAAAATTAGTCTCACATATTGACTGCGAGGATGGTGCTCCTCAAGAACATTGGTAAGGCTACAAACAGGTGCATAACCAATGATCTATTTCATCAAGATGAAAGTAGATTCTGTAGGGTTATGGTTCAGGAACAATATCCCTTATTCTTGAAGTTTTAGGTCTTAGGTGCCAAGAATCATGCTTCGGGCATGATGACACACCTTGGCAAGCCCTGATTCTACCATATGTTGTAAAACAAATTCAAATTGAGATTGAGAGAGAGAGAGACAAAGGCTCTAGCCAAAATTGGAGGGGTTTGTTTGGTAAGCCTATGTCGAAGCAGAGCAATATTGTTCGATGCACCTCTGCCGAAGTAAAGCATGCACTTCGGTGCACCTCTGTCGAAGCAGTGCACTGCTATTCTATAGACTCCAGCCCAAACTAGGTTTATACCGTTCGGTACCTCCCAGTCAAATTGTTGGGGTACCTTTCTCTCAAGTGTGGTAGTAATCAAATCCGAGAATTTTGGTAAATTTTTATTCTCTACACTGCTGCTTCGAGAACGAGTTAGAAACAAGGAATGACAAGAAAAGTATTCTCCAGTCAAAATTCGATCGGATTTATAAACTTTAGAATCGTACTCATTTATGGACATAATCATGGTGTGCTTCGCGCAATATCTTTCTTAGTTAAACGCTCCGTATGAGCGAGCCAAATAGCAATGGAATCCTCGTTCGGGAGGTACTTTCGTTTGTAATGCTTCGACCCTAAGTCTTTAAGTGAAGATCGTGGCGGAGGCTTATTCAGCTCTTCCATGCCATTGTTGGCTTCAATGGTGTCTCAGCTTGTTGATAGTCAAGTGGAGATTCACGTCTTATACCCACATAAAGTGGTTTATGATAGAAACATCCAAATTAGTGAAATTGAACTTGTAACGGTTCGACAATCCACTAAATGGAGGGAACAAGATTGTGATTGGTGCTATGGGAAATAAAACATCCATATGCATCAAAGTTAGAACATTCGAGTTCAAAACATGGTTTTCATGAAAAACGTCGAGTTTTCATGGGTATATTGTTTTATGAAAACTTCGGATTTCAAATGCACTAAATTTAAAACTACAGGTTCAATTTAGTTTATGAATGGTTAGTTCGTAAAAGAGAGGTTCCTGCAATAACACAAAATAAAATATGCTGATTTAAGTGTAATGGATTTGAGTTGCTTCGGTAACTCAAGTGCGAGCGCTTCGGGATTATGAAAGGATGTCAACGGTTCAAAGAAGAAAAATAAATTATTGAATCGTTGATGTCCAAAAGTGATATTCAGGTAAATAATTTTGGAGTAATTGTCAGATTAATGGATTGCTGGTCACTTTTAATTAATTCAATAGATGAGACCATACAAGATCGATCGTGGAAGCAAAATAATGACATGTGAGTCTTATTAGCTTCAATTGGTGGCAGACCAAGTGACAAGTGAGTTATAGCTTAATTAGCATTAACCAAAAACGTCCTAAAAATATTTAGGTATGGTTAAGAAGTAAGGGATGCCAAAATATGGCATCTGGTTGGAAAATATAAATAAATAAAAAAATAACCACAGCCCAGCACATGTGGGCTGGCTGTGTGAGGTAGGGCCCTGCAGCTAGCTGCATGCCTTAGGTTAAGTGAAATGGTTGTAGGTCAGCGGGCCAGGTAAGGAAGGCAGAGCCGAGCAGCGCTAAGCTTGCTGGCAGAAGCGCGAAGGAAGGCCATTGGTTGCTGATTTTAGTTTTTGGGCCAAAACACAGAAGCCCTGAGGGGCAACAATGGTTGCTGGCTTCTAGAACGGACTGAGGGCATGAAAGCCACAGGGCTGGTCCAAATTGAGCAGTGAGCCCAGAGGGCTACCCAGTTGCTGACCCAAGCTTCAAGCTTGGCTTGAGCTTGGCCCAAGCGTATGGCTCCAACGTAGCTTTAGTGATCGGCTCGGCTTGGCAGCGCGACTAAGCCGAGTTTTCCCTTTTTATTTTTTCAGATTTTTCAAATTTAATTTTTTTTTTCGATGTCTAGGGTTTGAAAAACTCTAATTTCTTCTAATTTCTTTCGATTCTTTGACTCACAAATTCCACATAGCAAAATTGTGTAATGCATATATATATATCAGAACGTAAATGCAAATGTAAGGAGTTCATGCATCATGGTAAATGTTTTTATGCTTCATGGTTATTTCAAATATCTTCCTTTATTTTAAAAGAACCGATCGGCAAAAAATAATTGAGCCCTTCAATTTGTAGAAGATCCTTCTTCGAAAGTCGGAATTGCATCTTCAATGCGTTGTATCACATTCAACAAAGAAAAATTAAATTGAATCAATAACATGTAGATCGATTTAATAAAATAATAAATTAACCATAAAAAGAATGATTAAAACGTAATACTCCCTGATTGAATATCAAACTCTCTTTAGCGCACCGTCAAGACTCAAAAGCGTGTTGATAACATGTTGTAGGCATAATTTATTGAACAATTATATAGGACATAGAGATAGGGTGCGGCATAGTAGAGAGAAAGAGAGAGATGTGTAATTGTGAGGTGTGTTATCTCACTCCATTGTGCTTTTATTTATAGTAGTAAGGAAGGTAAATTCCTTACCCTAATAGGATTACAACTCTAATAGGATAATATATAGTCTAAGAGATATGGTAGAATCCTATAAGAATATCTTAGATATGTTAGGATTTACACAATTTTAAGCAATTTGTCATATAAATTTTTTTGAAGGGTTGTTTTATTTAAACCCCACAATTTGTTGAAAATACCCTACATTCAAAATTTCTTCCTACAATTCCAACTTTACCCTTCATTTTGTTAAATCCACCTCACCTCCCACAAACAATAAAATCCCACAGCTACCCACCCCACAACCACAACATCGCCGATGACTCCATTCAACCTTAATTTTCTTTCTTTCATAGTTATGCTTTTGGTTGGCATTTGACGTAGGATTGAGGGGAATGATCATACACGTATTGGGCTATTGCGATTATAGATGAAAATGCAACCTAGAAAATTGTTAAAAACCCCTTTCTATCATTTCTATGATAGATTGTTTGGATGTTGCGATGAAATTTTTATCTTCCCTAATAAGCTAGTTTAGATTTATAAAGTGTATAGCTAACTGCATGAAATTTCAATTTTTCTGTTTTGGCTAAGTTGAATGGAGTCACCAGAGAAGGGTGGTGGTGGGTGGGTAGCTGTTTGAGATTTTTTTGTTTTTGGGAGATGGGGGTGAATTCAACAAAAAGAAGGGTAAAGTTGGAATTGTAGGGAGAAATTTTAATTGTGGGGTGTTTTCAACAAAATGTGGGGTATGAATAAAAAAACCTTTTTTGAAAGGTTTTTTTTTATTAGCACCCCATTTAATATTGAATACACTCGACATTAAAATCTAATATTAAATGACTTATATGCTTTAATATGCAATGACAATTTCGATCTCATAAGGTTTAACAAAAAAATTCTAAATACACTTCAAATCAGTTTTAGGGTGTATATCCCAAAATTATTTATTTTTTTCAACTATCAAAACCACTATTTCCAGTGAATCTTAAGTAAAGAGGAGCTCAGAAAGGTTGTCCCTTTCTTTTGCATACGCATCTTTCAGGTTTCGAAACATTGTCCTGCTTATCCGGGGTTGACGTCTGGACAGAAAGAAATGGAGGTGGTATTGTGAATCCCAATGGCGTGACAGACCTCGGACTAGTATACGACATGGGCGCAGCCGACTACATGGAATAACTTTGTGCAAGGGGGTACAACAACTCTGCCATCTCTCGGCTTATAAGCCAAAACACAACGATCTCGTTTCGTAGCTTAGATTGTACTTATTATTTTAATTGGATAGGATAAATAGTCATCGAATATTACTGACTAAATTAGTTGGGCATTTGATGTAGTATCAGACTAATGACCATATTATTTATACTATGTTTGGTACTGAACCGGATTAAAAAAATGAAAAAAAGCCAAACAATTTTTTGACAAATAATGATACAAGAAGACATGATTATTGGCTAATTAAAGCAAAAATGCAAACAAGATTAAACATGTGCAATAGTATGATACTATAAGGATACAAGTATACATGGTTATTGGCTAATTAAAAGATAAGTTACCAAATTACGTACATTGTCATACATGAAAATTCAATATATATTAAAACTCAAATATAACTGAAATACTGTTCATAAGCACAGTGTGTTTCATTTTTTACCCCTGTTAGATTTTTGTTATTACAGGTATGCCATCGTTTTACAAACTACATATATTGATCCCTTTTATTTTTTTTATTCTCTTTTCTTTCTTCTCTGTTCTCTGTCTTCTCTCTCACTCATCTCCGTGACTCTGCTAGCAACGACAGCGAGCTATTGTCATCCAAACGCCGGCGAATCAGACCTCATCGTTACCGCTAGTCGTTTCCCGTTCATCTCAGGAATAAGAAACAACTATTGCATGCCTCAAATCGTTACTGTTTCGACGAGGGTTTTTGAACTTAACCCCAATTGTATTTCAATCTCTCTCTTTCTGCATTTTCGATAGGTTACAATTTTTCATGTTCTATTGATTATGAATTCTGATGTTTTGCTTTCAATTTGAGTTTTTGAATTTCGAATATGTACCATGTTGATGCACAAAATCAGCGAGGACTGTGGTACAACAGAAAGTATTAAGTTTGTGACCTTCGCTAGATTGCTCCGGTCACTAGTGTGGATAAATATGTAAATGGATAGAGACAGGGAAGCAAACACAAGATGTACGTGGTTCACCCAGATTGGCTACGTCCACGGAGTAGATGAGTTCTCATTAATTATGAAAGGTTTACACAAGTACATAGGTTCAAGCTCTCCTTTAGTGAGTACTAGTGAATGATTTAATACAAATGACATTAGGAAATATTGTAAGAGAATGATCTCTATTTATAGAATAGAGTTTCTAGTTTCATCCTAACATTGACACGTGTCGTGTTGTGATTGGCTTCTGATGTTGACACGTGTCGCGCTATAATTGGCTTCTGATGTCGACACGTGTCGCGTTGTGATTGGCCTTCTGGTTTGAGGGAAACTCTTCTGGGTCCTTGACGGTATAATGTTGGCCGGTGCTCAGTAGTTTCGGGATTGGTCAAGTATGGTACAAACAGTGCTCCCCTAAGTTCCCAAGTGAGGGAAGCTCCTCGGTTGGGGACTTGCAAGATCCAAGCCATTGAGTAATCACAAAACTTCTAAGTACTAAAGTGTGGTATCATTTTCACTTGCATTATCTGTCTCATATGTAGATGTGGCATCTTCTTTAGAATTACTTTTCTTCCATCCAGGGGTGGTATCTTTAACCGATGAAGATGCACAAGGTAATGTATCAATTTCACTTGAAGCTTACTTGTAGTTTCGGGCTTGGTTAAGTGCGATACAAACCCTGTAGTAGGAGTCCCCTAAGTCGCCGAGTTAGGACATTTGCTGAAGGAGGTAATAGACAAGGTAAGCAATCAGACTTCCAAGCAAACAACCTGGATCGGAGGTTCGACTTCGGCTTCCAGTTGATTGTTCACCTTCTCCTTGTGTCGTAAACAGCAATAAGGATAAGGAGAAGCAAATGGAGAAGAGATGATATGAGATACTTTTTCTTTTGAAGAAGTAACTTTCCACAGGCTTATTCTTGAACTGGGCTGGAGGGTTTTCTGGTTTCCTCCAGAGTATAAGGCCGACTCAAGAATTTGCGGGTCAAAACAAGTTCATCAAATCTATAGTACGTTCGACCCTGATGATATGGGATACTTTTGCTGTTGATAAAGTAGTGGATGCATCGGCACGTGTTCTGTTACGCTTGTCTCCACATGCTTCCTTATATCCTTCTTACTTGCCCCATCTATTCCTCAGGCAGATGTGGTATCTTCTTTGAAAACATAAGATGTTGAAGATAAGTACTGAGAGCAATGCCAGGTAAGTAATCAGGCAATGGGTTCCAGGCAGTCAGTTTCTGACTGGAAGCTTGATTTCAAGTGCTAACTGATTGCTCTCTTTCTTCTTGTCTTGCAGGTAAGAACAAGGCCAAAGAAAAAGACAGGGAAAAAGCATGATATGGGATACTCTTGCTTTTAACCCTGATGATATGAGATACTCTTGCTCTGGTGTGGCTTGTTTGCAGAGGTATTATCGGGAGGAAAAGAAGCCGAGTATTTCGAGAGACTCTGCTGAAAGTGCCCTCTCGGATGTGAAAAAAAGTTGAGCATTTTTTTATTTGCAGGTTTACTTGGCTGTGGAGGATAGAGGTCGACATAAATATGAGTCTCCCTAACAACAAGTAGTAGTGCTATTCTTTTACCCTTCTTGGTCATAGCAATGTAGTGGGAGCTATAAGCTTCACGTGTTTTAACCTTGGCAGAGCACTTTGAAAAAGAGGTCTGTGGTATCTGGAAAGCTGATGTTGCGTGTGAAGATTGCAGACAAGCTTTATCCAAGGAAATATGGCTCTCGAAGTTCGGAGAGCGGTGCCTCTTCGATTTTCGAACAAGCAATCTTGTCGGGGATATGGCTCTCGAGATTCAGAGAACGGTGCCTCTTCGATTGTTGAAGCTTGTATGTTGAAACTTTGTGAGTGAAGCATGTAGGTTGAAGTAGTGCTCCCTTAATTTCCCGAGTGAGGAAAATTTCTCGTTTGGAGATTTGAAAAATCCAAGTCACTGAGTGGTTATGAGACTTCCGAGTATCAAGGTGCAGTAGCATATGGTAGGAGTCCTCCAAGTCTCCAGTCGAGGGAGTTGATGAATGAGGCATTTCCTTTTTAAGTGGTAGCCCAAAACTCCTTCTTCATATATATTTGTTATGAAAGTTGTTAGGCCCAAAGAAGAGAAGGCCTAGGCAATTTTTTTTTCGATTTTTTTTTTCGAATTTTTTAATTTTTGAATTTTCGAAGAAAAAAAATAAATATATATATATATATTTTAAAGCTTTGTAGGTGAAGCTTTGGTGTTGAAACTTCGTAGGTGAAGCTTTAAGGTTAAAGCTTTGTTGGGTACTATGAATTGATTTTGCTTCACATTATCTTGATCAAGATAGTGTGAAGCTTTTGTGTTGAAGCTTTGTAGGTGAAGCTTTTGTGTTGACGCTTTGTAGGTGAAGCTTTTGTGGGTGAAGCTTTTATGGTAGGTGAAACTTTTGTGGGTGAAGCTTTTGTGGTGGGATAAGCTTTTGTGGGTGAAGCTTTTGTGGTGGGGAAGCTTTTGTGGTGGGGAAGCTTTTGTGGTGGAGGAAGTTTTTGTGGGTGAACCTTTTGTGGGTGAAGCTTTTGTTGGTGAAGCTTTTATGGGTAAAGCTTTTGTAGGTGAAGCTTTTGTGGTGGGTGAAGCTTTTATGGGCGAAGCTTTTATGGGCGAAGCTTTTATAGTGAAGCTTTTGTGGTGGGTGAAGCTTTTGTTGGTGAAGCTTTTATGGGTGAAGCTTTTGTTGGTGAAGCTTTTATGGGTGAAGCTTTTGTAGGTGAAGCTTTTGTGGTGGGTGAAGCTTTTGTGGGTGAAGCTTTTGTAGGTGAAGCTTTGGAGTTGAAGCTTTGTAGGTGAAGCTTTGGAGTTGAAGCTTTTGTTGGGTACCATGAATTGATTTTGCTTCACACTATCTTGATCAAGATTGTGTGAAGCTTTTGAGAATTTGTAGTTGTCCTCCATTAATGAAGCTTTTGTTGATGAAGCTTTTGTTGGTGAAGCTTTTATGGGTGAAGCTTTTGTTAGGTACCATGAATTGATTTTGCTTCACACTATCTTGATCAAGATAGTATGAAGCTTTTGAGAATTTGTAGTTGCCCTCCATTGATGAAGCTTTTGTTGGTGAAGCTTTTATGGTGAAGCTTTGTTGGGTACCACGAATTGATTTTGCTTCACACTATCTTAATCAAGATAGTGTGAAGCTTTTGAGAATTTGTAGTTGTCCTCTATTGATGAAGCTTTTGTTGGTGAAACTTTTATGGGTGAAGCTTTTGTTGGGTACCATGAATTGATTTTGCTTCACACTATCTTGATCAAGATAATGTGAAACTTTTGAGAATTTGTAGTTGTCCTCCATTGATGAAGCTTTTGTTGGTGAAGCTTTGGAGTTGAAGCTTTTGTTGGTGAAGCTTTTATGGGTGAAGCTTTTGTTGGGTACCATGAATTGATTTTGCTTCACACTATCTTGATCAAGATAGTATGAAGCTTTTGAGAATTTGTAGTTGTCCTCCATTGATGAAGCTTTTGTTGGTGAAACTTTGTTGGGTACCACGAATTGATTTTGCTTCACACTATATTGATCAAGATAGTGTGAAGCTTTTGAGAATTTGTAGTTGTCCTCCATTGATAAAGCTTTTGTTGGTGAAACTTTGGAGTTAAAACTTTTGTTGGTGAAGCTTTTATGGGTGAAGCTTTTGTTGGGTACCATGAATTGATTTTGCTTCACACTATCTTGATCAAGATAGTGTGAAGCTTTTGAGAATTTGTAGTTGTCCTCTATTGATGAAGCTTTTGTTGGTGAAGCTTTAGTGGTGAAGCTTTGTTGGGTACCACGAATTGATTTTGCTTCACACTATCTTGATCAAGATAGTGTGAAGCTTTTGAGAATTTATAGTTGTCCTCCATTGATGAAGCTTTGTTGAATTTCCCTTCTTTTGTTTTTTTTTTTTTAGGAAACTAGAAATTTGAAATGTGGGAGGGACAACATATACAAATTTTGCTTCCACACTATTGAGTAAGAGATTGTGATGCAAGCCAGACCTTGTAGTAGTCGATGGTTTGGATGAACCATATAAATTGAATTTGCTTCGAACAGTCTTGAATTTTCTTTGAAGGTTTGAGAATTGTAGTTGCCCTTCATTGATGAAGCTTTTTTTGGCACCATAAATTGGTTTTGCTTTACACTGTCTTGATCAAGAATGTGTGAAGCTTTTGAGAATTGTGGTTGCCCTCTATTGATGAAGCTCTTGTTGGCACCATAAATTGGTTTTGCTTAACACTGTCTTGATCAAGAGTGTGTGAAGCTTTTGAGAATTGTGGTTGCCTTCCATTGATGAAGCTCTTGTTGGCACCATAAATTGGTTTTGCTTCACACTGTCTTGATCAATAGTGTGTGAAGCTTTTGAGAATTGTGGTTGAACTCCTTTGATGAAGCTCTTGTTGGCAACATAAATTGGTTTTGCTTCACACTGTCTTGATCAAGAGTGTTTGAAGCTTTCTACGAGTTGTAATGTTTGCATTGTTACAGAGGGGAAATGTTTGAAGCAGATGCAAGAGGGTTGAATAGCTTGATCTTCGTATGCCATGCACTGAAGTTGTTGTTGGCTTGCAATAAGACTTTGTTGGTGACTATAACTCTTTTTAGGCATAAGTGCTCCCCTAGTTGAGTTGTCAAGCTTGAGGGTTTTTTATTATTTGTGAATGTTAGGAGTTCACATGTACAAGTTATACCACTCGTCTTTTGGTAGGTGGAATGAATGGTGAGTTGCTTTCATCACTTGGTTGGTGGTACGAAGATGAGTTTGTTCTTCACCTGGTTGGTGGCATGAAGAAGAGTACGGGTTGTACATTTTATCACCTGGTTAGTGGTATGAAAGAAAGTACGGGTTGTACATTTCATCACCTGGTTGGTAGGATGAAGATGAGTTCCTTCTTCACCTGGTTGGTGGCATGACTGGTAAGTTGCCAAATGATATTAGAGTACGGGTTGTACATTTCATCACCTAGTTGGTGGCACGAAGATGAGTTCCTTCTTTACCTGGTTAGTGGCATGAGTGGCAAGTTGCCAAATGATATTAGAGTACGGGTTGTACATTTCATCACTTGGTTGGTGGCCTGAAGGAGAGTACGAGTTGTACATTTCATCACCTGGTTAGTAGCATGAAGATGAGTTCCTTCTTCACCTGGTTGGTGGCATAAGTGGCAAGTTGCCAAATGATATTAGAGTACGGGTTTTACATTTCCTCACCTAGTTGGTGGTAAGAAGATGGGTTCCTTCTTCACCTGGTTAGTGGCATGAGTGGCAAGTTGCCAAATGATATTAGAGTATGGGTTGTACATTTCATCACCTGGTTGGTGGCATGAAGATGAGTTCCTTCTTCACCTGGTTGGTGTCATGAGTGGCAAGTTGCCAAATGATATTAGAGTACGAGTTGTACATTTCATCACCTGCTTGGTGGCATGAATGAGAGTACGGGTTGTATATTTCATCACTTAGTGGGTGGCATGAAGATGAGTTTCTTCTTCACATTTCATCACCTGTTTGGTGAGAATAAGGGCAAGGTGTCGAGGCACATTGTAGCAAGTGTTGAAGACACAAAGTATGTTGAACCCTTTCGAAGCACAGTTGCCTTATGTATGGATATGTTGGAATGTATGATGTTTATGTATGAATGTGTTAGAATGTATAATGTTTATGTATGAATGTGTTGGAATGTATGATGTTTGTGTTGATTGATATGAGTGATGCTTATGAATGTTTTGCTATGCATGAAGGGATCCATGCTTTTGATATGTGAACCATGTTGGTTGTAACATTTAGTATCACATACTTTGTGTCAAAGTATGCATGTTGAAGCTCTGAGTTGGAGTATAAGGGTAGGTCAGCGTAGACAAAGTGTTCCAGTGCTAAGAACGCAAAAGATGTAGAAGAAGTTATCTGAATTCCCTCTTCTTTAAATATTTGCCGAATGGCTTGTGTGACAAAAGATCTCAAGCGATTGAGAGTCAAAACATTTGTAAAATGTATGCCTTCTTATAATAGCATTTCCTTCAGTACCTAGTCCTCCATTTTGAAAGAGTAAGGCTTGGCCCCATAGTCATAATAGTCAACGGTACATTCACCCCTAGTTGTCTTAATACGAACTTTTATCCTTCCTGTTGTAATGGGCTTGCTGAGAGTAAAAATCCTTCCTCTTACCAAGAGATAGATACGTTTGGTGACTTAGCGAGTAGCTAAATGAGGCAGGAGATGATGCAATGGGTGTCTGAATGGCCAAGATATTGAAATATCGTTTAGTGACTTAACTGCCACTTTCCACTTGTTGATAGGGGTTAACCATATGGGGGTTCCTTTGGTATGTCCTTGCTTCGGCGGAGGCATGGTTGTAAACATGTGTCATCACCTCAGAGTAAGTCTTCCAAGTGTTGGCATTGATCATGTACTTGAAGAAACAATCACGTATGCCTGCCATGAAGGCCTTGAGGGCGGTCTTGTCATCTGCCTCAGCGCAGCTAGAATACTCATGGCTAAAGCAACCGGCATACTCTCGTAGTGACTCGTCTGGCTTCTGGTGAATAGTGTACAAGTCATCTGTAGAATGTAAGCGATTGGTCTGGAATATGTGTTGAGAAACAAACAGTTTTCGTAGTTCCTCAAATGAGTCTACTGTCTCATGTGGAACACGGCAACACCAGTTTAGAGGTCTGCCAGAGAGGGTGGATGGGAAGAGAAGATATCGTTATTCGTCAGTGTGCATCTGATATGCCATGGTGGACTCAAAGTGGTTAAGGTGTTCAATTAGGTCCTTCATTCCAGTATATAGTTGTAAACCAAGCTTTTGTTTGTCTTCCCTTGAAAGGGGTGTCGAGGATCCTTCTTGTGATAGGGCCAGGCCTGGGTTGGTTTCAGTCAGGTATCTCGGCTTGACGTTTAGCCTTCAACTTGTTTACTTCCTCAAAGAGCTGTAGGACAAGGGGGTCTGAGTGGAGTCATGTACCACTAGAATTTTCTTTTGTTAGTCTCAATCGCCTCTTGGAAGTAGGAATGTTTGAGCAATGGCGTGTGATTTTTTCTTGGACTCGCTGTACTGACTTCTAGGGCGAGTCTGTCGGAATACCTCAGAGTCCCTTGTACCTTCATGTTCCTCTGGGACCTGTCGTTCCTTCCCTAGATTGGCAGCTGGCATAGGTCGTGGGAGGGGACCGAGTCTTTCAAAAACCCTTGGGTCATTGATATTCAAGCATATGTGGAGGGGATTCTTTCGACGTTGCTTTAGGAAGTCTCGACAATCACGATAAACGGTTTCGATCCTTCCAAAACTTCTGCAATGATGTGTCTTCCTCCACTTCTTCTACTTCGTGTCGAAACATCTGGGTTGAAAGAAGTCTCATGTTGATCAATGTTTTGATGATTAGCTCGCTCCTCATCAGGGATACCCATGTCGAATGGAGGTGACCCTTCGTGTTGGGGGGCACCCAGATGATGGTTGATGTCCACAGGGGCAACGAGCTCGCGTGTTTGAGTACGCCTAGTTTCGTGGAGCGTCTCAAAGAGCTTCTCATACTGCTCCTGGAGGACCTCATTCTTCATTGCTATCTTGTTATTCTGAACTTCTAGCTCATCGACTTTAGCTTGAAGAGCAACCCTATTTCCTTCCTTCTTTCGTTGCTTCGCACTAGGTGCAAGAGGGGTGTCATTCTATGTGCTGTGACTTCCTTCACTCCCCATGTTGGAGAGGGATGCCTGGTCAAAATAGAGTGTACGAATTATGGAAACCAGTTTGGCAAAGCTGAAGAGAGTGGGAATAAGTGTCATTCCCACAGACGGCGCCAAATGTTGATGCACAAAATCAGCAAAGATTTTGGTACAACAGAAAGTGTTAAGTTTGTGACCTTCGCTAGATTGCTCTGGTCACTAGTGTGGATAAGTATGTAAATGGATAGAGATAGGGAAGCACGCACAAGATGTACGTGGTTCACCCAGATTGGATACGTTCACGGAGTAGAGGAGTTCTCATTAATTATGAAAGGTTTATACAAGTACATAGGTTCAAGCTCTCCTTTGGTGAGTACTGGTGAATGATTTAGTACAAATGACATTAGGAAATATTGTAAGAGAATGATCTCTATTTATTAAAGAGAGTTTCTAGCTTCATTCTAACATTGACACGTGTCGTGTTGTGATTGGCTTCTAATGTTGACACGTGTCGCGCTATAATTGGCTTCTGATGTCAACACGTGTCGCGCTGTGATTGGCCTTCTGGTCGGAGGGAAACTCTTATGGGTCCTTGACGGTATAACGTTGACCGATGCTCAGTAGTTTCGGGATTGGTCAAGTATGGTACAAACATACCCTATTTTCCAAAATTATTCCCTAATTTCACATTTTTCATTTTGTACAGGCGTGGGTGAGACGCGTAATTCTACAACCTCTTCAAGGTGTACACGCAGCTAGGAAAATTTCAGCAAGAAAAATCCCCAGAAACTCCTCCTCGTGTTCTGTCATTGATATATGAGCTCTATCTTTCTCAAGCTTGAGGTACCTTACGTTGGCTTCCATTTTCAATCTGAAATATATAATTTTTTATTTGAGTTTGCTGGGATTTATTCAATTC
Source organism: Malus sylvestris (assembly GCF_916048215.2). Lineage (NCBI taxonomy): Eukaryota > Viridiplantae > Streptophyta > Magnoliopsida > Rosales > Rosaceae > Malus > Malus sylvestris. The sequence goes on from NC_062266.1 coordinate 26,337,142, forward strand.
AACCGGGTGGGTTTTTCAGTAGTTTGGATTATTTTTTTTTTATTAATTTAGATTTTTGGGTTTTTTTTTTGTTGGTACGGTTCGTACGCAATGAAAAATTTATGCATTCTTTTGGTTTATGGGCATGCATCAAGCTTCTACCTTTTTTTTCGTTTATGAAATCATGTTCAATGAACTTATTTTCTAGGGGATTGAATTACCCAGATTGCGCAAATATATATATATATATATATATATATATTGTTTGAGAAGGCAATTAAAAATTTACTCATTTCTAGAATATGACGAAAAACAGATTGTATCTGTTTTGTTTTATAGGAAAGTATATTACCATCATGTCATTGGCTATTCTTTGGAGAATTTGATTGTAAGTTCCTAAGGTTAGCAATTATAATTAAGATAACGCAAAGATTTGGACTATCAAATACCTAACAATTCAAAGAAATATACACTAAACCCAACAACATTCCTATGTTCTGTTTAATAGGTTATTGAATGACACCATATTTCAAAATATTTTAAAATGAGTTGAGGTAATGGATGCTTTGAAAATAATAAGACCCCTGAGATTTTCTTATTAATGTTTAGTCCGGTTCATCTCTTCTTTTTATGTATGAAGCAATACAACATTTGTGGCTGCTTGGAGATTAAAATAAGCCTATGAGAGCTTTTATGATAGATCTCTAGTTATGATTGTAATGAAAAAGTTTGTCATATGATTGTGTCTCAATTGACTTTGTGCCATTGAAAAGGGATCAACTTTTTATCATTGTTTTTAAGTATGTTATAGACTGGCAAACAAAACTTTGTTCTACGTCGCTTTATAAACATATATATATATATACATGTAATCACTTGATTCACCTATATTATGAGGTATTTGATATAGGGCAGACACAATCATATGACATTGTTGTACAATGCTTAAGAATGTCTAAAACTGAAGAATTTATATGCTTTGTGTATATATATATTGGTTTTGATAGGCACCAAAAGTTTGGCCATAAAAATTTGTCATTACAATAAGATTAATGATTCAATGGGGTTGTGTTTAACTTTTTTGGACTTTAAATTAAAGGGTTGAGCTTGATGGCTTTACTCTTTTCTTTTTTGTCCTTCTTCCTTTTCTGCATTCTGTGTAAAGTTCAAATGGGTTCTTCAATTTTTATTTTATTTTTATTTTTGGAGTTTTCTTGAGTAAAGTTTGGTTTTTTATGGTGAGTTCTCAATTGGGTTTTGCTTTTTTTTTTTGTCTCCTAATATAAGTTATTAGATGCTTTTCTTTGTTTTTCTCTAATTTTTAAATTTATTTTTTTGCTATTTAGTGTGAGAAAATGGCTTCAAAATTGGAATTTCCAATATCTGGGCAAAGGAAAACAGGAAGAGAACACCAATAATGGTGACGATGGAGAATCCCTTCTTTGAGTTGGAAATCGACACTCTATGGGCAACATTCAGCCCAGTTTATAAGAGTAGGCGTCAAAATGAAGAACCAATGACATGAGGATTTGTTTAATTTTATCAAGTTTTGTATTGAGGTAAAACTCCTCCCATTTAACATAGTTTTAAATGTTGATTAGTATGTGTGTAAATAGGATTGTGAGTATGGTTGTATAGATGTAGTAGTAGAATTAGAAACATTGTTGTAATTACATGTAACTAAAGTTGTAAACCCGCAGCATCACGCGGGCTTTTTTGCTTGTTTGTACTATATTTCTACGACTGAACTTGTAGAATATGTACGAAGAAGGGGATCTGGAAATGAAGCAAACAATTGCCAAAGCGTGGACCGATGCAAGGCTTGGAAAACGTGTGGTGCAACCCCAACAAAAAACCCTCAAATTCAAAAATTTTAATTAAATCACAAAATTACATAATCAATTGTATAATTTGAGAGAAAACAATAACTAGCTGCAATCAAGGGGTGTGCTGTCCACACACCTCATTTTACTTCTCACACACCCCTTGATAATTTATGTACATTGATTTTCTTCAATTCATCCGATCCGACGGCCGAAAATTAAAAAGGTGTGTGAGAAATAAAATGGGGTGTGCGGATATCACATCCCTACAATCAATTGAAAGAAACTTGCAAGAAAAATAGGAGGAGGGAAGAGCAGGGGAAGGGGATGAAACTAGGGAAGAAAAAGAAGAATGAGAAGATGAATTGGGATTCAGACGAAGAAGGGAAGCATAAGAAAAGACGAACCTGGGATTCAAACGACAGAGCAAGCGCAAGAGGCAAAAAGAGAGTCTGGAGAAGATCGAGAGAGCGTCTGGAAAGGAAGGAGAAAGCAAGAGATTTCACCTAACTAAATTGTACCGTGGTTTTGGAGGGTATAAGCAAGCGGGTGTTTACCGTATAAAATAGGTGGGCCCGAATTATTTAAACCGATGGCTATTTAATATAAACGAACATCAAACATCATGCTCCGTATTATTAGTTCTATTCGGTACCAAACGAGGCCAACATGTCTAGTGAATAAGCCTTTTATTCTTGACGTTAACGTACCTTCTGTGACCATACATGGTCTGAGAAATCCCACCACAATAAAATGAACTGTCACAAATGTTGGAGCCCCTGAGTCCATTTACAAAGCTACCATTGAACCTCCATTCGATACAATTGTTCATGTGAACCCGACTGCTCTTGTATTCAACTCCATAGTGTCACTTTCACAATCACATTCTCCGCAATCCACCAGAAGAACACTGGTTACTATTTTGGAAGTCTTACTTGGGTTGACGGAGTGTGGGGTGTAAGTTGAGAGTGTATGGTATAAGGGTATTATAAGAAAGTATGTGTGGTGTGTTAAGATAAATTTTAATTGAAAAAACAAATGTGGGATGTATAAAGTATATAGGATGTATTCAACAATATGCGGAATGTTAATAATAAGCCTTTTTGAAATTATTAATTTGTCATTTTACCTTAATTTTGTTAATTTTTTCATCCAAAAGAAGGTCATTATGATTTTTGACCTCATTTTTCACAAGTTTATTCATCTATTTATTATTTTTATACAGGTTCTTTATTCACTAACATTAGGCAATAAATTGGTTTTCAACTTTTGACTTTCTTTTTACAGGTTCTTTACTTATCTTTTGGTATGAAAAAAAATCATGTTCGTTTCATATATAAACTTATGGTGAACTAACTATATTAGGCCCACAAACATGGAGTTTAACTAATTACAAGTTTTGAGAGTTCAACATGGTCAATCGTATTCATTAAACAAAAAGGGAGTTAAAATGTCCAAAATAACCTTGAAATGCCCAAGTAATCTTGGAAGGATCGGATTATAGAGTTGAAATATCCGAAAACCTTGAAATAAGTTATTTGCCTTGCACATGGCTTATTTTGGATAGAAAACTTAACGAAGTTAGGATGAGATGACAAATGAATGATTTTCGAAACTTGATATGGCAAATTGTTTGATATTTTAATTTATACGACAAATTAAAAAGACGAACTTCTAGACCCACATCACTGTCCTATTTTCCCACTCACCTTATAATCTCACCCACCATAAAAAATTAAAATAATCAAAATGTCATTTCCCTGCCTACTATTATTCCTAAAATGATCTCTAAGAGCAACTCCACTGTGGGTTGCTGCTCGGGGGACAATGGTCCAAACAGGGCATGATAGCCCGGCTGAAGCCCTCCAGCGTGGGGAGCCCGAGGGACTGGGCAGGCCCGAGCAACAGGCCTATGAGGAATTGCCAGCCCTCGAGCTCGAGGTGGACCTGACGCATCGCTAACGTCAGCCTGGCGTCAGTCCCATTTTTAAATTTTTTTCTGTCAGGCGCATACGCCTCATCCGCACATGAGGGCACATCAGCCGACAGATTTTAGACCCCAAGGGCCCGCAATGCAGTCTACCTCAGTTACCGTTGGGAAGCCATGTGGCTTCCCACGGTCCGTTCGATCTCAACTGCTCTTTAAAATGAGCAGTCCGATTTGCAACGGTAATAAAAATAAAAATAAATCTTATTTAATATCAACCATTGGATCAGAGATCGACGGTTGATATTATTCTGCTTTATAAATAAATAAATAAATAAGAAAAAATAGTTTTAAAATTAAAAAAAAATTACCGTTGTGACGCATGGCACAATCTGAAGTGTTGGAATTCAATTTTTTTTTTTAAATCTAACGGCAGAGATTAATTAGTTCAATAAAAAAAATTAAAAATTGTAAAAAATTCGAAAAAAAATCTGAAAAATTTTAAAAAAAAATTGTTTTTACTTTTTAATAAATACATTCTCATTATCATCTACCTTACACCACAATTTCATATTTAGTACTTTATTTTGTTTCCAATTTATTGAATTTAGTACTTTATTTAAAGTGAGAGTAAATTTATTTAATTTAGTAAGTTATTTATAGTAAGAGAATATTTATTCAAACGACAAAAACACACCAAATAAAATTACATAAACATACCAAATAATAAAAAAAACTCACTAAAAATGAACTGAAAAAAAACACACCAACTAAAATTAAATAAACACACCAAATAAAACCAAACACACTAAATGAACTTAATTATCTTCAGCTTGTTTCAATGCCCACTGGTGCTCTATCAAGTCATTTAGCCGGACATTGTGCTTATATGACCTTTGAAGTGTAGTATATCGTTGAATGACCAATTCTTTGTAACGTCCATCCTTTTCTAATGGCTCATGTTGCACAGGTTCTTCGGTGGTGTCATGAGCACAATATATACGTGTTCTTGAATTGTTTATCGTGTCTGCCTCATATTCATCAACGACATCATAATCATATTCATCTTCCACAATCATGTTATGAAGAATGATGCACGTCACCATGATGGATCGAAACGACTCTAAATCAAACATTCTGGCAGCACCCATGACAATCGCCCATCGAGCTTGGAGGATACCAAAACAACGCTCCACATCCTTTCTGCACCCTCTTGACAGCTCGCAAAGTGTTTTTCCTTTGCACTTCGTGGACATGGCACTGTTTTGACAAATGATGCCCACCTTGGGTAAATGTCATCTGCTAGGTAGTATGGCCCGTCGTACATACGTTTGTTGACCCAATACGTGACTTTTGGTGCCTTTCCTTGCAGAACATCGTTGAACACTGGGATTGGGTGAGGACGTTGAGGTCATTTTGAGCTCCCAGAACCCCGAAAAAGGCATGCCAAATCTATGTATCAAAAGATGTCACCGCCTTCAAAATGATACTTTTTTATCCTTTTCTGTCCCCATATGTGCCTTGCCATGCACTTGGATAGTTTTTCCAGGTCCAGTGCATACAGTCAATGCTTCCATTCATCCCTAAAAAACCTCGCATCTCGCCCTTCTTCAGAAGCCTTTCCAAGTCCATATTAGTAGGTGTCTGAAGGTACTCTCTGATGTAGATAGATTCGGTTGCCAAGCAAAACCTCATCAAGGACTCAAGAATGGTTGATTTTCTCATCCTCGTTATCTCGTCCACTTGGTCTGTAGATGCTCCATATGCAAGCATCCGCAACGCAGCAATAATTTTTTGCTCAGGTAGGAGACCCAGCACCAAAAGCATCCGGCTTTTGCACAAAGTAAGAATCATGGTTGCAAACAGCACCCATGATTTTGTTGAACAAATGACGTTCTATTCTTAAACGACGTCTAAAGTACGTATCAGAAAATGCACTGTTATGGACAAAATAATCGTCCAAGAGACATTAACCTCGTCGTTCCCTGTCTCTATCAATGTTTATAGCATGGCTGGGCCTGCAGATCTAAGCTACAACTTGGATGACTCGATTGGAATGTGAGGCTCTTGCCATTCTTGATTCGTCGTCTCTCCGTTTACGCTCCTTATCCTCTTCCCTCTCATTTTGGGCCGCCTAGCATTTGAACATTCCTTCTGATTGATTAAACAATTCTTCCTCTTGCTGATCGATTTCCCACATCATCCTTGAGGAAGAAGAAGACATTGTAAGAAGAAAGCAAAAACTATGAATAATGATAGAAATTTAGGTGAATAAGGAAACAGAAACTATGAATAATGATAAAGATCTTGAGAAAATTGGTGTGAGATTTGTGAGGATGGATGGTGGATTATATGGAGGATTCATAAAGGATTAGATTGTAGATAATGTCATATGGCATGCCTTCATTCGTTAAAAATCTGATGGAAATTTATCCTCAAAGATTGTAAACAGATTATAACATGTGGCGCGACGTGATTGATTAATAATCTTACTGGAAATCCATCACCAATAATTGTATTTTCGGGTAATGACACATAGCGCAACGAGAACGATTAAAAATCTTATCGAAAATCCATCACCAATAATTATCTTTTTCGAATTATGACACATAGCGCAAAGAGAACAATTAAAAATCTTATCCGAAATTACAAATAATATTATTTTGTATTATTTTATAAATAAAAAAATACTAATATTTTATTGTCTATTACCAGGGGGAGGGTTCCCACACTAGAGATGCAAAAGGCCGTTACTGTTTACTAAGGGCAGTTACTGTTCACTAAGAGCAGTTACTGTTCACTGGGTGGATTGAATAGTGAATTGCCTGGGGTGAGGGCTCCCACACTGGAACTGCTCTAATATGCTACTTCCCCACCCACTATTATTCCTAAAATAATCTCTAATATGCTACTTCCCCACCTAGTATTATTCCTAAAATTGAAATGCTATTTCCCCAACAATGAAGTCTCCTCCGACGATAATCTACTAGCAAATGAATAACCTTCCAAATGTTCTGCTGCGTGTGATTATGCACTCCAATAACTATCATCAATATCCAATTATCATTAGTTGCTAGCTTCTTACGTTTAATTGGAAAGGGCATCCATGGTCCAGAATTTCTTCTATCCTCATTCTTTGTTTCTTTTTTTTGCGAATTTAGCTTACATATTGTCTATTCATTTTACAACCAAATATAAGTCTATGGCTCTTGCTACCATTCCCCACCCAACGTACTATTATTATATATTTTTTAAGATCCTTATCGGTTACTTTACAAATGGACAAACTTATAATTAAAAATTTCATTAAAAAAATGGGTAGAGAAATAAGACACTGTGATGGAAATAACAACACTCATTAAAAGAGGGGTATATATGACTTTTAAAAAAATCCATTTATATATCTGCTTTAGAATCTTTTTGTTTAGATGACAGTAATATTTTCTTCTTTTTAATACTTAAAAGTTTTAGATAATAATGAGTTGTTTCAAAATGGTGATTTAGGTACTCGAAGTTGTGTGGTATTTTACGCTTTTAAACGAATGACAGTTTGCTGGCAATCAGCACGTCGAAAAGAACATGGATGTGCATTTACTTGAGAGGATGATCGCCCTTCATCTGGTAATACCACGTACTAACTGATTTATGCCGTCCAAGTCCACTAAATACAACATTGTTCGACTCTGGTATATTTAATCTCTTTAACAAACATATTATTGGTGTATAAGATTGAATTTGATTATATTGAATAATTAGCTCACTAAAATAAAGGTTTGGTGAAGGAAGAACTGATGCCAACTTCTAAATTTGTCCAAATTGAAAATGGAAGATGGATTAGGAATGAAGGAAACCTTAAATTTGACATATGTTGAAGGTTAGTGTTCGGGCATGAATGTCGCTGGTGGGCGTTCTTGGCTCGAGCTGTAACACCCCACATCGTCCAGGGGAGTGATCTTTAAATGTATATTCTCATCCCTACCTAGAACGAGACCTTTTGGGAGCTCACTGGCTTCGGGTTCCATGGGAACTCCGAAGTTAAACGAGAAGGTGGCCAGAGCACTCCCATGATGGGTGACCCACTGGGAAGTTGCTCGTGAGTTTCCAAAAACAAAACCGTGAGGAAATGATAAGCCCAAAGCGGACAATATCGTGCTACGATGGTGGAGAGGGCCCGGGAAGTGATCCGCCCCGGGCCGGGATGTGTCAGATTGGTATCAGAGCCAATCACTGGTCGGAAGTATGCCGACGAGGACGTCGAGCTCCTAAAGGGGGTCGATTGTAACATCCCACATCGCCCAGATAAGTGATCCTTAAATGTGTATTTTCATCCCTACCTAGCATGAGGCCTTTTGGGAGCTCACTGGCTTTTGGTTCCGTCAGAACTCCAAAGTTAAGCGAGAAGGTGGCCAGAGCACTTCCATGATGGGTGACCCACTGGGAAGTTGCTCATGAGTTCCCAAAAACAAAATCGTGGTGAAGCGGGCCCGGGAAGTGATCCGCCCCGAGCTGGGATATATCACGAGCATATAGCTCCCCGCGGAGTTGGCACTTTGGTTGACTGTCGGGCTCTCGCTTTGTTTGTCGGGCTTGCAAGAAGATGACAGAGTTAATTCTGAAAGGTGCCTTTGTCAGGCCTTAAGTATAGGTCATGAGGCTCGCAATCAAAACTAACTTAAGTGTTGAGGCGTGCCGCTGCCATCTCAGTATGGCAGATGTAAAATGAGTAAATTTAAGCCGATTACTTGCGCCCTAAGTTACTCTAACTTCTCATTATCAAATGATTGTCGTGGATGAGTTAAGTCCACATTAGATTCTTTTCTATGCCTTGAGATCAAGGACTTTTGTTTATCTTGTATGGTAAAAGGACAGAGGTTCGGATCTAATCAAGGCATCAAGTGGATTCACTCTTAAGATAGTAAAACCATTTAACTAAAACCAGATCTGAGAGTAAGCTGAACTTTGAATCATTAAAAGACCTAAAATGATTTGAATACATACTAGGGAATTCATTACAACACCAGATTTATTAACTAAAAGATAAAACAAAGGGAATCGGGCAAGATTGAACCTTGTTGGGCAAGGCTGGACTTTTCGCCGTTTCTTTTCTTTGCAACTACAAGGATCTGAGGGTTTTAAAAGAGGATGGATGACAAATAAATTTACACAAGAGAATCGATACAACTGGTGAGCAGCAGAGCTATTAAACTAGACAAAAGATGGCTTTTGTGAGGGTTGATCCTGAAAAGGATTGAGGTTGGGGGCTGACTACAGCTTCGTATGCAAGTTTGGCTTGAGCAGAGTTTATGTATTCGTTTGTTTGATTGGTTGAGTCCTCTTGTCTCTGGGCCATCTTCCTCCTTTTATAGGCAAATTAGCCTAACTGCTTGCAACTTGGTTCCTGCTCGAAAGTAACTGAAGGGTAGTGACTCATCAATAATTTACGTACTCTACCATTCAGAAAGTGTTTTTGGGCTGCGAGTAGGTTGATTTCCATCAAGTGTCACTTCCATGTAGGCCACTTACCCCTACTTGCTCTTGCATTAATGTAGAATCATCATTTTGCCTTGGGTTGGGCGAATGTGTTTGATGTTGGGCCTTCGGGCAGGTTCATGTCTTCTGGGCTTCTTTTTCAGGCTTCTCTTCCTTCAGCCCAAAGTTCAAATATTTAACTCAAACAATTAGCCTTAATTTTTCCTTCAACAGATATACACCTAACTTGTCACAGCCCGTCCCGGAATTATAAATTCCGAGGACGTGAAAGTACGAAAATAACCTTAAACGTGACAAGGTGCGTAAGTGTGAAGTTGGTTTTAATCTAAGTTCATAACTTTTGGTTAATTAAAATATCTTGTGGGATAAGAACTTAGAATTAGGTTTACATTTATTGTAGGACTGAGAAGGGGCCACGTGGGATCCCCATTCCTTAGGCCCCGTTTGGGATTGAGGTGATTTTAAAAAAAGCCACTGTGAAAAAAAACTGAGGGTCATTTTTGTGTTTGGTAAACTGAAAAAAAAGGGCTTATTTTGGAAGCTGCTGTGAGAATAAGCTGAAAATCAAAGGAAAAGCTGAAGCTGCTATTTGCTGCTTTGAAAAAAAGCCAGTTTTTTCAAAGCACACGGAGCTACAGTGCTCCTTTAATGAAAAGACACACTATCATCCTGATTTTTTTTCCAAAAGCACTTTCACAAAAAAGTTTACCAAACACTCTACTGGCTTTATTTCACAGCCGCTTATTCTCACAGCACAGCCGCTTATTCTCACAGCAGCTTTTTTTCAAAGCACAGCAATACCAAACCAGCCCTTATTTCCCTCCCTAAAACCCGTAACTCCTTCTCTCTCTTTTTCTTCTTTCATCTCAGAAAACTCTCTCACTCTCTCTCTTACTCTCGAACATACGGACTCACACACAACCTCAATCAAACCTCCACGAACGTCCAATTTAAGACTACCATCGTGATCCTGAGGACTTCACGAACACGGGGATACCAAATTCAGGTGAGTTTCATTTCGAAAAACCCTAGTTTTTAAAGCCCCGTGAAATGGCACTATTCATGATCTTCTAAATGACTACGTTTTAGGCTAAAACAAGCTCACAGTGAGCTTAAGGAGGTCACGAGGAGGCTCGAAGTGCCTCGTTTGAACAAAATGGACGTCGGGATCACGAGCTGCAAGTTTGGCCGGTTTTGCTTCGACTTTTCCGGTGAGATTTAGTTGTTTTTGAAGCTTAAAAGTAGTATATTATGATTCTACATGTTGATGGCTTCAATTTGATATATTATACGAAGAAAATGGATGAAAAACGAAGGAGAATAGTGGATTTGAAATATTCCCCAGTTTCCGGTGACCGGAGTCCGGCGAGGGACGACCGGAGAAGAAGAAGGAATATTCCGTTATTTTAACGGAATATTCCTAACGGCAGTAACGGTATCCGGTTAAGTTTAACGGAATATTCCGGGTTTTAACGGAATATTCCTGACGGTGTCAATTGACACCGTCAGTGTGCTTGGCACGTGTCCGCGCGTGGGGGGCGCGTAGGTCCGTGCCACGTCAGGCGCGTGGGGGCGCGTGAGGACTCCAAAAATTATTTTAAAAATATGGGGATGATACTGAGGTTGTGTAGGTCGCGGTGGTATATTCATATACCCAATTTGAGCAATATATGAGGAGTTATTAGCTAAGAATTGGATTATGCGTTAAATAACGTCAATTTGGTTACTTCTCGTATAGGCGAGGATTATACGGACGTTGGGCATGGCTAAGGGAGGCTCAGGGACCTTCGACACATCGATGTATTCTGTGAGTGGGCAGTTTTGTTTTCCGTATACATATATACTTGCCGTTTTCCCAGAAATTGAAAATGCATGAAATTATGCTTTAAATAGAAATGTGTGAAAAGTATATAGAATTATATGAAAAACGTGAATTGAAACGCTATGCATGAAAGTATATGAAAAGTATATAGAAATGTGAATCGAATTGCCATGCATGAAATGATATGAATTGATATATGATGCATATGTATGAATTGGTGCGGCGGACGCACAGGTGAGTATCAGGTGAGTATTTAATTACTGTTATGATGATGATGATATATATTGAGCTCAAATCCTGCACCATGGTTTAGTACTTATAGTATTCACCGCATCGCACGCTCGCCTTGGATCCAAGTAGATGCTGGTCGCACAGTCCACGCGGAGTGGGTGGGACGGGCCAGTCGTAGAGTGTTAGTGAGATTTCGACTGGTGGGTGACCTTAGATTATGTGCACAGATGATTGATGAGAAAGCACTAGAGCGTAACTTGTGTGCAGAAGGCCGGACAGGTCACAGAGGTGACTCCGGCAGAGTGAGAGTGATAGATTTTGAGCTCTAGGTTCAACCGTACAGGCTATTAGAGGGCCTCCGGTTGATTACTTTCTTGCACCTGATATGATTATTGTTGATGCATCCATACTTAACTATTGAATTAGACATGGCATGGCATGATTGATAAAGAGATAATGTTGAGATAGTAAAAATGAAGTTTTGAGAATATATATGTATATTTATATTTTACATTTCTGGGAAAGTATACAAGTTTTACGGAGAGGGGTTACAACGTTTTGAGAAATGTTTGGATTTGGAAAAGAATTGTTTTACTGACCCACTCAATTTTGGTTTTGCGCCCCTCCAGGTTCAGGAATCACAAAGGTGTGGTGTCTACGAGGAATTCGACGGTGTTCTGACAGTTTGGACAAAATTAGGACTCACCTTCGGGTGTATCAACTTATAAATTGTATAATTAAAGCTTCCGTACTGTGCAAATGGTTACGTCACTCTCACGTGACGGCCAGCATGCCCTCCTTCGGGACGGGGTGTGTCATAACTACTGAGTTATTTTATCCAACTGATTATAGGCTTGAAAATTAAAAGTATTACATTTCATGACATATTATTTAGTCTATACAATTTTGTCTACAAATTTAATCTACCTAGTATTAATTACTCTTAGTTTAAACCTCGAGCCCAGTATCGATGCATGGGAAAACCTCTTTGCAGTTTTTTATTTCGATCATCGGTTTGCTTCTATTTTTTTGTCTCTCATTGGAAATTTGCAGGTAAATTTTAGAGGCCTCCCGGACACTTTATAGTTTGTACGTACTCATGCTATGATTTCTTTCGTGAGCATGCAGTTAATTATTATCAATTTTCTATGTTTATGAAACAAGTTCTAGTAAACCTATTTGTCACTGACATATATGCAATTGGCCACTAATAGAATAGAGGCGTATAGATACCAGGTGAAAATTGAAGAGAAGATGGAAGAGAAAGGTGCCGAGATTGAACAGTGGTTGACGAGAATGGCATTCCCAAAACGTTGAATAAGGATATAAAGTTGCAGGTCATGAAAATGGTACAACAAGAATTTGAAGAAGACAGAGATGTTGACGTGGACAATATCTTCTTGTTCTTTCCTCCTACTTCAAAGCCCTATCAAAAGTTTTATGCCCTTGACTATTAGAGCAGGTAAGAGGCGTTTAATAACTATTTCGTTGCACTTTTTTATGAAAACTAAGAACTGAAAGTCTAAAAACTGAAATGTAGGTGCCATTGCTTAAGTACTTGGATGAAAAAGAGAAACAGTTGGAGTAAATTGCAACCGTCTGCTGGAAACTTGTGCGGAGAGAATGTACTAGCATGGACAATGTCGTGGAGCTCATCGCCTGTACTACCCAAAGCAACTGAAACTGTCAAGGGCTTGCTGTTTCTTTCCCTCTCATCCCATCATTCTTCTTCATCCCTCAATTTCCCCATATCCGTTCCTCATATCTCAATCACAGAAAGTGAAAACTAAAACTAAAAAAATGAATAATTATCAAGCGGGGCCTTTTTATCTGAGGTTGCTAAGAAAGGTATGATGAGAATTTGCATCTAAAACCGAGGTACGTTACCAAAATGAATGAGTAATAATTACGTTGATTGTATACACCCGCCAATATCCTAGAGAAAAAAGGGACTTGCAACAGTTCATTTCATTTTAGAGCTATGTCTTTACATTTGAAACTACCATTTTGTACAAAACAACCTGCATTATATTGACGATGAAACTTATAACGAAACAATGTTCAGGACTTCCAGCATACTAATATGCTCTCGACTTAGTTAAATGATACATAAAAGACACACGGAAGACGGGGGATAAAACACTGGATGAGTATGCATTATCATTTATCAATTAACAAGAAAGAACTCTTTAGTTGCATAAATGGAATGGATCTAGTATTCATGTAAAACTCGCCATAGCCTTGAGTACATTTTTCACAGATGAACCCCATAGAGGCAGCGGTTCCAAGTCCGATGTTTGGCAATAATTCTGTCTGGTAATGCCTCACTTCCTGAAGGTTTTGGCAACGATTCTGAGGATGAAAAGGAAAAAAGTAAATTCAGCAATAGCAGTAACTTCAAATGCCATAAAAAACCACTTAATCTTCCCGGTAAGGGGCGAACCTTGCACGTTTGAAAGTTTGTATTCTGCCTATTGTAGACCACTTTCCATCTTGTTAATTTCTGCAAGAAAGATTTCCGGGACCATTGAATTGATAATAGGTAATACAGAACTTGCAGAACAAAAGTAAAAGGTGCACACAACTTGAGGAACAAAAAAAAAAGACATACTTCCTTGTACTCGTGAGCAATGGTTGCACCACCGATGAAGTAAGCCCCGCAGATCAAAGAAGCTACAATGAAGCGACTGCAGTAGAATGACTTATTCTTCAGGTCAGACAGCGCAGCGGCCTGACAAAACAATGAGGAAACTAGTCTTAAAAGTTAGTCACATTGTATCACATTTGATCCCACATTTGATCCCATCAAGCCTTCAAGGGGTCGATTAGCGATGAAGGAAGAACGAAAATAGTAGTCAGTTCACTACCAAAATCTTTACCGCCGAGGAACTTGAAAAGGCCATGAACGACTACGGTGCAGATGGAATCATTGGTAAAGGACCGTATGGAACAGTTTACAAAGGAAGACTAGGAGATAATACAATTATTTGCACAAAGGAGTACAATATGGGTGGTATGTACAAGAGTTTTCAAGCTCTTTAGTAATAAGATAGCTCTTCTTACCCAGATGAACCACAAAAATGTGGTGAGGCTATTGGGTGGTTGTGTGGAGGGAAAAACGCCGCTGCTAGTTTACGAGTTCTCCACAACGGCACTCTTTATGATCACATTCAAAGATCATTGTTACTAAGGTCTGGAAGGCCACCACTTTCGTCTAAGTTACGGTTAAAGATAGCAGCAGCGAAATTGCAGAAGCACCAGGTTTGGTATCGGTGTGCTTAAAAACAAATTATTTCTGCTATGTTGTGAGAATAAACAACTGTGAAATAAAATAGTAGTGTGTTGCGAGAATAAACAGCTGTGAAATAAAAGCAATGTTAGAGTGTTTAGTAAATTTTTATGTAAAACAGTTGTACTATGTAAAATGACTAAAAAAATTCTGATGTTAAATATTATATAATAATTTTTTTGTCTTTTCTTTTATTATGACATTTATAAGATTTATATAAACTATTTATAAACAAAGAATGTATTTTTACCTTTTTTTTATTAAGATATTTATAATTTTTTTATTCTATTCTTTTCTGTAAGAGCGTTTCTCCTATCTTGTCCCTATTGCTCACCGGAACTCTTCTCTTCTTCCTCCACTCCCTCTCCATCCTCCTCCGCCTTCAAATCCACCTTCTGCAACTCACCAGCTCCATCCTACTATGCCTTCAAATCCACCTTCTACAACTTACTAGCTCCATCCTCTGTCTTCAAATCCACCTTCTGCCACTCACCAGCTCCATCCTCCTCTACCTTCTCTATTGAATCTAGCTTATGCACCTCATCAGGCTCTCCATCGTCCTCCCCCTCCTCTTTCAAATCCAGTTTCTGAAGCTCGTCGAGGACCACATGATCGAGATTAGACGGTGCGGGATCGAAATCAGGAGAAGAAGGTAGAAACCCCTGGCTGAGATGAGCGTGGTTGGTGCTGGGGGTTTCAGGATCTGGGGGAACGAGAGATATAGCTTCAGAGATTGCCATTCTCCCTCTTGCGAAATCGGTTTGCTTAGAAGCCGATTTTTCAAAGCTGGGTTTTGCAGCTTTGTGTTTTTAGCTTTTTATCACCCAAAATTGTGGAAAAAAAAAAAACTGAAGTTGAACTATGTCATGCCAATTGTACACCTAGATGTCAAGACAATGAACATTAGCTAGATGAGAATTACACGGCAAAATTGTCGAACTATGAAACTACAAGATTGCTTCAAGAAGATCCCGATGTAAAACTATGAAACTACGCCAGTGCGATGTAAAACTGGATTCATGGACCCTGAATATCTTGAAACAAGGAAGCTAACAGAAAGAGCGGCGTCTATAGCTTTGGAGTTGTCCTCCTGTAGTTACGAACGAACGAAGTGCCATATTCTTTTAGTGGCCTCCCGAACATGTTTCTTGCTTTGGAGGGAAAGAGAGGAATCGGCGAATGGGACGGACTGATTGCTTTTGAAATATACCAAGAGGGAGAGACAGAAAGGCTGGAGAAAGGTGATTGATCTAGCAAAAAGATGTATGAGGTTAAAAGGAGAAGAAAGGCCTTCCATGCAAGAAGTAGTCACAGAGCTGGAGTCACTTCCATCAAAAAGTCATGACCTGTGTTTGCTAGTAATATGTGGGAGTTGCTTATGACAAAACAGTGGAGTACTCGTGAGGCTACTGACTTTTTACTTCTTTTTTTCCTTTTTCTTTTGTCGAATGATAAATTTTATTAGATTAAACACAAACAGGATTTAAACTCATACCATATTGCAAGAACTTAACATATTTCCACTACTGTGGTAAATGACCAATTTGGTAAAAAACCACTTGCCTGACTTTTACTTTTTTCAATTCTCTGTTTATGTTTTCTTTTTAGCTAACAATGCTTTTATTAAAAAAAATATTATTAACACTTCAAAATTTTCAATTTGCACTTTTTATATATGTATTTTTCTTTCTAATTATAGAAAATTTAGAGTACAAAATGAGATTTTTTTAGTGTCAATAACAATTTCTTTATTAAAAACGCATAAACTTAATGCTTCTTGAAAAAACACTTGGGCGCTTCCAGAAAAAGTAGTTGACAAGTGCTTCTCTAAAAACAACAACAACAAAGCCTTTTCCCACTAAGTGGGTCGGCTATATGAATCCTAGAACGCCATTGCGCTCGGTTTTGTGTCATGTCCTCCGTTAGATCCAAGTACTCTAAGCCTTTTCTTAAAGTCTCTTCCAAAGTTTTCTTAGGTCTTCCTCTACCCCTTCGGCCCTGAACCTCTGTCCCGTAGTCACATCTTCGAACCGGAGCGTCAGTCGGCCTTCTTTGCACATGTCCAGATCACCAGAACCGATTTTCTCTCATCTTTCCTTCAATTTCGGCTACTCCTACTTTACCTCGGATATCCTCATTCTCAATCTTATCCTTTCTCGTGTGCCCACACATCCCACGAAGCATCCTCATCTCCGCTACACCCATTTTGTGTACGTGTTGATGTTTCACCGCCCAACATTCTGTGCCATACAACATCGCTGGCCTTATTGCCGTCCTATAAAATTTTCCCTTGAGCTTCAGTGGCCTACGACGGTCACACAACACGCCGGATGCACTCTTACACTTCATCCATCCAGCTCGTATTCTATGGTTGAGATCTCCATCTAATTCTCCGTTCTCTTGCAAGATAGATCCTAGGTAGCGAAAACGGTCGCTTTTGTGATCTTCGCTAGATTGCTCCGGTCATTAATGTGGATAAGTATATAAATGGATAGAGATAGGAAAGCAAACACAAGATGTACGTGGTTCACCCAGATTGGCTACGTCCACGGAATAGAAGAGTTCTCATTAATTGTGAAGGGTTTACACAAGTACATAGGTTCAAGCTCTCCTTTAGTGAGTACCAGTGAATGATTTAGTACAAATGACATTAGAGTACAAATGACATTAGGAACTATTGTGGGAGAATGATCTCGTAATCACGAAACTTCTAAGTATCGGAGTGTGGTATCATCTTGACTTGCCTTATCTGTCTCATAGGTAGATGTGGCAGCTTCTCTGGAAGTACTCTTCCTCCATCCAGGGGTGGTATCTTTAACTGGTGGAGATGCACAAGGTAATGTATCAATTTCACTTGAAGCTTACTTGTAGTTTCAGGCTTGGTCAAGCGCGATACAAACCATGTAGTAGGAGTCCCCCACGTCGCCGAGCTAGGGGATCTGCTGAAAGAGGTGACAGACAAGGTAAGCAATCAGAGCTCCGGCTGATTGTTCACCTTCTCCCCATCTTGCAGCAGCATGAAGGATAAAGAGAAGAAAAATGAGAATAGATGATATGGGATACTTTTGCTTTTGAAGAAGTAACTTTCCACAGGCTTATTCTTGAACTGAGCTGGAGGGTTTTCTGGTTTCCTTCAGAGTATAAGGCCGACTGAAGAATTTGAGGGTCAAAACAAGTCCATCAAATCTAGAGTACGTTCGACCCTGCTGATATGGGATACTTTTGCTTTTGACAGAGTAATGGATGTATCGGCACGTGTGCTGTTACGCTTGTCTCCACATGCTTCCTTGTATCATTCGCACTTGCCCTATCTGTTCCTCAAGCAGATTCGGTATCTTCCCTGGAAACATAAGATGTTGAAGATGAGTACTCGAGAGCAATGCCAGGTAAGTAATCAGGTAAGGGGTTCCAGGCAGTCAGTTCCTGGCTGGGAGCTTGATTTCAAGTGCTGACTGATTGCTCTCTTTCTCCTTGTCTTACAGGTAAAAACAAGGCCAAAGGAAAAGACAGGGAAAAAGCATGATATGGGATACTCTTGCTTTTAACCCTGATGATATGAGATATTCTTGCTCTAGTATAGCTTGTTTGCAGAGGTATTATCGGGGGGAAAGAAAGCTGAATATTTCGAAAGGCTTCGTTGGGAGTGCCCTCTCAGATATGAGGAAGGGTTGAGCATTTTTGCAGGTTTGCCTGTCCGTTGGGGATGGAGGTCGACATATATAGGAGTCTCCCTAACAACAAGTAGTAATGTTATTCCTTTACCCTGCTTGGTCATAGCACGGTAGTGGGAGCTGCCAGCTTCACATGTTTTAACTCTGTCAGAGCACTTTGAAAAAGTGGTATGTGGTATCTGGCTCTCGAGATTCGGAGAACGATGCTTCTTCGATTTTTGAGAAAGCAATCATGCTGGGGGTCTGGCTCTCGAGATTCGGGGAGCAGTGTCTCTTCGATTTTTGAGAAAGTAATCATGTTGGGAGTCTGGCTCTCGAGATTCGGAGGGCGATGCCTCTTCGATTTTGGAGTAAGCAATCTTGTTGGGAGTGTTTTCTCGGATGTGAGTAAAGGTTGGGCATGTTTGCTAGTCTACCTTGCCACGAAGCACGGAGGTTGACACACAGGGACTTCCCAATTATCCAGCAGTGGTACTGTACCTTTACCCTTGTGGGTAATAATATGGTAGCTAGACCTTCAAAATTTATGTGTCTAAACTTTGTTAGTGCTGTTTCTTTGCTATTCTTTTACCTTTCTTGGTCAGAGCGATGTAGTGGGAGCTGCAAGCTTCACGTGCTCAACTTTGGCAGAGACTTTGGCAAAGTTATATGTGGTACCCATGAGCTATTGTTGCGTGTGGGAAGTGGGTGATTGAACAATAAGATTCACGTGCTTTCTACTTCACCAGAAGTCTTCGACAGAATGCCCATAATTTCCGCAAAGCTGAGTGTGCGTGTGACAGGTGCTAACAAGGCTAGAAAAGTAGGTGCCTCTTCGATTTCTGAGATCGGCCCTCGTGGTCTCTGAGCAGCCCAGCTTTTGAGAAAGCGAACGCCTCTTCGATTGATTCAGAGAACGATGCCTTTTCGATTTTTGAGAAAGCAATCATACTGGAGGTCTGGCTCTCGAGATTCGGGGAGCAGTGTCTCTTCGATTTTTGAGAAAGTAATCATGTTGGGAGTCTGGCTCTCGAGATTCGGAGGGCGGTGCCTCTTCGATTTTGGAGCAAGCAATCTTGGTGGAAGTGTTTTCTCGAATATGAGTAAAGGTTGGGCATGTTTGCTAATCTACCTTGCCACGAAGCACAGAGGTTGACACACAGGGACTTTCCAATTATCCAGCAATGGTACTGTTCCTTTACCCTCTCTTAGATTTTTGAGAAAGTAGTCATGTTGGGAGTCTGGCTCTCGAGATTCGGAGGACGGTGCCTCTTCGATTTTGGAGCAAGCAATCTTATTGGGAGTGTTTTCTCGAATGTGAGTAAAGGTTGAGCATGTTTGCTAGTCTACCTTGCCACGAGGCACAGAGGTTGACACACAGGGACTTTCCAATTATCCAGCAGTGGTACTGTTCCTTTACCCTTATAGGTAATAATATGGTAGCTAGACCTTCAAAATTTATGGGTCTAAACTTTGTTAGTGCTGTTTCTTTGCTATTCTTTTACCCTTCTTGGTCAGAGCGATGTAGTGGGAGCTGCAAGCTTCACGTGCTCAACTTTGACAGAGAACTTTGGCAAAGTTATCTGTGGTACCCATGAGCTATTGTTGCGTGTGGAAAGTGGGTGATTGGACAGTAAGATTCATGTGTTTTCTACTTCCTCAGAAATCTTCGACAGAATACCCATAATTTTCGCAAAGTTGAGTGTGCGTGTGACAGGTGCTGACAAGGCTGGAAAAGTAGGTGCCTCTTCGATTTCTGAAATCGGCCCTCGTGGTCTCTGAGCAGCCCAGCTTTTGAGAAAGCGAGCCCCTCTTCGATTTCTGAGATCGGCTTTCGTGGTCTTTGAGCAGCCCAACTTTTGAGAAAGCAAACACCTCTTCGATTTATGAGATCAACCATCGTGGTCTCTAAGCAGCCCAGCTTTTGAGAAAGCAAACGCCTCTTCGATTTCTGAGCAGGCGCCTCTTCGATGTCTGAAGCTCCGTCGAGTGCAGCTTTTTATAGGGGCTGGCATTAAGTTCCAAAGCACACTTGAATCTCCACCAGTAGAAGCTCCATTCTTGCACTTCTAAGATCTTGATTTGTCCGACCTCTTCTCTCTTCAACACCTTTGAAAATGTCTGGCCCCTCCGACCGTCGTTTTGACTTGAACCTTGTTGAAGAGGCAGCCCCGCCTTCTCCAGACAACATATGGCGCCCATCCTTCGTCTCCCCTACTGGTCCTCTTACCGTTGGGGATTCCGTGATGAAGAATGATATGACCGCTGCGGTGGTGGCCAGGAACCTTCTCACTCCCAAAGATAACAGACTACTTTCCAAACGGTCTGATGAGTTAGCTGTTAAGGATTCGCTGGCTCTCAATGTTCAGTGTGCAGGTTCTGTGTCTAATATGGCCCAACGCCTATTTGCTCGAACCCGCCAAGTTGAATCATTGGCGGCCGAAGTGATGAGTCTCAAACAGGAGATTAGAGGACTCAAGCATGAGAATAAACAGTTGCACCGGCTCGCACATGACTATGCTACAAACATGAAGAGGAAGCTTGACCAGATGAAGGAAACTGATGGTCAGGTTTTACTTGATCATCAGAGATTTGTGGGTTTGCTCCAAAGGCATTTATTGCCTTCGTCTTCTTGGGCTGTACCGCGTAATGAAGCTCCAAATGATCAACCTCTGATGCCTCCTCCTTCTAGGGTTCTGTCCAGTACTGAGACTCCGAATGATCCCCCTCCGATGCCTTCTCTTTCTGGGGCTCTACCGACTGCTGAGACTTCTCCTAAGCAACATTTGTGAAGGCTCCATCTTGTTTGTTTATTTTGACTCATGTATATGTACATATTTGTAGCTTATCGGGGATATTAATAAATAAGCTTTCCTTCATTTCAACGTATTGTGTTAAATACACCAAAACCTTCTTCGCTAAGTTCTTTGAATTTTCTTTTGTTGAAGCTTGTATGTTGAAGCTTTCTGAGTGGAGCATGTAGGTTGGGGTAGTGTTCCCTTAATTTTCCGAGTGAGGAAAACTTCTCGGTTGGAGACTTGGAAAATCCAAGTCACTGAGTGGGATCGGCTATATGAATCTTAGAACGCCATTGTGCTCGGTCCTGTGTCATGTCCTTCGTTAGATCCAAGTACTCTAAGTCTTTTCTTAGAGTCTCTTCCAAAGTTTTCCTAGGTCTTCCTCTACCCCTTCGGCCCTGAACCTCTGTCCCATAGTCGCATCTTCTAATCGGAGCGTCAGTAGGCCTTCTTTGCACATGTCCAAACCACCGTAACCGATTTTCTCTCATCTTTCCTTCAATTTCGGCTACTCCTACTTTACCCCGGATATCCTCATTCCTAATCTTATCCTTTCTCGTGTGCCCACACATCCAACGAAGCATCCTCATCTCCGCTACACCCATTTTGTGTACGTGTTGATGCTTCACCGCCCAACATTCTGTGCCATACAGCATCGCCGGCCTTATTGTCGTCCTATAAAATTTTCCCTTGAGCTTCAGTGGCATACGGCGGTCACACAACACGCCAGATGCACTCTTCCACTTCATCCATCCAACTTGTATTCTATGGTTGAGATCTCCATCTAATTCTCCGTTCTTTTGCAAGATAGATCCTAGGTAACGAAAACGGTCGCTCTTTGGTATTTCTTGATCTCCGATCCTCACCCCTAACTCGTTTTGGCCTCCATTTGCACTGAACTTGCACTCCATATATTCTATCTTTGATCGGCTTAGGCGAAGACCTTTAGATTCCAACACTTCTCTCCAAAGGTTAAGCTTTGCATTTACCCCCTCCTGAGTTTCATCTATCAACACTATATCGTCTGCGAAAAGCATACACCAAGGAATATCATCTTGAATATGTCCTGTTAACTCATCCATTACCAACGCAAAAAGGTAAGGACTTAAGGATGAGCCTTGATGTAATCTTACAGTTATGGGAAAGCTTTCGGTTTGTCCTTCATGAGTTCTTACGACAGTCTTTGCTCCTTCATACATATCTTTTATAGCTTGGATATATGTTATTCGTACTCCTTTCTTCTCTAAAATCCTCCAAAGAATGTCTCTTGGGACCCTATCATACGCTTTTTCCAAATCTATAAAGACCATGTGTAAATCCTTTTTCCCATCTCTATATCTTTCCATCAATCTTCGTAAGAGATAGATTGCCTCCATGGTTGAGCGCCCTGGCATGAACCCGAATTGGTTGTCCGAAACCCGTGTCTCTTGCCTCAATCTATGCTCAATGACTCTCTCCCAGAGCTTCATTGTATGACTCATTAACTTAATACCCCTATAGTTCATGCAATTTTGTACGTCGCCCTTATTCTTGTAGATAGGCACCAAAGTGCTCGTTCGCCACTCATTTGGCATCTTCTTCGTTTTCAAAATCCTATTGAAAAGGTCAGTGAGCCATGTTATACCTGTCTCTCCCAAAACTTTCCACACTTCGATTGGTATATCGTCTGGGCCTATTGCTTTTCTATGCTTCATCTTCTTCAAAGCTACAACCACTTCTTCCTTCCGGATTCGACGATAAAAAGAGTAGTTTCTACACTCTTCTGAGTTACTCAACTCCTCTAAAGAAGCACTCCTTTCATGTCCTTCATTGAAAAGATTATGAAAATAACCTCTCCATCTGTCCTTAACCGCGTTCTCTGTAGCAAGAACCTTTCCATCCTCATCCTTGATGCACCTCACTTGGTTTAGGTCCCTTGTCTTCTTTTCCCTTGCTCTAGCTAGTTTATAGATATCCAACTCTCCTTCTTTGGTATCTAGTCGTTTATACATATCGTCGTAAGCCGCTAACTTAGCTTCTCTGACAGCTTTCTTCGCCTCTTGCTTCGCTTTTCTATACCTTTCACCATTTTCATCGGTCATCTCCTTGTATAAGGCTTTACAACATTCCTTCTTAGCATTCACCTTTGTTTATACCTCCTCATTCCACCACCAAGATTCCTTTTGGTGTGGGGCAAAGCCCTTGGACTCTCCTAATACCTCTTTTGCTACTTTTCGGATACAACTAGCCATGGAATCCCACATTTGGCTAGCTTCCCCCTCTCTATCCCACACACATTGGGTGATTACCTTCTCTTTGAAAATGACTTGTTTTTCTTCTTTTAGATTCCACCATCTAGTCCTTGGGCACTTCCAAGTCTTGTTCTTTTGTCTCACTCTTTTGATATGTACATCCATCACCAACAAGCGATGTTGATTAGCCACACTCTCTCCTGGTATAACTTTGCAATCCTTACAAGTTATACGATCCCCTTTCCTCATTAGAAGAAAATCTATTTGTGTTTTTGACAACCCACTCTTGTAGGTGATCACATGTTCTTCTCTCTTCTTAAAGAAGGTGTTGGCTAAGAAGAGATCATATGCCATTGCAAAATCCAAGATAGCTTCCCCATCCTCGTTTCTCTCCCCAAAACCATGGCCACCATGAAAACCTCCATAGTTGCCTGTCTCCCTGCCCACGTGTCCATTTAAATCTCCTCCTATAAATAACTTCTCCGTCTGAGCAATTCCTTGCACCAAGTCTCCAAGGTCTTCCCAAAATTTCTCCTTCGAACTCGTATCCAACCCTACTTGAGGTGCGTACGCACTAATCACATTGATAAGTTCTTGTCCTATTACAATCTTGATTGCCATGATTCTATCTCCTACCCTCTTGACATCTACAACATCTTGTGTCAAGGTCTTGTCCACGATGATGCCAACACCGTTTCTCGTTCTATTTGTGCCCGAATACCAAAGTTTAAACCCTGAGTTTTCTAGATCATTTGCCTTACTACCAACCCACTTAGTTTCTTGTAGGCACATAATATTTATCCTTCTCCTCATCATAACTTCCACTACTTCCATAGATTTTCCCGTTAAGGTTTCTATATTCCACGTTCCTAAACGCATTTTGCTCTCTTGAACTCTACCCTTCTGTTCTAGCTTTTTCACCCTCCCCGTCTAATAGGATCAAAGTACTTCTTTTGTGTGTCCCGTGTAAAGTTGATAGGAGCATATGCTCCCAAACAACTTTGAGTGAAGTCGTTCGAAAAGAAGTTTCTACGGCCCCCTTGCTCATTTAACACTGCATCCGGGTGCCGATAGAAATACAGCGACCCTTGCTCACTTATCACTGTGCTCGGGCCACACAGCGCGCCACTTACGGGTGACGCCCTAGCTTTAGCACGATTTTGTTCTGGATCCATTTTCATAAGGATTCGACGTGATCATGAAGACAAGCCTCAAATCCTCATGCATTGGCAGACCCAGAAATATCTTATATGCTGTTAACTATACACTAATCGGATCGTATAATCAACTACTGGCGTCAGAACTTAAAAAGTGGTGGATCCCGAATAGAATTTATCTATTGCCCACAGAAATCCATAATCCCAAAAAAAATAAAAGAGTAAGTTCAAAATTCGGAGCTAGAGAACAATAAACAGAACCCACTTAAAGCAAAGAAGTTGTCGCGATACAGTTTTCATGTAAAATCCGCACGTCATTGGAGAACAGTGCATTTAAGCTGGTGATTCACTGCCTCTCGGGGAACCAGGGATGTCTTCATCATCTTCAACAGGGCTCCTTTCACTCCTGCGGACAGGGCTTGGGCTGCGGCTGCGGCTGTTTTCTTCAACAGGGCTTCTATGCTTCCTATCTCCATTGCTGTCCCCTTCAACATCATTTATAGGGCTTCTGCTCTTTGCCCTGGGACTCCTACTGTCGTCAGATCTGCGATCCTGCGGGGAGAGGCTACCCCGCTCTTGCGGGCTCCTCCCTTCGGGAGTTCTATCATGCTTCCTCCCCTTGGAGGGTGGTGGTGAACCCCTGCGACGCTTAGGGCTCCGGCTGTCATGAGGACTCCTTGATCTTCTCTCCAAACTCCGTTCTCCCCTCACGGGTGAGCGGGAACGGCTGAACATTAGAAAAGAATAATTGAGTTTCAACAAAATATTTACCAAGTACAGCCACATTTCTAGATCAAAAGTGACATGAATACTTGGAAATTCACTGCTCCCCGCAAAGGAGTCACTTAAGATGAATTTCACCGATTAGGCACAGGCAAGCAATGAGAACTCAGGCAGAACTTAAGGGAAAAGATGATGACAAACCTGTAACTATGATCCCTGCTGTAGCTACGGCTTCGACTTCTACCCCGCCTTGGACTTGGTGAACGTGAGAGACTACGCCCACGTCTGCACAAGAAATAATTTGCAAAGTCAATAAGCAGAGCTGTATAATGCCAAAACACAGGCAGAGAAAGACAGAGAGAGAGCGCATACTTAGTTGTTTTCTTCGGACTATTCTGACAATTTCTTTCAATGTGGCCTCGTTCCCCACAACGATAACACTTATTCTTCCAGTCTCCAGCCTTGCAATCCCGAGCCCAGTGTCCATCCAGCCCACAATTAAAACAGCGCCCTGATCCTGGAGGAGGGCCTCTCCCAAGATACTCCCGAGATCCACCAGGACCACGTGGTGCCTGAATGCAAGCCAGACATCAAGCAAAATTTTCATGACAATTGACCAATAAAATGAGAGAGCTTAAAACATGGGAAACGAGGGAGGGAGGGGGAGAGAGACAGATAGAGATACATAGATATCAGGCAAAACATAAAAAGTCTACAACAAAATGACGTAATCAAGAAACAACTATACAGGGGGTGAACCCTGCACCCTCTTTGTTAAGTGATACATCCCAAGTGATGTAATCACGAAACAATTATAGAGGTTAACTATGCAATCCATATGACAAGTGACAACAAAAAGTCAGACAGAACATTGTTCAGTTCTTAACAACATACTAGTAACACACATTGCTGAAATATGAGAAGGATTCTAAACAATATAACCCATAATACTTACCCCCCTGGCAAATTCCACAATTATCCGGCTCCCATCAACATCACGACCGTTCAGGCTATATCTTGCATCATCAGCATCCCGGGGGTCACTAAATTCCTGTTGTTAGTTACAGAATGAAGAACAAAGAGAAGATAAAATTTGCAAGGGAAAAATTTGACAAGACAAAAGTTAACACCATAATAATCGATGAAATCATGCGAGATCGCATGCTTGTGCTTGGGCGTGTTAGAAGGGTTAGAGAGAGAGAGAGAGAGAGAGAGAGAGAGAGAGAGAGAGAGAGAGAGAGAGAAAGAGAGAAAGAGCAAGGTACAGAATAACATACAACAAAGGCAAAGTCGCGCTTCATATCCACATCACGTACTCTGCGTAAACGGGTTCCATAAACAGTAAGGCCATCATGATACAAGCATCAAAGGGATGAGACTTCGCCCCTCACAGATGAACTAAACACCACTTTGAGATTGTTGCCATTTCCATAAAAAAACGCAATAAATTATAGAAAGACTCGCCAAATCCACCAATTGGACCTCTCACCAAGACCTCCAGGTTTGGCAAAAGCCAAGGAACCTTCAACAAGATCATTGAAGTTAAACCAAAAGGACACATGGAGGGGTGAAGCGTTTTCACAAACATAGAAGAAATGTACACTTTCAAGCACAAATAATGGCTTGGCAAAGGTTTCGTTGTCTCCCAAAAACCTTTTAAATATGGACAGCCCCAAATGACCAGTAATCCAGAACAGAAAGTAAAAGACCATAAACCCACAGCAAAAAATTAGAACACAAATATGGGATTTGCACTAATGGGTATAATGCATGAACCAATTTTCTCAATGATTCTCCCTTGTCTAAATCATTCAGAAGTCCCAATGAGCCTTACGATTTGCACATGAAGTTAACACTGGTATGGAATTGCAAACAGGAACAGAATAATGAAACGATAGAAACACGTATGTTCTATTGAACTGTAAAAACTCAGTCAAATAAGCAACTAGCTTGAACCAAACAGAACAATCAATAAATGCCTAATATTTTCCTATGCAATGTTTTACCTAACCACCCAAAAAGCACTTGGAATCCCATGACTCATAACAATCATTCCTCATACCTTCCATATCTGCTGAATACGTCTTCAAGTTCGCGTGATCTTGTCCGCGATGACAAGCGGCCAACATAGAGCCGTGAACCACCATGGCGGTCATCATGACGAGGCATTGTACCTGGAAGAAATATGTGAGTCATCGTTTAGCGCAACCATACCCATTATTTCGCACTTTGAAGATCATAGTATGAAAATACATCTCAAAAAAAAAAACTTGTCTTGGAAAAAAAAAAGAAAAAAACCAAATCGCTAGCAATTGCAGAGATTTATTCAGATACAGATAATTAAATGAATACTGTCATTTATCATTTTCGCTAAACCGAAAGGTCAATAGAAATAGATAAATCGCAGCAAGGGGAAAAAAGTTTCAGCTCCACACACCAAATTAAGCTAAACAAACAATCCATATGCAAAATTCAAGCTTACCCAAATAAATTTTCATGCCCAATTCAAAAACTATACATACAAATATATCAGAAATTGGTTGTTTTCTAGCCCAATAAGCAAAGCAATTTGAAAAACAAAAGGTTGGGATTGCTTGTAAATACAAATCCCTAAATTGTTGCACGGAATATATATACGTGTATATACATATATATATATATATATATATATATATATAGAGAGAGAGAGAGAGAGAGAGAGAGGCGCACCTGGAGAAGGCGAGGGGTAGCAGTAGTAGTATCCAACCCTAGATTTGTTTCGACAAGAGGATGGGACTTGATGTTCTCTCTTTGTATTTATAGCGCAGGATATTATAAAAAGAAGCAGCGTATATTTAACAGCCCTGCATTTCATTTTATTTACGAGCCCCGCCCTGCTGACTCACCCACCCTCGCAGTGTTGAGTGCCGATATGAAAATGACTAGTGAGGATCCTCCGTCGGATTCTTTTTGTTATAATTCTTAGGGCTGGTTTGGTATTGTTGTGCTTTGAAAAAAAACTGCTGTGAGAATAAGCGGCTGTGCTGTGAGAATAAGCGGCTGTGAAATAAAGTCAGTAGAGTGTTTGGTAAACTTTTTTGTGAAAGTGCTTTTGAAAAAAAAAACAGGATGATAGTGTGTCTTTTCATTAAAGGAGCACTGTAGCTCCGTGTGCTTTGAAAAAACTAGTTTTTTTTCAAAGCAGCAAATAGCAGCTTCAGCTTTTCCTTTGATTTTCAGCTTATTCTCACAGCAGCTTCCAAAATAAGCCCTTTTTTTTCAGTTTACCAAACACAAAAATAACCCTCAGCTTTTTTTCACAGTGGCTTTTTTTAAAATCACCTCAATCCCAAACGGGACCTTAATATCTTCAAATTACATCCGTTTAATATACATCGTGCGGATATAAATTATTATAATTTTTTTATTTAAAGTTAAATATAAACAGTACTTGAAGAAAACGAACCGCAAGATATACGATGAACAGATATGATTAGAGGATTCCTAAAATCTTCACAAAAAGGATCCGACGAAGATCCTCTCTCGATAATAATACAACTTTATCCCAATCAACCGACTTTATTGATAAAGATTACTTTTTTTAGACCAAGGGGTTGATAGCCCGCTTACAGCTGGGATTAATTTTATTTTTTTATAGGAGAACGAAAATAAAATAAAATTTAGTTTACAAAATATCATTTTTTTTTATAATTTTGAGAAGGGTTTTTATCACAAATTGTTCCTGAAATTGACTATCATCATCAAGATGGTCCATGAAATTAAAAATCAATCAATGTAGTCCCTGAAAATAGGTATCACAAATCAATGTAGTCATTCCGTCATAATTCTGTTAAAAATTCTATTAACTGCTGATGTGGCACATAAATGGGCCCCACAAGATTTACGGGTTTTTATCCTAAATGGTCATTGAAATTGATCCACATCATCAAGATGGTCCCTGAAATTGACCCATATCATCAATATGGTTCTTAAAATTGAAAATCAATCAATGTAGGGCTGGTTTAGTATTGTTGTGCTTTGAAAAAAAAAAAAAACTGATTATGTTGTTCTGTGAGAATAAGCTCATTTTTGCTGCTTCACGTTTTAGTTTTTTTTCACTCAAAACTGTGAAAATAAGTTGTTGTTAAGTGTTTACCAAACACCTTTTTGAGCTTAGCTTTTTTTTGTACCCACTTTTTATAAAAGCACCTCAGTATCAAACTAGTACGTAGTCATTGAAAATAGATGTCGCATATCAATACGATCCTTTTGCCACGATTTTGTAAAAATAAAATTGTTATGTGCTGATGTGGGTTTAATAATTAATTAAAAAGTTGTCTAAATACTTTTTTGCACAATTATATTTTTTTTCTTATAGTAGGGCATACTGCGAAGAAAGATATCTTCCATAAATTCTCAAAGACAAAAAGTTTAACCAAGGCCTAAGAGGGGGGTGTGGAAATATTTTTTTCAACCAACAATATACGCACCTCGGTTATATCCTCATTATCTAAAGGCAGACTTCACAATTCTTTGCATCACCAAACCATTAGGGAAGTGCCGAACAAACTCTCCAAGATTAAGGTTGTGAGAATGTTGATTGGCGAAATGTTAATGGTGATATCCCAGAAGTCGTTGTCAATAGGCTAAGCCTCACCAAATGTGATCTCGATCCAAGTTCAATTCGGTGAAGGGTGTTAAAGTGTATAAAGATGTGTGTATTGGTATTTTTTAAGAGAATAAAGAGTGAAGGAGGTAGAGAAATGTGGAATGAGATCGGAGGTGATTGTAAGACTGGAATTTTGGGTTGACAATTTTTTTTTATCAACTATTAAATTATTAAGCCTATTTGTATTTTTTTTAAATTTAATTAGACTTGTGTGACCCATTTATGTGTCACATCAGCACATAATAGAATTTTTGACAGAATTGCTACATTGATTTGAGACACTTACTTGCGAGGTTACATTTATCAATTTTCAATTTCAATGACCATTTGTATGTCGTGAGTCAATTTCAATAATCATTTGTGAGTAAAAATGACTTATAGGGCCTATTTATATGTCACATCAGCACTTAACATTATTTTTAAAAGAATTGTAACGGAAGAACCACATTTATTTGCTACACTTATTTTCAGGGACTACATTGATTGATTTTTAATTTCAGAGATCATCTTGATGGTGATGGTCAATTTCAGGGATCATTTGTAATAGAAAGATTTCCAAAAGCAAAACATTTTTTTGTTTGAAAATAAAAAACAAAATGTGTAAAAGGAAACTCATTTCTTGGTGGAAAGACAATTTAATCATAGTAATCAACCCTATGTTACAATGTTCTTGTAGATGTCGCATTACTGCATTGAAGAAAAATAATAATGCCTATGCACCATAATGCATGTTCGATCTCATCGATTATTCTCCTATAATATTTTATAATTTAACATACTAACGCTATCCTTTGTCAAAAATAAAAGTTATAATGTTAGGCAGACTAAATATAGACAAAATTTATAAAACTAAAACACATGGAAGTTGATAATTGGTTTAAGCGTTTTTAAATGTGCTCATTCCAATTGGTGACACATCATTTAGTTTGTAAATTTTGTCTCTAAATTTAGTCTCCATAACATTACGTTTTTTGTTTTCAATATAATAGTTCAACACAGGACCTCCTTGGACAAAATGGATATTACAATTTTTTTTATCAAGTACACAATTTCATTTGTCTAAAAACAAGAAAATACATATACATTGGGAAATATCAAAGTAAATACATATATATAAAACAAATAATAATAAATAAATAAAAGAGATCGAACTAAATTTATATTTGATATTAATATCAAACGGTAATTATCATAAAATGTGGATGATATTATGAAAATTTATTAATTTACTAATATAACACCATTCACTTGAGAAAGCGTTCACATAGAAATCCAAATCCAACCAGCAAAGATGTGTTTTCTTGTTTCACTTGTACACTAAGATCCCACATGCCGGCTCCAAAAGGGTAAGAGACAGTTTGGTGGTTGTTCCTTTTTTTTTTTTTTTTATGTCAAATAGTTTTAGTGAATTAATGGTTAGTTATTAGAGAAAGGGAAAATAATGAGATTTGAATTCATACTAGAATGCATAAACATGATTGTTTTCTGCTACTGCGTTACAATGTCTTTTGCTGGTGGTTGTTCCTTCATGTTAGCGTAATCTTATGGGCTACCAGTCTCCCAGAATCTTGATTTCTCATGTACAATTTCATATAAATTCGTAACTTGTACCCGTATCTGATCGCGTAAATAGCCTCCGATGATGTCGCCTCTCTTGAGTCCTTGGTGTTTTTGCATAACCAATATCATCATCTATGACACTCTGTTCACAGTTGCGGTCAAGGTTGTGCAGTAGCATTTTAACCACTCAGAAGCAGATTTGAGCACAAGAAGTTCACCATTGAGGAGATTCCGAGCCATTTGCCTCCGGATAGAAAGCCTTTCGCGTGCAACGGGATAACTGCGCCCCAAAGATTATGGATGCATTCAAGAAGCACAAAAACAAGTCACTACATGTGTAGTCATGATGCACATATGTAAATCAGAGATGATGTTCTTCAATCTCTCTGCTGCTGTTTGCTTGGGTCCCCGTGTAAACTCATTTCCTACTATTCAATTTTTAAGCAGCCCTCTATTGCACATTAAAGGGATGACCATCACTTGACCGCTTCAACAAAAAAAAGGATGCCCTTATCCCCATTTTTTCACCGAGGGTTGCTTTTCTCTCCCAATTTCCAAGAGCAAGCCGATGCACTGCAGCTTATCAAAATTGAAGGGGGATGAAAATCCATATTTCTATTCCACTCTCCAGTTTGTTGGTTTTCGATGGAAGCATGAATTGGGCTTTTTTTTATCTTCAATTCTCATCAATTGCAATGGAGATTTGGGTACTTTCAAATTTGGTTGATATCACTTTGGAGATGAAATTTCATGTTGGAATCTAGCAGGTTAGAAAAGAACAATATGGAGGCCTCGTTGTAGCAAGTAGACCAACATGAGTGAGATTAGGCGTTCTATTCTTTCAAACTTTGATCAAGGTGTCTAAACGCACGAAGTGTTTGGCAAGGAATTAAAGGTTTCTTCCGTTTCTTTTCTTCTAGTGTTTTCAATAAATGGGCTTTTTAAACCGTTGTCAGTTACGTAGAAGAAAATGAAGATAGAAGAGAAAAAGAAAAAGAAAAAGTAGAACTGATCAATTTTTTTTTGGAGAAGAAGGGACATACGAAAGACAACAACAACATAGCAAAGAATTTTTAGGGTTTTCTAAACTTAATTTTCATTTTTTTTAATTATGAATTCAATGACAATTTTATCTATGTTTCGGAACTAACTTTCCTTAGCTAGGGCTACTACGATGTAGCCATAACTATGAATGCTTAGATTCTGAAGTGAATTATTTTCAAGTTTTCAATTTTCATTGAGTATCGTTTGCTGTGCTTATATGTTTGGTATTAGTCTTGGTGATTAGCTACCATCTTTACTTTTACTTGGTAAATTTGATGCAAGTTGTGCATATGCTATGTTTTCAACTTGAGTGATAGTTTCTTGCAAATAGATATCATAAATTACCTAGTAGTAAATGTCATACTCTAGGATTTGTGTAGTCTTTATATAAATTTTCACTGATCATAATGAGTTTTATTATGTTAAATTAGTCCAGATGATGGTTGCATAGTAGAATATATGTAATAGTCTAGATGCCATAGATATTACATGAGTTAGGGAAATTTGACTATCAATGAGATTGAGTACTTGTTAATAGTTCATTATAGGAAATAAGTATGGTTGGTTATGGTCAGTCGGACGCTCTAGTGTTTTACTTGATTGAATTATAAACTGCTTTCTTTGTTGTCACATCAGTTTTATTGATCATACTTTCTTGTTTTCGTTATTTGTTTTTACTTTTAGTTCAATTCTCAAATCCATCTTTCATCAATTTTTGTTAAAGTCTACTAATGTTATAATTGGAATATAGTTAGTTGATAAGAATTAAATCATTTTCTCAGGAACGATATTAAGTGCTTGTTTTCTATACTATCGAACGATTCGTACGCTTGCGAGCATAAAACTTGAAACTAAGTTAGATTGATTTCGGTTAGTTTAAATTTCGCAACAGATGCGGATTGAGCCAATCGACCATCATGTTGTGCAGCTTCCTTGGCCAGGTTATTAAGTTCTGAATATTCACAAGCAATAAAAAAACTATATGCAAATGTATGGTAACGTGTAACACATCTTCAGGAGAAGTGCAACACAAACACAAGCAAATGCACATAGTGAGTGCGGAAATCCTTTCCCTTTACAGCTACCAGGCCTAAGTTCTCTATGTCATTGTATGATTATTGTATTCAGTAAAAGATTTTCATCACAAGATCACGTAGATAAACACGTAAACTAAACAGAACTGGAAATCAACCAAAAGAAATACCACTAGAGACAGGGGATAAAGCATGATCAGGTAGGCAAAGGAACAAAATTAGAGGAAGGGAGAAGATGAAATAAAAGAGATAAGAACGGTGCATCACTACCAACTTGGTTGATGGTGAAAGAATCCCTTGAAGCGTTGAACCCATTGACATCATTATCGATTGGTCTGTGATCAACAATCATCTCATGTCTAAGTAAGATAATGGGACATTGAATTACAGGCAACAAACAGTAATTAAACTCTGAATGGAGATGTTGATATTAAACTTTAAACATACACACAACACAATTTCACGCATGCACGTCCTGAAACCAAATGTGTTGTAATGACATTCAAGAAGCATATATGACCGTCATATAACGATTCTAAGTACTTGTAAGTAACTAGTCCTGAATATTATAGATTGATAAAGAAGAGATTAACCTAGCATGCCAACCCCGTAATATTCCACTAAT
Source organism: Malus sylvestris (assembly GCF_916048215.2). Lineage (NCBI taxonomy): Eukaryota > Viridiplantae > Streptophyta > Magnoliopsida > Rosales > Rosaceae > Malus > Malus sylvestris. The sequence continues at coordinate 26,371,173 of NC_062266.1, forward strand.
TGAGAACTTTAACAATAAGCTTCCGGTACTGTTCACTTTAACGAAAAACCATATTTTTACACAAAAAAGTCAATCATGGTACTATTCACTATACTCTTTATTTTTTCCTTATCGTTAAAACTCAAAGTTTTAAAGTCTTTTTCATTAGTTTTCCTCTAATTGTATGAATTGATGTGGTTATGGAACATACGGCTGCCAACTTTTACACCAATTACTCAAAACTATTTGAATTTAGCCAAAATAACTGAACCGACAATAACTTATTTTAACTGCCTCGCATGTTTCTCGACCATAAGAGCAACTCCAGTGTAGGAGCCCTCCCTCCAGGCTATTCACTATTTAATCCACCCAGTGAACAGTAACTGCCCTTAATGAACAGTAATTGCCGTGGCAATTGCCTTTTGCATCTCCACCCTTACATTGAATAACCCTGGCAATTGATAATAAAATATTATTATTTTATTTATTTATAATTAATATTATATTATTTACTTTGTATAAATTAATATTATATTATTAATTATATTAATATTATATATTCCTCCTTCTTCCTTTTCTCTACAGATTTCCTTCTTCTTCTTTGCAGATTTGGTTATGCTTTTTCTTCAATTATTCATCTTCTTCTTCACTTCCTTCTTTCTTCTTCGTTTGTTTATCGGAAAACTTTTTCTTCAATTATGCATCTTCTGCATCTTCTCCGATAACCATCTCCGAGGAAGTCACAACGCCGGCTTCGGGAAAGCATGACGCCGACTTCGGGAAAGCCCATGATGTTGACTTGGCCTTTAAAGACGACGAAGCTTTCAAGGACGACGGAGGTCGGGTAGCTGCAAGGTTGAGGCCCAGAAATGCAAAGGAGATGATGGTTGACGTCGCCCAGACGTCAGCCTTGCATCAGGATGCCTTCGGGCTCTCGGGCTGACAATTGCTGCCGGGCCTATCGCTTAGGCATGGCCTGTCCCTCGGGCTCGCATACGCTGGACCTCATTCCCCGACCTATTTGGTCCTGTTCCGCAACTTGTCCCTCGAGCAGAAGCTCCCGTTGGAGCTGCTCTAACGTTCCACTGTTTCGACAAAGACCATTAACGATGAATGATTAAATTACCACATTAAGACAAGCTGTGAGATATATTTTCTTCTCTGACGACAAGACGTAGCTAATGAAATTTTTACCATAAATCATGGGTATTACTGCACACTCAAAAGAATACGTGTGGTGTTTGTGAAAAAAACCGAGCACAGCGGGGGTAAAAACATATTGAGAAATATTTGCCCGATAATTCATAAATGGAAAACGATCCTTGTTGGATTATTTTTTAGGAATCTCGTGATCGTGACCATTCATCGTATATTATGTAATTAGTTTTCGTTAGATACTATTTATATTTAATTTTAAATTATAAATTTTAAAATAATTTTTAACTGCATTATATACGATGGACGGTAACAATCATCAGATCCCTAGGATCCCAGGAAAATGATCCGGTTCATAAATGGCACAACTTTTGAACCAAATCAAGTTTTGGGCAAAGCGGCAAATAACAAAAAATTAAGGCGCAAAAATTTTCGTTCCCAAACCAACATAAAAGTCCCGCTCGATTATGCTGCCACGTCACCAATCCGAGTGAACTCCAACTTAAAACATCAGCCATCCGATCCGTGAATCTGGACGATCTAAGCCACGGATTGTCCCCCGACCCCCGAGTAGCCTTCATCAGGCATCCTATATAAGTACCAGCTTCAGATCCTTTCCTTTCAAACCAATCTCTCTGCTTAAATCTTCTTGTTCAATCGAGCACGACTTCGTCGAACAGTTTCCGATTCAGGTTCGTGTTCGTCTTAATTTCTCAGGCGTTCCGTTTTCTTAGAGCTTTTTTTTTTTGTTTCGATTTTTGAAAATTTTGGAATTTTGATATGTTTTATTGGAATCAAATTTTGGGTTTTTAATGTGATTTCTTGTTTTTTGTGAATTCTTTTATCAAATTTAAGTCTTATTCTCAAAATTTGGTTGTTTAATTCGATTATTTGTTAGCATTATCTATTTCAATCTGTAAATTTTGCTGCTCGAATCTGTAATTTGTGTTTGGTTGCTAAGAAAATGAGCGAACAGAAACGAAATCTCAAAATCTGTAGCTTTCTTTTGTAATCTTGAACTTACAAAACTTTCTCGTCGCTTCACCCACTCGAATTTTCCAAAACTTCTCTTAAATTCATGATTCTAAACTGTATCGCTAATTGAAATTCTGCAATTAGGGTTTCATTAATCCCAACGAGATTAATTTTCCTATTTTTCTGCAGAAATCCAAGCTTGAAACAAAATGACTGGGCGTGGAAAGGGAGGAAAGGGTCTGGGAAAGGGAGGAGCAAAACGTCACCGTAAGGTCCTCCGCGACAACATCCAGGGGATCACAAAGCCGGCCATCCGCCGTTTGGCTCGCAGGGGCGGCGTGAAGCGTATCAGCGGTCTGATCTACGAGGAGACACGTGGAGTGCTCAAGATCTTTTTGGAGAACGTCATCAGAGACGCCGTCACCTACACCGAGCACGCTCGCCGCAAGACCGTGACGGCCATGGATGTGGTCTACGCGCTCAAAAGGCAGGGCAGGACCCTGTACGGGTTCGGTGGCTAGGGTTTTTGGGGGTCTTCAAGTCTTGCTGTCAAGAAATGGGTTAATGGGTTGGGTTTAGTGGTTAATTACGAATTAATTAGTTGTTTTTACTTTGTTTAGATGGTTAAGCAATTGTTACTGTTCTTGTTATGTGGCTTTGTAAAGTGATTACGGACTAAGTTTCCTATGTTTGTTTGGAATTGGAATGAAGTTGAATGAAACGGTGGTGTTTTGATCTGAAGTTGTTTTGTGAATTGGTGATGCTTTTGTTTTTATTGAGGGTTGTATTTAATTAGGATTTTAAGTTTTTTTAATGAATTTAAGAGTATTTAAATAAAATTTTAAGTGATGTTTTAAAACTCAAATTGTATTTAATTAAAATTTTAATATAGTTTATTAAGATATTTAGAAATTTGAGTGTAGTTAATTAGGATTTTAAAGAAATTTATAATATTTTAGGTATATTTAATTAGAAATTAATTGTAAAGAATTTAAGAAAGTTGAGTAATTAGAGGGAATTGAAAAATTTTTGTAATGTATTTTAAGTATTCATAAATTTTATTTCATGAGATTTTAAAGGAATTGAATTAAAATTTTATATAAAATTTTTATAAATCAATTAAATTTTATAAAAATTTATGGATTTATAAATCTATTAAAATTTTTCAAATTATTAATTGAATATATCTTCTTAAATTTTGTTAGTATGATTTAATGTTAAATATTACCAAAATATATAATTAAACTCAAATTTAGTTCTGTTGTAAAAATAAAGTTCATCATATTTGTAGTATTAATATGTTGCTGAATATTGGCGGGAGTTTTTTAGGTTTTTTTAGAGATATCAAATTTAGAGACTAAATTTACAAATTAAATGATGTGTCACTAATAAGAATAAGTACTTATTGATGTGTAAGTAATAAATAGATCATCAACTTTTATGTTCTATAGTTTTCCAAACTTTATCTATAAATTTAATGTCTTTAACATTATTTATGCACAAGAGATTTTATAATGATTGATTATAGCGTATGTGTTTGTGTTTAGACATTTTTAATGTAGAATGGATCGGTTTTTATTGTTATTCTATTGTTGTTATGGGCCAAATTTGGTAGTCAAGAATTGGTTGTTTTGGGCCTTTTGGTCAATTGGTAGTTGGAATGGTGGTGGTGCAGCTTCACCCGTACGGCCTCATTTCAAGTTTTCAGGACATGGGCCTTTTTCTATTTTTCTATTTTTTGGGAATATTTTTTATATTTTTCCCTATAATTGTATTTTCTTTTTTTGCTATAATCAATTTTGAGAAATGTCAAGTGGACTTTATTAAAATGACTCTCTGCCACTTCATATTTTTTTGTACAATATTTTGTTGACATGAAAATTAACGTTAAACTATAAGGTAGTGGAGAGTCCTCTTAGCATTTCTCATAATTTTTTATGAGGCTTTTTGGTCAAAATGGTCCATGAGATTTGAAATTAATAAAAATTGTCCATGAAATTGTTCACCATCAATCATTTTGATCATTAGGGAAAACATTATGTTAAATAAGGATCAAAATGACAAAATTACCCTCAATATAATAAATAATAGGCCAAAATGATTTGACACAAATTGAGGGTATTTTTATTATTTTATCCTTATTTTATGGAGATTTTTCATAGAAGTACCAAAATGATTGATTATGGACAAACTCATGGATTAATTATATCGATTTAAAATATCAGAGATCAAAGTAAGGATTTATGTAAATTTGAGAGACCATTTTGGCTATAAAGCCTTTTGATAAACATAGTTGCAGCTGGTAATAGTGGCAATTGACTACTGATTGATGAAAAATCTCAATGAATTGTTACCTTAAATGGTTATCAACAGTCACGTACAAATGTTCAATGTGTTCTATATGTAAGTTTTTTGGGGTTCTTCGAGATGTAGGAAATTAGGGCAGTTGGTCACGATGCTTTCTTGCCGTCAGGGCCGGTCCAGAGATTTTTGAGGTCCGGGGCGACGTAAAAAAAAGTGCTCTAACTTCATATAAGAAAATTATTTATTTTCACACATAAGACATCGAAAAAATTATACTTAGAAAAACACTTCAAACTCAATAATTTAGAAACACAGAAAGACTAATTTATTTTGTATTGAGAGAGGGAAACAAAAAAACTTCGGGCTTACAAGTAGATAGATGATGAGTTTTGTTTTCCATTTGAACTTTGAATGTGTTTTTTGAATAAATCGTGAGGTGTTTTTTTCTTATTTACTAACCTTGTCAATATGGGACTAAAAAATAATGATGTTTTCGAGTCTTTAATTGATATGTATTATTAATGAATGAGCACTAAATTAAACATTTTGATAACACGTCATATAATTTGCAAATTTGGTCTACGTATTATTCTTTGTTGAAGATTAGACTTGAATTAAAACAAATATTTAAAAATAACAACCCACATAGCTACTAGATAGTAACTAAAAATAAATTACCAACCAAACAAAAATTTGTAAAAATTGAAAAGAATAAACATGCACATAGCATTTCGAACTTAGGACATCTTGTTAATTTTAAACAACAAAAATCATTGTTTCTAATTAAACTTCTTGATCCTTTAACCAAATTTTCTAAATTTATACTCTTATAAAAAGAAATTTGTAAAAAAAAGGAAAGTAAATAAGCACACATGGTGTTTTGAACCCAAGACCTCCTTATTATTTTCAAATGACAAACCACCACTTCTAGTTAAATTTCTGTGTCTTTGAATCAAATTTTATAAATTTATACTCTTATAAAAACATATATAAATATACCGCCCTAATAATTTTGGTGCCTCTTATTTTTTTGGACCCTGGACGGTCGCCCCTCCTGCACTGGGCCTGGGCCGGCCCTGCTTGCCGTTCGCCGGTAAAAGCCTTGCCGGATTTCTGCAACCTCGCCAAATTTCTACAATCTCTCTCTCTTCTAATCTCTCTTTTCTCTCTCGTTTCTCTCTTTTGATCTCATCACTTTCCTCTCTCCTCAGGCAGCTCGATCAAGGAATTGGAATGGTTGGTAGGTCTTTTTTCAATTATTAAAGATTTAAAAATAATTTTTAATTTCAAACGAAACAAGTTTTTATTTTATTTTTAACAAATGATATTATCTAATGTGTGAGTGAGTTAAGCCTCATAATGGGCTAATCATAATAATGCAGTTTAAATTCGCATTCTGCAATAATTGAATATAAGACTTCTCACTTACAAGTAAAGATAAATATTACTAGACCGTAATCTTAAGTAGCCAAACAAGTTTTTAAATCTTATAAATAATTGTTCTCGAGACATGGTCTTAAGAAACATTTTTAAAAATAATGAAAAAACTTTAGTAGGATACCAAACGGGGGGCCGCAGGTTTATAAAGGTTGGCAATTCTTCAAATGACTTATATTTTTGTGGATTCCTAATCACAAACCTGTGGTGCAGGTTTATAAGAGAATCAATTCCCGCAATATTAAGATTTACCAAACAATATTGATAAAAACTCAAAATCAATAATTTGAAGAATTAGTTAAAAAATATAGTTAATTAAGAAATAATTGATTAAGAAAATTGAGATGCTAGTAAAGTGAATCCATAAAGATCTGTGGACTACTCGAAAGAAAATAGAATTAATTAAGAAATAATTAGTTTAAAAAAACTCACTTGCAATCTTCCACGTGAAGGCACCTGTGGCTTCGAATCTACCACAATGTTGCATGTTCTCACTCTCCCACACGCCGCTTTTCACTTGGAAGTGGCAGAGATTGTTGCAACATTTTTTGTCCTCGGGAAACGAAGGCCAATCCAAAGCCATTTGAAACTTTGGTTTAATTAAAAGGAAAACTAATGAAAATGGTTTGAAAACTTTGAGTTTTAACGATAAGGTCAAAATAAATGGTAAAGTGAATAGTACCAGGATTGACTTTTTAGTGTAAAAATGTGATTTTTCGTTAAAATGAACAGTACCGAGAGCTTTTCATTAAAGTTCCCTTAATTAAATTAAGGGAAGTTGCACTGAGCATTGGGAATATTTTAGGGACGAAACAGCCGACCAAACTGAGGTTGCCATGTGAATCGTTGTGGTCATCTCTTCACTTGCTTGTTTAGTTCATTGAAATGAATTAACAAACCGCTGCAATTCAACATCTCATTGTCTTGCTCAACTTGAAATAATAAAATAAACATACTGCTTCAGTCAACTGACTCGACCAATGTACATGCAAAGAGAGTAATCTAGAATCGAGATAGTGACGTATGACCAAATAGCGTAAGCAAAAATTGAATGAATTTATATTTATCGTATGCAAAATAATTAATTATTGCTTGATAAAATGTGAACTACTCCATCATCTATATATCTATATCTATATTACACACACACACACACTCACTCACTCACTCACACACTTCAGTTTTAGAAATTTTGAGATCTCAGATTTGGTTTCCAATTTAAGGGATTTTGCAGCATCAACCATTTGCAAGAAGCAAGATTTTGTTCCTCCCGCTCTCTCTTGAAAGCATTGTTCAAAGCCCACAAAATTGGATTGGAACCAAGAAACACAATGAAACCAAATGTAGACATTTTGTCATTTGGATCTCCAGCCCAATCTGCTTCACTATATGATTGTAGATAGATTGGTCCTGATTGAAATCGAATACCATACTCCGAAGTGCCTTTGAGATACCTAATTATTCTTTTTACTGCAGTAACATGTGATTCCATAGGATTGTGCATAAACTGACAAACTTGATTAACTGAAAATGCTATATCAGGTCGAGTAAACGTGAGATATTGCAGTGCTCCAACAATACTTCGATACTGGTCAGGATTGTGATAAGGTCTCCCATCATCTTTTAGCAATCTGTGATAGGGAAGATAAGGAGTAGCACAAGGTTTGCAATCTTGAAGATCAACTTTGTCAATTAACTCCTTTGTATATTTTGATTGAGAGACCAATAAGCCATCAGAAGTATATTGAATCTGTAGCCCTAAGAAGTAGTTCAAAACTCCCAAATCCTTCATGTCAAATTCCTTTATGAGATATGCAATAACATCAGAAACCAATTGAGGATCACTGCCTGCGAGAATCACATCATCAACATAGAGCAATAGAACAATTGTGCCATGTGATGTGTGTTTAACAAATAAAGAAGGATCTGCTTGAGACAGTTGAAATCCCAATCCTAGCAGAAAACTTGTGAACTGCTCATTCCAAGCTCGATGAGCTTGTTTCAGACCATATAGGGATTTTTGAAGCTTGCAACATAATTGGAGGGATGAATAGAACTTTGAAAGCCTTGAGGTTGTTCCATATACACCTCTTCTTGGAGTAAACCATAATTGGAGGAAATTACTGCTCTACATTCTCAACAAACATGGTCTCTTGTTCCCCTCCCACCACATAAAAATCTTGTTGGTTGTAAATGGGTGTACATAATCTAACGGAATGCAGATGGTTCGATATCCAGATATAAAGCATGGCTTGTTGCAAAGGGTTGCAGTCAAGAGGATGGCATTGATTATGGTGAAACGTTCAGTCTGGTGGTTAAACCAACAACCATTAGATTGATTCTAGCATTGGCAGCACAATTTAAATGGACTCTTAGACAACTGGATGTTAAAAATGCATTCTTGCATGGTTTACTCCAAGAAGAGGTGTATATGGAACAACCTCAAGGCTTTCAAAGTTCTAGTCATCCCTCCAATTATGTATGCAAGCTTCAAAAATCCCTATATAGTCTGAAACAAGCTCCTCGAGCTTGGAATGAGTGGTTCACAAGTTTTCTGCTAGGATTGGGATTTCAACTATCTCAAGCAGATCTTTCTTTATTTGTTAAACACACATCACATGGCACGATTGTTCTATTGCTCTATGTTGATGATGTGATTCTCACAGGCAATGATCCTCAGTTGGTTTCTGATGTTATTGCATATCTCACAAAGGAATTTGACATGAAGGATTTGGGAGTTTTTAACTACTTCTTAGGGCTACAAATTTAATATACTTTTGATGGCTTATTTGTCTCTCAATCAAAATATACAAAGGAGTTAATTGACAAAGTTGATATTCAAGATTGCAAACCTCGTGCTACTCATTGTCTTCCCTATCACAGATTGCTAAAAGATGATGGGAGACCTTATCACAGTCCTGACTAGTATCGAAATATTGTTAGAGCACTGCAATATCTCACGTTTACTCGACCTGATATAGCATTTTCAGTTAATCAAGCTTGTCAGTTTATGCACAATCCTATGGAATCACATGTTATTACAGTAAAAAGAATAATTAGGTATCTCAAAGGCACTTCAGAGTATGGTATTCGATTTCAATCAAGACCAATCTATCTACAATCATATAGTGATACAGATTGGGCTGGAGATCCAAATGACAGAAGGTCTACATCTGGTTTCATTGTGTTTCTTGGTTCCAATCCAATTTCGTGGGTTTCGAAGAAGCAACATACTGTTTCTAGGTCCTCAACAGAAGTTGAATATAGAGCTCTTGCCATCACTGCAGCTGAGCTTGCTTGGATAAGACAATCATTCTGTGATCTTCACATCCCATTACAATTGCCTCCCATGATTCATTGTGACAATGTTTCTGCTATTGCTCTATCCACAAATCCAGTGTTTCATGCCAAGTCTAAACATATTGAAATCGATTACCATTTTGTGAGAGAACGAGTAACAAGAGGAGATCTTCAGATTCAACATGTTTCTTCATCTGATCAATATGCTAACATATTGACTAAAGGGCTATCTGCACCATTGTTTCAGTTGCATTGCGGCAATCTCATGCTCAGCTCCTACAAGCATGAAGTTGAGGGGGGATGTAAGAGTAGTGAAGTGAAGAAAACCAGCATCCGAGTGACAGATAAATCTATGGCAGAAATGAATGACACTTGTCAAGAGATTACATAGTCTGTTATAAGGTAGTTAGGCAGTTAGTTCTTAGCTTAGTGAGAAAGCTTTGTAATAAGATATAACAGTTTTTGTAAACAGTGAAAATACATACTGAAAAAATACAATCATCTTTCTCTCTCTTTCTCAGCCTGATTCTCTCTCCAATTCTTTCTTCTTTCTTTTGCTTTTTGTATCTTTTCTTCAAGATTTCTGAAGTTCTAACAGTTTGAGTTATGGCAAGCTCCGAACAACCTTTAGCCGTAAGGAACTTGGGAGAGAAAACTGTAGTTATAGAAATTCCCCCTTCCCCGACGAAAGTTGCAGGATGTTTTTATCGTGTCAACAAAGTTGCAAGGTTAGTTTCTTAAATTTTTTTCTTATTTTTATTTCCTTTTCCAAACCAATTATTGGTGTCAAATTACGTATAACCTAAATACAAGATAAAACTTGTTGCCTTTGTAAAATTTTAGACTGTAGTTTATGTTGGCTCCCACATTGGGCGAGGTAAAGAAGATAGAAAGAGTTTAAATATGGTTACTCCATTCTAACTAATACCGATACTTTTTGTGATATCTATACACCTCTTTTTACTTCTCACACACTCTTCTAATTTTCGGCCTTCGGATCGGATGAATTAAAGAGGATCAATGGACAGAAATTAACAAAGGGTGTGTGAGAATTAAAAAAGGGTGTGTGGATGGCATATCCCCTTTTGCATCTTGTCTGTTTGCTGTTTTATTGGATCCATTTTTCCTTTACGTTCCGATGATCAACGATGATATGAAGTGCATACTGATGGACAGAATCTTGACAATAACAGCCCTTATTCTACGATCAGTCACTGATGTTTTTTACATATTGGACATTGCTTATCAATTCTACAATTTTGAGAACACTAGAGATTTAATGAATGAACTTGGCAATCAAAGTACGGATATATTACGATGTTTACGGGAATATTTTTTTCCAACAATGATCAAGACGATTTTGGGGTCATATAATATTCTAATTGACATTTTAGCTATCCTTCCCCTTCCACAGGTAAGAGAAGCCCTTGTTGTTAGAGTTAAATTCCAATAACTTTATTTTTGTATACGTGACAAAATATTGTACATTATTTTTTAGAGTTTAGGGTTTAAGGTTTAATTAATTAACTCTTGATTTTATTGTTGTTTTTATGTTCAGGTAGTAATTCTCATTTTCTTTTCAAAGATGGGGAAAGTAAGTATGAACCTTTTGGTTTTGTTGCAATATGTGCCATGAGTTATTCGCATCTACCTATCATCTAAGGAACTTACATTGACTGGAGAGTCTGTAGAGACTGCAACATGGGTTAAAGGAGTACTAAATTTCTTTATGTACATCCTTGCTAGTCATGTAAGTCTTAGATTTTATGGTCATTTATTTAAGCTCATGCTAAGCCAGGTACTTTTGCTCTATGATCCAAAAACAATTTAGATCAAATATAACATTTATGTTGTATTTTAAATTTTTAGGAATTTGAAAACTTATATGCTGTGACTATATTGTGAAAAGAAATCTTAATTAATTAAACTTGTTGGTCCTCTAGATACTTGAGTTCTATGGTACTATTTTTTCTATTCAACGAATGACAATTTGCTGGCAATCTACATGTCGAAAGGAAAATAGATGTGACACTAATAACTTTGGTTGTCATGATCATATTACAGTGAGAAATATCACATTTGTAATGAAGTATGCCTAATAAATTCACCAAATTCAACGATCTTTGACTTTGGTATGTATACACCTTCAATCTAGTATACAAATGTGGACAAATTACTTTCAGAAGTTCTCGAACTGTTATTGGTGGGGCCTACGAAATTTGAGATTTGTAAATTTGAAATCTTTTTTTATCTTTAAAAAATATATAAAGAGCTATGATTTGTTAAAAATAAAGAATATTTTTTTTACAGAAATGGCACTTGACTATTTACATTTTTTAGCATTCACCACTTAAAAAAAATTTACAGTCAACCACTAAAACCTTAAGGGTGCGTTTATTGCACCGGACTGTCTCGGACTGGACTAGCTTCAAGAATTAAGCTGGATTAGCTTAGACTAGACTAAGCTGGACTGACTTAGTCAAGCGTTTGATGCAGTGTCGGATTAAGAAGCAGAATTATAATATTATATTATTTAATCTATATTTATTAATATTTTATTTTTAATTTAATATATCAATTAATATTTTTTTCATTACTATATCTTCTTCCCTATTTTCTAGAACCATCTCTGTTCATCATTTTTTCTCTCCGCCTCTCCCTCCCCATTCCCCTTTTCTCCCATTTTTGTTCCTCATTCTTTTATTGCAAATCCTCTACCTCTTCACTTCATCTTCTTCGCCCCCTCTGCACTTCACCTCTTCCTCCTGCCTCTTCACTTCCTCTCACAAAATCACTTGCAAATCTTAGAATCAAAACATAGAGCAAGAAAGAGATTGAAGGAGGTGGGCTACATGTGTGATTGGCTCAAAGGTGGAGGATAAGGGTTGGATCTGGTTTGGTTTTTCTAGGTGCATGTGTGATTGAAACAACCATGATCATCCCACTGCATTGTTTTTTTGGATTTCCTGGGTTTATGAGTTTTCTAAGTTTGAATTTTGGGATTTTCTGGGTTATCTGGGTTCGAATTTTTCTAGGTGCATGTGTGATTGAAACAACCATGATCATCCCGTTGCAAATTTTTTGTATTTTTTTTTTAATTTTGCGAGATCTGGATTTGAAAAAGGGTTGTGGGACACGAGATAGAAGCAGATGGGAGGAACGAAACAGGGAGGGGTGAATCCATCAGATTTGGCTTAGCAGTCCGGCCAATTTCGGGGGGCCTCGCGAAGACCCTTCAACGAAGCTTTTAGTCCGACTTAGTCTAGGTGAGTCCCATTAAACTAAGTCCCGGCGTGAAACAAATACAGGACTACAGTTTAGTATAGTCCAGTCCCCTCTAATCCGGTCAAACAAACGCCCCCCCCCCCCCCCCAAAACGTTTTTTGGAAATATGTCACCTACCCCAATTTTTTAGGTCGCATGACTTGCACGAATTGATGAAATGGATCTCAAAAAGTTTGGTTTGTGTATCCTTGTCGCGCCATCAAATTGTATCAAATATATTGTTTCATTTCATTTTTGCCGTTCAGTAGGTTCAAACCTTGAGCCCAGCATCGACGGATGGGAAAACCTTTTTGCAGCTTTTATTTCTATAACTGGCTTGCTACTGTTTCTGTATCTCATCGGAAATTTGCAGGTTGGTAACGCAAACCTTTTCAGAAAATCCCATTCTTTAAGCTTATAAGGAAATTTGTTATGTCCTTTGTGTCTAATTTGAGTAGTATATATGTATGCATATAGTTGGTTGGTTTCTCTCCCTGGGAAGGATAAATTATTAGTTGCTAATTAATTAATAACTCATTAAACTTTTTTTTATATCCTAGCCAAATACGTTCAGTCGAAAACTTAGATCAGGTAACAAGACCAGAGTTTTATGAGAAAAATGTTGTGTGGCCACTCGATTAAAAAAATAAAATTAGTTTCCTTACTACGTTCGTCACAGAATTGATACTGTGATGAGTGATTGTAACTTTGTAAGATATTTTAACGAACTCATGAAGTAACTTAGGTGTTGTGGATAGACATATATGCAGTTGGATCTTGGAAGAAGAGAGAAACGTAGAAAGCAGTTGAAGAAAAAAAAGAAGATGGAGGAGAAAACTCGAGAGTATAGAATTGTGGTTGGCTAAAAAAAGTATCCCTGAAAGAGAAAATAGGGATATAAAGTTGCATGCATTAAAAAGGTGCAACAAGAACTTGAAGACGATGAAGCAAGTAACTTGGATGGTCTCTTCTAATACTCTTTCCTTGGATCAGCAAACTTTTATCCAAAGTTGTATGCCGTTGAATACGATGAAGAAGGTAATTAAGTTCTTTCAAATCCACTTACGTAACTTTTATAACTTCCGCACACACTTTTTTTTATATATATTTTGATACGCTCCTATTATTTCTCTATCTTGGTTCTCCGTTGATTTATTATAGAATTATGACTCTTTGTATTGATGTGTGGAAATATTACAATATATATAAAGTTGTATTAATCCCTCTTACACTAATTACAATTAGAAATTAATCAAGTAGAGGATTCCGAATTAATTAATTCTAGTCTCACACACTTGTTCAATTCAAATAAATAAATAAATAAGCGTGTACGAAATTATTTTTCTAGACAGACACACATACTTGGTCAAATAACGCTTTAACGTAGTGGTAAAAAGAAATTATGCCAATGTACCATGGTGCCCTTGAGTTCTCCTCCCCATAACAACTAACTATTTAATCCATTAACGCTATCGTTTGTTTAAAAAAAAATGACAGACGTACGGGTCTTGAAAACTGCAAGTTACAAAAAACTTCCAAAACTATTTCAGACTTTGCATTTATATGGGGCGACTCACATACCTGTAAAATTTGATCACATCATAATCATTAAATATGGTCCAAATTCACCCTTTCTTTAAATTAAATGTATCTCTGAATTATTTTGCAGGTTCGAATGCTTCAAAACATGGATGAATTCGAGTTGAAAGCAATCTGTGAGCAATTTAAGCCCAGGAAGTATACTAACGGCAATATTATTATAGAAGCGGGTAAACCATTTGAAATGATGGTGTTGATCGTGGATGGACTTGTAAAGATTGAAGATTGTACTTGTGATCTGCAACTAAGGGGAGGAGATTTATATGGACAAATACTGATACCTTGGCTGTCAAGGAAATACTCTCGTGGCAACCTGCTCTTGGCAACCAAATCCCTAGTTGCAGTTGGTGATGTTGAAGCCCTAGTTCTCATGGCTACCGACTTGGACAGTGTCTTACATAAATTCACGTCGCATTTCAGGATATACTACTACGAAGTCGAAGACCAATTGGAAAGCCATCAAACACATGTTAAGGCACTCCGGCTCAGTACTGATGAAAAAGGCCGCAGACAAGCACAGTGAGAATGGCAGGTGTAGTAACGAGGTGAATAATCTTTCTCGAATTAAAACATGGAAAATGGGGTGAATACATGCAACAAACCTCGACTTTAGTAATCACATCTCCTAAAAAGTGAAATCAGAGTTATGTAAGTGACGACTTGTGAGTGTGAGGATAGAGGAATGACAAGTACTTGTGTACAATGAAGTATGTGTAAGATACATTTTCATTTTCTTCCTGTTTGTTTGCCTTTGTGTGCTGACACTGTATTTTCACTTTTCTGAATTTGAAAGAGAACTATGCCGTTGGGCTGTTTTTTCCCTGCCAACTTGGAGTAAACAATTAGTTGTTCCAAATCAGGGACATTATCATTGTTTAACCAGTTAGCTAGTAAGAACCATGTACAGGCAAGTCCCTGTAAGTCAGAGAGAAATTTTTCAATGTATTGAAAACACGACTCAGTATAACATATGTAATAATACAATTGGTTGCAAACTTGAGAAAATAAAATTTCAACGAATTTTATTACTACACTTGGTAACGTACGATTCATAATCCTAGCACAATAAAAAATCTCTCGTAAGTTTGAACAGTTTTGCAATCATGTTCACGATTTCAAGGAGCAAGACTTATTTGTTACTTGCACTGATATTTGTTTAAAAAAAATTGTTTATGCTCCGTCATGTTTTTTTGATATTCATATTTGAATTTTGAATAAATATTTATTATCTTATTATGTTTAATAAAGCATCTAACTTAAAAAAATAGCAAGATGACAAAACCACAACAAATTATAAGATGTGGAAGTTTTTTTTTTCCTTGTATGATTTATATTACGTGGAGGGCAAGTAAACCACAAATAAAAGCACAAGGACAATAGAAAATAGAATCAAGCTGAGATGGTTACGCCCCTTCTTTCATCTCTCTAATCATCCATCTCTCCCTCCTCTCTAAATATTATGTACTACAACACGTTATTAACATGAAGTGTGTCTCTAAGCTTGAGGAGAGAATTCTTTACCAGTGATCAAGGTATAAAATATCGATGATATCGGAAATATCGGTAGTCCAAAAACAAGGAAATTTCGATGGAAATATCGGGATATTATCGATATCCATAAAAATTGAATAAAAACCACGGAAATTGTAAGAAAAACTTGGAAATTTTTATTGAAACTTTGAAGGATGTTTATTTAGTCAGTTATCTATTAGTTTATCACAAAAAATTGGAAGGAAATGCATTGCATGATAGATATAACTGATTTAAGTTGATTATATAACGAGTTGACAAACATTTTGAGTGTAGAAAATATGTAGTAATTAATGAAAGAAGTTTAAACACACCATAATCATTATATATAATGAATTAGTACAATATTTCACACTTTATACATTGCATGGAGTGACTTAGTAAGGTCTAAAATATCAATGATATCGGAAATATCGGTAGTCCAAAAAAATATCGGTAGTCCAAAAACACGAAAATTTCGATGAAAATATCGAGATATTATGGATATTTTAGACCATGCCAGTGATGAAGCTTTACTAGCTAAGTAATTCTAATTATATCTTTGTGATTTTGAATTATATATTTCGCTATGATTGCAATTCATATTTATGATTCGATTGTATGGCTTTGTTGATATTATACGTGCAATAAACAAAAGAGTAATGTTATCCCTGCTTATTTTTAAGTATCATACATTGTTCTTAATTTTAACCATCAAACCAAATAAATTAAAAGAAAATCAAAGCACGGGAAAAGTAAGACATTGCCCAGCGCTTAAGAATATTTTTTGTGAGTTGGTTTTTTAGAATATTTTTTATACTTTTCCCTATAATTGTACTTTTCTTTTTGATATAATCAATATTTTATGCGCATGGTTGCAGCTGGCAACAGTGGCAAGTGACCGATGATTGTGTTGGCCACTTGCAGCTGCGATGCATTTAAAATTCGAATGCGATTTCTTCGATGAATAATCGAAGTAATGGGTCCCAGTTTTCAAATACAATTGCTGGTATTTAATTTTCTGTTGATTTAATGCTATACTTATCATTTATATGTACCATCATTTGAGTCATTTCTCTAACAAAGATGAGCTTGTCAACGCATGCGGATTCTATCCATGTTAGAAAGATAGTACAAATGATGGTATAAGTAGATGGTAAAAATAGTATTTTTGAGATTTATATATCTCTATTGTTGGATATCGATAGTTTTTTTTCCTGAACATACGGAATTATCTATACTAAGAAAATGAGAGAGTGGCCAATGAGTCAGTCATAATAATAATGTGATTCAAATTTGTCTTTTAGGGAAAATCATAGTACTAAATGACAGATATAGATAGTTTGGAGTGCACACTATTTTTTAGTTGTTAATTTAACCTGTGTTTTAGAGAGTGTTTATCCTTAATTGCTTTTACTAATTGATCTCAATTAATTTAATCTTTGTTTTAAAAAGTGTTAATACCAAGAAGTTAATTTAATGTTTGCTTTAGAGAGCGTTTCTCCTTTAAAGAGGACTTCTTGGATTAAATTCGAACAATATTAAAATAAAAATGACTCCAAATAAAAGAATAAGGTCAACTTGCCCAATCTGATAGCCTCGTACCTCCAGATATTTTTAGTGTGACAAACACAAGATCACAAATAGCATTTCAAAACGAACTTTAATTTGTGCAACTAAAGATTCAATCACTTCATAATCCTCCATGAGAGGCTTTGTACATAAAATGCCAATAAAACCGGTAAAGGTACACTCTTTGAATACAACATTGTCAACTCTGAAAAATATTGCAAAATAAACAAATAGTGACCGTTACAATAGAAACTCTATGCACATTAAGTTTTTTTTCCCAAACATATTAACAACATTCAACACAAGTTTTGTGTGGCATTTTATCATCTCTAATATCATGTAGTAAATAAGAGCTTTTACAAAAATTAGAAGGTAAGAAACATTAGAGAATGTGTCACTTAATACAATGATCTAGTGAAATTCATTTTTATTTGTAAGTGAAATATCTTAAGTTCGATTCTTATAAAAAATGAATTTGAACCACATTATTACTAACACATTATGAGATTAAGCCGATTATTTTCCCTTAATATAGATAACGTCATTTGTTAAAAAAAAATCATTAAACAATGTGAACCCAAAAAAACAAGGTCATGCTTTGTTGCTTTCTCTGGCGTGTAAAAAGAGTTAAAGCAAGAAAAAAAAAAGTAAAAGCCAAAATACTCAAGGAAAAAAAATTGGAAATTCGTAACGAACCTTCTAGGAAAGGCCAACCTAAAGTGACAACATGGGCGGCAATTTGCGGAACACGTCAGTGTAAGGTTCCATCCACACAATGTGCGTTGCCTGCAAAAGATATTCTAAACAACTTCAATTTATAAAAGGGAATCGAATTCTAAATTCGTTACTCTCTTAATCAGTTAACCTAACTATGGTATTGCCATGCCGGACATGCATCTATGTGCAACTCGAATTTATGAGCGTCGAATCAAATTTGTTGCAATTTAGCATCGCATTGTCTTACCCAACTGTTGCACAATACATGTAAAAAAAAAACGGATGAGAGGGTGGGATTAGACCAAATAGTTGGAGATGAACTCGGTACAATAAAACGAGCAGAAGTATCTTACCTAAGTAACTAATTCCGAACGTACATATAAGAGAGTAGTAGAGATAGTGACGTATGACCAAATAGCGTGTGCAAAAATTGAATGAATTTATAAATGGTAGGACCGCAATTATAGAAAAGTAGAATCACAAACCCCAGGCCGACAAACAATTTGGACAACATGGTGGGACCCACCCTTTGGATTAGATTAGATTAGATTCTCCTCTCTCTCTTTCTCTCCCTCCTTCCTAACCTTTCCCTCTCCCCCAGTCTTCCTCCTTTGCTTTTCTCTCTCAATCTTCAACCGCGTCCTCCTCAATTTCCTGCAACTTTCATACCTTTTACCAAGCAAAAGCTCCTCCGGACTCTCTCCCAGCAGGTAATCCCTCCTCCTCCTCCATCCTACTTCTTCGATTCCGCTTCGGAATTCGTTTCCCTCTTTCGTCAACGCGTTTGCGATTTGATTTCAGGTATTTTCCTGGAAGTTTCTGGACTGATTTCTATTTCGAAGATTTTGATTTCGTTTCCGTCGACTTTAGTTGATCGGATTGGTTGATTCGTCGCCACCGGTTTCGTCGGCGGCTTTTGGCTTTTGTGAAAATGTTTTTTTGACTTTTTTTCGATCAAAGTGGAAGTGCTTATTTATGAAGCACAACTCTTTCTTTTTAAATGGATCGTCCGAACTTGTTTCGTTTGAATTGTAACGCTTCGAATTGAGATGCTACTGGGGAAATTCGTTTTTTGGGTTTCATTTATTACGGATTAAACAGCACGGATAAAGGGTCTCTGTTTCTGCTTATGCTTTTGGGAAAAGTGCTTTTGTTTTATGGGATCTATTAGGGATTTAATTTTGTGTTTAGATTGTTGCTTGGTTACTTAATTATTCTAGAAATGATCTTAGAGTTGGCAAATTTGGTTGAATATAGTTTTCATATTATATATATATATATTTGTTAGTATTATTTTGTATGTTCACATTGCATAATTGCTTCTGCTATTTCAATTAGGAAAAGTCATGGCAAAATAAAGTATAACAAAATTAAAATTCACTCACCGATCAGCCATGATGTGTTCTTTACTTGTCTTCAGATATGCATATACCATACTTTCCCAATTAGTCCATGTCGTTGGCTGAGAGTTTGGTGTTTTATTTGGGAATTAATTCACATTTGTAATCGAGTTCTCTTGCTAATGTGTAGCTTTATTTTTTGTTTTGGTTGTGTGCAGGAGATTGAATTTGGTAGAGTTTGATAGCTAGAAGATAAGAAACTGCACCATCTTATCAGCTAACTGAATTTGGTTTTTAGAAAATAGATTGTAGTTGCATATTTGTCATAGTGGTGATCTTAAAAGTGACTTGAGAACGATTACCGCGTCCTGCTATTTGCTAGACTTTGATTTATAGACAGAGAGAGAAGGGTCAATTATAAGATTGCAAAATCTTGGAATCATGCCGGTATCGGGAAATGAAGAGGTGTTTATTTCCTTTCTAAATTACTGCTAACTGAGATTAGAGCCTCGTTTAAATTTATTGTTTTCCTGAATATTGATCAATTAAATCTTTTGTTGGCAGACTGGGGTTAAATCCGTCACCCAGAAATCTAGTGATTATAGTGCAGGTGTTCCTATCAAGAAAAGGAGGTTTTTCATGAGTCCTCCTTCACCTCCTCCTGAAGAACCATCTTTGTTTCCAGAAAAAATTGACTCAATACTGAAGGAACAATCTAGCCCAGCTCGGGGGTTGACTCCTTCATTTGTTAGTATCACCAGTTCTGGACTTTCTGATGCCAAAAAGATTCCTGAATCCGATTATAGAAGAGGAAACTCTGACATTGCAAATGTTAGTGTGGCCCAAGGAAATGATAATATGTTTAAAGTCAAACTCGAAGAACCCATCCCCGGAATTCACTCAAGTGCTTTGGATGACATCCGGAGGAAAGGGAAGCTTATCTTGTCTGATAATCCTGCACCTGAGTTGACTTTAAGGAAAAGTGAATTGACTTTAGCACCAAATGAAGCTCTTGCAGCTACTGTAGGGAAGGAGATTTTGCATAGCCAAAGTAAAGTAGAAGTGAAGTGTAAAGAAGAAATGCCTGCTGTTGCTGAGGGAACTGAATTGTCATTAGGTTTAAAGGAACATCTTGCTCCAGCTGTGACAGGACCGGTTATTGGTGGTGACTGGAGTTACCGGAATCAGGATAACTTGGAGCCTATGTCACTGAATTTGTCTTTAAGTGAAGAAAAAACCAGCAGCCAATGTGAAAGTAGTGGTAAAGGTTTGAGTTCCCTTGGTGCTGATATGAGTGAATGTCGAGCAAACTGGGATTTGAATACACCAATGGATGCATGGACAGATACTGTTATTGATTCTTCCATATCCTTTGATGAGAGTAACGCAACTGGTGGGCCGGATTGCAAAACTGGGTTGGTTGGAGCTGGTGTTAACAAAGAAAAACTGTCCATTGTTGAGAGCCAGAACAGAGCTAATGAGACCGACTCATCCACACTTGCTAACCAGTACAAGTCCAATGACTCCCTTCTTTTGCACCTTAGTTCACCTTCCTTGCAGTCAAACCAGTGTCAAAACCCTTCTAGTTCATCCAGCAGAATGGATTTACATAGGGTGATATCTGCTATAAACTCACATAGATTGTCTGGGCCTATTAGAAATTTGAACTTGGGTAATTATAAAACTGTGAAATCAGAACCGTTTGATGAGGGTGTCAAGCTGGATGTTAATGTATCTAAACCCAGTAACACAGGACTAGTAGATTGTAGTAGAGCAGTAAAGTGTGGAGTTGTTGAGCAGGGGAATCTTGGAGCTGTTAAGTCTTCAAATACGAGCACCCAAAAATCAGTTGATCCTAGACCCATAAAATCTGAACCAACTCATGTGGATACTCGAGAAACCATCAAGTCAATTGAAGGAACATCAGTCCAACTGGATAAACATTTGATACAAGGTGTGGATAATCATTCTGGTGACATGACGTTGCCTATGACTTCAGAGATGTCTTGCCGTGATGGAAAGACAGATTTGACCATGAGCAGGGATGTGACAAAGCATTCAGGAAACGTTAATGAATATGCGCCTATGGAAGCTTGTCAAATCAAAGATCAGGTTGCTGCATCTCAGGGTCTTGATACTAAGGGAAACAATACGAGAACAGAAGATGGTAATATTGACCGTGAGAGTTGTAAATTGAAGTGTATGAATGATCAGTTACTTGATTCACGGGGAAGTGGTGAGGATTGTGCCAGTGATGAGGAAAAGATTAATATATCTGCGGATATGCTGGAAGATTCTTATGGTTCTGATTGTGAATCAGATGGTGCTCGTGCTTTAGAAACAGCTATGGATACTAAACAAGATGGTAAGGGTAATGATTATGAAGATGGCAAGGTCCAAGTGTCAGTTGAGCTTACTGCTGTAGAGGAACCAATATGTAAGGCAAGAGAAGTGGAACATGATGATAATGACGATTTAGATAATAAAGGGACGGAGTTTGTGGGACCTATTAACAATGTTCATCTTACTTCATTCTATAATGAGGCAAAAGACAACAAAGACAATCTTGCTGAAACAAGTAACAATAATTATACAGAATCTTTTGATGTAGTTCTTAATGATAAATCTGATAAGGGCTCTAATGAAGATATGTGTTTGCAAGAACCATTAGCTGTTGAAAATCTAACCAGCGGAGCTGGTGTTGAAGGGTCAGCAGAACCTGATGACCAATCGGGGAAGATGGATGCCCAGAAATGTCAGGATGCAGAGTTCTCCGAGCAAGTCACTAATGGAAGCCAAGGAACTGTAGTGGATATTGGTCAGTGTATAAAGCTGAATGTAAATAACACTGACCTGGCACCAATGAGTGACTCAAATTTGTCCAAAACATCTGGTAGTGGTGATAATGCTGCTAAGGATACCAGTTATGGAGGACAACGGAGCCGGATAATAACTTTGCCTCGATCTTCAACTGTTTCTCCGAGTAAATCGAGGTCTATTTCAGGACAGCCTTTGCCATCAAGAGTTGGAAAAGAAATATTACCTGATGTAGCAACAGAGGAAGATAATATACATTCTCGAGGGAGGTGATTATTTTTCCCTTGTTTTCTATTTTCACTTTTATTTGGTTTTTAGGGTTAATAGTTGTATTCTAATCTCAATCTTCTTCCTTTTTGCCACTTTTTTTTTTTTTCTTTTCTTTTCCCCAGAGTTGAACCATATATTGACAGAAACCCCGTATTTTCAAGGGAGCGATACCAAGATCAATCACTGAGATATTATAGATTGGCTCCTAGACGTGGTAGAGGGAGGATGAATAGTCGTGGTGATTGGGGTTCTGATCGTAACTATGCTTCGGAGCTTTATAATAATCAAACAAACTATCGTGTCCCCAGGCATAAATATGCCCTCGATGTTTCTGATGCTGACCTTGAATATAATACTTACAATATGGCTTCAGATAGTGCATTTGCTGGTACAGGTCGTGGAGGAAGGAATCTTTCAAATGATGGACCACTTCCCTACCATATACCCTCAAGGAGGCGGTCTCCTGTTGGAGCACACATGCCTCGCCAAAATCCAAGAAATATTAGCCCAACCAGATGCATGGGTGAAGATGCTCCAAATTTGGTTGGAATGAGGCATAACGAGAAGTTTATGAGGGGTTTCCCTAATGATTTTGCAAACCCCATGTTCACTCGTACCCAACCTTCATATGACAGAGTAGATGGTCAATTTGGACGAGGAAATCGGAACTTTTCTTTTGTACAGAGGAGAGGGATTCCTAGAGTTCGGTCAAAATCACCAATAAGGTCCAGGACTCGCTCTCCTGGGCCATGGCCGTCTCCTAGAAGAAGATCCCCAGATGGGTTTGGTGGTCCTAGAGAACTAACTCATCGAAGGTCTCCACCAGTTTACAGGATGGGGAGGTTTAGATCCCCCGATGGCCCATGTTTTCCCGGAGAGATGGTGATTAGGAGGAATCCGTCAAATGATTTGAGGAATATGGATTCTGGAAGAGACCACGGTCCTACAAGATCTGTTATTCCTAATAGGAGTCCTTCTGGCCGGAATTTAGTCAGAAACAGGAGATTTGACGTCATAGATCCTCGAGAGAGGCCAAATAATGACGATTACTTTGGTGGCCCCATGCATTCTAGTCGTTTGCATGAGCTTGGTGGTGATGGAAATGGTGATGAGAGAAGAAGATTTGGTGAGAGACGTGGACCTGTCCGTTCATTCAGACCTTATAATGGTGCTGATGGTGAGACATTTCATCTTAACGGAGAGGATGGACCTAGGCCTTTGAGGTTCTTCCCAGATGATAGTACCGAGTTTCAAGAAAGAGGCAATTTGAGGGGAAGGGACTTTGACAGAAGGATTAAGAATCGGCCAGGAAATGCACCTAGAAGAATAAGAGGGATTGAGGACCAAGAAGCTAATTACAAACACGTTGAGCAGCCTTGGCATGATGGTGGGTTTGATGATACGTCACAAGTGAAGAGAACAAGATTTTAAATTTGCTTCTACCTTTACCTTGAATTTGGGATTAGTTGTTCATGTCTGGCGCATGACTCTATTGGCTCAAAGCACAAAGCAAGGGGCCATTCTGTTGTTTACATGTGATGTTCCTTCTCCAGTTCCAAAGCTTTGCTTACGATTCCATGGTTTCTGAACTGGATGCAGTACGACATTGCTTAATTGTCTCCTATGTAAATAGCTTGCATCTGGTATTATGGTGGTTAGTTCCTCACGATGCTCATATTACAGTAATTATGGGCTTTATATGTATTGCCTGAATTTCATTAGCAAGTTTTGTACTTGTCATAGGTCTTGGTTGCACATCATATCTCGTAAAGTCGTTCTCGTGGAGTGAGCCATTGAAATGCTTATACGAAGATTCTCCTTAGTTTATGAGTTATGTTTCTGCATGCATGGTGAGGTGACCGAGGGCAGGTATCCTACAAGGAAATGGCATCACTTTAAACTAGTATTTAGGCCACGAAGCTCCCACTTGTAACTATGTGCCCTGTTACTTTCTTCACGTCCATCTTCCTGTTGCAGAATGAGAAGACTGTCTATACAGTTTGTTCTTCGGTCCTGAAAATTTCCATCGATCCTGGTCATGCGAGCAATTGCCAGAGAAGCTGATCTTGTAGATGCTTTCAGTATAGAGCATCTTATTGTTTGGAGGTTGTGTTGAATAATGATATGCAGACATGCTGCAAACTGATGTGAAGGAGAGGTACTACTACTTGTGTGTGAAAAATGGCACGGGCTGTGCCGGCAAGTTCTCGATCGGCTTACTAGCTTACTAGCACTAAAGTTGACAGGTGAATAATGCTGTGTTGGAAGATTTATATCTGTTGATGTGTTTGTTATTTTCTTGAATGGTATCATGCAACGCGTATGAGAAGTCTTTTTGCGCTTCTTGTGCGCAGTTAAATGTGTGGTGCGTTGCTGGTTTTACATTATAAATGATGAATATCCTGACCGGAATCAGCTACAAATTGGGAAATGTTGGGTACATATTCGGTTACGTGATGAAGATGTGGTGATTAGTTTTTGAGTCAAACTTTGATGAAGGTGTTGGGAAGTCTTAGAACTAGTGATTGATGAAATAACCGAAATCTTGTTTTCGGTCGGGATAGTGGAGGTACTGAGGTAGAATTTCTTTATATGCGTTTCATGTGCTACTTACCTTCCTCATTTGACGGCGAGGTTGAAGTTTGGATCCAGTTTCCGGCAAAACTTGCTGGTCGGAACTGCCTTTTGCATCCAAATGTAACCATAAAAATCTATATTGATGAGAGGTAAAAGTTTCAGAGATGAATAAGGTGGTAAAGTGGAGAGATGTCATGAGGGATTTAAGGAAGAGAGTGTGATGAGATTAAGAATAATTTAGGGTTATAATCTTTATTAAAATTGTGAAGAACAAGCATTGTTTAACACGATGAATGATTCAAGTGCAATACAAGTTGAGTGGACCTTTGACTTGACTTAACTTGATGTAAAGAATAAAATTTGTTTATTTGGTACGCACATCTTCGATTCTTAAAAGTCTCTTTGGAAGTGATATTGGGAGAGTCGTAATCAATGTTGTGAAGAATTGCATGAGAGGTGTTTCATTATAAAATCGTGTAAAGGGAGTGATTTTATGGAGAAATGCATAAATCAAGTGATTTTTCTTGTGACTTTATGGAAAAGCACTTCTCATGCGCTTTCTTTTTAAGTGATTTTACCTTTCCAAACGGGAATTATATGAAAATCACCAACATTATTACAAAAATAAAATTAGTTAAATTAAAGACAATACCCAATTTGAAAACCTAAGCAAACACATGGGTTACATTTGGTCCTATAGCCAATGTGAGAGAGGCTATAAATCAAAGGTGGAAAGATGTTGAGCTCTTGCATGACGGCGTGGGTTCTAACCCCGTCAGTGGCTAATTTAACATCTAATATAACAAAATCTATTGTTTGAAAAAAAAAAAAAAATTTCCAACATTTCTTCCTTTCTTAGTACTTTTTTTCTCGCCCTCCAAAAAGAGAAAAAGACTTGAGAGAAAAATTAGAATTATTATTTGCACCAAAGAGGAAAAATCATTCACATATTCTAGTCTATATTTAACTGAGGGGTGCGGCATAGAGAGAAAGAGAGTGGAGAATAGGCTTGAGGAATTGTGTGTTAATTCTCCAGTCCTTGTGCCTTTATTTATAGTAATAAGGATTAGAGAAGCTTGCTCTTTAAGTAATACAAAGTCTATTAGGAAAAATCTTTTAGATCTCAAAAGATTCATATTCTATCTCTACTTATGATTTACACACACATTATTGATAAGAACATTTGTCACAACACTCCCCCTTGAGTGTGTAAATACTCAAGTAGATGGCGTATCAGATCTTCAGGTAAATGTAAAAGTAGTTGATGAAATCGTCTCGTCTAGTAGGCACAAGTAGCGACCACGAGTCTCAAAACAAACGGAAGAATGCATGGGTAGTAAAACTCACAAAACTTTGCTATGGTAAAACCTAAGGTGGGAGAAAAACCCATAGACTAAGGAGAAAAGTGAGAAGTTGCATTAAGTCAAAACTATACCTATTTGGGATGCAAGTAGAACGTACACAAGGGTACGACCAACCCAGGATGGGTGCCTCGTCAAAACCTAGTTAGGTTGCAAAAATCCAGTGGGAACAAATGCTCCTAATCGTAGGGCAAAAAAAGTATATTAAGGTCAAGTGAGTATACTTCTGGATACTCCCCTTGAGTTTGACAAAACTTCCGAATGAAACTACAAGCATCACAAGTGAGAAAGTTAGCATACCAATTCCTAGAACAAGCTTCTGGAAGGTACACTTCGGCAGTGACGTTGTGTAGAGGTCGGCAAGATTGTCTGGGATCGGATTGCTTGACTTCAATCTTCTGATGCTCATGCTGATGCAGACATAATATGCTTGGTGTTGACTTGTTGGAGGTTGATAAGTCAATATTATACTTTATATTTTACCCTAATCTTAGTTATAGTTTATTGGTTATTTCGGTAGAATTTTGATACTTTGTTATGTATTTTCAATGTAGGACATTCGACTTCCTCTAGAGTAAAAAATATTCAAACGGATGAATTTTGGAGTGATTCCAATTGGAAGATGTTCGTGAGTCTTTCAAGATGACTGTATCAATGTTTTAGATTTTTCTACCAAGCCGTTTGACCGTGGCAATGAAATAAAGGCCCAGCGCGCAGCTTTTCTAGATTGATGTTTCTAGACGTTTTGAGTATTTTGGAGGTCAAGATGGCATATTTTGAGGAAGATTCCTTTTGAGGATTTGTAGGGAACGTCTTCAGCTTTCAAAAGAGATCTTTTGGGACCAAATCAGAATTCCAGTTTAAATAGGAAACCTTTTATTTCCTAGTTATCTTATTCTATTATTTTGCCTAGTTTTTTAGAAGACATTTTCTAGGTAGGATTTTGTTTTATAGTAGTATAAATAAGGCTTTTTAGCCATTAGGGAATTTTTGGGGGGGGGGGGGGGGGAGGGGGAGAACTCAGGCATCAATTTGGAGAATTTTTGTTTTATGGTTGTTTGTAACTAATTTTCGTTTGCTAGGGCGATGCCTTGAGCCTTAGCATGAATATGTAGTCTTTATTTAATTGCTTATGATATTATGCATGCATACTTTGAATTATTAATCACTGTGTTTAAACTGTCTCTATATCTTAATGTTTAGCTACCATTAGGATGTTTAAATAAGTAATCAGATACATTTGGTTAAAATGCCATTGGAGGATTGAATATTGCTTTTTGTGATTGATAGTTGTAATTTCACCTAGGGTGAATGTAACTTCTTAGGGGTTGCATGGTTTTTCAAAGGGTTTTCACAAAGCGTAATGAGTCATGCATGTTTATATTTCATCTGAATGCTACAGACGGATTGCATGTTTGATATACGTTCTAGCTTGAATGCCATAAGTAGAATATGCATAAGGAAAACCTAACCTTCAAAGTTGCATGTGTAATTCATAAGTAATTGGTAAAATTACATAAGATTGTTAAGGGGACGGCAGAACCATAATGTCATTTTATCATTATTTTCTAAGATTGTTTCCTTTCAAATTGGTTTCTTTAATTGTTTTAATTTAAAATTCGTTTTTAATATTTTAAGTCATAAAATCACCTTTTTCCAAATTTTGTTTTCAAATAGTTAATTAAAAATTAGTTTAAATACAAATTATTCACTCAATCCCTACGGCAAACGACCTTGATTCAGTCGTTTATACTACAACTACCTTGTTCTCTTGCAAGTATTTTTAAGTGGTTTTATCTCTATTTTTGCAGGTAGTAAAAATCCTATCAGATGTATCATGATCTGGTTGATACATACATCTTTGTCTTCATGGATCGTTATTGGGACTTAAACAATAGATGAAAATCGTAGGGATTTTGAAAATGCTCAACAAGAGTTCTCGACTATATCTTTCACGTGATGAGATACATTGAGTCTTGGAACGATTCAAAGGTTTCGCAAAAAAGGTCTATTTGGTTGACCTCCAAGATATTATGGTGTTCCTTAATAGTAAAGACATAACCATGCAGGAATGTACCTTGTGCGGTCAGACAAATGGTCTGATTCAGCAAATCCCACAAGGTAGGCATCATTTTGAAGATTAAGGGGGTGTGATCTATTCTGAGATGCATACAGATAGATAAGCCCAAATCTGTAGTAAGGGAAAAACGTCTTTAACACCAAATTTGGTGGTGGCGTGTAGGCGCAATGTTGCTTTATGCCAAAAGATTATCAACATATAAGATGTTTGATTCTAGTGCATTGAGTTAAGTACAACAAACGCCAATGGTACTTAGATATGGTTGCCTCATGTTAAAATATGGAACATTATGCTCCACACCCTCCGTAAAGGTCTCATTCGCATCTAATGTACAGAGGATCATGGTATACTTAGACGTAACACTTTTTGGGTCTAGTTCGACCGGTGGACCAAAATACCATTAGAACTAGCTCAAAACTTTAGGTCAAGGTAATGTCGAGTTCTCCCAAGATCATTAATCTTAAAGTTCAACTTTAGGTGCGAGTTAGTTTTCTCAACTTTAGCAATTTCAAATTTTGTACACGTAGGGGCATATATCCCTAACTGATCAAATATTCACTTAGACGGGTATACCACATCCATCCAGATAGTTTTGCATCCGCAAAGTGAAGGCATCTTTAGAACAAGATGGTGTTCTTGTGGTCTAGAACTATTTGAATCAATACATGTAAGTAATTTGGAAACTCCATATAGTTTTCGTATCAGGATCCCAGAGATACTACAACCACGTTTGTAATACTGCAATCAATCACATGGCGTATGAGAGAAGCCTTGAGCCACAAGGTGTCATTTGAACTATTTCATTCATCTCATTCGTCATCAATTGATTTTTCTAGTTGACCAATCTGTTCTACGTGCGGTTTGTTATCGTCGTTTTTCATTTATCTCGGTAGTTACCATATAAATGAAACATCATCTATGATAATCTTATTCTAATTCCATATCTCATCCAAACTAGTATACTGGACCAAGAACTTTAGGTCTCGGGAATAATCCGGATTTAATCTCATGAGATGAAAAAGATTGAGATGACGATCGAGGGGCTGATTTGTTCGTGCCATATTTCTCCACTTTTAGGGAAGTGAATCCTCGAATCGAGTGATTTTCCATGCTTTTGGTGCAAGACAAATTGATAGGCTAGCCGCCAATGTACGATGGTCGACCATAGTAGTGGCGTTCCTACTTTCGGGACGAAGGTCCGTCGTACATTTGGTAGATTCATCTTTACATGCATATTTGCTAGATCAGAAGAAATGTCTGGTTATACTTTGACGATCTAGATTGGGATCAAAATGAGACATAGTGGGGACGTCCATGATAATTCGCGTTGTTCTTTAGGAATGTTAACTTTCTTATCTCCCCCTAACGACGGGAAGATTGTCTCATAAAAGTGATAATCTGCAAAATGAGCTATAAAGAGATTATCTATCAAAGGTTATAAGTAACGAATATTAGAAGGAGAATCATAATCGACATAGATTTCCATCTTTCCTTGAGATAACCATTTTTTTTCTTTTGTACGTAAGGGCTGCGCAAAATGGCACATAGACTGCACAACTAAAGACGCGCAAATGCGATATGTCGGGTTCGTATCTGGTAACCAACTAACATGAGCTTTATAAGGTTGGGTCGTGACGGGCCTCAGGCGGACCAAGCAAAGATCGAGAACTTTGTACGTATGATCAATCGATTGCGCAAACATTTGAAGGCGTTTAATGAATGCTTCTGCTGGGTCGTTCTAGGTATGAACATGAGACTAGATGTTCAACTTCAAAATCTAACCGACATGCAATATCCATCGAAAGTTTTTTATGTAAATTCTCCAACTTATCTAATCAAATAGGTTTGATCAGATAATCAGGGTGGTGAGCCCTGCGCTTGTTAATCTGAGCCACCAGTGTGGAGAATGCAGCTTGTGGACAACAACCACGCGTGTGACTAACATGTAGAAGCATCAACCAATACTATAAAGTATCTAAATGATCTGTAGGGTGGTTGTCCACAAATGTCTCATTTTTAATCCTTTGTTGAAAAGATGAAGGGTGCTAAGACATAATACGCGTCCAGGTATAATGTCTTTATTTTTGGTAAAATGATGCTCAAAACGGTGCATCACGGATCATCCTAGATATCCCAAATGTACATCCATAACGAAAATTCCTTTGGAATCACAGGCTTCTGGCCGACCACATAGTGGGCCTGAATAGGTGTAATCCACTCGTTAAGTGTTCCATCTTCTCTAGAATATGCTTATAGCTATATTCGTAGGAAGTGCAATATGGTAATATGCCAAAGAATTTTACTCCATTTTCTACATTGGTTTCAATATGGTAATAATGCTATCGAATATCCTTAAAGCTCAAAATGCGTTCTTTCGGAACGAAGTGAGTATAAGGCTTCCATTTATGGTAAAATTAGTATTATTGGACAATATAAGGCAGTGCCATGCCCTACAATCTGGTCGGATAAGCCTAAAAAGTTGTCAGGGGATGATTAGGTATGAAGTTAACATATAACCATACTGGTAACTTCCCTACAAAACATACCTAAGCATGAGTTAATTGTAGACACGTGTGGTAATTTTCTTTAATTAACTCTTATTTGAGAATAATCGTGACATCCTAACACTAATCTTAAATCCAAGAACAAAATAAATTATTCACAAAGTAAATCAAATATACAAGGGGGTTCGGCCAATATGGCCTTCCATGTCAAATTTCGTTATTCCAAAGATGTTAGGTGGAGCAAAATTAGTCTCACAGATTGACTACATGAATGGTACTCCTCAACAACATTAGTAGAGACACATACAAGTGTATAACCAATGATCTATTTAGTCAAAACTGAATTATATTTTGCAGGGTTGAGGTCTGGGAATATTATCGCTTATTCTTGAAGTTTTAGGTGCCAAAGATCATGCTTTGGGCGTGATACCACCTCTTGGCAGGCCTGATTCTACCATATGTTGTAAAACAAACTCGAAATGAGTTTGTGAGAGAAAGACAGACCCAGACTTGGGTTCAGTAGGCTCCACCCGAAACTGGAAAGGTTTGTTCGGTAGGCCTCTGCCAAAGTAGAGTAGTATTGTTCGGTGCACCTCTGCCAAAGCAGAGCATGACCTTCAGTGCATCTCTGCCGAAGTAGAGCATGCATGTCGATGTATCTCTGCTGAAGCAAGACACCACTATTCGGTAAACTCTAGTTGAAACTGGGTCTATACCGTTCGGTAGCTCCCAACCGAATTGTAGGGGTACCCTTCTTTCACAAGTGTGGTAGTAATCAGTTTCGAGAATTTAGTAAATTTCTGCTCTCTATACTACTACTTCAAGAGCAATTTAGATATAGAAAGACAAAAAAAATTTCTTCCAGTCAAAATTTGATCAGATATAAACTTCAAAATTGTTTCATGGACGTAAAGGTTTCAATCATGTTTTGCTTTAGGCAAGAATCCATCTTTGCATGATGTGAAACGGTCCATAGCAAGTCAATAAGCCATGGAGTCATCAACAGTGAGGTACGTCCATTTGATATGCTTCAGGCATAAGTCTTTGAATAAATTTTGTGACATCCCGGCCCGAGTCCACCACATCCAGGGCCCGTTCCACCACAGTAGCACGATATTGTCCGCTTTGGGCTTACCATTCCCTCACGGTTTTGTTTTTGGGAACTCACGAGCAACGTCCCAGTGGGTTACCCATCCTGGGAGTGCTCTGGCCTCTTTCTCGCTTAACTTCGGAGTTCCTACGGAACCCGAAGTCAGTGAGCTCCTAAAAGGCCTCGTGCTAGGTAGGGATGAGAAAATACATTTAAGGATCACTCCCCTGGGCGATGTG
The DNA here is from genome assembly GCF_916048215.2 of Malus sylvestris. Classification (NCBI taxonomy): domain Eukaryota; kingdom Viridiplantae; phylum Streptophyta; class Magnoliopsida; order Rosales; family Rosaceae; genus Malus; species Malus sylvestris. The sequence continues at coordinate 26,403,262 of NC_062266.1, forward strand.
GGATGTCACAAATATCATGGTGGAGGCTTATTCAGCTTTTCCACACTATAGCTGGCTACAATGATTTTGCTACTAGTCGTAGTCAAGCGGGATGTCACGCCTTGTATCCACATAAAGTACTTTCTTGTTTGAAACTTCCAAATCAATGAAATCAAACTTGTTATGGTTCGACAATACGTTGAATGGCGGAAACAAGAATGTGATTGGTGTTTTGGGAAATAAAATTTTCATAAACATCAAAGTTAGAACATTTAGGTTCTAAGACATGGTTTGGTTTAAACGTATTTAAGCATGGAGAACTTTGGGTCTCAACATGAGTGTTGTGCATTAAGAAACTTTAGGTTTCTATGGCATTTTTCCAAAACTTCGGGTTCGGAAGTATGAACTCTACGTTCATAATACCTGCAGACAGACACAAAATATACAAAAATATGAAACAAGAAAGTATGCAAATATGTATAGAATTTATGATATAATTATTTGGATTTCGGACCAAAATTAAAAGTTGGGTTAAAAAATTTAAAACCCATAAAGCCTAAAAAAAATAGGCAATATAAATGATGGCCTAAGGCATTGGACCAAAGCCCTCATACTGCTTTAAAAACAATAAATAAATAAATAAAAAATGCCCAAGCCTAATATTGGGCTGGGACAGATGCGGGCCGAGCAGGGGGTAAGGGTTGCAAGCCATGTCTTACACGTGCGTGGACTGCAGAATGCAAGCCTAGTGGGAGCCTAAGGTTGGGCTCTGTGGCATCACGGGCTAAATGAAAAAATAAAAAATAAAAAACCAACAATAGTGGGCTGGGCTGTTGCAGGTAGACCTTGGGAGAAGCCCAAAGGGTTGTTGCTACGGGCCGAAGGAGAACAAGCATAGTAGGGCTCAGGTCTGGACTAAAAAATATCCTAGCAACTCTAAATGTGTTCACTGGGATTGGGGACCGGTATCGCCGCTTCAAGCGGCCGTGTTCTGGTCAGGAAAACTCGGGGCGAGTTCGATGCATGGTGGTTTATCCAAGAACCAGTCATAACAACGAATGAGGGTCCTCGACGTCGGGGAAATGTGGAACCAAGGGGATTTAATTCGGGAATCTTTGATTTCATTGAATTTCAAATGGGAAATTCAAGGGACGTCGTCGGAGATGACGGTGCAAACCCAAACTAACACGATTGTAGGTCGTGATGTCCATAAAAGAATGATGGCAAAGTCGTAGTCTCGGCTTCAGTGAGGCTGGGTTTTTCTAGGTTGGGGGTGATGCTAAAACGGCTTTGTTTCCTGGTGTTCTTAGAGCAGCAAACTTGTGATTTGGTGCATCGCAACTCCATGTCTCGCGTGGTGGCTTGGCTTAAACGGCTTAGGTTGCTAGCCTGGCAGGCTAGCAGCTTGGCTGCTCAGGGTCAGGCGGCTTGAAGTCGTAACTAGTCTGGGTTTAAAATTTTTTTATTTTTTTTATTTTTTCAATTCAATTGCATATAATATTTCATAGTTATATCACAATATCAATTCACATAATTCAACAAGATTATGATTATAATGCATACACAATTTATATAGAATCTAAAATTTAAAAAAGCATAAAGTTGGGTCATGCATTATGGTGAAGGTTCATGCAATCAAGGTTGAAAAAATATCGAGATAAAAACCGTTGTTTTAGAAGAACTTGGATTGTGTGATGAGTATTGTGAATGGGTTTGTAGGAGTTCTTTCTTCAATTTCGGCTTTCATCTTCAAAGCTTGTTCAACATAAGAAAAATAAATTGAATCAATAAAAGTATATGAATTCAATAAAATCAAAATTTAATGAATTAAAAATAACTGAAACGTAATACTCCCCTGATTGAAGACAAATAAATTCTCTTTAGCACAGCGTGAAAAGCATGCTGATAACGTATTCTGGCCTATATTTAACTGAGGGGTGTGGCATAGAGAGAAAGAGAGTGGAGAATAGACTCGAGGAATTGTATATTAATTCCCTAGTCCTTGTGCCCTTATTTATAGTAATAAGGATGAAAGAAGCTTGCTCTCAAAGTAATACAAAGTCTATTAGAAAAGATCTTCTAGATCCCAAATGATTCTTATTCTATCTCTACTTAGGATTTATACAATCACAATATTGATAAGAACATATGTCACAACATCACACATATTTTTTATAGTTTTCACTGTAGAGTAGTGTACGATCACCTTACTGTAGTGCTAAGAGCACATATCGATAGAATTCTATCCCCAATTTTTATTTGGCTTGATAGCCAAAAGAGTTTTTGAAATTGGCACAACTTCTTTTTTTTTTTTGATCAGTGAGATTTAAAGTCAATGGAAGTAGTCCTTGTGATTGTTATTCATCAATCATTTTAGTTATTCCGTAAAAAATCTCCATTAAATTAAGGTGTAGTCAATCATTTTAAAGGATTTTAAAGGATTTTAAAAGTGATAGATTTTATAGGATTAAAGAGGATTAAAGATTCCTACAAAATTCATATGGATTTTTAAAGAATTTGAATGGATTATGGTGGATTGTGGTGGAATGATTTGAAATCCTAGGGGGTGAGGTTGGATTCTTTTTAGTCTTGATTATATATACTTTTTGCTCTCAAATCCCATAAAATCCACAACTCATTGAAATTCTCCAAAATCTTAATTTTTTTTAATACACTTAGATTTGGATGGATTTTAAAATTCTTTAAAATCTTTTAATTGACTACACCTAGATTTGAATGAATTCTAAAATCCTTTAAAATCTTTTAATTGACTACACTAGGATTTTAAAGTCTTTTAAAATCCTCTCAAATCCGAGTTTGACTACACCCCCCTAAGAGTATTTTGGTCAAATTAGGTTTTCTACTTGAACTGGTTATTTCTTCAATTTAACGAAGATTTTTCACAGAATGATCAAAATGATTGATAGTGAATAATCTCAGGAACCGCTTATATTAAGTTTAATCTCAGAGATCAAAGTGATGAGTTATGACAATCTCATACATCATTTTGATTGAAAAAAAACATCTTTTGTGACGACTTTTATACCCGGAGTATTAGTTAATACCTTTGGGCTATTACTTTCATTGATTCAGCCCATTGATTTGCCCATTCTGATTCTTACATCGCACTTCAAGTACAATCCAATTGACCATTGATACTGCCTTTTGCCTCTGCACCTGCAATGTGCCGGCTCAACATCTTTTTATTTTTTGGTCCAAAGAAGTGAAATAAATGGAGTATGATTTTCTCAAGTTCTCTCATATTTGAACGGTTACGATTAAGGCATGTTAATATTTTATATTGACTTTGTTGATGCACAAAATCGGAGGGGTCTTGGAACAACGTAAATCCGACCGTGAATCTGCAAGAAAGTCCCTTTTATAAAATAAGGGCTCGCTCCTCAATACATGAATAATGGGCTACGTCCACATTGATTATTGTATTTCTCTGAGAGGATTGTGAGGGAGAGAGCCTCCGTAATGTGAGAGTGAGGCTTCTAAGGGTGGGAGTCAGGCCTAAGAATTGGCCTCCTTTAATGAGGAGAGTGAGGAGTCATTTTATAGAATAAGAGCTCCTCACTTATTATATATTTGCCCCTTCATTTATTACATAATTACATTTTAGTCCCTCAAGTATTTATACGAGATCTAAATACGGAGGCCCTAAGTATGGTACAAACAGTAGTCCCCTAAGTCTTCAGTCAAGATAGTCTTTTGGCTAGAGACTTGAAATTCAGTCCATGTGTAGGCCGAAGTAACTAGATATCGTCTTGAGCTGATACTTAATATGAGGCGGTGCTTAAAGTGAAATGATGTTCAACTAGAAGTAGCACATGTTGCGAGGCTGCTCTACTTATGGCTTATGTTGCCTTGGTTGGCTCGACTTATGGCGTTGATGGTGAGGGAGTCCCTTTTATAGAATAAAGGCTCACTCCTCAATACATAAATGATGGGCTAGAGTTGATGTTCGCGGCGAGACGGTTGTTCAATAGGCGGCGATGCTCTCTAATGAAGGTGAGGGAGTCCCTTTTATAAAATAAGGGCTCGCTCCTCAATACATGAATAATAAGCTAGAGTTGATGCTCTCTAATGATGGTGAGGGAGTCCCTTTTATATAATAGAGGCTCGCTCCTCAATACATAAATAATGGGCTAAGTCCCCCAAGTATTTTTCATGAGGCCCAGTTGAGGCCCAATATATGGTACATAATATAGTCCCCCAAGTTTTCGATCAATAGAGTCTGTTGGCTGGAGACTTCAAATTGAATCCATGTATGGGCCGAAGTGGCGATTGTTTGGAGGCTGTATTTGTATACCCTGTACTAAAGCTTTGTAGGTGAAGCTTTGCAAGTGAAGCTTTGAAGCTGGAGCTTTTGTAAATGAAGCTTTCGAAGCTGGAGCTCTGTAAATGAAGCTTTTGAAGCTAGATTATCATGAGTAATGCTCATAAATGTTTATGTTGATTGACATGAGTGATGTTCATGGATGTTGACACCAGTGATGCTCATGAATGTTGACATGAATGATGGTCATGAATGTTTATGTATGATTGTCATAAGCGATGCTCATGAATGTTTATGTATGAATGACATGAGTGATGCTCATGTATAATTTTGGAGTACTGGACGTACTTTTGATCACCTGGTTGGTGATAATAGCGACAGGCTGCCAAATAATTTTGAAGTACTGAACATACTTTTGATCACCTGGTTGGTGATAATAGCGGCAGACTGCCGAATAATTTTGGAGTACTGAGCGTACTTTTGATCACCTGGTTGGTGATAATAGCGACAGGCTGCCGAATAATTTTGGAGTACTGAGCATACTTTTGATCACCTGGTTGGTGATAATAGCGGCAGACTGCCGAATAATTTTGGAGTACTGAGCGTACTTTTGATCACCTGGTTGGTGATAATAGTGGCAGGCTGCCGAATAATTTTGGAGTATTGAGCGTACTTTTGATCACCTGGTTGGTGATAATAGCAGCAGGGTGCCGAATAAATTTGGAAGTACTGGGCGTACTTTTTTAGGTATATGGGCCTTTGCCCTCCACATAACATTGCAGCCCATTATTTTGGGCTTGCCGTTTTTTACTTTTTTTATTTTTTATTTTATTTTTTTAATTTTTTTATTACCCTCTGATGGGTCCGAAAGATACGAAAAATAAATTACATCATTCAAAAATAAGGAAAGTAAATCACATCATTCTGGTGGGGTGTTTATTCCTTGTTTTTGCAGTGTGGGTGTTTATTCCTTGCTTTTGCAGTGTCACCATGTGCTCTCGCAGAGGAAAGCCTCTCTTTTGCTTTTTGTTTTTTCTCGGTTTTTTATGCTTTGCTTTCGTTTTTGCTTTCTACTTTTCTGCTTTTGTTTCCCACTCTTCCTCTTTTTCTTTTTCTGAAACATTCTCTCAACATCATGATTTTTTTCTTTTTCTATTATGTTCCTTTATCCAGCAAGCCCACTTGACAGCGGATTGCACGTTACTCTCCAGCGCTTTCCTCTTTCCATTAGGACTTACAGTAGGCTGCATAATTCCCTCTATTGCAGTAAGATTTACAGGAAGATCTCCTTGGCTCATACCATTTGCGGTCCCGAGAGATTTCTTTGGCTCATACCAAGCACAGCTTGACCCATACTAACACCACATTGGAGGTTGCTCATTGGTTGTGACATCCCAAGGTTATTGTTGCCAGAGACATTAGAGGTACCTGAAGTGAATGAATTAAGACCTAGGTTCTGCGCAACTTGTGTAAGAGTGCCGGACCCTGAAGATGAAAATACATTTTGAGCGGCACCAACTGAAGATGCCATTCCACTAGATATCATGTTTGATACATGCATGGCCATAAGATTTTGACCCATAGTTGGGAGTCCCATAGAAGTTCTTCCAGTTAAGGCTGCTGTGTTCATCACGTGTGCTTGAGAGATGTTTATTGAGGATGCTACCGACAGAACGCGAGGGATGTGTCACACCACTCATTATAGGTTTCAAATCTGGCACATTATCATTATTTGTGGCCATCTCTTGAGAAGCAGAGGTGGTGAAGAAGTCTGCAAGCTCGGGACTCCTTGGGAATGAGGACGGACAGACGGAATCTTAGGGTCGAACTAGAAGCGGCATCCGTTGAAGATGAGCCGTCGGTTGCCACTCTGAGCCTGCCCAAGCCTATTCGCCTTCTCCCGCCGCTGCCATGACCACCCATCGAAGTCAAGCTATAGCTGGGCTTGGCTAACCACAGATTCATCAGCTGCAATGCCCTAATACAGTTGTTCTCCATCATCAGAACCCAGTGCAGCAAAGACATTGCCACCCTTGTTGTCATAGACAACAAAAGCAAAGTTTCTTTCACGATCTTTGACAACTTGATCAACTGGGTATGGACCACGATCTTGAAGGGTTCTATAAGCTCTGGTGTTTGGAGTAAGAGCCTTGATCTGGCTTGACATAAGTAAGGACAACAGCATCACCAAAATCCCATGGAAAAGGGGTTGTGAGGATGGCGGGAGAGGAAGTCTCTAAGAGTCTCTTCTGGGTAATACTCGCGACTAATACACCTTTTTTAGATCCTCAAATTTCTTGTAAATGAGGAAGCTTTTGATCGGTGAATAAATGCAATTTCCTTTCCCTTTACCAAAATCTCCAGTCGAGACAGCGAAAGACCCATCATTGCTCAAAATAAACATTTGATCTCCTAAGTTTTTCACATAAACCCACTTACCCTATTCTTGACCCAACTTATAAACCTTAAAATCCCCAGCTTCACCGTCAAAAGGAGTAGCGAGTGGATGAGCGAGAAAGCGAGCTGGTGTGGGAGTCGGAAACGGAGAAAGAGCGGGAACGCGATGAGGAGCGGGATGATGAGCCAGATGGGGAGCCTGACGGCGAGCGACGGGCTCGGGTTGGCTTCACCATGGCGGACAGAGATGGAGCCCTAGATAAACCCCGCTGGTAAAGTGTCCAGAGAGAATGAGAAAGTGATGAATTTGGAGAGAGAAATGGCGGACATGTTAGGACTTTGTTGTCATTTTACAATATTTCAGGGGTTAGATTTTAGAGAGAGAGAGGGAGAGAGGAAGTCCATGTTACTAGAATTACACAAAATAAGAAGGACATAATGTACTCGAGGAAGGAGGGATTTGCTCAGATCCAAAGGAAGATCCAGGTTTTGGGTGTTGGGTTTCTGCAGATTCACGGCGGAAGTGAAAAAATGAAAGAGAACCGACATAGTTTTTTGTATCGATTCCTATAGACGGCGCCAAATTTTGATGCACAAAACCGTAGGGGTCTTGGAACAACGTAAATCCAACCGTGAATCTGCAAGAAAGTCCCTTTTATAAAATAAGGGCTCGCTCCTCAATACATGAATAATGGGCTACGTCCACACTGATTATTGTATTTCTCTGAGAGGATTGTGAGGGAGAGAGCCTCTGTAATGTGAGAGTGAAGCTTCTGAGGGTAGGAGTCGGGCCTAAGAATTGGCCTCTCTTAATGAGGAGAGTGAGGGGTCCTTTTATAGAATAAGGGCTCCTCACTTATTACATATTTGCCCCTTCATTTATTACATAATTACATTTAAGTCTCCCGAGTATTTATACAAGATCTAAATACGGAGGCCCTAAGTATGGTACAAACAGACTTCTTTATAGATAGAGAAAGAAAAGGAGGAAAGAGAGAGGAGGGGAGGGAAGAAGAATGAATTTGAAGTAGAGATAATCCTACTCCGAAACAAAAACTAAGAACGACCAATGAAAACACCAAACTATGAAAAATAAGGCATATAAGCCAAACTTTAGATTAGAATGGGAAAGTAGAAACTATTTTTTTTTTTTTACTGATGATAGAATAATCTACATTAAATTTATCTAAACTATATGAAAGAGAGTTTTTGAATGCGAAACCCAATAAGTTGAAGAAGAAGACCATATTTATCATAGCAAATATGTAAAAGAACATTAACTTTTTGAAATTTATCAGTATATATGCACATAAATTAATTAATCTATAGATTTTAGACAATTGTAACTGACACTCTAAAAATCTCATTTTGTATTCTAACATTTCTATAATTAAAAAGAAAAATACACTTATGAGTGCAGAATGAGATTTTTGGAGTGTTAGTAACAGTTCCCTATACTTTATGCTATATAAATTACACTTGGACTATTGTTTGAGTCAAGGATTTCCAAATCTCAAGAGGGTGATGTCAAGATATTAAAGAATGGATCGCAAAATGGAATATATCATATAAGTATTACAAAGATATGTAGAAGAAACTTGTAAATCTTTCTCATATGTCTTTGTTATGCTCATGTGCAGCATTTTAAATCATTCTATCATACATTTTATGGTCCATGTTTTACTTAATAAAACAAAGCTAATAACGGTTATTAATAAGGAAAATCTTACTCCTATTGTAATTGACAATATTCTTTGGGTACTATTTTTCCCAACTTAGTGAAAAATGACCATGACAAATGAATATAAGTTGAGTGAAAAATATGAAAAAAAATTCCCACTCTCCTCCTCATCAGGTCCTGATGGAAAACGAGATACTAAGGGCTAGTTTGGAATTGTTACACTGTTGGTCACGATGATATACGTGGATTATGCGTTGTTAGACTGTTGATCACGATGATATACATGGATTATGCGTTGAAATGAATTTTCTTTGACAATGACATTAGTGTTATATAGACTTCTTCATGCCTCTTCACAAGAAGTTATAACTTCTCTGGTAGAGTATAAGTTCAGTTATATCATATATATCATTTTTTGGGTTTGAACCCACATCATTATGCAATGGCTCAACACCTTTCCACAACTGTGGTAAATGGTCACTTGCATATCATACATATCTTTTCAATATATTTAATTAATTAATGAATAATAATAATAAGGGAATTATTATTGGCACTCCAAAATTCTCATTCTACACTCCAAACTTTTTATATTCAGAAAGAAAAATACACTTATGAGGAGTGTATAATAAGATTTTTAGAGTATTAATAACACTTCCCAATAATAATTATTATTTTTCTTATAAATTAATATATCTAGATACACTACAATAATGTATATGTAGGTACACCCTCAGTCCTTCAACCTCCTTCCATCGCTAGTGTCTTCGGGTTGGTTTGGAATGGTGGTGCTTTAAAAAAAAAAGCATATTAAAAAATGTGGAACATTAAATGTGTTTGGTAAAACAAAAAAAAAGTTTATTTAAAAAAAAACTGCTTTTAATGAAAGTAGAAAAACATTAAAAACAGAATCAGAGTCTACCATGCTTCTAAAAAGGGAGGAGGATTCGCTCCTCTCCTAATCTCTCTCTCCTTCCCTCCCCTCATACTTGAATGGTTACAGTTAAACCACGTCAACATCTTATATTGATTTTTTTTATAGAAATAATAAGACAAAAAACAAAATGTGAAAGGAGGGGAGGGAAGAAGATAGGAATATGAGGGGAGATAATTCTATTCCTCTAAAAATAGTGTTTTTCTTTCTTTTCAAAACACAGTTTTCAATGCTCATTTAATGAATTTTTCAAAAAGCAAGTATATCCCTACATGTTTTACAAAATTACAACCTTTGCCATTAAATTATTGTCTTGGACAATTATTGTTGATGCACAAAACCGGAGGGGTCTTGGAATAACATAAATCCAACCGTGAATCTGCAAGAAAGTAAAGAACACAAAATGTATCGTGGTTCACCCCAATGTTTGGGCTACGTCCACACTGATATTGTATTTCTCTGTTTGTGAGATGATTGTGAGCGAGAGAGAGCCCTTTTGATTGTGAGGGTGAGGAGACCCTTTTATAGACTAAAGGCTCCTCCCCTTTTTACATATTTGCCCCTTCATTTATTACATAATTACATTTGAGTCCCCTGAGTATTTATACGAGATCTAAATACGGAGGCCTTAAGTATGGTACAAACAGTAGTCCCCCAAGTCTTCAGTCAAGAGAGTCTTTTGGCTGGAGACTTGAAATTCAGTCCATGTGTGGGCCGAAGTAATTAGATGTCATCTAGAACTGATACTCGATATGAGGTGGTGCCCAATCTAAAATGATGCTCAACTAGAAGTAGCACATGTTGCGAAGCTGCTCTGCTTGTGGCTTATGTTGCCTTGGTTGGCTTGGCTTGTGGCATTGAAAGTAAGGGAGTCCCTTTTATAGAATAAGGGCAATACATAAATGATGGGCTAGAGTTGATGCTCGCGGCGAGGTGGTTACTCAGCAGACGGCGATGCTCTCTAATGATGGTGAGGGAGTCCCTTTTATAGAATAAGGGCTCGCTCCTCAATACATAAGTGATGGGCTAAGAGTTGATGTTCGCGGCGAGACGGTTGCTCAGCAGGCGGCGATGCTCTCTAATGATGGTGAATGAGTCATTTTTATAGAATAAGAGCTCGCTCCTCAATACATAAGTGATGGGCTAAGAGTTGATGTTCGCGGCGAGACGATTGCTCAGCTGGCGGCGATGCTTTCTAATGATGGTGAGGGAGTCCCTTTTATAGAATAAGGGCTTGCTCCTCGATACATGAATAATGGGTGCTCTCTAATGAAAGTGAGTGAGTCCATTTTATAGAATAAGGGCTCGCACCTCAATACATAAATGATGGGCTAGAGTCCCCCAATCATTTTTCATGAGGCCCAGTTGTGGAAGCCCAATATATGGTACATAGTGTAGTCCCTCAAGTCTTCAGTCAATAGAGGATGTTGGTTGGAGACTTCATATTTAATCCATGTATGGGCCGAAGTGGCGGTTGTTCAGAAACGGTCTTTGTATACCATGCACTGAAGCTTTGTAGGTGAAGCTTTTAAAGTGAAGCTTTGAAGCTGGAGCTCTGTAAATGAAGCTTTTGAAGCTGGAGCTTTGTAAATGAAGCTTTCGAAGCTGATTGACATGAGTGATGCTCATGAATTTTATATGAGTGATGCTCATGAATGCTGACATGAGTGATGTTCATGAATGTTGACATGAATGATGTTCATGAATGTTTATGTATGATTGACATGAGTGATGCTCATGAATGTTGACATGAATGATGTTCATGAATGTTTATGTATGATTGACATGAGTGATGCTCATGAATGTTTATGTATGTTTGACATGAGTGATGCTCATGTATAATTTTGGAGTACTAGACGTACTTTTGATCACCTGGTTGGTGATAATAGCAGCAGGGTGCCGAATAATTTTGGAGTACTGGACGTACTTTTGATCACCTGGTTGGTGATAATAGCAGCAGGGTGCCGAATAATTTTTTGTAGTACATGACGTACTTTTGATCACCAACCACTTTTGATCACCTGGTTGGTGATAATAGCGGCAGGCTGTCGAATAATTTTTTGTAGTACTAGACGTACTTTTGATCACCTGGTTGGTGATAATAGAGGGCTGGCTCTTTTGGGTATATGGGTCTTGGCCCTCCACATAACATTCCAGCCCATTATTTTGGGCTTGCCCTTTTTTTTTTTGGCGTGTTGCCTTTTTTCTTTATTTATGATTACACTATGGTGGATTTATATAGATGTCTGCAAAAGATAAGAAAAGTAAATCACATCATTCAAAAAAGCTGCTGCAAAATGTGGGTATGGCAGATGGTTGGATAGTGGGATAACATCTGCATAATTGAAGGAAATTTGAGCTTTTGCTTTTGCTTTTACTTTCTCTTTTCCACCGCACCTCTCTCTGTCTCTCCACCTCCAAACATACTCACCTGTAGACTTGTTTTTTGCTTTTTCTTTTCACTTTTGTGGGAGTGGTTGAGCTGTCTGAGGGATAAATGCATGCTTTTTCTTTTCACCTGCAGACATACTCACCTACAACCTTTCTTTTTCTTTTTTCTTTTCACTTTTTGCTTTTGTTTTTGTTTCCCCCATCTTGAGATGATGGGCCACGAAGGCCGGTAGTTGTCATCGTCAGTAGCCGTTGCAAGTGTGGGAGATCATCTTATCCATGCCCTTGGGTCCTAGGTTGGTTCGGACGGCATCGGCGAAGCGGGACATGAGGTGTAGCAGAGGTCAGGGTACATGTTACCTTGGAACGGGTAGCTTCAGCAACTAGACATAAGATGAAGCAGAATATGCTGTAAAGAATGGTTAAGACCATGATGACAACGCCTGTTTTGCTACCTCAACCGGTGGTTGGATGACTTGGTGAAAGGTCTGCATGTGTGACTGCCAGTCCCGATGATTGTCCGAGCTGCAAAACCGCTGGAAAGCCTCGATTTCACGTATTTTTTGAGGTTTTCAGTCTCCAGCACTTCTGTAGGATGAGCCGTCGCGACGGAAACCACTACCAGACGAGGGGCACGTGTGGCGGTTCCGCACACGTGCGAACAAGTCACTGATTTGGAGCTGGGAAACGAGGCAATGCTGGGCTTTTAAAAGGAAACGGACGATCGAGATAAACGAACGACGGCGACGACTGTTAGATCCTCAATACTACATCAATTATCGATCATCACTTTCTTAGATCCTTTCAATTCATCGGCGATCACCGTGATGTACTCGTCGATCACCTCCAGAGCCTAGGCGCGATCGAGCTCCGCGCTTCGGAAAACGTCGTCGTCTTGGAGGCCGATGCGTCTCAAAGCAGGGGACTTGAGGCTCTGAGGCAGTGAGAGGTCGAAAAGGGATGAAGAGGCTTTGGAGACGGCGAGGTCAATGACTTAAGCTCCCGTTAAGCTGGCGTCAGCTTCCGGCAGAGTGAGGTCGACAGCTCTCAGGTGGCTCCCGTTGAGGACCGGTAAAACCCCGTCCGACATTTTCAGTTTAGAGTGAGAAAGAGAGGAGAGAGAGTTTGGTTAGGGAGATGGTGGGGGAAACAAAACGGAATCCAACTGAATCTCTCTCTCTCTGTCACGCCTCTTTATTTTCTGTTGAGTTTTACTCTGATGAATCCTTGCTAATTTTGGAAGACAGAGAGAGGAGGAGGGAGAGGAGAGAGGAGAGAGAGAGAGAGAAAAGTGTTTAAGGGATGAGTTTATGAGCTTAATGAATCTTTTTCTGGAAAAGCCCAGTGAGGTTTTTGGGTTTCTTGCAGATTTTGCAGATTCATGGTGGAGGTGAAAAAATGAAGAGAACCGACATAGTTTTTTCGTGTCGATTCCCACAGACGGCGCCAAATGTTGATGCACAAAACCGGAGAGGTCTTGGAACAACGTAAATCCGACTGTGAAGTTGCAAGAAAGTAAAGAACACAAGATGTATCATGGTTCACCCCAATGTTTGGGCTACGTCCACACTGATATTGTATTTCTCAGTTTGTGAGAGGATTGTGAGGGAGAGAGAGCCCTTTTGATTGTGAGGGTGAGGAGACCCTTTTTACATATTTGCCCATTCATTTATTACATAATTACATTTGAGTCCTCCGAGTATTTATACGAGATCTAAATACGGAGGCCCTAAGTATGGTACAAACAATTATTATATCACATTAAATACTATATTTTTTTAGTCATTTAACATATTTAAAACAATTTATATAAAAATTTACCAAACACTTAGATATAGTTTTTATTTTTTTATTTTTTTTATATTTAAAGCACTTAAAAAAAAAGGTTTACCAAACACTTGATTTTATTTTACAGCTGTTTATTCTCACATCACAGTAGAAACAATTTATTTATTTTTTTAAGCACATCAATACCAAACTAGACATTCGTTTGTGACTCCCATATCCCATAACCTAGTAATGAACTCTCCACTGCCCCTAACACTAGGCGAGACCAGCAAGATCACTAACCTCTTAGTTGCCGACGAAAATGTGAGAGGAGAATAGGAGAGTTGCAGGAGGTCGAGGGAGCAGATACGTGCATAATTAAATTGGCGTGAACAATATACTACTTTTTTTCTTTTTATTTTTTTATTTTTTTAAACAAATTATATTATTTACATTATGGGGTGAGAGAGTGAGCTAAGCCTTACAATAGTCTAGCAATAATGTGGTTCAAATTCGTCTTTGGTGAGAATCGAACCTAAGACCTCTCACTTATAAATAAACATGAATACTACTAGATCGTAGTATTAAGTTTTTATGTATCCCCTTCTTCATATTGAAGCTTGAATTGACTTTTTTTTTTTTCTTTTGATAGTTTCAAATTTCTTTCATCATAATTTGGATTTAAAATATAGTAAAATATTGCTTAAATAAAAAAACTTAATTGTTGAGCTTGAAAGAGTAAACTTGACGTTAAATTTGTAAATAAAATTCGAGTTTCGACTGCAATTGTATGTACAACCAAGTAATATGAGTTTTATATAAGATTTAATTTTTGTAAAAAATTTATTAAATTCTTATATGCAAAATCTAACTGTTATATTTTTAAACCACTCAATAGCACACACCAAATGCGAATAGAAAACCTCAAATTTATTTACCTACAACAAAGCGGTGGAAAACTATCATTTAAAAAAGGTTAAGTTTTCAAAGATAAATTTAAAACACATGCCATTCGTATAGCAGTACCGTTAATCAGCCAAACACAAAGTCCTACTAAACCCGCAAACACGACCCGGACCCAACCAAGACCCCCGGTCATTCAACCTCAAACCCTCCCTCCCTTCCTCCTCCTTTCTCTCTCATCTCTCTCCCTCTCTCTCTCTCTCTCTCTCTCTCTGCAATTTTCTTCCGCATATCACTATCGCTGTTCTCGCCAATCTGTCCCTAATAATTTTTATTAATTTTTCCTGCTTTTTATACAATTTCATTCGTGCTATTTGGTATTAAAATTTAGGTTTTTTCAGTACAAATTCTTGTTTTTTCTGGTTCTTCTTGCTCGTTTTTGTTGTTGATCTCAATCTGTTTTCTGGGTTTTTCTCCACCCTCCGATCCCATTCATCAGCGTTCTCGTAAGTCAAACTGCGTTTCGATGTTGATACACTGCGCTTTGTCTGAAGGTACCGATTTTAATCAGCAATCAATTAGGGTTTTGGTATCTTGTTATTGAAGTTTTGTTTTGGGATTTTTACATTGGATTGAGTAGCATGTTTGGTTATTTTGCTTGTTTGGTTAATTTGGGTTTTGTTTTTGTTGTAGCAGGATGCTAAAGATATGATGAATCAAGGAGGTCATACTGAGACGATTGCCTCGCTGGACCCGAATTCGCTTGAGGTGATTACTACTATGTCAACTCTTCTATTACGATTTTTGTATTAAATTCCGATTAATAGTAGGAGATTCGATTTTAAGCAGATTTTGATGCCGTATAGAATTTGTGTTAAATTTATTCTCATATCCATTCTCTAAGTATAGCCTTGTCCGCATTTGGTAGTTTAGTTGTAAAAAAAACTGAGGTGTTTAGTTTAGCTCGAGTGGTTATCTGGGTGCTGTTATCTTAGGGAAGAAATTATTTTACCAAGTGCCCTATACTGCTTTCCTACAGTGGATGCTATGCTGTCTCTGATTTTCCATTTGTTATATCCCGTTCAGTTTACTTGACACGTATACCACTTCGATGGTATCCATTTTCTAGTTGACTCTGTTTAATTTTTCTTATATATATTAATACTAATTGATTAGTGACTTTTGAATGGAAATGTCGATTAACACATTTTTGCATTTATGTGTGTTTTAGAATCGGTATATTGTTAATGCAAACCAAGGACAGACGCCTTCATATACTCTTTCAACAACTGGTTCAGAAGCTTCATCCTGGAACCTTCATAAGACGGACAATAGCTCGACAGATAATGGGGTTCATTCCCATTCAAATTATCAATATGATCAGCATCCACAGCCGCCTGGGAGTAGTACATCAAATTTGGGAACAGTAAATGCACCACAAGATTACAATAGCTATGCTTCGTACCAAAATTCGGCAGATCCATATGGTTATGGAAGTGCAGGGTACCCAGGTTACTATAACAACTACCAGCAGCAATCCAACCCTTCCTACTCACAGCCCGTAGGAGCATATCAAAATACAGGTGCTCCTTATCAGCCTATTTCCTCATTTCAGAATACAGGGTCTAATGCTGGGTCTGCAAGTTATTCAAGCACTTACTACAATCCTGCTGATTATCAGACAGCTGGAGGTTACCCAAGTAGCAGCTACAATAATCAGACAACTGCTTGGAGTGGCGGAAATTATGCAAATTATACACCTCATCAGTACTCACAGTACACCCCAGATACCACTGCTGCATATAGTTCTAGTACTGCGACTTCAACTTCACAAAATTATGAGCAGCACTATAAGCAATGGGCAGATTATTACAGTCAAACAGAAGTCAGCTGTGCTCCTGGCACTGAGAACATTTCTGTTACTAGTACACCCAATGTGGGATGTCCGGTTCCAGGTGCTACCACCGGGTATCAAACCTCGGACAGCCAGCTACCACCACCACCACCACTACCTTCATACGCTCCTTCTTGGAGGCCAGAACCCAGTCCATCTGAATTGTCATCAGTACAGGTTTGAATTTCCTTTCGTGGAGGGTTTTTTAAAAAGTTTCATGCCCTCCTATGCCTGCTCTTCTTGATATGCTGCCTTGTTCAATTCTAATAGTGATCTAAATCTTAGAATTCATAAGATTGAAACTGTCATTAATGAGTGATATAGTCATTAAAGAGTATTGCTAGTGCACATGGTAGTTATACCTCAGATTTGGTCTTATAGTGTGCATCATCACATATATAGCCTTTATTTTTGTGTTGTGTTTTGTTTCACCTTACAGTTAATCTTTACATTCTTAATCGAACCATTAGATAGAGTTCCATGATATTTCTGACAACTACAATTGATGGTTTATCTAATGATATTGATTTGATGTTAAATTCAAATATCTCTATAGTCATGACTATGCTGTAGAAATATGTTTGGTTAGTAAAATTATTGTCGTTATTTTTTGGTTTCTCAGTCTGGTGCTGTAGTTTTTGGTGCTCATGATGGTTACTGGAATCATGGGGCCCCGACTTCTCAATCTCAAGTTCACCACAATAGTTCTATGCAACCACACTTCCAAAAGCCTTTGGATGAGAAGACTTCTTATGATAGCTTTCAGGATCACCAGAAAACTGCATTTTCTCAAGCATCCAGCATGCAGTATCCTGCTTCTCAGCAGGTGCCCCATGCGACTCATACTTACCAATCACCCTCACAACCCGTTTCATCCCATGCGTCTCATACTTACCAATCACCCTCACAACCTGTTCCATCCCATGTGTCTCATACTTATCAATCACCGTCCCAACCTGTTCCATATGGGTCTCATACTTATCAATCACCCTTACAACCTGTTCCATCTCATGCATCTCATACTTACCAATCACCCTCCCAACCTGCTCCACCTGTAGGTACACAAAGAGTTAATAAGCTGCAGATTCCGACAAACCCTAGAATCACTTCAAATCCAACCTTTGGTTTACCAAAAAGCGACAAGGATAGCTATACAACCACTGCAGCAGCAAAACCTGCTTATATCAGTGTTTCACTGCCAAAGCCGGTTGAAAAGGTGACATCCAGTGCCACTGCTGATTCTCTGCTTAAGGTATGTCGTCTTCTTTGATGGCTGCTGTTTTTTTTTTTAAAGTATCAATACCCCATTTATTTCTTTCCACACTATACTAAAAACATAAAGATATGATGGTCGTTGCTTCCCATCTTTTCTTCCAAAAATATGTTAGGAGTGGATACTTTGAAGTTTGTTGCCTCTTATGATTCTCTTCTTAGGTTGCGAGCGTGCTATTCTGCTATGTTAACTATGCATTGGTTCTTAAATTGTAACATAACATAAATTGCCTTTCCTGATACTAACCCTTTTTAAGTGCAAGCATGTACTGACATTTTACTACTTATAAGAAAACAAAAAGTTGATAGTGATGGGGCAGCATATAGTCCTACAATGAATAAGCAATTAAATAAGCAGTAGGCTTTGGAATGGGCGTGCTCTTATGAAGGGAAAAGTAAGGCAGTGAGATGACCTACACCTCTAAATATGAAGGATGATTAACTCTATAGCCGTTTGCAATTTCTCAGGGCTTGCCTTATGAAATGGTTTGATAGCAATGAAATAAAATGTCGTCCTTTCTTAAAATCCAAGAACTGATGCAAAATCTAGCGGACAGTTATACGTAAGCTATAGCTGCTCAACTCTTATTGTAGTTGATAGGTGCACTGCATGTTTTTAGCGTCTTAATTCATTTTGAATACTTAATTGTTTAAATTGATATATCAATGTGTTTTTGGAGATTACTGTAGCATCCTACCAACATGGTTTCCTATAATGTGTTTTTACTGTTCTGGATGTCATGCATGTCTTTGTTCTCTCCTTGTATGTCATAACATTATGCACACAGAATGAGACTGTACTTCATGACTCTATAATCTATGCTGTAGCTAATGAATTTATATATTTATGCATCGTTTTTCATTTTCAGCCTGGTATGTTTCCCAAGTCACTGCGTGGTTATGTCGAAAGGGCTTTGGCTCGCTGTAAAGATGATACGCAGATGGCTGCATGTCAGTCTGTCATGAAGGAGGTAAGCCAAATTGGTTAGAAGTTTTTCTTTGCCAACTATGAAATCATACATGTTGATCCTCTTGCAAATTCCCTTTTCTGGCATGACTTTTGGCTTTTTTTTATCAGTTGTATCTTCTCTTAGTAACTGTTATCTAAGATGTTGTGATGATAATAAAACCACTATATACGTTGTTGTGAAGAGTTGAGTCTTGAGGTCTCTGCAAGATGCAATGTTTTTCTATGACTCAAAACCTGCATATTCTATGACTTACCTGCCACATAATACTTTATATGAAGTACCATGTACCTACCTATGAACATCAGTTTCCCGTTAAATGTCAGATTGCATCTTCTTCAAATGTTATGTTCAACTAATTGTATAAATCCAGTGCAATGTTTATGATTCATGGAAGCATTTTGCTTTCAAGTGTTTGTAAGTCATGAACTTTTGTTTGCAAATTGAGGCATATGCACATCTTGCTTGCTGCTCAACTCCATGTTAGTTTCATGGACATGAAGCACGCAATAGTCTATTTTTTTCTCTTTATTAACTCTATACTTCCCAGTGCAATGTTTCAAGGAAACATTTTCTTTTTGGAGTAGCAGTATGTCTTGGAACTTCTGTTGTAGCTGTATGTCTTGGAACTTCTGTTCACAAATTTGGGTTGCTGCTGAGCTGCTTAACTTTTTGTTAATTTCATGGGCATGAAGAACGCAATATATATTTTTCTCTATGCTTCTTGTGTGTGTGCTTTTTTATATGGGATGTACATGGTATCTAAAAGTACTTTATTTTCATTTCAGATTATCACCAAGGCAACAGCTGATGGTACACTTTACACACAAGACTGGGATACTGAGCCTCTTTTCCCACTCCCAAATGAAGACGCCGTTAATAAAGAGTCTCTCTCTCTCTCTCTCTCTCTCTCTCCCCCTCCATGGGCTTGTATGTTTACAATGCATTTATGCACCTTGAACTCATTTGTTGATGAATATTTTGGTAACCACTGTCTTTGTAGACAATGTTTTATGGACTATACGATGTGGTGGTTGATGGTTGACTTCTGTCTTTAAATCATTAAAGAAGGAATCCAACCATCAACCTCCACATCATATGGTGTACAAAATATGGTTTAAGTAGGTCTCTCTAGCATCACCCTTAGTTTAATGGTACAAATGATTGTTAAGTGTGGTTTCATGATAATATTTGTTGCAAGGATTTAGATCCCAGTGTAGACCATTGACCTTTAAGTGCTCTGGTTGTGCAGCGGTTTACATTCTTCAAACCTTGTTTCATCATTGCCAAAGTACAAAAGAAGTCCGAATAGACGATCCAAGAGTAGATGGGAACCTCTACCAGAGGAGAAGCCAGTTGAGAAACCGGCATCTGTCAACAATGACAGTTTAAAGTTTTCTTGGATGAATGTCAATGATAAGCAAAGAAAGGTAATTATTTTGTCAACCTGTCATTTTTATTTATTCTTGGGAAGGAAACCCAATTGTCTTAATCTTAAGTACATATAGTTTTATGTATAGATGCATTTCCTTTTTACTTAGAATATCTGGATTATACATGATCTAAGCTTAAGCATAATAGTTGTCAAACATTTTTAGCTTAGCCTTATATAATGTGTGTTCACACATGCAGCCATGGATGGGGAGTGCTGGGTTCAAAGATGGTGATACAAGTAATGGAAAGTTTACTTCACAGGAGCAGAAAAATGGAAGTAAGATAACCCAGAAACCATTTAAGAAGCAGCGCCTTTCTTATGTAAGTACTGCTGAGAACGGTGATGCATCTAGTGATAGTGACAAGGAACAAAGTTCAACAGCATATTACACTGGAGCAATGGACCTTGTGGATTCACCAGAGGAAAGGAAGAGACGTGAAAATCGCTCTAGGCGTTTTGAAAGAGTGCAAGGACATAGGGCACAAAATAATCACTTCAAACCAAAAAAAGCTGGTGGTGGAAACTTGTATGCTAGAAGGGCTAATGCCTTGGTGCTTAGCAAAAATTTTGAAGATGGTGGCAGCAGGGCAGTTGAGGACATTGACTGGGATTCTCTTACTGTTAAGGGGACCTGCCAGGAGATTGAGAAACGTTATTTGCGCCTCACTTCTGCTCCTGATCCTGCCACTGTAATAATCTATATCTCATATCTTTCTCTTCTATGAACATTCCAATCAGATAAATCAAATGAACTGGTGGATTTGATGTGTGATGTGTGATGTAACTAATCTACTAAAGAATCTGTTCTACATGATAGGTAAGGCCAGAGGATGTTCTTGAAAAAGCTCTGGTTATGGTTCAAAATTCCCAAAAGAATTACCTATATAAATGTGATCAGTTGAAGTCCATTCGTCAGGATCTGACTGTGCAACGAATTCGCAATCACCTAACAGTAAAGGTAGATTTGATATCTTATGGTCTTTATTAATCCTTTATCATATGGGCTGTATTACCCTTTTTCTGCTGACTGACTACCATATCTTTCAAAACTGACTGATGACTACTTAAATCAACTTAACCAGGTCTTTTTGGCTAAGAGTCACTTACTTTGATCACCTATAATTTTTAACATTTCCTTCTTTAGATCCTAATACAATATTTAAACTTTAGACTTCCTGCTGAGGTTTTTGTTTTTGTTTTTTTTGTTTTTTCAAATTCTGTTGTCTTTAAAATTATCTTTTGTTTTCAATTCACATCAGTTTGTCATTCATTCTGCCTAATTTCATGACCAGGTGTACGAAACCCATGCTCGCTTAGCAGTGGAAGTTGGGGACCTGCCCGAATATAATCAGGTTAGTGATCTTAGTGTGATTGAAAACAATTTTGTAAATATTTTATGGCATGACCCAAATAAGATGACAGTGGAAGAACTTTATTAATACCTTGACAAGGGATGTGGTAATTCTCTGTGGGAATCAATAAATTTGATTAGTTTGGCTTCAATACTACTATTGTTTATAACTTTTTTTGTTTATTCATGGACATACGAATTTATCCGATGCAGTTAAAAATATATATATACCTTTCTAGAAAGAAAAAAGAAACAAATATTGTTGAGCAATTTTAATATTTGAAGGTATTTATTCCTCAAAAGCTCGGGTGTCAAATAACAGTCTTTCATGTGGTTTTCAGTGCGCATCACAGTTGAAATCTCTTTATGCTGAAGGTATTGAGGGATGTCATATGGAGTTCTCTGCATACAACTTACTTTGTGTTATCCTTCACTCAAATAATAACAGAGATCTAGTATCATCAATGGCAAGGTCAGTAACTCTCAAGTAACGATGACTTTTCTTGTATGGATATTGTGGCTTTTTACTAATAATATATTAAAGTTTCTTCTTTTTTGATGATTAAAGTTCCATAAATATCGGAGTCGTGAGTGGGTCGTAGTGAACTTTAGTTTATACAAAATACACATTTGGCAGATATTGATATCGGGACACTGTAAAGATACAAAGTTATGTTTTATTGTCTTCTACTTGACTACCAACAATGTTATTCTATATTTGAAATACTAAGTAGAAATAAATGTGTGTATGTTCACACTCTAGCACTCAAGCAAGTGTTAAGTCACACTTTTCATGTCCTATATTGCCTGGTTGTGTGAGATAACAAGTTTGGTGCGGAATCGAAATTTGAGAAATTAATGATTGATCACAGGATTTATGATAAGTTAGTAATGAACTCTTACGCCAAAAAAAAAGAGATCATATTTGATGAAATATGAATCAAACCATTCTTGGTCTAAGGTTCTCGAAATTCACTACTTTTTTCTTGCAACTTTCCCCTTCCAGTTTATCAAACCATGTAAGGTAACCCTGAGATATAGTGTCAAATGTTGCTGAATGTAGCTTGTCAGTTGAAGCAAAAAGAGATGAAGCTGTTAAGCATGCTCTTGCGGTTCGTTCAGCTGTTACTTCAGGAAATTATGTTATGTTCTTCAGGCTCTACAAGACAGCTCCCAACTTGAGCACCTGCCTAATGGGTGGGCATCTCTTTCAAATGAAATGATCTTTTACTTTCTGAAATATAAATATATAAAGAAGGGATTATCTTATAACATTTTTCCTTCTGCAGATCTGTATGTTGAAAAGATGCGGTATAAGGCAGTGAGCTGCATGTGTCGATCATATCGGCCTACGATACCTGTTCCTTATGTCGCTCAAATTCTGGGATTTACCACCTTTACACCCACAAATGAGGAAAGTGAGGAGAAGGATTCGGAGGGATTGGACGAATGCATTGAATGGTTGAAAGTACACGGTGCATGCCTCGTTGTAGATAACAATGGAGAAATGCAGCTTGATACGAAGGTGGGCTTCAATTACACCATTTCTGTTCACAACGGATATACACATTCGTAGTTCCAAATGTATTTTCGATTGAATTGCGCATTAGCTGTTCAATATTTTGTATGTAGACAGTGGCTTGACCAAATGGTTATGTTTGATGTGCAGCCTACATCCTCGAGTCTCTACATGCCGGAGACTGATGCGGTGTCCCATGGAGACGCCACTCTTGCTGTTAACGATTTTTTGACGAGGACAAGTTTATAGCGAATTTGTTTGTACCCAGTTTTATTTCGAGTCGAGAGCAGCAGAAGATGATCCTGCCTTCGCAATCTAATGCGCAAGAAGGGAGTGGGCAACTTCCCAGGCTGGTAGGGCATTCGGGGTTCCCTGTAACATTAGAGAAAGGAAAGAAAAAGAAAGATAGATTGCTGATGTGTAATTGGAATATTTAGTGGAAAAGAATCCGAATTAGTTAATATCTAATATCCATTCTTTCTTTTTTGGGGCAAGTAAAGAATATGGTAAATATACAAAGAGAAGAAAGAATAAGAAATTTTAAAAACTTGTTTTCTTGGATTAATCCATTCTTTCTTTTGAGTGTGCTATTCTTGTGGGCAAATCCCTAGTGTCGGTTGATTCGTTTTGGGCAAGGATAACGCGTAAGGAAGTGTCGTTACACAAATTCCATAAGAGGGAATTTTGTTTATTGTAACGTTGTCACGAGGTGATGCTGATGCACGTGTTATAACATGGAACATTGATGTATTTTCTCAAACCCAGCTCTCGGATTAGAGCCTGGAGAGTTGGGTTTGAGAAACATTCATTTCCATGTTTTACCTATGTTTAGGACCTCGCTAGTAATTTTTATTTATTTTGGGGTTTTGCAACTTAAATGTTGTATAAACAATGTTTATACGGCCCGATAAATGGTAAAACCGTTTCCAAATGGTTTATATAACGTATTCCTTAAGCCGCACGCAAAAAATGTAATCATAATTTTGAATGACTCAAACTCGAAGGATAATCTTAATTTTGAATGACACACTCAACGTTTAATGTTATAATCAAAGATTGAATTTGCATTACAAAAACAAATCCAAATTAATTAAAATTTAACAAATGAACAATCACATATATAATTTAATTTCTGTTCACTCTTTGGGCGGAGCGGACTGAGGCCATACACTCACCTTCTCTTTCTCATACTTAATATACACCGCCGCAACCGCCGCCACAAAGTAAACCTGCACCAGCACAACCGACGGCGTATGATATTTCAACACGCTCTTCCCAGTCGCCAGCTCCACCAGCAGCAACGCCGTTAGACCCAGAATTGCGATTCGCCCGTTTAACCTCTCGCTGTACGGGCTGAACCCGAAATCCACCTTCAACCCGCCAGACACCGGCTCCTTGAGCGGCACCGGTGGAAGGTACAAGTTGGACGCGGATGAGGATCCGGAACCGCTTTTGGACTTCTTCGTCTTCCGGATTTCCGCTTTCTTTCCGGTGCCGCTGCGGTATCGGAGTCGGACCTGGCTCAGCTTGCTGTCGAAGTCATCCGGGATGGAACCGGATTCGGACGATGGCTCGGGGGGTGGCGTTTCCGGGTCAGTGGCTCGGGTTGCGAAGTAGAAGAAGGGTTTGGGCGAGAGGGGTTTGGTCGATGAGGACGTGAGTGGGAATGGGTTGGGGAGTTGCAGGGAGGATGGTGGCATTGTCGCCATTTTTTGCTGCTGTAAAGCTTCAGCTTGTGGAGCTGTCTTGTTTTGGATAAGGATATGTCTCTAGGATTTTTTGCTTTTTATTTAATTAAATAAATAAATACTTGAAGCTTTAATTTCTGACCTTTTGATTACTTTTTCTTATTTTAATTTTTATAGATTTTTATTAAAATTTGTTGGCTTTTTAGCTAAAATGGTCTTGAAATTTGCATAACACATCACTTTAGTCATTTGAGATTGAAAATAAATATAAATGGTCCCTGAGATTGTCCACCATCTATTATTTTGGTCTTTCCGTTAAAAACTTCATGTCTAGGAGCTCTTGGCCGAAAGTTCGGGTAATTTTCAAAGTTTCGTAACTCAATTGTTTCTTAACCAAATTCAACTCATAATATATCAAAATGAAGATAGAAAGTGTAGAACAATATTATACCTATTTGGAAGCCCAATGGTTGCCAGAGATGATCGAAAAATAGCTTGAAATGTGACTAGTCCGTGGAAAAACTGAAACCTCGTCGGAAACTGAGTAAATTTTAAACATTCATAAATTTTTCAATACTCAAAGAAATCGAGTGATTCAAAAACGAAAATTATACTTCTTGACGAGATAAAGAGAATGGTAATTTATCGATGGCTAACTCTGGTTTGACCAGAAAACGGATTGAAAGTGGCTAACTTGACGACCAAGATAGCCACTTTCGAGCCATTTTTGGCTAAACCACGATGATTTAGCCTTTGAGAAAGGTACCATTCTATTCGTATCATCAAGAAGAATGATTTTTGTTTTTGAATCACTCGATTTCGTTGAGTATTGAAGAAGTTATGAACGTTTAAAGTTTACCCATTTTTCGGTGAGTTTTCCAGTTTTCCCCTTGGACCAGTCACCTTTCAGGCTATTTTTTGGTCTTCTCCGGAAACCATTAGGCTTCCAAATAGGTATAATTGTGTTCTACACTTTACTATCTTCATTTTGATATATTATGGGTCGAATTTGGTTAAGAAGCATTTGAGTTATGAAACTTTGAAAATTGTCCAAATTTTCGGTCAAGAGTTCTGGGACAATTAACAGAGCTTTTAACAGAAGGATCAAAATAATGGATGGTGAATAATCTTAGGGACCATTTCTATTGATTTTCAATCTCAGTGACCAAAGTGATGCGTTATGCAAATCTCAGAAATCATTTTGGCTAAAAAGCCAAATTTGTTTTGGGTATTTTTAGTATGGAGCTCATGGGGGTGGCCGGAACCACTTGGGCTGCTAGCTTTCAGGGCTAGGTGAATGTATTTATGAAATGTTAGTGGCCCAATTTCCAACTCACAAGCTTTTGACACGTGCAATCTTGGATAGAGGAGAAATCAAATCGAAGAACTCAGACTGATGAATCTGGACCATACAATCAATTAAACAACAATCAAATTGATCAACCATTCTCATTTACAATTTAACTACATAACATGACGTTGGATAGTCTCAAGAGTTATAGCCTTGAGATATTTTGAGTTTGATTGAGACCATAGAGGTCTTTCAAGCCAAGCCTTCCTAAGTAAGTTCATTGAGTTAGCTAGTATCATAATTAAATGTACATACTTGCATACCTAACCAAGTACTCCTCATTGAAGTTTTGGTCCTTTTTTACTTAGGTACCTTCGACTCCTAGCTAGCTAAGTAAGATTGTTCATCACCATCACACTCTCTCTAATACCCATTTCCTCAACTAAGGGGCACATATTATTGTTCATCACCATCACACTCTCTCTAATGCCCATTTCCTCAACTAAGGGGCACATATTCCTCTTTTTTTTCTTTTCTCCGAGTCTCTGTTTTATAGTCGCATCCTCTAATCGAAGTATCAATATATTTTCGGTTCACATGTTCAATCACCTTAACTGATTTTCTCTCATCTTATCTTCACGTGATTACCTTTCTTGATTGAATTAATTTTGTGGCATAAAAGAAAATGACAAGAGATTTTGACAAGACAGCATCAACATGTGATTAGGTTTTCTGCATCGCTTAATTTTGGATGCCATTAGTTCTCTTTTGAGTCCCAAGTCCTACCCATACGGCTCTCAACATTAATTTAACACGCCTTCTGTCTCGTATAATCCATGGAGGGAGGGACAGAGATGTTGGAAAATATTATTATTTAGATTTATTTTAATGTTTGGTATTTTGGGCTTAGCCCGTTAGTATTAGGGTTTCGTTTCCTTGCCTATTAGGGTTAGATTAGTTTTCTATATATATATGGTACTTTGTAACTCTATAGAATAATCAAGTTAGTCACAATGTAGCATCTTAGGGTTTTGTAGCCGTTTCGGCATTCTCGTTTGTTTAATAATATTCTTATTCTTGTTAGTCTTGTTCGTTGCGCACTCTGATATTCAACTTGGTATCAGAGCAGGTTTGATCCTTCGGGATTTAATCTGCTTCTGTTTGCTCGTATCAGTTTGTTTGTTTTTGGATTTCGATATTAGTTGTTGGTAGTCTAAACTGCATCTGGAGCATTTGCACCCTTCACGTTCCTGCACTCGCATCGTTGCACTCTTGTGTTTTGCAGGTTCTTTGCGGAGAAGACTGTAAAAAAAAAAAAAAAAAAAAAAAAAAAAAAAAAAAAAAAAAAAAAAAGGGAAATAGAAGAAAATGCTTTGTTTTTTGAGGTTTTGACTTTGTGCCCACACGGGCAAGAAAGAAGTATTGATATTGGTATTGGTATTGGCATGGATATTGGTATTGATATTGGTATTCGGATTGGCATTGGTATTGGCATCGACATCGGTATTGGCATCGGCATCGGCATCGGCATCGGCATTGGCACTGGAATTTGGAGTCTTGCATCCACATCTACTTTGGCAAACCCATGTCGTGTACCGCCATGAGTTTGACGGGGGGGGGGTGTTGGAAAATATTATTATTTAGATTTATTTTAATGTTTGGTATTTTGGGCTTAGCCCGTTAGTATTAGGGTTTTGTTTCCTTGCCTATTAGGGTTAGATTAGTTTTCTATATATATGGTACTTTGTAACTCTATAGAATAATCAAGTTAGTCACAATGTAGCATCTTAGGGTTTTGTAGCCGTTTCGGCATTCTCATTTGTTTAATAATATTCTTATTCTTGTTAGTCTTGTTCGTTGCGCACTCTGATATTCAACTAGAGAAACAACTCAAGTACATAATAAATGAAACTTAATTAGCATGCACTCCGCTAATAGTAGGATCAAGTGGTATTTCTTTTTACATATAATTTAGAGGTCTTAAGTTCGATTATATAAAAGAACAAGTTCAATAACTAACCAATAAATCTTATGTTTGACTTTTATAAATAGCAAATTCGACATCAAGTATCTTCGGCTCATTGGTTACTCCAACCCCATTCCCAATTTGATTAGTCCACTAATATGTTGTTGTAGTTTCCCCTACTGTTTCCGCACTCAATTAGTGCATTAAATAAAAACTCTAAGAAAAACCCCAAACTTAACTAACAGGCTGAACTTAAGAGAAATTTTTTAATGTGTTCGAACACGGATGATACACGATATGTCAGTATATAAATGTTCGAATACAGACGGTACACTGTATGTGTTCGTATTCCGAACACACTCAAAAAATCTCTTGAAGTCAGGTGATGGGGAAAACAGAAAGCAATGAAGTCAGAAATATTAAATAACATGTACAGAAGTTGGCAAGAAATTTATTTCTTTTGTTCTAGATATTAATCCCCTAAAACCTACTAGCTCAGCTCAGCTGAAGTCCCTGACTTTTGAAGTGTAAGCGATCAGAACAGGCTAGCTGCGATATCAAACCCATCACTTATATATACCGTTATGTGATAATGTCAATTGAACTTGAGAAATTTTCTAACCAAACGAAGAGAAACCACTAATACTACCGCTAAACCTGAGATAAGCCTCGCAGTTGTGTGCCTAACAACTGATGTCTTCGTAGTTCAGACCTAACGATCTTGAACGCCCATGTTGAAAGGGGAAAGTAGTAGTACTCTCCTTAAAATTATGTGTCAAACATTCGCAAAATTAATTAAGGTACCAGCAGCTAGCGACCCAAATTTAATGAATTTACTAGACAATCTAGCAAACAATGGCCAGACAGAAAAGTTAAACTCTTCGGCCTCGTTTGATACAGAGGGTTGGATTAAAATTAATAATATGTTATTTTCAAGGTAAGTTGAAGGAAGAAACGAAACATTTGTGTTCAAGTTTGATGTAGAAGCATTACCGGAAAATACAGCTTGCCCTACAAATCTTGTCCAATGTATTTGTGTTCAAGTTAAATGTAGAAGATGATTACCGGCCCATTAAGAAAACTTATCAATATTTCGCACTCCGTAGCTAAAATAGTATGATTAACGAAAGGGAGAAGTTTCATTCATGTCTAATTCTCTTGTAATCGCCTCAAAAATAAATTAAAAAATGGTTCTCCTCTATTAACCTTCAATGGTAGACCAAACGAGGCATTGGTTACACTCTAGGATATGTGTTTCTTGAACAGATTTTGTTAATTAACATTATCATCAGAGATATAAGTGATCAGATTATGTATCACAATCGGCCAGTTATATGGTAGAATCTCTCTTTTTCTATGACCACTCTCAGATCCAAATATCTTGAAAAGCTTTTTACAGAAATTAAACTCTCCAACAATCAAATATGGATTCATTTAAAAAAAAATATCAAATATGGATTATTGAATGGAGTAGTATACCAATTTATATATGCAATTAATCAGCTAGTTTTAAATTTTAATGACGCAATATATACATCATTTGAAGTGTATACTATCAGAACATGCTACACTGAGATTGACATAACTTCTCATTTTGTTCATTGTCAATAATTTTGGTCATTCCATAAAAAATATATTCATTGAATGGAAAAGCAAGTGGAGAGATTGATTGGACACAAATACCCTTAATTTAACCAAATTTTTTCACAGAATGACCAAAATTATTGACAGTGAACAAACTCATGAACCACTTCTATCAATTTTCAATCACAATGATCAAAACGAAGAGTTATGA
This sequence comes from Malus sylvestris, assembly GCF_916048215.2. Taxonomy (NCBI): domain Eukaryota; kingdom Viridiplantae; phylum Streptophyta; class Magnoliopsida; order Rosales; family Rosaceae; genus Malus; species Malus sylvestris. The sequence continues at coordinate 26,432,775 of NC_062266.1, forward strand.
TAATCTCAGAAACCATTTTAACTTAAAAGCTTTATTTCAAACGAGGCCTTGGTTACACTCAAGGGATATGTCTTTCTTGAATAGATTTTGGTGACGTGATTATGAGAGATATCGATGATCAGATTATGCACGTATCGCAATCCGCCAGTTGTAAGATAGAATCTCTCCTTTCCTATGGCCTCCCTCAGCTCCAAATATATTGAAGAAATTAAAGTCGCCAACACTTAAATACCGACAATTGAATGGAGTAGTAAATACCAATTTATATATGCAATTAATTATTCTGCAGAGCTTTTAATCTGCCATAGGACCAATACCTATATGAAACACCCACAGTTATTTTCTGTATGTGGGTGCATGCAATATTAATCAACCCCTCACCACCACCCACATACAACTGGTGGAAAAAGTAATTAGAGTTTGTATTAACTTACCTAATTACCTCCTACAAAAAATAATTAGAGTTTATATTAACTTACCTAATTACCTCCTATAACTTCCAGGTTTGTATTTCACACGACACGTCTGAGTTTGATTCCTGGTCCTGGTGAATCGCACTATGGTGGCTAGAGAGAGGCTAAAATACCTCAGTAAGGCTCCTTAAACAGCTACGTAGAGCCAAATCTTATAAATAAAAATAAAATTAGGGCTAATTTAGAACCAAAATGATATAGCTTAAACAAATTCAAATTAGGGTGAAAGCGTGTGAATATATAGATTAATTTGTGAAGGGAGAATAATTATATGCTGGATTGAGTGTGGGTGAACCGATTAACCCCTTAAATATATGTACTGTTTGATTTTGGTCCCCTCCAAAAATTATTTGTCAATCATGTCCTCTGTGTGTGGGAATTAAATTTAGATATTTGATTTTGGTCCCCTCCAAAAATTATTTGTCAATCATGTCCTCTGTGTGGGAATTAAATTTAGATAGGGTTGGTGAACAAAGTGGGGAAAAGTTAATTTGTTTTATTTTTTTGTGGTTTTTTGGTTTTGTTCTTATATAAGTTTCATGTTTTTAGACTTTGAATTCTAAAACATATGCATGAATGAAGCATGCCCGCATTTCACTCCAAAACTAAATCAATTATACAAAACCAATAATAGTTATATATACTGTCACACACAAACTTATTATATAAACCCTTAATTTCTTATACAAAATAGGATTAAGTATCCAAAACCTCCCAACGTTTTAATGTCATTTCAAATTGGTTACAACCTTTTAAACATTTTAAACAAGTACCCAACCTATTGAAAATATCGCATATGTTAGGTCCCAGATAAATTTTCTGTTAAATGTACATGTGACACCAATGGATCCCACTTATTTGCTTACTTGAACACTGAAATAATTATATAAAAAAAAATTCATAAAAGACATGAAGATGAAAAAATAAAAATAAATAAACAAATTCACAATAAAATGGCAAATAACAAAAATGAAGATCGGAAAATCTCCTAACAAAGAAGAAGGTTGAGAATTATGATAGGGTTCAAGGATCTTGTTTCTACTCATGTGATTTCCTCATTCACCAATTTTCGGCTAGTAAAATTTCTAGTTCTTCTTTGTGGAAGATGATGGTAGCTGCATCATGGCAGTTCATGCCATTTTAGCAACATCCATGAGTCCATGACCTTCTTCTCGATATTGGTGGCTTGACTTGTAGGGTGGAGTTTGCGGTTATGCCCTTGGTTTGGAGGTGATGGCTCAAAAGAGTACGTAGTGAAGACCGTTACTTGGTGAAAGCCATGCTTCCCTGACTTTCTATTGATATTGGAGGTAAAGTGGACCCTAGTTAATTTAACAAAAGTTTAATTGGGGCTTAACGGATGTGATATTTTCAATCAATTAAATACTTTTTGGCAATGTTTATAAAAATTGAAACCAATTTGAATTGACATTAAAAATTTGGAGAGTTAGGTACTTAACCCTACAAAATATATGTTTATTAATCTAGAATACACTTACACTGATATAATATAGATAAAAGACGAATTTTTTTATTTTATGATATAACATTAATAACAATATATAACATTTGAGTTATATATGAATGAAACATTATTTTAATTCTCGCGATTAGTATATATCATATGTAACAGTCGTACAATCTGCATGAAACACCAACAAAATCAAGACCTTCCGATACAGTACTTGGAAAACTCAAAAGTTAAAAAAAAAAAGTAAATAAAATTTGACACAAGGATTTCATAGTTTCGCACTCACCAATCGTCCTCGCTCCCGCCAAATAACCAGAGCTTATTTTTTCCTTTTTTTTTTTTTTTTTTTTACCGCCTCTTGTTCTTGCTCCCAAGCAACAAGGCAAAGTAAAACAGAATCCTAAACAGAAACCCCCAAGCCACCGTCACCCACAGGCAGTTCCACTTGCTCAAGTCCGTCACTCCCTGCTGCTCCAAAATATCCGTCCCCGTCGTCAGACACGTGGACCGCGTGATCCGCATCCCCAGCGTCTCGCTCATGCTATCCAGCAGCTTCAGCTTCATCGCGTCCGGCACCGTCCCCAGTGGCGTGTTGTCGAAGATCTGTGTCCCGCGAACGAAGCATTTCGCGGTGTTCTGAAACTCGTTCTGCAGCACCCCCTCGTAGGGATACTTCACCAGCGACAGGTAATGGAACCAAATCCAGTACGCCGGGATTCTATCGCGCGTGATGAAGAAGCCGCTGAAGAGGAGGAAGTAGGCGAGTATCGCCACTACGATTGTGTACCCGAGCATCACTTGTGGGACCACCCCGGAGAGAAATGTGACGAACGAACTCCCCGCCCAAAACGACGCGAATATTATCAGAAAGTAGAACAGAAACCCGGACAGTCCCCCGTCGAGTCCCACCGCCCAAAACGTCGTCACTGAGAACGCTATAGAGAGAAAAACCAGCGACGGCAGCACCACCAGAGAATGCGATAACACGTAGGAGGACCGGCGGTAGGCGTTGTAGGCGGTTTCGCGCATGAAGATGTAGCGTTCCTGGAGGAAGACGGGGAGGGCGTCGGCGCAGGTGTAGAAGGTTGTGGACATGGCGAAGGCGATGAATCCGAGGCGTTCTTGTACGCCTTTCGGGGAGTCGTCGAGGTTCCAGAACATGGTGGCGAGGATGAATCCGGTGACCATGACGGTGCCGAGCCGGATACCGAAGAGCTCCGGCATTCTTCTGGCGTTTTTCATCGAACGGTTGGCAAGCACCGCCATCTCGACCCAGATCGGGTTCGCGAATGTGGGAACCATCGAGTTCGGGCTCGGGTTGTTGTTAGGGGCTCCGGATACCAACTTCCCGCGAGAAATGCTAGCACTTATCGCCTCCTGGAGAGGAACGACATGTCGCGCGTCGGAGGCTCCTCTGTACGACGCGTCGTTAGGGTTGGAGTGCTTCCTGCTCTGCCAGGTTCTGCTGAACTCCACCAGGCTCTTGGTCCCTCCGGGCGAGCCTTCGAGTTCTCGGATTACGTCGAGGGCGAACTCGGTCCGGTTCTCGGACTCGGGTATCGGGTACCCGAACTCAGCGAAGTAGGAAGGTAAGTTGGCGGGGGAACCACTGTAAACGGTTTGACCCCGGGTCAGGAAGAGTAACCGGTCCAGGAGTCCGAGGATCCGGTAACTGGGCTGGTGTACGGACATCACGACAATGCTCCCGCTCTGAGCGATTCGCTGGAGGACTTTCACCACCATGAATGCGCTGGTGGAGTCGAGGCCGGAGGTCGGCTCGTCGAGGAAGAGGATGATCGGGTCGTGGATGATGTCGATTCCGATCGAAACGCGGCGTCGCTCGCCGCCGGAGACTCCGCGGTGGCCTTCGTCCCCGATGATCGTCTTCGCGGCGTTCCGGATGCCGAGCTGGTCGATCAACGCCTGGACGCGGGACTTCTTCTTAGATTTTGACAGCGCGCGGGGGAGGCGGAACTCAGCGGCGAACATGAGTGTCTCTTCGACTGTGAGCATCGGGAAGAGGAGGTCATCCTGCATGACGTAAGCGGAAATCACCTTCAGGAGCCGAGATTCAAGAACCTCGCCGTTTAAGCTGACGGTGCCTTTCAAGCTGCCCTTCGCTATCCGATTCGCCAAGGCGTCGATCAAGGTGGATTTACCCGAGCCGCTCGCGCCGAGAACAGCAAGAATCTCGCCCTCGCGCGCTTCTCCTGAGATGTCATTGAGCAGCGTCCTCGTCTTGGAGAAAAAATTCTCTCCACCGCTGATGGGGTCGGAAGCCGTGGCGGCGCTGAGTCGGTTATTGCAGCCGGATAACATCCCGGACAAGCTGAACTTGCGGCGGACCTTGACACTATACGTCAGGTTGTTAAAGGAGAGGACGAATGGCAAGGAGCGAGGCTCGAGGCTGGCTTCGGAGATGTCGAGTGCGTGGTGTGCCGGAGTCTCGCCGCCGTCGCCAGTGGCCTCCTTACGTACATCACCAACATGCTTCAGTAGCTGGCCGAGCGAGGGCGAAGCGCCGTGGGTGGCGCGTGGGAAGTCGTCTAGCTCCATGGAAGTGAAAAACGGCGATATCTGATTGTCCGCCACGCGAGACGACATCCGTATCGGTTTCTTTCTCTCCAAGTCTCCTGATACTTATAGTTTCGCAGAATGTGATGCAAGTTAGGAGTGAAAGCGGTTAACGGCGTGTTTGGAATGGGCTTAATCTCTCAGAAAAGTGCGTTAAATCAGAGCATGTTGTTTCGTCTGGCCTCTTCAACTCAACAATACTTTCTCTCTCTCTCTCTCTCTCTCTCTCTCTCTCTCTCTAGAAGTGAGAGAAGTACGTGAGTGTTGGGCTTCTGCTTTATGGAGTTATGGAGAAGTGCTTTTCAATATATAGAAAGATAACAAACAGGAAAATGGGTGAGGTCTTGATGGTGTGGGTGTGCGGGTGTAGGGTTTACTTACTTTCCTCTGTTATTTTTTCTGTTATTAATCTGATTTTCCACCGGTTTATAGGGGGAGGTGAGAGAAAGGTGACCTACAACGCCTAATCCCATCTCCATACGTCTTCTCCTCCGATCCTCCAGTTCTGTTTCTTGAGCAAGGATCGGAAGACACGTGGGTATATAGGCTGCTGACACGTGGAATTATGATTTTTTTAGAGAAAGATTTTTCCAGGTTTTGGATCCTCGCCGGATCCCCGGGATCCTAGAGATCAACGAACACGGACCGTTGATAAAAAATCATAAGGCCACAATTATTTTTTATATATATTTTTTATGCAAAACGATGCTGCTTTACTTTTAAAAATATAAAAAGTATTAATTGGGACCGCACAATTTTTTATCAACTGTCTGTGTTCATTAATCCCCAGGATCCAAGGGAGGGGATCCGGCGAGGATCCAAATCCATTTTTCAATACGATCAGAACACAGAGTAATACATCACGTGTTACTATACAAGTGGTAGGATACTTGTGTTAAAAAATTAACAACTTACAAAATAAAACTTTCATCCACTTAAATAATGACACGTAATTTATCACTTATGTTTTGAGTACAATGAAACTTTTCTCATTTTTAGCAGGGTTGACAAGTTTTTGGTGTCCATGCGGAAATTAGGTTGGGTGTTGATCAAATTGTGCGTAAGCAAAGTAAGGCTGCATGAAATTGTAGCCACTTAGTCCATAATCTATAATTGAGGATCGATGGCTTAAAGGGCCACTGTGATTTAGCTGCCCACTTCATGGTGTTAAGCTATCGAGTCATATAAATTTGGAGAAGTAAGTAAGCGACAACATGATTGATACGTTTCATTTCTATGATTTTTTACTAAAACAACAAACACAATTTGTTATAATTTGACTTATGAAGAGCCTTTATCCACTTGGTATAAGGATTAGTTATGGGACTCATTATACATTGAACTTCAACTATTTGAATCGTCAATTTTGTAAGTCTTTATTCATATATCATCCTTACAAAAAATCAATTTAATATGAAATTCTTTACTCATTTAATTATCATGATGAAGTTTCAATATTTCTTAGAGTATAATGTGCATCAGTTTCTTTGAACTCAATTAGATGTCTCAAACATTTCGATTTTGTTAATATTTTGCAAGTATGATCTTTAAATTGCAACTTGAAAAATAAACGGTTCGGATCATTGAAAAACTGCAACTTGAAAAATAAACGGTTCGGATCATTAAAGTTTGATGTTGAGTGAGTCTCACCACTAGTCCTCATTTTTCCCAAGTGAAGATTTTTTTTTTTTGAACAAATGATATTATCTATACTAAGGAGTTGGGGAAGTAGGCTAAGCCTCATAATGAGCTAGCAATAATGTGATTCAAATTCGCCTTTGACGAGAATCGAACCTAAGATCTCTCATTTACAAGTAAAGAAGAATACCACTAAATTGTAAATACCCCGAAATATTAGTCGCAAACTTGGTCATTAAGCGATAGGGTTACAATTTATGAGGTGCATGCATGTGGTTAGCTGGAAGCGGCAGGTTACTGTTTTCATGTGTAAACCAGAAATACTAGCTAACAGTGGGGGCACATTTTTAATGTTACAATTCAATTTCCAGTTTTCAGATCTTCCTTCTTTCTTAATAAATTTACATTTTCTGGGACGAGTTTAATTTATTGGGTCATTGATTTTAATTGGGGTTATATTGTGATAACTTCCAAGCATAGATATGTTTCCACATGGAGGCATTTGCTTTGGGATTGATAAGTCCTTTGGTAAGACCATCTCCAAAAACGAGACGTCAAATACGTCAATCAAGGCTAAAAGACGTCAAGGTGTTATTCAAAGGAAATGTTATATATATGATACTTCAGCTAAGTTATTTGAGTTCTTACTTTCTAACGGTCTTTTATTTTTTTATTTTTACAACAAACAAAGATGGACCTTTGATTTAATTTTTAAACACATGGGTCGCTTTGACAATCATATTGCTGATAGGATTAGAAGAATAATTTGTCTTCTATATATACATTTCTAATGGATGATGCTATTCACACATCTATTTTTATATTTCATATACCCCTATCAATTTCGAGTTGTTGGATGAAATGAATTGAAGAAGATCGATGAATAAAAATTAACAATAGTCTGTATAAGTTAAAAATGAATGTGTGAATACACTATCTTTTTAATTTCAATAGCAAATGTAAAACATATAATAATTCAGGTTATACTTGTATAACACCCCAATTTATATTATGGTTATACAATGACAACTGCATGATACACATAAATCCAGAACAAAATCTAAAAGAAGAATGAAAAATCAAATTTGGTAGCTTTGACAAGCTTTTGACCCATTAGCTTCTAAAAAAGAAGAATGACTTGTACAACAAGAGTGCACCGTCATTATAAAAGGGTGTGATATTCACACTTCTTTTTATTTCTCACACACATTTTTAATTTTTGGTCATCAGATTAGATGAATTGAAAAATATCAAAGGACAAAAATTAACAAGGGATGTGTGACGAATAAAAAAGAGTGGATAGCACAACCCTATTATATCTGTATCAATAATACATCGATATGTGAAGTTTCTCTTTACACGACGTTGCATCATTGACACAAAATGCTACAATAATAATATACTCGTGACATGTAAGTTGTTCTTGTCGGAAAAAAAAAGTAATAAACAAGGGAAAGATTAAAAATTTGCTATAGTAACGATATACTCGTTACATGTAAGTAACTTGTCGGAAAAAAAAAAAAAAAAAAAAAACAAGGGAAAGATTAAAAATTTGAGAGGTTGGTAGTTAAATATAGATAGGCTACCCCGTCCTTCACCGAATCATAAGCTAATTCAAACAACCAATGAAGAGATGGGAAGGGAGGGAGGGGCTGACGTGTGAAAAGCTAAGCCCCCAAAATGATTTGGATCCTTTACTGAGCCAATGGAGGGGATGCTTCTGACCAAGCATCGTGGGCCGTTGGATTTTTATCCAATGATTACAAATAGAAGGTTCATTTAAAGTTATATTAATTATAACCGTTGGATGAAAATCCAACGGCCTATAATGCTTGATCAGGAGGTTCCTCTCCCTTGACTTAGGAGAGGATCCAAATCCCCCCAAAAGTCAAAACAAAAAAAAAGTTAGCATGCATAATCAGCATGTGCTCCTCCAAAAGCTTTTGTCTTTTATTCCTTGCTGTCCTTGTCTTGCATTTCTTGTGGTTCTTCACTCCACCCACTCATGTTATGCCACTTTTGGCGGGGGAACTGCGTTATTGTTTGGGAGAAATTCTGGTTCCGGATGACGGGACCACGTGGCCGTCCAGTTGAAGACACATCCGGTGGAGCCAATCTTTGGATGGTTGGGTCGGGTTAGGTTGGGATAAGAGAGCGCTACAAATCTCACCCTTGCTTAGCGAACTTAGATGCGTTTCGGACTAAAACACAAATTTTGAACCGAGTTTGCAGTGCTCAAAGCGTGCTCCACCCCAAGGAAGCCACGAGCGTAATCCGATGACGTCCAAGGCAAAGCAGCACCAAATGGGTGCTATTGCGTGCCGGACATTTTTAAGAACCCCAAAGTTATACAAAGCATGGTCCAGAACCCCACGGTTGAGAGGCATAGCTCAAAACAATGAAACAGAAGTTGCTCTGGTATATATATAATTATACATACGTGTGTGTGTGTGTGTGTGTATGTAAAGCTAGGACTCCATTTCTGTTTGGTTTTGGTGGTTGTGATACAGAACAATCATGCATTGCATAGCTTTAATGAAATGGGTCCAAGGATCAAAGTTTTGGCCTCCGAAAACATCTGCGGATAACCGACTCCCTGGAGATACTATACATTAGTACAAAGCATGAGTCCGGCATTAACTTGGCGCAATGTCAGTTGGCCATCTACTTAATTTCTCTCATCGGATCCTCCGCATTCTGGGTGTACCTTTTCTGTGTGTCTTTCTCGTGGCGGGATCAGAACAAGAAGGAAAGACCAAGCCACTCTCAAAGTTTCAACTTAATTACAGCATCTTGAAATGCAAAGTGTTCTCATTGAAGCAATTCAATTTGTGCCACCCATTGGACAGAATGGTTCACTTTAGATAGGCATATGCAACATAAAAGGTGCCGTATTAAGAAATCGCACAAGGCAAATTTTAGAACTACTACTCAGTTACCAAAATGTTGTAGAGATGTGGCCACGTTGAGCAAATATAAGACAAGGAACACGGAATACTTCATCGAAGCAACATCTCCAAATGCTAATTATCATCTTGAAAGTTGACCGCAAGATCCCAGTAATGAGCAACGCCAGCATCGGCAAAAACCTTCCGGGCAGCGGCTTCAGTCATGCATTCATGAACAGAAAACCTATTGAAGCTCCGTCTTGCAACACTTCCTTGCCATACTAACACGCACTTGTTGGGAGGCTTGTCATCGTCAGCATCATCATCTTCTTCCTCTTCTTTTACTGCCTCAGCCCAGTTTATGCGCCTAAGCATAACCTTTGCATACCTCTTGATAGACTTGCTTCCACCTTCAACAACCACAACATTAATACCATCTGATATCACACAAGATCCAGTCAGCCGGTTCTCTCGCGCATTAACATCTATCTTGAAGCGGGCCTTTGGATGTGACAGCTCATTGATCCTGTAAACTGAGACGATTGTCTCCACGTTATTAGGGTCATCAAAAAGCTTCCTTTCTTTCTTCTCACGACGCTCGGCAGGAGTGAGCTTCCGTGCTATATTCCTGTCTACATGAGCTTGTTCACGTTCAGCAGCTGCACTCCTGATCTCCTTTTCAAGCCTGGTTGGATCTTGGGTTGCTTCAGAGCCAAGAACTTTCATCAAATTACTCATTTTAACTTTTGGCTTTGGGGGCTCAAGCAGGCCTTGTCTAATCATCTCCTGCCTATCTTTCTCTCTGGCCAGACGTTTCTGTGTACGTAGTTTTTTCTGCTCCTTCTTGGTCAGCTTCAGTGGTTGAGGCGGTGGAGGAGCTGGCTCAGTAGGGGGCTCAATAGGTTGAGGATGTTCAATATAGATTGTGATTTTCTCTATCTTTAATTTATCTTCAGCTACTGTACCATCAACAACTTCCTTATAAGTACCAGAGTGCAACAGTGGCACATCCCTGACAAAATTAACAAGCATAGTTAGGGAACATCTTTAACATAAAATTACATAAATATCGGAACAATGAGAAAGCAAGAAAAAGAATCATTCAGCAAACCATAGCAAATGAAAAGGCAATCTACTTACCACCACTCGATTTCAGGAATTGGATCCTTTGGTTTTTCTTTGGTGATAACTCTCTCTCCTACTTCTATCAAATTTGGATTAATATCTGGCGCTGCCTTTGCCTTTGCAAACTGTTGCTGCTTTGCTCTTTGCTCTTTGGCTTGTGCTTCTCCAAATTTAGTCTGTACAGAGGTGGGATTTTTTTTTTTACAAAAAGACAGGTACATAACTCAAAAAATGATCAAATGGGTTAAAGAGACATCAATAAATACCTTTAATTTTATAAGCTCAGCATCTCTTGTCCATTTTCCTTCCTCTACAAACGCGAAACCCATCCTCTTTGGCCTCAAAAATTTTTTACTGATGCCCACATCCGGATCAAAATGAGGATTCTTTTCAGGATCCACATCCAATTCAGGTTTAAGAATCTGGAATGCATCTTTCTTCTGTTTGTTAATGTTGACCTGAAAAAGTAAGAAACATCAGACTAAATTTCTAACAAAAAAAGTCCATATAAAATAAGGCAACTGTATGACAGGTAATAGCCACTACACCTTTAGGGTACTGAGGTTGTTTGGTTTCGTCACATTCACTAAGTTTCCATGTTCATCTATTTCCCTTCCAAGAGCATCAAGACGAAGAACAGGGGCTTTAGTAGGCTTCTGCGGGGCAGCAACATCAGTAGCCACCTGTCCTGGAAACGAGTTTATGAGAGGAGAAAAATCAGGGTCCTGACGGAACCCCATCTGAGCAGCAAGTGCTTGTGCACGTTTTACAGCTTCAAAGTTGGGAACGGCTGCTGCAGATATGGGTAGGGCAGACGAATCAAATGTTGCCACAGAAGCAGCTGTAGTAACAGCTGTTGATGGGGTCGGTGCGTGTAGCAACCCAGCAGTAGTAGCTGGTGGTTTCAGTCCCTCCTTCGATTCCAAGTTCTGGCTAGCATCTTTGCTTGAATTGCCTTCCTTCTTCAACTGTATGACAAGAGTAGTGGTAGTACGTTTATCCAAAGAAATATACGTAATTAAGAAATAGTATAACCCTGAAATTTGTTGCACACAAGCATCATACATTAAAAAAATTTATGTGGTTATATTACCTGGTTAAGCTTCTTCAGCTTCTCAGTCAATTCCTTCTGCTTCTGTAAAGTTCTCTTGATTTTTTCTACATCACCAAGAGACAGATTCGCACTTTTCCCAGCAGTTGAAGATGTTCCATCTGTACTAGATTTTCCATGAACCTCATGAGATCTGGTAATACTAACTCCCTTATTTTCATTTGTTGTAGGAATTGAAGATACCTTGGTAGGAAGGGGATGAATGGGAGCGAAAGAGGTCTCAGGCACAATCCTTGATGTCATAGTAGGTTCCAGAGCAGCGCCCTGTAAGTGTTAAAATTAAGCAAAGTTACTATGCATACCCTGAAAGATCTTGCTCATGGTGGAGAAAAACACAAATATGAAGAATCAAAATAAAATGAAGGGATACATTTCACACAGATGGCCTTGGTCCTCAGCTAATGGAGATGACCTACAAAGGATATAAAGCATAAAGGATACTGAGCTATTTTCTAACAGTATTAGCCCCAGTTTGGGGTTGAGGTGATTTTAAAAAAAGCTCCTATGAAAAAAAGCTGGGAGTGTTTTTGGTGTTTGGTAAACTTAAAAAAAAAGGCTTATTTTGGAAGCTGCTGTGAGAATAAGCTGAAATCAAAGGAAAAAGCTGAAGCTGCAATTTGTAGCTTTGGAAAACTGGCTTTTTTTCAAAGCACACAGAACTACAGTGCTCCTTTAATGAAAAGACCCACTATCAGACTGATTTTTTTTTCCAAAAGCACTTTTACAAAAAAGTTTACCAAACACTCCTGATTTATTTCACAGCCGCTTATTCTCACAGCACAGCCGCTTATTCTCACAGCAGCTTTTTTTTAAAGCACAGCAATACCAAACCAGCCCTTAAAGTAACAGCAGGTAGTCTGACCAACATTTTCTGTTTGTCTCTTACTCGAAAAATATAGTTTACTTCAACCTAAGTTGTTATTAGAGAGCCGTATGGCTTCAAGTACGAGGGAGAAAAACAGACTATACAGACCTATACCATAAAATCACATGGAGCAATAGCGTAAGAAGGCACAATCCTTCAAACTACAACATTAATTCCATATCTCAAACTATGATATCGAGCCGGGTTGGAAATTTTAGTTTCAAAAATTGAATCTTCAGATTCTTTATTGCAGTTTCATTAGTGATTAAGAGAATAACCTACACTATATCCTAAATGTGGAATATTTTCACAGGTTTTCGCAATTTCAGCATCAAAGTAACGCAATTATTTTTTTTGAAAAGAAAAAGTAACGCAATTATCAAATGCAACTAAGAGTAAAACAAATAGTAAGCTAACATAAAACTTACATTACCCACCCGACCACTCCCATTTGGGGTGGCGGCGACGCTCTGGAAATTGCCAATATGATCATCCCCAACTTCTTCTTTCTTAACATTAACCTCACTCGCATTCACATTTAATTCAGTTCTCCGTTCAACAACTTCGCCATTCTCTCCGCCCTCTTCCTCCTTTACTCGGCGGTCACCAAACCTCCTACTCTTTTTCTGACCACCATTCACTTCCTTACCATCTTCCTCGAATCGCTTCCTCTCTTTCCTCTCCCCCTCCGAAACCCTAGACCTCTTCTTATCTTCTAAATCATCACCCTCTCCATCTCGACCCTCACTCTCCCTTTCTTTCCTCTTACGCTTCGATTCTTCTCGCTCCTCTGACCTCTCGCGCTTCGCTTCCCGATGCCTGGACCTCTCTCTGCTCCCTTCCCTCTCGTCCCTCGGCTCGTAGGACCGCTCACGGTGGTCGCGCGAGACATCCCGGCCGTCTTCGCTCAGCTCGCGCGACCGTTCGCGGCGAGATTTGTGGTCGCGGGGCTCGCGAGAGCGCTCACGCTTGGAATCGCGGTCCGATCGGTGGTGGTGGCGGTAGTAATCGGAGTCCTTTGACGATCGCTTTTCGTCGGCATCACGGCTGCGATGTTTATCGTAGTCTCTGTCTCGATCTCTGCGGTCGCGTTTGCTCGATTTGTCTTTCTCCATAGTTAGGGTTTCCAAGTTTCTCACTCTTCTCTGTCCCTTCAGATGGGGTTCAGGAGGATGAATTGGGCAGAATGCAACGGATATTATTTATATGTTTTTTTTTTGGCGAAAAAAAACTTTGATTGATTTTTTATTATAATTCACCTGATAATCTCTACTAATTAATAAAATACTCATTATGAACCAAAATTTTATGAAATTATCAGTTTAACTTTTTAATTAAAACAGAATATAAATAAGAAATATGAGACAGAAATGTGATTTCACACAACCAAATTTTACTATTTTTTTTTTCAAAATTTCACCTACATGTAATCCTAACATATGTTTAATTAAAAAAAAAACAAAAGAATTTAGTGTCTCAAAAGATTTAATCAGCTCCCAACTCCAAACACTTATTATAGTCTTTGTAAATACTAACTATTATTTATTATATGGGTAATGCTAAACAGACCATGTCACATCCAGACTCGGGCTGTCACTGTATCTCAGGCTCGATTCCACCATAGCACGATATTGTTTGCTTTGGGTCTCAACCACACCCCCACGGTTTTGTTTCTGGAAACTCACACGAGAACTTCCCAGTGGATCACCCATCATGGGAATGCTCTCGCGTGAACTCACTTAACTTCGGAGTTTCGATGGAACCCGAAGCCAGTGAGCTCCCAAAAAATCTCGTGCTAGGTAGAAATGGGAATATACATATAAGACTTACAATATCCACCTCTAGGCGATGTGAGATGTTACAATTTACCCCCTTTAGGGGCCTGACGTCCTCGTCGGCACACATCTGGCCAGAGATTGATTCTGATATCAAATTGTCAAATCCCGACCCGGGCAGCTACCATATCCCAGGGTTGATTCCACCGTAGCACAATATTGTCCGCTTTGAACCCCGACCACGCCCTCACAGTCTTGTTTATGTGAACTCACACGAGAACTTCCCAGTGGGTCACCCATCATGGGAATGCTCATGCGCAAACTCACTTAACTTCAAAGTTCCAATGAAACCCGAAGTCACTGAGCTCCCAAAAGGTCTCGTGCTAGGTAGAGATGAGAATATACATATAAGGCTTGCATAATCCACTTCATTGGGCGATGTGGGATGTTACAGACCAACCATTTAGATAAAATTTGAAAATCCTATAACATGTTTGTTGACAATTAGATTATAACTTAAGCATTGATTAACATATTTATTTTCTATTAGTAACACATCACATGATTGACAAATTTGGTTTGAAAATTTTGTCTACATAACATTACTCTTATTATACAATTTTAACATGAAAAGTATCTGGTCCCTAATTACTAATGTTCATTGACTAAAACCTTATTAGTTTTCAGATTTTGATCAACATTAATGTAATAATGAATTTACAAGTCAGTTACATAATTTTTTTTAAAAAGTTAACAATTGATTTAGTATTTTAATATTCACATCTTTATTAAACTCTTAACTAATTTTCAATTCAAAACATTTCAAAAAAATAATAATAATTAGAATAAGTTTGTACCTATTAGTTTTTATAAAACAGTTTTCAATTTTTTAATCTTATATGTACCCATTCATGTAATTTTATTATTCTTAAATATACAATTTGTTATATGTAAAATGTACCCCCTTTTTTATATATATAAAATCAATCAATTTTTTTCTAGCCATTTCTAAACTTATATGGGTACATTCTTTTTTTTTTATTTGAGAATGTATTCATGTCAAGTTTAATCGAAGAAATTTACTAATGTTAATAAGTCTAATATTTTTTTTATTATTATTTTTATTTTGAAGAATGTTGACACACTCCGATCCTAGAATCAAGGCGTGCTGCCCGTCACATGAGAGTGAGTTTAAGAGTAAAACACACAAATTCAGAGCGTAAATACTAAGTGCAGTCAAGTAGGACCATAACTAAGTTACAACATCCGCAAGTGAGTCCTACATTTATGTAGTCTGTCAGTACGCCGTGGGAATCCTCGTGGGCCACCAACGCTGCTATCTAGAACCTGGAGGGGTGCAAAACAAAATTGAGTGGGTCAGTAAAATCAAAGTTTCCCAAAACATTTCATTTAAAACATTTCTAACCCCTCACTGTAAAACCTGTATACTTTCCCAGAAAATAACATAATAACATAATATTTGTTCATATCTCTCAAAACATCAATCTTTATCAAAATCCAGCAAGTATGCCATGCTATAAATGTCAATGACAGAATATGGATGCATCAATATAACAGGTGACATAATGAAACAACCAGAGACCCCGCAGTTGGTCATGTACGGTTAATTCTGTAACTCAATATCCAACTCAGCCAGAGTCACCACGGTGACCTGTACGGCACTACTCTGCATATAAATCGGAACTGCCTAAATTAGTCTATACGACAAGAAAGGTGTAAGAATACGCTCTAGTGCTTCTTTCATCAATCATCTGCGCACATAATCTAAGGTCACCTACCAGTCGGAACCACCTCTAGTGATCTGTACGACAAGCACGTCGGAACCCTCTCATGGTCTGTACGACATGCACCTACTTGGATCCAAAGTGAGCGTGCGGTGCAATGAATACTATAAGCACTAACACCAGGGGTGCAGGTTATGAGCTCTCAACACAATTCACATCATCAATGATTCACATAAATAACGTAAAACTCACCTGATACTCACATGTGCGTCCACAGCACCAATTCACATATATATATATATATATATATATGCATCAATTATCAATTCATATATCTCATAATATGCATGCATGGCATTTTAAAACGTACTTTCATTTAAACTCAATTTCTGGGAAAAATATCAATAGCATATAGGTATAAACAGAAATACTGCCCACTCACTGATAAGTCGAAAGGTCGTAACCCCCGTGACGTGCCTGGATGCGCTCGTCCTCGGGATAGGTATCACCTATATGCGAAACAACTAAAACAACGTTATTTAAAGCACATAATTGACAATTCGTAATAACTTCTCATATGATGCTCAATTTGGGTATATGAATATACCACAGTGACCTACTCGACGTCACGGACGTTGACATATTTTTAAAATAATTTTTGGGCTTGTCATGCGCCCCCACGCGCCGGGACAGGCACGGGTCCACGCGCCCCCCACGCGCATCATCCCCTACCTCAAGTCCCCAGGAAAACTCGCTGGCGCCGGAAACTGGGCAGACCTGTAATCGGTCTTTTCTCACTCAATTCTCAACCATTTTTCATGAAATTTTCACCAAAACTTCACAAATTACGAGAGGAAGAAGGCTATACCTTTAAAAACCTCCAAAACCTTCGAAATCACGTCGAGAAATTTCACCAAAACCAGCCACCTTCGAACCTTGTGATCCCGACGTCCAAAACTTTCAAACGAACGTCTCCGAGCTTCGTGAGAACCTCCTAAAGCTCACTATGAGCTTGGATTGTCCTAAAAACGAACCAATACAAATTTCATGAACAGTGCCAAACTCGGTGCTTGTGATTTCAACGTGAAATCGAAAGATTTCTTACCTGAAATGGGTGTGGTTGAGTTCGTAGAGTCCTCACGAGCACGATGGTACCTTCAAAACCTTCGATCTATGCTTGGAAGCTCGATGGTGAGTGTGTCCGTACGGTTTAGAGAGGGAGAGAGTGAACTAGGAAGAGGAGAGAAAGAGAGAGAGCACGGGGGAGAAAGAGGGAAGATGTCCCGTGTGGTCCAACCAAAACAATCCAAAAATCCAAATTCCTTTAATCCCTAACCACATAAAATACAAACCAATTTTAATCAAACTTAAATTATTTTTCCAAAAGTTTAGGAATGTATGTATTTAGTCCAATAATATGTCACACACACATACCTTAGCACCCGTGAAGGGTAATACCGTCATTTCACGTCCTCGATAAATAAAATCCAGGGACGGGCTGTGACAATCTACCCTCCTTATAGAATTTCGTCCTCGAAATTCATACAACCAAACAATCCACTTAATACTCATAAAACAACCTCGGATACATCTCTCTCATTCGATCTTCTGTCTCCCAAGTAGCTTCTTCCACTGAGTGGTTCCTCCACAATACTTTTACTAAGCTCACTGTCTTATTCCTTAGAACCTTGTCTTTCCAATCCAAGATAGTCACTGGTTCTTCATCATACGTCAAATCCGGATTAATCTCCAAAGGTTGAGGAGGAATCACATGTGAAGGATCTGAAACATAATGTCGAAGCATCGAGACATGAAACACATTATGTGCCTTAGATAACGCCGGAGGCAACTCCAATATGTAAGCAACTTCACCAATCCTCTCAGTGATCTCATAAGGTCCTATGTACCTAGGACTTAGTTTGCCTCTCTTTCCAAACCGCACTACACCTCTCCAAGGTGACAATTTCAAGAATACCAAATTACCCACATCATAAACTCGATCAGTAGCATGTCTATCTGCTAAACTCTTTTGTCGATCCTGGGCCGCTTTCAAGTTATACTTAATCACCTGAACATTTTGAGTAGTCTCATCTACAATCTCTGGGCCTTCAAGCACTCTTTCGCCAACCTCTGACCAACACAATGGCGTACGACAAGCTCTACCATAAAGTGCCTCAAATGGTGACATACCAATACTTGAATGAAAACTATTATTGTAGGCAAATTCCATCAAATCTAAGCAATCATGCCAAGAATCACCAAACTCTAACACTGAAGATCTCAACATATCTTCTAACGTCTGAATAGTCATCTCTGATTGTCCATCAGTTTGAGGATGATAAGCAGTGCTGTAAAGCAATTTCGCACCAAGAGCTTCCTAAAAAGCTATCCAAAACTTAGAAGTAAATCTTGGATCTCGATCAGATATAATATTCACTGGAACTCCATGATACTTCACAATCTTCGTGATGAACAACTTAGCCAATTTATTCAGAGGATACTTTTCCCTCACTGGAATAAAGTGTGCTGACTTAGTAAGCCGATCTATAATCACCCAAACACCATCAAATCCATTTCGTGTACGCGGAAGCTTATACATAAAATCCATAGTTATATTTTCCCATTTCCACAGAGGAATGGGAAGTGGTTGCATCCGACCAAAAGGCTTATTTCTTTCAGCTTTGACTTGCTGACAAACAATACACCTACTTACATATTCTGCAATCTCCCTCTTCATACCCGGCCAATAATAAAATGGTCGAATGGTATGGTACATCTTAGTCCCTCCTGGATGCATCGCATAAGCTGAACAATGTGCTTTATCCAAAATTTCCTTCTTTAATTCCTCATTATTCGGCACATACATTCTATTATCCTGTATAAGCATGCCATCTGATTCTCGAATCCTGAGGTCTTTCTTTTTCCTTTCATTTCTCAATTGGATCATTTCTTGGATCTCTTCATCAACCATTTGAGCTTCAAGTACATGATCAATCAAAACTAGCCTGACTTGGAAACTAGTAAGAGAAGCTTCTCTTCGTTCTTCTAACTCCAACATTACTCCAGTAGCTCTCAAATCTGTAAGAAGAGGAGCACGACAAGCATACAAAGCATTGAGTCGACCTTGAGGTTTCCTACTCAGTGCATCAGCTACCACATTTGCACGACCCGGATGATACTCAATAGTGCAGTCATAATCACTTAGTAACTCCATCCACTTTCGTTGACAAAGATTAAGATCATGCTGAGTGAAAAGATACTGCAAACTTTTATGATCTGTGAAGATCTTACACTTCTCACCATAGAGGTAATGCCTCTAAATTTTCAAAGCAAAAATAATGGCTGCCAACTCAAAATCGTGAGTAGGATAATTCCTTTCATGAATCTTCAACTGTCGAGAAGCATAGGCAATCACTGTATTATGCTGCATCAAAACACATCCCAAACCATTCAAAGAAGCATCACTGTAAATCTCAAAGTTACCGCTATCATCATGAAGTACCAATACTGGAGTATGAGTGAGGCAATATTTCAACTGCTGAAAACTTTGCTCACAATTCTCATCCCAATCAAACTTAACATCTTTCCTAGTTAACTTCGTTAATGGCAAAGCAATCATAGAAAAATCTTGAACAAACCGTCGGTAATAACCTACTAGACCTAGAAAACTCCGTACCTCAGTGACGGTTCGTGGTTGTTCCCAATTCTCCACTGCTGCTATCTTTTGAGGATCTACTTGAATTCCTTGTGCCGATACTACATGCCCCAAAAATGTCACTTCATTCAACCAAAACTGACATTTACTGAACTTGGCATACAACTGATGTTCCCTCAATTTCTTTAATACCAAGTTAAGATGTCGAATATGATCTGCTTTAAACTTAGAGTATACCAGAATATCATCGATAAAAACAATGACAAATCTATCAAGATATTGCTGGAATACCTCATTCATTATCCTCATGAAAGCTGCAGGTGCGTTAGTCAATCCAAATGGCATCACCAAAAACTCATAATGTCCATAACGGGTCCTGAAAGCCGTCTTAGGTACATCATCTTCTTTAATCTTCAACTGATAATAACCAGATCTCAAATCAATCTTAAAGAACACACATGCACCTTTAAGCTGATCAAACAAATCATTGATACGAGGCAAGGGATAACGGTTTTTAATCGTTACCCGGTTCAGTTGCCTGTAATCAATACATAATCTCAAAGTTCCATCTTTCTTTCTCACAAACAACACCGGAGCTCCCCAAGGTGAAGTACTAGGTTGAATGAAACCTTTATCAGTTAATTCCTGTAACTAAATTTTCAACTCTCTCAATTCAGCTGGAGCCATTCTATATAGAGTCAAAGATATAGGATCCGTACTTGGAAGCAAATCGATAGAAAACTCCACATCTCTGTCCGGCGGCAATCCAGGCAAATCATCTGGGAATACATCAGGATAGTGCCTGACTACTCCAACTTCCTCCACATTGCTAGGAACAACATCATTTAACACCACATGTGCTAAGCATCATTGACAACCTTTCGATAATAACTTCTTTGCTCTCATGGCAGAAATAACACCATGTCTCATCCCACTTCTTTCACCCACAAAAGTAACCTCTGGTAATCCAGAACGATAAAAGGTAACAGATTTCCCATAACAATCTATATAGGCACTATTAAAATGCAACCAATCTGCCCCTAGAATCACATCAAAATCCACAATATCTAACGGGATAAGATTAGCTGGCATAACTACACCATCTACCATCACTGGACACCCTGGATAAACACTATCAACATAACATTTGTCCCCTCTAGGCATAGCAAACTCTAAATCAAATCCTAGAGGTGTAGGGTGAGGTATTTGAGCAAACGTATGAGAAATCACAGAATGTGTAGCACCACAATCAATCAAAACTCTAGCAAAGGGACCAAGGATATTTAATGTACCCATAATGAAGTCCGGATGATTCTGAGCATCTTGCAGTGAGATGTGATTAACACGTCCCTGAGCTTGCTGTCGTCCACCACGACCTATGTTGCCTTAGTTACCTCGCCCCTGAGAATTACATCCCTGTCCTGACTGACTAGACTGCCTAGGCGGTCATGCACTGCTAGCAGCAACCTCTCCCTGTCGGAGCTGACCTCCTTGATGCCACTGAGATCCACTAGCTGGGATGGAAGAATAAGAAGTATAACCTCCAGGGTGTTAGGAATACCCAGTCAGAGAATAAAGATCTTGGGAATACTGATACTTTCCGGAAGTATAGGGAGCAGTATCACCCTGGTAGTGGTAAGCACCACCACAACCCATCTGACCATAACTGCTTGATCCGAAGTTTTGCTAAATCGGCGCTGGAGGTGGCATAGTAGACTGTTGAGATCTCTGCTGACTCTGGGGACACTGGGCAGCCCTATGTCCCATCTGTCCACAAGTGTAGCAGGCACCACCACTTCTCATACACTCTCCATGATGTCTGAAGTTACAACAGCGACACAATGGAGCACCAGAACCACAAGCACCACCAGAATCTCTCTGTCTCTGAAACCTGGGTCCACCAGCAAATCTTCCACCTCTCCTTGGGCATGTGACACTAAATCCTCCACTGAAAGAACTCGAGCTCGCTCCACTTTTCTTGAAATTCTGTGTCTTACGGGGTCCCTGAGTGGAGATACCTTTACCCTTATCATATTTCTTCTGATTAGCATTCTTATCTTCATCATCCTCACTATTACTAGGAAGGTTGTCGGAATCCTCCATCCGAACCAAAATCTCAGAAAACTCATGATAATCGGTGCAAGGAAGCGCACTAGCAAAAGTCTGCCATTTCTTCTTAGTTCCAGCTTAAAACGGCGAAGCATCTCTGCCTGATTACCAGCTGTATCAGGATCATAATGAGATAAGTCTGTAAATTTCCCATAATACTCATGTGCCGACATATCATTTTGCTTCAGATGAGTAAACTTCTGCTTCTTACAATCAATGTACTCCGGCGGAACAAATCTTTTCATAAAATGCTCTTTAAATACTTCCCTGTCAGCTGCCATCTCAGGTGACATAAACTTGGTCTGATTTATCCACTAACCAGCTGGCTTTCGTCCTAAAAACCAAGTAGTGGTCTCCACCCATCTATTAGCAGGAAGGTTCCCTTGACTCTGCATCACCTGGAAAATCTTTTCAATATGGTCTAACCATTTTTCTGCCCCTTCATGACCCTCATTACCCATGAAACGGTCTAATTTCAGATTATACATAGTCTCCAGGGGTGTTCTCTGAGGAGGAGGAGGAGGACATACTGCATTCTGAAAGGCATGGGCCATCGCTTCCCCTAATTGAGCTATATCAGGGAAATTAGACTCAGAAGCACGACGTGATTCCCTACGAGGCGGTATAGTTCTGACAGAAGACACCAAAAGATCATTAGAACATTAACAATTTATACAGGACTGCAACCTAGGCTTTGATACCAAACTGACACACCTCGATCCTAGAATCAAGGCGTGCTGGCTGTCACATGAGCGTGACGTAACCAAAAGTGTGATGCGGAAGCAAAAGATTTGAGAAATACGAAGGAATAAAAACCAACTACTAGCAATAATATCTAACTAGCATGCTAGAGTAAGTTTAAGAGTAAAACACACAAATTCAGATCATAAATACTAGGTGCATTCAAGTAAGACCATAACTAAGTTACAACACCTGCAGGTGAGTCCTACATTTATGTAGTCTGTCAGTACGCCATGGGAATCCTCGTGGGCCACCAACGCTGCTATCTAGAACCTGGAGAGGCGCAAAACAAAATTAAGTGGGTCAGTAAAACCAAAGTTTCCCAAAACATTTCTAACCCCTCACTGTAAAACCTGTATACTTTCCCAGAAAATAACATAATAGCATAATATTTGTTCATATCTCTCAAAACATCAATCTTTATCAAAATCCAGCAAGTATGCCATGCTATAAATGTCAATGACAGAATATGGATGCATCAATATAACAGGTGACATAATGAAACAACCGAAGACCCCGCAGTTGGTCCTGTATGGTTAATTCTATAGCTCAATATCTAACCCAGCCGGAGTCACCACGGTGACCTGTACGACACTACTCTGCACATAAATCGAAACTACCTAAAGTAGTCTGTACGACAAGAAAGGTGTAAGAATACGCTCTAGTGCTTCTCTCATCAATTATCTGCGCGCATAATCTAAGGTCACCTACCAGTCGGAACCACCTCTAGTGATCTGTACGACTAGCATGTCGGAACCATCTCATGGTCTGTACGACATGCACCTACTTGGATCCAAGGTGAGCGTGCAGTGCGGTGAATACTATAAGCACTAACACCGGGGGTGCAGGTTATGAGCTCTCAACACAATTCACATCATCAATGATTCACATAAATAACGTAAAACTCACCTGTGCGTCCACAACACCAATTCACATATATATATGCATCAATTATCAATTCATATATCTCATAATATGCATGCATGGCATTTTAAAACGTACTTTCATTTGAACTCAATTTCTGGGAAAAATATCAATAGTATATAGGTATAAACAGAAATATTGCCCACTCACTGATAAGTCGAAGGGTCGTAACCCCCGTGACATCCCTGGATGCGCTCGTCATCGGGATAGGTATCATCTATATGTGAAACAACTAAAACAACGTTATTTAAAGCACATAACCGACAATTCGTAATAACTTCTCATACGATGCTCAATTTGGGTATATGAATATACCACAGTGACCTACTCGACGTCACAGACGTCGACATGTTTTTAAAATAATTTTTGGGCTTGTCACACGCCCCCACGTGCCGGGACAGGCACGGGTCCACGCGCATCATCCCCTACCTCCAGTAGCCGGGAAAACTCGTCGGCGCCGGAAACTGGGCAGACCTGTAATCGGTCTTTTCTCGCTCGATTCTTAGCCATTTTCCATGAAATTTTCACCAAAACTTCACAAATTACGAGATGAAGAAGGCTATACCTTTAAAAACCTCCAAAACCTTAGAAATCACGTCGGGAAATTTCACCAAAACCGGCCACCTTCGAACCTTGTGATCCCGACGTCCAAAACTTTCAAACAATCGTCCCCGAGCTTCGTGAGAACTTCCTAAAGCTCACTATGAGCTTGGATTGTCCTAAAAACGAACCAATACAAAGTTCATGAACAGTGCCAAACTCGGTGCTTGTGATTTCGACGTGAAATCGAAAGATTTCTTACCTGAAGTGGGTGTGGTTGAGTTCGTAGAGTCCTCACGAGCACGATGGTACCTTTAAAACCTTCGATCCGTGCTTGGAGGCTCGATGGTGAGTGTGTCCATACGGTTTAAAAAGAGAGAGAGTGAACTGGGAAGAGAGAGAGAGAGAGAGAGCACGGGGGAGAAAGAGGGAAGATGTCCCGTGTGGTCCAACCAAAACAATCCAAAAATCCAAATTCCTTTAATCCCTAACCACATAAAATACAAACCAATTTTAATCCAACTTAAATTATTTTTCCAAAAGTTTAGGAATGTATGTATTTAGTCCAATAATATGTCACACACACATACCTTAGCACCCGTGAAGGGTAATTCCGTCATTTCACGTCCTCGATAAATAAAATCCAGGGAAGGGATGTGACAAATGTACCCATGTTTTGGTACAATAATGTTTTGTTAATTTTGATGAATGTACCCATGTTTATATATATACAATATATTGGAGAGTATAATTTATATTTCAATATTTTTAATTCCACAAATTATGGGTTATTTTATTTAAAATCTCATTAATATAACAATTTTTAATTTAAGAAATATAGTAACCTACATAGTAATACATAATCATATTACTTTCAGGGACTTTGATAAAGAATTGAAACTAATAAGGTTTCAGTCAAAGAATATTAATAGATAGGAATCACATCCAGAGTCTCCCCTTTAACATTTATGTGAGGCTTCCTCACGTAAAACTTTGACTCCGCCAATGTTTATCTAATTAAGTCTTTTAATAAAAATGCCGTCAAACTCAGTTTTTATAAACTATAATAAAAGTGGCATTAATAATTTGGGTGTTTTATTTTAAGAAGTAATGTATCGCATAAGATCTAGGAGATATCTGTCATATGTACAACTATTAGAACTATTAGATACAATAAGAAATTTTTAAGTGTAGGAATGGTTGGCATTTATAGTTAGCCACATGCATAGATTACAACCTAATACAAGGGACAAAGAGCACACAAATCTAAAGAAGCCATTAGTGAATGATCGAGGAAGAGTCTTCTACTCAATGGGGACCTTATGTTCTCACTAGAATAGGGCTAGTATTAGAAGAAGTGTGTATTTGTTGTTAACCTTGTTTTAGGGGGATGGGTTGATGTACCATGTAGAGTGGGCTGTTTTCTGCCTTCTTGTACATTGTTGTCACCAATAATGTTTCTTGTTGTCAATCCCCTTAATTCAAGGGATGTGTATCTAGTAGTTGTTTACTTTTGGTTGTTAGCTTTTAGGCTTAAATCAAGGAGGGATAGGGGGCTTGTTCCTTCTCTTCGACATACATATATTGGGTAGGTCTTGTAATCTTTTTCCTTACAATGAATATACAACTTGAAAACTCCAATATGATATCAGAGCAGTGACCCTAACCAGCCTGTCTCTGTGTACTATCTTGAGAGATTTTTTGAGCTTTTGTTTGTTCTTCAAACATGGCTGAAGAAAGTTCAGTACATGGCGAAGGAGACAGCTGTCATACAGCTCCATCATCACCTCGCTCAGACGTTGATGTCAACCCAAATCAACGTCTTAGTTTTGTCTTACTAAATGAGATTAACTATCTTCCCTGGGAGAGAGCAGTCACACTTGCTTTGGGAGGACGATCAAAGCTTGGCTATGTCAATGGTGTTATTCCAATGCCTGAGAAGTCCTTACCAGATTACGATGCTTGGCTGTGCAAAGATCAGTTGGTCATGTTGTGGCTACTTAACTCTATGGATAGTAAGATTGTAGAAATTTTCAGTTATGTTGAATCCTCCTTGACTCTTTGGAAAAATCTCAAGGAAATGTATGGGAATCAAAATAATGCAGCTTAAGTGTTTCAGTTAAAGAAGGTTATTGTTGGCCTGCAACAAGAAGGAAATTCATTTGTGCAACATCTTGGAAAGTTAACCACCATGTGTAATGAGTTGAATGTGTACCGACCACACACCATCGATGCTGCCGTGTTAACTAAGAGAGCTGAGGAGGACAAGATATTCCAACTTGTAGCCAACCTGAGTTTTGAATCGAAGGCCTTCGAAGCCACATCCTCATGAATCTAGATATGCCTTCTTTCTCAAGTATGTATGCCACGATTTAAAGGGAAGAAGTTCGCAGAAAAGTCATGACCATGGAAGTTAAGGCAAATATACCAAAAGCTAGGGTATATTTTTCTAACCATAAACCTGGTGAGGAGAAAGGCTACAAAGGAAGAAGATATGGTCTGAAATGTAGTCACTATGATGTTGGAGGGCATTCAAGAGATCATTGTTGGATTCTTCATCCAGAACTAAGGCCAATGTTCCCTAGGGACAATAACAAAGTTCTTTTAAGGGCTCATACAACTCTTCTTACAAGGCAAATCATGTTGCCACCACTTCATCTGAGGGAGCACTGAAGTTCACCTTCAATCCAGCCACTCTAATCAATGAATTTGTTGCCTTCCTTCACAAGAAACAAGGTCATGAAAACAGTGAAGGACTAACAAATCAGTGTGACAACAATCAAACTACCTTACTAGGACAATTTGCTGGTTTTCTAGCTAAGAATAAAGGTGTGATACAACAAGATATCTCAGGTATCTTAAACTTTTTCTCAACTACTCTCAAAGTAGGTAATGTGCATGATTATTGGATTATAGATTTAGGAGCCACTAATCATATGACCAACAAGTCTACAAACTTGCATAACTTTGAAAAACTTTCAACTCCATCTCAAGTGTAAGTTGTTAATGGCAGTGGTGATATGGTTGTAGGAAAAGGAAAAACACATTTAATCTCAAGTGATGTCGAGTCTGAGGCTCTTTATGTCCCTTCATGCCCCTTTTAACTTTTATATGTTGGCAAGATCATAAACTCGTTAAATTATCTTGCCATTTTCTATATAAAAAAATGTGATTTTTCAGGATTTAGTCACCAAGAAGATGATTGGTGAATGATTTTTCTTAAATTGCCTCTACTACCTTTCCAAGCATACTCAAGTTCCCAAGGTTTTTCAAGTCACTTCAAGCTTCGCTCAAGAACAACAACTTTGGCATTAACGACTAGCACATCCTTCTGAAAAAAGTTTTATCCACTTTGTTCCCAAACTTGTGCAAAATTACAAGCTCTTGTGACATGTGTCACTTCTCCAAGTTTACTAGATTACCATTTACCTCCTCTTTGTCTAAGGCTAGTTATCCTTTTGAAATCATGCAATCTGATGTTTGGGGACCAATTCTAGAGTCTTTTGATGGATACAAATACTTTGTAACTTTTGTGGATGATTTCACAAGGATCACTTGGTTGTACCTTTTGAAATTTAAAAATGAAGTGATGAATGTTTTTCAAGAATTTCAGACTTGTGACCACACAATTTGCTTCAAAAATTCATGTTTTATGATTAGATAATGGCACTGAATATATGTCTCATAACATGTCACAATATCTGAGCATGCATGGTATACTACACCAAACAAGTTGTGTTGGAACACCTCACCAAAATGGGGCAGCCAAAATGAATAATAGAGATCTACTTGAGAAGACTATAGCTCTTATGTTTAACATGAATGTGCCTAAGAAGTTTTGGTCTCAGGGAGTTCTCACTGCAACATATCTCATTAATAGTTACCTAGTAAGGTGTTGAACTTTAAATCACCTTATGAGGTCTTGAAAGACAGAAATATCAATTTATCACATTTGAGAGTCTTTGTGTGTACATGCTTTGTTCACATTCAAGCACAAAATCGTGACAAGCTAGACCCAAGGGCTGCCAAATGTGTCCTTCTAGGTTATTCTTCCACCCAAAAAGGTTACAAGTGTTACAATCCAACAATTAGAAAAATGGTTGTTTCAAGGGATGTTAAATTTGAAAAAAAAAGTTCCTTACTTCTCACAACCATTGGATGATTCTAGATAGGGGGAACATTCACTGGATTTGTTTCCAACTCCATATCCAAATGAAGAAGATGCAACATGCATTTCTAGTTAGCATGAACTGGATGCTAGCAACCTTCACTTCGTGACACATCCTAAAAAGGAAGTCTTTACTCCTTCAGAGTCTCTTCTTGTAGAGACTCCTTCCAACAACGGCATTACTCAGTTGCCTGCAGTCCACTCTCCTCCAGTTTGTCGCAATTCTACTCATGAGAGGAAACTTCCCTCCAAGTTACATGACTATGTGACATACACTACCAGGTATCCTTTGACTGATGTTATTGATTATAGAAAAGTCTCACCATGTTTTGTTATGTTCTTAAGTGCTATTAATGAAGCTCATGAACCACAAAGTTTTCAAGAAGCTAATCTTCATAGTGAGTGGAGAACTGCCATGGCAAAAGAGTTTCAAGTTCTTCATGAAAATCACACATGGACCATAGTGAAACTGCCAAAAAGGAAAAAGGCAATGGGGAGCCAATGGGTGTACAAAACCAAGTTCCATTCAGATGGCACGATTGAAAGACATAAGGCTCGCTTAGTTGCTCGAGGGTTTACACAAACCTATGGGGTCGAATATAAGGAGACATTAGCTTCCGTGGCAAAAATGAACATTATTAGGGTGTTGTTGTCAGTTGCTATTAACAATGCATGGTCTCTCTTTCCAATGAATGTTAAAAATGCTTTTCTACATGGTGAACTTGAATGGTGTGCAAACCTTATAAATCCATTTATGGTCTTAAGCAAAGTCTACGTGCATGGTATGCCAAGCTAAGTCATGTTATAGAAAGAGTTAGTTTTCGTCGAAGCATTGCGGATTCCTCTCTATTTGCTCGTTATAGCTCAGTGGGTAAACTCATTGTGCTAATATATGTTGACGATCTAATTGTGATATGTGATAATATGTTAGAGATCAATGCTCTTAAACAATATCTTTACAACAAGTTTGCAATCAAAGATCTTGGCACTGTAAAATATTTTATGGGAATCGAGATGGCACACTCTGACAAAGGCTTCTTTCTTAATCAACGCAAGTATGTTATTGACCTCCTTCACGAAGCAAATATGACAAATTGCAAGCCTGCTCTCACTCTTTTGGATAACAACTTGAAGCTAAAACCTTATGGTGATGTCATTCCAAACATACATTAATATCAAATAATGGTTAGCAAACTCATTTATCTGACTATCACGCGTCCTGATATATCACATGTAGCCAGTTTATGCACTCTCCAGCCACAGATCATTTGAAGATTGTTCATTGTGTGCTTCGTTACCTCAAGGGTTCTGTTGGTAGAGGAATTATTATGCGTAATAATGGTCACACGTGCATTTCTGGTTATACAAATGATGACTGGGCAGGCAATACTCTCGATCGCAAGTCTACCACAAGTTTTTGTACCTTTGTAAGAGGCAACCTAGTTACTTGGAAAAGCAAGAAACAAAGTGTTGTTGCACGCTCTAGCGCCGAGGCAGAATATCATGCTATGGCATCCACTGCGTGTGAACTAATTTGGCTCAAACACCTTGACACGCCCCAATCCTGATATTTCCCAAATACCAGGATAAGCACGTGTTGGCCGACACCCAAGGGTGACGAAAACCATTTATTGAATGCAAATGCTGAGAATAAGGAGTAAATAAGACTTATAAATACAAAAGACTAATGAATATGCATTTCAGGAACGTGTTCAGAGCATACAACTAACTAGAATACTAAAAGAAATAATATAAAAATTTAATGAAACAAAGGATGGGTCCTGCACCGAGAGGACTTAAAGATGCCGATGCGGAAGTGTCTGAATGCCGAGATTGTATGCCTCGATTCTAAGTCCTGAAGGGGGCGCAAAACAAACATGAGTGGACCAATTTGATATTTAAATAGTAAAACAGTTATCAACGTACTAACCCCCAGGTTTTATGAAAACACATATATATCATGATAAACATAGGTTTTCCGAAACCTAGCATGCCATGCAATGTCTCAAATCATAACTTGTATATATAATAATCACTAGTGAATTGTCCGATAACCCCCAAGCCCCATGCTGGCTCCCCGTCTCTGAGCAGACAGTTAGAGGAAAATACACTTCAGGCCTCATGCCAGCTCCTCGTCCTTGTGCTAAATAGCCAGAGAAAACACACTCCAGGCCCTATACCAACACCAAACCGTCGCCCAGGATGGACCATAATCTATCCCTACGTCCCGCAACGGAAATGACCACTAGGTAAGTACAAAACCACTAAACATATATATATTGAAAAACAACTTCATAGTATAAAGTCATCCATCATCTATACTATAAAGAGGTGTTCGAAACATGTTCTAAATATCATATCGTCATCCATCGGATATTCTATAAGAACATGGGTTATAGGAAAAATAGTAATAATTTAAACTAGCCTCAATAAGCATGTTATCTCAAAGCGTCTCATAAAACATAATTGTTAAATCATGCTTTTAATGTATGCATTTCTACTATCAAAACATGCATTTTAGAAGGGGTCCACTCACTGATACTCAGCCGCCGAAGAGCCATGCAAACTAGCGAAGACAGAAACGCCACTATAATTGCCCCTAAGCACATAAAGGGCCCAATTAATAAAACTATATAATAGCAATTGAATTGGGGAAAACGGACATTGAAAACGGATTCAGAATGTTGAATTACCCTAAGAAGGGTCCTGGATAATTTCGTAAACGTCAATAGAATATTCCAAAGAATATTCCCTGACGGAATATTCTCTGATGGAATATTTCCGTTTGAGCCGACTAGGGTTTAGGGTTGGAAGGGTTAAAGGGTTTAGGCTTAGACTTTTTGGTGGGTTGGGTTTAGGTTTTTAAACTAAAAGGGTTTAGGGCTTTAACAAGGATTGAGCTTAAAGGAGTTTGGACCTAGGGTTTTAGGTCTTGGTTCTAAGGTCCAAAGGATTGAGGGTTTTAAGTAAATGGGTTGAAGGCCCTAGGTGGATGGCCCAAAGGCTTGAGAACCTAGGGTTTAAAAGGTTAGTGGATTAGGTTTTAATAATTGAGTTAAGGGCTTTGAATTGGTTCCGGGTTGGGCCTAAAGGCCCGTGGGTTTGGGTTCTTAAAGGTTTTGGGATGAGTTCAAAGGATTAAAGGGTTGGGCTGCCCAAAAGGGCTGGTTTTTGGCCTACCAATTTCATAGGTCGTTAGACCCAATGAAGGAGAAGGCTGGATTTCGGCCGAAAAACTAAATAACCTTTAACTGTTAATAACTTTGTCAATACTCAATGAAATCGAGTGAAATAAAAATGAAAGTTGTAGTTCTCGACGAGACGAAGAGAATGATACCTTGCATGACATCTAACTCAACGTGATTTGGCCGAAAAATGCCTCAAAAACCATTGGGATCACCGGAAACTGGGTGAGATTCCAATGAGTATAACTTCTTCAATACTCAACGAAATTGGGTGAAACAAAAATGAAAGTTGTATTACTCAGTGAGACAAAGAGAATAATACCTTGCATGCAGGCCAAATCACCGTGGTTTGGCAGGAAATTGCCTCAAAAGTGGCGGTGCTCGCCGAAAAATTTGGAAAAGCTTTCCCGAGCTATTTTCCGTGATTCAAACATATACACAACTTAAAACAAGCTTCAATCTAACCCTAAAACACATCCCAATGGTTTTTAGAAGCTTACCAATGTTGAAAAATCAAGAAACTCATCGGGGAATATGATGAACAATACCGGCCGAATGGAAGAGAGGGGTTTGGGGTGTCCTTTCTTCGTTTTTGAGAACACAAGGGTGATGGTGATGATGTTTTGTTGTTGTTGATGATGAGGAGATGAGGGTGTTGGTGTGTGTGATGATACACGGGGAAGGAAGGAAAGAGTGCATATAGAGTTGAGAGAAGAAGGAGGAAAAAAAAAAAGTCATGGGAAGGGAACACAAATAAAGGGGTGGGCCCCTTGGGCTCACCAATTAAGAACTAAAAACCATTTTTTAAAAGCAAGATAAACTCAAACTTTATGAAAATACAATTTAAATTAGGGGTGGGTGTAACAATCTACCCATCTTAAAAGAATTTCGTCCCTAAAATTTAAAATCACTTACTAAACTGAAATACTAGAAAATATGAAAAAGAATATATGTATAAAGAGAAATCAAGTCAGAGTGGGTGCATCAAAGAGAATATGCCACACCGTCGCGAGCGGGTTGCAAAATTCTCTATCATGTCTCCAAGCTCTTACTTTCTTCCCCATCAGTATAAAAGTAGAAACATACTTTATAAAGATATAAGGTCGAAAACATATATTGACGTATGGTCAAAAGTACGTACATAAAATACGATAGCATCAAAATAACTATGTACTAACATATAGGTTGAAAACTCGTGTCTTTGGACAAGAGACTAAAGTTGCCTTACGAAATCATGAATACTATACATAGTTTGAACCAATATAACAAAACATATATATGTTTAACCTTTACGTTTATCACCAACATCCTTTTATCAATACAGAGGAAACAATATGATAATAGCCATAGCAATGGAATGCCAGGATCTATTAGTTGAATAGTATAATGATAAATAATTAGATAAGCCCTGATACTTAAGAGGGACCCACCGTTACTTTTCAGAGGTGTTTCAGAATCACCGACGACAAGCCTTGATATAATCCCAACGGATCTTGCTCTCGCACAATCTCTGAGGTGACCCGAAATGCGCGTTGGCACGCCAACTTGCCGTGCAGCAGAAACCACATCTTTGTTACCTCTACCGGAAACATCGTCGCCTCCGTCACCATGGTCAAGATCGACGCCATCAAGATCTTCAAGTTGTGCCATGGCTAAGGTTCGGCAAAATCCCTCAATTTTTCCAGGAGCTCTCTCTCCCTTGCCGTGTATCAACTTTCCTCTCTGTGGATGCTTGCCCCTTTTGTTTCTTGGGAGAGCTGAATGCTTTCACCTCTCTCACTCTGCTTCCCTCTATTCTTATTCAACCAAAAGCAACAGCCTTTTTCTTTTCCCTTAAATTAAGGCACGGAAAGGCAGCCTATGCCTTTCATTCATCTTTGCTTTTTCACATTAGCTTTAATCCTACACCTGATAAAAACTTCAAGAAGCAAGACATCAAATAAACACAGTAAAAGCAATAATCTAATTTATACGTTGCCAGTAATCATCAAAAGAATCTATGTAGAGCTAGCCGAAGCTCTGATACCAAATGTTGGAATTTATAGTTAGCCACATGCATAGGTTACAACCTAATACAGGGGACAAAGAACATGCAAATCTGATGAAGCCATTAGTGAATGATCGAGGAATAGTCTTCTACTCAATGAGGACCTTATGTTCTCACTATAATAGGGCTAGTTAGTATATAAAGAACATGTTCCTCTTGAGCAGGGACTAAACCATTTTATAGACGTGTAACTACAACCGTTTCCACCTATCACAGAAACTGCTTGGCAAAACTGCACGCCCATTTCAAACTTGGGATATCCACTCACCAACATGTTTAACTTTATTGTCCTACTTTAAAGAAAGAAGAATTATTCAAATATTAGCTCTAACTAATTCCAGTTTCAACTAAACTCTAAACCTTAATGAGATAAGTTTAGAGTCCAATAAGGTTCCAACAGGAATTATATAATCTAGAAGATATATTTTCGATAAACAATTGTATGAGTAATATATTAGAAATATTAGATTTATTAGGAAATTTTCAAGTGTAGAAATCCTTTAGATATAGAAGATAACTTTCGTATGTACAACTGTATTACTATTCTTGAAGGACAAGTAATCCTTACCACGAGCTATTATAAATTAAGGAACAAGACTAGAAAGAAAAAAAAAGGTTGAGAAGGGCTTCCTACGAAAAACAAAAGGATATATTCTAGTTAGGGTTTAACGTACTGTTTACTTTAACGAAAAACCATATTTTTACACTAAAAAGTCAATCTTGATACTATTCACTTTACTCTTTATTTTGTCTTTATCGTTAAAACTCAAAGTTTTCAAACCATTTTTATTAGTTTTCTTATATTCTAGGGTTTCTTCTGTATACCAGCCAAAACAAATCAGGTCATCCAATCCAAATCAAAGTATTAATCCAGATTCAAAAGTGACGATATATAGTTTAGATATGCGTAAAGATTTTGTACGTTTACCTTTTCGTTGTCTTTCTGTTTCTTTTGCTGCTGGAGATTCCTCCAAATTTAAGTTTCGAAACTCTCGGTATTTGACTGTTAGATAACTACTGATCATCATGTTGGATTTTGTGGCTCAATACTTCTTGGGCCTTTAGTTTTTTGTCTCAAGCCCAAATAGGTTTGGCCTTTTGTTACCCATTTGAAAGCCACATGGCAGCTAGGGTTTGATTAAAAGACACCAGCCTTATATAAGGCAATTCATGCCTTTTGGTCAGTAGAGAGAGCAGAAACGCAGCGGCAGCAGAGAGTAGAAAAACAGAGCAGCCGACAGAGAAGAAAGTTGAGTGCTGCTGTTTTTTCTGTCCTCCATTTTTGCAATCATTCATTCAAAGATATTGTGCTACATTTTGTGGCTTTTGGAAGAGAAGGATTTGGTATGTATTTCTTCTTCTCCATTTGTTTCTTTGTATAAGTGAGAGCTATTGGGTGTATGTGGGATCTGGGTTTGAGTGTTGAACTCTATTTGTAATCTCCTTTTGATATTAGTGGAATTTCCTCGCCGTCTCGGAACTGGATGTAGGCTTACGCCGAACCAGTATAAATCCTTGTGTCATTTGGATTATTTGTCTTATCATATTTTGCCGTTGTAGTTTATTGGTTTCATATTTGACGCTTCCGCACAACACATCATTCTAAACAGTCTCGCCAATGGATTATTCTCCCACTGAGGCTGTCAACCTAAACGATTCCGGTATTTGTGAGGATTTGTGGTTTGAAATTCTGTGCAGATTACCATAGCTGGATCTGGTGCGATTCAAGATGGTGTCCAAGTCATGGCATCGAATAACCTCCCAGGTTTGGTTGCGGAAGTTTTGGCTGCAGTCTCCAGTTTTAGGTATTTATTACTTGACATTAGTACACTCAGAGGATGAGTATCATTTAATCAATTATGCCTCCGTTAATTTTTGTCATAGCCACACATGCATGACCTCCGATCGTTACCTCGACTGTTGTAATGGGTTACTCTTGCTGTTCACCCCGTGCGCTGATCAATTCTGTGTGAGCAACCCCATCACCGGTCGTAACCTCTTTTGTGCTGCCTTGGCTTATGACCCTATTGAATCTAATCACTACAGAGTCGTTCGAATTAACTTTTCCCAATAATCCACTTCGACATGGGTTGCAACTCGACCCCATCTTTATCGAGGGTTTCAAAAGTTTCAAGCTTTGCAGGCAGTTTGTCTACTTACGTGGGGTGTTGTAGAGCTTAGCTAATTCACAGAAACTTCTGTCTATTGACCTCAATTCTATTAGAGTATTACTAGATCCACCTTATTGCCCTATTTTCCCAACCACCTTATAATCCACCGTAGAAATTTAAAAATACTTAATACTCTTTCTTCACCCACTTTTATTCCTGAAATACCCTAGATACAATTAACATCATCCGACTCAATTCAACAACAACCTCTTTCCCACCAGAAATATTTTTTTCTCTTTGGAAATTTGGAGGGGAAGGCCTTGACGTGGCCCATTTTGACTAGGAGTAAGAAGAGCGACATCTACGGTTGAAGTTGAGTTTTATTATTTGTGAGTTTGATTGAGATGGAGGAAGGAAAAGATTAGGTTGAAGGGTTAAGCCGGTGGAGGATTGTTGCCATCAAATTGGATGGGGTGGGTAGCTCATGGATGTGGGGAGTTGGTTGTTGGGCTCTCCGTTTTTCTTCTAAATTTTCAACTTTTCACTTTTTTTTTTCTTTCAATTATGGAATTCAAAGGAATTGGGTCTTTCTGGGTTTTGCAAAAACAAAGAGAAGAAATTGGTTAGAATTATGGATAAGAAGATTCGTGGGATGCGAGTTCTAGAGAGTGGAGCTGGACAACAAGAGGTCTGAAAGAGGGAGGGAGAGAGAAAGGTTATAGATTATTTAGGTATTTACGTCATTTGACCTAGGGGGTAAACATGTCATTAAAAATAAATTAATAAAGGGGTGGGGAAATAGGATTTTGGGGGTGGTATTAAAGGCCGTGCCTTGGAGCTTCCTTGCATCGCAGAGGATGCTGATGATCATACGGGTGCAATGATTGTTGAAGCAATATTAGAAAATATGAAAATAACACAAGAATCCCATTAATAATAATCATAAAGAAATTCACAACATCAATTTATGTATGAGATTAATATAAACAACCAGAGAGAAAGAAATAAAAACTGACAAACTTGGAGATCGAGGCTTGCATAAATGCAATGTCCTAAAGATAGAATTTCGTGTCTACTCTTGTGTTTGTAGTTTGGTAGGCGTTCGTCTCCTAGGATTCAACAATCTATAATCCGAAGTCAAAGCACTTCAATCTTTGGACTCTGGCGAATTTCATATATTCGGTACTCTCAAGAAACAACTCGGATTTTTACTAAAACATTGGAGAAAATTCTTCTCTTTTAATTATGTTAGACAAGTGGGATGCTTGAGTTTATATAGAACTCAAGCCACCCTTTTTGAAACATTATAACTATTGCCTAAAGTTCCAATGAACAGATACAACTCATGAATTTGAATTCAATTATGACATATGACTCTTATTTTTCATTCATACAAAAATTAAATATTATAATATTAATACGTTTGAAGAGACTCGGTTGCTAGGTATGTAAGTTTCTGTATGTGTTTAATCTGTTTCTATGGTTTTTGTATTGTTGAACATTGTTTGCTTATACAGGTTTTGGTGCATTTGCAACTGTAGCTCTATGTCGGCACAAGGTTGATGGTTCTGATTATGCAGTAAAAAAAATACCAACCGGTCGATATGTTTCCTTTGATTATGAAAGAGTTCGAAGGTTTCATATAGTTTTTTTATATATAACTTTCTATTTGTATTTGTTATGGTTTATATTTTTTGGTTATTTTGTGGGAGGTCGATTATATGTCTAAACTAAACCATGATAATATTGTTAGATACAAGACTGTAAGCTCTCTGTATATTGTATTTTTTTTAATAATTTTTATTTTGTTACTTTTTAATTGACCAATGATCATGTATTAGTCATTTGTCGATGGTATCTTTCCTGGTGAAAGATCCCTCGAATCTACACTTGCAGAATCTGATATTTCAGAAGAAGATGTTAATCCTGACCAGTGCCATTGTTTGTGCATTGTTCAGGAGGTCTGCGATGGTTAAGTACAATAAATATTATGATTAGTTTGTGATTTTATGTAAAGAATTTTGGTTTAAAATGTGTCTTAATCTGTTATTGTCTTAATCTATTATTGTTTTAATATGTTGTCTTAATATGATAATTTGTATTGCAAGGACTCTTGGTGATTATATTGGTAGTGGTCATTTGAACAACTTCTGTGCTCCAAATTACTGAAGGCTTTAGCTTATTTGAATTCAAATGATATCGTCCATGATGATTTAAAGGCAAATAAGCTAAAGCCTTCAATAATTTGTTTTAGAAATTGTAAACGTTTTGGAACACACAAGTTGATCAAATGACCACTAGCAATATAATCACCAAGAGTCCTTGCAATACAAATTATCATATTAAGACAACAGATTAAAATAATAATAGATTAAAGACAATAACAGATTAAGACACATTTTAAACCAAAATTCTTTACATAAAATCACCAACTAATCATAATATTTATTGTACTTAACCATCGCAGACCTCATGAACAATGCACAAACAATGGCACTGGTCAGGATTAACTCTCCTTCTGAAATATCAGATTCTGCAAGTGTAGATTCTAGGGATCTTTCACCAGGAAAGATACCATCGACAAATGACTAATACATGATCAATGGTCAATTAAAAAGTAACAAAATTAAGTGTGACTAAACATAACCAGAGCGTAGGTATCCTAGGCGCAATTCAGCAGGACAAATATTAATTATACAATACTAAAGATGGCCCTACAATTATGATTGATTTGTCATAACCACCGTCAAATCCTCGTGAGCCATCAACGAGCACTCCTACCTAGGGGTGGTTCGGTATGGGATCCCATACCGAAACCCTTGTCCCGATTCCCAAACCGAAATTTTCGGGAATCCCAATTGCAATACCGATCCCAAACCAAATTTTCGGGAATCCCGAAATAGTTTCGGGATTTCGGGACAAATCGGGAATCCCGAAATGGTTTTGGGCTTTTGGACTAAAATTTGACATATTATGCTTTTGGGCTAAAATTCAATCTTTTATATTGAAAAATTGACATATAGGCCTATTAAAAAGAAATCTGCCTATTCAATACTTTCATAGCATCTGCCCAATCTGCCAATTTGACATAGTTTCATACTTTCATTGCATCTGCCTATTCAAAAGCAATCTGCCAATCTGTCTGTGCACAATAGCATCTGCCTATTCAATTTCTACTACACATGCATGCAATAAAAATAAATTAAGTACCAAATCCAAAAGCAAAAATATTAGCATTCAACATAGAAATATATTCCGAGCAAATAAAAACCAGCTCGTTTCTAATATAGAGGATGGCAAACCTACAGACTTTGTAACGTCATGTCTTTTTTCTACTAATCTGTGCACAAATATGCCAATTAAATGGCAAGGCCCAGTTAAGTATCTGCCTAGAATATGCCAATCTGTGCACAGAATTACAAAACTTGATTTGCTATCAAACATTAAAGCAAGACCATGTATCTAAGATTCTATAGCCAAAACAAAAATATTACCTGACGCAGCGTGTGACTAATTTGAAGTTTGAACAGGTGAAATGATTAACTCCTCAGTTGCTACAGCAGTGCTAAACCTGCTAACACTTCTCCCTGAAGATAACCAGGAAATCAGTCAGCATAGATAATCACTTGTAGTAGTGCTTAATAATTTTCTTTGTTGATTAATGATCAATGATAGCTGTTTAATTTATTACATGTAAAGGTGCACCAGTGAACGCTTAATTCAATGATGTGTGTGCAGGTGTAAAGAGATTTACTTATTGTCGCAAGTAAGACTCCAAGAAAAAAGTATAACTTCAATCTATTTCTCCAGAGTGTAAACTCAGGGGTATTATTCTCATTAAACCCTTTGTTAGTTAAGGTATCGCAACAAAAGTGCAGTTCATTAAGAATTGAGTTGAAATTCTCCACTTCCAAGCTATGATATTAGAGCCTAACAATTTGAACTAGCCATCTAGAAAGTTGAAGAGTTTCCCTGTAAGTATTATGTGAACATGAAATTAATGGACTAACACAGCGCCTAGTACCAACATTCTGAATGAAGCGAGCAGGATGCAACCAGAAACAACTTTAACCCCCCTACAACCCGCCAAAACCAAATACATAGCATCAAACACGGGTGCCGCAGCGCATCATCAATAAAAGAAACGATTTTTAAAAAAGAATACGACAAACTCAATCAAACATCATTTTAATTATTGAATGACTACTAACTAACAGATGAAGATGGAAGAAATGTACAAGTTATTAACACACAAACAAAAAAAATTGCCAACGGCATGAATAAATTAGGCCATCAGCGGGTCTATAACCGGCCTCGAGCCCTTCAACAATCCCTACTTTGGATGAGTGTCAGAAATTAGATTTCAAAACACTAAATTAGTTACCTAATTTGGGGTGAGAGTGAGACTCGGACTCGGTGCTAGATCGAGAGTTCTGTCCGTGAGAGAGAGATCGCAAGAGTCGGAGACGATTCGTGAAGGAAGGCTGGAGAGTTCAGTCTTTGATGCTTTGGCGTGGCGGTGGCTGGGTGGTGATTCGTGAAGGAAGGCTGGGCGGCTGGAGAGTCAGAGACGATTCGAAGGAAGGCTGTCGGTGTTGGAAGGCTGAGTGAGAAATCAGAAATGAAACTAGACTGGGAGAAACCTAACAAGGAATGGATGGCATGGATTAATTTGAAGCAATCCAACGGTTCAAATTAACTCTAACTATAATTAAAAAAACAATATATATTATTATCTATATATATATATATATATATATATATATATATATATATATAAAATAATTAAAAATATATATTTTCGGTTCGGTATGGGAATACCGAAATATTGGAAAGGCAATCCCGATTCCCATACCGAAATTTCGGTATTTTTTCAGTATGGGAATACCAAAATTTTGGGAAAATCGGTTTGGGACATTTTTGGTTTGGGATCGGTATTTTTTTGGTTTGGTTTGGGAATTTTGGGAATTTTTTCCACCCCTACTCCTACCTAAAACCTGAAGGGCTCAAAATAGAAAGTGTGAGTGGGCAAAAACAAAGCTTTTCAAAATCATTTTACTATCAAAAGTAGTAATCTCTCGCTGTAAAACCTGTATAATTCCCAAAAAATAGCATATATGATTATATCTCATAACCAAATTCGAAATGACAATTCTATAAGATACCATGTCAAATCTCAACAAGAAATAAGTATGCCAAGTGAAATAAACCAATAGGAAATGGTATGCCAGCCGAAGTCACCTAACGTGACCTGTATGATTGGGTTTGTAACTCATTAACTAGTTATCTGCACACAAGTCGGAACTACCTAAAGTGGTCTGTATGACAGGCTGAGTGTAAATAAATACGCTCAAGTGCTATTGTCACATGAAGGCTGTGCCAAGTATCGCAAGTCACCTATAAGTCGAAACCACCTAAAGTGGTCTGTACGATAGGCTAGCACTTACCTTGGATCCAAGGTGAGCGTGTGGTGCGAGAGGTGAACCATCACGTGAAGGTTAGGCCCTGTCATCGGGCGGAGCACTAACACCGAAGTGCAAGATAACAATCTCTAAATGCATCTCAACACAATTACTCACTACCATCACTATCATCAATATACTCACCTGAAGTTTACCTGAGCGTCCACAGCGTCGAGCCATAATATATACGTAACCATGATAATGCACAACTAAACATAGAGAGTATTTGACATGACATTTCAAAGTATCAAACCATTTAATTAAGTTTTATGGGAAAAATACCAAGTATATATATATATATATATATATATATATATATATATATATATATATATATACTGAAAACCAAAAGCTCACTCACTGATATGTGGAAGGGTTGTAACCCCCGAGCCTTGCTTGACTGCGCTTGTCCTCAGGGTAGGTCTCACCTATATGCGAAACAACTATTTAAACGTTATTTTAAAGAACATAACCAAAACTAGGTAATAACTTCTCATACATTGCTCAATTGGGGTATTTGAATATACCACCAAGACCTACTCAACCTCAAGAACATCCCTATATTTTTAGAAAAAATTTCCAACCACTCACGCGCTGGCTAAGGCACGGCCAGACACGCAGGCACGTGTCTGGCACACCAAATGGAATCCCTAATGGCGTTAGGGAATATTCCGTTAAATAAAAGCATATGCCGTTAAATATACATGACGCCGTTAGCATATTCCGTCAACTTTGAGGGAATATTCTCTTCCTTCAATCCCAGCTCGCCGGAGTCCGGTGCCGGTGACCTCTACAACTGCCAGTTTCTGGAAAAACTTCTAATCATCATATCTCACTCATTTCAACACCAAACTTCACGAAATTTAAACCAAAATGAAGCTTAGGATGAGAGGAACAAAACCTTACCACTTTTAGGTCCTAAAACTTAAGGGATCTCGCTGGAAAAATTATGATAATTCGGCCACCTCTGCAACTTGATGAACTTGGACTTTCCGACGTCCAAAACCTTTCAAAATCCTTCCCTAAGCTTCGTGAAGCAGTTCTAAGTCTCACTAGAACCTTAAAACTCGATGAAACCTCCGCGATCACGACGGAATCATTGTGCACCTCGTCGGGGGTTTTTGGTTCTCGGGTTTTCGAGGGCCTCATGTCCAACCAAAACTACAACTCGACTCCTGAGCTTGAAAGAAGCACGAAAATAACATCCACAACCTCGATCCGTGAAAGATGATGAGAGCTGAAGGCTTGTCCGTACAATTGTACGAACGAATGGAAAAATTCGAGAGGGAGAAGAGAGAAAGTCAACGGGAGAGTATGTGTGAGGGTGTGTGTGTGTGGTCCAGCTACCAAACAACAACAAAAACCATTAACTTTACATTCCAAAAACTTAGGAATAAATTAGATTGGTCCAAAACCTAAGTTTAAACCACACCACCACATAATATACTCAACGTCCAATGGTATAATCAACATTCCACACAATCGAAGACAAAAATAGCTTATTTTTCGGGACGGGCTGTCACATGGAATGAATGGAAAAAGCATCCAAGGAAAAATGATATTGCAATATGACCTAGAAATCAAAATGTATATGATATATTTAGACAAGAATGTAGTCAATTAAAAGCTAAGAGACAAATTAGGAAACAATTTTATATGAGCTGTAAAAATATAAACTTACCACAACAGTATGGTTGTCATAAGAAAAATAAACATAAGAAAATATACTGAACGAAATATAAGTCATATAAACCATAGAATCATCATAAGAATTTTAGCATAAGACTTTCAAGAATATATAGGAAGAGAAAACATATTCCAAAACAATTTAGGAAAAGAAGTGACAGACCTTGGATTAAAAAATTTAAAGCACCAAAAGATAAAAGTAATTGTGAATGTTATCTATGTGGAGAAATTGGATATATTAGACCTAAATGCCCAAAATTAGGAAAACAGCCGAGAGATAAAGTATATTTAATTGAGTTGTTTAAATTAGAAGAAGAAGAATATATTTAGTCAATATATAGTTTAGATGATTTAAGTGATAACGAGTGACACACCCCGTCC
Organism: Malus sylvestris; assembly: GCF_916048215.2. Taxonomy (NCBI): domain Eukaryota; kingdom Viridiplantae; phylum Streptophyta; class Magnoliopsida; order Rosales; family Rosaceae; genus Malus; species Malus sylvestris. The sequence continues at coordinate 26,475,449 of NC_062266.1, forward strand.
CGAAAGAGGGCATGCTGGCCGTCACGTGAGAATGACGTAACCATTTACACAGTTCGGAAGCTTTAAAGATACAATTACTAAGATGTAACACCCGAGGGTAAGTCCTACTTTTGTGAATTCTGTTAGAACACCGTTGGATTCCTCGTGGCCACCAAAACTCTGCTATCTTGAACCTGGAGGGGCGCAAAACAAAGTTGAGTGGGTCAGTAAAACAAAGTTTTTCGAAAATCATCTCATTATCAAAACACTAACCCCTCGCTGTAAAACCCGTATACTTTCCCAGAAAATAATATATACATAACCATATATAACAACAAACTCAAATCACCAGTCTTTAACACCTTTCAAGAAATATGCCATGCTATGCTTTAAAACATAATAAGGATGTATCAATATAACAGGTGAAATAATGAATCAACCGAAGACCATGCAGCTGTCCTGTACGGTTAATTCTATAGCTCAATATCCAATCCAACCGAAGTCACCACTGTGACCTGTACGGAACTACTCTGCACATAAACCAGAACTACCTGAAGTAGTCTGTACGACAAGAATGGTGTAAGAATACGCTATAGTGCTTCTCTCATCAACAGCTGTATAACAATCTAAAGTCACCTACAAGTCGGAATCACCTCTAATGCTCTGTACGACATGTCGAAACCACCTCTAGTGATCTGTACGACATGCACCTACTTGGATCCAAAGTGAGCGTGTGGTGCGAGGTGAATAATATAAGCACTAACACCAGGAGTGCAGGTTATGAGCTTTCAACACAATTCACATCATCAATAATCACATGAACAACATAAAACTCACCTGATACTCACTTGTGCGTCCACAACACCATTTAACATATATGCATCAAATATTAATTCATATATTTCATATATTATGTATGCATGACATTTTAAAACATACTTTCATTTAAATTCAATTTCTGGGAAAAATCAATAGTATATAGGTATATACAGAAAATAACTGCCCACTTACCTGAAGTTCACCCTACAACTCCCTAGCACAACACATCAAGGCGTCATGATGATCGGCGCCTAGAACAATCATCAAATCAAACCTCAAAAATCATATCGATAGAATATATAACTTATATAAAACACGTCACTACGTAGTTCGATCCGGAAGATCTGCAACTCAGATTTCCAATCCATAACTTTCAGAGGTCCATAATATATCTCTAGAACAACATCCTAAATTTCCTTACCATCCAACGGTCGGATCTCCGTCAATTGTCAAAACCAAGTGACGGTTAACATTCTATTTCATGAACTTACAACTCCAATTCCGGAAGATCCGTAAATCGGATTCCCAATCAGTAAGTTCCTATAATCCTCAAATATTACGTATTACAACGTATCAAAGTTTGGTGACAATCCAACGGTCGGATCGTTAATTCACATTTTCACCTAACCACGAATCGTAACGAACTTAGGTTCAATTACCCAATTTACGTCAATCAATTATCAAAACTGAACCTAGAACATTAAACACATGCTAAGAATGACATTGGCGGGCCACTGGCCACGCACCACCGCACGGGCCGCCGCGGGTGGCGGTCGGCCGCCCTGACTCGCCGGAAAATTCAACTATTTCTAAAAATTACCAAAATTTGTATATTTGAAGATCTCAATGATTAGAACAACTTTCATACCTGTGTCCAAGGCCAATTTGGCTTGGAAGCACTTCAATTTCACCAAAATCCGTGCGGACCCTAGAATTTGGTGTGCTTCGATTCGACCTCCAAACTTGTTCCAACGCCTCCACCACTGCTTGGGCTTTATTCCTGGGTTCTAGGAAAGTCTAATGGTAGTGGTAATTGAAGGAAAACGTTTCACAAGTGGTGGATTTCGAGCAATGTTCTTCACGGCACCCACTTTCGGTTTTTGAATAAATTACTACCAAATTCCTTCTAATTTTGAATGGGAATGGAAGAGGGAAGGCTAGGAAGTTTTTTCTAGGTCGTGGTTCGAGACAATTCATCGAAAAGTGGTTGGGAAATAGGTGAATTCGGCCTTGGAGCTCAACCGGGTCGCGCGGATCAAGAAGAAGACCCGGCGGTTCCCCTCATTTTCCTTCTCCCTCTTTTCCCTCCTTCCCCTTTTTTGGTTGGCTATCCTCTCCTTCTCTCTTCTCCTGATTGGCCAGCTCTCTCTCCTTTCTCTCCCAAAGCTCCTGCTTTCTTCCTCTGGTTGGGCAGCTTTGCCCAATCTCTTCTTCTTCTTCTTCTTATTCTCCAGTCACACACACACACACACAAAAAACCTTCCTTCATCTTTTTTTTTTCCTTCGCTTACATCCGAGCCATCCATTTCAGATTTCCTTGGCACACCAAATTTTAATAATAAAATTCATAAAATGCCCAAACTTCAAACTTTAAAATCTTTTTCGTTATAACTCCAAATCACGAACCGTCTGTGCCCACGCTTCCGTAGCGACGAGTACTACGAGGATATGTCAAGAAAACAAATCTTAGATAGCATAACACAACGATTAACCTCGAATAATGCACGTGCCTCAAAGGGCATTTTTGTAAAATCCTTTATTAAAACTTTAAAAACTCTTAAAATCAGGGACGGGTTGTCACAACGAGAGTATTTATAGTATAGAAAGTATAAATATGATAGATTCAGACTCGGAAAATTCAAGTAGTTCAAATAATGATTTAGAAGAGTATATTTGTGCATTCATATAAGAACAACATGAAGAAGAGTACAAATACATTAATTTAGGTTGGCCAGAAAAATGTCACAAGTGTAGTAAATTAGTTGCAAATAAATACTATAATATATATTCAATATTGTGTGAAAAATGTTATAGTAATAGGTTATTAGAAATTAATTCAGCAGAATCACAAGAAAGTACTGAACTATTAGGAAATATTGTTCATAATATAGAAAAACCAAAAAATAGTTCCTTAATTACCATAAATTGTGAAATAAAATTAGCAAAAAAACACAAAATACAAACAACAACCATGATAGATACATGAAGTACAAAGAGTGTGATAAGAGACGAGTTAGTTCCGGAAAATATAGACAAAAATTAGCAAAACCAGTTAAAATAACACAGTTTGATAAACCAGTTTATTTAACATATTGCATTAATAATGAGTCTATTAAAGTAGAAAAACAACAATTTAATTTACCATTAACATTTGTTTCACTAGTAGGATCATACCCATTCAGTTTAGGTTTAAACTTTTTGAAAAGTTTGCAAAGTTTTTTATTTATGAATCCTAACATAACATTTTTTAAGAAAGGTATTATAATAACTGACCAAATTAATATTGAAGCATACAAAAGCATAAGTATAGAAAAGTCTAATGGCCAAACTAGTTATTATTTAGAAAACTCAAAAGAAAATGATGAGCATAATAACATAGAAGAGTTTGATGAAAAAATATTTGAACATGAATATCCAATTTTAGAAGAAGGAACCAGTATAGAAATATTATAGTCAGATAGACCAAAGAGTTTAGAAGAGTGATTACAATTAGCAGAACAAACTAGAATCATAGGAGAAGACCCACAATTGCATTGGTGTTAAAATAAAATATTAGCAAAAATAGATATAATTAACCTAGATTTAACCATTAAGACAGCTAATATACCTTGTAGTTTATTAGATAAACAAGAGTTTTAACAGCAAATAAAAGAGTTGTTAAATTTAAAAGTAATTAGACATTCAAAGTCTAAACATAAATCAGCAACATTTATCGTAAGAAACATTCAGAACTAAAGAGATAAAATGTTAGAATAGTTTATAACTACAAGAGGTTAAATGATAATATATATGAATATAGTTATGAGTTACCAAATAAGAATGAACTTATAAATAAGATTCAAGAGAGTAAATATTTTAGTAAATTTGATTGTAAATCAGATTTTTGGCAAATAAGATTAGCAGAAGAATCAATTAAGTGGACAACTTTTACTTGTCCATAATGACATTTTCAGTGGTTTGTTATGCCATTTGAACTTAAAAAATGCTCCATCGATCTTTCAAAGAAAGATAGATCAAATTTTCAAGAAATATGATAATTTTTGTAATGTTTATGTAGATGATATTTTAGTACATAGTAAAAATAGAAATGAACATAGCAAGCACTTAGAGATAATTTTACAAGAATTTGTCAATAATGAAATTGTGATTAGCAGAAATAAAATAGCATTAGAAATGCAAGATATAAAATTTTTAAGAATGTATATTAAGTCAAGTACAATACAATTACAAGATCATATAGTTAAAAAAGTCTTAGATTTTCCAAATAAGATAAAAAAACAATTACAAGCATTTTTAGGATTGTTAAATTATGCAAGAAATTTTATCCCTCATTTAGGAAGAAAAATAGCAGTATTACATAGTAAAACTAGTAAAACAGGATACAAGTATTTTAATAGTGAAGACATTAAATTAGTCCAAAATATAAAGGAATTACTTTAGTCTAAAGAAAGCATTGCAATTGGCACTGTTATTTACTGTTCATTGTACCTGGATTTACAGTCAAGAAAATGCCCTTTGATTTCACCTTATTTACAAGAAAGCCATCTAATTTGGGGCTGGGTTGGAGGGTAATTATGAAAAGATAGGAGGGTAATTTTGTGCGTGAGATTTGGGTGCCTGCTATACACGTGTTGGGCTGACCATTACATTGGGTTGCATTCGTGGGATCGACGGCTGTGTGTGGTGGGATTTGGTGAGGGGATGGGTTAGAGTGAGCCTTCAGCCAACTTTCAGGCTTCATTTCCCCTTTCTCAAACCCTAGCAGCCACAACACCATCTATGGAATAGCATCGGCTTTTGCTTCCTAAAACCAAAACTACACAAACTCGGCTTTATTTCTGTAACTCGAGCTTCGGTGAGATGAAGGAGAAGAGCAGAGAGATGGGCTCGAGTCGGCGGGCGGAAGAGATCTTCAGGGATTAACGGTACTCCGATCTCTCTCTCTCCTGTTTCTCTCTCTTAATTTCCTTTTGGTTTTGCAAATCTCTGACCTTTTGGGTGATGTTGTTTTCTCATGTGGACAGAGAGAGAGAGGTCGAGCAAGGTTTCGTCGATTTCAGTCAACTTGGGCTACCCCCAACGTCCAGTGAGGTAGCAATATCTTCCTATCCTCACGCTTCTCTGGTTTTCGCTTTGATTTTTTTATGGAAGGTTTGAGATTTCTTTAATCATACAATCAGCTTGCCCTTAATTATTCTTTCACTATATTTGACTGTTGTAGTCCTCTTTTAGCTACTCAAATGACACATTAAAAATCCCAAGAATTTTTTTCTCACTCTGTAAGACAAAAAGGTTTCAAATCGGACGATTGGAAGACAAAAAGGTTATAATTGTTATGACTGGATTGAGCATGGTATGTTTAATTATGCAGATGGCCATCTGTTTTACTTTGATTAATTTCGTTGGTCAGTGCATATCATAGATAATGTATTTAATAAATGATGTAGAAACAGTGTCTGGCTTCAATACTACAAGTGTATTATCCGTTAGATTCGACAATTATTAAATCTTTTAGTGTAAATCTTAACCGTTTATTTCCCCGTATCATTCAATATTATTGAAGTATTTTTTGTAGAAACCTGCTCGAAAAAAATTGATGTAGAAACCTGTGAAAAGCTCAATGCAGGCATCTCAACCCAATTACTACAAACCCTATTCAAGGTGAAAGCTGTTGTACACTATGGAATTGCAGGAAATGCAGATCCCTAACTCCAAATTGGAGATGTCACCATCCCTCAATTTTGGGCTCATACAGGCCTTTGGAATTAGCAGGTATAAAACACTAATTTTCTTTAGAAAATTGGCTTTTGTTTGGTAATCTTTTTTTAATCCCAGTTAATTGAATATCCAATTAATGGAAAAATGTATTTGTGCCAAATGCCATTTCAATTGAATGGTTGGTGTATTTGTTCCAAACGACATTCGAATTGGATGATTGGTTTATTTGTTCCAAATCCCAATATAATAGTATTTGTATTTCTGCCCATTTATGGATGATTGATGTAGCTGCTATGCTTGTCAGATTGTGTATGTTGGCTATTGCTTAACTAAGCAAATAAAGTCAGCAAAAAAGTAGATGCTATGTTAGTGTATGTCAATGGGGAGTGTACCTATGAAATATATGATTACATTGATCAAGGATGATGAGTATAACAGAGTCCTAACTGATGTATGACTCAGTGTAGATGCTATGAATTTAGTGAGTTTTTTGGGCAAGGGTTATCAAGTTTTTTTGTTGAATTTCTCTTGCTTCATTTAATTTTTTTAGATGTACAAGAGTAGAAACCTTCCGTGCAGAACCTTTACATCCTCCCTCAACAATTTGTGTGTCTTTCTATCAAAATTATTCATGTCTTCCTGTATTACGATTTCAAAAAGGATTTCCATATTGTCCCCAGTCAATTCGAGGGTTCTATTTGATCTCTAAGAATTGTGGGAAAGAACAGGCAAATGCATCTAGGCGGGTGGTTTGGTGGTTAGGAGACTTGGGGTGCCAATGGAGGCAGTCTATTCTTCCCATATTTTCCTTTTTAGGTTAGTATATGCAGTTTAAAGAAATGACGTTATATCATCGCAATCTCATTGCTCGATTTTATTCAGCGTTGGTTTTGATATGATAGTATCCTGTTAACTATCCTATGGAACAAAGTTCACAATTTCTCATATTTGGACTCAAATGCTAAATAGATTCTGAGTGGTTTTTAATCTTTTGATGATCTGCCATCCGGTTTGTAGATTACTCTTATGCCGGGTTTTATCTTTCTTATGTTGTTTTTTTTTTAAATTAATTTTTTTGGAATTTTCAGAATTTTGGGTCGTTGGAGGCAAAAGTTGGTAGCTTTGCTTGACATGATGAGGTATATAATTATACACCCAATTGACTTTGATCTTTATATTTTTAATAATTGAGAAAGAGTAGTGTTAATAATTGAGAAATATGTGTTAGACATGTTTACATGACAACTTCATCTTTGAGATTTGTTAACATGTCAACTTCATCTTTGAGATTTGTTTGGTTTTGAAATTCCATCAAAAGCTATGGTTTTTGTGCGATTGATTTTGTGAGGGAGATAAGGCACGACCTTCTAATTTGGTTTTTTCTCCCTCATTTTTCAAATTCCTTCAAAATCTTGCAATTTGCCTTTCTAAATTAGCTTAAGAAATAATTTGTTAATTTGATCATTGAGATTGGTTCTGAAATTCCAATTTGTTTGAGCAATGACAAATTGGGATTGGTTTTTAAATTCCCCATTGAAAAATACATAGCAATTTCAGCTACTGTTTGTTAAGCAAATACATAGCTAATAATTAACGTCTGTTTACTCTCAAAAAACCTTTCCCAAATCCTCAAATACATAGCTAATTCAATTAAACGCACATTTGATTGCTGCAATCAATGTCAGCTATTCCTTGGGAGTAAGCATTGTTCAATTTTAATTGCAAATGGCAGCTGAAATTATCTTATTTATTACCACTATTGATTTGGATCTGTAATACACAATGTTTAGATCATTTGATCGGTACTTACTTAAGTTTAATACTGGCAGTTTGGCTGTGATCGAATTGATCCAGTCTCGAATAGTGTGGCATGTGAGATGATAACAGACTAACAGAGGAAAAGTAGTTGATGCATCTGTGTTTGATTTACAAATGTTGGCAAATCCTTGCCATTTTTTTGGTTTCCTGGTGATATATATCTATCTTCATAACCAAATAGCGATAACTTCGAGTTTCTAGACATTTAATGTGTATTGAGTCCTGCATTTTTGTAACGTCCGTGCAAGTTGTCCCTAAGATCTTTTGGTTTCTGGTTACTTTAGCTTTTCAGCATTGTATTGTAGTTTTTAATTTATCTTTGTTGGGTAGAGGGCATGTGCTGTGGGTTTTGGTGTTTAGGGAATATTCTGAGCTTCATTACTATTTTAATGTTTCCTGTCTGCCCTACAATGAAATGAACATTACAATAACCAATATAACAATAAAATCAGTCACAGATTCCAAGCATAATGCATCAAAAGTGCGCTGAAACATAATTCTAAATAAAACGAAGTTAAGCAAGAATAGGGTAGATAAGCATACTGTTAGATGACCGATTCCAGAACGCATTTTAACAGCTTTATCCGGATGGTAATTGAGAACATTATCAAGCATAAATGACTGGTCATCAGCTGGCAGTGCATCCCCATCATTGTACCTGGATAGAATAATTTAAAACCCCATAATGGGTTAGAGCATTGCCAAGCACCAAGCAAAGATGTCTTGATATGCTTCGTTAGTTAGTTTTCATAACACAATTTCAATTTCTTTGCTTTCTTTGGAAATTTGTGCGTTTATCTTTGTTTTTTTTGGTTTGCTGATTTTCATGTGCTTTGTATGCATGATTGTTTATTTTGTAAAGGAAACGCGGGATATGATAGAGATGCAAGCAAATTTCTAATCTTTGTGTATCCGATTTTCACTTTGTTTAATTTGATCTTATTTAGCCTCCTTTTTGTTGCTTTTGAGGAAACCAAATTTAATCTGCCTTTCGATCTTTGTATGTCATGCTTATGTTCTCCTTTATCGAGAGACTGATTTACTGTTTTAAATTGGTTACATTCTCTTATAGTTGCCCTTTTTGTTGGTTCTGAAAAAACAAAGTGACATGTGGATTTCTGTCTTTCTATATCATGCTTATGTTGAAATGTTATACCAACCAAAACCATATGTTGAAATGTTGGATTGGTAAACTTTTTTTGTTGTTCTGTTTTTAGGACTTCATTAACCGTTTAGAAGCACAGCCAACGATGCGAGAGCAGAAGGGGAGCAAGCATGTGAGGTAATTTTTTATGTTGAATTAAGTGGTTCTGAATTCAGTCGAACATTTGTGTGCAAGTTTGGTTTCTATATCTATCGCAATTCATGTTTGCAGTGATATTATTGTAAAATCAATCCTAAAATGTATTGTGTCAAGAACCAATAAAAGGAATGTAATGTGCAAGTGCGTTTGATTATTCAAATGCAAAATTTTTAATTTTTAGAACGAGAGTTGCAATTAAAATTAACGAACTGCTGAGCAGAAGTTTAATTAATTCAGTTTTGATAAATGATTGAAGGTTGCTCTATGATTCTATTGTTGTTTTGATAATTATAAGTTTAGATAACGAAAGGGATATAACGAAAATGAAAGCTTCGAATCTGGTGAATAATATGTTGGTATGTGTGTGTTCTCTTCAGGAGGAATCGGTTGATGTTTTTAGTTGTATACTTTATTTTCCTTGGTCTGAATGCATGTCCGATTGCTTGCCTTCCCATAGATGGGTTAAGTTGGACATCCAGAAGAATTTGTTTGCATAGGAACTTTTTTTTTTCTTTTCGCTGTGATCTGTTTTGTTAAAGGTGACGATAAAGATTTATCAATATTGTTTGTTCGGATTTAGGTGGAAATTGGGAGGGAGTAAATTGTGATTCTAAACAGGACCATCTTGAGATATTCTTTTAAACTATGATTTATATTCTTTGCTATAGTGCGGAAGACTTAACTACTTGAACAAGAACGACTGCTGCAGGGCTTTCAACATTTTTGCTTCAAGACTTAGCTGCTTGAACAAGAACAAAACACCATCTTAATTGCAAGGCAAAATATGTGTGGACTGCATGTTACTTCTGTTTCTTACGGAAACAGGCGTCCTGCATGTTTTTTGCTTTGCATGTTTGTGCTTGAAAACTTAGATGCTAGAATAAGAACGAAACAGTTTTTATGTTCTTTGTCAACTGCTCAAACATGTGCCTAACCTATAGGATATATATTTTATGGCAAGATTTGTGTGAACTGTATGTTACTTCTGTTTATTAGGGAACCAAAACGTTCAGTTTCGTCTTGTTCATTGTACAATGTCTTTTCATGTCAGCTCAATTGAATGTATATAAAAACGAAGCTGCATATCTTATTGACCTCATTCACTCATCTATCCCTTTCTTCATTTATGATTGTGTTGAATTTATTCAGGAAAAATGTATCTTATTCATGCAGTTCAAGGTGATGCATTCAAGTTCCGCAGCAACGTGCGGACACATTTTCTAGTAAATTACTAAACTTAAGTCATTAACATTATCATTACATGATAGTTATAAAATAGTCGAAACAGTTTCTTCATCATTAAGATGGACATGTATACTGTACCAGAAAAAAACATAAGGAGTCACCAAAGTCTGATGAAAAAATTTGTAGATATTCATTAGGAAAATTTAGTGATGTACAATCAAGGTTACAAGCAACGAGTTAGAAATTTTAGGAATAAATAACTCACTTGAAACATTTTTTTAATTTTTATATAATAAAATATTTACAATTAGAACAGATTGTTAAAATACAGATTCTCATTATAATAAGATATATGATAATCAATAGGCAGCCGCAGAATCAGCCAAGCCATATAAAAGTAGGCTCCCTGCCCACCTCCATACTTAAATCGCCGCCTTCGTCTACGTCTGTCTCTCTCACTCGGCTGCGACTTTTAGATTCTCTATCTCTATCGCCACTCGCCGCCTCGAAGCCGCAATGGTAACTCTCTCTCTCTCTCTTCTCTCTCTGGTATTAGCTGGTGATCGATGATTTGGTTCGAATTTGAATTTGTTCCTGTAGGCTTTGTCGAACCAACAGACTGTTGATTATCCAAGCTTCAAGCTCGTCATCGTCGGCGATGGAGGCACTGGTAATTTGCAGTTTCCTTGTTCTGTTTCTTATGTTCTGAGTTGATGTTTTCATCGACTGTGTTGGCATGATTATTGCAACTTTAAAATTAGGGTTTTGATAAGATTTTAGATTTGGGGTATTGTTGGCACAATTATAACACACTCCCTCCCTAAGAAGAATTTGATTCAATTGTTCGGATATTTACAATTTTGACTAAAATATTTAGTAAATTGAAAAGGCACAATATTTGGTTTGATATGTGATACTATCTAATTAAATTGATATTGATGGAAATAAACAATCTTCTTAGGCCTTCTCCAACCCTGGGCTAAAACCCAAATTTCCCCTTCCCCCACCCCAAAACCCAACCCAACCCAACCCAAGTGCTAAATAAAACCTAAAACCTAAAACTCACAAGAGGGCCAAATACCGGCTATTTTTTATGCCAGAAATCAAAATGGGCCCCACCGGTATGAGTGAAAAGTGGGTTGTGAAGCCCATATGCCGTCGCCCACTTGCCCAACACGCAGCACGCGCCAGGGCTGATCCCAGCGAGACCCCACCCACGTGGGCGTGTCAAGCCAAATTCAAATCGGTCAAGCCAAATCCAACGACTAGATTTATTGAATGCAACGATTTAGATCAAATATAATCAAATCTAACGGTAAAAAAAAAAGATCTAGTGGCCCAAATTTAAATCCGACGGCTAAAATAATTATAAAAAAACTATTGAAGGTTTCATTTTCATGTGTGTTGGTTTGTGTTTCATGCGTTTCATGTGTTTTGTATGTATGTTTGTATGTTTTTCGTGTGTCATGTGTTTCACAGGTGTTACGTGTGTGCTTCATCTTTATCATGTGTTTTGTATGTGCTTCACATGTGTTTTGTATGTGTTTCATATGTGTTTTGTATGTGTTTCACATGTGTTCTATGTGTTTTGTGTGTTTCATGTATTTTGTGTTTATACATCTCTATCATGATTTTCATATTCTACCATAGTGTTTCGTGAGTTTATGTATCGATTTAGTGATTTTTCAATATTTATCGGAATTTAAATATTTTTAGATTATAATGTTCATAAAATTAATTTATGATAGTCTACATTTAAAAAAAAAAGTTAATTGAAGAAAAAAAGTAGCCCAAATTCATTCTTTAATAATATAGTGCTAAAATTTTAGGCCTGAAGAGTTGGAGCAGAAAAGCTGTTTCTGGGCTAAAAATTTTAGGTTTTAGGCCAAGGGTTGGAGATGGTCTTAGAGGGAAATGATTTTACATCTATTTGTTTGTAAATGTGATTATATTCCTGGAATTTTTCTTTTGATAAAACTAGTGATAAGAGCAGAGAAATTCGAAGCTAAACACCGATTAATTTGGGGAGACAATGCCTTGGAGAGAAGAAACAATTTTAACTGTTCTCCAAGTTATAGTGTTGTGTGGTGATTTTGGATTTGAACTGAATGGTGATGAGTTGTGCAGGAAAAACCACTTTCGTGAAGAGGCATCTCACTGGTGAATTCGAGAAGAAATACGAGCATAAGAGACATTTCTGACATTTCCGTCCATTGCGCCGTGTTGTTAGTTTGTTGTTATAATTAGTTTGACCTTGATATGTTTGCTTATACTTAACATTCATTTTCTGTTACTTTTCTATGCAAACAGCCACCATTGGTGTGGAGGTTCATCCACTGGACTTCTTCACAAATTGTGGAAGGATCCGCTTTTACTTCTGGGACACTGCTGGGCAAGAGAAGTTTGGCGGTCTTCGAGATGGTCGCTAGTAAGTGAATATTTTCCTGTTGCTTTTGTTCTTGATATTTCATATCCACATTAAAAATCATTTGATACCTCACTGATTTTGTGTATATTTAATGTCTCCCAAAGCATTTTACAGTATCTTATAACTTCTTATATATGTGATTACCTATCTGAGTTATCTGCCCTTTCACTGTGCTGCTTAGTTGATGGTCTCACCTAAAATTTTCCGTTGAAATATGCAGCATTCATGGGCAATGTGCAACTACAACTTAGAAACCCTCCTCTACTTGGCAAGGAAGCTTGCAGGGTAATTACAAACATTCCCTTTTTTATTTGGTTGCTATAGCGTATCGATAATAGTAATTGAGGTTAACGCTGCTGTTGTTACTTTAGTGACGCAAATCTTCATTTCGTCGAGTCTCCGACCCTTGCTCCTCCAGAAGTGCACTTTGACATGGCTGCCTAACAATGGTTTTCTCTATGTTAATAAACTTGACTCTTCTTTGATGTTAACGTCGTGGATTCAGCATGAAGCTGAAAATTGTCTCATCTCGGTTAAGATTTGAATAGACGGGGAGATGATGCATTTCAATATACCGTGGCATATTTCTTCTAGGACATGGCTTTCATTCATTCTGTCAAGATTTGATTTTCAAAGTGTCATGTGTTAGAACAAAGGGCCTCTTTTAGTCAGATTCAACTACAGCTACTATTAGGTATTGTTTATCATTGGTTGTGCAATTACATGTCTAATTGTCCCTTCTTTTTTTTTGTAAGGTGATCTATCATTGGTTGTGCAATTACATGTCTAATTGTCCCCTCTTTTTTTTTGTAAGGTGATCTTTCAATGGGAATTTCAAGTCATAATTCTAGCCTATCTAAAGGTGATGGAGGAACATATAATCATGTCAGCTCTTTGGAATGCTCTTCTGATGAATCTTCGCAGGATAAGCGAGTATGCAGAAATTTTTTTTTTTGTTTTGAAATTTTTTTTTTCAATGTTTTTAGGTTTAATTTGTATCTGTTTTGGAATGATGTTTAAGTTTATTGAACATATTAGGATTCGGTATTATTGAGTTGTTTGAATATGAAGAATCTCTTGACATAATTGGTTAGTATTTTTATTTGTTTTCTGTATTAGCATTTTTTTTTTGGGTAATGTGAGCTTCTATTAACTTTTGTGTTCCATTCAACTCTAAATAAAATTAAATGTTCGAGATTAGGGAAGTTAATTGCTGACTTAAAACCTGATAATGTTTTATTGCTTGATGATACTTAGGAAGTCACTGATTTTGGTTTAGGTGAGTTTTGTGGTTTTATATGTTTTAGCATAATGCATGTGAGAAATCTTTTGTCTTTGTTGAAATGGAAGAAATTTCTATTGAAGACTTTTCTATGCAAAAGCTCATTTATGTTTTTCGTAGTCTTTTGCATAAGTGAACAATTTGGTAAAGATAATGAAAAACATAACTGAACTTTTTCGTAGAAAAGTCTTCAAAAGAAATTTCTTCCATTTCAACAAAGACAAAAGATTTCTCACATGCATTATTCTAAAACATATAAAACCACAAAACTCACCTAAACCAAAATCAGCAGCTTTTCAAGTATCATCAAGCACTAACACATTATCAGGTTTTAAGTCAGCAATTAACTTTCCTGACCTCGGACATTTAATTTTATTTAGACCTGAATGGAACACAAAACTTAATAGAAACTCACATTACCATGCTAATACAGAAAACAAATAAAAATACTAACCAATTATGTCAACTGATTCTTCAGATTCAAACAACTCAATAATTCCGAATCCTAACATGTTCAATAAAGTTAAACATCATTCCAAAACAGATACAAATTAAACCTAAAACACTGAAGAAAAAAAAATTTCAAAACAAACAAAAGATTTTTTGCTTACCTTATAGGATTCATCAAAAGATCTGTCATGCTTATATTTTTCCTCCATCACCTTCAGATAGGCTAGAATTATGACTCGAAATTCCCATTGAAAGATCACCTTACAAAGAGCTGCCATGCTTATATTTTCCTCCATCACCTTCAATTACTATTAGGTATTGTTTATCAGATAATTTAGAACACATGACCTCTTTAAGTCAGATTCAACACATCGCCTATTTCAGAGCTTAGGAACAGAAATTTGAAAAATTATACGTTTGAAACACAGGGCCTTTTTTAGTCGTTTCATTTTTTTCTGTAATTTTTTAACAATTTTTATGAAGTAATTAATATGGACTGTTGGATTTTAGAAAGTTTGAAATCCAACAGCCCAAAAGTGGACATGTGGCCAACGGTAAGATTTCTGACATTTTTTAATGTTTTTTGGCCTAAAAATCTGGACCGTTGATCAGGAAATCAAACGGTTCAGATTTTGACACATCACTAGCCGTTAGATTTCAAATTCAATTTATTTTTACTGTTGGAAATCCAAACGATCCAGAAAACTAGCCGTTCGAAATCCAACGCCATTGCCGAGCCACGTAGCCAAATTCTGGCATTAGTTAGGGCGCTTGCAGCGCGGGCCTCACCTCTGCGAGATGTTGGGAACGCAAGATCACGCGCGCGTGTTTCCCATGCGCCAGCTGCAAAAAAACACTCGACTCGTGGTTGACGTCAGATGGGCTAGTTCCTGACTTTGCAAAAAAACACTCGACCCGTGGTTGACGTCAGATGGGCTAGTTCCTCACTCGGTCCATTCTTGCCCGGCCTAGAAGCTAGAGTGAACTTTGGGGCAACATATTTGGTGGGGTGGAGTGGATTTTTGGGGGGCTAGGCTATTTTAAGGACTTTCAGCTAGCCTATTTGGATGGGTGGACTTGCTATAATGAAAGTAAGATTACTTCCGGAAGAAGATACTTGAGATTCCTTAAATAGCTTTAAAATATTAATTTTTTGAACTAACATGAATTAATGACTTATCATCTAAATAAAAGTTTAAGGTGAAGAAAAATGGATAAAGTTCTAAGAAAGCCAAATGTGTTGTAAACATTCCTAGTTTAAGTATGATTGTGTAAATCCTAGATAAGATTTGATTCTAGTTATCCTTTCCTATTACAACTTGTATTACTTGGAGAAGAAGGAATATCTTCTCTCCCTTTACTACTATAAATAAAGGCACAATGTAGGAGGGATAACAACACACACATTCCCCTACAATTCTACAAACACACATCTCTCTCCTCTCTCTCTCTGTCGCCGGCCCTAGTCCCTCTGTCAGATAAAATAGACCACAACACGTTATCAGCATGCTCCTACAGCTGCGCTTAGGAATCTGACGTTGGAAATTTTTTCTGCATCAAACCAGTTCATCCATATCATCACGCAATCAGGTTCTTTCCAAACAACGGCTTTTAACTCGATATTTTGCAAGTCCTGATAGCATGAACATTCACCATGATGCATGACCCAACTTTACGTTTTACGTATTTTAGATTCTACGTAAATTGTGTATGCTTCATAATCAAAATTGCTACAATTATGTGAATTTGATATTTGTCATGAATTGAATCCTACATATGTACATGCATTGAAACTATTATTTGCATATGCATCAAAGTAAATATGTGATTCATTGAATTATATATGCATCTAATTAAAAAAAAAAAAAAAAAAAAAATTTCTGGGCTCGCCTGGAACGGCCCGAGAAAAAAAAAAAAAAAAAAAAAAAAAATTTTAGGGCTGCACACAGCAGCCCATTCCCCTCTTCTCACCCCGTGGGCCTGTAATCCCACCCGAGGGTTCTTGGCTTATACTTTTAGGCCCCGAGATTTTATTATTTAATTTTTTTTAAATAATATGGGTTTTTTTTATATTTTCACCCACACTTTAATTTGGCCCCGAAGACCAAAAATAAATTAATTCACTTATCATTATACAATATTTCTGCATATATTCTTTGCATATTTGTTTGCATATATATTTGTGTTTGCCTGCAGGAATATATGAACCTGAAGTTCATAATTACCTTGAAACCCGAAGTTTCTTATACACATGCCTTGTTTGAAAACCTAAAGTTTTCACTTAAATATATCACCCATGAAAACCCGAAGTTTTTCATGCAAAATTAAACCAATACATGTCTATTAGAACCTGTATGTTCTACTCCTATGTGAATGGATTGATTTTTCTCCATTACACTAACCACATCTTGTTCATCCATTTTGTGATAGGAACATGTCGAATTTGAACAAACTCGACTTCACCGCTTTGGAGGTTTCTGGAAGGAACTACCTCAAGTGGGTTCAAGATGTGAAGCTCCACCTCACTGCAAAGAACTTGCGTCCTGCTATTGAAGAAGCAACAGATAAACCTGTTGGCGAGGCTGAAAAAGCCACTGCTAT
Source organism: Malus sylvestris (assembly GCF_916048215.2). Taxonomy (NCBI): domain Eukaryota; kingdom Viridiplantae; phylum Streptophyta; class Magnoliopsida; order Rosales; family Rosaceae; genus Malus; species Malus sylvestris. The sequence goes on from NC_062266.1 coordinate 26,492,252, forward strand.
GATCTTCATCCGAAGACATATCCATGACGCTCTACAAACTGAGTACCTTGCTGAGGAGGATCCACGTGCATTATGGGTCGCTTTGGCTGATCGTTTCAATCACCAAAAGGACATATTCTTGCCTGAAGCAAGACACGACTGGCAGCACTTGCGCTTCCAAGACTTTAAGTCTGTGAATGAATATAATTCTGAAGTTTGTCGAATCCGATCACTTCTCAAGTTTTGCAATGAAACTTTGACTGAAGAGGATCTCCTGGAGAAGACCTACTCGACCTTCTCTGCTTCTAATATTGTCCTGCAGCAACAATATAGAGCTCAGAAGTTCACTAAGTTCTCGGATTTGATCTCTGTTTTACTTCTTGCTGAAAAGCAGAACCAGCTGTTGATGAAGAATCATCAAGCTCGACCTACTGGGGCTACTGTTGTGCCTGAAGCACATTATAGCACTAATCAACACCCAAAACGCCAAAAGAGGCGTGGTAAGGGCGGCCAGAAGCCATCCCACCAAGGTCAACAGAGCCAAGGCCCATCCAAGGGAGGAAACAAAGCCCAGAAGCGCCCAAACCTCGCTCCCAAGGCCCCGAACTTCAAGAATAAGGGCAAAGCACCTGCCACAATGAATGACGATATGTGCTATCGTTGTGGTTCCAAGGACCATTGGTCCCGTATTTGCCGTGCTCCCAAGAAGGTTGTGGATGCATATCATTCTCGTCGTACGAAGTTTGAATCAAACTTCCTGCAAGTGGACGAACCGGAGACTACAAAGATGGAGGTTTCTGATTTTCAGGAGGATACCACTCCTATGGAAGATTAGAATCTTAGACATAGACTTATTTTTCAGTTAAAATAAGACATTTGGGGCCGAATTCCACCTAGTGGCCGAACCCCACCTTGTTTTTTGGTTGATTTTGAACAATTTTCCTTTATGTTTTGGATTATTAGTTGGCGATTTATTTTGGATATTAAGTTTTTTTTCCTTGAATAAATGAAATTATTTTGAATTGATACTTGTTTTTATAAACTTTTATGCATGTGACCGATTCAAATTAATTTTTCATTCTAGGTATGACTAGTGGGAAAGTTAGTTGTCTGGCAGATAGTGCAACCACGCATACTGTTTTGCGTGAACGCATCTATTTCACTAACTTCGTACCTAAGAATGCACCTCTGACAACCCTCTCAGGCCCATCCAACCTGATCGAAGGATACGGTAAGGCACGTATAATGTTGTCCAATGGTACAATCTTGACCATTGCTGAGGCACTCTATTCTCCACGTTCCGGAAGAACGTTACTAAGTTTCAAGGACATTAGAGATAACAATTACCACGCTGAAACCCACGTAGAAAACGGAGTTGAATTTCTGTGCGTAACTTCCTACGAATATGGCCAGAAGCGTATTCTAGAGAAGATGGAGCGTAACCCGAGTGGTCTCTATACTACGACCATACGCCCCATAGAATGCCACTATGTGGCCGGCCCTACCACAGGGACCGCGCACGAAATTACACTTTGGCATGATCGTTTGGGACATCCTGGACGAATAGCGATGCGCCGTATCCTCAAAACTTCACTCGGGCATCCACTAACCCGAAGCTTAGGTTCGATCCATGAAATTGCATGTCAAACATATTCTATGGGAAAGCTTATTACTAAGCCTTCTTATGACAAGATTCGTTCGAATCCTCCCATCTTTTTACAACGGATTCAGGGGGACATTTGTGGACCGATTCAACCTCCCTGCGGACCATTTAGATATTTTATGGTTTTGGTTGACGCTTCTACACGTTGGTCACACGTGTGCTTGTTGTCCACAAGGAACGCTGCATTCTCCAAACTGTTGGCTCAGGTTATCAAGCTCAGGGCTCACCACCCTGATTATCCGATCAAATCTATTCGATTGGATAATGCTGGAGAATTCACATCTAAAACTTTTGATGACTATTGCATGTCGGTTGGGTTGAAGTTGAACATCCTGTACCCCATGTTCACACCCAGAACGGCCTGGCAGAGGTTTTCATTAAGCGTTTACAAATGATTGCTCGATCGTTGGTCATACGTACCAAGCTCCCGATCGCTGCTTGGGGCCATGCATTATTGCACGCAGCAAAGTTGGTCCGCCTGAGGCCTGTTGCGACACAACCATTTAGTGCCCTTCAGTTGGTCACCGGATGCGAACCCGACATATCGCATCTGCGCGTTTTTGGTTGTGCGGTCTATGTGCCGATCTCGCCGCCCTTACGTACAAAAATGGGGCCTCAGCGAAGGATGGGAATCTATGTCGGATATGATTCTCCTTCGATTATTCGTTACTTAGAACCTTTGACAGGCGATCTGTTTACCGCTCGTTTCGCGGATTGTCACTTCTATGAGACAGTCTTCCCGTCGTTAGGGGGAGATAAGAACGTCAACGTTCCTAATGAACGACGCGAATTATCGTGGACGACTCCCACTTTGTCTCATTTAGATCCCCGCACCGCTCAGTCTGAAGCTGAAGTGCAGCGCATATTAGATCTCCAGAGCATAGCTCAGAGCATGCCAGATGCTTTCACCGATCTAGCGCGCGTGACAAGATCACATATTCTAGCTGCGAATACACCTGCAAAGATGGATGTACCAAATGTACGACGGACTACCCTCCTGGAAGCCCGGGACGCCAATTCTGGTGATCCACGTACATTAGCGGCTAGCCAATCATCTGCCCCTACACAAAAGCGTGGCAGACCCCTTGGTTCAAAGGATTCACACCCCCGGAAGAGGAAAACCACGGCACAAGGTCCTAAAGAGCCTACCGTGAATCCGACTATCGCTTACTCATTTTACCCAACTCATGAGGAAATTCTAGATTATGGAAGCGTCCTTGAAGAGACGAATCCTCCTCCCGAGAATCGTGAGATTTCGGTCTATTATGCTAGCTTAGATGATGTGTGGCGTAGAAATGAGATGATTGTCGACGATGCATTAGCATTTGCAGTAGCTACTGAGATCATGTTGAGCGATGACATTGAACCGCGTTCCGTTGATGAATGTCGACGTAGAGCTGATTGGTCAAACTGGAAACAAGTAATCCAAGTCGAACTTGATTCACTTGCGAAACGTAAGGTGTTTGGACCTGTAGTTCCTACTCATCCACATGTGAAGCCCGTTGGCTACAAGTGGGTTTTCGTTCGGAAGCGTAATGAGAAGAACGAAATTGTGCGTTACAAAGCTCGTCTTGTAGCACAAGGTTTCTCACAACGCCCCGGGATTGACTATGACGAAACTTACTCACCCGTTATGGATGTGATTACTTTTCGATACCTTATCAGTTTGGTAGTTTCCGAAAAACTGGATATGCAGCTGATGGACGTAGTAACCGCGTATCTCTATGGGGATCTTGATACGGAAATTTATATGAAAGTTCCCGAAGGACTTACATTGACTGGTTCAAATATTTCCAAACCCCGGAACACGCTCTCAATTCGGCTGAGGCGTTCACTATACGGTTTGAAACAATCCGAAAGAATGTGGTATAACCGTTTAAGTGAGTATTTGACTAGTCAGGGATATGTGAATAACGAACTATGCCCTTGTGTGTTCATTAAGAAGTCACATTCCGGATTTGCGATTGTTGCAGTATATGTCGATGATATGAATCTCATCGGAACTCCTGAAGAGCTCGCGAGAACTGCTTCGCACCTGAAGTCGGAATTTGAGATGAAAGATCTAGGTAAGACTCGATACTGTCTCGGCCTCGAGATAGAGCATTGTTCGGATGGAATCCTAGTACATCAATCGAACTACACCCAGAAGGTGTTGCGCCGTTTTAATGAGGATAAAGCGAAGTCTTCGAGTACTCCTATGGTCGTTCGTACGCTAGATGCAAAGCGAGATCCCTTCCGTCCGAAGGAGGATGATGAAGAGATTTTGGAGCCTGAAGTTCCTTATCTAAGTGCGATAGGCGCTTTATTGTACTTAGCTCAATGCACTAGACCCGACATCTCCTTCGCTGTTAATCTTTTGGCAAGATACAGCAATGCACCAACACGCAGACATTGGACTGGCGTGAAAGACATCTTCCGTTACCTTAAGGGTACTACGGATTTGGGCTTATTCTATCCCTACGAATCCTCGATTGATGCCGCACCCTATGCTCATCGGGTTGATTCTCGCCTTGTTGGTTATGCCGACGCTGGATACTTATCTGATCCGCACAAGGCGCATTCTCAAACGGGTTATGTCTTTACCGTTGGAGGCACCGCAATATCTTGGAGGTCAACTAAACAGACCTTAGTTGCCACTTCGTCTAACCATGCTGAAATTCTCGCCTTACATGAAGCAACTCGGGAATGCTTTTGGTTGAGAGCAGTAGTGGGCCATATTCGAAGCTCCTGTGATCTTCATCCCGCCGTTAATGCCCCGACGACGATTTTTGAAGACAACGCAGCTTGCATCGAACAGCTCAAGAAGGGTTACATCAAAGGAGACAACACCAAGCATATTGCGCCGAAGTTCTTCTTTACACATCAACAACAAGAGCATCAGAAGATTGAAGTCACGCAAATCCGATCACAAGACAATCTGGCCGACCTCTTCACCAAATCACTACCGAAGGCGACGTTTCAGAAGCTTGTTCATGGAATTGGTATGCGTAAACTTTCTGAGTTGTAACTTTGCTATTTCTCTGTGGAATTATGTCAAACTCAGGGGGAGTATCTTCTAGATACTTGCTTGATCTTAATGTACTCTTTTTCCCTACGATTAGGAGCATTTTTCCCACTGGGTTTTTGCTACCTAACTAGGTTTTAACGAGGCACCCACCTTGGGCTGGTCATATCCCTGATGACGTCCTGTAGACGTTTCTTTTGACTTTGCATTTCTCACGCATTTTTCCTTAGACTATGGATTTTGTCCCTACTTGGGTTTTTGCCATAGCCTTAGGGTTTTTAGTGAGACTTACTACTTATGCAAGTTCCTACCTTATTGAGAATAAGCGTTGTTCCTTGGAATCAGTGCCAACGAGTCGACTTCCTCAACTTCTGCATGATGCTGAATCTACCTTGAGTATTTACACACTCAAGGGGGAGTGTTGTAAACATTCCTAGTTTAAGTATGATTGTGTAAATCCTAGATAAGATTTTATTCTAGTTATCCTTTCCTATTACAACTTGTATTACTTGGAGAAGAAGGAATATCTTCTCTCCCTTTACTACTATAAATAAAGGCACAATGTAGGAGGGATAACAACACACACATTCCCCTACAATTCTACAAACACACATCTCTCTCCTCTCTCTCTCTGTCGCCAGCCCTAGTCCCTCTGTCAGATAAAATAGACCACAACTCGTGGTTGACGTCAGCTGCAAAAAAACACTCGACTCGTGGTTGACGTCAGATGGGCTAGTTCCTGACTTTGCAAAAAAACACTCGACCCGTGGTTGACGTCAGATGGGCTAGTTCCTCACTCGGTCCATTCTTGCCCGGCCTAGAAGCTAGAGTGAACTTTGGGGCAACATATTTGGTGGGGTGGAGTGGATTTTTGGGGGGCTAGGCTATTTTAAGGACTTTCAGCTAGCCTATTTGGATGGGTGGACTTGCTATAATGAAAGTAAGATTACTTCCGGAAGAAGATACTTGAGATTCCTTAAATAGCTTTAAAATATTAATTTTTTGAACTAACATGAATTAATGACTTATCATCTAAATAAAAGTTTAAGGTGAAGAAAAATGGATAAAGTTCTAAGAAAGCCAAATGAAGCATTTCTCTACATTATTACAAGCTCAAAGATAAATACTCACGGACGTTTTATTCATAATCAAAACATTATATGACTTAAAATTGAAATATTATTGCTTCAATTATCTCTTTTGAACAAAAAAATATCTAAATTTGTATCTTTTAAGAAATATTTAGAGCATCTCCAAAGAAGATGTCAAATATAATATATCAAAATTTTATTTGATGGCTGATGTGGCAAATTGAATATAAGTACTAAATCCTCTTCTTTGTCAATAGATGTGTCAGATATTTATTTTATTAGGCCTAGTGTTGCATTAACTATTAAAAAATAATCAAAATTAGTTTTAGTTTTTATTCTATTGGATGTTAATGGGATCTATGCATTAAAAAATTAAATTAAATTAATTGACTCCTTTGTTTGCTGTCAAAAAGACAGCTAGAAAGTAAGGAGTCAAATGACTCACATGTCATATTATATATGACATATCCATTGGAAAACACTTGAATGTCTTTTAATTATATTTGGCATATTTGACATTTCTTTTGGAGATAATTTGAGATGTATCTAAATATGGTACATAATAAGGGAATTGGATCCTCTCTGAGGCAAAGCCTCGAGATTCTCTAGATTGAATAACATAGATCATTAGATTTTGACTCAACAGCTACAAACAGGGGGTTCTTTAAAAGTTATAATAATTATAGCTGTTAGATTTGATCCAACGGTCCGTGTTAGTCGATCAGAATAATCCCGAGACTTTGCCTCGAAGAGGATCCAATTCCCATAATAAGTACGTAGGCCAAGCCTTCGAGGTGACTTGAAGCCGCCTTCGAGCTGACTTGAAGCTGCCTTTTCGAGAAGCACATCCAATCGTCGATATTGGCTCCCAAGTATATGTCAAAAATGCCTCTGAGAGAAGAAAAATCTTCATTTATCTTCATGTGTATTTTAATTTTTAGAGGAAATGTTTTCTTTACACCTAAATTTAGCCTCTCGACCCTCTTATTTTCTAAAGATCTAATTTACCACAAACATTTTTCTGAACAACTAAAATAATTTATTAAACTTATGAGAATTACTTTATAAATTATGAAGACTTTCACCTATATTTCTCTTCCTTTGTGTCACCCTCTTTTCACATATCAAACGTATGAAGACTTTCAGATAATCAAAGGAAGTCACCATTAGATAAGCAAAAGGTTCTGATGAATTGAAATGAGTTTTTTGTTTATGTTTGGAAATTTTCTTGATGGAGAAGATGATTGGGTTACAACGGGAGAAATAAAATCGGGGTTTCAGGGTATGATAATTTGTTCGCAAAGAGAGGAGAGAGTGTTGCTGCTCGAAATAAAAGTTGATGTTCTTGGGCGACGCGAGCGTGACACAAGCGTTGGGATGGTGGTTAGCTGTTGGGGTGATAAGTTATGAAGTAATTAAAGATATATGAAATGAATTATATCGTTGGAAAGAAAAAAAAAAAACACGTTAGAAGACTTCGTTAGATTTTATTTTCTTTGATTGAGCCAAAATTCAATTGTGATATAGAATGTACTAGCAACGGTGCCAGCGCGATGCTGCGGGTTTTAAAACTGTATAAAATATGCAGAAAGTTCTAAATACATACAATATGCAATACTATTTACATGTAGAAATCTATTTACAACCATGGTTTGGCGGTTCTATTGCTATTGTTCTAATATTTACATCTTTTACAAATTAAACTCCTAACTGTCCTTAACCGTACAAATTTTTTTGTATGTAATTTTATTTACATACAAAAAATAATATTTGATGTGTATATACATACTATTTACACACACAAATTTGGTAGATTGTCCCTATTGATATTCTCATGAAATATGCAAATAATCAGCCTATTTACCCAATCATAACAAAACAGTGTAGTTGCAATTGACTTTAAGTCATCAATAGAACAAAATACCTGAAGTCGAAGATAAACCTGATGAATGTAGAAATCTTCAAGCCCTAAACAGAGTGGCCCTGCTTTTTGCAACAAAACAATCATTTTATTACAAAAAATTACAAGAAAACCTTTCAGAAGTGGAAACAAAATTAAGTCAAATGATTAGGGTACCATAATTTTCCTTGACCATACACAAATAAAATTTAAATTAAAAAGAAAAAATGAAAAGAAAAAAAAGCAATCTCAAATACACAGATTGAAAACCCATTAAACAATTTATTAAGCATATATAGGTTCACCCAACAGATGATCTTATTTAATCACACCATTTTAATTTATCAAATTGATTATTTAATACTGTCATGCTAAACAATTGTTCTGATAATACCCTCTCATCCCAATACGATAAACAAAAAATTCTTCAATCTCTTGCATGTCCATTTCAGTTCTTAAAACAAAATTTTTTTGTAATGTTTATGTAGATGATATTTTAGTACATAGTAAAAATAGAAATGAACATAGCAAGCACTTAGAGATAATTTTACAAGAATTTATCAATAATGAAATTGTGATTAGCAGAAATAAAATAGCATTAGAAATGTAAGATATAAAATTTTTAAGAATGTATATTAAGTCAAGTACAATACAATTACAAGATCATATAGCTAAAAAGGTCTTAGATTTTCCAAATAAGATAAAAAAACAATTACAAGCATTTTTAGGATTGTTAAATTATGCAAGAAATTTTATTCCTTATTTAGGAAGAAAAATAGCAGTATTACATAGTAAAACTAGCAAAACAGGATACAAGTATTTTAATAGTGAAGACATTAAATTAGTCCAAAATATAAAGGAATAAATTACTAAACTTAAGCCATTAACATTACCATTAGATGATAGTTATAAAATAGTCGAAAAAGTTTCTTCATAGTCGAAAAAGTTTCTTCATCATTAGCATTAGATGATAGTTATAAAATAGTCAAAACATTTTTTTAATTTTTATATAATAAAATATTTACAATTAGAACATATTGTTAAAATACAGTTTCTCATTATAATAAGATATATGATAATAAATAGGCAGCCGCAGAATCAGCCAAGCCATATAAAAGTAGGCTCCCTGCCCACCTCCATACTTAAATCGCCGCCTTCGTCTACGTCTGTCTCTCTCACTCGGCTGCGACTTTTAGATTCTCTCTCTCTATCGCCACTCGCCGCCTCGAAGCCGCAATGGTAACTCTCTCTCTCTCTCTTCTCTCTCTGGTATTAGCTGGTGATCGATGATTTGGTTCGAATTTGAATTTGTTCCTGTAGGCTTTGTCGAACCAACAGACTGTTGATTATCCAAGCTTCAAGCTCGTCATCGTCGGCGATGGAGGCACTGGTAATTTGCAGTTTCCTTGTTCTGTTTCTTATGTTCTGAGTTGATGTTTTCATCGACTGTGTTGGCATGATTATTGCAACTTTAAAATTAGGGTTTTGATAAGATTTTAGATTTGGGGTATTGTTGGCACAATTATAACACACTCCCTCCCTAAGAAGAATTTGATTCAATTGTTCGGATATTTACAATTTTGACTAAAATATTTAGTAAATTGAAAAGGCACAATATTTGGTTTGATATGTGATACTATCTAATTAAATTGATATTGATGGAAATAAACAATCTTCTTAGGCCTTCTCCAACCTTGGGCTAAAACCCAAATTTCCCCTTCCCCCACCCCAAAACCCAACCCAACCCAACCCAAGTGCTAAATAAAACCTAAAACCTAAAACTCACAAGAGGGCCAAATACCGGCTATTTTTTATGCCAGAAATCAAAATGGGCCCCACCGGTATGAGTGAAAAGTGGGTTGTGAAGCCCATATGCCGTCGCCCACTTGCCCAACGCGCAGCACGCGCCAGGGCTGATCCCAGCAAGACCCCACCCACGTGGGCGTGTCAAGCCAAATTCAAATCGGTCAGGTAGCCTAACGGCTACTTTTCTGATCCAACGACCAGATTTATTGAATCCAACGGTTTAGATCAAATATAATCAAATCTAACGGTAAATAAAAAAAGATCTAGTGGCCCAAATTTAAATCCGACGGCTAAAATAATTATAAAAAAACTATTGAAGGTTTCATTGTCATGTGTGTTGGTTTGTGTTTCATGCATTTCATGTGTTTTGTATGTATGTTTGTATGTTTTTCGTGTGTGTCATGTGTTTCACAGGTGTTACGTGTGTGCTTCATCTTTATCATGTGTTTTGTATGTGTTTCATATGTGTTTTGTATGTGTTTCACATGTGTTCTATGTGTTTTGTGTGTTTCATGTATTTTGTGTTTATACATCTCTATCATGATTTTCATATTCTTCCATAGTGTTTCGTGAGTTTATGTATCGATTTAGTGATTTTTCAATATTTATCGGAATTTAAATATTTTTAGATTATAATGTTCATAAAATTAATTTATGATAGTCTACATTTAAAAAAAAAAAAAACTTAATTTAAGAAAAAAAAGTAGCCCAAATTCATTCTTTAATAATATAGTGCTAAAATTTTAGGTCTGAAGAGTTGGAGCAGAAAAGCTGTTTCTGGGCTAAAAATTTTAGGTTTTAGGCCAAGGGTTGGAGATGGTCTTAGAGGGAAATGATTTTACATCTATTTGTTTGTAAATGTGATTATATTCCTGGAATTTTTCTTTTGATAAAACTAGTGATAAGAGCAAAGAAATTCGAAGCTAAACACCGATTAATTTGGAGAGACAATGCCTTGGAGAGAAGAAACAATTTTAACTGTTCTCCAAGTTATAGTGTTGTGTGGTGATTTGGATTTGAACTGAATGGTGATGAGTTGTGCAGGAAAAACAACTTTCGTGAAGAGGCATCTCACTGGTGAATTCGAGAAGAAATAGGAGCATAAGAGACTTTTCTGACATTTCCGTCCATTGCGCCGTGTTGTTAGTTTGTTGTTATAATTAGTTTGACCTTGATATGTTTGCTTATACTTAATATTCATTTTCTGTTACTTTTCTATGCAAACAGCCACCATTGGTGTGGAGGTTCATCCACTGGACTTCTTCACAAATTGTGGAAGGATCCGCTTTTACTTCTGGGACACTGCTGGGCAAGAGAAGTTTGGCGGTCTTCGAGATGGTCGCTAGTAAGTGAATATTTTCCTGTTGCTTTTGTTCTTGATATTTCATATCCACATTAAAAATCATTTGATACCTCACTGATTTTGTGTATATTTAATGTCTCCCAAAGCATTTTACAGTATCTTATAACTTCTTATATATGTGATTACCTATCTGAGTTATCTGCCCTTTCACTGTGCTGCTTAGTTGATGGTCTCACCTAAAATTTTCCGTTGAAATATGCAGCATTCATGGGCAATGTGCAACTACAACTTAGAAACCCTCCTCTACTTGGCAAGGAAGCTTGCAGGGTAATTACAAACATTCCCTTTTTTATTTGGTTGCTATAGCGTATCGATAATAGTAATTGAGGTTAACGCTGCTGTTGTTACTTTAGTGACGCAAATCTTCATTTCGTCGAGTCTCCGACCCTTGCTCCTCCAGAAGTGCACTTTGACATGGCTGCCTAACAATAGTAAGTATTTTCTCTACGTTAATAAACTTGACTCTTCTTTGATGTTAACGTCATGGATTCAGCATGAAGCTGAAAATTGTCTCATCTCGATTATTATTGCTTCTTGCAGGCATGAAGCTGAGCTTGCGGCAACAGCTGCCCAACCTCTTCCTGATGACGATGACGAGGCATTTGAATAGACGGGGAGATGATGCATTTCAATATACCGTGGCATATTTCTTCTAGGACATGGCTTTCATTCATTCTGTCAAGATTTGATTTTCAAAGTGTCATGTGTTAGAACAAAGGGCCTCTTTTAGTCAGATTCAACTACAGCTACTATTAGGTATTGTTTATCATTGGTAGGTATTGTTTATCATTGGTTGTGCAATTACATGTCTAATTGTCCCCTTTTTTTTTTTGTAAGGTGATCTATCATTGGTTGTGCAATTACATGTCTAATTGTCCCCCTTTTTTTTTTGTAAGGTGATCTTTCAATGGGAATTTCAAGTCGTAATTCTAGCCTATCTAAAGGTGATGGAGGAACATATAAGCATGTCAGCTCTTTGGAATGCTCTTCTGATGAATCTTTGCAGAGTATGCATAAATTTTTTTGTTTGTTTTGAAATTTATTTTTTTCAATGTTTTTAGGTTTAATTTGTATCTGTTTTGGAATGATGTTTAACTTTATTGAACATATTAGGATTCGGTATTATTGAGTTGTTTGAATATGAAGAATCTCTTGACATAATTGGTTAGTATTTTTATTTGTTTTCTGTATTAGCATTTTTTTTGGGTAATGTGAGCTTCTATTAAGTTTTTTGTTCCATTCAATAAAATTAAATGTCCGAGATCAGGGAAGTTAATTGCTGACTTAAAACCTGATAATGTTTTATTGCTTGATGATACTTAGGAAGTCACTGATTTTGGTTTAGGTGAGTTTTGTGGTTTTATATGTTTTGTCATAATGCATGTGAGAAATCTTTTGTTTTTGTTGAAATGGAAGAAATTTCTATTGAAGACTTTTCTATGCAAAAGTTCATTTATGTTTTTCGTAGTCTTTTGCATAAGTGAACAATTTGGTAAAGATAATGAAAAACGTAACTGAACTTTTTCATAGAAAAGTCTTCAAAAGAAATTTCTTCTATTTCAACAAAGACAAAAGATTTCTCACATGCATTATTCTAAAACATATAAAACCACAAAACTCACCTAAACCAAAATCAGCGACTTTTCAAGTATCATCAAGCAGTAAAACATTGTCAGGTTTTAAGTCAGCAATTAACTTCCCTGACCTCGGACATTTAATTTTATTTAGACCTGAATGGAACACAAAACTTAATAGAAACTCACATTACCATGCTAATACAGAAAACAAATAAAAATACTAACCAATTATGTCAACTGATTCTTCAGATTCAAAGAACTCAATAATTCTGAATCCTAACATGTTCAATAAAGTTAAACATCATTCCAAAACAGATACAAATTAAACCTAAAACACTGAAGGAAAAAAAATTTCAAAACAAACAAAAGATTTTATGCTTAACTTATAAGATTTATCAAAAGATCTGCCATGCTTATATTTTTTCTCCATCACCTTCAGATAGGCTAGAATTATGACTCGAAATTCCCATTGAAAGATCACCTTACAAAGAGCTGCCATGCTTATATTTTCCTCCATCACCTTCAATTACTATTAGGTATTGTTTATCAGATAGGCTGGAACACATGACCTCTTTACGTCAGATTCAACACAGCGCCTATTTCAGAGCTTAGGAACAGAAATTTGAAAAATTATACTTTTGAAACACAGGGCCTCTTTTAGTTGTTTCATTTTTTTCTGTAATTTTTTAACAATTTTTATTAAGTAATTAATATGGACCGTTGGATTTTAGAAAGTTTGAAATCCAACAGCCCAAAATGGACACGTGGCCAACGGTAAGATTTATGACATTTTTTAATGTTTTTTGGCCTAAAAATCTGGACCGTTGATCAGGAAATCAAACGGTCCAGATTTTGACACATCACTAGCCGTTAGATTTCAAATTCAATTTATTTTTACTGTTGGAAATCCAAACGATCCAGAAAATTAGCCGTTCGAAATCCAACGCCATTACCGAGCCACGTAGCCAAAATCTGGCATCCTAGTTAGGGCGCTTGCAGCGCGGGCCTCACATCTGCGAGATGTTGGGAACGCAAGATCACGCGCGCGTGTTTCCCATGTGCCAGCTGCAAAAAAAACACTCGACCCGTGGTTGACGTCAGATGGGTTAGTTCCTCACTCGGTCCATTCTTGCTCGGCCTAGAAGCTAGAGTGAACTTTGGGCCAACATATTTGGTGGGGTGGAGTGGATTTTTGGGGGGCCAGGCTATTTTAAGGACTTTCAGCTAGCCTATTTGGATGGGTGGACTTGCTATAATGAAAGTAAGATTTCTTCCGGAAGAAGATACTTGAGATTCCTTAAATAGCTTTAAAATATTAATTTTTTGAACTAACATGAATTAATGACTTATCATCTAAATAAAAGTTTAAGGTGATGAAAAATGGATAAAGTTCTAAGAAAGCAAAATGAAGCATTTCTCTACATTATTACAAGCTCAAAGATAAATACTCACGGACGTTTTATTCATAACCAAAACATTATATGACTTAAAATTGAAATATTATTGCTTCAATTATCTCTTTTGAACAAAAAAATATCTAAATTTGTATCTTTTAAGAAATATTTAGAGCATCTCCAAAAAAGATGTCAAATATAATATATCAAATTTTTATTTGATGGCTGATGTGGCAAATTGAATATAAGTACTAAATCCTCTTCTTTGTCAATAGATGTGTCAGATATTTATTTTATTAGGCCTAGTGTTGCATTAACTATTAAAAAATAATCAAAATTAGTTTTAGTTTTTATTCTATTGGATGTTAATGGGATCTATGCATTAAAAAATTAAATTAAATTAATTGACTCCTTCTTTGTTTGCTGTCAAAAAGACAGCTAGAAAGTAAGGAGTCAAATGACTCACATGTCATATTATATATGACATATCCATTGGAAAACACTTGAATGTCTTTTAATTATATTTGGCATATTTGACATTTCTTTTGGAGATAATTTGAGATGTATCTAAATATGGTACATAATAAGGGAATTGGATCCTCTATGAGGCAAAGCCTCGAGATTCTCTGATTGGATAACATAGATCATTAGATTTTGACCCAACAGCTACAAACAGGGGGTTCCTTTAAAAGTTATAATAATTATAGCTGTTAGATTTGATCCAACGGTCCGTGTTAGTCGATCAGAAGAATCCCGAGACTTTGCCTCGGAGAGGATCCAATTCCCATAATAAGTACGTAGGCCAAGTCTTCGAGGTGACTTGAAGCCGCCTTCGAGGTGACTTGAAGCCGCCTTCGAGCTGACTTGAAGCTGCCTTTTCGAGAAGCACTTCCAATCGTCGATATTGGCTCCCAAGTATATGTCAAAAATGCCTCTGAGAGAAGAAAAATCTTCATTTAGCTTCATGTGTATTTTAATTTTTAGAGGAAATGTTTTCTTTACACCTAAATTTAGCCTCTCGACCCTCTTATTTTCTAAAGATCTAATTTACCACAAACATTTTTCTGAACAACTAAAATAATTTATTAAACTTGTGAGAATTAATTTATAAATTATGAAGACTTTCACCTATATTTCTCTTCCTTTGTGTCACCCTCTTTTCACATATCAAACATATGAAGACTTTCAGATAATCAAAGGAAGTCACCATTAGATAAGCAAAAGGTTCTGATGAATTGAAATGAGTTTTTTGTTTATGTTTGGAAATTTTCTTGATGGAGAAGATGATTGGGTTACAACGGGAGAAATAAAATCAGGGTTTCAGGGTATGATAATTTGTTCGCAAAGAGAGGAGAGAGTGTTGCTGCTCGAAATAAAAGTTGATGTTCTTGGGCGACGCGAGCGTGACACAAGCGTTGGGATGGTGGTTAGCTGTTGGGGTGATAAGTTATGAAGTAATTAAAGATATATGAAATGAATTATATCGTTGGAAAGAAAAAAAAAACACGTTAGAAGACTTCGTTAGATTTTATTTTCTTTGATTGAGCCAAAATTCAATTGTGATATAGAATGTACTAGCAACGGTGCCAGCGCGATGCTGCGGGTTTTAAAACTGTATAAAATATGCAGAAAGTTCTAAATACATACAATATGCAATACTATTTACATGTAGAAATCTATTTACAACCACGGTTTGGCGGTTCTATTGCCATTGTTCTAATATTTACATCTTTTACAAATTAAACTCCTAACTGTCCTTAACCGTACAAATTTTTTTGTATGTAATTTTATTTACATACAAAAAATAATATTTGATGTGTATATACATACTATTTACACACAAAAATTTGGTAGATTGTCCCTATTGATATTCTCATGAAAGATACAAATAATCAGCCTATTTTACCCAATCATAACAAACAGTGTAGTTGCAATTGACTTTAAGTCATCAATAGAACAAAATACCTGAAGTCGAAGATAAACCTGATGAATGTAGAAATCTTCAAGCCCTAAACAGAGTGGCCCTGCTTTTTGCAACAAAACAATCCTTTTATTACAAAAAATTACAGGAAAACCTTTCAGATGTGGAAACAAAATTAAGTCAAATGATTAGGGTACCATAATTTTCCTTGACCATACACAAATAAAATTTAAATTAAAAAGAAAAAAAGAAAAGAAAAAAAAGCAATCTCAAATACACAGATTGAAAACTCATTAAACAATTTATTAAGCATATATAGGTTCACCCAACAGATGATCTTATTTAATCACACCATTTTAATTTATCAAATTGATTATTTAATACTGTCATGCTAAACAATTGTTCTGATAATACCCTCTCATCCCAATACGATAAACAAAAAATTCTTCAATCTCTTGCATGTCCATTTCAGTTCTTAAAACCAAAAGAAAATATTAAAGTTTCTTTCTTACCGAAATCCACCAATTTGAATCAAATCCACAAAAGAAGCATGCCTGTTCTTTCCTTGAATTATACATATATTTGAGAAGATTCAAATAAAGACTAAAATTCAAAATTCTTTCTCCCCTTAAACGAAATTATATACATGCATTTAATTATCTTAATTTCCTAGAAGCAAGTTGGATAATGTGTAAACATAGACATTATAATGCTCAGCAATAGGCTATCTTTTACAACGAGAAACTATTTAAGCTTAAGAAATTAAATTACCATATCACTCGAGAAGTATAAAGTTCGAAAAGGGTAAGTAAATAGCACACAAAGATATATATCTTTGATG
This sequence comes from Malus sylvestris, assembly GCF_916048215.2. Lineage (NCBI taxonomy): Eukaryota > Viridiplantae > Streptophyta > Magnoliopsida > Rosales > Rosaceae > Malus > Malus sylvestris. Next base: position 26,508,791 of record NC_062266.1, read on the forward strand.
CACAGGCCACCCTGGTTGTCAATGGATGTACAGCACCAGGAACACTAAAAAGCCTAGCAAATTTTCGTAATGGGGCTGGAAAATTGAAAGTTTAAATAGTAAGTTAACAACTTAAAATACTAATTGGGATTGTAGCATAGCTTGTAATTTAATGATTAAATTCTTGCGAAGCACTTGAAAAAAAAAATTAGAGGAAAAAAAAAGTCATTAGCAACCCCCATGGTTGTTGTTAGGGTAAATTACACAGTAACCCCCTCAGGTTTTGAGGTCTATTACAACCCCATGTAACAACTTTAAAACATTTCACTTTCATACCTCAAATACTATTTTATTTCAATATAATACATCCGTTAGATTTTCCATCCATTAATCCGTTAAATGCTGACGTGGCTGCCACATTTGTGCCAAATGTCTGCCACGTGGCAAAAAAAAATTAATTTTTTAATTTTTTTTAAAAAACCTAAATTTTCTCAAAAAAAAAAAATTGAAACCCACATCTGCAAGAAGAAGAAGAGGGAGGAAGAAAGAAAAAGAAAAAAAAATTGTCCCTCCCCCCCCCCCGGTGACCTAGAAAAAGAAGAAGAGGAGGCAGGAAGAAAAGAAAAATAAAATAAATTGAAATGAAACCCACATCTGCGACGAGAAGAAGAAGGAGAAAAAGAAGAAGAGGGAAAAGGGTCGCCGGGCCAGGAGGGGAGGATCAGAGGTGGGTCGCTGGGCCGAGGGGGGTGTGACGAGAAGAAGAAGGAGAAAAAGAAGAAGAGGGATGAGGGTCGCCGGGCCGGGAGGGGGGACCGGAGGTGTGTCGCTGGGGGGGACAGGAGGAGGGTCGCTGGGTGGGGGGGGACAAATTTTATTTTATTTTGTTCTTTTCTTCCCCCCCCTTCTTCTGGGTCGCTGGGTGGGAGGGGGGAGGGACAAATTTTTTTTTTCTTTTCTTGGGAGGGGGGGACAATTTTTTTTTTATTTTGTTCTTTTCTTCCTCCCTTCTTCTTCTTCTTCTTCTTCTTGGTCGCTGGGTGGGAGGGGAGGGACAAATTTTTTTTCTCTTTTCTTTTCTTCCTCCCTCTTCCTCTTCTTCTTCTTCTTCTAGGTCGCTGGGTGCGAGGGGGGAGGGACAAATTTTATTTTTCTTCTTCTTCTTCCTCCTCTTCTTCTGTGTCACTAGGGTTTTGGGGGGGGGGGACAATTTTTTTTTTCTTTTCTTCCTTCTTCTTCTTCAGGGTCGCTTGGGGGGGGGGGGGGGGGGAGGTCAATTTTTTTTTCTTTTTCTTTCTTCCTCCCTATTCTTCTTCTTCTTGTAGATGTGGGTTTCTTTTTTTTTTTTTTTAGAAAATTCAGGTTTTAAAAAAAAAATATATATATATATATATTTTATTTGTCACGTGGCAGACATTTGGCAACCACGTGACATATATGTAGCAGGCACGTTAGCATTTAACAGATCAACTGATGGAAAATGTAACGGAGATATTATTTTGAAATAAAATAGTACTTAAGGTATGAAAGTAAAATGTTCTAAAGATATTGTAAAGAATTGAAATGGACCCCAAACTTGAGGTATGAAAGTGTAATTTATCCTTGTTGTTAAGATACATATATCTACAAATATAAACTTTATCTCACCTCAAAGAGAACGGCAAACAACCACACTCATTCGCCTAATGAAAAGAAATTGAACAAATTAGGATTCGGTTGGTATTAAATTGAAATGGGTTGAATATTATATCACAATGATTAAAGAAAACACATAATTTATGTCTTTTGAGGGAAATCAAATTACCTAACTGAAATTTGTTGGAAATCAAAGGCTTTAACCTCATATTGGAAATCAAAGCAGAAATATGTAAAAGAGCGGTGACATACCTGTGGAACTCTCGAGCATGGAAAGGCTCTGGTTTCTTGCAAAACAACGGAAAATAAAATAAGAAACCTGCTAGAAAACTTGACAATAGATTGGTTAAAAAACACTGAAATACAGTAAATACTCTTTGTACCACTTGGTGATGATAAACACTATTTGTTTCCGGATGAAATTAAGCATCCCAAAAAAAAAAAAAAATAATAAAAACAAATCAACTGGAGAACTCATAATAGAATTTCTACCTTCCAATTTATCGTAACCTTTTCCATCTTAGAACATTCAAAATTTTCAACAGAACATGAATTCTATAATGTTGGTTAAATTATCTACACTACACACATGCAGATTAAGGCAAATTATATATATACTAAAAGAGTAACTTTCCGATTAATTCCCTTTGTGTCCTAATAGACTCAGATCACTGTTCCTTCGACAGTGTGCTTCCCTTTTTGCCCCTGCTTGATTTGTATAATTTCGATTTTGCCCTCGCCCACTGTTCTTTTATTTCAACTGTTTTGCTGTCAAACGGAGAACAAAATGGGACGCGTGGATCTTCACTGCGTTTTCCCTTTGCAGCCTTGCCTTATCTGCAAAACTTTGTCCCCCCTCCATCTCTCTCGCTCACAATAATCGGAAAAAATTCGAAACTTGGAACCGATGCATCGGAGAGATGCTGTCCAACAACCACCATTAGCGGGCCAGGAGTAACTGGCTTTGATTGCAGGGTAAGTCTTCTCTCTCTAGAATTTTGTTTGGGATTAATTTTTTCTCTCTGTTCCGCTCAATCTTTCTGGCCTCTGATTGAATCTATTTTGTTAATCGTCTTCGAAAAGTGACCTCTGAGCTTTCTCAGCCAAAGAATCGTCAGTGACTGGGTTGAATTCTTCTTGGATTAAATGGTTCTTGCTGCTTATTTTCTTTTTGGAGTTCTCAGTGATTGAATTCTTGGGTTTTTAGCTGTACCCAATTAGCAAGGGGAGTTTCCGCATCACCGCTATTCTTCTTGCTCCAATCTGAAAAAAAGTTTTAAACCCAGAAAAGGTATTGTTCTCTACTTTTCACGTTTTCCGTGAATATCTTGCATCTCTTTAAAGCATGATTTTGCTGAATTTTTCTTAATTAGCTTCTGCTGAATTTTCTCCCTGTTCTCAGTAAAAGGAAGTTGCAGAAGTAAGAGCAGTGAAAAATTAATTACATGTAGATGCTATTAACCTTAGAATAAATGTTCACAGTTTTTGGTTCCGTATTGGAAAAGAAGTTTAGTCATCATGGATATAATCTCCAACATAAAAAGTGGATACAGATAATATTACAATATAGATTAAGAAACAAATATGGATCCCCTCCTAATAAAATTTTTTTTAACAAACAATGGCCAAATGTAGAAGTATAGAATGATCGTGGGAAATGTAGAATACAAGGTTGCTAGGCCATTGAACCTACACCTATCTTTGTGTATGTTTTGTTTCCCTTCTGTGTTATCTCCAACATAAAAAGTAGATACAGATAATATTACAATTGATTAAGAAACAAATATGGATCCCCTCCTAATAAAAAAAGGTTTTAACAAACAATGGCCAAATGTAGAAGTATAGAATGATCGTGGGAAATGTAGAATACAAGGTTGCTAGGCCATTGAACCTACACCTATCTTTGTGTATGTTTTGTTTCCCTTCTGTGTTTAATTGAGGAGCTTTAAAACAGTTAGTTGCTGTATAAGTTTATGATTGTGATGTCTTTGCTAATGAGTAGTCTGCAGGGTCAATTGGTTTCTTTATTGAAGTTGTTCTTAATTCACCTTTTCGATATCGTGTTATTTTGACCATATTATTTGTTGTAGTCTTGGTGCATCAATCTCTCTGATTACATTCAGCTGCATTTATAACTAATGTATACCACACTCTTATTTTAAAGGTGATCAAGAAAGTATACCACACTCTTATTTTAAAGGTGATCAAGAAAATAAAACAAGCGACTAACATCTAATGCCATATAAATTTACGTGCAAATAAAACAAGCGACTGACATCTAATGCCATATAAATTTACATGCAGTTTTGTAGCAGAATGAAGATAGATCCTATCGGAAGTTTATCAGCTTTTGAGTTTAATAAGAAGATCAGAGTCCGTGTATGCAGAATTTGGAGACCTAAGGTTATAGGAAAGGATAATACGTTTGGAGGTCTTCAATGTATATTGGTTGACGAAATGGTAAGAATTTTGTTTTTTTTAGGTTTTCAATTTCAAATTGTGGTTATGATTTCAAACTTTTGCTCTGATATATATCATTTTATCAGATTATATTTTTTGACTTTACATGATGTAATCTTCATATTTATCTGCCTAATTTTTTGAATTGATTTGTCATCATGTAGAACGATGCAATTCAAGCCTCTACAAAAGAATTTGATTATGAGTATGTTGCTCCAAAAATTAAAGCTAATCATGTTTATGAGATCACTCGCTTTTCTACCAGTCGTTGCAAAACGTCCTACAAAATTGTCCCCCATGATGCGCAAGTGTGTTTCAATACAAAAACAAATTTTGAAGAGTTGCCAGGTGTTCATCCAAACATTCCCTCGCATCGGTTTTACTTACTTGATTATTCCCAACTGTCTTCTCGCATCGATCAAGATGCTATTCTCACAGGTAACTGTATATATATAAAAAATCAAAAAATTTAACATCATTTTAGTATCATTTTGTCAATTTTGAGATCTGACTACACTTTTTGGACAAATGTTGAGATGTTCTGGGACACATCACTGCAGTAAAGCCTTTGGAGGACAGAATGATTGGTAATGAGAGAATGGAGAAAATTCGCGAAGTTAAGTTGCAAAATATCAGGTAAAGAATTTATCCAGACATCTAAATTTCTCAAAATTGTTGTACATCTTATTCAAAATATTAATTGTTTCTTAATATTCATTCAATTAGGAAAGAAGATGTTAACCTGACGTTGTGGGGTGACACTGCAAAGACCTTTGATTTCGAAGCTCTGGAACACTTGACACCACCAGTTTTGGGTGTTTTTACAAGCCTTAAAGTTAGACGATTCAGAGGTATGGAATTTATCAGTTCTATTTTCAATTGTTCATATTTATTGTATAAAATAATGATTTAATTCCTCATCTATAAACAACCAGGAAACATTGTGCTGAGCAGCAGTATCTCCACAATGATTTTTATCAATCCAGACATTCCCGAGGCAGCACCTTACAAAGCAATGTCAGTTCCTAAATTTCAAATACTTTGAAATATTTTTTTCATCTTGAAATTCAGTATGAGGGAAAAAAAATATGGATATACCTGTTTACTGATGATATGCATATAAATACGAAACTATTATTTCAATTAAACACTAGAAATACAATGTTTATATATTTATTTTAGTTTACATGTTTCTATAATTAAAAAAGCTACATAAAAAAGCTATAATCTAGCTTCTTTGGGTGTAAGTTTGATCAAATAATTTGCTACAACTACCGAAAATTGTACATTACAAAGTAGTAGACATTTTTTGTAATAGTGAACTTATGAAAGCTATGTACAAACTTGGAAAGGTTTGTCAAGTTGATTAGAATTGTTTAAAAAATGATGTATACAACTCATTGTTGTTGCTGCTGTACAGTAGATGAGGTGGAATTTGTCTCACTGATTACATGCATATTGATATTGATCTCAATACATGCATGTTCATGGTTTAGGTTCTTATACTATTTTATTGGAATACAAAAATATATGCAGCTTTGCTGGTCCGGCTCATTCTGTAAAAATGTTGTCAACATCAGCAAGGCAACTAATTGGATCAGAACAATTAGAAAACGCTGAAAAAATGTCTGTTCAGGATCTAAATATTTTGGATCCAGATTTGTACAAGGTAAACAAACTTTTCTCAATGTTGTAGAAATCAGACATGTGCACCTGCTGTGATACTAATACGCATTGTTTATTGTTGTTAAATAAATTATATTCCTCATATGATATATGACAAATTAGTTAAGTACATATAATTCTTAGAGATCCATATATTAATTACTGTCTATACATATATTTCAGAGCACTTCAATTTTATGTAGAGCAGCCATTACACGTTTTGACACGCATGCTGGATGGTGGTACAAAGCATGTCCATGCTGTTACAAACAACTTAGAAAGGATGACAATAATGACATGCTAATTTGTGTAAAGCACAATGTTCAAACTCCCCTTCCCTGGTAAGCCAAATGTTTATAACTCATTTCATAATATTTAGGTACCCTCCCTTGGTAAACCAAATGTTTACAACTATAAGCTTTATACTTAAATATGGTTCTTCATATACTTAGGTTCAAAGTAAATTTAATTATCGAAGACGCCAGCGATGAGACCAGTGCTATCATCATTGGTAAACCGGCTGAACGTTTATTTGAAACTTCATGTTATGATTTAGTTGTCAAAAAAGGGTTTACTGATCAACAAGAGCTACCATATGCAATTCTCCAATGTCAAGGGCATATCAAAAATTTTCAACTTCGATTTGAAAATTTGAAAAATGATTTCAACAGAAACGATCTTTTGATCCAAGCAATTTTCGACGACAAAATACAAGCTGTTCAATCAAGTTCCCAAGCTTCTTATGAATCACTGACTGAATTTGAGGAGGAAGATACAACAACTCAGAATTTTTCATCCACCCCACCAATTTTTGATAAAGAGTTAAAACGTATCTCTTCCACCATTTCACCCACTGTTGTCACAACATCGCCTACAAAAAGTTCAATTCGGAAGAGTCTTTTCAGCTCTGAGAATAGAAAAAAACAAAAAAGGTAAGAGTTTTCACTGTAACTATCTCATTTGTATCTATATTTTGAAATAATTTACTAATGTATTAATCTCTCTTTTGTTTATATGGATTTAAGGGAAACTAAAATTACCGAAGAAATAGATGAACAAAACATTTCGGACACTGAAGATTTTCCCATCAAATCTCTCAAGAACAAGGTGTCTCCAAGCAAATCTGAAATAGTATTTACTGCTTCCAAAACCCGGTACGTTACTTCTATTTGTTATTAAGGCTTTAACTATTAGTTAGGTTCCAGAAGTACGGTTTTACTTTGTGGTTAGGACTATTGGTACAGTTTTACTTTGTGGTTAGGACAATTGGGATGAAATTTTGTTATTGGGTTCCCAACTTAGTGAAAACATAAGAAAAAACTCAAACGCTTAAGTTTATATTTGTTTAGAGTTGAACTTGGATAGACAGAATTTGTTAATTTTCCTTTTTGTCCATTTATTCCATAAGTAACTATTGAACTTGGAATTCACACAAAGGTCACAACAAATATTAACAATTAACAAATACTGAAACATTTGGCTCTTCCCAGAAAAGGAAAATAAGAATTTATTCTCCTTTATTTTTGTTTATTCTGATAAGCTTCTAAAAGATTTGGTTCGTATAGTTCTTTTTTCTACAAAGAGAATTCTGATCCATTCAAACTTAAAAGAGCAAAGTAGTGATCACATTAGTTTGACTATCTACTTTAACCAATATAAGACAATCAGTCATTGTTAAGTTTAATTTATGAAAGATGTTTGCTTACAATTCTCACACTGGATTACATTTTTGTCGGTTAATTTTCCTTTTGATCATATTTCTTATACAAAGAATTTAATTTCAATCTACAGCAAGAACAAGTGCAAAGATGACTGAAGTTCTCTGTAACAATACAGAACAAATGGAAGATTTTTTTGATGAGCCCAAGCACAGAGAAGGGCAATTTTTGAAACTGTATATATTTGGGACTTGAAAGTCCATCCTTTTAGTCGTTCAGATCTGTTTTTTTTTGTTGTACATAGAACTTTTAACATAGAGTTGGTAAAATTCAGGTGCAAAATGAATGACTAATCAATGTAGAAGACTTTTGGAAGTGCATGTAAATGTAACTTAGAAATTTCCCCTTTGGATTGCAAATATGATGTTGATGTAAAGTAAATAGAATGTCATGTAACTGAAAAACTTATGTTACCCTGTCTGTTTAGTTGTTCTATTACTTGATAAAATGTTTTGAAATGAATGTGTTGATTTGTGTTGCACCATCATGTTGAACTTTGCCTCAAATATCCATAAAATTATTGTTCATACCTATGGTAAATTTTCGATTAAGCTTACGGATTCATAACCCGCAGCAGAGCGCGGGCGAATTTCCTTGTACATAGCTAATTACGGAACAAAAAAACCAAAACTTGTGTTTAACATGCATAACATACTTTAACTTACCAATAATGAATTTACATGTCTGGCATGGTTGGGGGGTTTGGGACAGAGACAAAATAGTTGCCTCAGCTGCAATTTAATTCATATGCATCTGCTCAAGGATAACTCATATGTAAGAGAGGGTGTTCGTGCCCAAACGCACATACCTTTAAAAGCACAGATATATGTATGCATGTATAAATAAATGACAAAACAGAACCAACCATTCAGAAAACGAACAAAAGTATAAAATGGAAGTGCAAAATCAAGCAAACATTCAAACCATTATGCAATGTTGCCAGAAATAACTAAAAATATTCATTCAAGTTCAAACTTTTCCACAATAAAATACACATGCAAAAGGTCAAGAGTCGGAGACAGTGGGAGGGATAGAAGAGAGAGAAGTGATCTGAGAGATGAGAAGCGAGAAACGCAGAGGGGCCTCCCCGATCAGAATTTATCCCAATCAACAAATAAAACCCAGATTTCAAAAATTAAAATCATAAAAAATTCCAACAAATAAAAGAGAACCCAGAAACCAAACCCATCAATCTTTCCTAAAAAGGGAGAACTCACCAGGAAACCCAAATTATCCCTAGCATCAGTAGATTAACAATGAAAAAATGAAAATTTGTGTACGTTTACATTTAGTATAACATGAACATGCACGTGCATAGTAAATACTAAGCAGAAAGTATTACTAGTATATTAGATTCAACACAACATAGAGAACAATTCAACGACTATACGTGTAACTCTATAAACTCCTTACCACATCAATCTTGAGAGGTCCAATAAGTCTAAAAGCCTACAAAACTTATCCATATTCAGCTCCAATCGCCTGAAAACACCAAAAAACTGAGGAGTAAATATAAATTCATCAAAATTCCTTACTCAAGGATAAGCTAAAAATGGAAAAGATTCGCATCCCAGAAACTGTTTGGTAAGATCCAAGAAATTCTATCACAGCTGAAATTTTCATTCTTAGATTGCATGGACAGCCTTTTTTGTTTTGGTAAGATCCTAGAAATTCTATAGCGGCTGTAAATTTTCATTTTGAACCTTAACTCATGCCGATTTAAATGTGACATTCATGCCCAATCTGCATCATGTGTCTATGGACAATTAGTTGTAATGCTAAAACTCAAATTCTGTCCCAAGTATACAAAGGTCACAAACATATATATACACCTCGAACTGAAATTTTCACCAAGTGATCTACCCTAGTAGCATTAATGTAAACCTTCATTCTGCACTTCAACCGCCTCATTGTTTCTTCCTGCAAGTTTTCAAACAAATCTGTAAATAGAACGAAAGAGAAATAATAGATTATAATGGCAACAATTTAAAAAAAAAATAAATAAATTTATGTACCTTTCTTTTTCTCATCCTAATGAGTTCTCTCAGCCTAGGCAAAAGAAGAAAAAAAATCAATGAATTTAGATATGAAGAAATTTATACTGTAAAGAATGCAAACGTAGACTTGAAATGATAACTCTATTGGTAGAATGAAAATGATGTCTACTCTAAATCACATCCTTTCCCTAATAACATCTTACTTATTTTTTTAAAGAAATGTAAACAGACATTTTAGAATGAGTTGGAACTTGTTGGTACTATATATTGGGCCTCGTCTTTGGGTCTCATCCCTAAGCCCATGACAAATGTAAAAGGGGAGGGAGCCCTTATTCTATAAAAGGGACTCTCCCTCACCCTCATTAAGGACACATTCAATCTCACCTTCACTAAGAGAAGGACTCACATTCAGAGCCTCACATCCAAAGGTCTCAGATCCATCCCTCACAATATAGAGGGCAATACCCTCTCAGCCAAATAGAGAGAAAATGGCAAGGGTTACATCCACAGAGAGCTCCATTGCCGATCTATTGTAATCAATACATACATACATAATCAACATCAGTGTGGACGTAACCCAAACATTGGGGTGAACCACGATAATCTTTGTGTTCTTGGGCATTTGTGTGATTCACGGTCGAATTTACATTGGTCCAAAATCTATTTTGTGCATCAACATTTGGCGCCTTCTGTGGGAATTGACACGAAAAGCTATGTCGGTTCTCTCTCAATTTTTCATTTCACCATTGTGAAACCTTCACAACCTCACCACTGTCCACCGTGGATCTGCAAAACCCAAGAAACGACCAACTCCTCTATGCTCATCTCTCTCGCTCCACCACCGCCTGGGTCGAGCACGGCCCCAGTACCTCCTCAACCAGATTGCACTGACCCCACATCTACCCTCACGATGAAGAGTCATCGACCCATTCCAAATACCAGAGTGAAGAAAATCCAGAAAGCAACAAGCTTTGAATGCGAGTGTAACTCGGGTAAGTCAGTGACCGAATCAGGAGGACCCTGTCGAGTCCGAGTTCGAGGGTGGCGGTAGAAAAGAAGTGGGTGGGCAGAGAGTATATCTCTCCCCGAGAGCTGGAACCTTCTCCCTCCTTCCTTCAATTTTCTCTCGTTGTCTCTCACTTTCCCACCAAGCCAAAACCAGAAGAAAACTAGAAACAGTTGCTTGCACGATCTCTGAAGCAAAATCCTTCACACCCAAAAAAGCAAAGAGCAAGAAGAGTAGACCACACACACACACTCTATCTCTAGAAACATCCATGGCCGACCGTCACCAAAACCCAACACAAACCCAACAGCAACAGCCGCAGAGAGCTCCAAGACCCAGCCTTAACACCCTTACAAATTCCTCAATATTCCTACGTAAACTCCAAGGCCATGCACCCAACTCCACCCAGCTCGTCGGCTTGCTCACCCTCCTCGTCTCTTGCGCCATTTTCCTCCTCCTCACTGGTCTTACCGTCACCGCCACCGTCCTCGGCCTAGTCATCTTCACCCCTATCATCATCATCTCCAGTCCCATATGGGTCCCCCTTGGTGCCATCCTCGTCCTCACGGTCGGCTTCTTCGTGTCCATGTAAAGGTTTGGCGCCGCGGTCGTGGTTGGTTTGTCATGGATGTATAGGTATTTCAAGGGGATGCACCCGCCCGGTTCGGACCGGGTTGACTACACCAGGAGCTGAATTTACGATACGGCGAGCCATGTTGTTGATGCCTAAACCTAATCTAAGTTGGAATCAATCATGATGTTAGAAAAAGAAAAAAGGGAGGAAAAGAATAGAAAAAGAAAAAGGGAGGAAAAGAATAGAAAAAGAAAAATGATGTCTGGAGATGGAGAAAAGCCGAGACAGGAAGTAGAAATCATGGCTGTGGAAAGCATGGTTGCCCACTCTGTCTAAAAAGATAAGTTTTCTTATAATAATTCTATTATTAATCATATTATTATTCCGTCTGCCATCTGCCAAAAGAAAAAATAAAATAAGTTTTACATTTCCTTTTCAGCAGACATCATTATGTTTTCATCATTTATTTAATATGTTATTGATATATGTGTTATGATAAAAGTAACCTTTAGTATTTAAACGTTATGATGAAACTTTGTCTAAAGTATTATTCATCACCTAGTGACATATATTTAACCTAAGTACTTGTACAATATTTATTCATGGCCTAGAATATTGTGATTGACATTAAACTATGTCACTTATACAACATGTGATTTACCACACGACTGAATAAATTATTTATTTATAGGAGGCACATGGTACAATATTCTGCCTTGACAAACTTTGTCAATTATTTTTATTCATTATACGGTCATACTTATACTGTCATTTATTGTCAGGAATTATTGAGCAACTAGATCTACAGATCGACATTGTTGCTGATTAAAGAAGCCTACCGACATTATTGATCAACTTATGGATCACTGAGCCACATGCTTATGGTGACAAATATTTAGTCCGAACAATGATCTCTTGTCTAACCTGACAAGCGGACCCGAGTCATGTCGAGAATCAACTCATACTGAGTGCATGTCGACATAAAGTAGATACTTGCAATGAGGAATACCACGAGTCGAGCTGCCTCGCAGCGAGCATAGCCTCTAGCTGAGCAACCTCGCAACGAGCATAGCCTCTAGCTGAGCAACCTCGCAACGAGCATCGCCTCCAGCCGAGCAGTCTCGTAACGTGTGATACCTCTAGCCGAGTATTGCTTTATGTTGAACATTACCTTGTGTTGAGTACTGGTTCAAGACATCTAGCCACTTCGGCCCGTACATGGATTGGATTTGAAGTCTCCAGCCAAAAGACTCTCTTGACTGAAGACTTGGGGGACTCCTATTGATACCATATATTGGGCCTCATCTTTGGACCTCATCCTTAAGCCCATGACAAATGTAAAAGGGGAGGGAGCCCTTATTCTATAAAAGGGACTCTCCTTTACCTTCATTAAGGAAACATTCAGTCTCACCTTCACTAAGAGAAGGACTCACATTCAAAGCCTCACATTCAAAGCCTCACATCCAAAGGGTCTCAGATCCATCCCTCACAATATAGAGGGCAATACCCTCTCAGCCAAACAAATATCAAATGGCAAGGGTTGCATCAACAGAGAGCTCCCTTGCCGATCTATTATAATCCATACATACATAATCAACATCAGTGTGGACGTAGCCCAAACATTAGGGTGAATCACGATACATCTTTGTATTCTTGGGCGTTTGTGTGATTCACGGTCGGATTTACATTGATCCAAGATCCTCCGGATTTTGTGCATCAACATAACTCATTTTGTATATTGAGATAAATGACTATCTATTTGATATTAGAGTATCACAATGGCATACCTTGGCCTTTTGGACTGGTCTCTCGCTAGAAGTCATCTGTTATGTTAACAATTGATGTTATGACTTCTGTATTCAAGTTCTAGAATATAAGTAAACTTTAAATTTTCAAGGAAAATTGAACCACAAACAATAAAAAAAACCCAAAAAAAAAATAAATTTTATAGCAAAGAGATAAATTATATACCTGACCCAAAAAGAGCTTGCAAGCTCGCAGAATAAAACCCTAAAATTCAAAGACGAATATTTCCTGCAACCAAAAAATGAAATCAAACGAAAGAACCAAATGTAAAACACGAAGAAATAAAGAAAACGCTGAGCAAAATAGGTGAAGAGCCGAACTTTACAACAATCAATTAAAAAAATTTTCTTCCTAACCAAACAGAAAATAAAGCAACGCATGAACAAACACACCTGAACCAGAGCGATTCGTTCGTGGAAAACAGCGACAATAACAGGCCAAACACCGTTCCTCACGATCCGATCAGTGGTACACCACGTGTCACTAAACAAATGGTGGGATATGTGTGCTAAAAAGTTAATAACGTAAAAAATAAAAATTTCCCACCATTCCTATTAAAACACGTGGTATATCACTTGTGTTCCCGTCACAACTAAAAATTTCTCTATGTCTTGGGGTGTCAATGGGCAGAGTCTGTTGTGTAAGGCGCGAGAGTTCAGGTACTTTTCGCTTTTGGGCTTATGATGACCAGCAATGCGAATCCGTGGATGGGTGGAGTCTCAAGTATAGTGTTATGAGCTAGTGAATATTGGACCGCGTCAGGAGGAAGGAAATAAACTTCGGACTTTTTCGTCCTGTGTTTATACCCATTGCAATAAGTCCAAGTCTAATGTCGTGTTCTTTGGTGCTCAAGACTTCATATGTCCAGAATATCAAGAATACCAAAATAGGGTCATCTCATGCTACGACTTCCAACGCAGGAAAGTTGAAAATTTTAGATATATACCGTTGTGCCACCTGATCAATAACGTGCTGGCTTTACACTAAGTGCAAATTTAACGTCGCTCTACGGTTTGGATGGTGCGAGGAATGCCTTCTCTACTCCTTTGTAAGTAGAAGTTTTTTTCAAATACTTATCTCTTTTGCATAAACGTACACATATGTTTCTCTATATAATTATACGGGACTCATATGGTGTGTGCCAAAAATGCATAATTAACGGTACTTAAGTTGCCAACCATGCCATCACTTTAATTTGTTCATATCTTCTGATCAAACAGACCAAAGGGAGCTAAGGTTCTGAGTGCGGAACAAGTAGCGTGTAAATGTACTACTAAACGAACCGAAAGTAACAGGACATTTGGCAAGGTGACCAATAGATTACTTGATAAAATAGCATTTTGTTATCCCAGTGAAAGGCAGTTATGTGAAGAAATGAATCGATTAAATGTAACAATTGAAAGCGAGGACCAGGACGAGATTGACATTCAGATGAGGAAATTCGTTGAGAAATATGCAAATGAAGACGAGCTGCTGAGTTATTATAAATATATAGGCATATGATTTCGTGTTGGAATGCTATTTTCTTTATGCAATCATTAATTGGAAGGCTTAATAATTGAAATGTCCCCTAAAACTGCCATTTAGTCTCAATTATCAACCCCCCACCAAATCTCCTCTAAATTAGTTTTGTCTCACTTTGTCCCTTGAAATTGACATTCTAAACCATTTTGGTCTCACTTTACCCCATTCAATACGAGTCTTGCACAAATGTTTGACATGGTTTCTTTTAATTGTTTGGAAAAGTTGGACTTAACTTGTTTCCAATTGCACCAACTATTTAGCTACCAACGTCATCACCGTCCTCGAAAATAAGTGACTGGGAAACTTGTTAAAACATAACACCAATATTAGGTAAACGCTAAGGGGTCATTCAATGACCATTTTATTTTTGTGTCATATTGTTTTGATTCAGGTGGTACATGAGTTGGGTTTATAACATCGTGAAATAGTTCTGTTCCTATATTTACCCTTATTGAAGGTAGAACTGCAAGGAGCCAACCCTAGTACGAGAGGACTGAGTTGGGCCAACCTATAGTGTAGATATAGGAGAAATACATAAGAGAAATGAAGGATATAGAAGAATAGAGGAAGGATGGTAGCAGAGATGTATAAGTGTACAGGGAAAGGCATACCAAATGAAAACTAAAAACAAAAATCTACTGAAGTCATTTTCACTTTCAAGATTTTGTTTTTATCCTTCACATTCTTTTTTAGTTCTTCCTATCACCTTTTTTCATCCCTTCACTCATATACTGTTTTCATATTTCAAACACAAAAGTGAACTTAAAATTAAAAACAAAATAACTATCAAATGAGTTATGAGATTAATTGTCATATGATTGATCTTATTCATGTTTGTAAGACCCACAAAACAAGAACGACCAGAATCAGCCTTCACTTACGTGGGTGATCCTATAGCCCTCCTCTTATTGCTAATAGATCATGGGCTGAGAAAAAGGGGGTATGCTATCCACACATGTTTTTTTACTTTTCACACACATTTTGTTAATTTTTGTCATTTGATCCGACGGCCGAAAATTAAAATGATGTATAAATAAAAATAAATAAATAAAAAAGGTGTGAATATCACACCCATAAAAAAAGTACTCTTCTCCTTGGAGTCCATAATTTATGCGACCATATATTGGGGACTATATAATAAAGAATGATGACAGTGATGGGGGATCGAAAATGAGGTTAGTGACGATGGATGAGACACACAATTTAATTTTTAGGCAAAGTCAAAGGCAATTAAGTATTGTTCATACTATCTTATTAGCCAAGTAATTAAGTTCAGCTTATCAAAAATCCTTTAGACTATTTTGCCCATGGAATTTATTTACCAAGGGAAGGGGAGGCATCACACTAATAAGTGCTACTCGTTTTTCTTATTTATCAACAACTCGTTTTCCCATTCCTGGTAGGCTTGATTCTGTTACTGCTTCTTTATTTGGAATCTTTCATGCATCCATACATTATAATAAGGCACTATTTTATGGACAAATTCATGATGCATTTGCATTAGTTACTATTATTCATATTAGATTTGTAGCTCGAATAATTAAGAGTATTTACTCATCTATCTAAAATCTTTTATACATGTTCAACAAAACGCACATCGTACAATTTCCAAATTCCAGAAGCTCTTTGGAAGTGACCAAATTCCATGTTCAATGAAATGAAATCTCTTCCCTTGTCTTCCCAAAAAGTTAAGCAAATCATTAATGTTGAGATAACGTGTATAGACAATAGGAAGTGATCCTAAAAAAGACTTGCACGAAAGCAACCCTAAGATACGAATTCCATTAATATATGTCTTGAAACGGCATCATGTTCTGACTTTTTTGAAACTTTTAATCCTCCCACTTAAGAAGCGACTTGGGTTCAGAATTTATTTTCTTATTGTTGAAGTGGTAATTTATCTTGCAAAATAACGGAGAGTTGGATGGAGACCTCAATCATAAAATACAAGTTGGACTGATGAAGTAAAAGAGTGCATTAGGCATGTTGTGTGACCGTCATATGCCACTAAAGCTCAAGAAATTTTTTTATAGGACAACAATAAGGCCATCAATGTTTTATGGCACGGAATGTTGGGCGATGAAGCATCAACACGTACATAAAATGGGTGTAGCGGAGAGGAGAATGCTTCGTTGGATGTGCGGGCACATGAGAAAGGATAAGATTAGGAATGATGATATCCGAGTTAAAGTAGGAGTAGACAAAATTGAAGGAAAGATGAGAGAAAATTTGTTACGGTGGTTTGTACATGTGAAACGAAGGCCTACTAACGCTTTGGTTAGAAGATGCGATCACGGGACAGAGGATCAGGGCCGAAGGGGTAGAGGAAGACCTAGGAGGACTTTGGAAGAGACTCTAAGAAAATACTTAGTACTTGGATCTAATGGAAGGTGTGATATAGAACCGAGCGCAATGACATTCTAGGATTCATACAGCCTACCCCACTTAGTGGGAAAAGGCTTTGTTGTTGTTATTATTTTGTTGAAGTGGTAATGCTATTACTAGTTAAAATGGGGAGGTGGATTTGATATAGATGTAAGAGTAAACTCTCTTAACCACTTAAACAATGAGTACTTGTCATTTGGGACGTATGGCAGAAAAAGTGGCTGCTGCTTAGACAGGAAAAAGTTTTTTACAAATATATGATTGTATTTTGCCACTATATATAGTGGATAATTCTAGAGAAACTAATTTTTTTAAACAAAATTGCAAACCAAGTGATGTTTCACAAATAAGAAACAAGCATGTTAATCGACATTTAATTAATAATCTAATCATCTACAACCACATCATTTGGTTTTAAAAAAATTGATCTCCCTGACATTACCCATATATATAGTGATTAATTGAAGAAAGATTCTCAACCAATAAACACAAGATGTTGACTCACTTTGAATTAGCAGCTTTTCAAATCAGTTTTGATACATGTTTATGTACTATAGGCATGCCTTAGACGATATCGAACTAATGAACAAATTTTATTTGATTTACGTTGATTATTTTCATTGCCATCTGAAATTACTTATTGATCAATATGTTCAAGAGATCAGACCAAGTAATTCTGGTAATCGATCTAATTATGTGAGGAAATTAATTACATGCTTTGATCAACTGATCACGACCGTCTCCTACTCAATAATTTTTTTTTCTTTTGTCTTGTTTATCCACAAACTCATAAATTTCGTAAATAATAGGCAAGGATCATGTACTCAGTGTATTTTGATCCCTTGTTTCTCCTTTATTTTAGTGGATAAAAGACAAAATTAATAAACAATGGGGCGCATGGAGAGAAAAAATGGTGTTTGGAGATCATTTCCCAAATAATAAACAAAACCAATAACAATACAAAGGCATGAATATTGTGTACAAATTCTACAATGAACAAATACTGATGGATCGACCTTTCGGTGGAACCAAAAAGAGAGGAACCGCTGTAAACCTCATCAGCAAACCCTACGTGATTAATTACAATCATAGAAATGAATTAACGCACCGATCATCTCTATATATAATTAGAAAAACCCAACAAGTGGAGCTGCGTAGAATCTCCAGGTCATTCTCTAATGGCGTCAAGTTCAGATCCAAACACAGCTCTCCTACCGCTATTCGTCTTCTTCAAAACTTGAAATACTTGCGCAGGCTGAGGATTCAGACTCATCGAACTCGAATAATCGATCATGAATATTGCTATTAGTATTACTACTTCTCAAGGCTGCCCCGTGCCTCCTCATGTGACCCCCCCAACGCCTGCCCTATAGCAAACTCTAGGCCACATATGTTGCACTCGTGCGTCTTGGGCTTTGGTGGTGACCCCCTGTGACGGGCTCTGATCAGAACTCTTGCTGTTTCCATCTCCTGATGGCCCGGTTAACCTGGGCTTCTTGTGGCTGGCACGATGACCTCCAAGCACTTGGAACGAAGGGAACTGGCGGTTACAGGTCTTGCACTCGAAAACCCGGCTAGGGGAGACGGAGAAGGAGTCATATTGAGTATCGTTGTTGTTGATGCCACGGGACAGTACGTAGCATCAAACAGTTGGCCATGGTTAGGCCGTGATCAAGCTCTCCCACATCTGCGATGCTTCTCTTCATGTTCATACACGAGATTGTGTAAAATGAGGATGTTTGAACAAAAGGGTAACACAAGAGATGCACTTCTCACGCTGAGGCGGCATAGGATAGATTTCAATACCATTGTTGACTATTGTAGTTGGCAAGTGTTTCTCCAGTCAGCTTCAGAATATGTCAAGCAGGTTAATAATTTGAACTAGATAACTGAGTTTGTTTGTGCGATAAACAACGAAAACATTACAGAGACGCAGCTTGTTGGACATGCTTGTCATGCGCATGAAATGTGCATGTGATGCCTGTGGATGGGAGCTTCCTTGAAGCTTAGGCAAATCTGACATCTCTTTAGATGGTAGCTTAAAAATTCCCTTGCAATGGAATGCTCCAGTTTTCGGATCTCCTGTTCAGTCCCAGATTGTAATGAATGTCGATACACATAAACTGTTATCTGCTGCTGTGTGGAGTTGCGCACGTGCTGACAGCTCATCTGGACGCCGGTTGAAGAAGGGTATAGGAATGGGGTCAGGAAAGGCAATCCATCTGAGTGGCAAACTGATTCTCCATTTTGTTTTTCATTTATTGGATCTTGTATCAGATAATTGATTATGTTTTACTTACTGTCATAAACTAACAAGTATAATTTAGGTTTTCTTTGTGACTAACCAGTAAAATTATACATCTTCTGAGGAATTCAAAAATGTCCCGGTTTTTGCAATACCGGATTTCTGATTGGAATAACAAAATCATTACTAAACTCAACTTAACAATAGCTTGGCCTCATGACATCTTAATGAAATTTTAGTTTTTTTTTTTCGAAATTTATGCCTGATAATTATAAAAATCCAGAAAACTGGTTTGAAAAAAAAAATTAAAAAAAAAACCGGGGGGAAAACTGAAAGTGAAAATGAAATAGTGATTTAGTGGGAATCACGATTACAGGAAGTTCGAAAAACATTATTATGGTAATTTATGTACTGGAGTATTAGGAAAAAGCTTAAAAATTAAAATTAATCACAAAAAAGAAGACCCAACCGGGTTCGAACCGGTGACCTCTTCATCTGCAGTCAAATGCCCTATGGATTAATTATAGGGAACTTTAACGAAAAGCTCCCGGTACTGTTCACTTTAACGAAAAACCACATTTTTACACTAAAAAGTCAATCCTGGTACTATTCATTTTACCCTTTATTTTGTCCTTATCATTAAAACTCAAAGTTTTCAAGCCCTTTTCATTAGTTTTCCTTTAATTATATATCATACGTAATTAAAGTTGTATTTTTCACACGAGCGGTGAAAACTAAATATAATATTTAAATATTGGTTTTCTTATAATTTAGCACAATCGTCCGGTGTAGCTCACTACATTCTCATGGTTTAGAGTTTCCAGGTTCATCTCCTGGCACCGGATTATTCTTTTCCTTTTTTTAATTGAAATAAATCATCATCTAATTAGTTGTTTCTTTTATTTCAAACTTAGTTTTAAGAGTAAATTGTAGCAATAGTCCCTTAATTTTAATCAAATTGAAGCAATGATCCCTCAACTAAAAATCCATTACCATTGGTCCATCAACTTATCAAAATGTGTAGCTATAGTCATTTTCATTAATTTCGTTAAAATTTTGTCAAAATAAGTTATGTTGGAATAACCATTTATATAATTAGGGTCCCTCAACTCATCAAAGTATGTAATTATGATCATTTTCGTCAACTACGTCAAAATTTTTGTCAAAACGAGTTATATTAGAATGATCATTGCTACAATTGGGTTAAAGTTGAGAGACCAATGGTAATGGATTTTTAGTTGAGGGATCATTACTCCAATTGAGTTAAAGTTAAGGGACCATAGCTACAATTTACTCTAGTTTTAATAACATTCTCTTTTTTCTTTTATTTAAGTTCTAAACTTACATCAACTTACTCTAACCGGTGGGGCAAATTTGAGTTAAAACTCAAAACACATTTCTAGGTCAAATTTAGCCCATGATTCCCCCTGGATAGTGGGGCTGGCCCACCATATATGTATATTTTTTTTTAGATTTTTTATTTATAAATTCATTTAATCCAACAGTTAAGATCTAATTTAATAAAATCCAACGGTAAAAAAAATATCTAACGGCCAAATTTAAATCCAACAGTTAAAGTAATTAAAAAAAAATTCTTTTACGTGTTTCATATTCTTTCATAGTGTTTCATGAGTTTCAAGGTGTCGGTTAGTGACTTTTCAATATTTTTCAGAATTTAAATATTTTTAAGTTAAAATGTTAATAAAATAAAATTAAAATAGTCTACATAATTTTTTTTCTTTTAAAAAAGTTTAAGAAAAAAAATTAGTCTAAATTTATTCTTTAATAATATGGGGCTAAAATTTTAACACATAAGACCATCTCCAACCCTGGCCTATAAAAAAAAATCCAACCCAACCCAAGGTTAAAATTGGACCTAAAACCTAAAACAAAGCCAGATTTAGCCCAGGATTAATGGGGCTGGCCCACTATATATATAAATTTTATTTAGTTTTATATTTATAAATTCATTGAATACAATGGTTAAGATCTAATTTGATGAAATTTAACAGTCTAAATTTAAATCTAACGGCTAAAGTAATTAAAAAAAAATATTTTATGTGTTTCATATTTTTTCATAGTGTTTAACGAGTTTCATGGTGTCGGTTAGTGATTTTTCAGTATCTGCAAAATCTAAATATTTTTAGGTTAAAATGTTCATAAAATTGAATTTTTTTTTTAAGCTTTTTGTTCTGGGGTTCGAATTTTTAGGGTTCTGAGGTAGGGTTCTGTGGGTTTGGTTGGATGCATTTGTGGGAGAAGGAGGGTGGGGCTGATTTGGGGTCAAAAATGGTGTGGTTAGTATGTTTGCAGTTTGGGGGCGGCTGAGAGAGGGGTGGCAGTGGAGAGACTGGAGGGGAGAAAGGTTGTTCCTTTTTAGCAATTGGGTTTCCATCATTTTTTTATGTTTTTGCAGGGAAGGGCTGAGACATTTGCAGGGAGGGAGGGGTTCGTTGGGAGAAGGGGGTGACCGAGATTTTTTTAATTTTTTAATTTTTAATTTTTTTTTAATATCTATGTGGGCCTATATTGGCACGTGGTGCCCAACCATTGTCCACATAACTGCCACGTCATCAGTTAACAGCTGATTTAACAGCAACCTTAAATGATGCATGAAACTATCCAAAAATTATGACTTCAGGTATCACTCTGAGATAAAAAAAAGCTTCATGTACCAAATGTTGAAAACCAAGAAACTTCAGGTAGTGAACTGAAATTAACTCATTTTTTAATTACCAAATAATACTCATTTTCTAGTAATTTAACAGCAACCTTAAATGATGCATGAAACTATTCAAAAATTATGACTTCAGGTATCACTCTGAGATAAAAAAAAGCTTCATGTACCAAATGTTGAAAACCAAGAAACTTCAGGTAGTGAGCTGAAATTAACTCATTTTTTAATTACCAAATAATACTCATTTTCTAGTATTTTTATATTTTTGGTATGTCTACATTTTTTTTCCGTTTTTGACATATATTCAAATTTGGCACAAACTGGACTGGACTAAAGAGATTTAAGATTAAATCTTTGGGTTAGAACCGATTTTTAAATTCTCCGTTTACTGAGAAATTTGGGATTTATGGCCCATTTGGACTTGGCCTGATTTTTTAACTCTCATTTTTTACAGCGCTACAATATATACGGGTGGAAAAAATATCGAAAATTTCAAACCGAACCGAAAAAATCCCAAACCGAAAATCCTGAAAATTTTCGTACCCAATCTCGAACTGATCCCGAAATTTTGGTGCGGGAATCAGTCTCACATTTTCATTCGTTCAATAATCCCAAACCGAACCAAAATAAATAAATATATATATTATTTAATTTTAAATATATATTTGGAATTGTAACAGCCGTCAAATTGTTGAGATTTAATCTCAACCGTTGAATCCAAATAAAATCCTCACTCAGTCAGTTGATGAGTAGATTTTATATTATATATTTAACCATATTCTTAGTATATTTTGGTTAAAATTTTGGAAGAATTTTGATACTTTGAATTGAATTTCCAATATAGAACTTTCGATTTCCTCTGGAGCAAAATGTGGTCAAATGGAGGAATTTTGGAGTAAATCCAGTTGGAGGACGTTTGTGGGTAGGGATGGGCAACAGTTATGGCGGACAGGTAACCGCGATTATTTACCCATAACCGTTTATGCTCATACCCGCATAACCGTTTACCCGTTGGGTAATTGCCTAAATGGTTATACCCATACCCATAACCGTTTATAAACGGTTAACCATACTCATGACCGCATACCCATTTAACTGTAACCGTTTAATACCCGTTTACCCATTTACCATTTTTAACCCCGTTTATCTTTTTTTTTTACCATTATCCATTTTTCAACCGTCTACATGTTTTTTAACAACTTGAAAATTAAAAAAAAAAATTGTCATAATTTTCTTTTCTTTTTTGACAATTAAACACCGTTATAGGTACATTCATCGTTGTCACAGCCCGTTCCAAAATATTACATTCGTGGCTGTGAATGGACGAAATTGCCCTTAAGAAATACTAAGTATGTGAAGCTCAAGTTGATAATTATCTAGGTTCCTAAGTTTTGAAAATAAAATGGAATTTAATAAGGATGGAACTTAGATTTTTAGGTTAAAATTTTGTGGTTTGGAGTTGGGGATTGGAAAAGGACCACGTGGGATCCCCATTCCTTATTTCCCTCCCTAAAACCCGTAACTCATTCTCTCTCTTTTTCTTATTTCATCTCAGAAAACTCTCTCACTCTCTCTCTTACTCTCGAACATACGGACTCACACACAACCTCAATCAAACCTCCACGAACGTCCAATTTAAGACTACCATCGTGATCCTGAGGACTTCACGAACACGGGGATACCAAATTCAGGTGAGTTTCATTTCGAAAAACCCTAGTTTTTAAAGCCTCGTGAAATGGCACTGTTCATGATCTTCTAAATGACTACGTTTTAGGCTAAAACAAGCTCACAGTGAGCTTAAGGAGGTCACGAGGAGGCTCGGAGTGCCTCGTTTGAACAAAATGGACGTCGGGATCACGTTGTTCATCTTTGGCCGGTTTTCTTGGAATTTTTCCGGTGAGATTTCCTGGTTTTTAGAGCTTTAAAGTAGTATATTGTGATTCTACGTGTTTGGGGCTTCAATTTGATATATTATACGAAGAAAATGGTTGAGAAACGAAGGAGAACGAAGCATTTGAAAATTCCCCAGTTTTCCGGTCACCGGAAAAACCAGTCCGGCGACCCAAGGAAGAAGAAGGTGCGCGTGGGGGCGCGTGGACCCGTGCCTTCCTTGGCGCGTGGGGGCGCGTGCTACAGTAAAAAAATTATTTTAAAAATATGTCGACGTCCGTGACGTCGAGTAGATCACTGTGGTATATTCATATACCCAAATTGAGCACCGTATGAGAAAGTTATTAAGGATTGTTGGTTAGGTGTTCAAATAACGTTTTATAGTTTTTGCATTTAGGTGAAAATATGAATTGACGATCCGACCGTTGGATCATCACCAAAATTTGATACGTTGCAATACGTAATGTTTGAGGATTATTGGAACTTACGGATTGGGAATCTGAGTTACGGATCTTCCGGAATTGGAGTTGTAAGTTCATAAAATAAAATGTTAACCGTCACTTAGTTTTGTTAATTGACGGAGATCCGACCGTTGGATGGTGATGAAATTTTAGGATGTTATCCTAGAGATATATTGTGGACCTCTGGAAGTTATGGATTTAAAATCTGAGTGGTGGATCTTCCGGATCGAACTACGTAGTGACGTATTTTATATAAGTTATATATTCTATCGATATGAATTCTGAGGTTGGAATTGATTATTGTTTTAGGCGCCGATCGTCATGACGCCTTGGCGTATTGTGCTAGGGAGTTGTAGGGCGAACTCCAGGTGAGTGGGCAGTTTTGTTTTCCGTATACATATATACTTACCGTTTTCCCAGAAATTGAAAATGCATGAAATTATGCTTTAAATGCAATGTATAAAATTATATGAAAAGTATATTGAGATGTGAATTGAGATGCCATGCATAAAATTATATGCAAAGTATATAGAAATGTGAATCGAATTGCCATGCATGAAATGATATGAAAAGTATGAATTGAGATATGATGCATATGAATGAATGGTGCGGCGGACGCACAGGTGAGTATCAGGTGAGTATTTAATTACTGTTATGATGATGTTGATGTATATTGAGCTCAAATCCTGCACCATAGTTTAGTGCTTATAGTATTCACCGCATCGCACGCTCGCCTTGGATCCAAGTAGATGCTGGTCGCACAGTCCACGCGGAGTGGGTGCGACGGGCCAGTCGAAGAGTGTTAGTGAGATTTCGACTGGTGGGTGACCTTAGATTATGTGCACAGATGATTGATGAGAAAGCACTAGAGCGTAACTTATGTGCAGAAGGCCGTACAGGTCACAGAGGTGACTCCGGCAGAGTGATAGTGATAGATTTTGAGCTCTAGGTTCAACCGTACAGGGCTATTAGAGGGCCTCCGGTTGATTACTTTCTTGCACCTGATATGATTATTGTTGATGCATCCATACTTAACTGTTGAATTAGACATGGCATGGCATGATTGATAAAGAAAAATGTTGAGATAGTAAAAATGAAGTTTTGAGAATATATATGTATATTTATATTTTACATTTCTGGGAAAGTATACAGGTTTTACGGAGAGGGGTTACAACGTTTTGAGAAATGTTTGGATTTGGAAAAGAATTGTTTTACTGACCCACTCAATTTTGGTTTTGCGCCCCTCCAGGTTCAGGAATCACAAAGGTGTGGTGACTACGAGGAATTCGACGGTGTTCTGACAGAATGGACAAAATTAGGACTCACCTTCGGGTGTATCAACTTATAAATTGTATCTTAAAGCTTCCGTACTGTGCAAATGGTTACGTCACTCTCACGTGACGGCCAGCATGCCCTCATTCGGGACGGGGTGTGTCAATCGTACATTTCCGTATTTTAGTTTTTTAAGTTCTTATACCATTCCAATAATTGAAATAATAGTTTACGGACAATATTTTAAACTGTTACCAATGAAGGTAAATATAATATTTGCTAAGTATTATTGGGTTACAAAAATTGTTTAGAAGACATTTCTGTTAAAACATTTTTGTCAATTTCACGGTTACCCGCAAAGAATTTAAATTAATTTGGCGAATTCCTTGATGATGAGAATCATCATTCCTGCAGCAGTGTTATTGAGAGAATGACCGATGAATTCCTTGCTAATTTATTGAGTGCTAAGTATTATTGGATCATGGTTTGTGTTAGTTTTACATATATAAAATAAATGGGTAAACGGTTACCCATTTATAATTGCAGTTAATACCCATAACCGCCCATTTAAATTTCGTGGGTAAACGGTTATACCCATAACCGTGTATTTATCTAAACGGTTACCCATAACCGTAACCGTTTAATTTAAATGGGCGGGTAACTGCGGTTACACATAACCAATGGGTATTTGCCCATCCTATTCGTGGGTCACTCAGCTTGATCGTGTCAAAATATCATATTTTTCTACCAAACGATGATTTTCTGGCAATAAAATAAATGAGCGATACGCAGTGCTGGAATAGTCACGTTTTGGGCTTGAATTGCGTTTTTAGAGCCTAAGATGACCTCGGATAGGTTCATAGCCTTCTGGAGATATGTTCAGAACGTCCTAATCTTTAAAACAAGCTATTATGGGCTGGATTTGGAGGATATCTGAGGCTAAAACGTGGCTGGACAAGTGCTTGGCAGATTCTCCTAGTTTAATTATGATTTTATTTTCTAAGATATTTTATTATTATTTAGTTTCCTAGTTGGAGTAAGAGACCTATGTTTTAGGGTTTGTGCGATGGCTTAGAAAATATATTGCTTTGTCGTTCTTAGTTATTTCTACGCTTTCTTTTATGCAACTTTGGAGACATATAGAATTGATAGGGTTCTTGGAGATTTTCTACTTTAAGGTGTTTTGAATCATTTTCTTAATAATATTTTCTATGATTTTAATTATGAATATGCGTAACTAATTCCTTTTACTAGGGCGAAGCCTTGAGCCTTAGCATGAATATGTGATTTTTATTTAATTGCTTATGATTGATTGCATGCATACTTTGAATTATTGATCACCTTGATTAAAACTATCTAATTGTATTAATGCCTGATCACTATTAGGATCTTTAGACAAGTAATTTGATGCAATTTTGATCGGAAGGTTCCCTGAAATTGATGCTGGCTTCTTGTGATTAATAATTGTATTTCACTTAGGATGAACACCACGTCTTAAGGGTTGCATGGTTTTTCAAATGGTTTTCATAAAGCATAATGAGTCTTTTATGTTCAGATTTGATCCAAACGTCCGGACGGGTTGCATGTTAAATATACATTATATGTTGGAGGTTCCAGGTAGAATATAAATTAGGAAAACCTAACCTTCAAAGTGGCATGTGTAGATCATAAGTAATTGGTAAAAATACATATGATTGCTAGGTGATGGTGAAACCCTAGTGCTTTTATAAATTGGCATTTAAAACTCTTTTATTTTGGCATATTAGTTTTTAATTAGAATTCATTTTTAATATTACCCAATTTCATAATCTCTTTTCTGAATTTTTAGTTCTAAGTATTTAATTAGGAATTGTTTCTACATAAATTATCCAAATAGTCCTTGAGGAGAACGACCTTACATGAGCATCTATACTACAACATCCTTATATTCTTACAAGTATTTCAAGTGATTTTGACCCTATTTGCATAGACGTTAAAAATCCTATCATCAGTCATTCTCTCTCTCGACCTCACCTCACCGCTCACCTTGCTCTCTCATCCAATCATCCTCGCTCGACATCTACGCCCCTCTCGATCGCTTCTCCGAAGCCAAAGCCGTCAAGGACGTTCGAGCGTTGGCCCATAAGATCGACGGCCGCCAGGTGAGCTCATTTTTCAATGCCCTCACTGTTTTTTCTCCATTTTTTGTCCAAATTGAAAAGAAAAACAATTTGTGATTTTTTCTGGGTTTGATTTGAATTCGTCATTGTAATTTCTATTGGAGAGATTGGGGACAAGTTTTGGGTTGAGATGCTTATTTGCAATTTCCTAATTTGTTGATAGGAAGGGCGTCTTGGCTTGACCGAAGCCGCTCGGTACATTACAGGGCAATTGGATATGATAAAGGAACGAGCTAGGTCCAATGTTAGGTCTGTAATGTAAGGTGGACTAATACAACATGGTTCTAGGATCATAATTGCATCATGATCATTACAAGAAGAAGATGAATGACACTAACCTGCACCGATAGGAGACATGGTGGCTTGAGTTCACAAGTTGTCTTCTACTTCCAGTACTTCAATAATATCTCTCTGCTATATGAATAGGGTTCAGAGTATCTGAAAGATTAAGTGTATGGAAGCAGGGACTTAACCATAGTATTTATATCATTAGAGTTTAATCACAGCCGGCCTATTATTGGTTGTGAAAATCAAACCCTATCACTTAAGTGATTGAGTCCTACCATGATTCTATATCTTTGTAGTGAAACCTATTAGATTTCTTTGAGGTGAATTGCAAAGGTTAAGACTCCATAATCCTTATTTCACCAGGACTATCAGATTACTTATGTTGTTAACAACTCGATAAACTAGTGGCTTACAACACAAGTAATCCAATACATGATTCATTGGCATTCACAACTTTACATGTAATACACTATAAAGATTATTTCTTTTTTTTTATTTATTCATTGTTTATCCGAGTTTCGTGTGGCAATGGTGCCTAAATTTTTATACTTGCAGAATTGAGATAGAAGATTGTTTCTCTTTGTTACAGAAACCACACAAATGTTGTGATGAGGTAAACTATACACATTTTTCGATTACTTTAATTTCTTGTCAATATTTGACCCAAAAAAACATAAAAAATTCTTGTCAATATGCTGCCGGTCTTAGTTTTGTCACTACTCATTGCCGTCGCTATAAGTATCTATTGTTTTGGTCAAAGTTTTAAGAATATTATGAGTAATGTAGTGGCATTGATGTTTTCATCTTGCTGCAGTTTAGTAAATTTCACTTCACATTAAGTTGTATTCAATGGCAGGATATCGTCAGTATATTCACACGACAATGAACCATAAGTTTTGTTAAAAGAAAAACTAATGAAAATGATTTGAAAACTTTGAGTTTTAACGATAAGGACAAAATAAAGGGTAAAGTGAATAGTACCAGGATTGACTTTTTAGTGTAAAAATATGGTTTTTCGTTAAAGTGAATAGTACCGGGAGCTTTTCATTAAAGTTCCCTTTGTTAAATGGACATTTTGACAGTCCACTTGCTTCCCCAGGTGCTACCGATTGCGGTTCATGTGTAGGTGTGGAAACAAACTTTCACTTGATTTTAACCATTTCTTGCATTTTCATGTCATTTTCTTTATTTTTCTGTTCTTTTGCACCATCAATGCTGGAAATAGCAAGGCTAATGGTGGATTCTGGATGGGTTCCTCCTCGACCTGTTATTTTTCTTTTTAATGGGGCTGAAGAGCTTTTCTTGTTGGTAAGTTATTTCCATAATATTTAGTCTGGAAGTTATTGCATCATTTGCTACCAATTCAGGTTTTATAAAGTTATTGCGTCTAATTGAAAAAGAGCTCGAGGGATTTGGCATAAGGTCAGTCAGCTATAGCTTTGTCATTTGTTACTTCAATTTAGCAAATCTTAAGGCAATTTATGCATTGGTCACTATTTCGGGATTCCCGATTTGTCCAAAAACTATTTTGGGTTTGGAATCGATCTTAAAATTGGGATTCACAAAAACTTCGGTTTGGGACATGGTTTTCGATTCGGTATCCCATACCAAACCACAGCCCTAACAATATATATGTTTCAGATGTACCATTTTTCATTTCCCTCTCTATTTCTGAGCTTTGAAAACTTCAGCAGGTTGAATCTTCTTCTGATTTTCTGGTATTTTCTCTCTATGAACTTTGATTTTATGTTCTAGTTCGCAATTGTTTCTTATGAGTCTAAGACTTTTCAAATTTTCCTTTTCTTTCTTGATCTAAGAGAACTCCAGGAGATTCGATCTTTATTTGATTTTCAATTTTTTATTCTTTTATAAATTTCAATTTTAGGTTACATGTCTAATTGTCCTCTTCTTTTGTAGGATGATCTTTCAATAGAAATTTTGAGTCGTAATTCTAGACTATCTGAAGGTGATGGAGGAAAATTTAAGCATAGCACATATTTGGAATGCTCTTCTAATGAATCTTCGCAGGGTATGCAAAAAATCTTTTGTTTGATTTGAAATTTATTTTTTTCAGTGTTTTTTTTAGGTTTAATTTGTATTTGTTTTGGAATAATGTTTGTTTTATTAAACATGTTAGGATTTGGTATTGTTCGAAACTCCTAACATAATTGTTTAGTATTTTTATTTGTTTTATGTATTGGTGTTTTTGTTGGTAATGTGAGCTTCTGAAATATAATTATTATTTGTTTGCATAATGTTTTATATTATCTATTTATTTTATGTATTTTTGTGTTTATTTAAAATTCGTACGAAATCAAATGCCCAAGAACCGGGAGGTTAATTTGCAAAGTGTCTTTTCTTGGTGGTAAACTGAGTATCTATCATACTTTGTTTGAGGAGATTAGATTTCTTTGTATGCAGTTAATTCTATTTGTCTTTAAACAAAGTATGATAGATACTTAGTTTACCACCAAGAAAAGACACTTTGCAAAACAAATAGAATTAACTGCATACAAAGAAATCTAATCTACTCAAAACAAAGTATGATAGATACTCAGTTTACCACCAAGAAAAGACACTTTGCAAATTAACCTCCGGTTCTTGGGCATTTGATTTCGTACGAATTTTAAATAAACACAAAAATACATAAAATAAATAGATAATATAAAACATTATGCAAACAAATAATAATTATATTTCAGAAGCTCACATTACCAACAAAAACACCAATACAGAAAACAAATAAAAATACTAACCAATTATGTCAGAATATTCTTCAGATTTGAACAACTCCATAATACCAAATCCTAACATGTTCAATAAAGCAAACATCATTCCAAAACAGATACAAATTAAACCTAAAAAACACTGAAAAAAAAATTCAAATCAAACAAAAGATTTTCTGTATACTCTGCTCATAAGAGCATTCATGCTTATATTTTCCTCCATCACCTTCAGATTGGCTAGAATTACGACTCGAAATTCTCATTGAAATATTACCTTACAAAAGAACAGGACAATTAGACATGTAATTGCAAAATTAAAACGAAATCTATAAAAGAATGGAAAAATTGCCGATAGGACGATTAAACATGTAGATGCGAACTTAAAATTGAAATTTATAAAAGAATAAAAAATTGAAGATCGAATCTCCTAGAGTTCTCTTATAGATCAAGAAAAGGAAAATTTGAAAAGTCTTAGACTCATAAGAAACAATTGCGAACTAGAACATAAAATCAAAGTTCATAGAGGGAAAATACCAGAAAATCAGAAAAAGATTCAACCTGCTGAAGTTTTCAAAGCTCAGAAATAGAGAGGGAAATGAAAAATGGTACACTGAAAAATGATGGTGGTGAAATGGATCGAAAAAAAAAATGAGAGTTTAAAAATCAGGCCAAGCCCAAATGGGCCGTAAATCCCAAATCTATCAATAAAAGCAGAATTTAAAAATCGGTCCCAACCCAAAGATTTAATCTCTTTAGTCCAGTACAGTTTGTGCCAAATTTAAATATACGTCAAAAAAAAAAAATGCAGACATACAAAAAATGAGTATTATTTGGTAATTAAAAAAATAGTAATAAAAAGATTGTAAAAATCTAGCAAACCTTAGGCCTCCAAAATTCACTCTTGATGGTGGAAATCGACGGTGGTCGGTCAAACGTGATGGAGCGGTGCAGTGGTGGATGAGGAGATGATTTAGGTTGGCAAAAAGAGAGTGGACAAGCAATTGGGAGAGGCGGTGGAGAGAGGTAATAAGGCAGAGTGAGGAGGAGGAGAGGGTGGTAGGGTTGGTAGAGGTAGTTGAAGATTTGTAAATGGAACGGGAGAGAGTTTAAATAGAGGCAGAGTGAGAAGTAGGAGAGAGGATGGTAGGGTTGGTGTTGAAGATTTGTAAATGAAACGGGAGAGAAGGCTTAAATAGGAGAGAGTTTGGAGAGAGATGCGAATACACGTTGACCAAGGTGAACATACATCTAATTCTAATTAAAATTTTATCATTAAAGTAATATTAAATGTCTACTAAATATAATTAAGAGGTCCCTGCCTTTTGGTCTGCTAAATATTTCGTTGGTTGGATTTTCTCTACATTATTTTTGGAGGAATTGGAAAGCTATCTATAATTTAAATCTCTATTAATTAATAAAACACTTATTGTCAATTTAAATCTTATGAAATTACTAATTTAACTCTCTAATTAAAACAGAACATGAATAAGAAATATAAGACAGAAATGTAATTTCACATAATCAAATTTTACTGTTTTTTTTACTAAACCTCACATACATGTCATCCTAACATATATCTAATTAAAAAAAATTAAAAAAAAAAACTTCACTCCCACATTCTCTATCACTCTCTTCCTCTCTCATTCTATCTCAAAAACAAAAATAAAAAAAATTCTCGCACTTTATGTGGGCCCCATATGCTGGTTATATATTAATAAAACTCCACTCACCAAATTATTGTATTAAAACCCCCACTAATTACTTTTACCAAATAAAATTTTCAAAACGTTTTGTGCAAATCTGCAATTATTATTACTATCCCACCCAGTTACTCTCTTTATATTATTTATTATTGGATTGAGAAAAAAGAAAATACAAATTAGTGGTTAAAATTGGAGCTGGTTCAGTATGAGATACTGAACCGAAACTAATATCCTGAATTTCAAATCGAAATTTTTCAGAACAAGAATTTGAAGACCAATTCAAAACCAAATTTTCAAGAAACCCGAAATATTTTCGAGATTTCAGGACAAATAAAGAATTCCAAATTGAAATATGAAATGGAAAAAAATTGAACTTTCCCATCGGCGGTTAACATGATTCTGCGAAAAAACCCAAAATATTACCGAACTACGCGCAAAAATACCTTCTTCAGTTTCTTGTATTCAATAATCATAGGCAAGAAAAATATACCGTTTCTTATTTTATCAAACAGGTGGTGAGCAACATATAAAAAAAAACCCCACAATACAATTTACTGCATAATTTCACAACAAATCTATTTTACAAAGTCACTGTAACTAAAGTAGATCCAACCCCACCCCATACAAAAGAGATAACAGAGAACTACAGATTTTACCCATTTGACAATGAACAGCAGGCAGATAAGCTAACATTCTTCAATCCCGCAAAAAAATGCAAAAAATAGTATCCGAATTATGAAGTTCAGAGACACAGAAGCCCACTTAAACTAAACCGACTAAATTTAAGCAAAGTTCGCTCCAGATTCACAGTCCTGAGGTATGAACTTGCAGACTGAAATGGCAACAGAGTGGGGATAAAAGGCCAAAATAAATGGAGGGTTTGGACAAAGGGTGAGGCAGAAGAAATGGGTATTCTTTGGAATGTCAAAAGGAACAGAACACTTACTTGATTCGAGCAAGCTAAGTAGATCTTCGTTTTCCGGTCGGGAGAGAGAATTCCCTGGAGTCGTAAATGCTTCAAAATTGAAATGAATGGAGAGAACTCAGAAAAGGCTGGAGAACCCTAACAATGAATGGATGGCACAGATCAATTTGAAACAATCCAATGGTTGAAATTAACTCTAATTATAATTAAAAAAATAATATACTGTTGTAATTATCATTCAATTAAGCAACTCTACCCATAAAAAACGAACCGGCCCAAAATTCATTTAATCCACCTCAATGAATAATAATTGACTCTAATAGACAGTAATTGGCCAAATGCATCTCCATCCTAAAAAATGAGCTGGGCAAGAGTCTAGTCAATTCGTATTAAATTTTTTTATTATAAAATAATCAAAATAATTTTATTTTTAATTTTGAATATGATTTTTAACTGATCTTGTAAGGCCACATGTCATTATCCAAAAATACTACTTTTGTAGATAGATTTCCGATAAGATTTTAAATCAATCTCGTCGCGCCACATGTCACTATTGAAATGTGGTGTAAGATGGAAGATAATGGTCAAGTATTTATAGAAAAATAATAATAAATTTTCGTTCATTTTTAATGTAATTTTTAAACAATTTTTAATAATCTTTTAACAATTTTTATTAAGTAATTAATATGGACCGTTGGATTTTAAAAAAGATTGATATCCAACAGCCCAAAAGTGGATTTGTCAAAAAATCTAGACCGTTGATTTGGAAATTAAACGGTCCAGATTTTGACACATCACTAGCTGTTAGATTTCAAATTCAAATTTTTTTTACCATTGGAAATCCAACACCATTGCCGGGCCATGCAGCCAAAATCTGGCGTCCCAGTTAGTGCGACCAAAAGAGTTGAAAATATCAATTTCAAGGGGTAAAGTGAGACAAAACCAGTTTCGTAGGGTAAATTGAGACTAAATGATAGTTTTAAGAGGGCATTTCAATTAAGGGAGCTGATTTTCACACATCTTTTATAGCTTTTCCCACACCCCTCTTTGTTCCAGGGCATCGAATTGAATAAATCAAATGAAAACAACAAACATGATTAACCAGGGGTGTGTAGGAAGTTATAAAAGGTGTGTATTAATCATTTCCCTTCAATTAATAAGCCTTAATTAGAATACCATTTAATGTAACGCCTTATCAAATTATAATTTGTGTAGACTATTACTTGTATCGGAAAAAAATACATATGAGAGTTCAGTCCGCACAAGAAAAAAATTTGGTTTGGCAGGACACCCACGCAAAAATTGTCGAACATCCAGTAACTTGCGATGAGCATGGGACCTAATCGCAGCCAAAGGTTCTTGCCATAGGAGACGAAAAATATCTTGAATTGGTTTAGTCGTGTGTGAGAAAGATGTAAAAGAAAAGTAATTTTACGTCCTTCTCTCTTTCTTATAGGGTTTTGCCCGCTTTTTTACAAATAATTTATTTTTATTTTTTTTGGAAGCAAACACGCATAAAACCGATACACGCGCACCAGAGCTATGGGAGAAGACAAGGAAACTGGAGGATCCTCAAACCATACTCGCACTTGTAATACAGAGCGGGAGATAACAAAACTGAATCTCCGCCACACTTGACTAAGGCTCGGGTTATAACTTAAATAAGTTTATAACTAAACTGAATGTCCCCCACACGTGACCAAAAAGCTAGACAAATGCTGTGAATCAAAGGAAGTGACCGCATGATCTTACTTTTATGCCAATGTCACATTCCTCCTCGAGCTAAATTCACAATCGAGTGGGAATTGTCGACAAACCACTCATCACTTCCCTCCAAATAATTGGTGTTTGCACCTAAAATGTACTTATTTTTACTCATTTGGGTCATTCGGGCTAAATATGTTATTTGGAGGATTATCTGAGAGAAAGACTACTTTGAAAAGATATTTGGATGCAAGTGGGGTAGTTTGACATTATAATATTACTTTTCCCTTTTGTTTGGGTGGTGGAGGTTTGCCAAGAGCTTTCTTTAATCAAAACAATTGCATGCTTTCAAGTGGATTGGAAGGCACACAGACATTCCTGCATAAGACATGTGAAAGAAGCCAGCTTGCTTCTTTTAATTATTTGTTTATTGTAAATGGTGGAGACATGTGCTAGAAATATGTGGTGGAAAGGCAAGTTGACATTTTTAAATATTATTCCACATGCAAGCTAGCCAAGCTTCTTTCGGGCAAGTTCATTGTTCTTAGAGCACCTCCAGCGGGGGAGGTTGCTCGGGGGCCAGTGGGTCAAACAGTAGCAAATTGCTGGGGGGATGACCTCCAGCGTATGGAAGCCCGAGCGACAGGCGAGGCCCGAGGAGCAGGCCCGTCGAGGATTGCCAGCCCGAGAGCCCGAGGGCTGCGTCAGGCGCGTGCGTTTCACGCGCGCGTGGGCGCGAGTCGTCCGACAAAAAAACAGGGCAGGGGCCCGCGATTTCAGTTTTGAAAAGTTACCGTTGGGGAAGCCACGTGGCTTCCCCATGTCCGTTTGATTGAAACGGTCCTATTTTATGGGCCGTTGGATTTCCAACGGTAAAAAACATTTAAAAATCTAATTTAATTTCATCCGTTTGATCTAAGATCAACGGTCCACGTTATTAGGCTTTGTAAATTAAAAAAAAAAAGAAAAAACAGTTTAAAAATCTAAAATGTTACCGTTGTGACACGTGGCACAATCTGGAGTGTTGGAATTTAAATTTTTTTAAATCCAACGGCAGAGATTAATTAGGTGAATAAAAATTTAAAAAAAATGTAAAAAAATTCTTAAAAATCCGAAAAAAAATTATGAAAAATTATAAAAAATTTTGATTTCACTTCACCTATAAATACCTTCTCATTATCTTCTACCCTACACCACAATTTCATATTTTCTCAACTACTTTCAACCACATTCCTATCTTTCTTTCAAAGTTTCAATCCAATTTTTTTCCAACAAAATGACTACTCAACCAGGTACGAATTGGACGCTTCTTGAAGATGTTGCGTTGTGTACTAGTTGGGTTCAAGTTACTCATGATTCGATTACGGGTAATGAGATGCAGTTGCGAGAAATGTGGAGTCTTATTCATACCAATTATCTTGAGAAAATGGGTGGGCAAAGAACTAAGGAATCGATGTCCAGTCGTTGGAAATTACTTAGTCAATCGTTTAGTACGTGGAGAGACGCCTTGGCACAAGCTAGTGGTAATCTTCGAAGTGGGGAAAATTTAACGGATCAGGTAACAATATATTATTTATTTGTTAGCTACTTTCATTATATTTATTTGTTTGTATTATTTATTTGTTATCTTCTTTCATTATAATTATTTGTTAGCTACTTTCATTATATTTATTTGTTTGTATTATTTGTTACCTACTTTCATTATAATTATTTGTTAGCTACTTTCATTATAATTATTTGTTTGTATTATTTATTTGTTACCTACTTTCATTATAATTATTTGGTTGTATTATTTATTTGTTACCTACTTTCATTATAATTATTTGTTAGCTACTTTCATTATATTTATTTGTTTGTATTATTTATTTGTTACCTACTTTCATTATAATTATTTGTTAGCTACTTTCATTTATAATTATTTGTTTGTATTATTTATTTGTTACATACTTTCATTATAATTATTTATTTGTTACCTATTCTCATTATAATTATTTGTTTGTGTAGGAACTTCAAGCACAAGCTTGGTATGGTGCCAAAACCAAAAGCAAAAACAAAACATTCACCCGGTTTGAATGTTGGAATATTGTCAAAGATTGTCCTAAATTTAGAGTTGTGCATGTCGGTCCAGAAGTTTTCATGAACAGCACCCCTCTACACTCTACACCTGAGCATGCCTCGCATGATCATGATGAAGATGATGAAGAAGTGCCTGAAACGCCCCCCGTTGAACAAGCGTCGGGGTCAACCCGTTATCCAATTAGGCCTCAAGGTAAGAAGGCTTCAAAGAGAAAAGGTAATGCTTCCAAGAATGATTATGCAAAGTATATGGAAGATCTTGCCCGCCAAGGTGAATTGAATTTGGCCCGGGAAATGGCTAAATTTGAGGCTGATAAGGCTAGAGAGGATGCAAAAGCTGCAGCTTTTGAGAGAAAATTTGAAGCTGATGAGAGAGAAAGAGAACTACTTCGGCAAGAAAGGGAACATAGAAGAGAAGAAAGAATGGCTGAACGAGATCGTGACATTATGAAGGAGCCTTTAGAAGGGAAGTCTCCAGACTCTAAATATTTTTGGAAGTCAGAGAAAGCGGATGTGTTGCGAAGGAGGCGTGCAAGAGAAGCGAGAGCAAGAGGAGATGGTCCTAGCACCACAAGAGAAGATTATCCTAGCATGACAAGAGAAGATCATCCTAGCACCACAAATTGGTTAGGTGATGGTTATCATCCATTCACGAACCCATAATTTTCCAATCAATTCGGGTTGTAATTTCTTATTCGGGTTGTAATTTCTTATTCATTGAATAGAGTACTTTATGTTGTTTCCAATTTATTGAACTTAGTACTTTATTCAAAACACATTTAAACACACCAAATAAAATAACATCAACACACCAAATAAACACACCAAATAAAAACAAACACCAAATAAAATAAAATTACATTTCAACTCACTAAATGAACTAAAAAAACACACCACATAAAATAAAATAAACACACCAAATAAAAACAAACACCAAATAAAATAAAATTACATTTCATCTCACTAAATGAACTAAAAAAACACACCACATAAAATAAAATAAACACACCAAATAAAATAAAATTACATTTCAACTCACTAAATGAACTAAAAAAACACACCACATAAAATAAAATAAACACACCAAATAAAAACAAACACTAATGAACTTAAGTATCGTCAGCACCCCTCAATTCCCACTGGTGCTCTATCAAGTCAAGTTGGCGGGCATTGTGCATATTTGACCTTTGAAGTGCAGTATATCGTTGGATGATCCTTTCATTGTAACGTCCATCCCTTTCTAATGGCTCATGTTGCACGGGCTCATCGGTGGCGTCATGAGCACAATATATACGTGTTCTTGAATTGTTCATCGTGTCTGGCTCATATTCATCAACGGCTTCATAATCGTACTCATCTTCCACAATCATGTTGTGAAGAATGATGCACGTCATCATGATGGATCGAAGCGACTCTACATCAAACAATCTGGCAGCACCCCTGATGATCGCCCAGCGAGCTTGGAGGATACCGAAACAACGCTCCACATCCTTCCTGCACCCTTCTTGACATCTTGCAAAGTGTTTTTCCTTTGCACTGCGCGGACGTGGCACTGTTTTGACAAATGTTGACCACCTTGGGTAAATGCCATCAGCTAGGTAGTATGGCCCGTCGTACATACGTCCATTGACCTCATACGTGACTTTTGGTGCATTTCCTTGCAGGACATCGTTGAACACTGGGGATTGGGCAAGGACGTTGAGGTCATTTTGAGCTCCCGGAACCCCGAAAAAGGCGTGCCAAATCCATGTATCAAAAGATGCCACCGCCTCCAAAATGATACTTTTTGATCCTTTTCTGTCCCCATAAGCGCCTTGCCATGCACTTGGACAGTTTTTCCAAGTCCAGTGCATACAATCAATGCTTCCAATCATCCCTGGAAAACCTCGCATCTCGCCTTTCTTCAGAAGCCTTTGCAAGTCCATATGAGTAGGTCTCCGGAGGTACTCTGCGGTGTAGATAGATTCGATTGCCGAACAAAACCTCATGAGGGACTCAAGAATGGTTGATTGTCCCATCCTCGTTATCTCGTCCACTTGGTCTGCAGCTGCTCCATATGCAAGCATCCGCAAGGCAGCAGTAATTTTTTGCTGAGGCAGGAGACCCATAGCACCAAAAGCATCCGGCTTTTGCACAAAGTAAGAATCATGGTTGCAAACAGCGCCCATGATTTTGTTGAACAAATGTCGTTCCATTCTAAAACGACGTCGGAAGTATGTTTCAGGGAATGCACTGTTACGGACAAAATAATCGTCCAAGAGCTCCTGACCTCGTCGTTGCCTGTTTCTATCAATGTTTACAGCACGGTTGGGCCTGCAGATATGAGCCACAGCTTGGACGACTCGACGGGATTGTGAGGCTCCTGCCATTCTTGATTCGTCATCTCTCCGTCTACGCTCGTCATCCTCTTCCATCTCATTTTGGGCCCAATCCCTAACATTGAACATTCCTTGTGATTGGTTAAACAATTCTTCCTCTTCTTGCTCGATTTCCCACATCATCTTTGAAGAAGAAGAAGAAGAC
The DNA here is from genome assembly GCF_916048215.2 of Malus sylvestris. Lineage (NCBI taxonomy): Eukaryota > Viridiplantae > Streptophyta > Magnoliopsida > Rosales > Rosaceae > Malus > Malus sylvestris. The sequence continues at coordinate 26,548,189 of NC_062266.1, forward strand.
ATTGTAAAAAGGAAGCAGAAACTATGAATAATGATAGGGATTTTGGTGAAGAAGGAAGCAAAAACTATGAATAATGATAGGGATTTTGGCGAAGAAGGAAGCAGAAACTATGAATAATGATAGAGATCTTGAGAAAATTGGTGTGAGATTTATGAGGATGGATGGGGGATTATATGGAGGATTTAGAAGGGATTAGGTTGTAGATAATGCCACGTGGCATGCCGTCATTCGTTAAAAATCTGGTGGAAATCTATCCTCAAAGATTGTAATCGGATTGTGACACGTGGCACGACGTGATTGGTTAAAAATCTTATCAGAAATCCATTACCAATAATTGTCTTTTCAGATAATGACACGTGCCTTGACACAACGATTAAAAATCTTATCGGAAATCCATCACCAATAATTTTCTTTGCGGATAATGACACGTGGCGCAACGAGAACGATTAAAAATCTTATCCGAAATAACAAATATAATTATTTTGAATTATTTTATAAATACAAAAATACAAAAATTTTATTGCTATTGGCTTTTCGGATAATGACACGTGGTGCAACGAGAACGATTAAAAATCTTATCCGAAATTACAAATAAAATTATTATGTATTATTTTATAAATAAAAAAATATTAATATTTTATTGCCAATTGCCAGGGCTATTCAGTGCAGGGGTGGAGATGCAAAAGGCAATTGACAGGGGAATGCACTATTCATTAAGGGCAGTTACTGTTCACTAGGTGGATTAAATAGTGAATTGCCTGGGGGGAGGGCTCCTACACTGGAGTTGCTCTTAGCAGGGGGCTTTTTCAGATCTCTATATAAAGAAGCAGAGGCAGAAGGATTATGGATACTCAATCAATCAAATAAACAAACATATAAACTCTGCTCTTAAGTCAGATTTGCATTCAAAAGCTGTAATCAGCCAAAATCTCATATTTTTAGCAACAAGCTATCTCTTGTTTAGATCTCCTTAGAAAGCCTATCTTTCTCTAGTTTAAAAGCTCTGCTACTCATCCAGTAGTATCGATCTCCTTTGTAGTTTATGTACAACTCATTTCCAGTCATTTAGTTCACAAGCATTCTACAATACCAGTCATTTACTTTCCTCTGTCATTTAAATTTCCAACAACCTTGTCATTTAGTTGTTGTTACATTTCTCCATATAAGTAAAGTCCTTATCTTTAAGGCAAAGAAAGAACCTGGATTTGAGCCACTCCCACTCAATGGCACAATCTCTTGGTTAGAAGTTGAACTCAGGCGCAATCTCAATCATTCAAATCCCGCCTACTAGCGGCATCTAGTAGTGTGGCACACTCTCAACCTGCCAGTTCCCTGTTCGAGTAGATTCCTGACATGTCTGCAATGCCCATGACGAATTTAGGGTGCGAACAATTGGTGTTAACAAAATTCCTCGTCTACGTAAAAGAGACGGTGCATGAGTAATTGGATGTGCCAAGTGCAATCTCAATCCAGGTACAAAACGTAGAAATAGAAAACTTGCCTCCCAATTTAAAGTATTGAATATATGGGGAAAAAAATCCACTATAGATGATAGAAATTCAAAAATATTATATCTTGGGTGAGGGACCAGTAGTGCATATTGAACCCAAGAACAAATAATGGAAATGAGCCAACAAATTATTACTTCTTATAAATCTTAAGAGATGTAACAACGGGCAAAGCCTCGACCATTGGCTGCCGAACATAATGGTCGAAACTTCTTTTGAGCTGCCTTAGCTTGTAACCCTATTGAATCTAATCACTACAAAGTTGTTCGACTTGACTTTTCCCAACAACACCCTCCGGACATGACATTTCATTCCACCCTTCGACACGGGTTGCAACTCGACCACTTCTTTATCAAGGAGTTCAAAAGTTTCAAGCTTTGCATGTAGTTTGTCTACTTATGTGAAGAGGTGTATAGCTTAAGCTAATTCACGGGAACTTGTATTTTTGTACCCAATTGAGTAAGAACATAACCCTACTTATCACAGTAAATTAACAATACTAACTTGACTGTTGTGGCAACACATAATTCAATTATAATATATAATCAGTCGTGAAGATTAAAGCAACGGGCTGAGGATTTGTGATAAGTGGCAAACAACTGGGCCCCAATTGGCAAGGGGCAGCAGCTGCAAAACGATAACATTTTAGGGGATTCCGAGCCGTTCGATAGGACGTTGGTGATCAAGGATCCATATTAAATCCCTTTTTTGGTAATCTTTATTAGATTTTGTTATAACGGTTCATATTTTTTTTTTCCTCAAATCCAATAGTAAAAAAAATAAATCCAAAGAATAAAATTTGAATCCAACGATCAAAATAATAAAATAAATTTTTAGAACAGATTATATTAATCACACAAACTTAATATATCGACATTAAGAAAAGTACATAATTTGGTTGGTGTGCGTACTAAAGTATGTGGTTGGTTTAAATATTAAAGTTTAGTTGGTGTGTATTGAAGTTTGGTTGGTTGAGTGGTTGGTTGTTGTGATTTGTACGGTTTTGAAAATTTTGTCGGGAATGTAATTTTTTTTTTCAGATTAAAACATTCGTAAAATCAAATTAATATAACATAACTCAAAGTTACAAAAAAAAAAGGGTAATGATAAGAATACCAAAATTTTAAACTAAATTTTGTAAATCAAATTATGTGGTTGTTGATGGTTTGATTGCTACTTAAATGTTGATTAATGTATTTATTTTCTATTGATGACATATAATTTAGTTTGTAAATTTGGTCTTTTTAGCAATATCCAAAAAAATTAGGGGTGCGTTTGTTGCACCGGACTGTCTCAGACTGGACTAGCTTCAAGGACTAAGCTGGACTGGCTTAGACTAGACTAAGCTGGACTGGCTTAGACTAGACTAAGCTGGACTAGCTTAGTGAAGCGTTTGGTGCAGTGTCAGACTAAAAACCAGGATAATGAAAAATAGTGAAATTACAAATTTTAACGATAGAATTACATCCAACTCAACTGCAAAATACCCACAGTCAAATTAAATGATAATTACATTAAAATATTGAGTTTTTGTGCATTGTAGCATTGCAATTTGCAAAAACAAACATCACTTTCCTACAACATAGGAATTCAAAATCAGTACATCAAACTTTCTCACCTTTTGGTCTAAAATCCTTCTAAGCCTCTAAAATTGAGAAATCTATAAACATTCAGCAACCCATATGTCCCAAAATTGTTAAAAACTCAAACTTATCATACCACAAATTTGGAGGAAGAAAATTTCGATTTCTTCTCCACAGCCTCCCAAAATCCATGAATAATACCATATTCATTCATCCCAATTTTAACATACAATTGTAACATCACTATCTAACTTTGCTAAATTTGATAGAGAGACATCCTTTAGACTTTGAGCGTAGCTTTCCATACAAAACAATTGAATTTTACAACTCCTGTTTAACGATTTCGTCCAAAGAATAACTTACAACAATTGAATCAAACAACGGCTATGATACAACATCAACGATACATTCATGGCACAACCAACACAGCAATTACCCCAAAGAAGCAACTCCAAGAATTGTGCATCTTTGTACACTTACTGAGGATGCTGATTAAAACACCAATGCTACTGCTTTTCTCTAACTTGGTGTATTAGTATAGTCCGCAGACTCCGCACTTCATATTGGTGCATTTCCTCATCAACGGCAACAAAACATCAGCCCAAGACAGATGCTAATAAAGGTGCATACCTTCCATTTCTTCATTGTGGTTCAGCAAGAAGTGTATCTTTCACACGAGTCGATCAAATTCATCAGCAAGAAAAGTTGGTAAGGAAGAAAAAAAACTGATTCAAACTTACGACCAGAACCTGTACAAAGAGTTTTTTAAATTTTGTTCAAACAACATATACTGGTCATTCTTCAAATATATATAAGCAGTTAATGCACAACCCCTATCACCCTAAAACAAACTCAAAATTATATATAATACTTGAATGCCGTGAAAGAGAAAACCAATCTGTCAAGAGGCCTTGCAAATTCATTAACTTTTTTTTCTTTCATCTGTAAGGTTAGGACAGTGATCATATGTGATATAAGAGTTACCTGAAGAACCATATGTAAGAGTTACCTGAAGAACCAGTTTAAGAAGTTCTTGAAACATTCCTATTGCAAGATATACAGAACCATATGAGTATGATACTTATCCCCACCAAAGTCACGGCTCCTGCAGCACCTCCTAGTATTGCTGCAAGAGACGCTGACATTTGGAATGGGAACCACTTCAACTATGGGTAGTATTGTTGTAAAACGAATTGTCATGCATTGAACCTGGAATCCAGAGGATACAAAACGCTGAAGATGATAATCTACGAAGGTGTGCAGGAAAGCAAGGGAATTTAAATCCATCAGATGTAACTATTTCTTTTCAATTCTTTATTTCCTTATTATTGGTCTTCCATCAGATAACTTGAAAACATATTAGACAGCAAGTTGATTAACAAAATTTCAATGATTACAACGGCAACCGCAAAGCAATGGTTTTTGGAATCAAATCCGAAGCCCTTAAAATCAAGTAAAATGTCATGCCAACGGAGTAGTAGTGATATACATTCAAAATGAAATAGAATAGAAGAAATGCAGAGTAACATAGATAGAAACAAAGCATCATTGTATCATGGGGTTTAGGCAGCTGCAAACCTCTAGTCCTTGTCCCAGAAAAGTAAGGCAGCCAGATGTCTAAATACTCGAGCTTCATTTGCCAATGGCAAAACGAACGAACAGTCTCCCAATACAACAACAACGAGAAGAAGAAAGGAAATTGCCACCCAAATCCAATTGAAATTTCATGACATGGGAAGTTGCAGGCAGGAGATATAATTATAGAAAGAAAAGAGGCATGTTTGAATGAAGGAAGGAATGAATGGAAGAATATGCAGGTGGAAATCAAAATGTAAAGACAAGAGGAAAAGAGAGGAGAATCGGAGAAGCATCAATCCGGATTGTAATTTGGATTAAATTAAATTGAAGGGAAATGCAATCAAATATTCAAATATCAATATAAACGCATCACATGTCAGGAATCTACTTCACTCTCTCGCACTCTCTACCAAACCACCCAAATTCAACTTGATCAATACAAACGCATCATTTACTAATAATATAACGGACCAAATTAAATACAAATTATATCCTCTATCTCTCTTGAATTTTGACGATGCATATATAGTTCTAGTTCAATCAATCAAAGGGACAGACAGAAAACCCACCCCCCACCTCACCCCATGCAAATTCAATTTCAATTGCGAAGCAATCAACCCACCAAAAATTTATGCTCAAGCACCAAAACAAAACATCAAATATGAGTCAAGTGTGAACCAGAATAACTGAATAAGAGAGACAGCGAGACAGAGGGAGCGCGTCTCTGTCATGCAGGAGGTTAAAAGCCACCTAAACAATGTATCAGGAGTCAAAGACTGAATCAAGAGACACAGATGAATTAACTTACAGTGGCAGCAAATGGAATTTGCAATTTCACAGAAGCAGAAATCAAATCCGTACAACTACATCATAGAATACCCAGAAGCAGCAATCATTGAAGAACAAGCAATTTCGCAGCATAAGACCAACCCAGATTTCACAAAATCAAAGCAATCCAGATTTCACATAATCAAAACAACAAATGGAATTTGTAAATGATGAGTGAGAGAGAGACTGACGATTTCTTGGCCTGATCAAGCGAGCGAGCGTGGCCGATGTAGTTAGTCCAGCGATCAGGATGAGATCGATCAGGACGATCAAGACGAGCATGACAAGTAGGGCGATCAGGACGAACACGAAGAGGCGAGTGAGCAGGAGGACGACAACGGTCTTAGCTAGTCCGCTCACATTTTGGGGGTCTCGCTAGGACCACCTAACGAAAGAGTTAGTGAAAGCGAGTCCCACTTAATACCATTAAACTTAGTCTTAGGAGCCAACAAACAGATGATTACACTAAAAACTAGTCCAGTCCAAGTTAGTGAAGCGAAACAAACGTGCCCTAGGATTACTAGTATCCATCAGGCTTCTCTGTCACTTTGTGTTTGGTGAAGGAATCTCTTCGTTCCGTACAGAATACGGAGATATTAAGAGCAGGCTAATACAGATTAAGCACCATAAATCATCAGCACAGCAGGCAGGCAGCAGAAATTAGGAAGATCAATCGAGCAGTGAAATGGCAGGATTGTTTGATAAGCAAGCGGATTTGTACTTGGATTCCAGGCCAACTTATCCGACGGAATGGTATTCTAAGCTAGCAGATCTCACCCCTCACCACACTCTCGCTTGGGATGTCGGAACCGGCAACGGCCAAGCCGCTGTCAGCGTTAGTATTACAACTCTCCCCTCACTCACCATTTGTCAATTTGTTGCATTTCTTAGACTTGAATTTTTCCTCACACTAGAGTTGGAATCTCCTTAAATTTGAGTAATTTAGAATATTATTTGATCGTATTTCTGAGTATAGTCAATTGGAAGAGAGAGCCCATGATTCTTTAAAATATTATGATGTGAGATTTATGCTTTTAAAATACTCGATAAATGTGTTTCTTTCTCTGCATTTAAGTTTAAATCCTTTACATTTTTCGTAATTTAGAGCATATTAAAATATTGCTTTGTCAAAAAAAATTATAAAAAGAAAATTTGCTATATAACATATACAATGGTTGCATGTTTGGAGTCTGGGCTATTGATCAAGTTGATTATTGCTTTGGTGTTACCTCAAAGTTTGTTTGGCTGTGTAAGTCTGACAAGAGAGCATTGATAATGTGTGTGTGGTTTGATTTGTTAAACAGGTTGCTGAGCACTATGAACAAGTAATTGGAACCGATGTGAGTGAAGCACAGTTGCAGCGTGCAATGCCACATCCTCGTGTTCGATATGTCCACACACCGTTAACCATTACAGACGACGAATTAATAGCATTGATCGGGGGCGAAAATTCAGTCGACCTGGTGACTGTGGCTCAAGCTGTGCACTGGTTCGACCTGCCAAAGTTTTACAATCTTGTTTCGCGGCTTCTGAGAAAGCCAGGAGGTGTGTTGGCCGTTTGGTGCTACAATGACATTGAAGTTTGTCCGGAATTTGATCCTATTATGAAGCAATTTCATGACACAACCCTGCCCTTTTGGGACCGTAACATCCAGTACATCTTTGATGGTTACAAGACGCTTCCATTTCCTTTTCAGAGTGTTGGTTTCGGATGCGAGGGGAGTCCATTGCCGCTGGACATTCCAAAGAAGCTGTCGTTCCAAGGGTTTTTGAAGATGGTAGGGTCATGGTCTGCAGTCATTACAGCCAAACACCAAGGCGTGGATTTGTTACCAGAAAAGCTGGTTGAAGAGTTTGAGTGTGCTTGGGGTGGCTCAAAATTGGTCAGGTCAGTCACCTACAAGGCTTTTATGCTTGCCGGAAAAGTTTAAGGTGTAATCTTGTTAGGACTGTATATACGTATGTGTGGTAATCAGTACTAGACTACTTACATTCTACGATTCTATCAATTCTGAATGCATAAGTCTGGAACCTTGTTGCTCTTTAAGTTAATCGAGTATAAAGTTGAGACTTGCACTATCATTCTTGCATTTCTGCATAAAAAGGACACATCAGATCCTTGTAGAAATGAGATGTTAATTCGTTTTCTGCAAAGGAATCATCCATCAGGACATTTTCATTTGCTTTTGCCCACTCAGGGAAGGAAAGGAAAAACTCATAACGCAACTGTAGCGTAAAAACCTTGATTGCTAGAGTTCGAAGCCTTAGAAACAACATCAAACGTTTTACAAATAGTGTATGTTTATAGACTTGTGAGAACTGACTTGAATCTCACATGGTTCCGTATATTACTCACTCATTCAGGATTTTCACCATCCAAATATTACATGAGAAAAACACAGGAAAAAAATAAAACCGAAATTCTTTAGCTTCAGCAGTTTACCTCATGTCCTCTTTCACCATTTGGGCGAAAACCTTGCTCATCGAGAAGCCAGCAAGGTCCCCTGCACTTCCCATGCTAAATTCTGCAATAGATACACTGGTCTCCAGGGGGTTGACGTGATCAGCTTGCGAAGATAGCCTGCCGTTACTTCCTTCACTTCCTTCGAGTTGAAGCACAGATTCCAGGTTCCATAGCACATCTCCCACCGTAGGTCGATCAACACCATGTTCCGCCAAGCATTTTGCAATTATTTCTCCGAACTTGCTCAATGACTCCGGCTTCACTTGACCTGCAAGGCAAGGATCTACAATCTCCTCCAACTGCCCTTTATTATGCGACTTCATTGCCCATTCAACCAGATTCACGCTTTCCCTCGGGAGAGAGGGATCAATAACAGGTCTCCCACAAAGGACTTCAAACATCACAACTCCGAATGAGTACACATCTGATTTCTCCGTCAGCTGTTGCCTTGTTAAGTACTCTGGATCAAGATACCCGAAGCTTCCTTTTACCGCAGTACTGACATGCGTCTGATCAATCTCAGGGCCGGTTTTTGAGAGCCCGAAATCAGCAACCTTTGCCATAAGATTCTCATCTAGCAGTATATTCGCAGTCTTAACATCACGGTGAATGATCGCCTTTGTAGAGCCAGTATGAAGATAGTGAAGTCCTTTGGCAGCTCCAACACATATTCCAAGCCTTTGCCTCCAACTCAAGCTCGGAAAGTCTGAACCGTAAAGGTAGTCCTTCAGGCTCCCATTTCCCATGTACTCATAAATAATGATCATCTCATTCTGCTCGTCACAGTATCCAATTAATGACACCAAATGACGGTGGCGGAACTGAGATAACATTTCAATTTCTGTCATGAATTCGGCAAGACCCTGCCTTGATTGAGGAGCTCCTCTCTTGACTGCCACTTTTGTATTGTCCTTCAAAACTCCTTTGTAAACCTTCCCAAAACCACCAACTCCAATAACCAGGTTCTCGCTGAAATTATCTGTAGCCTCTCGAATTGCCACAAAAGGGAAGCGATACCCAATTTTTGAAACAGAAAACATCGCTGTACAGTCGGTGATTTTACTTTCCGTTTCATTCAACACTCCATCTTCTGCATTCGAATGGATGGCGTGCGCTAGTCTTCTTCTTCTTCTGCACAGCAAGAACAAGACTGCAGCCACCACGATGGCAGTAAATAGTCCAACAGCCAAGCCAACTACAATAGCAACTTTCATCTTAGAGCCTGTTTTTGAAGAAGAATCCAAGACATCAAGGCTGCTCTTAGAATTACTTACTTTCATGATCTCCAGCCCGTTGAGAAAGATGATAGGATACACAATTTCTGGCCTAGAACCAACACTAACGTTTAGCTTCTCACTATCACTTGCCCTAATCACGACATCCATATAATATGGGGTGCCAAAGATATTCGATGTCAGACTTCTAAGATCAAGACTATCAGAAACAGACAACGAATTGATATAAACTTTGAGGATGAAACTTTGAGCATTGTTACTGACTATGTCACAGAAGTGAAACCGAACCAGATACTCAAAACCAGGATCAACATCGAAATGCCATGTCAGATTGGCATTCAACATAGGTTCTTTCATCGTGTCCAACTTAGTTGCCGTGCCATAGACAGAAGAAGGAGCAACATCCTCTGTTAGCCAGCGCGTGTAATGGACAGCGCTTTCATTTGACACAAATCTTGGAAGACCGTTGTGCGTCAAGTACAAATCATCAGAAACCCAATGTCTCCACAAGGTATCATTGGGGGGAGACACTGTTTGATTACCCATGTTCACCCTCAAAACTGTCTCTAATGCTTTGTTCGTCAAACTTTGGTTATTTTCCTTTGAACCAATGGTTCTAGCAGCCTCAGGGATGATCGTATCCGGTATCGAAACAACTTCTAAGGCATTTACAAAAGCAAATGAGTTGGAGGCAGGAGTAAAAGTGAGAACAAGAGTTTCAGAAGTTACGTTCAAAGAGTATTCCATAACAAAGGAATCGCTCTCCATTCGTAACTCCTTGACAAGGGTGAAAGTTTGAGCAGAGACAGAGAATTTCGATGTGCTCGAATCGTAGCTCCCATGAACAAAAGGAGAGAAATAGAGGCGAATCCAGTGCCGCCCTTGTTTTGTAATCGGAAATGTGTAAAGGGAGGTTTTGTCAAATATTCGTGCACTTTGGTACAAAACTGAATCAAAGGAGGAAGAGTTGGATTTTGAAATTGCATTGGCTGAAATAGTTTGAGGAGCTGAAAGGAGATTTGATGCAGACTTATCAGATACAAATACACGACCACCAACTGTTACACTGCTTGAAGATCCACAGTTTATCAGATAACTATCTTCAGGATTAAACCCCAATGAAACACAAATCGAAAACAAAATCGAAGAAACCCCTATGAACAATCTGATAGTCCCACCAGCCATCAAAACTAGGATCTAAGTAAAAAAAAATATGGGATCTTTGGGAACAAAGCTGAGGGTCTTAAAAGCAGAAATTTGGAAAACTGAGATTATAAAACCAAAAGCTGCAACTTGCAAGTGGAAAAGTCGGATTACAGTAAGGAAACAGCTTCTCACAAGTGACAAAGGCTCAGATTATAATATGAAATTGATAAAAACTCCTCTCCCATCTTTTTCATGATTTCATCACAACACCAATACAAAAGAACCCAACAAATTAGCCAAAGCGAACCTGAGTGCAGCCAAATTGGCTAGAGCGGTGTGCTCTACCCACCCTTTGTATCCAAGTTTGAATCCCCTACGTAGTTTGGATGAACTTGGTGTAATTATCCTATCATTTATCAAAAAACAAAATTAGCAATAAAGTAATAAAAATAATCAAAAGGGTAAAGCTTTAAACCACCAAATTAAGCAAAAACACCAAAAGGGTAAGCTTAAACCACCAAATTAAGCAAAAAATTAAAAATTAAAAAATTTAAAAAAATAAAAAACCGAAAGGGTAAGCTTGAAATCACCTGAAAATATCAAACTTGAAGAAGCAAATCAAGGTTCTTGAATCTGATTAAAACCCAAGTGAGAGAATCAGAAATCAGAAGAGCTCAGTGCTGCCTCGCTGCAATGAGCTGCTGAATTATGCTGGTACAAATAAGTGAGAACACGATAACAACAATGTGGACCAAAACCACCATTGACCGGAACAACCAGACACGGTCGTTTTTTTGAGATGTGATATTCATATACCTCATTTTACTTTTCATATAATTTTAATTTTCGACCGTCAAATCGGATGAATTGAAGAAGATCTACTAACATAAATTATCAAGAAGTATGTAAGAAGTAAAATGAGATATGTGAATAGCATATTTTTTTATTTTTTTATTTTTGCTCTACGTGTAGTTTGACAAATTCATGGGATCGTAAGCAAGATCAACGAAGTCGGGAGTGGGAGAACAACATGGTGGATAGCGAGTAGTCAAGAATGTCTGAACAGACAACATAATTTGATGACAGCTATTATGGGTGACTCACGTTGTTGGATTAGTATATAGAGATGGATTGTCTGTGCTCCCCTTTTCATACTCTCTTGTTTTATGCAGTTACGATTAAATCACATCAATATTTATTTTTATCTTATTATTTTTATAAAAAAAATTAATATAAAATGTTAACGTAATTTAACAGTGACCGCACAAAAAAATAGAAAGGTATAAGAATGGTATGAGAAGGGAATGAAAGACAATCCATCTCCTTAGTAAATACGTTTGGTCCCATGAAAGAGAGAGGAGAGAGAGAGGGTGGGAGTTTCATGAGATGGTTCGTTCTGAGAGGGAATATTGAGTGTCTGATTTGTTCAAAAGGGCAGATTGATGGGGTCTTTTGTCGTTGTCAGCTGTTTGTTAATTACGCGTTTTCCACAACAACTTTTGAATATCACTGTTTCAGATTGATACAGGATTTTGGTGGTATTCGGATCACTGGGCATAGTGAATCTGTGATTGATTGAAGGGCCCAAATGAGACTTCGAATGTAAATATTAGGTTGAAAGTGTTACGTGTTCGCAACTAATTGTTGATTACAGAATCAATATAAAGTTTGGTAAAAGACCTGTTGTTCTTATTATAATCCTTTACGTAGATGTGGAAAATAAATAAATTGTTCTTTATAAACACTGTTTACTATATATTTTTCGTGTATGATGTAACATATGAGTTTGTAACAATGTTCTGAGTTGTTAAAATATGTAAATGTTATTACAGAATTTATATAAATTAATGGTTGATGGGATCTTTTGTCGTTGTCAGCTGTTTGTTAATTACGCGTTTTCCACAACCACTTTTGTATATCACTGTTTCAGATTGATACAGGATTATGGTGGGATTCGGATTTGGCGCTGGGCATAGTGAATCTGTGATTGATTGCAGGGCCCAAATCTCCTTCGAATGTAAATAAAGACTGAAAATCTTGAGTTTGATTCTTATAAATTTGAACAAGCTCGTACAATGAGTTGAAATTTTTTTAATTAATGTGAGTATAATTGTTGAGTGTAACTAAAATCTCGTGAGTTTGATTTGTATAGGACAATGAATCACAATTTATTAAACTTGCATTACTGTAACAACATACATGTAACTAACGAAGAGCCTTTTTTATGTATGTGATAATTAAAATCACCTCTATCTCGTAGCTATAAGGTGAAGTTTGCATTTCATCTTCTCTTTTCCATATCGATTTTTTATTTTTCGGATATTTCACCTAAAATATTGACAATTTCATAAATATTTTAAACACTACTTACATGGGACATACTGTAGTTCTCAACCATTGATGCATGCAACTTGTTAAATACGTGCAATATATATCATCAGTTAGTAATCGTTAACGTATGCGATTTTCCTCAATCACACTTAATTTGTTTTCTAGTGTTTGTTCTCAAAGAGTTGGCAAAAACCTCAACGAATCATGCATATACAGCCCCAAAGGGCAAAAACTTGAACGAAATCCGATTAAGTTTTGGCGAGGTTGTATGACGTTTTGTGATTTATACTTGGAATATTACATAGTGAACAATGGCATGCATTTGTTAAATAGTTTTGCATCGTTAAGTGTTACGTGTTCGCAACTGTTTGGGTTGAAACTTAAACTTTGGGCTTAGAAGGGAGTTGGCCCAAGAAGAAAAGAAAAAGCCTGAAGCTCAGCCCAGACCTAGAAAGCAGAAAGGGCCTTTCTCAACTAGGTGCATATCATTTGCACCACTTGCTCACCTACCCAAGGGCCAAGTGGTATAGACCAGCCAGCTAATCAGCCCAAAAGTACTTTATTATGGCAATACAAGTAAATAGCTGATGAGTCACTATCCTTCAAACTGCATTCGGGCAAGATTATTGCTACAGGAGACCAAGCCAAGGTGGCTATAAAAGGAGAAAGAGAAGTCAGAAACAAAAACACTCAAACAAACAAACAAAAGCACAAACTCTGCTCAAAGCCAGATTTGCCTTCAAAACGAAGCCGTAGTCAGCCCAAGCCTTCATCCCTTTCGAGACAAACCCTTTGTAATAGCTCTGCTACCCAGTTCATTGCCTGCTGTAGTATCGATTTTCTTTCTGCAAACTCACCTCCCAACCCCTTTTCTAAGCTTTCAAACCTTCTGTTAACCCACAAAGATAAGGAGTTGCAAGACGATCAGCCTTGCCCGACCTTCTTTGTTTTTGTCTTTTCATTCATTAGCCTAGCAATATGTTGTATACTTCAAGTTGTATCCAAGTTATTTCTAGTAATATGGCTATTAAAATACTCTCTCAACGCTTGAATCCGATTTGAATATGTCTTCACAGTTCAAGCCAGATCTAAGTTCTAAGCCCTCGGGCATATAAGATTTGATCACCCTAAAAAGTCATTGGCCTCAAGGCATAAAAAAGAACCTGATGTGGACTTAACCCATCCACGACAATCTTTGATAAACAAGAAGTCCGAAATTACTTGGGGCGCAAGTAATCAACCTGCCACTTAGTTTTATTTCTGTTATATCATGATGACCATATAACGTTCGAATACAGGATAAATTCTGATGGGAAGCCTCAAGGCCTAATCAAGGCCCCACAAAGGCACCTATTTGGATTCATCCTATTTTTCGGACAAGAACATTGAGTACATAAGGGGTTCTGATGGAAAGCCTCAAGGCCTATTCAAGGCCCCACAAAGGCACCTCTTTGGATTCATTCTACTCTTTGAGCTCAGGTAATCAGAAGTATGATGGTTATAAGATCCATATAACCAACAAAAGGAACCTTATGTGTTTGAGTACTAAGTTAGTTATTTATGGGAAGCCTCAAGACCTACACCTAAGGCCCCACAAAGGCACCTGTCAATAACTAACGTAGTCTTTCGAATATATATAATTATAACTCAAACATCCGTTCTACATCTACCATGCTGAAGATGGTAGTGGCACGCCTGAGCAATTAAAAGTTAATCTTGATTGTGAGCCTCAAGGCCTACACCTAAGGCCTTACAAAGGCACATTTCAAAGTTAACTCTGTCCTTCTCTTTCAGCCTTGCCCGACAAGCCCGCCAGTAAAACAGAAGCCCGACAGAAAGCATCAACCGGCGCCAACCTCTCGGAGAGCTGTGTGCTCGTCGGCCAGGAAGCATTCCCCACGGAAATTCCTGCCACGAACATAGTTTTGGCACGCTCGGTGGGACCGCATTTGTGTGGATCTTGTATGTCCAAGAAAAGAAAAAGGCCATAAATTTTGCAAAAAGAGTACAAAGAATGGTTCTTCTCAACATTTGCTACCAATGACAGCAATCAAGAAATCCTTCTTCCCCATCAGGACATATGGTCCTAGAAAGCCCATATTCATCCGGGAAGTCGGAAGGAAAAGGAACGAATGAGGAATTATAGGCTACTATGATACAAGTACTGAGAAGTATGGAAAAAATCTCTTTGGAGACCAAGGGGGAAGTCAGTAGATTGTGTACCTTAACAGGAAATTTACAGAGAAGGCTGGATCTGGAGTTTTCCACTCCAAAAGGCGCTCAAGGGAGTGGGATGAGCCAAGTTACCATCAGAAGTGAGCCAGTCATTCCCCTATTTCCACTATTAGAAGAAGAAGCGGATAGGGGAAAGAAGAAAGCAGTTATTGAAGGAAGTCAACCCGTGATAGAGCCGATCCTGGGGAAAGAGTTTCCTAGCTTCCCGTTGTTAACATTTAATAACAGGAAGCAAAGCGAGCAGGAAAGGACAAAGTATGGGATGCCCATAACAACGGGAGAGTCCAGCCAAAAAGAAAGCTCTGCGGCCCCAAACAAACTTCTTCCTTATAGGCCACCCCCTTTGGCCCATAAGGAAGGGGGAACCAATTGGAGGAAGCTTGAATCAAAGAAAGAAGCATTCATAGGCAATGACCGAAGCCCGAAGGACGAGTCTGCCATTCTCTTCCAGAATAATACAGCTACTCAACAACTAAGGATGAGTTGGTCGAATTGAGGAGGGTAGTGGTTCAAAATGCTCAACCACGAGCTCGCCCAGTATTCAGGATTACTTATCAAAAGCCTTATCCTGAATACATTGATGAACATAATCCATTTCCTCTCAACTTCAAGATGCCTGCATTCCCAACATTCACGGGTGAAGACAGCAGTGTGTCCTCCAGAGATCACATTTTCAAGTTCTCTAATCATTGTGTGGCATATGAGGACAACCCAAACTACAAGTTAAGGTTGTTTGGAAATTCGTTGGCAGGGCTTGCATCCCAGTGGTATTCTCTATTACCCCCTAACTCTATTGCCAATTGGGGGCAAATGGAGATGGCTTTCCATGAACAATTTTACATAATAGAACCAGAAATGACTATTAATGATCTGGTTGAAGTCAAACAATACGAGCATGAGTCCACAGAAGACTTCATGATGAGGTTCAGGAAGACAAGGATGAGGTGCCAATTCCCTGTTAACCAAGCTCAGCTCATATCAATTGCTCAAAGGGCTCTGAAATTACCTTTGAGGAAAAGATTTTATGATACACAATTTAATGAGCTACAAGAATTAGTCATTGCTGCCACAAGATATGAGAAGCTATTGCTAGAAGAACAACAAGTGAAGCATACGTCCAAAACTCCTCATTTCTACAAAAACAAAGCTACAATTCATCATGTGGAGGTATGAGAAATTGGGCCAGAGCAGAAGGATGATCATGATAGAGAGGAAATCGAGGTGTGTGCTACTGAGATGACTACGCCTTTCAAACCATTGACGGTAAAAGGATTAGTTCAGCCCATCAAGGACCAGAAGATTGTGATGAACGATGGAGGCTTTGTCCCGATGAAGCCTCCCAAATACCAGAGCTATTCATTCGATCTGGCAAAAGCACCTGAGATTTATGAAGAACTGGTGCGGGCAAGGGTGATTGTGCCCGATAGTACGAAAAAGATGCCCAAACCAGAAGAGATAAGGGGAAAGAAGTATTGCAAGTTACACTATACCTTCAACCATTCTACAACCAATTGTGTCCAGTTCAGAAATTGGGTACAAGACCTTATAGTGAAGGGAAAGTTGTTACTTGACAAGCCACAAGCTAGTATGATGGTTGATACCAATCCTTTCTCGGAAGCTCCTATCAACACGATTCATCTGGTTTAGATGGAGGAGCCAGTGTCATCAGTTGGTACGATAAAAGGGAAAGATGGATCTCAGGTTGTCACCACACCCTCGCTCAAATAAAGGAGAAGGTAGAAAATGGGGTAAAGAGTTGCCCGAAGAAAAAAAAAAAGTTTAGACAAGGACTAGAAGCAAAGCAAGCAAAAGACAAGTACATGTTCATTCCACTAAGAGAAGGGTTATAAGTGATCCTAGTCTAATAATTTTACATCTTCACTCAGGGTGATTATTCATGAGTGATATGTCTGCATGATTGTAAAAATCCTACTAGGTTCGGCTAGGACAGTGTGGCTGTTTGCAAGCTGAGATCTAGAATGCTCCAATTCCGAGTTTGTCTTCTTCACTTCTTCGATTTGATTTTTGAAGGTGTCAAGAAGAGTTGCTTGCTCAGCCTTAAGAACAACCAGTTGTTCCTCTAGGTTTTGGATTTCAGCGGTCACCACTCCAATTCTTTCTTTTGTTAATGAACCATCATTCATCAACTTGTCTACCTAAGCAGATGTACTTGATTCCTTCTTCTGGAAACATCTTACACGATTGGCTTGTCTTTCTGCTTTCTTATGTTGGTCCCGAAAAGCCCTCAGATTTTCAAAGAAAGAGAGGAATGAATCATGTTGGGTTTTTGACAGTTGGCCGACTTTGAAAAGCTCACTCGTAACCTTTTCCAGATCATAAAGGGCCTTAAGGCTAAATGAAGCGGAGAAATCATTCCTTGCCCATTCTTGGAAAACTCGCTTCTGCTCTGGAAAACCTGAAGGTGAAGAATGCTTCGAAGATTTCAGCCTTGTCTCGAGCTGCCCGAATTTTTCAAACAGTTCGGGCAACTTAGCAGTTTTTGAAGCTAGAAAAGTAAGAGGGGGACTTCGTACTCCACTTTCCTCTAATGAAGTAGCGCATACTGATGGGGCAATTTTTAGCTCTCCGGCCTTCTCCATTCCAGGATGAACAATCCCGGCACTCCCAATAGTTAAATGAGGTCGGAAGAGCTTTGGTTTACGAACCAAGCGAGGAGGAGAAGTTTCTTCAAGATCTTGCTGTAAAAATCAAAATAAGATCATATTGTTAAATATACAGTTTAAAATGAAGGGAAGTTTGGGGAGGAAGAAATATACCTGACTAAGCCTTGGAGTCTCACAAGGAAGAGTACCAATTCCTGGTTGAGGAGGAGACTCCCTACCACTGACGAGGGAAGAAGAAACTGCGCCTGAACCTTCACCAATACCTTGGAAGTATCCAGGAAGGGCAGTAATGGTTAGTAAGCAAATGGTAAGAGAAGAACAGGAAGTAAATATCTCCTTACCAGAGTTTGACCCTGAGGAGATGAAGGAGGTTCATCAAGAGTAACTGTCGGGCAGGCAAACACCTGCAAAGTAGTTTCTTCTGAAGTCAGAGGAATCTCAGGAACTATGGGTTCGTCATTTGTTCTTGTTGCCACTGACGGATTTTGTATTGAAGAAGGCTGAGGAAGAGGTAAATAGAAGTTAATATCAAAACAATGTACGGGAAATCACTGTAAGGATGGTTACTCACCAAATTACTGTCCTCATCCACGAAGTGCAACATTACCCCCGTGGATGGATCAAATTGAGAAGATGGAGTTGCCTCCAGGACAGAAGGAGAAATCGAAGGAGAACCTTGACTAGGCAAAGGGGCAGATACCCCGACCTGGATGAAGTCAGAAGAAAGAAAAGATCAAGCATTACCCCCAGAAATCATAAAGTTACCTAAGGTTTGAGAAAGGGAGTATACCTTCGAAGGATCAACCCGTGAGGGGGGAGAGGTTTGTCTCTTGAGCAAGTGGTGAAGAGACCTCGGGCGAATGGAGCTTTTCGTTTCTTGCAGCCTGACTCAAGTAAACTATGCTTAGGGTTTTTGTGAAAACAGGAAAGATTATGCAGACATACCAGTAGATTATACCTCAAGTTCTTTAAGGGTTAGGTTTCTCAATTCTTCAGCCTTTTTATACGTTGCAGCTCCTAAGGGTTCATCCTTGGAGGCGATGGTTGGTTTCTTTGATGCTTGAGGTCATGTGTTCAAACATAGGAAACTAGATAAAGAAGAAAGGTAGCAGCCTAACAAGAAGGAACACGACTCACTTTAAGATTTTTGCTTCTTTCTGCCCGCCTCAACAAATGGAGCAGATAGGTCTGAAGACTTGATAGTTTGGACGGTTCTGGTTCTCTTACTCTTTCTAGTAAGGGTAAGAATTCGTCGTTTAGTCTTGGGTGGGGATGCAAGATCAGAATCTGAGTTCTCAATCATAACTGCTTTCTATCGCTTAGACACTTGGATGGTGGCTTCAGACGCTTCTTTTTCAGCTTCTGATTCTTCTGAAACATCCCCACTTTCTCCAGCTTCTCGCCCTTCAGCCTCTGCCGCAGCTCCATGAAGAACTGCTGCATCAGCTGAGTCATCCTCAGATTCAGTAGGTACTGATTCAACATCCACTTGGGCTGCAGGGTTAAGAAGGGAAAAAGTTAAAAGGGTTTAAGAAAGGGATTATGGAATCAAGATAAGAAAATAATACCTATCAGAAGAACCCGATTCTTCTCTTGAATCATCTCCTTCCAATTTTCAAGTTCGCCTGAGCTAGGGTATGATTTAAGAGAAAGTTGACCGAACATGCGATCATGAGTCTCTCTCAAGTCTCCTCCATATTTCTTGGTCCATTTGTCTTCCCACCAAGAAGAGAAGAGTGAAGTGCATTCAAAATTGAGGATAATGGACTTTCGGGCAGCTTGACTCATGACTTCAAGACTGCGTCGGGCAGCTCTAAAGGTCGCTTCAGAGGGAGATACTAAACGAAAAGAAGTGCCACAGTGAACAGAGTAAAAAAACGGAATGGGGATGGTTTTCCTGAAGCCTAATTGCCTACTGAAAAAGTTAGGGTGATACACCTCCAACCCTCGATCGTATCGATTGCCCCGGACTCCCCAAGCCATATCTCTCGATTGGATGCAACTAATAAATTTTTCCCTACAAGAAGAGGTGGCATATTCCCCAGGAGCATCTTGAAAGGCCTGATAGGAAAACCAAGGATATATTCTCAAGACTGATGCACCCCATTCCAAGTCTGATCGAGTCCCACAAACCTTGAAGAAATAAAAGCAGGCAAAGGTGGAGTGATCAGTAGGAGTAGCTTCAGCTAGGATTCGGGCAGGGGCTACACCTTCCGGGAACTCTAAGTTGGCAGCCCGAAACTCTGGAAAATACCATTGAAGCCATGTTTGTATCATCCATATGGGTCCATTCAGGTTAGTCTCAAATGGCTCGCCTTGAGTTATTTCGAAGAGAATGTGGTAAAGATGAGAAAGAAGGAATGGACCTGTTGCCACATCATCGAAGTTATGAAGAGCTTCCACCAAGGGGATCCATTCAACCTTTACCCCTTTAGATTTGTTGGGGAAGATATGTTTGTTGAGCCAGTATAAAAGGAAATACATATGCTCCTGATCTCTATCAGCACGGGAAAAACCTGCTCCAAAGTTTTCTTTTACAAAAGGGATGAATCCCTTGAACGAGGTCCCGTAACTCTTGAAGGTTGCGGAGTTATATTCCAGGGAGATGAATGATGTGGATGAACCTGAGCTTTCAGCAATTGAAAGGAGAGCCCAGTCCTGAGTAATGTCTACTATCCTGCCCGACGGCCTTAGCCCGAAGACTTGAGCCATATCGAGAATAGTTGGAGACATGGGACCCATGCGAAAGTCAAAAGTATTTGTGCCCGAATTCCAGAAAAGAAGAGAGGAGGCAAGCAGTTCGGGCTTGGGAATAATGGTGGTTTTTGAAAGCATTATCAACTCATAAATGCCATTATTCATCCATTTCTTCTTAAATGTTGGCTCTAGTTCATCAATCTATTGGGCCCAAGCCGGATCATTCATCAATGGAAAACCTCGGCGATATGACGACCACTTAGATGAGGAAATGCCTGACTTAGCCAAATAGGGATTTGGAGAAAACCAGTTATCCTTGGGCATATTATCCTCTATCACTACAGGGACCCGAGAAATCCATGCAGGACCCAACGATTGTACTCCATGTACTTCAAAGAAAAGCTCAGAAAACAAACCTGCTCGAGGGCGATGCAGGCCGTTGAGTAAACGGCGCAATGTGGCGATACCTTCGCCAGATTCGTATGATATGTGGATTTGGCTTGATCCTGAAGCCATTTGATGAAGTTTGGAAATAAAACGACAAGGAAGAAACAACTGAAAGGTTAGGAAGTTTTCGATTACGGAGATAAGAATAATGCAGGAGATTCGAAAGTGATGGGATTAACCGAAGAAAGGTGGTGATTGCTGTTGAAAAGTGTGCAAATCCCGAGGATGAAAGACGTGGGTACTAATAGAGACCTATTCAATCAATATTGGCGCCTAGAATTCCAAGTCTGAATATTGATTGAAGGGGGCACTGTTTGGGTTGAAACTTAAACTTTGGGCTTAGAAGGGAGTTGGCCCAAAAAGAGAAGAAAAAGCCCGAAGCTCAGCCCAGACCTATAAAGCAGAAAGGGCCTTTCCCGACTAGGTGCATATCATTTGCACCACTTGCTCACCTACCCAAGGGCCAAGTGGTATAGACCAGTCAGCTAATCAGCCCAAAAGTACTTTATTATGACAGTACAAGTAAATAGCTGATGAGTCACTATCCTTCAAACTGCATTCGGGCAAGATTATTGCTACAGGAGGCCAAGCCAAGGTGGCTATAAAAGGAGAAAGAGAAGTCAGAAACAAAGACACTCAAACAAACAAACAAAAGCACAAACTCTGCTCAAAGCCAGATTTGCCTTCAAAACGAAGCTGTAGTCAGCCCAAGCCTTCATCCCTTTCGGGACAAACCATTTGTAATAGCTCTGCTACCCGATTCATCGCCTGCTGTAGTATCGATTTTCTTTCTGCAAACTCACCTCCCAACCCCTTTTTCTAAGCTTTCAAACCTTATGTTAACCCACAAAGATAGGGAGTTGCAAGACGATCAGCCTTACCCGACCTTCTTTGTTTTTGTCTTTTCATTCATTAGCCTAGCAATATGTTGTATACTTCAAGTTGTATCCAAGTTATTTCTAGTAATATGGCTATTAAAAGACTCTCTCAGAGCTTGAATTCGATTTGAATATGTCTTCATAGTTCAAGCCAGATCTAAGTTCTAAGCCCTCGGGCATATAAGATTTGATCACCCTAAAAAGTCTTTGGCCTCAAGGCATAAAAAAGAACCTGATGTGGACTTAACCCATCCACAACAATCTTTGATAAACAAGAAGTCTGAAATTACTTGGGGCGCAAGTAATCGACCTGCCACTTAGTTTTATTTCTGTTATATCATGATGACCATATAACGTTCGAGTACAGGATAAATTTTGATGGGAAGCCTCAAGGCCTATTCAAGGCCCCACAAAGGCACCTATTTGGATTCATCCTATTTCTCGGACAAGAACATTGAGTACATAAGGGGTTTTGATAGGAAGCCTCAAGGCCTATTCAAGGCCCCACAAAGGCACCTATTTGGATTCATTCTGCTCTTTGAGCTCAGGTAATCAGAAGTATGATGGTTATAAGATCCATATAACCAACAGAAGGAACCTTATGTGTTTGAGTACTAAGTTAGTTATTTATGGGAACCCTCAAGGCCTACACCTAAGGCCCCACAAAGGCACCTGTCAATAACTAACGTAGTCTCTCGAATATATATATTTATAACTCAAACATCCGTTCTACATCTACCATGCTGAAGATGGTAGTGGCACGCCTGAGCAATTCAAAGTTAATCTTGATCGTGAGCCTCAAGGCCTACACCTAAGGCCTCACAAAGACACCTTTCAAAGTTAACTTTGTCCTTCTCTTTCAGCCTTGCCCGACAGGCTTTGCCCGACAATCCCACCAGTAAAGCAGAAGCCCGACAGAAAGCATCAACTGGTGCCAACCTCTCAGGGAGCTGTGTGCTCGTCGGCCAGGAAGCATTCCCCAGGGAAATTCCCGCCACGAACAGCAACTAATTGTTGATTACAAAATCAATATAAAGTTTGGTAAAAGACATGTTGTTCTTATTATAATCCTCTATGCAGATGTGGAAAATAAATAAATTGTTCTTTATAAACATTGTTTACTATATATTCTTCGTGTATGGTGTACCATATGAGTTTGTAACAATGTTCTGAGTTGTTAAAATATGTAAACTTTATTACATAATTTATATAAATTAACGGTTGATATTTGTTTATATAGACATGAACAATTGACATTAGTGTTTAATTTTTATTAAGTAAAAAGATTGATGTAAATGTGGAAGACGATTAAAAATAAAGTCCTTTGCATGGACCAAATGAGGGAGTGGAAGGGGGAGGAGAACTCCTCTTCGAATCGGCCTCAACTCTTGTGAACACGTCCGTGGCACTACTATTGGAGGAGGGTGGAGTCGGTGGACCCAATGGCCATTGTCACGTTAATTGTGGGACCTGCAACCATCATAGGGTACACAGGGATCACCTTGTATTTATCGAAATTAGGTGTTACCGTGTACTGTTTTTTACCGTTGATATAGATATCGATGCTCCTGGTGTAGTTCGGTCCGTGTAATGTTTCAGTTTTGGTAAAGTAGAGCACACTGTAAGTAAATTGTTGAGTCGTTTTGGGGAGATCGACGGACATGATGATTGGATTAGCGGGGTTCACTGATTGAATGGAGCAGAGTAGCACCGGATTAGCAGGACCTTTTTGGGGAGAGGGATTGCTACGGTAGGGACTTGGGCGCAGTTTGGTTGGGTTGTTGGGGTGTCCATTCTCGTTTGTACCTTTCCTCGGTCAATACTTCTGCGTACCAACATAAACGTCCAACTCACCTTGAGAGACATTGGGTATGCGAGCCTGTACAGCGTCATTCGTCCACGAAAGACACTCAGAACGTGTTTTTTGCATTCAGTTCCATTAAAATTGGCTCATGTGGGACACAAATACATTGAGCTTTTTTTGTATTTATCTTGGGTGGACAAGTGACTTGACACGATTTTCTCTTCACAAGAATTTGTCTGATGCTAAAATATATTATAAGCGAATTTTGATTGTTGATCATTATAAATTAGGAAAACTAATGAAAATGGTTTGAAAAGTTTGAGTTTTAACTATAAGAACAAAATAAAGAGTAAAATGAATAGTAATAGGTTTGACTTTTTAGTGTAAAAATGTGGTTTTTCGTTAAAGTGAACAGTACCGTTAGGCTCATTTTTACATGGTTAAGCTCATATAAAATTTTTGAAACTCACATGATTTTTAATTTTATTGAGTTGTGTCAGATTCTAATAACAATTTGTAATGCATGCAATCAGTCTTATCTCTCTTATGTCTATGTTCGTTCTATTACAATCTGACACAATGCAACATACGAAAATCAATAATCACTTATGTTGTGTGACAAAGATTCAAAGAATAAAAATGGTAAACTGACACTAGGACGTTTGAGCAAAATGTAGATACATATTGCAGTTGCAGATATTGCTCAGTAGTTTAGTGATCTTTAAAGAGATCAAGCAGTTGAAAACGAATATTGGCTTCGCTAGCCACGAACGTTTGAGCAAAGTGTTATTGAAAGCAATTCAACATCTTTGGGGGGTGTCAAATCCAATGGTGAGAGGAAGAAGAGGCTCCAAAATTGCACTAGTAATACAACTTACAACCAGTTGAGTCCAAGTAGCATAGGCAAGATTTGGAATTTGAGGAATAGGTTCATCTTCTTTGGCTTTGTGGTTAGGGTCGGGAATAAGAGAAGGAAGAGGGTGAGAGCCATCGATAAATTTGCAGAGAGCATGACCAACAAGGTAGGGGTTTATCTGGCGAAGCCAGGGAAGATAATTGGATTTAGTGAGTTTGACGAAGTGAGAAGTTTGAGGACCGTGAAGAGAAGTGGACGCCATGGACGAGAAGACGCAGGTAAAACAACCTAATTGGAAGACCTAATTAAGCGAATGATATTACGTAGAAATATGATTCCTTGAATTAATTTGATAAAATGTTTACAATATATATAAGGTTAAATAAACTGACCTAATCGGAAAACCTAAGCGAATGATATTCGACCTCTATGTTGATTTGATTAAACATATAACAAAACAACAATGTTATTTCTCATAAAAAATGATCATTCTCCTTAAATTAAACAAGACATAGAACTTTCCTCGAACTTCATATAAGATAAAACTAATTTTAGAGTTCAATATAGTTCTCTGTTCTTTTCTCATAGGAGGCAACACAAATATATATACGTACTCAATCCTTGTTCTACAAGGAATATTAAAGACATAAAAGGAGAGTTTTACCCAAACTAGGAAACACAATTACATTTCTATTATATTATTGTTGACTCACGCCAACACTCATCCTCAAGTTGGTGCATAGATATCACCTAGGCCCAACTTGTCAAGTGAGTTTTGAAACCTTCTTGCAGAAACTGCATGAGTTAGAATATCTGCCAACTGTTCTTCTATCTTCACGAACGGAATGTCAACCAACTTAACATCCAACTTTTATTTGATAAAATGTCTATCCACCTCAACATGTTTGGTCCTATCATACTACACCGGATTGTTAGGTATCTCTCGTGCTGCTTGATTATCACAGTACAACAGCATAGAACCTTTTGGTTTAAACCCTATCTTAGTGAGTAGAATCTGAAGCCATAAAAGCTCACAAATACCATGTGTCATTCCTTTGTACTCAGCCTCGGCTGAAGACCTTGCCACCACATTTTGCTTCTTACTTCTCCATGTCACAAGATTACTAGCTACAAATGTGAAGTATCCCGATGTAGACCGCCGATCAGTGATATTTCCAGCCCAATCTGCATCAGTATACCCTTTCACCTCCATATGCCCATGCTTTCTATACATCAACCCTTTTCCTGGAACTCCTTTTAAGTAACTCAGAATCCTCATTACTGCTGCCATATGATCCTCACTAGGAGCATGCATAAATTGACTTACCACACTTACTGCATAAGCAATATCTGGCCTTGTAAATGACAAATAAATCAACTGCCCTACCAATCTTTGATACATTTCCTTATTCACTGGGACTTGATCCTAATAAATTGCTAGATGATGATTCTACGATAAGGAGAAAAGAGAGTCAGGATCAGGATCTGCTCTGGTACCAAGAGTTTCGATATATTTCTCTATTCATCTCTCATAGGAGGCAACATATATATACATACTCAATCCTTGATCTACAAGGAATATTAAAGACATAAAAGGAGAGTTATAACCAAACTAGGAGACACAATTACATTCCTATTGTATTATTGTTGACTCACGCCAACAATATATTGTATGTAAATAACTCACTAAATATAGAACGGGAATCACTCCCAAGTTTTATTTCTCCTCTCTCAGGTTTCATGCCTCCACTACAACCTCCTTTACCTTGGTTTCCAATTTTTCATTTCCGGCTTCAATATCATTTACACCCGTTCAACAGTTGGGATAACCTCGCGGCCAAACTTTGCTTTGTTGCAGGGGAAACACCGTGCTTTCCCACGATAGACTCTAGAACTGCCTCGGAAAGTAGTTTGTTTTCTATCACCGCATTTGTAGCTTCCGGCATGGATGCATCTTTGGAGAAGCTAATCTGTGGTGAAAAAGAAGCAAGGAGGTCAAAACTCCTATGTAAACTACACAGTTAACCATTGAGAAGTAGGATTACTAACCTTGAGTGATCCTTTCGGAGATTGTGTGAATAGAATAGAGGCACCCGGTGGGAAGTTTTGATCTTTGAAAACATCAATGAACTGTTCAATGGCTTTGCCTTCTAGATCAGTGTAAATTCCCACTGACTTCCAAAAGAATACACAATTCTCCGAAACTTTCTCAGAGTATTGCTGGCCCGTCAGTGGCAATATCATTATCACCTGAATGAACTTCTCAAACGGACCTACAAAGGGATAACGAAGATCATAATCCATGCTATCAAACTTTAGTCATATCTACAGTATCATCATATCTAGAAAATAGCACTACATGTTCAACGATTCATTCACTCTAAGTGGCGAGTCAAGACTAAATTTCTATAGTAAGCATACACAAACTTATGAAATTAGAATGTAATTTAAGTAATCTACAACATCCATCGACTGTTACAACGTTATATTGGCAGCTGAGAGAACGGCGAGGTATGGGATTGACTAGGTTTGGCATGACTACCGAATACTAATTATTCTAAAACGGCTCCGCCTTAAGATGCAGGGC
This sequence comes from Malus sylvestris, assembly GCF_916048215.2. Taxonomy (NCBI): domain Eukaryota; kingdom Viridiplantae; phylum Streptophyta; class Magnoliopsida; order Rosales; family Rosaceae; genus Malus; species Malus sylvestris. The sequence continues at coordinate 26,574,990 of NC_062266.1, forward strand.
ATGAGTACTATGTATTTTCATGCCTAGTAAGGAGGATTTTCACACTTTTAATAGACTAAAAAAAGATATTCCAACTACTTGTATTATAACACTTGATGTATCAAATTATGTTCCTGACACACTAAAAAATCTTTCATAACTATAGAGTTGAACATTAATGAATGTTGCTCCAAAAAAAGTTGAAGAGTGTTATTTAATTCAAGTCATATTCTAAATTAATCTGAAATCTTCAATTGACTGAAAAAGTTAGAGTTGAAAGTTAAATTAAACTCTAATTTATTACTTATTCCATCTTTAATGCAAGGAAAAAATTTAATCGGATATACCTTTGGAGCTATATTCAAAAGTCAAAAGGTTTTGACTCTGTGTCTTTGGGAAAGGGATTATTTCCAATATCTTCCTCCTCATCAAACAATTTATATCCTTAAAATTTGATTATATTGCTAAAATTATTATAACTTTTAAAGACTTGTATTTTTAGCCGTTTGATCAAATTTCAAGAATTCGGATTGTTTGATGAGAAAGATTATCAAACAATTCGGATCCTTAAAATTTAATTAAACTGCTAAAATTATTATAACTTTTAAAGGCTTGTATTTTTAGCCGTTTGATCAAATTTCGAGAATTTAGATTGTTTGATGAGAAAAATTAGGTAAAAGGGATTCGGAGATGATCTATTTCCGTGTCTTTGTATGACTCTAAAATTAAAGTGCGACCCACGCATCTTAACAGTCAACGATTTCAAAAAAACAAAAACAAAAAAACAAAAAAAAAATAAATAATAAAAAAAATCAGTTTTCGGGTTCACTAAAGCATGCAATTCAATTTCTTTGCTAATTATAACACGAGAAGGTAACAAACTTTGCAATGGTAACTGGAATTTACTGTCAAAATTCAAACAGTAGTCAAACAGCGAAGAAACCCGTTTACCTGTAACTATGTCCCTGAAGAACTCAACGGACTCCGACAACTCCTCGGCGGTCTTACCCTTCCACTTAACGGCGAGCAGAGGCACGGCGTTATCCTCCAAGTACACTCCGATCGCCGTGACCTTCACGAAGTTCCCCTGAATCTCCAACCCCCTCATCCCTGCGCACATACGTTACCAAGCAAACACAGCAAAATAAAAACCAAAAGCAACAAAAAATGAGAATCACCGATGTATATTTTGCATTGCGCCAGAGGTGCCAAGTTTACAAACCTGCGCCACCGAGGAACAAAGTGTTGGAGGATCCCGGAGGTTTGACGGACGGTGGAAACGCAGTGGCTCCGACCTGGAGTCCAGCGAGCGATGGTGGTGGAGCCATTTGACAATTTATATATTCTTTGACAATTTATATATTGTGCTGAGAGAGAGATGGGGTTAGTTGTCGGGAACGGTGGGTTTAAATAGAGGTGGTCATTGGTCGGGAAACTGAGTAATGGGAGGAGGTTTGATGAGTAGGAAGAGGCAGGTGGGAGTGTTACAAAACGTGGAGGGTGTTTCACCGGTCACTCAAGGCAAGGCGGAGGACTTTCCACGAATTGCTATTCTGGTACCAACTACCCTTCAGGTGTTTTTCCCAAAAGACAAAAGAGTAATCGTACCATGTATTTATATCATAATTCTATATCATCTTAGGTAATATCTGATGTGACAGCCATATTATTTGAAAAATTTGTAAAATCCAAGAAAATGAAAGAGAAAGACTCCACATATGCTACGATCATCATTTAATTAATTAGTTTTTTTAATTATTAGTTTATTAAATAATAAATTAAATTTAAAAATCTGATTAGTTCAAATGATGCGGTTGCACATATCAAATGTCACTTAAGATAAATGAAGGAAAAAGTCAACAGAAGACAAAATATAACCAGAAAATATTTAATAAAGTGGAGAAATAAACCCGTTTATATATACATCGCAATTATTTGACTTGAAGGATTCGAATTCTCTGGAGAATGACGTATAATTACAATACTTGTAAAATAAGGAATCCCATTAGGGTTTAATTTAATCAAAAGAAGACAGAAAGATTGACCAAACCCAAAAGAACAAGCCAACAGACAGAGTCTTGATCAAGGCCCAAACCAAATAAATAAGACGATAAGTACAAGTTTTTAATGATCCGAACAGTATAAGTTTTCAAATTTTCTTTCAAAGGTCATCCGTTAAGAGACTGTTACATAGTTTTCTAGTTAAACTTCATTATGGATGATTTGGAATTAAGACAATAGATTGATAGTTCGAGCTATAACGATTCATATTTGTTGAAATAAAATATGGTCATTTATACACTACTGGAAAACTTATCTTTAATTAATACCAGTAGTTAATAGCATATTTTCTTAAAAATGCTATGAAATACTCCTTTATAACATTTAATACTATAACTTTTTTTTGGACAAACAATATTATATATACTAAAGATGAAAAATTAAACGAAGCCTCACAATAAACTAGCAATTAATTTAATACCATAAGAATATAACGTTATTAAAAAGTGAGAATAAATGAAATAAACGCTCTACATTAATAAATGAAATTGGTTCAATTTTGTTTAAAACAAACATCATATTTATATAACAAGGAAAAAAAATAAAGTCGATTAAAAAAGCAAAAGCTATCATATTTTTATAAGAAGGAAAAATTAAAGTCAAGTAAAAACTAAAAGCTCCTCGCGTAGAATTCGATCGTCACATATGCGGCTCTCACTCTCTTATCGAGCTATGAAATCGCAGATTCTTCGAGTCTTGATTCCATAATATTCTTTATCGACGATGCTATGATCTTGATTCCACATACCACAATCTGCATCTCCAATTCTTCAAGCTTGATCATAAATTCCACAATTTGCATCTCCGATTCTTCAAGCTTGATTCCACAATCTGCATTCCCGATCCTTCGAGCTTGATTTCACAACCTGCATCTGATCCTTCGAGCTTGACTTCAAAATCTCCATCTCCTATGATTGCAATTCGTGTAGGATCTTAGAACAATCATATGGTTGTGGCTGTGGAGTAGTTCGATTCCTAACTCTCAACTATGACTGCAAGTTTGACCACTATTTTGCTTGATGTTGCAAGTTTGACCACTATTTTGCTTTGTTCATATGACATAAAGCCGTCCATGAGGGTGTGCAAATGGTGCCACAGCACATGATCCCCAATTCGGAAGGGTCCCCGATTACGATTTTATTTTACCTGTAGATATAGTATAAGTTTTTAAATTTGCAATGATATACCAAGGTCCTCTCATCACCCAATTGTCTTCCGCTTCTTATCCATAATCCATGTCCAAAACTGGATTTGACTCTTTTGTGTTTTATTTTAATTTTTGGGGTATTTAAAAGCATGGTGTTTATTTAATGTTTTATTTTAATTTATTTTGTGTTTTATTTTAATTGTTTTGGTATTTAAAAGAATGAGTTATGTTTTTATTTTGTTTAATTTAAAGCATGGTGTTTCAAACCCAAAAACATAGGGGATGTAAATAGGTACCTAACCGCCACACTAAGATTTTTTTTTTCCTTACATCATCTCAATTATATGTGATCATAATTAAATGTAAAAGAAAACATAGCAACAAAATGTTAGACCCTCTAAGGGCTTTTTATTAGGTATGTTAAAATAAAGAGTTTCGAACCCAAAAACACAGCACCAAATTTTTTTCTTTTACACATCAAATAGATATCTAACCACATCATGAAATTTTTTCTTTAACTCAATCTATAAATAATCATAAAAATTAAAATGTAAAAGAAAACATATCAACCAAAATTCTATACTTATTAAGGGCCTCACTTGATATGACATTGTCCGTTTCATGATGTCTTAAGCAATATGATTGTATGTGATGTTGTGTTTGGTTCATACATTTATGAGTAATTATGAGTTTGTGTTTGCTTACACGCAATTGTGCATGCTTTCTCTTCTACGCATTAAATGGTAAATGGAATAAAAGTTGTACACTATAGGTTAGGTATAGACTTTGGTGCATGGTAGGTAGGCTAGGTGATGACTATGTCGTGTGAACTTAAGACTTTTTGGTCTTAGTTGTTGGCATAGTTGCTAGTGTATGCCTATAACTAGATGCAATATTTGTGCATTAATTATGCTTGGAAAGTTGGAAGGAAAGCATCATAGAAGCATCTAAGGGGGAGAGCATACGGCTCTCCCATGGGAAATGTTGAACATGGGTTGAGAGAAAATCAAAAGAGCTAGAGTGAAAAGTATTCTAGTGATAGAACTTTTGGGGTAGAGTGAGGCTAGTGGGAAAATTCTGTGAGTACGTGGGTGTACAAGGGATTTGAGATTGGGTTATGTCGATTTAACTCATGTGTAACTTGTACTGTTATTCTCATGGTGAAGAGCAATATTTCTTTTGGAACGTAGACAGGTTTTTGCCGAACCTCATAAATACCTCGGTGAGGTCATCTGAATCTTGTTTTTGTACTAACGAACGGACCAAGACACAACATGTGATGTGATGAATTTATAGGATAATTAAACTTTCTTCCTTTTAAGGCTTATTCACTTATTAGTACTCTATGTAGGTACTAAATATCATATTTATGACGAATCGTTGATTTAATTAAATATATTTAAATGACTAAACAATCACCGATTCAAATATTTTTCCGCATGAATGGCCTCCAAATGAAGATTAAAAGACTGAACGATTTCGATTATAAATTTTTCACAGTGAAAATACATTATTACAAGTGGGGGAATTAACTCATCCTCAAAAGGAGAATGCATGCATTTAGCTAACACACCCATAAAAAAGTTACTTATTACATTAAACAAAAGAAACCATGACATGATAACAAACAAGAAACAACTTTTCTCATTTTAAGGGGACATAACATAGCTAGCGAGAACCATTTTTTTTTATTTCTCCTGTCTGATCAGTTGCCCCCAACCTCAACTTGGTTTGTTGGCTTTCCAACCCCCAACAGTTCAGGCTTTTCAGTCAACAAATCCGATAACCTCTCGGCCAAGCTTTGCCTTGCCGCAGGCGAAACACCGTGCTTTCCGATGATCGACTCCAGAATTGCCTCTCCGAGTAGTTTATTCACCATCACCTCATTCCCCACTTGTGGGATGGATTCATCTTTCGAGAAGCTAATCTGTAGCAGTAGATATAGTGAAGACTATTATACATGAACCCTTATTACTAATTAATTAATCAAGATTATATATGCACACTAAAGGATTCTTAGCTTGGTTAGTTAAGAGCATTCACTTTAGCACTCGAGGTTTCAAATTCGATTTCACACCTCGGTTATATAATAAAATATATAAAGATAAAAAAAGATTATATATGCGTACGTAAGTTCTCGTTACCGTTGATGAGCCATGCGGTGGTGATTGAGTGAAAGAGACAGAGGAGCCATGAGGAAAGGTTTGATCTTTGAAGACCTCTAGGAACGTTTCAATGGCTTTGGCTTCCTCCCCGCTGTAAAATCCGGCTAATTTCCAAGAGGCAATGCAATTCTCTGCAACCTTCTCTGAGTATTGCCTGCCAGTTAAGTGTTGTATGAACGTCACTTGTGTGAATTTCTCAAATGGTCCTACGTAAAAGATGGGACTGATCACATGTTAAATTGTAACTAGATAGCCCCAATTTGGGGTCATGCGTGCTAACAAAAACTTTGAGGTCACGCATTTGACAAAAATAAAATAGGATAAAATTGCCCATCAACCAAAAAAATCGAAAAGCAACCAAATATAATATATGAGTAAATTGTACAAATGGTCCCTCAACTTTAATCAAATTGGAGCAATGGTCCCTCAACTAAAAATCCATTACCATTGGTCCCTCAACTTATCAAAATGTGTAGCTATAGTCATTTTCATCAATTTTGTCAAAATTTTGTCAAAATAAGCTATGTTGGAATGACCATTTATATAATTAGGGTCCCTTAACTCATCAAAGTGTATAATTATGGTTCTTTTCGTCAACTATGTCAAAAAATTTGTCAAAACGAGTTATATTGGAAGGACCATTGCTACAATTGTGTTAAAGTTAAAGGACCATTTCTCCACTTGAATTAAAGTTCAGGGACCAATGGTAATGGATTTTTAGTTGAGGGACCATAGATGCACGTTTTGATAAGTTGAGGGACCAAAGGTAATGGATTTTTAGTTGAGGGACCATTACTCCAATTTGATTAAAGTTGAGGGACCATTTGTACAATTTACTCATAATATATCAAATAATGCAAGGCTAATTTGATAATTCGGTTATCATAAAATATAATATAAATATAAGTGGGAAGAGAGAAAAGAATTAAAAAAAATGAAAGGATATGTGAAAGTTGATGGTACCCCGTGAAGGAGAAAGAAAAATATAATAAAAAAATAAGGAAAATGATGACTATTGTGTTCAAAATATTTTTAGAAGCGTGTAGTGCCGATTATAAATTAGTAAAGTTTTTTTTTTTTTTTAGTATCTTACAATAGATTAGCAATAATGTGATTTAATCAGTTGTTTATTAAATATTATTCTCTGCAACCTTCTATGAGTATTGTCTGCCAGTTAAGTGTTGTATGAACGTCACATGTGTGAATTTCTCAAATGGTCCTACGTAAAAGATGGGACAGATCACATGTTAAATTGTAACTAGATAGCCCCAATTTGGGGTCATGCGTGCTAACAAAAACTTTGAGGTCACGCATTTGACAAAAATAAAATAGGATAAAATTGTCCATCAACCAAAAAATTCCAAAAGCAACCAAATATAATATATCAAATAATACAAGGCTAATTTGATAATTTGGTTATCATGAAATATAATATAAATATAAGTGGGAAGAGAGAAAAGAATTTAAAAAAATGAAAGGATATGTGAAAGTTGATGGTACCCATGTGAAGGAGAAAGAAAAATATAATAAAAAAATAAAGAAAATGATGACTATTGTGTTCAAAATATTTTAAGAGGCGTGTAGTGCCGATTATAAATTAATAAAGTTTTTTTTTTTAAATTAGTATCTTACAATAGATTAGCAATAATGTGATTCAATCAGTTGTTTATTAAATATTATTTTCTTTATAAAAAATGTTTTTCGCACGTGGATAATAATGTAATTAAATTAATTGTCAATTTTTTTTAACAAACGATATTATCTACACTAAGGTGGAGTGGAGGTGGTGGTCTTAGCTTTACAATGTGTTAGCAATAATGTGATTCTATCAATTCACTACTACAATACTAGCTTTAAGTGTCGGATGATGGTGGCGGTTAACGAGGCATTCTGTTGGATAAAAGATATCCGACACATAATTTAGTTAGTGTTGGATAAAAGTCAATTTCTGTCGCATATAACCGACAGTAATTACTGTCGGATTAAACTGACGCAAAATTCTTATAACCGCCAGGAATTTTGAATTTTTTATTTTATATTTTGGCGGTTTTGGAGTTCATGGTGTCGGTTATAACCGACAGAAATTTAGTACTTTATTATTTTAGTATTCTAGCCATTATTATTTGAATTTTTTGTCGGTTAAAACCGACAAAAATTTATTAGTTTAATATTTTTATTCCAAAAGTTTTTTAGTTTCATATTTCATTCTATTCTTCATCTTCAACCCACAATCTTCATTTTCAATTTTCAATCTTCAATCTTCAATCTTCAATCTTCAATCTTTGTCTTCAATCTTCAATTTTCAATCATTTTCTACTCTTCATCATCAATCTTTTTGTTCTCTTCATCTCACAGTAAGTTTTTCATTTCTTTCGCTTTCATACTTTTTATTTATTTCTTCATCAAGTACTTCATCTTATTCTTCTCTTCATCTCATAGTAAGTTTTTCATTTTCTTTTGCTTCCATACTTTTATCTTCTATTTATTTCTTCATCAAGCACTTAATGACTTATTTTTATTTTATGATTTGATTTTGTAGGGGCTTTATTTAGGTGGTTGAGTACACAAAGAGTAGATCGACGACATAATTCTTCAATAGTTCAGGTTTTATTACTGAACTTCTTGATGTTTAAATTGTTTGTTTAACTAGTAAGATAAATTAGAAATATTTGTGTTCCATTACTTTATTTGATTATTTATTTAGAGATTTTAATTTAATTAGTAATATAAATTAGGAATATTTGTGTTCCATTACTTTATTTGATTTACTTAAATTGTTATAAAGAAATTGAGACAAATATTATTTGTAAATATTTATGTTAAATTGACAATATTTAATATAACATAAATTGGTAATATTAGTAATATAGGTATATATTATGTTAACTAATTAAATATTTCACTCTAATTGCTATGAGGATATACAAAACTTAAATTTAATAAATAATGAAGAGTGTAGATAAACATATTTTTGTTAACCTTTTATTGTTTTTTTAATTTTTTTTACTGTGATAGGTGTTGGAAATTAAATTGCAATTGTGATAGTTCGAGGTTGAAAGATAGGGATTGAAATTTCTAATAGTTATGCCTACATGATAGGGATTGAAAGATTGTAGGCATCTTAGTTTCAACGTAATATTTGCTACCGTACAGTGGTAAAACATGGAAAAGAGTTGGTTGACAATATCGCGAAATTTGGAAGCGTATACAGATGGAATTAATTTGTTTTTGGATCAAGCAGTTGCGAATGGTGTTGGCCCTGATAAGTTTAGATGTACTTGCAAAAGATGTTGTAATCGATATACTTTTATTAAAAAAACTATTGTCGAACATCTTGTGTTGTATGATATGGATAAAGATTACAAAAATGCTTCATGGCAACATCATGGGGAATCTTTCATGGGAGAGCAAAATATGGGGATTGGAGAAGAAGGTGTTGGGCCATCTATTGAAACAGGAGATCGGTTGACTGGTATTCATAATGTTCTTAATGATGTATTTGTCCAACCATTAACGGAAGAAGGTATTGGGCTGTCTACTGAGCCCATTTCTGGGGAAAGGAATCCAAAAGAGGTCGAGACTTTTTTTAAGTTGCTTGAAGAGGCAGATCAAGATTTGTGGCCAGGTTGTAAGGAATTTAAAAAATTGGAGGCAGTTGTAAGATTGTATCAGATTAAGTGTTTAGCAAGAATGCCGGACGGGATCTTCACCACGTTACTCGAGTTAATTAAAAAAATGTTGCCTAATGGAGATTGTTTGCCTGAATCTTGTTATAAGGCAAAAAAAACTTATAAATGACTTGGGTCTGACGTATGTGAAGATTGATGCGTATCCCAATAATTGCATAATTTATTGGAAAGAAACTGCAAAGTTGATCGAATGCTCAGTTTGTGGTGAATCAAGATATAAAAATGTCAATGAAGAGGATGACTCTAGAAAAAAAATCGCAGCTAAGGTTATGTGGTATTTTCCTTTAAAACCACGATTGCAGCGGTTGTATATGTCGAAGCATACAGCTGAGCATATGAGGTGGCACGCAACTGAATGTCCTAAGGATGGGTTTATGAGACATCCTTCAGATTCTCTAGCATAGAAGCATTTGGATAATTTATATCCGGAGTTTGGATTAGAAATTCGAAATGTCCGATTGGGGTTGGCCAGTGATGGATTTAATCATTTTGGAAAAATGAGGCAAGACCATAGCACATGGCGTGTGGTGCTTTCAGTTTACAATCCTCCCTGGATGTGTATAAAGCAACCAAATTTGTTGTTGTCTCTATTAATACCAGGACCACGCAGCCCCGGTAAAGAGATTGATGTGTATATGCGTCAATTGATTGATGAGTTGAATGAGTTGTGGGATGTGGGCACTCCTACTTATGATGCGTATTCCAATCAAAATTTTACGATGAAGGCTGCCGTCCTATGGACTATAAGTGATTTTCCAGCTTATGGAATGTTATCAGGATGGAGTACACATGGATATAAAGCATGTCCACATTGTATGCATGATAAAGAATCTATTTACTTGCCGGCGAGTCGTAAGATTTGCTATTTAGGGCATCGACGCTTTCTTCCTGCTGATCATAGGTTTCGAAGGCAAACCACATCTTTTAATGGTCGACGAGAACATCGTAGTGCACCAAGGCAGTGGACTGGTTTACAATGTCTTGAAGAACTTTGCACTTTGAGATTTACTTTGGAAAACCAAAGAAAGATACTTCGGTTGGGCAATGTAGAAAACGATGCTCTCGTACAGATTTCATGGGTTCAGTTTCGTACAAAATATGTAGACGATAAATATAAGAATCAAAATTATGGTGTCTTTGTACCTGCAAATGTCCCTGGTACAATTGGGCAAGTGAATTGTTATGGTAGAGTCATAGCTATGTTTGAGGTTAGATATTGTGGCCCTACTGAAGCAGGAGACAGGGGTCGAGCTGTGATGTTGTTTAAGTGTGAATGGGTTAATAGTGAAAGTCCAAGAGGTATGAAGACTGATCAATATGGATTTACTTTAGTAAACTTCAATCGATTGGGATTTAAAGAGGATCCTTTCATATTAGCTTTACAAGCATTACAAGCATTTTATGTGGAGGACACAATTGAAAAAGATTGGCATGTTGTTGTTCGAACGCAGCCGAGAGATTTATTTGACGTATTAGAGGATAACTAGACCTGGCATTCGTGTCGTGTTTTCCGTGTTCGTGTCGTTTTCGTGTCATACCCGATATCTTAACGGGTCGTGTCGTGTAACACCCGTTAAAATAAACGGGTAAAATGACCCGACCCGAAATCGACCTGATAATATTAACAGGTAATATGACCCGACCCGTTACCCGTTAAGGAAAATATATTTTAAACCAATAAATAATCAAATGAAAAACATAATACTAAATAAGTATATACATTCCATATTATCACATCCAAAACATAAAAACGCAATTTTGTTTTAAGTATATTTTCGCTTACCTAAAGCTTTTAATAGTTTTTTAATTAATGTAGAAGTGTAAAAAAAATATAGAAAAAATATATAAACACTCGTAATGACAAGCTTTTTTCAACGATCCAACCGTCAAACTTATTTGTACACATTCCAAGATTGCATACATAAAAAATTGTAAAAAAACAAACATTCAAATATTACGTAACGGAACAAAAGTTATCGACGGTTATAAACGAAAAATCACAATTTAACGGTTATTTTAGCTCCGATTTTGATGATTTTTTTACAGATACACTCCTCGACCTTATAAGAATGTAATGAATAAATTTGATCTTTAATTTAAAGTATTTACACTAGTAGATACCACAAAAACTTATTTTATACTTAATAGAAGTATAATATTAACTTTAAGTGTTTGTTTAATCTATTGTTTTGACGCAATATGCATTCTACGAAACTTTTTTCCACGATCCAACCATCAAAGTTATTTGTACACATTCCGAGATCGCATACATAAAAAATCGTAAAAAACAAACATTCAGAGATTACGTAACGGAACAAAAGTTTTCGACGGTTATAAACGAAAAATCACAATTTAACGGTTATTTTAGCTCCGATTTTGATGATTTTTTACAGATACACTCCTCGACCCTATAAGAATGTAATGAATAAATTTGATCTTTAATTTAAAGTATTTACACTAGTAGATACCACAAAAACTTATTTTATACTTAATAGAAGTATAATATTAACTCTAAGTGTTTGTTTAATCTACTGTTTTGACGCAATATGCATTCTACGAAACTTTTTTCAACGATCCAACCGTCAAACTTATTTGTACACATTCCGAGATCGCATACATAAAAAATCGTAAAAAAAAAACATTCAGAGATTACGTAACGGAACAAAAGTTTTCGACGGTTATAAACGAAAAATCACAATTTAACGGTTATTTAAGCTCCGATTTTGATATTTTTTACAGATACACTCCTCGACCCTATAAGAATGTAATGAATAAATTTGATCTTTAATTTAAAGTATTTACACTAGTAGATACCACAAAAACTTATTTTATACTTAATAGAAGTATAATATTAACTCTAAGTGTTTGTTTAATCTACTGTTTTGACGCAATATGCATTCTACAAAACTTTTTTAAACGATCCAACCGTCAAACCTATTTGTACACATTCTGAGATCGCATACATAAAAAATCGTAAAAAACAAACATTCAAAGATTACGTAACGGAACAAAAGTTTTCGACGGTTATAAACGAAAAATCACAATTTAACGGTTATTTTAGCTCCGATTTTGATGATTTTTTACAGATACACTCCTCGACCCTATAAGAATGTAATGAATAAATCTGATCTTTAATTTAAAGTATTTACATTAATGGATACCACAAATCTTTTTTTATACTTAATAGAAGTATAATATTAACTTTAAGTGTTTGTTTAATATACTATTTTGACGCAATATGCATTCTACGAAACTTTTTTTAACGATCCAACCGTCAAACTTATTTGTACACATTCCAAGATTTCATACGTAAAAAATCGTAAAAAACAAACATTCAGAGATTACGTAACGGAACAAAAGTTATCAACGGTTATAAACAAAAAATCACAATTTAACGGTTATTTTAGCTCCGATTTTGATGATTTTTTACAGATACACTCCTCGACCCTATATGAATGTAATGAATAAATTTGATCTTTAATTTAAAGTATTTACACTAGTGGATACCACAAAAACTTATTTTATACTTAATAGAAGTATAATATTAACTCTAAGTGTTTGTTTAATCTACCGTTTTGATGCAATATGCATTCTACGAAACTTTTTTCAACGATCCAACCGTTAAACTTATTTGTACACATTCCGAGATTGCAAACATAAAAAATTGTAAAAAACAAACATTCAGAGATTACGTAATGGAACAAAAGTTTTCGACGGTTATAAACGAAAAATCATAATTTAACGGTTATTTTAGCTCCGATTTTGATGATTTTGTACATATACACTCCTTGACCCTATAAGAATGTAATGAATAAATTTGATCTTTAATTTAAAGTATTTACATTTTTTATATATGAGTGATTGTATATATATTTTTTTACATTTTTTACACTTCTACAATAATTATTATTAATTTTATTAATTTTGCCCTCAAATAAAAAACATTATTCATGAGGGTTTGAAGGATTTTAAAAATCTAAACGATAATATAAGTGTAACAATTATCTATTCGTGAAGGAATAATGATAAATCACGAGTGTTTATATATTCTTTCACATTTTTCATACTTATATGTATGTCTTCTTAGTTCTTGCATATACAAATACTATACTAGTATATTTTAATTTTGGACAAGAATATGTTATGTAAAATTTATCCTAGTAATGATAATAAGGAACTCTCATAATAAAAATAAATAATGACTAAACCTTTTTTTTATTTTTTTATAATTTATATAGAACAATAATACAAAACTATATATTTAATATAGAATATATTGTATATATTAATATGACTATTGTATTTTATAATAAATCTTTTAGTAATTAAACTTTAAAATTATTAAAATAATTTTTTTCTTAACGGGTCGAAACGGGTTACCCACGTGTTACCCGCGTGTATACCTGTTAAGAACCCGTTATTAACGGGTTCTTAACGGGTCACCCGATAGTGACCCGATAAGTTATCGTGTTGACCCGAAACCCGTTATTTTCGTGTCATGTTACCGTGTCGTGTCAAAAACTGCCAGGTCTAAGGATAACGATGCACTTGATGATTATGTCATACCTGATTTAGATGATCGTTTACTTGACAATGAAAATTTGCATACAAGGGTTGGCGTGGAAGAGACTCCTTTTCACGAAGTATTACCGTTGCCTACCCAGTTCCCTGATTTTGTCAATACCGCCGATGACCTAACAGAAGATGAAATGGAATAGTTTTATAATTTACTTTATGCTTTTTAAGTAATAATTAGACTATATTTAAATTTGTGTGGTGCTTTTTATTTAAAATATTTTAGTTTATGTGGTAAAATTTAAAATGGTATTTAAAAACATATGGTTTCATTTTTTTTTTACTCACGTACCTGTCGGATATAACCGACAGTAAAAGGAAAAAAAAAATTTAGGCGGGATTTTTCCCGCGCCTTTGACTCAAAAAAATTAAAGGCGCACAAACACCGACGGAGGAAAACTTAGTGGCGGTTTTTGGATGTTTGTGTCGGCTAACACCGACACAAAATATGTAGGTTGTCGGATATAACCGACACTAGTATGACCTTCATAAATGCGTTCTCTGACATTTATAATACTTCCATCCAACTTTCATAAGTGCGCCGTCTGACATAATAATGCAAAGTCTGTCGGATTTTCATTTTTTGGCGGATATAACTGACACAATGTTTAAAAAATCTATCGGATTTCAATGTCCTGGCGAATACAACCGCCAACATTTGTTAACCTCATTTATTTCTCATTTTTACTTCAGCCGACTTCCTTATCCCGTTTTCACTTCTCCATTTTTACTCTGTTCCTGTTCTCCTTCCCATTTTTATTTTGTTCCTGTTCTCCTTCCCATTCTCACCTCCAACCTTTTTTACTCCTCTACCCATTTTTTACATGGAGGAACAAAGTTAAATTGTAACTAGATAGCCCCAATTTGGGGTCATGTGTGCTAACAAAAACTTTGAGGTCACGCATTTGACAAAAATAAAATAGGATAAAATTGCCCATCAACCAAAAAAATCAAAAAGCAACCAAATATAATATATCAAATAATGCAGGGCTAATTTGATAATTTGGTTATCATAAAATATAATATAAATATAAGTGGGAAGAGAGAAAAGAATTTAAAAAAATGAAAGGTTATGTGAAAGTTGATGGTACCCACGTGAAGGAGAAAGAAAAATATAATAAAAAAATAAGGAAAATGATGACTATTGCGTTCAAAATATTTTAAGAGGCGTGTAGTGCCAATTATAAATTAGTAAAGTTTTTTTTTAATTAGTATCTTACAATAGATTAGTAATAATGTGATTCAATCAGTTGTTTATTAAATATTATTTTCTTTATAAAAAAAGTTTTTCGTACACGGATAATAATGTAATTAAATTAATTGTTATTTTTTTTTAACAAACGATATTATCTACACTAAGGGGGAGGTGGTGGTCTTAGCCTTACAATGAGTTAGCAATAATGTGATTCTATTTATTAAATATTATTTTCTCTATTCTTAATGTAAATTCTATAGAAATCGATTTTATTATATGAATTCAGCTGCTTTAATTGGTTTATGAGAGGTTTCTTCTAGCATGATCTAAAATTATTCATTTATTTCAAATATTTAACTTTCCTTTTGTCAATTTATGCATATAAATACATTTAAAATGTATAAGTCGTGCGTAGCATGCTTGTTGACCCTAAAAACTACTAAACCTACGTGGCGCGTATGCCGAGTAATTAGTAAGCTAACTACGTCATTCGGTTGTATGCGGGGCGTGCCAACTCGTCGGCCGAGGAGTAAAATTTGTTGATGTTGCGTTGGGTCCGCGGTTGACTTCTCGATCTTGCGATTGCGGCCGAGGAAGGAACATTCTCGGCCTTCAGGTTCTAGAGCCTAAAGACAAGGCTACTAGTTCTGCGAAGTTCACAAATCGTCGGCGCCGGATTCGGTCACGGTGATTATATTCGTAAGAGTATAAGCACGCCGAATCGACACCAAAGTATAGGGGCACAGATACTCAAAACAAATATATGTCTTGATGGTAAACATGGTTCGACCGTCAGAATGCTGAACTCTAAAACCTACTTGTGAGTATCCAATCATAAGACAACTCGACGTTCAATGTGACGACCCCTAGTAACACATCACTTCGCCGAGAAGGCTGATGAGATGACCTCTGCCAATAAGGATCCAAAAATCCTTCTCGACTGAGACTTGGATAGATAACCAGTCGACCCTGTTGCAATGTTGTTTATCCAAACTGATGGTGCTTCACGGTCGGCTGATTCTACGACAACAGTGCTGTTTATCCAAACTGAAGATGTTCGCCGGTTGCCTCCACAGTGTTGTTTATCAAACTGAAGGTATGTCGGGGAAAAAGAAAATAAAAATCTCAAGGTTGTTGAGAGGTTTCGCGTAGAGCGAGAGTTTGCGCAGGGCAATTTGTGTGTTGAATGGGAGGGGGCTTTTCCGTTGCCACTGCCTCTGTATTTATAGGAGAAAATGTTGTGTGGTGCGGCCAGATAATTTCGTAAAGTCCAACTGCAACTTTAATTTGTGGAACTGAACTTGATCCGCATCAGGAGCCAAGGCACATCCTTCAGATTGTTGTTCGTGACTTTTCAAATAGGATAAAAACCTATCTAGTCTTATCACATCACATTAGAAGTCTAGCTCACCTAGGCTTCTTATCTTGATGACTATATAAGTAGCCTTGCTTTATCCCATTAAGCTGTTAGTCATAGCCAAGACTCCCAATATAAATTATAATGCTTTCTTTCCCACGACACCTGTCCAGGTGCAACCATGCATGCAATTTAATTGCAATATTTAGCTAATCACTTGAGATGCCATCTTCCATCAAATACCACTTTCCATAGGAGTCCTAATTGTGCACGTGTCACGTAGCCAAAGCAATACCACATATGCAAAACGTATCCCCAATATCTTTGCATGTTGTTATCTGATGCCATACCTTAATGCATATCCCCATATTCCATCATCATCCAAATCAATTGGGGATTTAGACAAATATTAGGTTTAAATAATTTAATATATTACTAAGAGATAATACCATGATTAAAATCATAATATTATTCCTCAATAATAATTGCAAATCATCTCAACCACTTTGTCGTTCAACGGTCTAAAATTTAGTTCATTCAACGACCTCGATTACTCGGGCCGATGGTGTAAAAACGGGTCCAAACAATGCCGTAATTTAAAAAATGTCTTATGTACATGTGTGAACGCGTGCGTGAAGGCTAGTATATATCATGCTCTAGGCCAAGTACATGGATATTTTAATGGAGGCAGATTGCCTGCCCTCCTGTTATGGTGCCCATCGCATCATTTCCTATTTGTGCGGTCACGGTTAAGCCACGTTAACATTTTATATTAATTTTTTTATAAAGATAATAAGACAAAAAATAATAGAAATATAAAATGTTGATATGATTTAACCGTGATTGCGTCAATAGAAGGGAATGGAAAAGACACTATAACAAGAAGGCAGACAATCTGCCTCCTATTTTAATACCCATATGTTATCTATGAATTATACTACATTAGAGTTCCAAATCCAATCCCATTAAATATATTTTTTTTCCGAAATTTGGGTCAGATTGCAGATTCTCTGTGAAACTTTGACTGATCAGACACTTCAAATCAATCTTATTTATATTTATTTCTGATCTTATTTGTTGGCGTCCTCATCAAGGTATTAAACAAATCATGTCAATAAATGAAATTAAAAAAAATTGAATTAAAAAAAAAAGATTTTCCCGACACACATTATTCGAATTCTCTTATTTTTTGTTTGAACGAAGAAATTTAAGATCATAATAAATTTTAAAATGATGGAATTTTATTTTTTTAGAATTTTAAAATGACAGAGCTTTATTTTTTAGAATTTTAAAATGACGGAGTTTTATTTTCTAGAATTTATGAATTTTCTTGTTTGGGTTAACATAAAAGAAAAATGGAATTTGAATATGGAAATTATTATTTTTAAACTCTCACATTATACATATAGAAATTTGGAATTGACACCTATTTATATGAAATTTAAACTTGAGAATTGGAAGTCCCAAATTCCAAGTTTTTTTTTTGCAGGCGGAAATTATAAATTTCTATGTTTATAAATCTAAATAAAAGAATTTGTGCATATCAATTTATAAATTATAACTTTTGTTAAAATTGTAAATTTATTTCCCTCATTCAAACATAGTGTTAGAAAGTCATCTACATTTATTGTTTTTAACAATATATATATTGGGTATTGCTATTCACACACCTATTTTTACTTTTCATACACTCATCTCAATTTTCGACCGTTAAATTGAATGAATTGAAGAAGATCAATAACAATTTTTTTTTAAAAAAGTGTGGGAGATAAAAAGAGTGTGTTAATAGCATTTTCCTACATATTGATGCCACCGTAGGGTACTGTTCTAAGCTAAACTAGCTAGTCATATTTTTACCTGTGACGACGTCCTTGAAGAACTCGGCGGAGTCCGCCAGCTCTTGGGCCGTCTTGCCCTTCCACTTGACGGCGAGGACAGGCACGGCGTTATCCTCCAAGTACCCCCGATCACCGTGAACTTCACGAACTTGCCCTCGATCGGCAGACCCTCACCCCTGCGCACGTTAGCACATGCAAAGTACAGTACCTCTAACGTATACTCAAAAGCATGCAAACCCAATAAACTATCATTAGTTCCTTTTATCATCAAATTAATTGAATAGTTAATTAAGAACCTGCGCCGCCGAGGAAGAGGGTATTGGCGGAGCCGGGAGGCTTGGCGGTCGGCGGAAACGTCATCGTATCGACCTGAACTGGGGTGACTGAGAGGGTATAGTGAGGCCATTGAATACTGGCTTTCTTCTTTTGGCCAACCTTAAAATGTTTGATTTCGTTTTGATGGTGAGTGTTTAAACGGTAGGAACGAGGTGTGTGTTTTTATAGAGCCCGAAGGGCGTGATTAACGTGAGCCCGCCTTTTACAGTTTGTAGTGTTGAGCGGAAGCTACATCTAACGGGTCATCTTAAACTTATCGAGATGACAGTACGTCGATATTTTAAATCAAACACGATAAAACCATGTCAACAAGTAAAACTGTAACTCTTTCTAGTGCACTATTTAATAATGTGAGTTTTACCATTGTTTGTGAGGAACACTTATATTTCAGAACACACATGTTAGGTTTTTTTTTTTTCTGGTCAAACAACTAAATTTCATTAAAGATAAAATACACTAATACAAAGTGAGATTAGTCCAAAAATAGTCCACAAAAGGAAGGGCTGGCAGGATAAGGTAGGCTTGATTTGGAGGAATCTGGGTTTGGGAAGGGGGGAGCGGCGCCTCTAGGGTGTTTTTGGAGAGCAGGGGGAGCTAGAACACACATATTAGTTGAAAAAGTATCATTAGACCGTAATACTAAATAACAAATAACATTAATGTTTGGAAATTATATTTGATATCGGTGTTGTGTTGATTTGGGTGTCCAACGTATGTTGCTAGGTGTCCAAAGCATATGGCAACTTCAATCCTGCCTTTGGGCCTTTTGCTATGTACCGCATAGTATAATCACTTGGTATAACGCCCGCGCGTTGCCGCAGGTTTAAAAACAATGTAACAAAATATTAATACCATTGATAACAAAAATATTAGAAACACTATAGAGATAAACAGTTAAATATGGACAACTTCATTGGTAAATATTACATCCATTTGTCATAGTTTAGTAGTTATAGCTATCATTCTACTGAAACCAGCACTTGGATACAAAAAATTACAAAATGCTGGTCTATGTACAACAACAACAACAACAACAACAAAGCCTTTTCCCACTAAGTGGGGTCGGCTATATGAATCCTAGAACGCCATTGCGCTCGGTTTTGTGTCATGCCCTCCGTTAGATCCAAGTACTCTAAGTCTTTTCTTAGAGTCTCTTCCAAAGTTTTCCTAGGTCTTCCTCTACCCCTTCGGCCCTGAACCTCTGTCCCGTAGTCACATCTTCGAACCGGAGCGTCAGTCGGCCTTCTTTGCACATGTCCAAATCACCAGAGCCGATTTTCTCTCATCTTTCCTACAATTTCGGCTACTCCTACTTTACCTCGGATATCCTCATTCCCAATCTTATCCTTTCTCGTGTGCCCACACATCCCACGAAGCATCCTCATCTCCGCTACACCCATTTTGTGTACGTGTTGATGCTTCACCACCCAACATTCTCTGCCATACAACATCGCTGGCCTTATTGCCGTCCTATAAAATTTTTCCTTGAGCTTCAGTGGCCTACGACGGTCACACAACACGCCGGATGCACTCTTTCCATCCAGCTCGTATTCTATGGTTGAGATCTCCATCTAATTCTCCGTTCTCTTGCAAGATAGATCCTAGGTAACGAAAACGGTCGCTTTTTGTGATCTTCGCTAGATTGCTCCGGTCATTAGTGTGGATAAGTATATAAATGGATAGAGATAGGAAAGCAAACACAAGATGTACGTGGTTCACCTAGATTGGCTACGTCCACGGAATAGAAGAGTTCTCATTAATTGTGAAGGGTTTACACAAGTACATAGGTTCAAGCTCTCCTTTAGTGAGTACGAGTGAATGATTTAGTACAAATGACATTAGGAAATATTGTGGGAGAATGATCTCGTAATCACGAAACTTCTAAGTATCGGAGTGTGGTGTCGTCTTGACTTGCCTTATCTGTCTCATAGGTAGATGTGGCATCTTCTCTGGAAGTACTCTTCCTCCATCCAGGGGTGGTATCTTTAACTGGTGGAGATGCACAAGGTAATGTATCAATTTCACTTGAAGCTTACTTGTAGTTTCAGGCTTGGTCAAGCGCGATACAAACCATGTAGTAGGAGTCCCCCAAGTCGCCGAGCTAGGGGGTCTGCTGAAAGAGGTGACAGACAAGGTAAGCAATCAGAGCTCCGACTGATTGTTCACCTTCTCCCCATCTTGCAGCAGCATGAAGGATAAAGAGAAGAAAAATGAGAAGAGATGATATGAGATACTTTTGCTTTTGAAGAAGTAACTTTCCACAGGCTTATTCTTGAACTGAGCTGGAGGGTTTTCTGGTTTCCTCCAGAGTATAAGGCCGACTGAAGAATTTGAGGGTCAAAACAAGTCCATCAAATCTAGAGTACGTTCCACCCTGCTGATATGTGATACTTTTGCTTTTGACAGAGTAATGGATGTATCGGCACGTGTGCTGTTACGCTTGTCTCCACATGCTTCCTTGTATCCTTCGCACTTGCCCTATCTGTTCCTCAAGCAGATGCGGAATCTTCCCTGGAAACATAAGATGATGAAGATGAGTACTCGAGAGCAATGCCAGGTAAGTAATCAGGTAAGGGTTTCCAGACAGTCAGTTCCTGGCTGGAAGCTTGATTCCAAGTGCTGACATATTGCTCTCTTTCTCCTTGTCTTGCAGGTAAAAACAAGGCCAAAAGAAAAAACAGGGAAAAAGCATGATATGGGATACTCTTGCTTTTAACCCTGATGATATGAGATATTCTTGCTCTAGTATAGCTTGTTTGCAGAGGTATTATCGGGGGGAAAGAAAGCTGAATATTTCGAAAGGCTTTGTTGGGAGTGCCCTCTCAGATATGATGAAGGGTTGAGCATTTTTGCAGGTCTGCCTGTCCGTTGGGATGGAGGTCGACATATATAGGAGTCTCCCTAACAACAAGTAGTAATGCTATTCCTTTACCCTGCTTGGTCATAGCACGGTAGTGGGAGCTGCCAGTTTCACATGTTTTAACTCTGTCAGAGCACTTTGAAAAAGTGGTCTGTGGTATCTGGCTCTCGAGATTCGGAGAACGATGCCTCTTCGATTTTTGAGAAAGCAATCATGCTGGGGGTCTGACTCTCGAGATTCGGAGAGCAGTGTCTCTTCGATTTTTGAGGAAGTAATCATGTTGGGAGTCTGGCTCTCGAGATTCGGAAGGCGGTGCCTCTTCGATTTTGGAGCAAGCAATCTTGTTGGGAGTGTTGTCTCGAATGTGAGTAAAGGTTGGACATGTTTGCTAGTCTACCTTGCCACGAAGCACAAAGGTTGACACACAGGGACTTTCCAATTATCCAGCAATGGTACTGTTCCTTTACCCTCTCTTCGATTTTGAGAAAGTAGTCATGTTGGGAGTCTGGCTCTCGAGATTCGGAGGACGGTGCATCTTCGATTTTGGAGCAAGCAATCTTGTTGGGACTGTTTTCTCGAATGTGAGTAAAGGTTGGGCATGTTTGCTAGTCTACCTTGCCACGAAGCACAGAGGTTGACACACAGGGACTTTCCAATTATCCAGCAGTGGTACTGTTCCTTTACCCTTGTGGGTAATAATATGGTAGCTAGACCTTCAAAATTTATGTGTCTAAACTTTGTTAGTGCTGTTTCTTTGCTATTCTTTTACCTTTCTTGGTCAGAGCGATGTAGTGGGAGCTGCAAGCTTCACGTGCTCAACTTTGGCAGAGAACTTTGGCAAAGTGATCTGTGGTACCCATGAGTTATTGTTGCGTGTGGGAAGTGGGTGATTGAACAGTAAGATTCATGTGCTTTCTACTTCACCAGAAGTCTTCGACAGAATGCCCATAATTTCTGCAAAGATGAGTGTGCGTGTGACAGGTGCTGACAAGGCTAGAAAAGTAGATGCCTCTTCGATTTCTGAGATCGGCCCTCGTGGTATCTGAGCAGCCCAGCTTTTGAGAAAGCGAGCGCCTCTTCGATTGATTCGGAGAACGGTGCCTCACCGATTTTTGAGAAAGCAATCATGCTGGGGGTCTGGCTCTCGAGATTCGGGGAGCAGTGTCTCTTCGATTTTTGAGAAAGTAATCATGTTGGGAGAGTGGCTCTCGAGATTCGGAGGGCGGTGCCTCTTCGATTTTGGAGCAAGCAATCTTGTTGGGAGTGTTTTCTCGAATGTGAGTAAAGGTTGGGCATGTTTGCTAGTCTACCTTGCCACGAAGCACAGAGGTTGACACACAGGGACTTTCCAATTATCCAGCAATGGTACTGTTCCTTTACCCTCTCTTCGATTTTTAAGAAAGTAGTCATGTTGGGAGTCTGGCTCTTTAGATTCGGAGGACGGTGCCTCTTCGATTTTGGAGCAAGCAATCTTATTGGGAGTGTTTTCTCGAATGTGAGTAAAGGTTGGGCATGTTTGCTAGTCTACCTTGCCACGAAGCACAGAGGTTGACATACATGGACTTTCCAATTATCCAGCAGTGGTACTGTTCCTTTACCCTTGTGGGTAATAATATGGTAGCTAGACCTTCAAAATTTATGGGTCTAAACTTTGTTAGTGCTGTTTCTTTGCTATTCTTTTACCCTTCTTGGTCAGAGCGATGTAGTGGGAGCTGCAAGCTTCACGTGCTCAACTTTGGCAGAGAACTTTGGCAAAGTTATCTGTGGTACCCATGAGCTATTGTTGCGTGTGGGAAGTGGGTGATTGAACAGTAAGATTCATGTGTTTTCTACTTCCCCAGAAGTCTTTGACAGAATGCCCATAATTTCCGCAAAGCTGAGTGTGCGTGTGACAGGTGCTGGCAAGGCTGGAAAAGTAGGTGCCTCTTCGATTTCTGAGATCGGCCCTCGTGGTCTCTAGGGAGCCCAGCTTTTGAGAAAGCGAGCGCCTCTTCGATTTCTGAGATCGGCCTTCGTGGTCTTTGAGCAGCCCAACTTTTGAGAAAGCAAACGGCTCTTCGATTTCTGAGATCAACCCTCGTGATCTCTAAGCAGCCCAACTTTTGAGAAAGCAAACGCCTCTTCGATTTCTGAGCAGGCGCCTCTTTGATTTCTGAAGCTCCGTCGAGTGCAGATTTTTATAGAGGCTGGCATTAAGTTCCAAAGCACACTTGAATCTCCACCAGTAGAAGCTTCATTCTTGCACTTCTAAGATCTTGATTTGTCCGACCTCTTCTCTCTTCAACACCTTTGAAAATGTCTGGCCCCTCCGACCGTCGTTTTGACTTGAACCTTGTTGAAGAGGCAGCCCCGCCTTCTCCAGACAACATATGGCGCCCATCCTTCGTCTCCTCAACTGGTCCTCTTACCGTTGGGGATTCCGTGATGAAGAATGATATGACCGCTGCGGTGGTGGCCAGGAACCTTCTCACTCCCAAAGATAACAGACTACTTTCCAAACGGTCTGATGAGTTAGCTGTTAAGGATTCGCTGGCTCTCAGTGTTCAGTGTGCAGGTTCTGTGTCTAATATGGCCCAACGCCTATTTGCTCGAACCCGCCAAGTTGAATCATTGGCGGCTGAAGTGATGAGTCTCAAACAGGAGATTAGAGGGCTCAAGCATGAGAATAAACAGTTGCACCGGCTCGCACATGACTATGCTACAAACATGAAGAGGAAGCTTGACCAGATGAAGGAAACTGATGGTCAGGTTTTACTTGATCATCAGAGATTTGTGGGTTTGTTCCAAAGGCATTTATTGCCTTCGTCTTCTGGGGCTGTACCGCGTAATGAAGCTCCAAATGATCAACCTCTGATGCCTCCTCCTTCTAGGGTTCTGTCCAGTACTGAGGCTCCAAATGATCCCCCTCCGGTGCCTTCTCTTTCTGGGGCTCTACCGACTGCTGAGACTTCTCCTAAGCAACCTTTGTGAAGGCTCCCTCTTGTGTGTTTATTTTGACTCATGTATATGTACATATTTGTAGCTTATCGGGGATATCAATAAATAAGCTTTCCTTCATTTCAACGTATTGTGTTAAATACACCAAAGCCTTCTTCGCTAAGTTCTTTGAATTTTCTTTTGTTGAAGCTTGTATGTTGAAGCTTTCTAAGTGGAGCATGTAGGTTGGGGTAGTGTTCCCTTAAGTTCCCGAGTGAGGAAAACTTCTTGGTTGGAGACTTGGAAAATCCAAGTCACTGAGTGGGATCGGCTATATGAATCTTAGAACGCCATTGTGCTCGATCCTGTGTCATGTCCTTCGTTAGATCCAAGTACTCTAAGTCTTTTCTTAGAGTCTCTTCCAAAGTTTTCCTAGGTCTTCCTCTACCCCTTTCGGCCCTGAACCTCTGTCCCATAGTCGCATCTTCTAATCGGAGCGTCAGTAGGCCTTCTTTGCACATGTCCAAACCACCGTAACCGATTTTCTCTCATCTTTCCTTCAATTTCGGCTACTCCTACTTTACCCCGGATATCCTCATTCCTAATCTTATCCTTTCTCGTGTGCCCACACATCCAACGAAGCATCCTCATCTCCGCTACACCCATTTTGTGTACGTGTTGATGTTTCACCGCCCAACATTCTGTGCCATACATCATCGCCGGCCTTATTGCCGTCCTATAAAATTTTCCCTTGAGCTTCAATGGCATACGGCGGTCACACAACACGCCGGATGCACTCTTCCACTTCATCCATCCAACTTGTATTCTATGGTTGAGATCTCCATCTAATTCTCCGTTCTTTTGCAAGATAGATCCTAGGTAACGAAAACGGTCGCTCTTTGGTATTTCTTGATCTCCGATCCTCACCCCTAACTCGTTTTGGCCTCCATTTGCACTGAACTTGCACTCCATATATTCTGTCTTTGATCGGCTTAGGCGAAGACCTTTAGATTCCAACACTTCTCTCCAAAGGTTAAGCTTTGCATTTACCCCTTCCTGAGTTTCATCTATCAACACTATATCGTCTGCGAAAAGCATACACCAAGGAATATCATCTTGAATATGTCCTGTTAACTCATCCATTACCAACGCAAAAAGGTAAGGACTTAAGGATGAGCCTTGATGTAATCCTACAGTTATGGGAAAGCTTTCGGTTTGTCCTTCATGAGTTCTTACGGCAGTCTTTGCTCCTTCATACATATCCTTTATAGCTTGGATATATGCTACTCGTACTCCTTTCTTCTCTAAAATCCTCCAAAGAATGTCTCTTGGGACCCTATCATACGCTTTTTCCAAATCTATAAAGACCATGTGTAAATCCTTTTTCCCATCTCTATATCTTTCCATCAATCTTCGTAAGAGATAGATTGTCTCCATGGTTGAGCGCCCTGGCATGAACCCGAATTGGTTGTCCGAAACCCGTGTCTCTTGCCTCAATCTATGCTCAATGACTCTCTCCCAGAGCTTCATTGTATGACTCATTAGCTTAATACCCCTATAGTTCATGCAATTTTGTACGTCGCCCTTATTCTTGTAGATAGGCACCAAAGTGCTCGTTCGCCACTCATTTGGCATCTTCTTCGTTTTCAAAATTCTATTGAAAAGGTCAGTGAGCCATGTTATACTCGTCTCTCCCAAAACTTTCCACACTTCGATTGGTATATCGTCTGGGCCTATTGCTTTTCTATGCTTCATCTTCTTCAAAGCTACAACCACTTCTTCCTTCCGGATTCGACGATAAAAGGAGTAGTTTCTACACTCTTCTGAGTTACTCAACTCCCCTAAAGAAGCACTCCTTTCATGTCCTTCATTGAAAAGCTTATGAAAATAACCTCTCCATCTGTCTTTAACCGCGTTCTCTGTAGCAAGAACCTTTCCATCCTCATCCTTGATGCACCTCACTTGGTTTAGGTCCCTTGTCTTCTTTTCCCTTGCTCTAGCTAGTTTATAGATATCCAACTCTCCTTCTTTGGTATCTAGTCGTTTATACATATCGTCGTAAGCCGCTAACTTAGCTTCTCTGACAGCTTTCTTCGCCTCTTGCTTCGCTTTTCTATACCTTTCACCATTTTCATCGGTCTTCTCCTTGTATAAGGCTTTACAACATTCCTTCTTAGCCTTCACCTTTGTTTGTACCTCCTCATTCCACCACCAAGATTCCTTTTGGTGTGGGGCAAAGCCCTTGGACTCTCCTAATACCTCTTTTGCTACTTTTCGGATACAACTAGCCATGGAATCCCACATTTGGCTAGCTTCCCCCTCTCTATCCCACACACATTGGGTGATTACCTTCTCTTTGAAAATGGCTTGTTTTTCTTCTTTTAGATTCCACCATCTAGTTCTTGGGCACTTCCAAGTCTTGTTCTTTTGTCTTACTCTTTTGATATGTACATCCATCACCAACAAGCGATGTTGATTAGCCACGCTCTCTCCTGGTATAACTTTGCAATCCTTACAAGTTATACGATCCCCTTTCCTCATTAGAAGAAAATCTATTTGTGTTTTTGACGACCCACTCTTGTAGGTGATCACATGTTCTTCTCTCTTCTTAAAGAAGGTGTTGGCTAAAAAGAGATCATATGCCATTGCAAAATCCAAGATAGCTTCCCCATCCTCGTTCAAAAAATATTACATTCATCTAACAGTCTGGTAGTTGTAGTTGTTTTTAACCAGAACCAGAAATGATAAACAAAATATTAAGAAGTGCTGGTGTATGAACATGCAAAAATATTGATAAGTTTTGAGTAAAAAAAGTTATTTGCATGCCATAAAACATCCGGAAGAGTTCTTTACATATGCTGATGAACCATACTGTATATTTTTTAGGGCACCAGATGAAGTTTTGGTTCTACACTGTCAAAACAACCTAGTTGCAGAAAAGAAAACAAACTATATTTAAATAACTCGTTTGGTAACTGTTGTTGGTAAAACTAATCTTTGATTCAGTACTAAGTCTTTACATGGCACACCAAAAAGCTTTTCACCAGATTTTCCAATTATGAGAGCATTGATTTCGTTGGTGTGATACTCAAGAACCAAATTGACTTTATACCTAGGTTAAAAAAAACGAAACTGCTTGAGGGAAAATAATCTTGAATTCAACTTATACAAATAAAAATAAAACAGAAGAAAGCATTGATTAAACCAGAAAGATCAGTGTTTGTTTTTTAACTTAAATCTACAACGAAATTCATGGTTATTAAGTTTATTAATAGTTTGGATTTATGATAGCCATATTAACGTGTGAGAAAAGTAGAGTATATGTGAAGACCATAACCAATACTGGAACAATTTGACCAAGTGTAAACGAAAAGAAGCAGATTGTAGTCACTAAGTAATGAAGATAACATGATCAAAAGTGCATAAGCTATACCAATTTTGTACAAAAAGGGTAAATCTGTGCTGCAGTAAGTATGTTTTGAACAATGATTTAATTGTTGAACACATAGTATTTGAAAGTTATTTAAATAACGTGAAAGCAGGAAAGGTTAGAATTTTTTGTTTAACATCACAAAATTTAAGCTAAGTATCAATCTAACAAAGTTTTGGATAACAGCTGCAGAAAAATAGCGAGAAAAATAATCAATGAGGGTGAGGATATCTGACCTGATTTCATTCTTCATAAATGTATTCAAACCATGTGCATACAAATATGAGAAAAAACGTCAAAAATGTGAAAAAAAAGATTTGGTAAATGTTAGATTATATAAAGAATGAATAAAAGATAAGGATAACAAATATTTAAAGCAATTTATGACAAAGTTTGAGGAATGCATGTTAAACATTACCAAGGAGTTGGAATTTGGTTTGGATGTTTTGGCAGATCAGCTGTTCAGTTGTCAAAGTCTTTATGCATTTGTTTTACACAGTTGGCATACACACTATACCACCATTGATAACGTGTCAAAACACTTGACACACACTTTACAGAAAAACGTATTATTTTGCAAAACAGCTTGTAATAGTTTTGTACAAGGAATACTAATTATGTATACAATGTTTATTAAAAATGTAAAAATGCAATCATATGTTTTTAAGATGAGTTAAAAACATGTAATTAGATTTTATACCTTGTGTAAATCAGGATCTAGAAAAGCAACTTCATCAATTGTGAACATCTTGGCTGTGTGTAAAATTTCAGGCTCATTTACTTGTCTGGAGGAGGGGGCCAATATTTTCATAGGCTCGTTACAATTTGCAAACCTATATGATTGAAAATGTAAAACTGTTTGAATAATTTTATGAAACTAATATTTCTTTAGCTTTTACAACAGTGAAAAGAGTTTAATTGTGTTAACAGCTATAGAAATACTTACACCGACTTGTATGCATTAACTTCTGGGATGTCCGAATCAAAAAGGAAAAGTGAGCAACCAGTATTGTTCATCACAAAGTGTGAAGTTCACCTAAAAATATTTAATTCGTATGTTTACTTGCAATTAGGGCTGGAAAAAAATCCCAAAAATACCAAACTGAACCGAAATTTTCCCAAAACTGAACCGAAATATTCCCTAACCGAAAAATTCCCGAAATTTCAGTACGGGAATCGGTCTCACGTTTTTGGGATTTCGGTATTCCCAAACCGAACCGAAAAATATACATATATATTATTTAATTTTTAAATATATAATTAGAATTTTAATAGCCGTTGGATTATGTTGAGATTTAATCTCAGCCGTTGCATGTAAATCAAAGTTATCAACCCCCCAACCCGTGTCTGACTCTCTCTCGCTCTCTCTCTCTCGGTCTCTCAACCTCAGACCTAAAACCTCACCTCACCTCACCTCAGTATCTCCTCGCCGATTTGTCTCTCCTCCCACATCCGTCGCCTGAATCCCGAATCTACCCACACCAGTCGTCATTCCTCTCAGTCATCACTCCTCACCTTAATCGCGCCTTTACCCACTGTCCTTACCATCCGAATTCGGCTCCTAAATCGAGCTTTCGGTCTCATTCCGCACTCCTCCTCCTCACTGCAAAAGGTAAGAAATTCCTGCAATAAACTCAACCAAAGTTCATACAAATTGTTTGATTCCAAATTCGATTAGAAAATTTGAATTTGGGTTTCTGAATTAGGAATTTCTGAAATTAGGGTTTCTGAAATAGAGCTTTTGGAATTAGGGATTTTGAATCGACGGAGAGGTTGCAGAGGGAATATGAGAAGTTAATGGAGTGTGGTACAACTTACAAGCTGCTGTTGTTGTTCCCTTGTTTGTGTTAAATTAAATATATGAAATCTGGGTCATATGCATTCAAACAAACCGAGGCATTTCGCTTCTTTGTTTGTTTGTTTTATATTCGTTTTGGGTGAGGGGATGAATGAGGGCCGTGGGTTGTAAATGGTGTTGATTAGTATTGGACTCGGAATATGGATTAAAAACATATTGATTGCAGGGAAGTGGATTAAAAAGTTAGTCTAAAATGTTACCATGATATATCAATTTTCTTTTGTTGTCCATATACAGATTGTTAACTATTACATATTTGAAAAATGGTTTCATATTAGAGATTCTCTTAAACTTCTTTTTCGATTTAGCAAGCATTGAGAACTTGTTTTTGCTCTTTTCTTTCTCTCTGAAACTTCTAATGACTAACTGATTAGATCCTCAAGCATTTGCATAACATTATCTGTGCACAGCTATTGACTATTGTGCACATATTCAGATTTCAAATTGCACAAATTGCACAAATTGCACATATTGCAGATTTTAGTCTAACAATAGATTGGGTCGCATATTGGCATTCTGCCCAAAAGCCCAAAATTTCAATATAAAATGTTGAATTTTAGCCCAAAAGCATAATATGTCAAATTTAGTCCAAAAGCCCAAAACCATTTCGGGATTCCCGATTTGTTCCGAAATCCTGAAACTATTTCGGGATTCCCGAAAATTTGGTTTGGAATCGGTATTGAAATTGGGATTCCCGAAAAATTTTGGTTTGGGAATCGGGATTAGGGTTTCGGTATGGGATCCCATACCGAACCACCCCTACTTGCAATCTAAATAAATTACAGGATACACAATTAAATAATGATGTAAAATTAATGACAAAATATATATCAATGTGTTATGATTATCTGTATACAGTTAGGATTCATTATTGAATATATTACAAAGAATGATAAACAAAAATATTAATTGGCTAGTCAATCATTCTTGTTATAATTCTTCATCAAAATAATAAAACAATATTTTCTCACCGTCTCATCAAGCAAAATGCAGTGTAGAGATGTGTATTTTTTAGTAGTTCCGAGAATTGTTGATTGCCATATTCTACAAACGCGAGCTTTGATTTTCTCAGCCTTTATATACGGCCGTAACTCAAAGATGGGAGTCATCTCAATGTCTTTCATTACATCTCTGCTTAAACCAAACATAGCTTGTATGAGTTAAAAAATTGTTATCGCCAAGTCTTAAAATAAATGATTAAATCAGTAAAAATATTAATTTCGCAGATATCAGTTATATAGCAATACTATCTTGTGTAAATAATGTAGATAAATAAGGAAAGATAAGCTAACTTAAATCAAAATTTGATGACTATGCAGGAGTAAAGACTTAAACAAAATATTGATTAAGAAAAATTAATTAATGACTTATGAAAGTTCAAAAAGACACAGAAAAAAAAAATTGAATGGCAGTCATTGGTTCAAAGAATATAACTGAGCTCATACTATTATCCAACAACAGTTATCCATATCATAAACTGGGGGAGAAACAATATTTAGAAATCATTCAAATCAAGAAATACCCAATAACCCAAATTAAATTTTAATCAAACAAATGAAAACATACCAGCCAAATCAACAAAACCATAAAACACTTCACTCAAAAATCAATTAAGACTTAAACTTGAGATATTCATCAGAGAGTAAGTGTACCTAAAGCTGTGATCTTTATAGTTGCTAGAGCGCAGGACGACAATCATCGCTTCCTGAAAATAAAAAAGAACTAAATCAAACGACACAACCCAAAAAAAAAAAAATTTAAATTTAAAACGCACGCTGAAAAAGAAGGGAAAAATAACCAGTAAGAACTTGCAAGACCTGAGAGGTTTTAAACAAAAGAAAAATCAAAAGCCGAAAACCCTTACACTGATACGGTGTTGAGTGAGGAAACAAAGAGCTGCAAAGCGAGATTTGAAAGGGACGACCGAAGGCGAGAATGGACAGAGTACAAGGAACACGCACAGCTTGCAAAACGATAGAAATGCAGAATTTGGTATGGGAAATTGAACCAAAAGCAAAGTGGGTATAAACTAAAAACCAAACCTCACGATGACCGACACGTGGGCTAGGTAAAAAAAATCACTGAAACGGCAGGGGGGAAGGAATAGAGAAGATACCAGGCAAAAAGAGGGGCATTACCGTCTTTTCATTGCAGAAATGGGGCAACAACAAAAAGGAAAGTAAGCAAAAACGAAGGTCATTTCTGACATTGTATTGTTAATAAACAGTAACCGATCGTTTCGGGTTAGACAAGAATTGTCTGCCCTTCTTGTTTCCGTGCCTTCCTGTATGATCACGGTTAAATCATATCAACATTTTATATTATTATTTATTTATCTTATTATCTCTATAAAAAAATAATATAAAATATTAATGTTATTTAACTGTGATTACACAGAACAGGAGGGCACGAGAACAAGGAGGGCAGACAATCCTTGTCCGAAAGTGGGTTGTCTTTCCTTTGCATGTTATTATTTTATTATTATCTATATGAAACCCCAAAGGACAAGGATTGTCTGCCCTCCTTGTTCTTATGTTCTCCTGTTTTGTGTAGTCAAGGCTAAGCCACGTCAACATTTTATATTATTTTTTTTATAAAGATAATAAGACAAAAATGAATAATAATATAAAATATTAATATAGTTTAACCGTGATCACATAAACAGAAGGAGGGCACGGAAACAAGAAGGGCAGATAATACTTGTCCTCCGCTTTCAAACACTTCTGACATTTTACTGTTAATAAACGGTAACCGAATGTTTTACAATGTGGATAAACAAATTGGTTTTTGGACAAAAAATAATAAACAAATAGGTTGCAGGACAAAAGTACAAAAGAAATTATTAAAATTGTCAGAAGTAAAACCCGGCACATGCTTTGTGGTACAAAAAAACATAAAAAATTACAAAGAAATTGGTTGTTGGGGAAAAATTGATTAAAAAATGTGCGGGGGTTTAAAAACCAAAGAACCACAGATGATGGACAGGTGGATAGAAACGGCAGACCCGATGCAATACTGTACAAAATGGAAAGAAGCACTGTAAAGACTAACATAAGGGGCATTTCAGTCAGTTAACTGTACCAAACAGGTAAGACAACGGAAAACAAAGAAGACATCAAGGGGCATTTAAGACATTACACTGCTCGTAAACGGTGTTGTCCACCGGATTTTAGTATATAGATAATGTATGTAAGAAGTTTATATTTAGGGCCACAGACATTGCTACCCTTTTCATCCGCATTATTTATCAGCATCCACTGAAAAATAGCCCTATAAAATATATAGTTAAGCCATCTTCAACTGAATGAGTTACGTTTAGTTTCTGTTCAGATTACAGTCTTGTAAGAAATTATTTTTTAACGAACAGTACCAGGTTATATCTATATATAATTTCCAACCGAATGGGGCTATTTTTAGCCCCCTCAATAATTTATTATTTTAAGTCCGTTCTTTAATTTTATCGGTTATTGTCCCGATGAAATTTCAACGTTCATTAGAATATATTGTTCGTCAATTTATTTGAACTACATTAAATACCTTAAAAATTTTCGATTTAGCTAATATTTGTAAAGATGATTTATGAGATGTAACTTGAAAAATAAACGATTCAAAGGAAGAGAGGATCCTCTTCAGATTCTTTTTGTGAGGATCCCGGGGATCCTCCAAGCGCATCTGTTTATCGTACATCGTACGGCTATTTTTGTCATGTACTGTTTATATTCAATTTTAAATAAAAAAATTACAATAATTTTTTATCATACAATATACGATGAACGAATGTGATTGGAGACAAAAAAGAATCCCCAAGATCCTGAGGGTCCGGCGAGGATCCTTCTGGGTTCAAGTGAGTTCAGGTTATTAAAATTCAATGAGGATGGACCCACAACTGAACCTCATTTAAAAAAAAAATGGGAATATTTCTTTAAGTAGCCTTCTTAGACCATCTCCAACCCTTGGGCTAAAAGCCAAATTTTTTAGCCCGGAAAATTTAGCTTTTAGCCCAGAAACATCTTTTCTGCTCCAACCCTTCTACCCTAAAATTTTAGCCCGGAATTATTAAAGAATGAAATTAGCCTAAATTTTTTTCTTAAATCAATTGTTTTTAAAAAAATAAATATGTAGATTATTGTAAATTAATTTTATGAACATTTTAATCTAAAAAAATTTAAATTCCGATAAACATTTCGCATTTAGCCCGGGGGGAAAGCTGGGGGGGGGTATTTGGCCCAGAAATAGCATTTGGCATTTAGCCTAAAATTTTAGCATGGGTTGGAGAGTGTTTGGGGGGGTAATTTGGGGGGTAATTTGGCTTTTAGCCCAGGGTTGGAGATGGTCTTACCGAAAAAATGAGAATCATCGGTTAAAATAGAAGTGGACTGGTAGTTTGTAAAGCAAGGACACATCAACCCAAACCCCACCCCCACCCCCCACACCACCCCCACCCCACAAAAACGACGGCGCTTAAGTCCAACAACGTGGCAAACAAAACGCTGACTTGTTCATCCTCTCTTCTTCCTTCCCTCCGTCTGAACTGGCAATGGTTCGCCAAAAAATCCCCAAATCCTTCCACCATTTCCCCTAAACCCCAAACCCTAAACCTCTCGCCTCCTCGATCCCTCTCCCAAAACATCAAAATCCCTAAAAAATTCAGCTTTTTAGTCAAAATTTCTGAATAATTTCAACAGCTGGAGCGCAAAAAGTCGGAGAAAATGTCGTGGCTGAGATCGGCGGTGAGCAAGGCGGTGGAGGTTGGGAACAAGAACAACCTCACCCGCACCGTCAAGAACTATGCCGACTCTGTCGTCCAGCACGCCGGCCAAGCCGTCGCCGAGGGCACCAAACGGTTCCAGGACCGAATGGTAATTTCACATTTTCCGTCAATTTTCTTTTTCACATTTTCCTCCATTTTTTCACACTCGCATTTGTTTACAGGGAGGTCGGAGCTTTAGGAGTGTGAAGAAGAGTATACAGCGATTGGAGGAAGCGGCTGTGTCCTGCAGGGGGCCTGAAAGACTTGAGATACTGAGGAGGTGGGTGCTGCTGCTGAAAGAGGTTGAGAGGCTAAAGCTTTCTCAGGGTTCTGCGGAAAAGAAGGAGAATGCGCCGGAGCAGCCTGCTGTGGCCGATGACCCGAACGAGATTCGAAAAAGAATCTCTCTGGTTCGATTTTATTTTGTTTTTGCACTTTTATTTCATTTCATACTGTTTTATTGGTTTTGTTGAACTATAGTTTGTAGTGGAAGCTTATGGTTTTTGGTAATGTGATTAGGTTTTGTATTATGATTCTGATGTTGGCGGTGAACCAATGAATTTCCGCGAAGTTTTTCTTCAAAGTCAGGCTTTGGAGGGCATAACACTGTCTATGGTATGAATTCGAGAAAGGAATGCTGCAATAATCAATGCAATTGAAGTATTTAGACATTTTTATGAAAGAAGTGTGCTTTTTTTGTTTTTATTCTTTTAACTAATGATTTTAGAAATAGTTCAGCCAAACCGGTGAGTGCTATGATGGATGAAAGAATGTGGTACATGAAGAGATTGTTTATTTCATTAGTTAAGGGAAGAACTTAATGGAAGCATGGTGGAAAATGGTTTAAGTCGGGATGATCTTGTTGAATAGGCTGCTCTTCGTATTTTTTCGCAAGCATTACGACATATTCTTTTGGTTTGTGAGGCACATGGAGTTTTCTTCTGTAATCAGAACCAGTGGCGTTTTCTTAATTAAGGAAAAAAAGGAGGATTAGGAAACTTATCTTTTTCATCAAATGCCTAAAACCTCTAAAACTGGAATTATCCTAAATGATCTTATATTTTTTTTTGAAATTACTGATTCTGGAGGTTAACTGCTGGTTAACTCTTTACTATTTCTCAGATTCTTGAAGCTCCAAATGATGAAGAGGTTGCCCTGCTCATGGAGATGTTTAGGTGAGAACCAGGACTGTCCACTAGTGTGAAATGCAGTTTGTGGTCTATTAAGTGCCAGTTTTATTTGTCCGGGTTAGCAAAAATAAGGCCTGAATATATGAAACTGCAGGCTCTGTCTTACTGGAGGAACAGAAGTTCATCATGCAGTAGTGAGCAGTATACAGGACCTGGCAACAGCTTTTTCAAGCTACGAAGATGAAGTATTGGTAAAGATATAAAACTAAGAGTGCACTTGAAGATTATATCAACAAATTGAATTGTGGAAAAGCTTGATATATACATATTTTCTGTAAAGTTTATATAGATATAATTCACGCAAGTCTTGTACTTCTTTTTGCTTAAGTGAAGCATACTAGCTATATTCTCTTGTATTCAGGTAAAACGGGAGGAATTGCTCCAATTTGCACAAGGTGCAATTACGGGGTTAAAGATAAATGCTGATGTCATAAGGTGTGCACAAGATAACAGAACTCTCTCTCTCTATCTCTCTCTTCACTTGATATAGCAATTTCATGAGTAACTTCTTATGTTTGCCCTAGTTTTATTTACCACACGCATTCACACCCAAAACATGAATATGAATGAATTATCACCTTGTAAGTTGAATGATCATGAGCAAATCTGATCTTAATACATATTAATCTCTTTTGGCTTTTTCTTTTTTGAGAATAGGCAGTGGGATTTTGTTCTTGTATGGATATGGACTAGTCCTGCCACTCTATAGATGTATGGTTATGCAAATAAATTTGTTTAGAAACTTTTACAGATTTGTTGGCTGGGATGGTGACCTTGGGCATTTAATTATCATACTGGTTGGATAGAGCGTAAAAGTGTGAGACTAGACCTCAATGGGTTAAAGGGGTGAGATGCGGCTGATAAACATTTTCTTACCTGTGTATTTATATATGTGTCCTGCTACAGAATAGATGAAGAAGCCTCTAGTCTAAAGAGGAAGCTTGATGCAACGAAACCACCTCTGAAGCCCTCAAATGAAGGTCATGACAAACCATCAGAAGAAACAAAATTGGAAACAATAGAGGTGAGCACAATTGCCATTATTGATTTTTGTGGTTCTAGTGCGTCATTACCTTTATGTAATTAATCATAAGTTACGAAGACATGTCAAATATTATCAAGTGGAAGACTAGTGGCTTAATGATGCAATTTTAGCCATGGGCGACCCAATAGATAGCTGCTACCATGTGTGCAATTTAAACTTCTGACTTTCTGAATATAATAATAATTATAATATTATTTATATGGGAGGCTGCCATGTAAACGGTGTCCATTGAAACTGTAACAATTAAAAATTCAAAGTTTACAACATACAGTAAAAGAAGCCATTTAAGAAGTCCATGTCTAGGAAAAAAGACAACTGGCTGCTTGGTAGGGATTGAGTAAAATATCATGCACAAGGTGCAAATGAACTATTACAATGTCTTCAGGGTACATTCTGTACATGTCCAAGTTCTGCTTTTATTCCTTCTTTATAAGGTCCAATTTGATGGATTTCTGAAAGCTTTTTATTGGCCAGTTTTGAGTGAAAATTAAGAAAATAATGGATGTGACTGCCCTATGTTTCTTGTAGGCATTAAAAGAAGCACTTACACAAATTCGAGCATGTTCCAGATTAGAAGGGATTTTACTGAAGAAGAAATTGTTGAACAATGGAGATTCTCCAGAGATCCATGCTCAAAAAGTATGTCTTTTGTCGTCCTGCTTCATCATTTATCGGTTACATATCTGAAAGCATGGTTTCAAACTTGTTGGCAGCATCTTGCCTTTATTTCTATAGTTTATGAATTGAGTGCAGCTCGATCCTTTGATCGTTACTTTTGCACCAAGAAATTGCCAATTTTCTTTCAAGGTTATAAACTCCTATTACCAACATTATTTTGGTTGTACACTCAGGTTGATAAACTGAAGGTACTATCAGAATCTCTTGCTAGCTCCTCCGCAAAAGCTGAAAATCGTATTTCAGATCACAGGTATAACAACACTTTAGGAACCATTTGTGCTCATGTTGCTCTTCTATAGTGTTGAAAAGTTGTTACAATTGCTCTTTTTCTTGTAATATGTATTTTCATTATATTCTCCCTGTTGTCTTGGTTTCAAGTCAAATGTTAAGCTATCGACTAATAAACATTAACTCAAAAGTCAAAACTTTATATGACTTGGCTCGATGTATTGTATCCATATAGAGATTAGTGAACCTTGATTTTGTAACTGTAGTTCAGCGAAGAATTATTGATTTGATTAACACTAATGGCATGCAGTCTCTGCTTCTTTTATTATTGTATTAGATGCACGGAATAGGGAAAACAAAATCACTTTCCTTGTTCTTTCTAAATGACAGACTTCAAAAAGAGGAGGCAATAAAGGTTCGTGTAGCCAGAGCAAGTGAAGTGACTGAAAGAGAGAAGGTAACGTTCTTCAACCGTACTTATTAACAACATGAAGTTTGTACTAAATCCAGACATTTTTATGTAGAGAGGTTTTTATTGGGTAATTGCACTGTTAGCTATCAAGTTTAAAACATGTGGATATTTTATTTTTAGCATCTTTATTCTTGTGGGAAGTATTATTTGAACTCCAAAAGAAGCTTTGTGCAATCCATATGTGAGTGCTTGGTGGAGTCTCAAAAGCTAATTTTGAAGTTCATAAACCTCTCCCTTCTTTTTTTCTCCCAAGGTTAAAACCTTCATTTTTGGCTCATGCTAAGGCCTGCTTATAGATGTGGTAGGGATGAAATGCTTATGTACAAGCATACCACGGGTTTTGGAGAGGGAATTTTAGTTTGTCTTGTGACCATTTTCAGGAAATAACAGCTGAGATTTCAGAGCTTGAAAAAGAAAGGGATGATCTTGAGGCAAAACTGAAAAAGGTGTTTCTGCTTTGATTTTTCCCCTGATCTATTAAATCAATTTGCTCTCCATTGATTGTGAATTTCTAAACACAAACCTTCTGTAGGTTAATATCTCCTTGGCTGCAGCTAATGCTTGCCTTCGCAATACCAGGGAAGAGAGAGAACAATTTGAGGAAGCTAACAATAAGATTGTTTCTCACTGCGAAACAAAGGTTTTGATTATTTTCGAAGTTTTTCTGCCCAAAATGGGAATGGGCTAGGGTTCTTTTTTACTATGCTGCTCACCTTCTGGAATATTTCAGGTTCAGGGTGTTGCACCTTTTGGCCGTTTGCATCATTCAAATCTTTGTTTTGTTCACAGGAAGATGAGCTCTCGAAATCTATTGCATCATGTAAGGTAGAGGCTGATATTCTAAAGACATGGATTAATTTTCTCGAAGATACTTGGGTTCTCCAGCGCTCATATGCAGATATGAAGGAGAAGCAGGTCAAGTATGTTATTCAACTCTATGCAATTGGATTCTTTTCTCTCTTCAAATCTATGCATTGTTATTTAAATAACTCTTGTATTTCTGCATTTTCAAGCGATGAATTGGAGAAACATGAGGACTATTTTTTGAACTTGGCCATTGACCATCTCTCTGCTTACAAGGTATTGACTCTCTCTCTCTCTCTCTCTCTCTCTCTCTCTATATATATATATATATATATATATATATATATATATGATATCTCTTTCAATGTTCTTGACGCGTGCCCTGTATCTTCTATGCAGAAGGAGTTGGGGCCTTCTATCAGCCATATTGGGACGTTTGTAGAGAACCTAAAGAAATTGAGTGAGGGGTAATGTTTCTTAGACTGTGATGGTTGCACATTTATTGTGTTTGCACTGTTTTTAATGTAAATTGACCTGATGAGACAGATCAAAGATGGCATCTAGTGCTGAGAATGAGGATTCCAAAGTATTAAATCCAATAAATAATCTTGAGAAGGAATATTTGGACCACGAAACCAAGGTAAAAATATGTTGTTATAGTATCGTATCAGGAATTATGTGTTAGTCTTATTTGTCTATATCTTCTATCATCCCAAATTTCTCTTGCCAGTAGTCTTTTATAGTAACACGTTAGGAATGCTTCAAATATGTGTCTTAAGGTTTCTCAGTTCCATAATTTACCTAATTCTATGTGTTGTGCAAAATTTATCTACTAAAAAGTACGAAACATTGATAATGTCCTTTTGTTTCAGATTATTACCACCTTCAGTGTAGTAGATAACATCAAAGAGCAGTTTTATGGCCAACGAGCCGAATTTTCAAGGTATGAACTTGTGGGGGTGTATGAACTTGTTTTGTTTTCCTTTGTACACTTATGTTTGGAGATATTCACCAAAGCCCCCGAATATGATGTACTTGGTTTGCCTATTCCAGGAAAAAAGACCCGAGGGTTAAGGAGCTGTTTATTGATATTGAAAAATTAAGAGAGCAATTTGATGCTATTGAGAGACCAAATCTACAACTGGAGAATCCAGCCCCAAAAGCAGAAACTTCATCTAGTGAAAAGCCGCAGAGCGATCCATCTCACGTCCCAACAGAAAGCACAGGAGCACAGAAAGCAGGGACAGATAAGCAGTCCGGGTCAGGTGCAGTCAAGGCAGAGCAAACGCTTGACACGGAAGCGGAACTAGCTAAGCTGGAATCTGAGTTTGGCAAGGTTGGTCAAGACTACTCAGCAGAGGAGATTAATGACTGGGAATTCGATGAACTTGAAAGGGAATTCCGTTCTGGTGATTCATCAGCCAAATAGCCCAATACTTATGCTGGCTAGGCGATCGTCACCTGTGTATTATACGCATGATATAAGACTGTACCTGACCTCCGAAAAGTTGCACATACTTCAATTTGTAACTTCATTGTAACGAGTGACGGATTATCCATTTGTTAATTCTTCCTTAAATTCTCGAACCGGTATGTTGTATTCTGGAATTACAAATGAATGAATGGTGTAATTTGGATGTAGCCGGTGACCACAACGCTCTTTTCGACAATTTAGCTTCTTCACACCGTGTCCCGTAGAACTGTTCGATGCCAATGAGAATGTGGCTACAATTGTGTTTCTCTTCCTGGAGTGGCGGACGCCGGATGTCCACCGGATGTTTATGCCGGCCTTTCAGACCCACAAATGGAGGTATCCAGAGAAGAATGTGGGGTTTCAAGCTCTTTTGTTTATGTGGACTTGAAAAGGTTTCCCGTTATAGAAGTATAATTTTTGTTTTATGTTTCAAGAGCACCATAATTACGCAGGGCCTCCTATGTTTTTAGCACAAAGGGAACAGAAGCTAGTGGCCTGGACAATAAACATTTCTCCACCCAAAAGTCCTTTCTACAAAAGCAGCTTCTAAAACGACTTCCCAAAGAAGTTAGTTTCAATCTATTGTTTCATTTCTTTCTTTTGTGGGATGCCCGGCAAAGGGTGCCCCAATTAATCCATCCATAGAGGCTCTACATGTCAATCCTTGAACCAATCAGATAGCTCAAGCATCCTGGATTTTAGGGTTGTGGGTCATTTTTTAATATAATTTGGTTACGATATTTGTCATTGCATATAACGTCAGAGTTGTGCTAGGAATAGTCGTCACGGGAGCAGTGACTATCAACCATTAATGCGTTATGGAATTGATCTAATCAACAACTAACAATTACTCACACACGCGAGTGACTATTATTAACATTTTTCATAAAGGTAAATGTTATATGTATTGGTTGTTCGATCCTTATTATATAGGAGAAATTCTTGTGTCCAGACGTCTGTATAAGATACAGACACAAATGAGTGAGACCTAAAAAGGTGGGCAAAACCAAAATACAAAAGAGTGAGATATTTTATGTGTGGTTGGACAACCTCGTGATCTGGACGTCTGCAACTAAGAAATTCTCCTTATTCGGGGATGCAAGAGTTAAAAGCAGGAGAAGGTATTGACATTGTAAAGTTTGATATTGTGGAGTAGGGTTTGGGGCAAGTCATGTCCAAGTGGGGTGTTTTGTGACTACTCAAGCCTTTAAAATCTAAGCTGGGATTCTATTTAAATGTACAGTTTGGAGCCTGGACCCAAGCTAAAGAAAACACATTTATGAATGCTTGCTGTAAGAGGACAATCGTGCCTACTACTTAGTGCCGTTTGTCTCAAGAAAATGAGAGAGAGAACAAAACAATCCAACTTTGATGCCAACATATGGATATTTTAGAAAGTGGGAGAGGCCACAAATATAAACCTTGTGTGCTATGGCATACTGACGTCAGCATGCGACACCTCTCACACAAAGATAGACCTCTGCATGTAAATTCGATTTAGGGTTACTTTTTATGTAAGGCGCCGCATACTAATGCATATATGCAAAATTTCTCCACTACAAGTCTACAATATGCGTACTATTATCAATACCCAAACCCTAAATTCTAAACTCAAAACTTAGTACGTGCGTTATAATTTGAGTGAATTTAGATATGCTACATTAGCATAATCAGCTGACCAAAACATATGATCAACTTTAGTAGCTAGTGAGTGGTGAGGTAGTATGGGGAATGGAATAGGCTATCAGAAGAGTCATGGCCAACCATTTGGTTTGGGTTTTGACAAAGTAGGGAATCCCATTACAGTTTTTTAGTGGTTAAAATTTGAGAAGAAGAAAATAAAACACAGCAAAAGATGGAACGCAAAGATGGGGAGTGTGTTGAGAGGGAGAAGACAAACGAAAGGCATTCCTTCCGGAAATATCCCTTTCCCACCACCAACTGTCGGCTTCTGTCTTGGCCATGTTTGAGGTTGACAATTTTCTCATTTTCTAGAAACTAAAAAGAAACTCTTGTCCACAAATTTGATAATTTTTCGAGGATAATATTGTTTGGCTGTTTTATACATGAAATATTGTCTAATACGAGAAAAACTTATGTGTGAGTGTTTGACCACATCATCCATATTATATTTGTTATAAAAGCATAAGACTCATTGTATTATGATCCAGATCAACGCCAAGTTGGAATAAACCGGTAAGAACTAGTCAAACATCCCCACCAAAGGGTCCCTTATTTATACTACGTATTAAGAAAATCGTCTTAGTAGACCAATGACTGTAAAATTAGTATTGTGTCTTAGTACTCTAAA
Source organism: Malus sylvestris (assembly GCF_916048215.2). Taxonomy (NCBI): domain Eukaryota; kingdom Viridiplantae; phylum Streptophyta; class Magnoliopsida; order Rosales; family Rosaceae; genus Malus; species Malus sylvestris. Next base: position 26,617,348 of record NC_062266.1, read on the forward strand.
TCAGTTTAAATATAACTTTAATAACTAAGGAGTGATGTAGCAATTTTGATTTATCATTCGTCACTGCACACTCAACTTTTTACTCCTCGTCTCTCTACTCTCCTATAGAACTCAAATATATAACATGTGCCGTCAATTCTAGTACGATATACATATGCAAAGATAACTTGTTAAAATTGCAAAAGGATAATTCGTGCATGCATGTCAAGTTTTAATTTGTGTGCGAAATGAAATATGACACATAAGCATCAAAGATATGTGTGCATGCACGTAAAAATATGAAATAAAAGTGAAGAACAAACCCAGGAATCCAGTAAAAGTAGCAGATGATCAGGTGAAGAATATAAAGTGATTATTTAGTTCTAATTACTGCTCTATTGGATTACAAGAGCTTTTTCGACCTTTAGCTCCAAGCATTACTCCACTGATTAGAAAAGCTTTTCAAGTTTTGTTTTCATAGAGAGAGAGAGAGAGAGAGAGAGAGAGAGAGAGAGAGAGAGAGCACAGATTAGAAAAGCTTTTCAAGTTTTGTTTTCGTAGAGAGAGAGAGAGAGAGAGAGAGAGAGAGAGTTATTTAAACTCTGGGACTGCCGAAAAAAGCCAGGTTTTGAGACGTGGGGTTGGTCTCGAATTTGAATTTTACCACAAAGATGGTGAGTTTGAGAAGTACTTAAAGAAATACTTATTTTCTTGAGCATGCGCCTAATTTTTGGGTTATTAAACTCACTAATTGAATAGGTGGCATTGGTTTGCTTGACTGCTAGTCTACTGCAGTCTCCCCATGTCAATTATTTTATATGCTTTCAAACAAAGATTTGTTATAGTAACTTTCAACGATTCAAGCATTGTTTATGTTGAGATGTTGAAATCTAAACAAGTAAAAATTCAAACAATTTTGTGTCTAACAAATACCAAGTCACTGAACAATAGCCGGCCTAGGCCAAGTTGATGATTGTAATTAAGGGGTTAAAGCAAATCATCAATAGATATTAATCCTTTAATCATGGTTCTTGCTTAATTAAGCATTTTTAGATATTATGGACCACAATATTCGTCTTTTTTCACAACTTAGGAACCTTAAGGTTGATTGGAAAATTCATATGGCCCCAAATTAAAGTTCTAAACTTAATGATGCTAACTACAACACTTTTCAAGGAGTCCTATATAGGGCAGATCGTTGAAATACATTATGAAGTGGCCTCCACAAAACATGTCAAAAATTGTGTAAAAAAATTAGTGTAACAAATCCGTCCCCATACATATATATGTGTGTGTGTGTGTGTATGTATGCACGTACATACATACATACATATTCCTTTTTTCCAAAATATAAACAATGAGAGAAACATAAACAAAGAAATAGACAACCACAGATTTATAAATGACAGAGAAAGAAAACATTTAGAAATGAGCCAACAGAAAAAGGTCCACATCGAATTTTATATTTGGAATTTGGCAGCACTAAAAAAATATTCGAAAAACAGTTTATTTTTTACTATAAGTTGGCACCATCGACAATCTCTAAAGGTTGCACAACAACTTTCAAAAACCTCACAAAGCTCGTCTTCAAGCACCACAGAAGCCATGGCTGTAGACCACCTATCCTGTGACCATGCAGACGACGACTACATCGACATGGATGTCGGTTCGTACTCTGCCTTCCTCAACCATTCCATGAGCTCTCCTCCACACCCCAGAGAGTTTGAGTTTCAAATGTCATCCACTTCTTTGGAGAGAGATCCCCCCACAACTTCTCCAGCTGATGAGCTCTTTTACAAAGGGAAGCTCCTTCCCCTCCACCTCCCCCCGCGCTTACAAATGGTCGAGAAACTACTGCAGAACTCCTATTCTAGTTTTGATCACCAAAAAGATATGTTTGAAGAATTCTATAGCACTCCATTGGCCACCACTGCCCCAACTCCAACCACAACCAGCACCCCATTTGAGTCCTGCAATATATCGCCTTCGGAGTCTTGCCAGGTTAGTAGGGAGCTGAACCCCGAAGAGTATATTTTGGAGTACTCAACTGAAGTGAGCAGCTTCATAAATGAAAACCCGAAAAAGTCTTGGACCAAAAAGTTCAGGCAGTCATTGCTTAGTTCAAAGCTGAAGTCTTCCCGGGCTTACCTCAAGTCTCTGTTTGGCAAATACAGTTGCTCCAATGAGTCCAGTGCAGCTGCTGCCAGGCATGCACATGGAGGAATGGTTTTCAAATCTGAGGATTTAAGTAAATATATGAAGACATCCAAGAACCCATTTGGACACACTCAGAGGGAGAAATACCGAATGTCTGCCTCTGGCGCGAGGAGCTTCAGCAAAGACAAGATCATTGAGGATGGTGCTGCTCTCCACAGGAGATCATTCTCACTGGCCATCAAACGGAATTCAACGAATATCTCGACATCCTCTTCATCATCTTCGGGCTCTTCATCTTCTTCATCATCTTCAAATCATTCAAGTGGGACTCAGGAGCTGCAGTTTCTGAAGAGATGCAACAGTGCGAGTTCCGAAATTGAGAGTTCAATTCAGGGGGCAATTGCACATTGCAAGCAGTCGCAGCAACCTTTCCGTTCAAGAAAGACAGTAAGTGAAGTTGGGTTCTACTCGTTGTCAGCTTCCAGGATAGCAGTTTGCGAGGATCAAGAAAGACCGGAGCTTTGCAGGGGCTGAAGGGGATCTCAGTGAGTGAGAGGGGGGATGGCAAAGTACAAACTTTTGACTTGTGTTAGTGATGTGCTCTTTCTTTCCTTCTTTCACAAATTTGATAAATGGATATGCTTTGATTCAGTGCAAGGCTGTCAGAAACTCTGTCATGGCAAGATATCCTATGGAAGTTTTGATTAAGTTAAATTGAGCACAAACAAATAAGGATTAACCAACACAAATTTCGAACCTTCAAATCAGCAAGCAATCAACAATTTTGATTTACTGATGTCTTTTAAATCACCTGATACTTTCTAGTAATCATTTTCTTAGACAGGATGTCATGTTTTTCCCTATTCCTGACAACTGTTTCACTTCCAGCAAATTCCGTAGCTCTAGACTTCAACTAGCTAAGTTATGAATCTACGATAGCTATCTTTTAAGATGTCATAAACAAGTGAATTGGGAAAGAAAAGTTCGGGATAATATCCGCGTCAACAGTCTTCATCAGCCCTGATTTTATTCAAGGAGTCACCCAATGGACCATGAATCAATGAACAACAATAAATAAATGAATCTTCTCATCATCATATATGGATAGCTAATTTTATTCAACATCCATCAATTCAATGAGCCGACATCATTCCCCGATGAATATTTAAGTGCAAAGTACCTTCGATTAGGCAAAGATCAACATCATTATGTCCCAGCCAATCATCAAACCCCGAGTTTCGAAAATCCAACCTATCTCCCCCTCAAGAGTAGCCAGGAGACACCAGCCTCCATTATATGTATTAACAGAAGAAAATGATTCTTGGATCAACAATGAAAACGTATTCACTCATTCTTACTACATCAAACAAAGTAATCCTAAGGCACAGTATAGGTGAAACAAATTACTAAGTTGACAAAGGGAAGTAAATGTGCAACAATTTAATACAAGAGGAAATCTTCAAGTGCAAGTAAAAGAAAACAGCCTTTACTTTGGCTTTTGTTCCTTCCCCTTTTCTTTTCCCAGATACTCCCTAGTGGGAAATATAAACCTTAAATTAAGTGAGCATGTCAGCTAAAATTTTGACAGGATTACAGCAAAAAAGAGCAATTAAAAGGTCTAATTGATGTTGTTGAGCACTATGGGTTAGCAGATACACATCTAACCACAAACCTTTTTCCCCACCCAAATTTTAATGTTAACTGGGAAAAAGAAGGAAACGGTAGGGCATGCAGACCAGCTGGATTGCTAGTTAGATCAGCACAGAAGGCACAAAGTTAGGATAAAAAACTGAGGTATAGCATCCACAACCATTTTTGCCCAACAGAGATCAGTATGTACTATGTAACAACATTAGTTCTACCTCATTCTCGACTATCTTCCTCTTTAGGTAGAAGTTTTGATTTTCCGTTTGGTATCCACGGACACGAGCTTATATCATATTCAGAATTCAACGTCAATAGCATAAACTAAACTCTAACCTTGGTCATGTAAGATTACATTTGTTCTTGGCTAAAATAGTTTAAAGGTCAACTGAGGCGGAAAATGATTGGTTATTTAGTTTGTTATTTTTTCGGCTTAATCTAAGAACGGGCTTTTGGAAGTTTTAGAATTTATACTAAGCTATCCCTGCGTAAAGCGGGAGCCTTGTGCACTGGGTACGACCTTTTTTTATCCCTGGAACCTGGAAAATTTGGACGTAGCTTAAGCTCATTGTAGAAGCCATTATTTGACATTTTCTCTTTTCGATCCTTTCATATCTTTTCTTGTGATAGCATAACAATTATACCATAAACATATGATATTCGCAAACAAGCAGATAAGGCAATTGCTACTCTTCATTTAACTACACAAACATCGTAATAAATCCAAACCTCTGCATAATCAACAGAAATTTTCCACTACGAAACAAAGGTAATCTGTACTTAAATCCAGACGTCTTTTATCATTCTTTCTGGTATGCACATCCTACTGAAAACCAAAACATAACACACAAACCCGATTGAGGAAGAATTTACATGCACTGCAGAGCTTTAACTTGTTCGAAAATCAAGTGCCTTAGTGCCTTGATTTATCGGCATCCATCTTTATGGGCAGTTGCATTCATCCAGATGGATCTTGCCATTTCCTGAACACGAACAAATTCAATCGTCCACATGAACACAAATATTCGTCCACACAATCAAAACACGTACACACGCGTACACAAACATGTACTAGACAAATATCAGTATACGACTCTATGTTATGTATGGAAAAATTAAGTCGACGCATTTGCCACTTACCGGTAATTATGCAGGACACGAGTTACTTGACTGCAGCTTGATAACAATCTGCCACAAAATATATTCCAACTACCAAGCTAAATCTGTCCCACAAAACATCAAAAGCATACTCCTATATGACTCTCTACAACTAAAAAGTTCAGAACTTCGCTTTCAGTAACATGTTGAAATCAATTGCAGTCCATACAAATAATGCATCAAATTAATCACCTTATTTCGCTTTCAGTAACATGTCGAAATCAATTGCAATATAATCACCTTACTTCGCTTTCAGAATTAACCATACAAATAATGCATCAAATTAATCACCTTAGTTCTCTCATTGCTTCCAATGCCCAACAAAGCCGACTCGAATCCTCCCAGCCAAATTCAAAGCCTGAAAATTCTCACATGGCAATCAAACTCAAAACTTCCTAATCGCAATACACAATTCAAAAACGCAGAAAACAAAAACAGGGTTACCTGCCAACAGTTTCTGAAACTCAGAATCCGAGTTGAGCTCCCTCTCCAAAGCTTGTACGTGGTTTCTCAGTACTCGGTAAGACAAAGGAAGCAGCTGCATTAGTAATAAAACCAGTGAGTGATTAGGAGATTAAGAATTAATATTTGAATCAGTGGGCTTTTTCAGCAAAATATTAGGATTTTTTGGGTTTTGCTTGATGTTTGAACCTTTTGCGTCGCCATGGAGGAGTTCCCGACAATGCGCTTGAACGTTTCACAAAATTCGAATTGTCAATCGTGTTGTATGACATGACAACAAAAAGTTTAAGATATTTAACGTGTTATGCTTCATAGCAATCGCATGAGTTGTTCCGTTGACAATAATAATACCGACACATCACGAACGACATATGAACAATAAAAACGGGCTACGTAACAAAAACTAGTACTAGCTACTCGTGAAAAGTAAAACAAAACATAAAGTTTACTCGTCTTCACAAATATATATATACAAGACAAGTGCAGTTTTTCCAAGTGAAAGCCAAGCAGAGTATAAACTGCGGGCAGATAAATATACGGCTGTTATTCAACTCCAGGATCTTTCCTGGAGGTCACGGATATACCCAAACACCTCTGCACCAACTCAACATCCATTTTCGTAGTGTTTTTAGTCTCTACAATTCCTCTACAATGGTGCAAATTCAGTGCAAATTCAGATCAAAGGGCATAAATTCGGTCGATTTCCGAATTGGAATAGTCAGAGGGCATCCATGAGTTGGAACCGCTCCTCCTCGTGTGCTTCTCCCTCTTCCTCATGGACCGTGTCCGCTTTGACTTCACCACGTAGTATGTCATGGTGCCGAGAACAGCCGCCATTATCATTCCCCCAACCATTGTTACAAGAATGGCAGCCCATTTGTGGCGCTGGCCAACCACTATGTAAGAGGAGGCTATGAATGCCACCGAAGTGCAGACTGAAGCCAGCCACATCAACTTGTTTATTATCTCCACCACCCGTTTCTCTGCCTTTGTCTCGCCTCTGACCAAGGTAATTTGGACAACCACAACAGCCAAAGACGTAAAGAGGGCAATGGCGTTGAAAATGAAGAAGATTTTGAAAGGAAGGCCCTTCACTACCACGGCAGTCCCGTCATCATGATCACCACCTGGCACAGTAAAGATAGCGGCAAAGGCAACTGTTGCGAATAGAACAGCGACCACAGTCACTGAGTTAGTGGCGTTGTTGATTCCTTCCCTGTGGAGCTTTCTAAGTTCTTTGGAAATATTGTGAACGTTTTTATTGGTTTTCTTTGTTTGTTCAAGCTGGATATGGACATCGTTCTTGATCTGAGTCACAGTCTTTCTCAGTTCATCCCTTGGTTGGTTCAGTTCATTAGCCTTCACAGCACCATAGCGATAAAGGCAACCCCTTATTTCCGAGGCTTCTTCGGAAAGTGGAAGTGCATCAGCAATGTCAAGAGCCGTTTTTGTGTCTCTGTTCAGTGCATTAACATTGCTGTCTGGGAGGAGTAACAACTCATTCACTATCTGCAAAGAAAGATACAATAATCAGTACATATAAATCTATAGCGGAGATATACAATCATGAAAGGAAGAATCATGGCTACACTAGTTTAGCTCGAGCCAAAGCTAAAACTAGTGCAGAAAATACAACAGAGGTCCCTAGAAACTGATGGGGGTTTTTAGCCAACTTGATTTTTATTTTTGTTCACACCGCACTAGAAAATAAGAACTCATAGTTCATTGCAACTATTTTTTACTGTGCAAATTAACTTAGATCAGAAAAGGAAATTGCTAAAGAAGAATAGTTCGTATCATAGCAACCATGTGCACGGATCAGATGTCCGGAGCAAGGATTTTTAAAATGGCAAAAGAATAAATCTATAAAAACATTATACACTCTGGGCAGATAAATAAATTTTCATTACCTAGTACATACTAAAAGAAAATTACTTACGGCATTGACTCACGATATTTGTGGGACTAAATCGGCCGTCACTATATCAAAAGAATTTGAATTCACAGCCATATATCAAACATCAGTAATGACAAAGGTAAAGTGAGAACCCAGACATACCTCTGCTCGCTTCTTCCTGGTGGCAATATGCAACGCTGTGTTCCCAAATTTGTCTGGAAGCATTACAATTGCAGGGTCTGCCCCTAGTAGCAATTTCACCACCTCACAGTTTGTCCCCTTTACAGCCATATGCAATGCAGTTTGCCCTTTCTTGTCAGTTCTTCGTGCCAATTGTGGATCCTTTGTAAGCAATGCCCTTACAATCTCCGCATGCCCCTGTCTTGCAGCTAGATGCAATGCATTCTTCCCGTTTGATCTAGAAATTTCCAACAAGGTAGAATCCTTCGACAGCAGTTCATCAACTACCGCTACATGCCCTTTATGAGCTGCGGATATAAGTGGGGTTGAATTTGCCGGGCCCAGTGTTTTGCTTAGCCCAGGATCATGATCTAGGAGTACCTGGACAATGGCTGCAAGAAAAGTAGGAGTATGAATGTAATGTCCAATGGCACGGAAGCATTCACAACAGGTAGCTGCAGCTTTCATGTTACTCAGATAACAATCGGAAATCATTATTTGAGGATTGCCAAGGGACCAGGAAACAAGTGACTAGTAGAGGCATCAGCCGTTTTAGGAAATCCCCTGCATTAAATTCCATGATCAACGGAAAAAAGGTATGCGCTCTCCATAAGCAGCAAATGCAAGTCCTGATTAAGCAGAAAGCTTCAAAATACGACTAATAATTCATGATTTGTTTCACAACATGAGGCAATTCCTCTCACATAACTATCGATTTAATACTACCAGTGCAGCTTAACTAATACCACCAAAATCCCGAATGCTTCACTCTCTATGAATCAATATCTCAAAAAACAGACAGCCTTCTGGTTAACGAGAAAATACAGAAAGCAGACAACACTTTTATGCAGCACATAATTGGATACTCCATCAACCAAAATGAACCAGTCTCTCAAATCATAAATCAAGAAGATCGAATACATTGTATTTCTTAGTTCGCATTATTACAATTGAAAGAACAAGAGAAATGACATAGCCAGATCCCAACATCTCAAAGATGCAAACTTTTATCCTAAAATCCTCTTACCATCTTTTACCAAACCACCCAAATTCACAAACCACACAATTAAAATTAAAATTAGACTAAGAGATTCAAAATCCAAATTAGCACAAATTAGCACAAATGCTGAAGATCATTACCATGGTGTCCTTGACTTGCAGCAGCATGCAAGGGGTCGAACCCGGACCTGTTCTTCTTCGTAACGGTCTCCTTGTTCGAATACTTCAACAGCTCCTTAACCACATCAAGGTGCCCTTTATCCGCCGCCGTGAACAAAGCCGTCTCTCCCAGCTCATTCACCTCATTCACCACCGCCGCCCGGACCTCAGCCACCTCCGTATCAAACTCCTCACCGCTTACGGTCCCCATCATCTGCGAATCGATATCGCCGAGAATCTTCTTTACGGCGGCTAGATCCGCGCGCTGAGCCGCCAAGTGAAGCTCCGTGTCGTTGTGCCGCCCCGTCACCTGCTTCACGTACTTCTTCTTCCCCGCCTGGTCAATCCGCTTTCCTGAGTTGGAAAGCACCAAAGCCGGCGCCGACGCCGTGGAAGACGGCGACGGCGAATTGGAAAGCACCAAAGCCGGCGCTGACGCCGTGGAAGACGGAGACGGCGACGGCGACGGCGATGGCTCGGCCAGAGGGTTTTGGCTCGGCTGTGCAGTCATCAGACCCTTCTCTAAATCCGTATCACCTCCTACAAGTTCGATAATAATCACAAATAATACACAAATGATCAGAAACAATCAGAAACAAAACCTGTTTGGTTCAGAGGAAAGTGAAGGAGGCAACTTTCCGGGAAAATAAAAGACGGGTTTAATCAGAGTGATTTGATGATGTTATTCCATTGAAGTATATTAATTTCTTTGTTTATTCAATTATTTTCAGAGTTGGTAGCTACAGAGAATCTTGTTCTCTTTTTCTGAGGTATATTTTCCCGGAAAATAATCAAATCAGAGGAATTCAAAAGTGAAAAAATCTAGAGAGAGAAAGTGTACCTTGCTCAATTGGGGACGCCATGAGAGAGAGAAAGAGAGAGTCTGAAAGTGGAGGCTGCTGGGTTGCAGAGGAGGAAAATTGGGGGAGTGAAAAGACGGAAAGGGGAAAGGATAGGAAGACAAAAAAGATGAGGAGGACTGGGAGGAAGGAGGGAGGAAATGGGAGTCGCGATTAGTGGTGGCTGTTTTGGAATTTTGCTTCCCCCAGTTTGCTACTCTCTCTCTCTCTCACTTTCCATGTCATCGCCTCAACAAACGAAATTTACCTAACTCTCACTCTGACTTGCATCTGCCGCGAAAAATTACTTCTCTTTTTCTTTTAATCTTTGGACACCATTTCTTTTTTTTTTCTTTTATGTTTTAGACAGAAAGGTAATTTCATACCAACCCAAGATAATTACAAGAAAAGAGGCCCAACAACAGTATGCAGTCAAAATATGGGCCACCAAAGGAAACAAAAAGAAAAGCCCAAAAACAGACCTTTGAGCCCAACACAGAAAAAACACTGGAATAGCCTAACAACTTCCAACTAGCGCCGCCACCGGACCGCTACTTTCCAGCCATCTGAAACCAGAGTCTCCTGCAATCAACATAAATCAAAACGTGCAGAGCCCCAAAAAAGGCTGAAAGGAAGACTCCGAACTCCTTCAACGAGCACCACATTGTTTACCACCGCACATTGAAAGAAACCAGTCAGGGGAAGGAGGTAGTGTAAACACCCGAGCCGAAGCACTACACACCTTCTTGAAGAACAGTGAAAAATCGCGTTTTAACTGCAAGAAATCGCAATGATGAAAAGCAGGTAACAAACAAGATTGCGAGATCGATGTAGGATGGAGTTGATTGCTAAGGAAAGGGAGTGGATTGGAGGTGGAAGGAAGTGGATAATGGAAGTAGGGGCTAAGCACAGTAAAAGCAGGCATAAGAGATTACAGTTTAAGGGACCAATGGTTACAAATGTTTAGCCGATGGACCATTATGTAAAAAAAAACTAATGAAAATAGTTTGAAAAATTTGAGTTTGAATGATAAGGATAAAATAAAGGGTAAAGTGAATAGTACAATGTTTGACTTTTTAGTGTAAAAATGTGATTTTTTGTTAAAGTGAACAGTATCGTGAACTTTTCGTTAAAACTCCCTTATTTCAATTGGGTTAAAATTAAAGGACAATTGCTACAATTTTTTTCTTTCACTTTTTACTTGCAAAATTATAGTCGGCTACATGTACAAAAATAACTTAATTAATGTGAGTATCAAACAACGATCGTCTGAGAGAATAATGACCTCTTACATACAAATAATCAAGTTTTTTTTTTTTTTTTTAATTTTTACAAGATTGAATTTTCTTTTGGTTTAAATTTTAAAGAAACACTAGTCACATGGTATCTCCGATTAAAGACAGGTTTTATCATGACACTTGGTTAGGATAACGTACTCTTTATGCACAAAAATTCAAATCTGCTTTCTCGTGAATAAAAATAGTAAATGATATTGCATTGTTACAAACAGAATGAATGTTAATATTTAAATTTTATCTATGTAGTTTGAGTAAAGTTGTACAATAATTCATGTAATTCAAGTTGTCATGATGTAACTATTAGCCTTCATGCACGCGCATGAGCGCATGCAGAAGACATTTTTTTTAATTACGACGTGTTACACGTGATTTATACGTTTCAAATGTATTTATATGCTTAAATTGACAAAAGAAAAATCAAATATTTGAAGTAAATGAATAATCTTAGATCATGCTAGAAGAAACCCCTCATAAACCAATTAAAACAGTTGAATTCACATAATAAAATTAGTCTCTATTTAATTTATATTAAGAATAGAGAAAATAATATTTAATAAACAACTGATTGAATCACATTATTCTAGCTCATTGTGAGGCTAAGTCCATCCTCTCCTCCTTAGTATAGATAATATTATTTATTCAAAAGAAAAAAAAAAACAATCATTTGACAACTAATTTAATCACATTATTATCCACATGCGAAAGACTTTTTTTATAACCGGCATTACACGCTTCTTAAGATGTTTTGAACGTGTTTAAAAATAGAGAAAATAATATTTAATGAATAACTAATTGAATCACATTATTGCTCGTCTATTGTGAGGTACTAATTATTAAAAAAAAAATTGTACAAAAAAATTAATTATTAAAAAAGCCACTGTTAAAATGACGAAAATACCCTTACCACATTTGATCCATTATTTTAAATTACTTTTGAAGTTTTTTATTTAAGGAGTATTTTTGTCTAATCATTTGGTGAAGCTTGTGACACCAAAAAATACTGTTCGTTGGGCCTTCGATTTTATATAGAAAGATAGTAGCTTATTAGTTACCAATTCAAAGATACTGTGTCAATGATTGACTTAATTCAATACTTTTTACATATAATAAGCATGTGAGGCACATTTGAAAGTCTAAATCTTTTCTTCCCCAAAAGAAAAAGTAAATCTTTTTTCATATAAGTCGCTCATGTGCAGTTTTGTCTCAAAAAGTTAACAAATTATTGTGTACGAATTGCAACAAATAGTAAAGTGTGATGTTAAATCATGAACACCGAATTAAGATGAAAAATCCTAGTTTTTTTTTTTGGGTAATCATGAAAAATCCTAGTTTGTAATTTATTTTGGTAATAAGTAGTCTGAAAAATCAACAGCTAGATTCATATAAAAATTTAATGAATCTTTACAATAGTTAAATCTTGAATAAAACTCAAAGTAATGTTACACTTACCATATTATTGTATCATCTATGTAATAGAAGTAGGGTCCACCAACACATTACGATCTCATATCTATTAGGGGGATGATATAAATATATAAAAAGAGTAGCATTTTCGAAGCTCATATCACTGATTAAGATGTAGCACTATAACCGGACCAAAAATTCTACTTTTACCACATATTTGCACCATCATTTGGATTATCTCTAATAGAGATGGGAGCCACATGTGTTAGTGGGCTCTACCTTATAGTGATAGTACAAATGATGATACAAATATATTGTAAGTGTAACATTACTCTAACTGGACCTATGGTTTGATCTAAAGCTAACAATGGGTTATGAATGGCAAGGGGCTTTAGATGCGTAACGCACTTGCAGAGTGGCAAATATGTATGAGTCCATGACTTAAGAGGATATGTGAATTTATTTCACACAAAGCAAAAAGTTAAAATATTTATCACTTAATACTACGATTTAGTAGTATTTCTCTTTATTTGTAAGTGAGATGTCTTAGATTCAATTTTCATCAAAAATAAATTTGAACCACATTATTACTAGCCCATTATGAAGCGAAGTTCATTCTCCTTTAGTGTAAATAATATCGTTTATTAAAAAAAAAGAATATTTGGATGTTAATATTTGAAGTGACTAAGGAAGCTTCACGGGCATTAGTAATAGTTTGAGTTTGATTAATCAGTTTTGGCTTTTGCTAGACATTTTTCCATGGAATTTTTGGGCTTCTGGGTCTTTCATTTCCACACTCGTCTATTGCTAGTACGAGAGGCTCCTTTCTCGGACTTATATGCATACTTTAATTTCTCTGCAATAGTTCAAATTTACGAAAAATGAGAAGTCATGATTAAAATGAGGAAATATTATTTTCTTTTTTTTATTAATCCAATAAATAAAAAGTAAAAATACTAGATTATTGAAGATAAACCCTATCCGCTTGTGAAAGCTCTTCAAGAGGTCATTTTACAATGTATTGGTACACCACTATGATAGTGTTATGTGTCAATGAATTTTTTATTCTTGTGTCCTTATTTCATTGGCACGTGACATTATGTGGCGGTCTTGTGCTATGTAAGTTGTTTTTCAACGATGATATTTTATGAAAATTTTACTATGTGTATCTTATGTATTGGAAGTTTTGACAATATAACTTATTCATAGAATGCTCAATAAAAAGTTTGACGACTAAAAATCTCGATGCATAAAGAATCCAAAAGTATACTAGAATTAGAAATCTTGACTTCTTAGGTGCGCTGCGTTTTAACACCGTTCGATCAACCATGGACGCTGGGTTAAATGATACCATGACTTTTAGGTTTAAAAAAAATCAAAGGGAAATATAGTGTTGCAATTTGACGTATTTTTACTTCCATATGGATTTTTGTCAAATGTGGTGCGTGACAAGCATAAATTCTTGACATTTTACTCTACTAGGATGAGAGTGTTGAGCTTTTTGAGATAAACAAAAAGCTGCACAAACATATGTAGTTTTGTTGGTAATAGTGTATGTCGACAGAAGAATTGTTTTCAAGTACTCTAGTCGCAATAAATGACTAAAGTACATTATAAAAAGGGCTAGTGAATTTTGATGGTGCCAATTTGCGACATAACATGATGTTTCAGATGGTTATTTATATTAAATTCAAGAGTTTTGGTATTATTTGAGCAATTTTCCCAAAACCAAGATTAGGGTGCAAGTCACAAAGTCTTAAGTGTCTTTAAAATCCTAAAAGAACACAAACCAAAAGAATATTCATATGATGATGTTGAAGATTTCTTCACATCTTTATTAGAGGAAGGGTTGATCGAGCTTCATGAACCTACAAGACCGGATGAGGTGGGACGGGTAGGGGGCTCAAGTAACTGAGAGCATTCATCCCGTTGTGTGTAAGTCAAGTGTCATGGAGACAGCTAAAGTAATGGAGTTTCATCACTCTCGTGCAAAATAAGAATATCTTAATCAATCTCAAAACACGAACCACTTAACTCAAAATAAAGTAAAAGGAATGAAATGGATAAAATTAGAGTTTTGTAACAATTAGATAAACAATAGAAAAATCCACAATTTGTTAACTGAAATTTTAGGGTCACCCACAGAGGTGCAACCCTTCAAAAATAGGCGTATGCCACTTGTGGCGATGAGCACACGGTATTCTTTAGTAAAAGGCGAAAGAATAGTTCGCTTTGTGCTCAACGCATGGCTCCCTGGTTTTGACACCAGGATGCTGCTGTCTTTTATACCCCCGGGCTAGCTGTTTCTTTTCCACTAGGCGGTGTGGGACTGACTCACCAAAGCCCATACCAGCGTTTCAGCCCCTTGTCTTTGATACCCAATGGCACCAAACCAACTTCCATGAGCAGATGACTTGTGTGATGACATTCTTTAGATTTCCACTCTTTTGAACAATTTCAAACATCTTTCAAGCAACTAAAGCTCCATGAGTAAATTTCCAATTCCACCATGAAGAACCCATATTCCCCACCGAAACTCTTAATGGTTGAAGAAACCAATTTCAAGATTTTTTTACTGTACTATGGAGTTTTGAATCTTGAAATCCTTAGTTAAAGATACAACTATAAAATCTAAACGGTTAAAAACTCTCGAATATACGATACTTTAGAGTACTATAGAATTTTCAACCATTTCCAACTCCTGACCATGACCATAACTCTTAGTTTGGTAGTTACCTTTGTCAATGTCATACCTTATATGAAATTAGCCCTTGGCTTCTCATGAGAACAGCGTCATTCCCTGATGCTCACAAACTGTGTGTTCTACTAGGTGTCATCAATTTCGGGAGTATGGACTCGATAAGAGAATGCTAGGGCACAAAGAAAAGATGGATTGGGGTTCAGATCTCAGTTCTCCATAGCTTATTAATCATACAGTGGCTCATTGCTTTTACGTTTTTTTGTTTTTAATCCATAACGTGTTCATACAAAATTTTTAAGACACATTGACCAAAACAAAAAAAATAAAATTTACGACACATGAAGTCGCATTAAATTTTTGTTTTTATACAAGCAATAGTGTGGAAAGTTACATCATATGCATGAGTTATTTCTTCTTACAATTTCTCTCAACTTTATGTGTCTTACAATAACCGTCAGCGGAATTTAGTTTATGACTTTTCTTAGCTTTTCGGGACTATAATTTTTTTTGTCAATCTACGAAAGTAAAATATTTCCTCAACTTATATGATTTATTAATCTGACAACCGCAAATTGTTGACGTATCCAATTAAATTTATAGGAATTCTTCAACTTACGTAATTCATGTAACTGATTCTTTCTAGGCATATCATCTGAGCCAATCAAAGTTAACAGATTTAATATTTTTTTTTTAACAAATGATATTATCCACACTAAGGGATGAGAGAGTGTGCTAAGTCTCACAATGAGCTAGCAATAATGTAGTACGAAGAATTGAATCTAAAATCTCTCACTTGAAAAGGAATACCACTAAACTGTAATATGAAATGGCAGTCAACAGATTTTAACCTTAGCCACACATGGCACTAGGCATTTTAGGGCATCTCTACTGAGAGACGCAAAATGCTTTACAATGAAAATTTTACATTTTCGGTTAGTCAGATAGTTCTATATCAAATTTCATCTTGACCGGAAAATATAAACAAAAATGCAGTTTTGCATTTTTTTAAAAAATCTGTGGATGTGAGCCCCTCCAAACAAAAAGATAAAATTAAATGGATCCCGAGTTTACATCTCCAGTTGGTGTCCTTATACGTCGTAGGAAAATGTAAAAAGTAATTCTTTACATTTCAGATTTGCTTCTCTCAATTAAAAATACTCGTGCATTATTATTTAGAAGTATTGAATAAAAAAACTCCATACTGCAATTTTCAAGACACTAGAAAGAGAGAGGATTTGTGAAGATTTCAGGAATCTTCTAATTATATTCGTTTATCGTACATCGTACGATCAATTTTCGTCAGATACTATTTATATTCAATTTTAAATAAAATAATTTATAATGATTTATGACTGTACGATGGATGATAAACGGATATAATTTAAAGATCCTTAAAATCCTCACAAAGAGAATCCGACGAGAACCCTCACTCTCAAAGAAAAATACACTCATGTTACCTTTTGTAACAACTAACAAGACACATTTATGGGTCTATGGTTGAGGCAATTTATTTATTTATTTTTAATTTTTCGACCCATGCTAGACTACACGTTAGGCCGAAAGAGCTTTGCTGGTAAAAATTATGACACATTGGGCCAAAAGTAATGACATATTGGGCCAAAATATGGCCGAAAGAGGTTTGCTGGTTAAAATTAATGACACATTGGGCCAAAATTATAACATACTGGATCGACATACAGCCGAAAGAGCTTCGCTGTGAAAATTATGACACGTTGGGCCGAAAGAGCGTTGCCGCTTAAATTTATGAAACTAGTTGACTTTGCAGCGGCAAAGATGAGATGATGCAATGGCAGCTTTGATAGACTTTTAAAGTTAAAAACAATAAAAAGATTTCAAACTAAAATTGTAAGGGGCACCACAGAGGTAAAAATGTGAACAGTACCCATGCATTGTTTAATCCCAAGTTTTCATGAAGAAGACATATCCCATGCATTGTTTAATCCCTTAATTTGTTAAAAAAAAAAGAAAACTAATGAAAAAGGCTTGAAAACTTTGAGTTTTAATGATAAAGACAAAATAAAGGGTAAAGTGAATAGTACCAGGATTGACTTTTTAGTGTAAAAATGTGGTTTTTCGTTAAAGTGAACAGTACCGGGTGCTTTTCGTTAAAGTTCCAAAAAAAAAATTGATAAAAAAATACCTTATTCAAGGAAAAAAAGACTAGTCCACACAGTATTTGAGTGGAGAAAGCTTCCACTCCACACGACAACTTGTATTTGAGATATTTTTCAGTGCCGGAACAGGGTTCGGTATATTAGTGGTTGGCCTAACTACTACCTAACTATACATCTTAATGAGGCCTACGATATTATACTCTACCTCTTTCTTAAACATCTATTTATAAGAGAAAGGTATCGTTGAAAGCTGCATACATGCAACTGAACATTTGACACTTCCCAATTCTAAAACCTCTCTCTCTCTCTCTCTCTCTCTCTCTCTCTCTCATGGGGATCTTGATGGCAACGTGTTTGCTGGCTCTTTTCTATGGTTTCTCCTGCCTCTGCAAGTTACTTCTCAGAAGGAGAGACCAGGCATGCTATCTGCTGGCCTACGAGTGCCACATGCCACCAGACGACATGAAGCTCAGCGCTGATTCATGCGTGAAAATCGTCTCGCGGAACAGGAATCTGGGACTGGAAGAATTCAGGTTTCTCTTGAAAACTATTACCCATTCGGGCATTGGCCAGGAAACTTACTGCGCAAGAAACATCATCCAAGGCCGAGAAGAAACTGCAACCCGAGAAGATGAACTTGCGGAGATGGATGGCATCATCTTTGACGCACTGGACAAGCTTTTCGCACGGGCTACCTCAATTTCTCGGTCGCAAATCGACATTCTTGTCGTCAATGTGTCGATGTTCTCCCCTGCACCGTCCCTATCTTCACGTATAGTGAATCGTTACAAGATGAGGGACGACATCAAGAGCTTCAACCTCTCGGGAATGGGCTGCAGTGCGAGCCTCATTGCCATTGACGTTGTACAAAACTTGTTCAAGTCACACAAGAATGCGAATGCCATCGTTGTAAGCACAGAATCGTTGGCTCCTCATTGGTATTGCGGCGTAGAAAAATCCATGATGCTCACAAACTGTCTCTTCCGCTCGGGAGGGTGCGCGATGCTGCTCACGAACAACCGAAGCCTAAAGCACCAAGCCAAACTGAAATTAAATCATTTGGTACGAATGCACACCGGCTCAAACGACGAAGCATATAACTGTTGCATACAGACAGAAGATGAGAGTGGAAATCGAGGTTTCCGCCTTACCAAATACCTAGTAAAAGCAGCAACTAAGGGTTTTACAAAGAACCTCCAAGTTCTAGCACCAAAAATACTTCCACTAAGAGAAATACTTAGGTATCTGGTGGCCTCTAGGCTTAACAATATTAGAACTAGTATTACAATCCAAAAGCCAAAAGCAGATGGGGGACTAGGGTTGAATCTCAAGACAGGAATAGAGCACTTCTGTATTCACCCTGGTGGAAGAGCAATCATAGATGGGATTGGGAAGAGCTTAGGGCTAAGTGATTTTGACGTTGAGCCGTCAAGAATGGCGCTTCACCGGTTCGGAAACACATCGGGGGCCGGATTTTGGTACGCTTTGGGATACATGGAGGCAAAGAAGAGGCTTAAGAAGGGGAACAGGATTCTGATGAGTGGATTTGGAGCTGGTTTTAAGTGCAACAATATTGTGTGGGAAGTGATGAAGGACTTGGATGATGTCAATGTGTGGAAAGACTGCATAGATAGTTACCCTAGGGATCTAAACAAAGTCAATCCGTTCATGGAGAAGTATGGCTGGATACATGATGATTATATAGGCTTTGTTAGGTTTGACATGTCCCTATTAGTTATTGAGTAATGCTACACTTACAACATTTTTCATATTACATTTGGATCATTTTCTCTAATAGAAGTAGGACCCATTAACTCATGTGGGTCTCATCTCTATTAGAAAAATGGTACAAATGTGGTATGAAAAATGCGATAAGAATAGCATTTTTATTAGCTGTTTGATTTTTCAGCACTTAATAAGTTTGCGTTTTTCTTTTACCTTGTGGAGAAGTGTGGTTGTTTGAAGTTTGTATGAAGTTTTTCAAACCCTGTAGTCTGGATGTATCTCATAAATAAACCCTGATCGATTAGGTGTTCCAGGTTTTTTTTTATAAAAATAAGAGTTCATTAATTTTCTAGATGTGAGGCCATGATCTATATCAGTATTTCCTTTGCTAGCAAACTCTCTTTTTGATATATTTGTATTCCCTTTGCTAGTACTACATTTACCACAAAGAAGTACATTACTCTCATAGTTAGAGAGAACCGTCACTGGAAACACTTCATGTCCGACTTGCATGTGTTAAGCATGCTGCCAGCGTTCATTGACGTGGCGGTATACACCTAGCTCCACAGCAAAGCAAGTCATTAACTACTGGTTTCTTTCCTCCAGAATATAACTTGTAATAAAAATAAGAAAACACTACATATTTCAACCTCAGCAGCAGCACACCTCGTATTTCCTTCACTTTAACAAGTGATATTTGGCTTGTATGACCTGTGGAGATTACCCTAAATTTTCAAGGACAAGACAACTGTTTAGTTCTAGGGCATCAAGGGTAACAGCTAAAGAAAATACAAGCTGAACTTTTACAATTTAAATACTGAGATTTAGGTGCACCAACAGAGGTGCGCCCTTCAAAAATAGGCGTATAAGCGATGAGCACACAATATTATTTAGTAAAAGTTAAAAGAATAGTTCGCTTTGTGCTCAATGTATGGTTCCGTAAGTTTCCCGCAGCCTACAATATTTTATGGGGCGTGATATCCACACACTTGACCTCATTTTACTTCTCATACACGTTTTTAATTTTCAGCCGTCAAATCGAATGGATTAAAAAAAATCAACGGACAGAAATTAACAAGGGGTGTGTGAGAAGTAATTTGGGATGTGTGGATAGCACACCCCTATTTTGTATGAGCGAAGGTAGATAGTTCTTTGCTCCTGTGGCGGGTGTGGGACAAATAGTTTGGCTTCCACTTCTTTGCTTACTCCCAACTTTTTTGCTCAAATCCCACAGAACCTTTGGTCTATTTTTTGCTATTGCCACCAAAATTCTTTGCCCGTTGAAAGATCAGATCCAGTCCAAAACTCTGAGCATGCAAGTTCCTTTGTTGATTCTGATATGAAATCAGGCCTTGATTGCGAACCAAAGTGGAAATTAGTTGACAAGAATTCTGTTGAAGACTTATAGCCCATTTGAAAATGCTTCCTCACAAAGCACTTAAGGTATGAAATATTTAATAGAAATGCAAGTGCTTTTTTTTTTTTTTTATCACAAAAACACTTCTAAATTTTTTTTGTCAAATATGGTCTGAAACATTTCTAGTGATTTAAAAACACTTTTAGTTATTTTTAAAGCACTTTCAAGCAGGCTATCAAACTGAATTTTTTCAATTGATTGGATTCCAAAGGAGATCTCCTAGAGCTAGTATATGTGTTCGTTTTTTTTTCCAAAGTATATGTGTTCGTTTTAAACTGGTATTTGATTTGATAATCGATGTCTAATTACACTTCCAACCTATGAGTAAAAATGACTATAAAGGAGATCAGTTTCATGGGAATTGTCCTGCTTAAGAAGATGCAATATACCTAAGCTATGAATCATCTTCATTATCGGTCATTATTTGCTCCTAGAAAAATGAACCCGGAAGTTAAAAATCACAGCAAAACATTCGCTTGTAGCTTATGATGCACATCAAATTTTGGGCTCAAGGCCGTATGGTCGTGGGACGAAAAAGGCCCACTATGAGCTTATATACCTACCAAGAATTATGGACGTAAGAGCAAATCTTTAATCTCTAATCTCTAATATTAGAAATATTAGAAAGCCAGAAGTCAAGTTTGGTGTCTCAAGGCTTCATAAAAAGTAATTGGATTAAAAAGCCCCTCAAACAAAAAAAAAACTACCTTAGATATAAAGCTAGAATTTATGAATATTTCATGATGGATATTTTTGTCAAACTAAAAGTAAAATAAAATAAATAAAAGAGGAAAAAAAAAAAGTAAAAAAATTGAATGTGTGATTCAAACCTCCACGTTTCCTTCGCACGCATAGCATTGCTTTTTCCCCTATAACTTCCCACTCCCACATTAATATTTCCTCTACGTCTCTGGCTTTGCAAACAGAGCGGAACGGTTATAGAGAGGAAATAAACCACCAACAAAAAATGGGTAAAAAATTTCAACGAAGTGGCCTTATAAACTCGACTAGAAGCTTTCAAGAGAAGAGCAAATGAATTTTCAATACAAAAAGGGAGCAGTAGTTTTAGGTTTTTTCTTTTAAATTTTAGGTTTTGCTTTGCGTTACAGAGTACTACTTGCTTTTGTTTGTTTTGCTTGCTTCTGTTTTTTCTACTGATAAAATTATTTGTATTTTTAGGATGCCAAGTTTGGTAGAAAGAAAGCGCCGGAGCCGCAACAAACCGTGCAGTCCATTGATGGTGCTATGACTAATGGGAGTAGTTCATGTGAAGAGAACATGTAGTGGATTTGATCTTATCATTTGCTGCATTGCATGGAATTTGTAGAGTTGGGCTCATTTGTTCTTCGTTTTTGTCTGTTTTTCAGGCAAAAAACTCGGCAACTTCTTCAAATGGAGTCTTATTTGCATGATGAGATTCTACGACATTTTTATATGTGACGTGTTAATTTTCATGGAGGATGTCTTCTGGGAATTCTAGTGCGAGGGTTCTGTGCTATTCCTGTGGATGAGGAAGAGATGCAAAGGCATCTTTAATAATTCATATGCCTTCTGGAAATTCCAGTGCGACAGCGTTATTCCCGTGGATGAGGATGCCTTCAATAAATTCCAGGGCGAGGGTTCTATGTGTTATGGTCTTTCGGTTCTCATGTGGATGCTTCGCCTCTATGACTTAGGTTTAGAGAATTTTTGTCTTTTAAATAACTCTTCTCTGCACTGATTGGTAGAGAAGAATATATAGCGCTTCTCTGCACTGATATTAATATGCAAGATATTGTTATTACATATATTTTTTCCTCATGTTATCTTTTCTTTTGTCAAAAAAATTATTGCGTTCTTTTTCTTTTTTGGGTTTATGTAGGAATACGAAAAAAAATTAAAGTGGATTTCAACAAATCAAGAATGGACACATATGATAGGAGCAATAATTTAGTTTTACATAAATAATATCTCCAGTTAATGCTTGACTTCATGCATAAAGACATTCTTGATTTCTTGGTTTATTAATTTGATACCTTTCATAATGTAGGTCACAAATTAAAAATAATTATAAGAACGTCTTTATGCATAACCAAATGTAATAAACAAAAAAAAACCTCACAATGTAAAAGTACATTTTGCACGCGCATGAGAAGAGTAATTGAAAAGACGAAAACCTTTTATTGACAACCTTAAATTGAAGTGACTAAGGAAGCTTTCTCGAACTTATATGCATACTTTAATTTCTCTGCAATAGTTCAAATTATATGTTACGAAAAATGAGCAGTCATGATTAAAATGAGGGAATATTATTTTCTTTTTTTTATTAATCCAATAAATAAAAAGCCAAAATACTAGATTATTGAAGATAAACCCTATCCTCTTGTGGAAGCTCTTCAAGAGGTCATTTTACAATGTATTGGTACACCACTATGGTAGTGTTATGTGTCAATGAAATTTTTGTTCCTATGTCCTTATTTCATTGGCACATGATACTATGTGGCGGTCCTATGCTATGTAAGTTGTTTTTCAACAATGATATTTTATGAAAATTTTATTATGTGTATCTTATGTACTGGAAGTTTTGACAATATAACTTATTCCTAGAATGCTTAATAAAAAGTTTGACGACTAAAAATCTCAATGCATAAAGAATCCAAAGTATACTAGAATTAGAAATCTTGACTACTTAGGTGCGCTGCGTTTTAACACCGTTCAATCAACCATGTGTTGGATATATGTCAACAATATGTGATAAACTTATACATGCTAATAAATAATAAATACTAATAAATATTGAACATAGTATGAACAACGAAATAATTTTAAACAGAAAATTGAAGATCGAGGCTTGCGTACCGTAATGTCCTTGAAACAGAAATTTCGTTCCTACTCAGTGCTTGTAGTTCTACGGACGTCTGCTTCACCAGGATTCAACGATCAAGTTAGAATTCCAGCACCGGAAAACTTAACTTCTGGCGAACTTCTGTGTGGTTCTCTTAGAAAGGATGTTTGTGATTGTAGAAGAAGAATATTGATTTTCTATATTCTAAATGTCATGCAGATGGATATATATATAGTAGATGGATGCATATATAGTAGATGGATGCCTGTTCGCAACATGTATAAGAATGAGATGTGTCTGTTGGGAGACATCTTCTCCAGAGGGGTGCTTTGCTCTGTGTTCTTTCTGAACTCTTCAAACTTCATATGAAAGGATGAGTTTGTTGGTAAAAAAAAAAAAAATAATAAATTCTAAATAAATTAAAAATAATTAATTAAATCCAAAAACAATTAATTAAATATATTAATTGTAATTAATTACCAATTAATTAGTGCACCCCAAAGCCCAACCCCAAGGGTGAGCCCAATTTTATTCTCCAAGCCTATTACTCCAATCACTTTCTATAAAGGATAAAGCCTTATAAAGTGATAAAATCTTTTGAGAATGGCCAATGTGGGACAAAGAAATTTCTACTCAAACTACTCAAATTTCCAACACCATGGACGCTGGGTTAAATGATACTATGACTTTTAGGTTTAAAAAAATCAAAGGGAAATATAGTGTTGCAATTTGACGCATTTCTACTTCCATATGGATTTTTGTCAAAAGTGGTGCGTGACAAGCATAAATTCTCGACATTTTACTCTACTAGGATGAGAGTGTTGAGCTTTTTGAGATAAACAAAAAGCTGCACAAACATATGTAGTTTTGTTGGTAGTGTATGTCGATAGAAGAATTGTTTTCAAGTACTCTAGTCGCAATAAATGACTAGAGTACATTATAAAAAGGGCTAGTGAATTTCGGTGGTGCCAATTTGCGACATAACATGATGTTTCAGATAGTTATTTATATTAAATTTAAGAGTTTTGGTATTATTTGAGCAATTTTCCCAAAACCAAGATTAGGGTGCAAGTCACAAAGTCTTAAGTGTCTTTAAAATCCTAAAAGAACACAAACCAAAAGAATATTCATTTAGAAATGATGATGTTGAAGATTTCTTCACATCTTTATTAGAGGAAGGATTGATCGAGCTTCATGAACCTACGAGACCGGATGAGGTGGGACGGGTAGAGGGCTCAAGTAACTGAGAGCATTCATCCCGCTGTGTGTAAGTCAAGTGTCATGGAGACAGCTAAAGTAACAGAGTTTCATCACTCTCGCGCAAAATAAGAAGAGAGTTTTAACGAAAAGCCCACATTACTGTTCACTCTAATGAAAAACCACATTTGTACACTAAAAAGTCAAACCTAGTACTATTCACTTTACCCTTTATTTTGTCCTTATTGTTAAAACTCAAAGTTTTCAAGCCCTTTTCATTAGTTTTCCTAAATAAGAATTTACATCTCAATCAATCTCAAAACACGAACCACACAATTCAAAATAAAATAAAAGGAGTGAAATGGATAAAATTAGAGCTTTGTAACAATTAGATAAACAATAGAAAAATCCAGAATTTGTTAACTGAAATTTTAGGGTCACCCACAGAGGTGCAACCCTTCAAAAATAAGCGTATGCCACTTGTGGCGATGAGCACACGGTATTCTTTAGTAAAAGGCGAAAGAATAGTTCGCTTTGTGCTCAACACATGGCTCCGTGGTTTTGACACCAGGATGCTGCTGTCTTTTATACCTCTGGGCTAGCTGTTTCTTTTCCATTAGCCGGTGTGGGACTGACTCACCAAAACCCATACCAGCGTTTCAGCGCCTCGTCTTTGATGCCCAATGGCACCAAACCAGCTTCCATGAGCAGATGACTTGTGTGATGACATTCTTTAGATTTCTACTCTTTTGAACAATTTCCCCACCGAAACTCTTAATGCTTGAAGAAACCAAGTTCGAGATTTTTTTACTGTACTATGGAGTTTTGAATCCTGAAATCCTTAGTTAAAGATACAACTATAAAATCTAAACGGTTAAAAACTCTCGAATATACGATACTCCAGAGTACTGTAGAATTTTCGATCATTTCTAACTCCCGACCATGACCATAACTCTTAGTTTGGTAATTACCTTTGTCAATGTCATACCTTATATGAAATTAGCCCTTGGCTTCTCATGAGAACAGTGTCATTCCCCGATGCTCACAAACTGTGTGTTCTACTAGGAGGTGTCATCAATTTCAGGAGTATGGACTCCATAAGAGAATGCTAGGGCACAAAGAAAAGATGGATTGGGGTTCAGATCTCAGTTCTCCAAAGCTTGTTAATCATATAGTGGCTCATTGCTTTTACCTTTTTTTGTTTTTAATCCATAACGTGTTCGTACAAAATTTTTAAGACACATTGACCAAAAAAAAATAAAAAAATTTACGACACATGAAGTCGCATTAAATTTTTGTTTTTATACAAGCAATAGTGTGGAAAGTTGCATCATATGCATGGGTTATTTCTTCTTACAATTTCTCTCAACTTTTTGTGTCTTACAATAACCGTCAGCGGAATTTAGTTTATGACTTTTCTTAGCTTTTCGGGACTATAATTTTTTTTGTCAATCTATGAAAGTAAAATATTTCCTCAACTTATATGATTTATTAATTTGACAACCGCACATTGTTGACGTATCCAATTAAATTTATATAAATTTAATGATGGTCTTTCGGTTCTCATGTGGATGCTTCGCCTCTATGACTTAGGTTTAGAGAATTTTTGTCTTTTAAATAACTCTTCTCTAAACTGATTGGTAGAGAGGAATATATAGCTCTTCTCTGCACTGATATTAATTTGCAAGTTACTGTTATTGCATATATTTTTTCCTCATGTTATCTTTTCTTTTGTCAAAAAAATTATTGCGTTCTTTTTCTTTTTTGGGTTTATGTAGGAATACGAAAAAAAATTAAAGTGGATTTCAACAAATCAAGAATGGACACATATGATAGGAGCAATAATTTAGTTTTACATAAATAATATCTCCAGTTAATGCTTGACTTCACGCATAAAGACATTCTTGATTTCTTGGTTTATTAATTTGATACCTTTCATAATGTAGGTCACAAATTAAAAATAATTATAAGAACGTCTTTATGCATAACCAAATGTAATAAACAAAAAAAAACCTCACAATGTAAAAGTACATTTTGCACGCGCATGAGAAGAGTAATTGAAAAGACGAAAACCTTTTATTGACAACCTTAAATTGGTTGAATAGGTTTTGGCAACATTAAATTGGATTACGAAAAGTATTGAAAATACAAAAACCTTCTATTGATTGTTAGACTTCGTGTGAATGACAATGAGATAACAACTAGGTTTCTTGAAATACATGTAAACTCATTGTGCGAGTTATGTGGTTGAAGGAATTTGAGATCCTTGGTATAATAGGAGTTGTGGAGTTTAGTTATTGTACAACCAAATTAACAGGAGTACTTGTAGGGTATTCACTGAGCTATAAGAGTCACGATGGGACTCGAATTTGCTATGAGGATAGAGTTTATCACCACTGCTGATAATAGGCCAGTATGTGTGGAACTCTGAGAGAATAATTTGGTATATATATACATATTGAAGAAGTCCCTACTTCCACACAATAAGACTCTCGAGAACTAAACCTATTTACTAGTAAAGATTATCACCGTGCTGGAAGTAGAAGACTGATTCACTTGCTCATTCAATGGCAACAACATCAGGTAAGTCGTTTTGCAGATTGCATGTAGGGTCTTATACTGAGGTTGTTAATGGATGCAATCCTATCGCTACGTTGATTATGTTGATGGCTTGTGTGTGCTTAAATATTCCAACATTTGGTATCAGAGCCACTCAACGTGGCTAGGGTTCTTCACCCTCATTAAAGACTATGATAGAGTTTTGATAAATGCAAAACCAAATATAATCCTGGACAAAATTATGCTTCCACTATATGTTCTTGCTTTATCAATTAGTGATTTACCTATCAATTAAAATATGATAATAGGCTACCTGGTGTTTCTTGAGTTGTGTTTGTTATGTTTTGCAGGAAACCTATTTTCATCAGATGAGGACAACGCTGGAAAGACCAGCAAAAATACAGAAGAACTTTTGGGTGCATAATATGCTTGTCAATAATGAACTGACAAACATAATATGAATTATAAACAAGGAATACAACATCTAATCTACTCAAAAGTGTTTGGATTGTTGTTTTTGGCTTGTTGATCAACTGATTGGATATGTGGTTTATTTGTATTAAGTGAATAATAATCTACTCAAAAGTGTTTATTTATTCAAGTCAAACAAGTAAATCAATGTATAATGAATCATTAAACTGACAAGATTAAACTCTTCATCTGCTCGAAAGTGTTGAAGTTGTGTAAATTGCTCTTGTGTTTAATGACTTAGTTATACAAATCTAATATAAATGGTTTCTGTCTAAAGATGATACCATGGTTATATGACTTTGGATGGGGAAATATTGAAACAATAGTTTTCCTTGTTTGATAAATTTAGCTACTGAATAATATTATTTTCGTGATCTTCTTCAGCACCTCATATGATGTCTCTCAACTTCAACAATATAGAGACCTTGACTGGCTCTAACTTCAAGAAATGGAAGGAGGAAAACTACTTTTGATAAATTTAGCTATTGAATAATATTATTTTCGATGTGTGCTCAATAAGAGGATAGACTCAAAAAGGACAAGGCAGTGGATGTGAATTTTGTGCAAGCTGAAAAACACAAAAGGGACCATACTTTTGGTTCAACCATACCTGCTGGTAAGAAGAAAAAGAAGGAAAACTTTCTTCATTTAAAAGTACTAACCCCTCTAAAGGATCTCACAAAATTAAGCCTATTAATGCCGAGATTAAGAAAGAAAAATAATGTTATTTTTGCAAAGAGACAGGTCACTTAAGAAAGAATTGCAGTGGATTCAAAAATTGGCTTGTCACTAAAGGTAAAATCATAAATGTTTTTGTATGTGTTGAATCAAATTTAGTTTTTATTCCCCCTCAAAGTTGGTGGTTTAACACTAGGTGCTCCATTCATATAACTAATTCCTTGTAGGGATTCTCAAAAACAAGGGAGATAAACAATGAAATCTAGAATGTCTATGTAGGAAATGGGAGCAAAGTTGCTGTTGAATCCATAGGGTGAGTCGAATTAGTCCTTTCGTCTGGTTTTGTTTTAGAATTGAGTCCAGTCCTTTATGTACCTTCCATGAGAAGGAATTTGATTTCTGAATCTAAGTTAGTTAAGTCAGGCTTTACCTTTGTTGGTGACGATCACTGTGTGAAGTTTTACCATTCGAATGATATTAATAAATTGCTTGGGAAAGCTTATCTTGAAATCAATATGTGGCAATTAGACTGTTCATATAAAAATGAATACTTTAGTGTTCAAGCTGTTGGTTCAAAATCATTGTCCACTTCTGAAAAATCGTCCATGCTTTGGCATAAAAGGTTGGGGACATATATCGAAAGAAAGAATCCTCATCTTGACAAAACAAAACATGTTGCCACAACTTGATTTTAGTGATTTCAAAGAATGTGTCGATTGTTTCAAAGGAAAACTCACCAACACTAGAAAATTAGGTTCAAACCTTAGTCAATCCCTGTAAGAAATCATACATACTCTCATATGTGGACCTTTTCCAAACAAAACCATTTGTGGAAAATTATATTTCATATCTTTTATTGATGATTTTTCACGTTATGCATATGTTTATCTCATCTCGGAAAAATCTGAAGCTTTGGAGTGTTTTAAATCTTTTCTTTTAGAGGTTGAAAAACAAATTAAAATTGTGAGATCCGATAGGGGTGTTGAGTATTTTGGCAGGTACACTGAGGTTGGACAACAAAGGGGCATTTTGCAACTTATCTTGAACAAAACGGCATCGTAGCACAATATACCACCCCAGGGACTCCTCAGGGTGGCAGAAAGAAGAAATCGTACTCTCAAGGATATGATAAGGTCTATGTTTACACACTCACATCTCTCTATTTTTCTTTGGGGAGAGGCATTGAAAACAGTAACATATATCTTGAACCGAGTGCCAAGGAAGTCTGTCAACTTGGTGCCATTTGAAGTATGGACTGGAAGAAAACCGAGTTTCAACCATTTCCATGTTTGGGGATGTAAAGCCGAGGCAAGATTCTACAATCCAATGGAGAAGAAGCTTGATCCACGAACTACAAGTTATAGGTTCATTGGATACTCCAAAAGATTAAAGGGGTTTAAGTTCTATTGCCCTAACAGTCATTCCAGAATTATGGAGACACACAATGCTAAGTTTCTCGAGCATTTGGATGGAGATGATGATAGCTCTTCACATTTAATATCATTAGATTTTGAAAAACTACCACAAGAAGGTGAGTTGCTTGAGCAGCAAACTATTGTCGTGTGCATTCCTTTCGAGTCACCAACATTTCCTACACCTGATAGTCTCCCTGAGCAGCAAGTAGATGAAATGATGAATGATCACCAAATTCCCCATGATGAAGAGCAAGGTTTTAACATTGCAAACGTGGAAAATAATAATATTCATGATCACATAGATGGCATGGTTGTTGCACCGATTCAGGCACCAGTTAGAAAGTCACAGCGAGTTCGCAAGGCTGTTATGTTACCAGATTTTGTGTATCTTAATGAGGCAGAATATAATGTAGGTGATGATGATTATCCTACATCCTATCACAAAGCAATCTCAAGTACAAGATTAAAGTTATGGAATGAAGCCATGCATGAAGAATTATAGTCTATGGAGAAGAACAGAGTGTGGACCTTAGTACCAAAATCGACGGGGGTTCACAAACTCGTAGGTTGCAAGTGGGTCTTTAAAACAAAGAGAGACTCAGAGGGTAATATTGACAAACATAAAGCGAGACTAGTGGCAAAAGGCTTTACAAAGAGAGAAGGAGTCGATTACAACGAAACTTTTTCTCCTGTCTCAACCAAAGACTTCATGAGAATAATACTAGCCCTCACATCTCATTTTGATCTAGAACTTCATCAGATGGACGTTAAAACAACTTTTCTTAACGGGGATCTTGAAGAAGACATATACATGAGCCAACCACCAGGATTTGTTGAAAGGGGGAAAGAATTGATGGTTTGTAAGCTGAATAAATCGATTTATGGGCTGAAACAAGCTTCGAGGTAATGGAACAAAAAGTTTGATAATGTGATGGAGAAGTCAGGTTTTCAAGAGAATAAACTGGATGAGTGTGTGTACTTTAAAGTATGTGGTACGAAGGTAATATTCTTGGTATTGTATGTAGATGACATATTAATGGCGAGCTCGGATGTGTTTCTGTTACAATCGACCAAGGGCATGTTAGCTTAGCACTTCGATATGAAAGATTTGGGAAAGGCTCGGTTTGTTTTGGGGATAAAAATCATTAGGGATCATACTAAAATATCCCTTGGTCTTTCACAAAGACAATATATTGATAGGGTGACTAAAAGATTTAACATGGACAAATGTTCAAATGGAAAGCTACCTATTGGAAAATGAGACAAGCTGACTTGCGAGCAAGAATGATCTGGAGAAAGAAGGAATGAAAGACAAGCCATATGCATCTCTAGTAGGGACCTTGACATTCACACAAGTATGTACAAGACCGGATTTAGCCTTTACAGTAAGTGTATTGGGCAGGTTTCAATCAAATCCTGGTGTATCTCATTGGGTTATAACTAAAAAGGTCTTGAGATATCTTAAAAGAACTAGGGATTTTATGTTGATATACAGTCATGTGGACAAACTTGAGTTGGTGGCATTCTATGACTCTAACTTTGCAGGATATATAGACGATAAGAGGTCAACTAATGGTTACATCTTCCTGCTAGCTAATGGAGCAGTTTCGTGGAAGAGTTCAAAGCAAAAGAGTATTGCGTATTCCGTGATGAAGGTTGAATTCATGGGGTGTTATGCAGCAACTCAACAAGCCATTTGGCTTAAAAATTTGATGAAGGGACTGGTGATTATTGACAATATTGAAAGGCCTCTCAAACTTTATTGTGATAATAAAGCTGCAGTCTTCTTTTCGAAGAATAATAAGTGGTCTTATGCGAATAGGTTAATGGACATAAAGTTTCTGAAAGTGAGAGATGAAGTGAAGAAGGGGACTATTGATATTAAGTATATCAACACAAGTTTGATGGTTGCTGATCTAATGACAAAGGCCTTACTAGTGGAAGTCTTCAAGAGGCATGTTTTTAACATGGGAGTAAGAGAGTCATTTGATTCAGTTAATGAGTGGGAGTAAGCACTCTAAAGGCTGTGTTGAACTTATTTAGTTGTTTCTTTTGATGTCAGTAGCTAGTTGCAATGCAATGCGATAAATTATTATTGTTTTGATAATCTATGCATTTTATCATTTCAAATAGTTTTGGTACTGAAAGTAATTTTCAGTTTGTTTTGAGGAGCAAACGTTTTGTTTGTTGGTTCTCAACATCGTGATTCTGGTAGCAACATAGTGTTTCATGATGAAAGTGTATGTAATTATAGAGTATCAAGTACATGTTACTCGTACTTGGGATTTCTATGGTTCTGCATTTTTCTTGAAATGACAGGTTACTAATTTGGTGATTGCAAGCTTTTGTAAACTCAATGAATGTTATACTTCGTATGAATGACAATGAGATAACAATTATGTTTCTTGAAATACACGTAAACTCATTGCCCGAGTTATGTGGTTAAAGGAATTTGAGATCCTTGGTATAATAGGAGTTGTGGAGTTTAGTTATTGTACAACCAAATTAATAGGAGGACTTGCAGGGTATTCATTGAGATATAAGAGTCACGATGGGACTTGAATTTGCTATGAGGATAGAGTTTATCACCACTGCTGATAATAGGCCAGTATGTGTGGAACTCTGAGAGAATAATTTGGTGTATATATACATATTGAAGAAGTCCCTGCTTCCACACAATAAGACTCTCGAGAACTAAACCCTATTTACTAGTAGAGATCATCACTATGTGCTGGAAGTAGAAGATTGATTCACTTGCTCATTCAATGGCAGCAACATCAGGTAAGTCGTTTTGCAGATTGCATGTAGGGTTTTGTACTGAGGTTGTTAATGGATGTAATCGTATCGCTACGTTGATTATGTTGATGGCTTGTGTGTGCTTAAATATTCCAACATTGACAACCTTAAATTGGTTGAATAGGTTTTGGCAACCTTAATTGGATTACAAAAAATATGAGTTGATGGTATAATATGGGAATCATAGTGAAGCTTTTTCAAACGAATATGTATGCCTTTTGAAGTTTTTTGTAGTAAAGATGTCTTTATGCATGCACAATTATGGAACTGAAAAAAGAATTATGTATACTGCGTGTAACGCGTTGTGATGTAAAAAAAGCCTTTCGCAAGCGCAAGGCGCTTGCAAAAATTAAGGCTAGTTTACTATAAAATCATCTCAAAAGCTGGTAGGTTTGACCATTCAATATTAACAAATATACATGTCCTTCATAATATTTATATTATTGACACGAAAATTACATAATTGTCAACGTCGTTTTGATATGTTTGTCAATACAAATTTACATGGCAAACAAAAGCAACGTAACGTCATTTTATATTGTGGTCTGACCAAGGTATTTCCCTTTAGCAGAGAAATGATAAGCGGATGAAAACAAAACATCGTTTAGCTATTTCCATTTCCTTTTTCGTATTTAGCAAAAAGCGGCATGGTTCACTTGATCATAACAACTTGTTTTCAAAGAAATTAAGAATCAAGGATTTCAATGTCACCTATTACAGAACGTGGACTAGAATATTAGGAGAGCATTTAGTTTATAAAACAAATAAGGATGCACATATATTGGTTTTTTTATTTATTAGTATTCTAAGTTACACGGGCTGGTTTGGTATTGCTGTGCTTTTTAAAAAAACTGCTTCTGTTGTGCTGGTAAAAATTAACAGCTGTAAAAAAAGCAGTAGAGTGTTCGGTAACTTTTTTTGTAAAAGTGCTTTTAACAAAAAAAAAAACACTGTTTAAATGTTTGGTAAATTTTTATATAAAACTGATGTGACGATGTTAAATGATGAAAAAGGGCATGATGTTAGATGTTATACTTTTTTATTCATAATGTAACTCTTTCTAGAAGCATCCAATTTTCTCTCTGCCCCCTCTTCTCTTTTCCACATCTTCCAGACCCTTCTCCACACCTCCAACCATCCCCCACTATAGCACCCTTGAGACCAAGATGATCTCCCCAAATTTGATAATTTATTTTCTAAATTTGGTTGGGCTTGATTCTGTAATTACAGTAAAAGCATATGCAAATTTGGTGATAATAAGGTTTGGAGTGTGAGGGTTCAGCGAC
This sequence comes from Malus sylvestris, assembly GCF_916048215.2. NCBI lineage: Eukaryota > Viridiplantae > Streptophyta > Magnoliopsida > Rosales > Rosaceae > Malus > Malus sylvestris. Next base: position 26,650,728 of record NC_062266.1, read on the forward strand.
TCAAAGTTGATGAAGCTCAAAATTTTGAGAAGGTGTGGGGGTTCAGCGACACCAAGGGCTACGGCTTCATCACCCCCTAAGACGGAAGCGAGTATTCACCAGTCATCGGTCAGATCCGACGGCTTCCACATCATCGCTGAAGGCGAGTCTATAGCAGTAGTTTTGAATTTGGCAGTGGTTGTGGATTCGAGAGAAAATATAGGAGGTAGGCTGCGGCTATGGTGGGTTGCATTCTTGAAGCAGTTTTCTGCAGTTTTTTAAAGCAGGGTTATAGCAGCTTCCTGATTTCTGCTTTTTATCACCTCGCTTCAAGAAAAAGCTGCTTTATTTTTTAGTTACCAAACACTTGAAGGATCCAAATTTTTTTAAAAAGCTACTTTTTAATTAAGCACCGCAATGCCAAACTGGGGCTTAGTACTTGGAAATAAGCTTTAAGAAAAGACATAGAATACTTGAAACCAATGGAAGTCTTGGCACAAAATCAAGCACAGTGGCGTCCTAGGATTCATACAACTGATCTCACTTAGTGAGATAAGATTTTATTATTGTTGTAGTATCCTAAGCTACATGAGAGTTTCAACATTAATGGCAGTGCTAGTAAGTTGAGGAATATTCTATCCGTCAAGGCAATTTCCTTGTTGAGTTTTAATAACCAATTTTTCTTACAAGTGTTCGTATATTTCTTTTACCTCAATCCAACCTAATAATACCATCAAATTCATCATACCATTTTCGGATAGAAAATGTTATTGGCACTCCAAAAATCTCATCATACACTTCTCTTAAGTGTATTTTTCTTTCTAAATATAGAAAGTTTACAGTGTAGAATGAAAAATTTGAAATGCCAATAATAATTCATTTTTCAAATATCTTATAACAAACGTAATCAAGTTAAATCTTGCTACTTCAATTTATACTGGCGCCACTAGATAGCTGGCTCCTCTGGTCGATGTGGGACTTATGCAGCATAGTTGTTGTTCAACGGTCATCTATACCTACAAAAGCATTCATACTTGTCCATGATGCTTCCATCACATTTGTCATTTTTCACTTTCTCCAAGTCTTTTCCACGGCTCAATCCCCATTTGTACATTTGCTCATTTCATCTTTATCCCCTTAAAAATCCTCACCTATTTTCGTATCAACTCCACCAAATTAGTCTGTAACGGGAAATGTTGTAATCCAAAGCAATTATGCCCACCTCAATGTCCAAAAACTCTGAGATTGTGTCAATACATTCATAAAAAAAAGTATGAGAAAAGTCGTCATTTTACTAAATATAATATTATTTTAACAATTTTAACTGTGTATAAACCGAGTTTTATATATGTGCAGGTTTTAAGTTGTGTAATGTGGCGTGTCCGAAATTATCAGCCCAAACTAACATGAAATCAGTTTTAATTTTGAACCCAAGAATTTTAAAGTTTCTTGCAAAACGTACATAAAGTCTAATGAGTGATCTCCAATCCAACCCGAGAGAACAAACGACATAGCTCCACGATTAAAATTGTAAGTCCCGAGCCAAGTTTCAATGAAGAAGACATTTCCCATGCATTGTTCAATCCCTTAATTTGTTAAAAAAGTGATAAGAAAAATACCTTATTCAATGAAGAAAAGACTAGTCCACACAATATTTGAGTGGAGAAAGCTAACACACGACAACTTGTATATAAGAGATTTTTCAGTGCCGGAACATGGTTCGGTATATTAAATGTCATAATACAAGTGGTTGGATACTTGAAAATAAAAATTAAACACTTATATTATAACATTTAGCGGTCCGAGTCGTGTTCTGACATACTGAAAATTTTCTCCAAGCATATAAGGTGCTAAATATCAAAGCTTTCTTACCCTACTAATTATTATTAGTGATTGGCCTAACTACTACCTAACTATACACCTTAATGAGGCCTACTACATTATACTCTAGCTCTTTCTTAAACATCTATTTATAAGATAAATAGATCGTTGAAAAACTGATCGTTTGACACTTCCCAGTGGGGATCCTGATGGCAACGTGTTTGCTGGCTCTTTTCTATGGTTTCTCCTGCCTCTGTAAGTTACTTCTCAGAAGGAGAGACCAGCTGGCCAGGCCCATGCCCAGTGCTATCAGGGCGACCGTTTGGGGCTAAAAAAAATTGGGGGCACCAAAATTATTAGGGTGGATATTTATATATGTTTTCATAAGAGTATAAATTTATAAAACTTGGTTCAATAACAAAGAAATTTAACTAGAACTAGTGGTTTTGTTGTTTGAAATTAATGAGGAGGTTTTGGGTTCAAAACACCATGGGTGCTTATTTACCTTTCAATTTTTACAAATTTCTTTTCATAAGAGTATAAATATATAAAATTGGCTAAATGATCAAGAAGTTTAATTAGAATCAATGGTTTTTGTTGTTTAAAATTAACGACAGGTCCTAAGTTCGAAATGCTAAGTCCATGTTTATTCTTTTCAATTTTTACGAATTTTTGTTTGGTTCTTAATTTAATTTTAATTAGTAGTTATTAGCTATGTGGGTTGTTATTTTTAAACATTTGTTCCAATTCAAGTCTAATCTTTAACAAAGAGTAATGCGTTGAGCAAATTTTTCCAAATTGCAAATCATATGACGCGTCATTAAAAAGTTTAGTTTAGTTACCATTTATTACTTATACATATCAATTAAAGACTCAAAAACATCATTATTTTTTTAATCCCACATTGACAAGGTTAGTAAATAAGAAAAAAACATCTCACGATTTATACAAAAACATTTTAAAAGTTAAGATGGAAAACGAAACTCATATCTACTTGTAAACCTGAAGTTTTTTCGTTTCATTCACACGATACAAAATAAATTAGTTTTTCTATGTTTCTAAATTATTAAGTTTGAAGTGATTTTCTAAGTATAATTTTATCGACATCTTACGTGTGAAAACAAATAATTTTTTTATATAAAGTTAGGGCACATTTTTGGACGTCACCCTGGGCCTCAAAAATCTCTAGACTAGCCTGGAGACCAGGCTTGCTGTCTGCTGGCCTATGAGTGCCACATGCCACCAGACGACCTGAAGCTCAGCACTGATTCATGCGTGAAAATCGTCTTGCAGAACAGGAATCTGGGACTGGAAGAATTCAGGTTTCTCTTGAAAACTATTACCCATTCGGGCATTGGCGAGGAAACTTACTGCGCAAGAAACATCATCCAAGGCCGAGAAGAAACTGCAACCCTAGAAGATGAACTTGCGGAGATGGATGGCATCATCTTTGACGCGCTGGACAAGCTTTTTGCTTGGGCTACCTCAATTTCTCCGTCGCAAATCGACATTCTTGTCGTCAATGTGTCGATGTTCTCCCCTGCACCCTCCCTATCGTCACGTATGGTGAATCGTTACAAGATGAGGGACGACATCAAGAGCTTCAACCTCTCAGGAATGGGCTGCAGTGCGACCCTCATTGCCATTGACGTTGTACAAAACTTGTTCAAGTCTCCCAAGAATGCGAATGCCATCGTCGTAAACACGGAATCGTTGGCTCCTCATTGGTATTGCGGCGTGTAAAAATCCATGATGCTCACAAACTGTCTCTTCCGCTCGGGAGGGTGCGCGATGCTGCTCACGAACAACCGAAGCCTAAAGAACCAAGCCAAGCTGAAATTAAATCATTTGGTACGAATGCACACCGGCTCGAACGACGAAGCATATAACTGTTGCATACAGGTGGAAGATGAGAGTGGAAATCGAGGTTTCCGCCTTACCAAATACCTAGTAAAAGCAGCAACTCTGGATTTGAAGCTGGTTTGAAGTGCAACAATATTGTGTGGGAAGTGATGAAGGACTTGGATGATGTCAATGTGTGGAAAGACTGCATAGATAGTTACCCTAGGGATCAAAACCAAGTCAATCCGTTCATTGAAAAGTATGGCTGGATCAATGATGATTATCTAAGCTTTGTTAGGTTTGACATGTCCCTATTCGCTATTGAGTAATGCTACACTTACAACATTTTTCATATTACATTTATATCATTTATCTAATAGAAGTAGGACCCACCAACTCATGTGGATCTCATCTATTTTAGAAAAATGGTAAAATATTTGGTATGAAAAATGCGGTAAGAATAATATTTTTGTTAGCTGTTTGATTTTTCAACACTTAATAAATTTGCGTTTTTCTTTTACCTTGTGGAGAAGTGTGGTTGTTTGAAGTTTGTATGAAGTTTTTCAAGCCCTGTAGTCTGGGTGTATCTCAGAAATAAACCCTAATCGATCAGGTGTTCCAGGTTTTTTTTTATAAAAATAAGAGTTCATTAATTTTCTAGATGTGAGGCCATGATCTATATCAGTATTTCCTTTGCTAGCAAACTCTCTTTTTGATATATTTGTATTCCCTTTGCTAGTACTGCATTTACCACAAGTAGTACATTACTCTCATGGTTAGAGAAAACCGTCACTGGAAACACCACTTCATGTCCGACTTGCATGTGTTACGCATGCCACCAGCGTTCATTGACGTGGCGGTATACACCTAGCTCCACAGGAAAGCAAGTCATTAACTACTGGTTTCTTTCCTCCAGAATATCACTTGTAATAAAAATAAGAAAACACTACATATTCCAACCTCAGCAGCAGCACACCTCGTATTTCCTTCACTTTAACAAGTGATATTTGGCTTGTATGACCTGTGGAGATTACCCTAAATTTTCAAGGACAAGACAACTGTTTAGTTCTAGGGCATCAAGGGTAACAGCTAAAGAAAATACAAGCTGAACTTTTACAATTTAAATACTGAGATTTAGGTGCACTAACAGAGATGCGCCATTAAAAAATAGGCGTATAAGCGACGAGCACACAGTATTATTTAGTAAAAGTTGAAAGAATAGTTTGCTTTGTGCTCATGTATGCTTTCGTAAGTTAGTCTCCCGCAGCCTACAATATTTTATATGAGCGAAGGTAGATAGTTCTTTGCTCCTGTGGCGGGTGTGGGACAAATAGTTTGGCTTCCACTTCTTTGCTAACTCCCAATTTTTTTGCTCAAATCCCATAAATACTTTGGTCTATTCAGCTATTCCGCACCAAAATTCTTTGCCCGTCGAAATATCAGCTCCAGTTCAAAACTCTAAGCTTGCAAGTTCCTTTGTCAATTCTTATATGAAATCAGGCCTTGATTGCGAACCTAATACTATGTTTGAATGAGGGAAATAAACTTGGAATTTAGATAAAAGTTAGAATTTGTACATTGATATGCACCAATTCTCTTGTTTGAATTCATAAACATAGAAATTTAGAATTTTCGCGTAAAAAAAAAAACTTGGAATTTGGGATCTCCAATTCCCAAGTTTAAATTCCATGTAAATAGATGTCATTTCCCAATTTCTATGATTGAGAACTTAAAAATAACAAATTCTGTATTCAATTTTATTGTTCTTTTTAAGCTAACCAAACAAAAAAATTCACAAATTCTGAAAAATAAAATTCCATCAATTCAATTTCCGTTATTTTAAAATTTCTTAATAATTTTAAATTTCTTCGTCCAAACATAGTGTAAGTAGAAATTAGTTGACAAGAATTATGTTTAAGACTTATAGCCCATTTTAAAATGCTTCCTCATAAAGCACTTATGGTATGAAATATTTAATAGAAATGCACGTGCTTTTTTTATCACAAAAACACTTTCAAATGTTTTTGTCAAATATGGTCTGAAACATTTTTAGTGAAATAAAAACATTTTTAATTATTTTAAAATCATTTCTAAACATGTTATAAATATGTGTGAAATATGATACTACATATGTTATCCAAAAATTGAAATTTTCAATTGATTGGATTCCAAAGGAAGGAGATTTCCTAGAGCTTGTATATGTGTTCGTTCTTTTTTCCAACGTATATGTGTTCGTTTCAAACTGGTATTTGATTTGATAATCGATGTCTACTTAGATTTCCAACCTATGAGTAAAAATGACTATAAGGAATTGTCCTGCTTAAGAAGATGCAATATACCTAAGCTATGAATCATCTTCATCATCGGTCATTATTTGCTCCTATAAACATGAACCCTGAAGTTAAAAATCACAGCAAAACATTCGCTTGTAGCTTATGATGCACATCAAATTTTGGGCTCAAGGCCGTATGGTCGTGGGACGAAAAAGGTCCACTATGAGCTTACATACCTACCAACAAATTTACTATAAAATCATCTCAAAAAGCTGGTTGGTTTGACCATTCAGTATTAAGAAATATACATGTCTTCCATAAGATTTATATTATTGACACGAAAATTACATAATTGTCAACGTCGTTTTGATAAGTTTGTTTAATACAAATTTACATGGCAAACAAATAGCAACGTAACGTCATTTTATATTGTGGTCTGACCAAGGTATTTCCTTTTAGTAGAGAAATGATAAGCGGATGAAAACAAAACATCGTTTAGCTATTTCCATTTCCTTTTTCGTATTTAGCAAAAAGCGGCATGGTTCACTTGATCATAACAACAATTTGTTTTTCAAAGAAATTAAGAATCAAGGATTTCAATGTCACCAATTACAGAACGTGGACTAGAATATTAGAAGAGCATTTAGTTTATAAAACAAATAAGGACGTGTTGTAAAATCGACGGTGTGTGCAGTGAAATAAATGAAATAAGACACAAAATTTATGAGGTTCCTCTACAGTCAGTGTGATTGAAGTACGTCCTCGGGGCAGCAATGGTGCTTTCATTATAATTTGGAATATAGGAGTACAAAGATAACTCTCTCTATTATCTCCTCTCCTCTTCCTCTCTTTTCTCTCTTCTCAGCCATGTTGCTTCTATCCTCATTCGTATCTCATATTATCTCCTCTCCTCTTCCTCTCTTTTCTCTCTTCTCAGCCATGTTGCTTCTATCCTCATTCGTATCTCACCTCCTTCTTCACCTCTCATTCATTTTATAAGCAAAGAGAACACTATTCACTTTACAAATTTTCCACAAATGAATAGTGAAAATACTGTGCATAAATAGTAACAAACTATTTATGTGGGTCATCCACATATTATTCACAATAGGATGCACATATATTGGTTTTTTTTTATTAGTATTCTAAGCTACACCTAGTAGTTGGAAATAAGCTTTAAGAAAAGTCATAGAATACTTGAAGTTAACGGAAGTCTTGGCACAAAATCAAGCACAATAGCGTCCTATGATTCATACAACCGATCTCACTTAGTGAGATAATATTTTATTGTTGTTGTAGTATCCTAAGCTACATGAGAGTTTCAACATTAATGGCAGTGCTAGTAAGTTGAGGAATATCCTATCTGTCAAGGCAATTTCCCTGTTGAGTTTTAATAACCAATTTTTCGTACAAGAGTTCATATATTTCTTTTACCTCAATCCAACCTAATAATACCATCAAATTCATCATACCATTTTCGGATGGGAAATGTTTTTGGCTCTCCAAAAATCTCATTCTACACTCCTCATAAGTGTATTTTGCTTTCTAAATATAGAAAGTTTAGAGTCTAATGAGTGATCTCCAATCCAAGCCGAGAGAACAAACGACATAGCTCCACGGTTAAAATTGTAAGTCCCGAGCCAAGTTTTCATGAAGAAGACATTTCTAATGCATTGTTCAATCCCTGAATTTGTTAAAAAAATGATAAGAAAAATACCTTATTCAATGAAAAAAAGACTAGCCCACACAATATTTGAGTGGAGAAAGCTAACACACTTGTATATAAGAGATTTTTCAGTACCGGAACATGGTTCGGTATATTAAGTGTCATAATACAAGTGGTTGGATAATTGAAAAAAAATTAAACACTTATATTATAACATTTAGTGTCCCGAGTCGTGTTCTGGTACACTGAAAAATTTCTCCATTCGTATAAGGTGCTAAATGTCAAGGCCTTCTTACCCTACTAATTATTATTAGTGGTTGGCCTAACTACTACCTAACTATACACCTTAATGAGGCCTACTACATGATACACTAGCTCTATCTTAAACATCTATTTATAAGAGAAATAGATCGTTGAAAGCTGTATACATGCAACTGATCATTCGACACTTCCCAATTCTAAACTCTCTCTCTCTCTCTCTCTCTCTCACACATGGGGATCCTGATGGCAACGTGTTTGCTGGCTCTTTTCTATGGTTTCTCCTGCCTCTGTAAGTTACTTCTCAGAAGGAGAGACCAGGCATGCTATCTGCTGGCCTACGAGTGCCACATGCCACCAGACGACCTGAAGCTCAGCACTGATTCATGCGTGAAAATCGTCTTGCGGAACAGGAATCTAGGACTGGAAGAATTCAGGTTTCTCTTGAAAACTATTACCCATTCGGGCATTGGCGAGGAAACTTACTGCGCAAGAAACATCATCCAAGGCCGAGAAGAAACTGCAACCCTAGAAGATGAACTTGCGGAGATGGATGGCATCATCTTTGACGTGCTGGACAAGCTTTTCGCTCGGGCTACCTCAATTTCTCCGTTGCAAATCGACATTCTTGTCGTCAATGTGTCGATGTTCTCCCCTGCACCCTCCCTATCTTCACGTATAGTGAATCGTTACAAGATGAGGGACGACATCAAGAGCTTCAACCTCTCGGGAATGGGCTGCAGTGCGACCCTCATTGCCATTGACGTTGTACAAAACTTGTTCAAGTCTCACAAGAATGCGAATGCCATCGTTGTAAGCACGGAATCGTTGGCTCCTCATTGGTATTGCGGCGTAGAAAAATCCATGATGCTCACAAACTGTCTCTTCCGCTCGGGAGGGTGCGCGATGCTGTTCACGAACAACCGAAGCCTAAAGCACCAAGCCAAGCTGAAATTAAATCATTTGGTACGAATGCACACCGGCTCGAACGAAGAAGCATATAACTGTTGCATACAGGTAGAAGATGAGAGTGGAAATCGAGGTTTCCGCCTTACCAAATACCTAGTAAAAGCAGCAACTCTGGGTTTTACAATGAACCTCCAAGTTCTAGCACCAAAAATGCTTCCACTAAGAGAAATACTTAGGTATCTGGTGGCCTCTAGGCTTAACAATATTAGAACTAGTATTACAAGCCAAAAGCCAAAAGCAGCTGGGGGACTAGGGTTGAATCTCAAGACAGGAATAGAGCACTTCTGTATTCACCCTGGTGGAAGAGCAATCATAGATGGGATGGAGAAGAGCTTAGGGCTAAGTGATTATGACGTTGAGCCGTCAAGAATGGCGCTTCACCGGTTCGGAAACACATCGGCGGCCGGATTTTGGTACGCTTTGGGATACATGGAGGCAAAGAAGAGGCTTAAGAAGGGGAACAGGATTCTGATGACTGGATTTGGAGCTGGTTTTAAGTGCAACAATATTGTGTGGGAAGTGATGAAGGACTTGGATGATGTCAATGCGTGGAAAGACTGCATAGATAGTTACCCTAGGGATCAAAACCAAGTCAATCCGTTCATGGAGAAGTATGGCTGGATCAATGATGATTATCTAGGCTTTGTTAGGTTTGACTTTTCCCTATTCGCTATTGAGTAATGTTACACTTACAATATTTTTCATATTACATTTATATCATTTCTCTAATAGAAGTATGATCCACCAACTCATGTGGGTCTCATCTCTTTAGAAAAGTGGTAAAATATTTGGTATGAAAAATGTGGTAAAAATAATATTGTTGTTAGCTGTTTGATTTTTCAGCACTTAATAAGTTTGCGTTTTTCTTTTACCTTGTGGAGAAGTGTGGTTGTTTGAAGTTTGTATGAAGTTTGTCAAGCCCTGTAGTCTGGATGTATCTCATAAATAAACCCTGATCGATCAGGTGTTCAAGGTCTTTTTTTATAAAAATAAGAGTTCATTAATTTTCTAGATGTGAGGGCATGATCTATATCAGTATTTCCTATGCTAGCAAACTCTCTTTTTGATATATTTGTATTCCCTTTGCTAGTACTACATTTACCACAAGTAGTACATTACTCTCATAGTTAGAGAAAACCGCCACTGGAAACACCACTTCATGTCCGACTTGCATGTGTTAAGCATGCTGCCAGTGTTCATTGACGTGGCGGTATACACCCAACTCCACAGCAAAGCAAGTCATTGACTACTGGTTTCTTTCCTCCAGAATATCACTTGTAATAAAAATAAGAAAACACTGCATATTCCAACCTCAGCAGCAGCACACCTCGTTTTCCTTCACTTTAACGAGTGATATTTGGCGTGTATGACTTATGGAGATTACTCTAAATTTTCAAGGAGAAGACAACTCTTTAGTTCCAGTTCCAGAGCATAAAGGGTAACAGCTAAAGAAAATACAAGCTGAACTTCAAAAATAGGCGTACACCATTTAAAGCGACAAGCACAAGGTATTCTTTAGTAAAAAGCGAAAGAATAGTTCGCTTTGTGCTCAACGCTTGGTTCCGTAAGTTAATCTTCCGCAGCCTACAATATTTTATATGAGCGAAGGTAGATAGTTTGCCCCTGTGGCTGGTGTGGGACAAATAGTTTGGCTTCCACTTTTTTGCTAACTCCCAATTTCTTTGCTCAAATCCCGTAAATCCTTTGGTCTATTTAGCTATTCCGCACCAAAATTCTTTGCCCGTTGAAATATCAGCTCTAGTTCAAAACTCTAAGCTTGCAAGTTCCTTTGTCAATTCTTATATGAAATTAGGCCTTGATTGCGAACCTAAGTGGAAATTACTTGACAAGAATTATGTTGAAGACTTATCGTTTGAAAATGCTTCTTCAGAAAGCACTTGTGGTATTTAATAGAAATGCAAGTGTTTTTCTATAAAAAAAACACTTATATATATATATATATATATTTTGTCAAATATGGTTTAGAAACATTTATTGGGATCTGAAAACACTTTTAATTATTTTAAAAGTATTTTCAAAAAAGTTATCAGTATATGTGAACTATGCAACTATATATGTCTTCCAAAATTGAAATTTTCAATTGGTTTGGATTCCAAAGGAAGGAGATTTCCTAGAAACTAGTATATGTGTTCGTTTTTTTATTTCAAACGTATATGTATTGGTTTAAAAATTGGTATGTGATTTGATAAACGCAGTCTAATTAGATTTCCAATCTATGATTTTAATGATTATAAAGGAGATTAGTTTCATGGGAATGTATCGTTGTTGTCCTGCTGAAGAAGTTGCAGTATTCCTAAGCTATGAATCATCTTCATCATCGGTCATTATTTGCTCCAAGAGACATGAATCTCTGAAGTTAAAAATCACAGCTTAACACTCGCTAGTGGGCTTAAACATGACATCAAGTTTTGGGCTTAAGGTTGTATGGTCGTGGGACGAAAAAGGCCCACTATGAGCTTATATACCCACAAAAAATAGGCGTATGCCATTGTAGTGACGAGCACACAATATTCTTTAGTAAAAGAGAAAGAATAGTTTGCTTTGTGCTAGACGCATGGCTCTGTGTTTTGAACAGTCACATGTTGACTTCATTTATACTAGCGCCACTGGACATCTGGCTACTCTGTCAATGTGGGACTTATGCAGCATAGTTTTTGTTCAACGGTTATCAACCTACAAAAGCATTCTTGCTCGTCCATGATGATTCCATCACATTTTCACTTCCTCCAATTTCCTTTCAGGGCTCAATCCCCACTTGTACCTTTGCTCATTTTATCTTTATCCCCATCAAAATCCTCACCCATTTTCGTATCAACTCCACCAAGTTAGTCTGTAATTAGCAAGATTCTAAAAGACGTTAGGTGCTAGGCGGGGTCTAGACGGACACCTAGGCAAATTAGGCGGATTTAAGTAAATCAATTATATTTCGTGTAAATAAATGTCTATTTATACTTAAAGTATATATAATTTCATCATAAACTACAAAATAGAATGACATATATATTATGAAGTATTGGAGCATAATGAAAACATGGGGAACAAGCATATAATGTATGCTCATTTAAGTATTCAACAAGTCACAATTTATTAAAAAATTAAAATTATCTATTTTCTGTCTAAGTGAGTCGTAACTGTAAGAGTATAAGTAAGGACAACAAGCATCAAGAGCAGAATTCAAGTGAAAGCAATTCAAGGGTCTAGATGAGGACAAGTGTCACAAGATCCAAAGGAAGTTACAAGGCTGTTAGGATATGGTGCTGAGGTTGTTAAGGTTGTTAAAACTGATATACTTCATATCTTGGCTTACAGAGCAAGGAATGTAATAATATAAATACAGATAGCTAAAGGTGTAATTGATGATGAAAAACATACAAGAAATAAAAAAGAAATCTTCTCTGAAATCTCTGTCTCTTTCTCTCTCTCTAAATTTCAGTTTCTTCGACTATCTTCATTGGAGCTACTGCTTCAATCTTCACATGGTATCATCGCCGATCCGACTGGCGCTTCCGCATCTCAATCAAAGCTTTCATTTCTTCTTTCTACCCTCTAGTTTGCAAACTGTTCTGTGATAAAACAAAAAATTGGCGTCGTCAGAGTATTACAGAGCTTCAACAACTTAGTCTTCTTCTTTTGCATATCAACTGTTTGTTAAAAGGTCTCAGTGAATTTCTTGTCTCACAACTCAACAATGGTTACTACTGATCAGCTACGGATTGTTCAGTCTCCAATCACCGGTCTTATCTCTACCATTTCTACGTCCGTTACAGTCAAGCTTGATGATTCTAACTACTTAACCTGGAGTTTTCAGATTAAACTTCTCTTTGAAAGTCATGGTATTCTGGGGTTTGTTGATGGATCACGAAAATGTCCTCCAAGATTTGATAAGGATGCTACAACTGAAGGGATTGAAACAGATGATTATCTTGTATGGAAGATGCATGATCGTGCTCTTATGCAATTAATCATTGCCACTTTGTCTACAACTGCAATGTCTTGTATAATTGGGAGTAACAGTTATCATGAAATGTGGGTTAATCTTGCTGAGCGATTCTCGACAGTCACGAAAGCTACAATCTTTCAGATGAAAACTGAGCTCTAAAACATTCAAAAAGGGTCTGAATCTGTCTCTGTGTATTTGCAAAAGATCAAAGATGCGAGAGATCATTTTGCTGCTGCAGGAGTCATTTTTTATGATGATGATATCATCATTCTTGCCCTGAAAGGTCTTCCTGCAAAATTTAACACCTTCAGGTGTGTTATAAGAGGCAGAGAAACTGGCATTTCCCTAAAATACTTCAGGTCTCAATTGTTAGCTGAAGAAACTACAATTGGTCAATATTTTGAGTCTTCCCCATCATTTAGTGCTGCAATGGTTGCTGGTACCAACACTGACAAAGGGAAAGCTTTAGTTCTTGATCAAGATTATTCTCATTCTGTTGAGTTTGGTTCTAGCTCTGGCATCAATGATCAACCATACAAGAACAATGGTGGTGGTTCCCGTTCCCCTGGTTATAATTCTGATGGGCAGTATTATACTAATGGGAATCCATCCAGCAATTTTGGAAGTAATCCTCAGAGTTCTTACCACTATGGTGGTTACAAGGGTAACAACTTCAGAGTGGTAACAACTTCAGAGGCAAAGGAAGAGGAAGGTCATATCAGTCTGGTTCCCGATCTTATAATCATTCACCAAATCCAAGTCCTGGAATTCTTGGTGCTCAAAGACCATTTCAGTCTCATTGTCCAGATCATCCATCTGAAATACCAACTTGTCAAATATGCAACAAAAAAGGGCATGTTGCAGCTGACTGCTTTCAGCGACATAATACAATGGTCTCCGCTTCTCATTCTCCGATTCAATGCCAAATTTGCTGGAAGTTTGGTCATTCCGCTATTCAATGCTATCATCGAGGAAATTTTGCTTATCAAGGATGGCCACTAACCCCAAATCTCTCTGCAATGCATGTTCAGCATCAACCATCTGCCCCTGAAGAACAATTCTGGGTTGCAGACACGGGTGCAACATCTCACATGACCTCTGACCTAGCTAACTTGGAGTTGGCACGACCATATCATGGCAATGACACGATTACCACTGCAAGTGGTGCAGGTTTACCCATTTATCACATAGGCTCTTCCAAATTGCATACTTCCTCTCATACTCTTGTGTTGCAGAATGTTTTACATGTTCCAAAGCTATCTCATCCTTTACTACTAATTTACCAACTCTGTAAGGATAATAGATGCCAATTCATATGTGATGATGTTTCTTTTTGGGTTCAGGACAAATTCACAAGGAAAATCCTTCTCAAGGGGCTGTGTAGGGCTGGTTATTATCCTATACCTTTCCACATTACTCCGAAGCTGCCATCTGCATCATCTCAGTTTCACAAATGCTTTCTTGCACAACCTGTTAGTACAAGTCTATGGCATCAAAGGCTAGGACACCCATCTAATGCAATCACTTATGCCATACTACATCAGCATCAAGTTTCTGAATCTTTATACACTTGTAAAACAGTTTGTACACCATGTCTAGAAGGGAAATTTACCAAGTTGCCTTTTTCTTTTCCCACAAATAAATCTGTACATCCCCTAGAAATCATCCATAATGATGTATGGGGCCTTGCTCCTCTCTTATCATATGAAGGGTTTAGATACTATGTAACCTTCATAGACGAATGTACATGATTTACATGGATTTTTCCTTTGAAATATAAATCAGAAGTGTTAGCTATATTTGTCAAGTTTCATGCGTTTGTGTGTACCCAATTTTCTGCCAAAGTTAAAATTTTACAAAATGATGGTGGATGAGAGTATATTAGCTCTCAATTTCAACATTTTCTCACCACCAATGGTATCCTTCATCACAAATCCTGTCCACACACTCCTGAACAGAATGGATTAGCTGAACGAAAACATAGGCACATTGTAGAAACTGCCATTACTCTACTTCAAACTGCTAAGTTACCTAATATCTTCTGGTTTCATGCTTGTGCCACTGCAATATATCTAATCAATCGCTTGCCCTGTGTCATTCTTAAAATGAAGTCTCCTTATCAACTGTTATATGGTCATCTTCCACACATTAGTCATTTAAAATTTTTTGGATGTGCATGTTTTCCTCTATTGAAACCATATAACACTTCCAAATTACAACAAAAAACAGCTACTTGTGTGTTTCTGGGCTATGCAGGCGATTATAAAGGTTTCCTCTGTTTAAATCTTGCTCAAAACAAAATGTACATATCAAGACATGTGCTTTTTGATGAATCCAACTTTCCATATGAAAAGTTTTCTGTTTTTGTCAAAACCTCACCTTTGGTAGTATCATCTCCATCATTGCATCCTTCTCCGTCATTACCATGCATTACATTGACTAATCAAGTCACAACATCACTTCATACTCATGCATCCTCATCTCATAATACAGATTCAATACATTCTGCATCTAGTACTCCAGATTCCTTGCCTGCATCTAGTGCCTCAGATTCCTTGGCTGCATCTAGTGCCTCAGATTTCTTGGCTGCATCTAGTGTTTCTGATTCCTTGGAAACACATACATCTGTCCCACATTTGAATTCATCTCCCTCTCTAAGTGTTGACATACCAGGTACCGTGCCTACACAGTATCCCATCCCTGTGGATCCTGATTTCCAACCCGATCATCTTGCTGTTGTTCTCTCATTACCAATGAATGTGCATCCTATGGTAACACGTTCCAAGAATGGTATTGTCAAACCGAAGGCTTTCTCAGCTAGCATTGGCTCTCAGTCACCTGTCTCCGAGCCAAAGACATTCAAGGCCGCTTCTAAAGTTGTAGAATGGCAAAGTGCAATGCAGGAAGAGATCGATGCCCTTCATTCTCAACAAACATGGTCCCTAGTTCCTCTTCCACGTGACAAGAACTTGGTTGGATGTAAATGGGTATATAGAATCAAGAAGAATGACAATGGCACTGTGGCACGATATAAAGCCCGGCTTGTAGCTAAAGGGTACAGTCAAGAAGAGGGTGTCGACTACGGTGAAACATTCAGTCCGGTGGTTAAACCTACAACCATTCATCTTATTCTTGCCTTGGCATCATAATTCCACTGGCAACTTCGGCAACTTGATGTCAAAAATGCCTTCTTACATGGCGTTTTACAAGAAGACGTGTACATGGAACAACCTCCCGGATTTCTCAGCACCCAGTATCCATCTAATTATGTCTGTAAGCTTCACAAGTCACTCTACGGGTTAAAACAGGCTCCAAGAGCGTGGAATGACAGATTTACAAGTTTTCTACCAGCCTTGGGATTTCGGTCTTCACATGCTGATCCATCGTTTTTTGTTCAATCCTCTCAACAAGGCATTGTTGTCTTACTGCTTTATGTTGATGATGTTATTTTAACTGGAAGTTCTTCTCAGTTAATAGCTCAAGTCATCAAAGCTCTTACTACTGAATTTGAAATGAAGGATTTAGGTGATCTACATTATTTCTTGGGGCTGCAAATTAGTCACACTGCAGAGGGTTTATTTGTTTCCCAATCCAAATACATCAGTGAGTTAGTTGCCAAGGTGGATTTACAGGCGTGTAAACCTTGTGCTACTCCCTGTTTACCATATCATCGACTCTTAAAAGATGATGGCAAGCCGTATCACAGTCCCGATCAATACAGAAGTATCGTGGGAGCTCTTCAATATCTCACATTTACAAGGCCTGACATAGCCTTCTCCGTGAATCAAGCCTGCCAGTTCATGCATAATCCTATAGAGTCCCATGTCATTGCAGTCAAACGGATCATCCGCTATCTCAAGGGCACACCAGATTATGGGTTACATTTTAAACCTGGACCCCTATCTCTTCTATTCTATAGTGATGCCGACTGGGCTAGGGATCCAAATGACCGACGTTCCACCTCTGGATTTATCGTTTTTCTTGGATCCAATCCTATTTCCTGGTCCTCAAAGAAGCAGCATACAGTCTCTCGGTCATCCACAGAAGCTGAGTATCGAGCTCTTGCTATCACAGCTGCTGAACTATCCTGGATTCGACAGTTGCTTTGTGATTTACATATTCCTCTCTCTCACGCCCCCATGATTCACTGCGATAACATTTCCGCCATTGCTCTTTCCACAAATCCTATGTTTCATGCGAAGTCTAAACACATTGAGATTAACTATCATTTTGTTCGTGAAAAGGTGACAAGAGGAGATCTTCACGTTCAACATGTTTCTTCTGCTGATCAGTTTGCTGATATTTTCACAAAGGGTTTATCTGCACCCTTGTTTCACCATCACTGTGGCAATCTCATGCTCAGTTCCCTCACGCATAAGATTGAGGGGGGATGTAAGAGTATAAGTAAGGACAACAAGCATCAAGAGCAGAATTCAAGTGAAAGCAATTCAAGGGTCTAGATGAGGACAAGTGTCACAAGATCCAAAGGAAGTTACAAGGCTGTTAGGATATGGTGCTAAGGTTGTTAAGGCTGTTAAAACTGATATACTTCATATCTTGGCTTACAGAGCAAGGAATGTAATAATATAAATACAGATAGCTAAAGGTGTAATTGATGATGAAAAACATGCAAGAAATAAAAAAGAAATCTTCTCTGAAATCTCTCTGTCTCTCTCTCTGTCTCTAAATCTCAGTTTCTTCGACTATCTTCATTGGAGCTACTGCTTCAATCTTCATAGTAACGTAGGCAGGCTAGGTGGGTGCCTACACGATCTAGGCAGGCCCCTCAGCAGGTCTAGATGCCATTTCTTAATTTTCAAACGCCTAGGCATTAATCGAGCTGGTGGCCAGCTGCCCCGCCTAGGCAGCGCTAGGCGGAGATTTTTAGAACAGTGGTAACTAGTGATGGTGTCCATGCAATGTTGCAGGTTTTTAAACCATATAAAACATGTCAAAAGTTTCACGTATATATACGATATGCAATATTTACATACATGTAATTCGTGTCTTCTTAACCATTAACAAAACAAATTGAAAAAATGAAAGGCAAAAACTACACTTGAGTATAAATATACATCCGGTCTGCAAATTCATTTCTAAGTTCTACAACTGCAACTTATTCCAAAACAACTACTTACTCGTCATCTCCCTCCTCTTCCTCTCCCTTCATAATCCTTGTCATTGTTTTTTTGTTTTTTTTTTTGGCAGCTAAACATGCTCATTTTAATATTCTTTGCATCCACATCATGAGGACCCTTCTGTACCTGAAGTTGAAGCATATCAGAAATCTTGCAATACAACAACACTACCCATTTTGATGATCATAATACACTGACATGATAATCTTCCAAATCAAACAATTGGGTTTAAGGAATGCATTTCAGAATACTACATACCAAAAATGTTGATTCCAAGTTGAGCATATAGATTGGAGAGAAGAAGCTATCCACAAAGTGAATAAACTAACACGTGATATAGAAAGTGATCGTTTTGACGTATTGGGTGATCCAATAACTAATGCAAGTTAGAATCTAAGAAAATGATAATGAGGGGCAAGCAACCCAGCTCAAAAGGAATAGACCTTTACATTCCTTTTCAATTTCTTTACCAAAATAATTGCAAATGCATATTAAATATTCAATGGTATTTAAATCACAGGTGTATATGAAATTCTAATGATCATAACAATACATCATCGACCAAAACAATACATCATTTCGTTTCAAAAAACAATACATTATTGATCATAACAAAGGTTCTAAATTCTAATGAAAACTTATATCAAAATTCGAATTAAGCAGTGTATTAAATAATAACGATAGCACAGCAGCACGAATATGCTCTCATAAATGAATTAAAGAATTACAGATGTTGTGATGCCTAGCTTAGGGTAAGGTATTGGCGTTAAGACTAATCAACAAAACAAATGATCAATGTTTAGAGGCGCTTACAGGGATTTCACATCACAAAAATTAAAGCATGCCCCAAAATACACAGCAAATATCACAAAAATTAGAGAATGCCCTAAAAATTTGAGGCCCAATTCTCTATTTCACATGGGAGAAAACCCAAAAATAACGGTAACAAAATCACAATTCTCTAGTAATAAAAATTCAACAATATAGTAACAAAATTACTGTAACTGAATATACCTCAAAAAACCAACGACCCAATTGCTCCCTCCAACGATCCAAATTTCTAAAATTCACAAACAAAGCAAATCCATAGCAATTTGACATGCTTAGTACAATTAAAATTCACATGAACAAACAAACTTTGTGAGCTAATTAAATATTCACACACACACACACGCACACCCGCACATACTGTGGAGCCAAAAATATTCACAAGGCGACACGTGGATTTTGGGAAAAAGAAGACAAAAATACCCTTGAGGTATAACGAGGATCCTACATGCGAGTAGCAAGCAATCATCCTCAACCAAGTAAAAAATGCTCCAGAAAAGGTAACCAATTCCAAATTATCTCATCCATCCACATTTTAGGTAGTTATTTCATAACCTACCAATTATCCTACATAAATTGAGATAATTGACAAATTAATGGGATTATTACTCATTAATTTGTCAATTAAATTAGCCATAACACCAAAAAAAAACACCCTAAAGGCCGGTTATCTCTCTCCCAAAAGAGGGGCCGGCCATCTCCTTTATTTTCCCACTTTGACTTACCTTTTTCACATCTGATTAGCTAATCTTTTTTATTGATTAGTTAATCATGCCAAAAAAATCATATATTCATTCCTTTTTGTAATGTTAATTAGCCAATTAATATATTTACCTAAATAATATATTAATTGTTAATTGAAAGTCATCCATTTAACCCCAAAACTCCCAAATGGCCGGCCATCCTAGTGGATCTCCCCATATTTTCCCATTTCATCCCACTAATTAGCTAATTAATTTGGCAATAATTCTATTTAGCCAAATTAATTAGTCAATTAACTACATAACTCCTAAAATTACCATCAATCATGAACAAAACCCAAAAAACCCTAGCCACCTCCTATCCCTATAAATATACTCCCATTCTCACCAAAAAGCTAATTCCAACACTTTGGCAAAAATCCCAAAATTCTCTAAACACTCTTTCTCTCTAAATTCTAACTTTGGCATCGGAGGTTCTTCGGCCAAAGCCCCCCCCATTCATCGTGGGCGCGTGAGGCTCTTGGCCTTAACCTAAGGTGTTAATTGTTTTGTAGGTGCAAAATTGTCCAAGATCAAGGAGGAAGAAATTTGCATCCACACATACTGTGTTATACGTACACTGATTATACACATTGCATAACATGGTTCTCTCTTTTTAAAGTACTTTGTATTAATTATTTTGTGAACAGTTAGTCAATAGCATTTGTCAATACTTAAAACAAAGAAGAAGTCACTCGATTTACCCTTCTAGATTGCATTTCAAGTTATACACTATACTTGAATGAATTTTCTAGATTGCATTTTCTATATGAATTCTGTATTTAGGCAATGAATTGTTGGATATAACCAAGTCCTAATTCCTAATCACTTCAATTTATCAAAGTGGCCAAGCAAATCTTTGCGCAGTTTGTCTTTCAAAAAATGAGTAAAAACTAATAGTAGTAAGTTGTAGCATAACTAGTAATAAATTGAATTCGACAGACATAAAAATAATTTGACCATTGCACATATAACTCCATAATACTTACCACATCAACCTTGAGAGGTCCAACATATCTAAAAGTCTCAAAAACTTTCTCTATGTTTAGCTCTAATCACCTAAAAACACTTAAAAGCAGAGGAAAACATATAAATTCATTAAAATTCTCTACCCAAAAATCGAAAGCATTGACCATTCCAAGGAAAAGAGCAACTATTATTAGGATTCAAAACTCATTCCTTAATCTCTTCATCTGGGTACTCGACTCCATAATCTTCGCTTTATTTCCATTATATTGACACACTTTGTCATCATATATCCTTCTAGAAAAAAACCTAAAAGTTAGACGATTCTAATCAATAAAATAGAATGAACAATAAACTTTTTCTATAAATAAATATTTCAATATGTATAAAAAGGAAATTAAAAGAGAAATAATCAATTTTTTCCAATTCTTAGAACACCATCATCAGCCTAATTGGCATAAATCAAAGTAATTACACGCCTGATCACTTAATCAGCTTAATCACAAATAATTAGAATAAAATTAAGATCCATCAATTCCTTCCACCATATTTTTGCACACACGCAATTCTCCCTATAAAAATTCTAGAAAACCCATTATTAGGAGAGAAATAGAAAAGGAAATTTAGAAATTGTCTATAAAGCAAAGGAATCCAATCCAAAATGTACATGTGCAACCCATTGGAATCAAATCAAATCCAATAACAATAATAAATGACTTATTACCTATAAGTAAGAAGACTTGGTAAAACCATTTACCAACTTAGGAAACCTCTGCCCATATGATCTGTAATTGATATAATTTAAATGGAACTAATATGGAATGCACAGTAAACGACTTAAACCAACAAACGAAGTCAAAGACCATGTACCTCTTTTCACATCTCATACCGGATTTAGTAAATTTCTTTAATAAGCGCTCCGCACTCGCAATTGGATAAACTTAATTTGGATGCTAAAAGTTATTTGAAAAGTAGTTTCAAATGGCAACTGATAACTCAAACAGATAATAGAGAACATATTCAAGAAAAAAAAAATGACATTAGAGTCGAAGTTACCAAGTATGTGTAGAAGGCAAGTGATCTACGCCTTGTGCATCAGAAATTTCTGTGAGCCCGAGATCCCTTGAAGTGCACTAAAACCTTCTAAATGCACTTGGACAATATGAGTAGTACTGCTCAGACCACATCTTATACAACAAATACAATAGATATCATAATATATAGTGAAATTATGTCGAAAATTTTAATGAAAAATTCATACAAATATAATTACAAAAAAAAAATAATTAAATAATAGTAACGATATGGTTATTTGACCTCTATCATTATTTAAAGCCGTCACAGCATATCCTCGCACCAAAGCCCTCTTCATGTCTGCCATCCTTCCTTTTTTGTCTCAATTTTAGGGCTTTCATACCAAAAATGTTATTCATATATTAGCTTTCATAGTTTCATGGATCCATCTTATTTGGACTTCAATGTAGACATAGTCTTTTCTCATATCTGAAATTTTTGAGAGCTTTATCCGCTTTTTCTTCAGTCCAGACAACAGATTGAGAAGCCCCTTTACAAAATACACCAAACACACATGCATGAATCAGAGTTGCTTCATTTGACATTGGGCCATGAAAACGAATGAAAGGGAGAGGTGGACGTGCTTTACCTTTATTGGTCTTGGGATTTGTGGAGTCCTTCGTGAAGGTGGAGTCGTCAATGATGAGTGCAGAGTCGATCTGAGTAAGGCACCAAATGGAGACTGGAAACAAAATCTCTAAATAAACCAAAACATGATTTGCTCGTGACTATTCTGTGAAGCAAAAAAAAAACACATGATTTGAGACGAAGAGAGCGAAATGAAGACGGACAGAAGCAGAGATTTGTGAAGGACAAAACCAAATTGAAAGGTAAAGTGAAGAAGACAGAATCGATTGACAAGAAAAATTGTAAAGATTCAAAAAGCAGAAAAATCCCTCAATCTGTCAATCCCGCAATCAACTCTCTATCCCCCACTCCTCCATTTCCCTCTCTCTCTTGCTCGTTCTCTCTCTCAAACGCAACATGGGTCCCATCCCCCAAACCCTCACCGAATGACACGACAACCCACCCAATCCGTCCCAAACCCATAGGACAAAATACCCTCCTCAACTTTAGAATAGATAATGGAAAATGTTGTTGCCCAACTCAATGACCAAAACTTTGAGATGGTGTCAATACATTCATAAAAAAATAAGAGAAAAGTCATCATTTTACTAAATATAATATTACTTTAACAGTTTTAATCGTGTACACTCGTGTAACATGTTGTATTCGAAATTGTCATCCCAAAACTAACATGAAATCAGTTGTCATTTTGAACCCAAGAAGATACAACTTAGTTTTCTTTGAAAAGTGAACTTTTACAAATGATTTTACACATTGTTTATAGTTCTAAAGCTTCCTGGGTGAGACATTTGCTTGGAGGATGTTCAATGTGCATTTGGCAACCAGAGTTTGATATTTTCTTGCCATGCTTGTATTGAAGATGCGGTGGAAGTAGTTTTAAGTGTTCATTTTTTTTGAAAACTAGTTTGAAGTGTTTGTTTGGTCAAACGTTCAAGTGTTAAAATGGAAGTTTAAACGCCTAATTTTATCACTATTTTCTAACAATTTGGTTGATGAAGATAAAAGCAGACATTACTGCAGCACACAGTTCTGCTACAGGCTATGCTGCCTTGGCATTTATGGTTTTGTGACTCTCTTATTTTCCAATTTATTACTTTGATGGCAAGGAAAGGACCAACTTATGACTGAGACGACGCATGGCAGAAGACCATAGGCAGGAGAAATTTATTATGTTTCTGAAATGTGTCAGTTCATTATTACGTTGAAAATGAATTTCTAGTTTACAAGAAAATAGACTTTACATATGTTTATATGTAGTTGAAATATTTTTTTATTATTACCATTGGTTTTATGGTGGAACCTCAACTTACTTTTTGGTTTGTCTTACTTGTGAAGCCCATCCGTCATACATGCTCGACGTCATTCAATTTGTGTTGTTCAAATGTTAGGCTTAAAAATTCATCATACGTAAATGAGTTTGTTGAGAATGAATCACGTATTAATAAAAGAAAGGATCTCGCATATGCTTATAAGTAAGTAAACTACTCTCGATATTACTAACTAATTTTATAATAAATCCTTAACTATCTTGGATCAATGGTTACGCAGAAACAGTGCTGCAAGATATTTGTAAATTTAAATTGTAAGTTCTTGACCACTTCCTCAATTTTCTTTTTTTGGTAATGGCAATGTAACATGTTTCACAGAATATCAGCCAATTTCCATTTCTAAACGAGGTGCATAGATATTGAATGTGAACCTCAGAAGCTACTCTTTCAAGGCTATACAGATCTGTAACACAAAAGAGACATTGAGAAGGTATGGAAATGTGCCCCTAAAAAACAGATATGGTAAATATAATTTCACCTCAAAAGTTACCTTTTTTCTTGCCATTCTTTTGGTATACACACACACACACACACACATACATGTAAAAAGTTTAAGAACCATACTAAGTTTAAGGGTTTTAGCACTTACACCTCATTGTTTACTCGATTGCGATTAACGAATTTTTACCATACGCGATTTGATATGTTTTTGCTAAAAAAAATCTTTAAATGTTTAACGGTGTTAAAAAACATTAACAATTCTGTTTGAGACGTGTGTACAGTAAAAATCCGTTGATCACAACTTAGCCAACAAGGAGGTGCGGTTAAGTATGGTTCTAAGATAAAATTTTCCATGCTTTTCAGGCTTTTACTTTATAGACTTGTAGCAGACTAGCAGTTCAAATTTCTTTCAGAATTTATTAGGCAAGTCAAAAACACCAAAGATCTGACTACGATTCATAGAATTAAACATGGAGGTCAGAATATAGCTTGACCATTCATTAGATGAATATTACCCGAATCACTTTGAACTATTATGTTGAAGCTTCAAAATAGATAGCACAAGTTTTCAAGCACAATGAACAACAATTTGATGATCTGTTGAAGAAATTATACAAACCCTTCAAGCAGCTCACAAACATTAACCAAAATCACACACCATGCAGCATACAAATAAAGAAAATGACGAAAATTAACTGGGAAAAAGCAAGTTTAAGCGAAAATTTGGGAGAAATCGAGCCTAACAAAGCTTAGATATTCGTCGTTGAGCCAACTATACTTCTCCATGTAAGGATTGCCCAGAGTATTATTAGGAGGGTAACTTTCTATGCAATCTTTCCAAACATTGGCATCATCCAAGTCCTTCAATACTTCCCACACAATGTTGTTGCACTTAAAACCTGCTCCAAATCCAGTCATCAGAATTTTGTTGCCCTTCTTAAGCCTCTTCTTTGCCTCCATGTATCCCAAAGCGTACCAAAATCCGGCTGCTGACGTGTTGCCAAACCGGTGAAGTGCCATTCTAGACGGCTCAAGATCATAATCCCTTAGACCTAAGCTCTTCCCAATTCCATCTATGATTGCTCTTCCACCAGGGTGAATGCAGAAATGCTCTATTCCTGCCTTGAGATTTAGCCCTATACCAACTGCTTCTAGCTTTTGGCTTTTAGTACCAGTTCTATTCCGAACCCTAGAGGCCACCAGGTAGTGAAATAATTCTCTCAGTGGAAGCACTTTTGGGACTAGGTCTTGGAGGTTCATTGTTAAAGCTATAGCAGCTGCTTTCGTGAGGTGTTTGGTGAGGCGAAACCCTTGGTATCCACTCTCATCTTCTAGCTGTATGCAGCATTCATACGCTTCAGCGTTCGAGCCAATATGGGTACGTACCAAATGCTGTAACTTCAACTTGGCTTGGTGCTGTAGGGTTCTGTTATTTGTGAACAGCATCGAACAACCTCCCGAGCGGAACAGACAGTTCGTGAGCATCATGGATTTTTCTTTGCCGCAATACCAGTTTGGAGCTATGGATTCTGTGCTGACAACGACCGCATTTGCGTTCTTATGCGACTTGAACAAGTTCTGCACAACATCAATGGCAACGAGGCTTGCGCTGCAGCCCATTCCCGAGAGGTTGAAGCTCTTGATGTCCTCCCTCATCTTGTACCGGTTTATTATGCGCGACGTTAGTGAGGGTGCGGGGGAGAACATCGACACATTGACAACAAGGATGTCGATTTGTGAAGGAGGAATTGCAGCATTCCTTGCGAAAAGCTTGTCAAGCGTGTCGAAAATGATGCCATCCATCTCATTAAGCTCGTCTGCCCTGGTTGGATTTTCTTCTCGGCCTTCAATTATGTTTCTTGGGCAGGAAGTTTCTTCTCCAATACCGGAATTGACAATGGTTTTCAAGAGAAACCTGAACTCCTCCAACCCCAGATTCTTGTTCCGCAAGACGATCTTCGCGCAGGAATCGCTGTTGATCTTCATGTCTTCTTTCGCCTTGTAGCACTCGTAAGCCAGCAGGTAACAGCACTGATCTCCCCTTCGGAAAACCAACTTCAAGAAGGAGAAGAAGCCGAAAAGAACGAGTAGAGACATTGTCATCAGGATCTCCATGGCCCTAGGTTTTTGAACTGTGAATTGTGAATTGTTCAA
The DNA here is from genome assembly GCF_916048215.2 of Malus sylvestris. Taxonomy (NCBI): domain Eukaryota; kingdom Viridiplantae; phylum Streptophyta; class Magnoliopsida; order Rosales; family Rosaceae; genus Malus; species Malus sylvestris. Next base: position 26,676,754 of record NC_062266.1, read on the forward strand.
TGAATGCAGAACTTGAACAACATTTCTCTTAATATACACGTAACTTTGCAGCCATCCCTTTAGTATAGATTGATAGTGATGAAATACTGAAACTCTTGAACATTAATGTAAAGAATTTACTTTTTACCTACAAATATAGATAGTCAGTAGGCTGCCTGAATGGTCAAAGTTTCCCAGAATAGTCAACTTTTTTTAGAGGGAGTTATGTACTTCATATCTACACTTAGCAGTTGGCCATATGGTACTATGTCTTCAATTATATTGCTTTGTAAGTTTCTAGGAACATTACTTCTGATTTTTTGTTTTTGAAGTATTTGCTATGAATGGTGTTTTTGTGGCTCGATTCAAGTCATGGACGTGGATGAATTCAATTTCCCACCTTAATTAGAACGGTAGAACAAATTATTTATGAAATAAAGAGTAAGTAGTGTTGTTCAACACTGTAAAATGTATCGGGACCTTTTGATGAGATAAGACTAAATAATTAAAATTGCGCCTTAGCAATCTGTGTTGGAACCTAATGGTGCTGGAACAGATTGTTGAAGAATAGAATCTTACATCGGAAATCACAGATTTAGTCCGTTTAAACGTGCACAACAGTTGTTGGCTTATGTGTGATCAATACAAAATTCTTTGATTAAAACCACAAGTCATGTGCAGTATATGCAGACATCATCTCGTCGGTTGTTAATTAGGTGCACGCCTAATTGTTCAAAAGCAAAGCAATCTGTGTTTTTGAACCCATTAATGAAGATATATCCGTTGGAAATTTGCACATAATGTTCAGTGCTCAAGGGATACATATATAATATATGCAAACTACCCACAAGCAAAGGAGTTTAATTAATTACTACCTGGCTTTTACTAATTATACATGGATTAGTTCTGAAGAAAGTTGAGCTTCCACCATAAATGTAAGGTCTCGTATGGCTACTCTGATACCATGAAGAAAGTTGAGATTCTACCATAAAATCAATTGGCAATATGGAAAGTAGCAGAACTCCTTATAAGTACATGTAAGGTCTCTCATTCATTAATGTGAGATTCATTCTCATCCATATATATGTATTTAAAAATGCATCTGAAATCTGTTTATATTGGTACCTGGTTTTGTAACTTGGCAGCTGACAAAGTCCTTTTTCAATGGTGGGGGGCCAACTTCCCAGAAGTAGTCGCAGAGTCCTTTAATTATTTCCAGGCTTCAAAAAAGAAACTGATAAATGGTAATACAGTAAAAACTGTACAATATAATGGGGAAATATAAATGGAACTAGTTAGAAATTAACTGCAGATAATATGGGATTGGAGTTGGAGTTGATCACACTCAAATTTGAGGCCGCATTTTGCCGAGATACGTAAAATGTTAAGTTTCAAGTCTTCTGTCATGACTCACGATCTCATAAAATAAAAAAATAAAATAAAAGACTATGAATTGGATAGACGGCATTGTCTATTAAGTTTCAAGAGGTACTTACAGGCCAACATGTGTATAGGGTTTTATACTAAAAGCCAACATTGTAGGGTTTTACATGAAATGTCCCGATGCAGTTAGTGAAAATCCTAATATGAATGACAATGAGTTGTATACCGAGATTACTTGGAAGGTTAGGTGACTTGGCTTACAAGTCATTGGACTCTCAAGGATACTTGGTGCCCTAATAGAGTAAAAATTATGGAGTCTTAATTATATGCAATCAATAAGGACATAAGTAAATAAAAAGATTTAGAATCATGATGGGACTTTAATTAATTGATTTAATAGAGTTTGGGTTGATATCCTTTCCAATAATAGGCGAGATTGGATAGAAACCCTAGCTATAAAACTTAAAACATAGCAATCCCTGCTTCCATACCAATCAATTCTCACCAATACTACAACCTTATTTCGTTAGTAGAGATCATCAAGGGTACTGGAAGTAGAAGACTACTTCAGTTTACATTCAGAATGGCCATGCCTACAAGTAAGACCATCTCCAACCGAAGGGTCCAGAGGGCCAAAGGGCAAAAAAAGGCCCAAAAACCGCCTCCAACCGAGGGCTAGGCCAGAGGACTTGTGGGCCCCACGAAATCTGAAATGGCCAAAGGGCTGGCCCAATTCAGCCAGCCAGATAGCCCCGGGCTGGCCAGAAATCTCACGAATCCTGTCGGTTATATCTGACAGGAATTCTAAGCCAAATTTCAAATCACTACTACAAAAAACAATTTACACGACGAAATAAGTTTGTTGCGCAAAGTACAATTTCGTTGCGCAATTTTGGTCGTGTATGGTTCGTCTCGCAAAGCTCCTGACAATAGGGTCTTCGTCGCTCAAAGCTATTTTGTGCGACAAATTAGTTGGTCGCACAAATTATCTTTGCGGGACGAAGCATTTTGTCGCGCAAAGTAGCTTTGCACGACGAAGTAGTTTGTCGCGCAAAGATACTTTGCGCGACAAAGATAATGTCGCACAAAGCTTTGTGCAACGAAATATTTTAATTTTTAATTTTTTAATTTTTTTAATTAAAATAAATTAGTTTAATATTTTGCGCGACGAAATATTTTGTCGCGCAAGGTTTTTGACTTTTTGTTTTATTATTTCTCTTATATTAATTGTTTATGCAACAAAATATTTCGTAGCGCAAGATTTTTCGAATTTTTACTTTTTAAATTTAATTTAATTGTATGATTTTATTTTTTTAATTACATTAATTTAAATTGACATATTCAAAATAAAATTACATATGAAAAATAGTGATCAAATTATCCAACATATATAATATATTCAAAACGTACACATAAATTAACAAAGTACAATAATAAAATCCTAATACAAGTCTATTGTGGTGGTAGTGGTGGTGGATATGTTTCGATAGCGTTCTAATCCTCAACTTTAGCCGTCAAAGTCTAGACGATTCCCTACAAAAAAAAAAAATATATATATATATATATGGTCAAATAACAAAAAATTGGCATAATCTCCCCTAAAATTGGTATACATCAAATCTGACCCCAAACTCCACTCCTCATCCTATACTCGACCCCAAACCCCGCACCAAACTCAAAACTAACTCCAAAAATACATACTAATGAAAAAAATTAAAATTTGGGGTGAATATACCTTTTGGCAAGATTGAGAGTGAGTGAGAATGAGAGGGAGGAGTGAGTGTGAGAGAATTAGAGGAGATAGTGAGAGAGAGATGAGAGAGTGAGAGAGAGATGAGAGAGTGAGTGAGAGTGAGAGATAGTGAAGAGAGAAGAGAGATTAAGTGAGAGGAGTGAGTGTGAGAGAGAGGGTCGAATTTAGGGAGAGTGAAAGAGAAAGGAGAGGTAAGAGTAGAGAAAGACATTGAGAAAATTGTGGAGGAGTTATTTTGGTTTTAAAAACAGTGTCACTTTGCGTGATGAAGGATATGAGTTTGCGCGACGAAATATTGGTCGCACAAAGTCTTAAAAAAAATTCTCGCGTCCCATTTTTTTGCCCGTCCAAATATTTAGAGTTTTGCCCGATGAAGTGTTGGTCGCGCAAAGTTTTGCGCGATGAAGTATTGGTCAAGCAAAGTTTTGAGTGACGAAAAATTGGTCACGCAAAGTTTTTCGCGACCACTAAAAGAAAATTCCCGCAGCCCATTTTTGGTGCGCGCCCAAATTTTTAGAGTTTTGCGCAACGAAGTGTTGGTCACACAAAGTTTTGCGCGACCACTTGAATAAAATTTTAAAAAAAATTTCCCGCGTCCCATTTTTGGTGGCCGCCCAATTTTTTAGAGTTTGGTCGCGCAAAGTTTTGCGTGACGAAAAATTGGTTGGTCAAAGTCTAAAATTTTTTTTTTTTTTTAAATCCCGCATCCCATTTTTTGGCTCTCGTCCAAATTTAAGGATTTTGCACGACGAATTATTGGTTCGTCGCGCAAAATTTATCAAAATAATTTTTATAAATAATAAAAAAGAAAATAATAAAATTTATTGAAAATGTGACTTTACTCCCTTCAAATTCTTTTTTTTTTTTTGCATAAAACCCACAATAATATATTTTTCTAACAAAAACCCAATCCACACTACAATAATAAATTTAAAGCTACTTAATAAATATATATACCATTCAATTTCTTAAGTGTTATACATACAAAATAAATAAATTTAAAGCTACTTAATATACACACACACACACCTACCATTCAATGATCCAATCGTCAAACTTGTTTGTATATACTTCAAGATCATATATGCCAAAATTTTTTAAAAACAAACATTCAGAGATCAAGTAACAGGACAAAACTTTTCGACGGTTATAAACGAAAAATCACGATATAACGGTTATTTTAACTCCGATTTTGATGATTTTTTATAGCTACACTCCTTGATCATATATGAATACAATGACTGAATTTGATCTTCAATTTAAAATATTTACACTAGTGGATAATGAAAGTATAAATAAAGTATAAGTGTTAATGAATATATTGTTTTGATGTGATACGTATTCTACGAAACTGATTTCAACGATCCAACCATCACACTTGTTTGTATACATTTCGAGATCGCATACGACAAAAATTGAAAAAAAACATTCAGAGATCAAGTAACGGGACAAAACTTTTTGACGGTTATAAACAAAAAATCACGATTTAACGGTTATTTTAACTCCGATTTTGATGATTTTTTACAAGTACTGTCACAGCCCGTCCCGGAATTTTTAATTCCGAGGACGTGAAATTACAAAAACGCCCTTAAACGGGATTAAGGTGCGTAATTTTGGTGTTTGTTTTACCTAAAATTTCTAAGCTATTGTTGTGTTGGACTTTAGGTAGGGTCCTATACCCTAATTTCCTCCCCATTTTCCGTAACCTTTCCTTCTCTCTCTTCTTCTTCCATTTCAGATTTTCACTCTCTCTCTCCCTCTCCTTCGAACTCACACGGACCACCACAAAACCACCCTAAATCTATACCAACGTCAAGTTTGAGACCACCATTGGAATCCTGAGGACTTCACGATCACGTTGGTATCCATTTCAGGTAAGTTTCACTTCGAAAACCCTAGTTCTAAAGTTGCCGTGAGATGACACTGTTCATGAGCTTTGAATTGGTTACGTTTTAGGCTAAAACAAGATCACAGCGAGTTTAGTAAGGTCCCAAGGAAGCTCGGAGTGCTTCGTTGGAAGTTTTTGGACGTAAGAACACGGAGATCGACAAGTTCAAAGTTTGGCCGGAGTTTTCGAGGCATTTTCCGGCGAATCCCCGGCGAGTTAGGAGTCGAGGTAGGTATCAATCTCTTTGTCTCGTCAAGTACTACAACTTTCCTTTTTGTTTCACTCAATTTAGTTGAGTATTGAAGAAGTTATACTCATTTGAAAAATACCCAGTTTCCGGCGACCTCCGAGGCTTTCAAGGCAGTTTCCGGCCAAACCACGGCGAACTATGTGTTTTTCAAGGTACCATTCTCTTTGTATCTTCAAGGGCTACAACTTTAGTTTTTGAATCACTTGATTTCGTTGAGAAAGGACAAAGTTATGGCAATTTGAAAAACTGCCCGGAAAACGGCCGCCGGAAAAACCAGTCCGGCGACCCAAGGAAGAAGAAGGTGCTACAGTAAAAATAAAAAATAAAAATAAAATTATTTTAAAAATATGTCGACGTCCGTGACGTCGAGTAGATCACTGTGGTATATTCATATACCTAAATTGAACACCGTATGAGAAAGTTATTGAGGATTGTTGGTTAGGTGTTCAAATAACGTTTTATAGTTTTCACATTTAGGTGAAAATGTGAATTGATGATCCGACCGTTGGATCGTCACCAAAACTTTGATACGTTGTAATACGTAATATTTGAGGATTATTGGAACTTACGGATTGGGAATCCGAGTTACGGATCTTCCAGAATTGGAATTGTAAGTCCATAATATAAAATGTTAACCGTCACTTAGTTTTGGAAATTGACGGAGATCCGACCGTTGGATGGTAATGAAATTTTAGGATGTTGTCCTAGAGGTATAATGTGGACCTTTGGAAGTTATGGATTTAAAATCTGAGTGGCAGATCTTCCGGATCGATCAACGTAGTGACGTATTTTATATAAGTTATGTATTCTATCGATATGAATTCTGAGCCTGGATTTGATTACTATTCTAGGCGGCGATCGTCATGACGCCTTGATGTGTGGTGCTAGGGAGTTGTTGGACGAACTCCAGGTGAGTGGGCAGTTTTGTTTTCCGTATATATATATATACTTAACGTTTTCCCAGAAATTGAAAATGCATGAAATTATGTTTAAAATGAAATGCATATGAGTTATGTGGAAAAACGGGAAGTGAAATACCATGCATAGAATTGATATGAAAAGTATATAGAAATGTGAGTTGAAATGCCATGCATGAATTAATATATGATGCATATGTATGAATTGGTGCGGTGGACGCACATGTAAGAATTGATATATGATGCATATGTATGAATTGGTGCGGTGGACGCACAGGTAAGAACTGATTTATGATGCATATGTATGAAATGGTGCGGTGGACGCACAGATGAGTATTTAATTACTGTTATGATGATGATGATATATATTGAGCTCAAATCCTGCACCATGGTTTAGTGCTTATAGTATTCACCGCATCGCACGCTCGCCTTGGATCCAAGTAGATGCTAGTCGTACAGTCCACGCGGAGTGGGTACGACAGACCAGTCGCGAGAGTGTTAGTGAGATTCCGACTGGTGGGTGACCTTAGATTATGTGCACAGATGATTTATGAGAAGCACTAGAGCGTAACTTGTGTGCAGAAGGCCGGACGGGTCACAGAGGTGACTCCGGTAGAGTGATAATGATAGATTTTGAGCTCTAGGTTCAACCGTATAGGGCTATTAGAGGGCCTACGGTTGATTACTTTCTTGCACCTGATATGATTATGTTGATGCATTCATACCTTATTACTGTTGAGATGATGTGGCATGGCATAATTAATATGAGAAATGTTGAGATGACATGGCATGGCATGATTGATAAAGAGATAATGTTGAGATAGTAAAAATGAAGTTTTGAGAATATATATGTATATTTATATTTTACATTTCTGGGAAAGTATACAGGTTTTACGGAGAGGGGTTACAACGTTTTGAGAAATGTTTGGATTTGGAAAAGAATTGTTTTACTGACCCACTCAATTTTGGTTTTGCGCCCCTCCAGGTTCAGGAATCACAAAGGTGTGGTGACTACGAGGAATTCGACGGTGTTCTGACAGATTGGACAAAATTAGGACTCACCTTCGGGTGTATCAACTTATAAATTGTATAATTAAAGCTTCCGTACTGTGCAAATGGTTACGTCACTCTCACGTGACGGCCAGCATGCCCTCCTTCGGGACGGGGTGTGTCAGTTGGTATCAGAGCCTGGTTGCAATCTTGGACATCTTGAGAAGTTTATAGTGAATTCTGTCAGAATTACACCGCCTCGTAGCAAACCACGTAGTTAGAGGAATTTAGTCTCCTTGAATTAGCGGTTTGGGGGAAACTATTATTATGGTGATTCGGTATATTATCAAAATGGACATTTTAAGACGGGTTATGAGTTGAATTTGAATCACCTTATGAAATGATGAACCTGAGGGAGCGAAGTAACGGTTTAACCATTTGGAAAAGATGTTTCAGGTTATGCAAGTCAAAGGAAATTTCCTTCTGACAAGGGGTCGAGACGACTACCGGGTTTTGGTTATGAATTTGTATCCTGGTGGAAACAGGAGTATGAATTGTTGTCACCAGAGGAATCAGTCGATTGAGAATAGTTTAAGGACTTGTTTAAAGGAAAAGTTTATCCCTCCGGCATTTATCGATGGTAGTAAACAAGAGTTTACAAATATGAGACAAGGAAGGTGATGATCGAGGGATATTATAGAAAGTTTTCAGACTTGCCTCGTTCCATCCAGATATTGTTGTGAATTTGGTGGAGGTGTTATGTTGTTTTAAGCTGGGTGGCAAAAAGGGAAGTGGTATTTTGGGTGACCACTATCCATTGTACTTCTTACCAGGAGTATACAAGATGTTGTTGAGCCTTGAGGACTCTGAGAACATGAGCAACGAGAATAAAGAAGAATAAGAAAAGAATAGGAATTAAAAGAAGACGATAAAGTTAATGATTCGTCATATCAAGGATATAGAAAGATTCAGAGCTTCGAAGAAGTGAAGCTAGAGTTAATTCTTCCAGCTGAGGTTTTAATGTCGCTGGTCAGAGTAAAAGTGATGGATATACTGGTAATCCCAGATATTTGAGACAAGGTGTCTCGAGTAAAGGAAATGTACTTTGTGCAGCAGGTACAAAATTAACACTTTGGGAAGTGTGAAATTAATGAATGTGTTTATGTGAACAGAGGGGACACAGAATTGTGAATCGTCCCTAGAATCAGTTGTACTCAACAATTTTCCATGATATCATAGTGTCGATTCAGCAGAGTTATGGATTTAGTAGTTTGGTCGGATTGACCGTGAGTACAGAGAGATTTGATGAGTTATATGTTCAGCTGTACAGACCATGAGAAGTGGATTTGACTGACACATGAGAAATTAGTGAGTTATAGGCTCGGCCGTACCGACCACGCGGAGTGGATCCGGCCGACGTATTATTGAGATAAGAGTTGAATCAGTCGTATTGATCATTCTAGTTGACTTCGGCTGATATATTTCTTATTATGTATGTTATTACCTTGAGAGTAGTAAATAAATGTAGTTGAGATGAGTGTATGTATTTTGCATTGAGTGACAAAATAGTAATGTTATATCTTTGTGAGTGGTTGCCTACTTATCGAGACAACGATGATTTATCAGTATTGCGGGCTGCAGACCGTAATATTAATAACTCATTCGTGGATTCGTTAAGCAAGCAAACCGGTAGGTTATTTTATGTTAATGTTGTACTTATTTAGAATGTTCAGTATTAATAAAGTATGTATTGTGTCGGTTAAATTATTTCCATTAGAGTGGTTGGTTATAATTGTGACAAGACGAAATGTTATGGGAAACCAGTACTTTCCATCGATCTGGATGAACAGAGATTACTTTTGTAAGTATGCAAAATGGATTGAGTCAGGCTGTTATTTATGCTGTGAGAGCAAAGAGATTGTTTTCGAAAGACTGTCAAAAATACTTAGCTCATGTGGTGCTAAATGATGTTGTTTGGAGTAGTGTGAATAATGTCGAAAGAGTTAGACTTTTCTTGATGTCTTCTCTAAAAGTATACCTGGATTGTCTTCAGGCAGAGATATGAGGTTCATTATTGATTTGTTGCCAGGTATAAATTTATGTTAAAGATTGGTTCATGATGAGTTAAGGGAATTGGAAATTCAGTTGAGAGAATTGGTTGATAAAAGTTTTATTCAACCTAGTACAACACTTTTGAGGAGCACCAGTTTGTTGGTGAGAAAGAAAATGGACTTAGAGATTGTTCATTGATTATAGATAATGGAATCGGGTAACGAATGAGAACCGTTATCCATTGTGGTGTATTGACGCTCATTTGATCAGTTCAAAGGTGCTTGTATCTTTTCAAAGATTGACTTGAAGTCTGTTTACTATCAATTGAAAATTATGAGTAACGTTGTTCCTAAGATTGTTTTTCTGGACTCGTTATAGTCTTTATGAAGTTTGGTGATGCTATATGGATACTCATGCTGTTTTATGAGTTGATGGATGAAGTATTCCAATAATGCCTTGATAGATTGATATCATTTTCATTGAAGATATTCTGGCATATTCTGAGCCAGAGCAGAGCATGTAAACGTATTAAGTCAATGAAGCAAAGATTGAGAGAACGTTAGTTGTATGCTAAGTTTAGCAAAAGCTAAAGTTAAATGGATCAAGTGGCATTCTAAAATTTGTTATGTCTGCTTAAGGTATTCAAGTGAATCATTAAAAGATAGCAGAAATTGAGGAATTGGAACAACCACGAACTGTAATTGAGATTCGGAATTTCTTAGCTTACCAGGCTATCTTGGATGGTTGTGAAAGATTTTTCAGTCATTGCTTTGTCATTGACGAGACTGTGGAGAAATGAGGTTATGTATGAGTGGGAAGGAAATTGTGAGCAAAGGATTCAACAACTGAAGTATTTCCTCACTCATGCACGTATTTTGGTATCCCCAGAGAATAGTGGTAATCATAAATTTTTAGTGATGTTTCTTGAATGGTATTGGAGGCATGTTGATGCAAATGTTAGGGTGATTGCATACGTTTCACGATAAATGGAACCTCATGAGATGAATTACCCTACTGGTGATTTGGAAGTCATGATTATCATTCTTGCTGTGAAGTTATGAAGGCATTATATGTTGATAAGAATGCAAGATTTTTACGAATCCAAAAAGTCTTCAATATCCATTACTTGGAAGGATTTTGATATGAGGCAGCGAAAGTGAATTGTATTGCTTAATGAACATGATTGTACGATCAGGGTGATCGTAAAGTTTGTTCTAGCTCAAGCACTTGGCGAGAAGACTACAGTAAGATTAATGTCTGGCACGTTTGCCAAGATTATCTTCTTGTGGATTGGAAACCAACTAAAGTAAAGTTAAGAATGGAAGATCGAGAAGAAGTTATACTTGTTAAGTAACAAGTTAGTACATTTACTCCAGTGTTGAGTAACAACCTTTCCCAGACAGTGCAACATTACTAATTTGTTTTATGGAAAAGAGAATTGGATTACGGAACTGCTAAGTTTCTTAAGTATGTTGGTTGTGCAGTTTCCGAAGTAACGCCATAAGGACCATGAAATGTGTCACGTGAGTCGGTTTTTGATGACTTGTGAATGGAATGTTTCTGGGTAGAGAAAGATTCGATCAAGAAAGAGTTTTAGTAGACCCTGAGACTATGGATGAGTCTCCTCAAAGTATTCAGGTGATTAAGTTAAACTGAAGTAACCAGGAATGGCAAAAGAGATCAACAGATGGATATGCCACTAATCGAGTGTGTAAGGTAAATGGTTTGATATTTTTGGAATTTCACCATGAACAGAAATAGTAAGATTCAGAAAGGAAGACAAGATAAGTCTTGAACACATCAGTCCGTTTTGATCATTAAAGGAATCGACGAAGTTGCATACAAGTTTGTGATGCCTTCAGAATTGGCTAAGGCACATAATGTATTTTGTGTTCGATGCGTTGTCACTAGGTGGCAGATTTGTCGCATAAGATTCTGGTTCAACCTTTGGAGATTAATCCGGATTCGACTTGATGAGGAACCAGTGACTATACTGGATTGGAAAGATAAGACTCTGAGGAATAAGATCGTGAGCTTGGTAAAAGTATTGTGGAGGAACCATTCAGCAGAAGAAGCTACTTGGGAGACAAAAGAACGGATGAAAGATATGTATCCGAGGCTATTTTTTTTAGTATTGAGAGTTTGGTTGGTGGCTGGAATTTCGGGGACGAAATTCTATAAGGAGGGGAGATTGTCACAGCCCGTCCCGGAATTTTTAATTCCGAGGACGTGAAATTACAAAAACGCCCTTAAACGGGATTAAGGTGCGTAATTTTGGTGTTTGTTTTACCTAAAATTTCTAAGCTATTGTTGTGTTGGACTTTAGGTAGGGTCCTATACCCTAATTTCCTCCCCATTTTCCGTAACCTTTCCTTCTCTCTCTTCTTCTTCCATTTCAGATTTTCACTCTCTCTCTCCCTCTCCTTCGAACTCACACGGACCACCACAAAACCACCCTAAATCTATACCAACGTCAAGTTTGAGACCACCATTGGAATCCTGAGGACTTCACGATCACGTTGGTATCCATTTCAGGTAAGTTTCACTTCGAAAACCCTAGTTCTAAAGTTGCCGTGAGATGACACTGTTCATGAGCTTTGAATTGGTTACGTTTTAGGCTAAAACAAGATCACAGCGAGTTTAGTAAGGTCCCAAGGAAGCTCGGAGTGCTTCGTTGGAAGTTTTTGGACGTAAGAACACGGAGATCGACAAGTTCAAAGTTTGGCCGGAGTTTTCGAGGCATTTTCCGGCGAATCCCCGGCGAGTTAGGAGTCGAGGTAGGTATCAATCTCTTTGTCTCGTCAAGTACTACAACTTTCCTTTTTGTTTCACTCAATTTAGTTGAGTATTGAAGAAGTTATACTCATTTGAAAAATACCCAGTTTCCGGCGACCTCCGAGGCTTTCAAGGCAGTTTCCGGCCAAACCACGGCGAACTATGTGTTTTTCAAGGTACCATTCTCTTTGTATCTTCAAGGGCTACAACTTTAGTTTTTGAATCACTTGATTTCGTTGAGAAAGGACAAAGTTATGGCAATTTGAAAAACTGCCCGGAAAACGGCCGCCGGAAAAACCAGTCCGGCGACCCAAGGAAGAAGAAGGTGCTACAGTAAAAATAAAAAATAAAAATAAAATTATTTTAAAAATATGTCGACGTCCGTGACGTCGAGTAGATCACTGTGGTATATTCATATACCTAAATTGAACACCGTATGAGAAAGTTATTGAGGATTGTTGGTTAGGTGTTCAAATAACGTTTTATAGTTTTTACATTTAGGTGAAAATGTGAATTGATGATCCGACCGTTGGATCGTCACCAAAACTTTGATACGTTGTAATACGTAATATTTGAGGATTATTGGAACTTACGGATTGGGAATCCGAGTTACGGATCTTCCAGAATTGGAATTGTAAGTCCATAATATAAAATGTTAACCGTCACTTAGTTTTGGAAATTGACGGAGATCCGACCGTTGGATGGTAATGAAATTTTAGGATGTTGTCCTAGAGGTATAATGTGGACCTTTGGAAGTTATGGATTTAAAATCTGAGTGGCAGATCTTCCGGATCGATCAACGTAGTGACGTATTTTATATAAGTTATGTATTCTATCGATATGAATTCTGAGCCTGGATTTGATTACTATTCTAGGCGGCGATCGTCATGACGCCTTGATGTGTGGTGCTAGGGAGTTGTTGGACGAACTCCAGGTGAGTGGGCAGTTTTGTTTTCCGTATATATATATATACTTAACGTTTTCCCAGAAATTGAAAATGCATGAAATTATGTTTAAAATGAAATGCATATGAGTTATGTGGAAAAACGGGAAGTGAAATACCATGCATAGAATTGATATGAAAAGTATATAGAAATGTGAGTTGAAATGCCATGCATGAATTAATATATGATGCATATGTATGAATTGGTGCGGTGGACGCACATGTAAGAATTGATATATGATGCATATGTATGAATTGGTGCGGTGGACGCACAGGTAAGAATTGATTTATGATGCATATGTATGAATTGGTGCGGTGGACGCACAGGTAAGAACTGATTTATGATGCATATGTATGAAATGGTGCGGTGGACGCACAGATGAGTATTTAATTACTGTTATGATGATGATGATATATATTGAGCTCAAATCCTGCACCATGGTTTAGTGCTTATAGTATTCACCGCATCGCACGCTCGCCTTGGATCCAAGTAGATGCTAGTCGTACAGTCCACGCGGAGTGGGTACGACAGACCAGTCGCGAGAGTGTTAGTGAGATTCCGACTGGTGGGTGACCTTAGATTATGTGCACAGATGATTTATGAGAAGCACTAGAGCGTAACTTGTGTGCAGAAGGCCGGACGGGTCACAGAGGTGACTCCGGTAGAGTGATAATGATAGATTTTGAGCTCTAGGTTCAACCGTATAGGGCTATTAGAGGGCCTACGGTTGATTACTTTCTTGCACCTGATATGATTATGTTGATGCATTCATACCTTATTACTGTTGAGATGATGTGGCATGGCATAATTAATATGAGAAATGTTGAGATGACATGGCATGGCATGATTGATAAAGAGATAATGTTGAGATAGTAAAAATGAAGTTTTGAGAATATATATGTATATTTATATTTTACATTTCTGGGAAAGTATACAGGTTTTACGGAGAGGGGTTACAACGTTTTGAGAAATGTTTGGATTTGGAAAAGAATTGTTTTACTGACCCACTCAATTTTGGTTTTGCGCCCCTCCAGGTTCAGGAATCACAAAGGTGTGGTGACTACGAGGAATTCGACGGTGTTCTGACAGATTGGACAAAATTAGGACTCACCTTCGGGTGTATCAACTTATAAATTGTATAATTAAAGCTTCCGTACTGTGCAAATGGTTACGTCACTCTCACGTGACGGCCAGCATGCCCTCCTTCGGGACGGGGTGTGTCAAGTACACTCCTTGACCCTATATGAATATAATGACTGAATTCGATCTTCAATTTAAAATATTTACACTAGTGAATCTTATGTTATACTTAATGAAAATATAAATAAACTCTTAGTGTTAATGAATCTATTGTTTTGATGGGATATGCATTCTACGAAACTAGTTTCAATGATCTAACTGTCAAACTTGTTTGTATATATTTCAGATCATATACACCAAAAATCACAAAAAAACAAATATTCAGAGATCAAGTAACGGGACAAAACTTTTCGACGGTTATAAATGAAAAATCACGATTTAACGGTTATTTTAACTCCGATTTTGATGATTTTTTATAGCTACACTCCTTGACCTATATGAATACAATGACTAAATTTGATCTTCAATTTAAAATATTTACACTAGTGGATACCACAAAATCTTATGTTATACTTAATGAAAATATAAATAAACTCTAAGTATTGGTGAATCTATTGTTTTGATGAGATACGCATTCTACGAAACTAGTTTCAACGATCTAACCGTCAAACTTGTTTGTATATACTTCGAGATCATATACACCAAAAATCACAAAAAACAAACATTCAGAGATTAAGTAATGGGACAAAACTTTTTTACGGTTATAAACGAAATATCACGATTTAACGATTGTTTCAACTCCGATTTTGATGAATTTTTTACAGCTACACTCCTTGACCCTATATGAATACAATGAACTAATTCAATCGTCAATTTAAAATATATTTTTCTAACAAAAATTTGATCCAAACTACAATAATATATTTTTCTAACAAAACCCTGATACGAACTACAATAATAAATTTAAAGCTACTTAATAAATATATATACCGTTCAATTTCTTAAGTGTTATGCGTACATAATAAAAAAAGAAAATAAAGGTTTAGGCAACGAAATATTTGAATTACGTCGGGCAAAGATTTAAAAAAATTAATTTTTTTATTTTATTTATTTTTGTAAAGATTTTGCGCGACGAAGTTTAAATTTTTGTCTCACAAAGTCACTTTGCGCGACAATATATTTTTCGTCGCGCAAGACTTTGCACAATGAATCTTAGAATTTCATCGCGCAAGGTTTTATTTTTTACTAGTGAATGTAATGGCTAGCTGACGTCAGCTAGCTGTTAGTTACCGTTGGATTTTTTTTGTTTTTTTTGGGCTAGTTTTTTAAAAAAAAAAATTCTTGAAAACTCTCATTTTTTTCCTATAAATACCTAAACCATTCATTCACCATTCCTCACAAATTTTTCACCATTCCTACACCATTTCAATTCTCATATTTTCTTACCTCTTTCAAAAATATTTCCTTCAATTCTTTCAATAATTTTCAAATTGCCTCATCTGTAATGAAAGGCAGAGCTTGGACCTGAAAAGAAGATGAAGATCTTTGTAGGGCTTATAGATGGGTGTCGGAAGATAGTGTAAGAGGGAGTTCTCAAACAAGTGAAGGTGTTTGGACTTGTGTGTCCAAAAAATACTTAGATTTCTATGAAGGCACCACTCTACTGAATATCCGAAACCACAAGAGTTGTTCTTCAAGATGGAAGAAACATCTTCACCCAAGTTTGAACAAATGGTATCAAGCACTGTTAGCAGCCACAAGTAGACATGAAAGCGGCGCTAACTATTATGACGAAGTAAGTGTTTTCACAATTTATTTTAAATATTTAATTATATTACATTTAATTTCATGAATTACTTTCCTTTAATTTTTGTAAATATATTTAATTATATTACATTTAATTTCATAAATTAATTTCCTTTAATTTTTGTAATTATATTTTCTAGGTACGCCAAGCGGAGGAATTGTATATGGAGGGCAGCTCAAAACCCTTTCAGTTTCACGATTGTTGGGAAATTTGTAAAGATTGGATGTTTTTTGAAGATCCACCTCAACATAGAGTAGCTTCGACGCCGGTGTTTGGAACTGCATGCTTAACTGCAGATATGGATGAAGATGGATCTCCTACTATTCAACAAACAAGGGTAGAAAATCCGTCTTCGGATGAAGATTCCATACCTAGGGCTATGGGATGAAACAAGGCCCGATGGTTGAAGGAAAAATGTAAGGCAAAAAATGATGATTACGCCGCTCAACAGGAAGTGGCAGCCTCATTGCGATTAATGGTGGAGCAAAATGCCATTGCCGCGGAAGAAAGGAACCGTATGCATGAAGAACGGGCCAAACAAATACAAGAAGAGATGGATGATAAGAATATGGAAAGGAACACTTCGAATTACACTCCAATAAGTAAGGCCTATTTTGATAAGAAAAAAAAATAGATATTATGACCCGACATCAATTGTTTACCTCTGACTATACTCCTACAATGGTGGATGATGTAGATGATGTTGATTATGGATATTAAATTTAAGTTGTTGTAGTTTTAAATTTAAGTTAATGTTGTTTTTAAAGTTAATTTGTAGTTTTTAAATATAAGTTGTTGTTTTTAAATTTAAGTTGTTATAGTTTTTAAATTTAAATAACAAAATTATGTTTGGGTCTTTGGTTCTCAGTTGGAGACGATTTTTTGTGACGGCACTAAAATGAGCCGTATGGCCCTTTGGCCCTCGGTTGGAGATGGAGGCAAATATGACCATGTACTGTTCATTAAAATATTAATATCTTGAAGAACCAGAGAGCTAAAACGAGCACTCTAGTCCTTGTTCGGTTGGAGATTGTCTAAATCTCTTTAACTGCATGATGCTTGTCGAGATATGTTTGATGTGTAGTCGTTTTAACTGAAACCTTCATATCATGTTGATCGATTAGAGCAATTCCACCCATGGAGCCCTTCCCCCTGGCAATCCACTATTCAATCCACCCTATTAAACAGTAACTGCCTTAAATGAATAGTAACTACCATTAATGAACAGTAATTGCCATTTACATCTCCACCCTTGGAACCCTTCCCCCTGGCAATAAGCAATTAAAATAATAGTTTTTTTTGTTTGTTTAAATAATAAAAAACCCTCTCTCTCTCTCTCTCTCTGACACAAAAAAAAATAAAAAATTACAAAGCCCTCGGGCCACAGGCCCGTCGACTCCCCACCCCCCCTTCGCTCGGGCTCCCACCCTCACTCGGGCCCTTCCCTGCTAGAGCTGCTCCCACCGGCCCTCAGGCCCTTTCTCCTCCCCTGTCGCCCGAGCAACCAGCATCCGCTGGAGTTGCTCTTATGTGGCATTCTTACAGTTAGTAGTAAAATCATTCATTATATATTATATTTTAGTTTGCTCGGATTTGGTGTGAAACTTTCCATCATTTTTCTCTTTGTCTTAATGAAATGTAGGTTAGGAGACTTTTATCTCTTCCAATCTGGGTTAATGGGTTAACCTACTTTCAATTGGGCTTATGAAATAGAAGAGAAAGAGGGCGAGTTAAATCACGTGTTATTTATCAGCAGATAACGTGTTCTGACGAATCATGATGAATGCACCGTTCAAGTGGTTGAAGTTTATTAATGAACAAGTGAAAGAAGAAAGATACAAACACAATGATACCGTCGGTGGTGGAAAAGTAATTTGATTAATTTCCTTTTCATGATCCTATTTTAATTCGGCCTAAAAACATCTTTAAAAGATATATCAAAATGTTCAAATCAGCAAAATAATGAAAAAAAAGACAACAATAATATTTATCAACCAAAAAGTCAAATTTGATATGGCATGACATAGAGCGACATCTCTCCCCCTTGCTATCAGGCTTCCAATTTTTCTAATTAATTATTAAATGTTTTTATTAACTTTTTATGGTTTAAAACATTGCCTTTTAATTTCTTTTTATGATCAATGTAATGTTTAAATATTTTCATACTTTTTAATTCATTTCCTTTCATGACCAATGCAAAGGCAGTAAATATGAGTATTTATTTTATGTTTAGAATTTGACATATCAGGTAGAGCAAAGCTTAAAAAAAATGTCAAAGTGCTATATAAACTGTCATATTTAAATTTTAGGTTTAAAATTTGACATCTTCTTTAACGATGGTCTAACAACATATTTTTTATAGACGTAAAGTGAGTTATACCATTACTTTATAATGAAAATATGTAAATATGTAAATTTGTGAATTTATTTATTTTTCTCTTTTCGACTGGTAGAATTCACTTTAAAAAGTTTAAAAAAATGTAAATTTATTTTAATTATAATTTTTCAGCAACCACTTAGTATTATAGTCTAGTAATAAATTTCTTTAATTATAAAGGAGAAGTGTTAGATCGATTTTTGTCAAAGACGAATTCGAAACAAATTATTATGAATGATTTATTGTCTGACTTGCTAATTCTCCTTGCTTCTGAAGTGTGAATATTTAAAAAAATACATATTAGTTGCATTGGTTCAAGTGGCGGCCACTTAGCATGGGTTGACCTAGAAGAGGTAAATTTCAAACCAACCATCTTCCTCTTGTACTCTCCATTCTAAATGTGGAAGGGAACATTTTAATCACCCAGCTTGTACTAATTTTCATAGGTTTTTGCAATGTGTAATTTTAACCCGGGATTGATTCGTGAGGCTCACTCGGCATTGTTTTATAGCCATCCTGATTATCTATTTTTATGTCTAATTAAAAGCCTTTAGGATTGTTGTGCTTTATTTAATAACGGTTTTTGCTGTACTTTAAGAATAACTAGTTGTAAAATAAAGTAGTTGAGCGTTTGACAAACTGTATTTTAAAAGTGTTGTGGGTTTGAAAAGCAATGTAAAAGAGTGTGATAAATTTTAAGAAAAACTAATGAAAAGGGCTTGAAAACTTTGAGTTTTAATAATAAGGAAAAAATAAAGGGTAAAGTGAATACTAGCAGGTTTGACTTTTTAGTGTAAAAATGTGATTTTTCGTTAAAGTGAACAGTACCGTGGGCTTTTCGTTAAAACTCCCTAAATTTTAATGTAAAAGTGATCTAATTGTATATAATAACAAAAATTGGACATGATAGTGTGAAGGATGACGATAACAACAGTGGCGAGGCTAGTGGTTGTGATGGTGGTGATGATGGTGCCAATAAAGCAGTGTGGTGGTTGGGCTGCAGATGTAGCAATGGTTGTCACATCTCGACACGGGGTCCATCACATCCTGGGCTCCGCCTCGGTCGTAGCACGATATTGTTTGCTTTAGTCCCCGGCCATACCCTCACAGTTTTGTTTCTGGGAACTCACACGAGAACTTCTCAATGGGTCACCCATCCTGGGATTGCTCCCGCTGCAATCTCGCTTAAATTCGGATTTCTTAAGGAATCTGAAGCCAGTGAGCTCCTAAAAGGCCTCGTGTTAGGAAGAGGTGGCCATGTACATATAAGGCATAGATGATTCACTCCCTTGGGCGATGTGGGATCTAAAAATCCACCCCCTTAGAGGCCCGACGTCCTCGTCGGCACACTTCCGGCCAAGGATTGGCTTTGGTACCAAATTGTCACATCCTGACCCGGGGTTCACCACATCCCGGGCTTCTCCTCCGCCGTAGCATGATATTGTCCACTTTGGGCCCAGGCCATGCCTTCACGATTTTGTTTCTGGGAATTCACACGAGAACTTCCTAATGGGTCACCCATCCTGGGATTGCTCTTGCTGCGATCTCGCTTAACTTCGGAGTTCCTAAGGAATCCGAAGCCAGTGAGCTCCCAAAAGGCCTCGTGTTAGGTAGAAGTGGGCATATACACATAAGGCATAGATGATCCACTCCCATGGGCGATGTGGGATCTAACAATGATGGTAGAGACAATGACAACAATGATGGTGGTTATTGTGGTGGCAGTTGTAGTGGCGTGTATAATTGTGGTGGTGGTCATAGTCGTAGGTGTCATGGTGGTAATGGCAATGGTGGTGTAAAATGTTAACGTATTACAAAAATTGAAATATTCATTAAATACTCAACTCGGTTTTTTATTAAAGTAGCTTTTAAAAGCAAGCCATAGGATGCTTTCAAAAGCTGTTGTATGAAAATCATTGCTTTTAAAATAGGGAACTTTAACGAAAAACACCTGGTACTATTCACTTTAACGAAAAACCACATTTTTACACTAAAAAGTCAATCCTGGTACTATTTACTTTACCCTTTATTTTGTCCTTATCATTAAAACTTAAAATTTTCAAGCCCTTTTCATTAGTTTTCCTTTTAAAATAAGTAGGATATTTATTTTTAACAATTTTTTTATTGCTTAACTTTAATGAAGTAGCTTTTGGTGAAAAAATGCAATACCAAATTGAGCCTAACTTTGAAAAAAAATCACCTTAATATTATACTATTTATAACTCGTTTTATTCTTATCACTAAATTTCAGTATTTTTGCCAACGAGGGTTGGTTCAGTTGGTAAGGACGTGCTTGTGGAACTACCAATCCAAGTTCGATCCCTGCTGCTAGCAGTTCTTGTCGGTGCACAATCTGTAAATTTCTACATAAATTCATACCGGTGGCATCTGGCAGTTAAGCACCACGCTTAAGTTCTTCCGGCTTTGAGATTATTGGTATGCCCTGTCACTGGTGATAAGAGTACCAATATCTCCCAAAACTTTTTGTTACAAAAAAAAATCTATATTTTTGTTTTCGATTTCTTTAATCACAATTAGATGTCTAAATCATTAATTTTCAAAGATGATCTATGGACTCCAACCTAAAAATGCATAATAGACTCACAAATAGTTACCATATTTTGCTAAAATTGAGAATCTCTCTTTTAAAGCTGCCTATATATGCATAAATAATGAAGTTGGACCATATTTACTGATTACATTATTGAGCAACTCACAATATAAGTGGACACATTTATGTATGCAAGACCCCCTTATGTATGAATAATATTGAGCATGTTGACTAGTTACATTAGTAACTATGGTCCAAATATCTAGACTATGTATGGTTTTATTTATGTTCTAAAATTAATTGGGCAACATAATGACTTGTGAAAGGGTACAAACCTTTGAGAGGTTGGCCACAAGAGAACTTCTTGCCCTTCCAGAAAATTCCAGGTAGTTGCAAACTTCGTTGTTAACTCCAAAAAATACACTATGAATGTCACGCCCCGATCCCGACATACGACGAAAATCGACACGTGGCAAAAGAAAAATAACGTTAATTGAATATGACATACCATACAGAAAGAAATACTTTAACTGCAACTCAAACTAAAAAGAAGGTGACTAAGTTCTTCACAAGATATTTACAAATATGTACGTCCCAAAAAGAAGCATAATATTTGTTTTACTAAGAACAAGTTTGAGGTGCTCAAAAGAAAGTCCCAAAAGATAAAGTACAAGATAGGATGTAGGGTAACACTCCAAATCTTTGATAACTGAACTGCTACCCCACCTACGAACCCCTCGAAAGCTACTCAGACTTGTTACTTGAAAGATTAGTGCCTACACCATCGGAATGGTGCACCGAGCAAACAACAACTCATATAAGCTACGAAACTTGTGTGAGCGACAATAATGCAAAGTATATGATACTAATAATAAAACCAGCCATAAGTCATAATTTATAAATCTTGAACATAAATCATTCATAAGAAATCAATACCAAACTTTGCAAACTCCGAAGGAGTCACACAGACATCCAACGACTTTTCTAAATCCAAACTCAAAGTTCTCGAAGCAAAAATTCACGAATACACTCAAAACTAGAGCTAGAGAGATGTCGCTCGGCTGAAGCCTACATAAGTAACCAAATAGGAAGTGGCCCCCCAAAGTGGATCAACCAAGCAGAGCCACCCCTGAGAAAGTAACCAAGTAGGTAGTGACCCCCCAACACGGATTAACCAAGCAGAGTCACTCCTACAACTATTGGGAAGTGATCACCCAATGCGGATTAACCAAGCATAATCATCCCTAAATGTGTATGGCCATGCCTAGGATATAAGGATCGCCCAACGCGGATTAACCAAGCGTGATCCACAATTAGTATGGTCCCATAACATGGATTAACCAAGCAGGACCATCCATGTACCATTGCTACGTGGTGTAGAATTAGTGTCACATAACCCCATGACACTAGGGTAACGTTCCTTTACAATCCCTCATGTTTATCAAACCATAAAATATATATTTCAAAACACAATCCATCAACAGTTCAAATATCCAAGTCACATAATGTTTCATAAGTAGAGCGATGACAACTTTATAACAACAATTATTTAGCATAAGACCTATTTTAAGAATCCATGGTGTAACCACAAAGTATATTAGCACTGAAGATTTCAAAGCAATAACTATATCACATAAATTAAAATCACTCACCTGAGATCCACACTAACGCACTCTAGCATGGAATTCAAGGCATCAAGCTCTATCACCGCCTAAAACAAAGCACAAGTCTACATTTAGGTTTCTCTCGATAAATTTACATACCCAAAACTCTCATAAGTCTCCCATGATGACATTTAATGAGAATCAAACCATTGATCAAAGGTATGGTCCATGATCTTACATCGCTTGCTCTGTAAGATCCAACCACTAGATTTTCACTAGTAAGTCCCTAAGGTCCTTAACAATATCTACAATAGCATACTAAAATTTGGTGTCAATTCAATGATAAGATCGTGAATTATTAGAATATTCAAGTGGCAGACTTTATCGAAAATATACTCAACCAACATCATTTCATAAATCGAATGTCACACATCAGAAGATTCGACTTTTTCCAAAAATTCTCAAATTTTATGAAGATCTCAACAAGTAGAGTAAACTTTATACCTGTGGCCGAGTCCAATTTGGCACAGAAGGCCCTCAAATTGGCTCGCACCCGTCGAAACCTTAATGTGGGTGTTCTTCAATTCGGCTTCCTTGGTGTTCCTACGCCCCAACCACCAGTTGGGTCTTGTTCCTGGGTCTAAGGGAAGTTGATTAAGAGTGATGGTGAATGTTGATACTCACCGAAACAACGAATCGCCGTCAAAAACCCCCGAGTTATCCGGTGGAGTTCTACCCGAATTAGACCTTAAAAATCCTTTATTTTTTGTGGAGATGGAA
Organism: Malus sylvestris; assembly: GCF_916048215.2. Lineage (NCBI taxonomy): Eukaryota > Viridiplantae > Streptophyta > Magnoliopsida > Rosales > Rosaceae > Malus > Malus sylvestris. The sequence goes on from NC_062266.1 coordinate 26,699,884, forward strand.
GGAAGAAGATAGTTGAGCAAGTTGCAGATGAAGGAGATAGGAAAATCAGCTGAGAAATGGAGGAATTGGCCGGTTTGAAAATGGTTGGTGGAGCACACGGGTTCACAAATGGGGGAGGGAGAGTTTCAACTTCTCTCCCTTTAATTGGTCCTTTCTACCCTAAAAAATTTTGATTGGTCCCCTTTTATTATTAGACTAACTTAACATTTAGCCCACATGTGGAAATTAAACAATTCCCACAATCTATAGTTCACAACTTCAAACGTTAGTAACTATACCGTTATAATTTGGACTCACAAACGGCTTTCGCCTATGCGTTCCTGGGTTCAAGATCTATTTAAAAACACTAGTTGTAACTTTGAAATGTCAACGAAAGATAAAGATTGATTATGAAACTTCCAACTTGATAACTAATCAATTACTAAACTTATAATTAGCGGAATTAAAATTAACTAATAAAGATAACGTAATCGCGAAATACGAATTTAAAATACGAGATACGTAATAAATCGTGAAATTCCGGGGATGTGATTTCACAATGAACTCCTTTTTAGAATACTTATACACTATATGCTCATTTATGTTCTCAAATACAACCTATAGTATACTTCTCATTTCATGAAATACAACAATAAAATGGCTCGTTCGGAAATACTTTTAAAATTACTAAAAACGTTTTTAGTGAAAACATTTTTGAGTTCCAAAAGCATTTAAATGCTTCTTGAAAGAAGCATCATTTATGTGTTTCTTCTACAAAATACTTCAAGTGTTTTTCTAGGATTCGCTTGAGTTTTTACTAAAGATTGGTTCTAAAAACATTTTCACCAAAAGTGTTTTCAGTAATTTTAAAAATACTTCCAAACGAACTCTAATTTTTCCTTTAAAAAAAACAACAAATTACACATAAAAAATAAAAATAGAACTTTCAAAAGTACCCATTGATCTAACTATACCTCTCCTGAAAGGGTTGACCAAGGTTTTTGGAGGGTTGACCATCCACACATAGTGCATTCATAACCTCCTCGAATCTGACAAAGCTCAAGTGTTCATCATTGATCCAGCTATACTTCTCCATGAAAGGATTCACTAGGGTTTCTGGAGGGTAACTTTCTATATGCAATCTTTCCAGACATTGGCATTCTCCATGTCCCTTAAAATCTCCCACACACAATTGTTGCACTCATAGCCAGCTCCAAAGCTCACCATAAAAATTTTCTCACCCTTTTTAAGCCTCCTCTTAGCCTCCATGTACCCCAAAACGTACCAAAGCCCTCCCGAAGATGTGTTTCCAAATCGGTGTAGCGCCATTCTCACAGGCTCGAGATCATAGTCGTTGAGCCCTAAGCTCCTTCCAACCCCATTAACAACTGCGGCTTCAGTAGGGGGTATGCAGAAGTGATCAAGCCCTGCCTTGAGATTCAAGCCAGCATTTCCGACTTTGTTTGGACGACGTGACACGATAACATAGCGCAGTAATTCTGTATGCGGTAACACTTTTCGCAGTAGGATTCGAAGGTTCATGGTAAGAGCTTTGGCTGCAACTTTGGCTATGCTTTTGCTGAGATTAAAACCGCGGAATCCATTATTGTCTTCTACTTGCGTGGAGCAGCCATATCCTTCATCCATCGAGCCAAGATGCGTCCGCACGATGCATTGCAATTTCAAAAGCGATCGATGCTTGAGATGCTTTTTGTTTGTGAGGATCATAGAACACCCTCCCGAGCGATAGAGGCAATTAGCAAGCATCATAGGCTGAACTTTGCCTCGGTACCAATTTGGAGCAAGCGATTCTGTGCTCACAACGACGGCATTTACATTCTTGTACGTTTTTGAACAGGTTCTGCACAAGATCAATGGCAACGAGGCTTCCACTGCACCCTATTCCCGAGAGGTTGAACGCCTTGATGTGCGTCTTCATCTTGTAACGTTTATGATCCTAGCCGTCAGAGAAGGCGCGGGAGAGAACAACGACACGTTGACAACAAGTATGTCGATATTCGAAGTTGAAATTCCTGCTTTGTCGAATAGCTTGTCAAGCGAGCCAAACATTATATCGTCCATCTCCCACAGTGAGTCTTTAAAACTAAGACAAGGTTTTAATGAATGGTTTCGTTCAAATTTTACATGTTGAGTACGTGATCAATTATTATGATAATTGCTTTGTAACTTAATCGTGATCAAATTCAACATCTGTCGTTCACCATGTTTTGTTTATAATCATTTCACTATGTTTTATTTTCTTTATAAATTTCTGAAGATCATTTTTAGAAAAATTCATTCGGCTTGGAGATCAATTAGGTGTTTAGATGTGTCGAAAATATTAACGTTTATGATAACAAATAACATTATCCGGTCAAACGCAATCTGTACGAATTCCATATACCTTCACTGAAAAACTAATCCAAGGTTAATGAAAATTGACAATATCCCATCTAAAAATTAAACAAATCTTTGTTCTTGCAACAAATAGATTGTCATGACAATGACAACACATACTGCTCGTTGTCCAGTTCACCATCGGTACCAGCAGTGGTGGATCTAAATCTCGCCGGATACCCCTTGGCGGCTGTCATACATTTGTTCAAACTGGCAATGCTGTGTGTCGACAACGACAGCTCTGCATCAAAGGAAGAATCTTCACGTCATCCAGCACACCAACCTTCAAAACCAAAAGCAAATCAGAACCAAAGGAGCCTTGTCGAAGCTCGAGAAAATCTTTTTCAGTTGCAAGTCATCAGTGCCTTGTACCTGTTTGACGAATTGCCCCAGTCAATCTGAAAGCTCTCTTCGGTACTAGCACCTCCTTCTGCCGGAAGCTTGATCTGGCTCTGGTTGCTTGGTTGAGGTGCCTTGTACCTGCTCGACGAATTGCTCCAGAGAATCTGCCTTCTTTTTTTTTTTTTTTTTTTGTTTTTTTTGTTTTTTTCAGGGTGCCCAAGGTTATTCTGCGTTCAACCTTGCTTTATGGTGTTGACAACTCTAAACTGATTTATCATCGGCACAAATATCGTTTGTCCATGGGGTTTTCTTGCAGAGACGGTTATGCCGACAACTAATATGCCCCCCGCTCAACCAATTCTGAAGGCAAGGACTTTTGCTTCTGTGGTTTCCATCCCAATTGAAGACGTCCATCTCAGCCAACTTCCAACTCCGGTTGTGCGTGGGGACAAAACATATGTCAAAATTAGCGAGGATCTATACCAAGAACAGTTGAAGTTGTTTCAAAATAATCTCCTTGGGCGTTTGCTCCTAAAAAAGGGCTCTACGCCAATGAAGACCGGTGCTATAAAATCTTGCTTAGAAGATGCATGGCGCCCTACTGCACCATGGAACCTGGTTCCTATAGGTAAAGGTTATTTTGATATCCATTTCAGTAAGGAAGACGATATGCAACGAGCATGGGGTGGCGGTACGTGTACTCTTGCTACTGGTTTATTCAGGTTATCAAAATGGACGCCAGATTTTAAACCAGGTGATGTTCTCCCTCAAACTCATGCTCAGGTATGGATCAAAATTTTTGGTTTGAGTCAGGAATATTGGCATCCTAGACACTTGATGGAAATTGCGAGAGGGGTCGGCACTCCCTTGCAACTAGATTCAGCTACAAGGGAAAGGCAATATGGTTATTATGCACGTATATTAGTTGATGTCAATCTTGCAGATGATTTACCTACATCTCTTATGGTTGAAAGAGAAAGTCATGGCTTCCCGGTTGAGGTGGTTTATGAAAATTTACCGCCCAAATGTAGTCACTGTGGTTTGATAGGGCACTTGGCTAATAGCTGCAGACAACTTAAACAGATGTCGAGAGGTCGTTCTCGTAGCCGGACGCGAAAGGGTGGTAACATGGGGGACAACAAAACCGGGGATCACTCTCGCAGTCAACTGCACATGGAATATCGTCCCAAAAAAGATACAACAATACCGGTTAATGTCTTTTGTGGGTCACATGCTTCTGAACCTCTTCAACAGGTTGATCAATTGTTGCCTGCAGGTATTGAGGCAGCGGATGATGGTAATGTTGAGCCCATTCTTCAGTCTCCTCTTGGAATAACGCTAACTGTTTCTGGTAATGTCATACCAGAGACTGACAACGCTGATACGCATATTAGTATTCAATCCCCTGGGATTTCGCATATTAGCAATTCTATGACCGGATCGCTGTCTCCAGATGGATCACATCCTCATAATGGTCTTTCTTATGGTCAGCATTTGGGCAACACCAATGTCCCAAATAATCTTGGCCCACATGATCTCTGTGACGACTCTAGCACTCCTCCTGGCTTTGAACAGGTCGAGACGGTAGCTCAGAATAGTCAGCAGTTGGGCAACACAGACGTCCCAAATAATTTTGGCATGCAGGATCCTCATGACAACCATAGCATTCCCCCTGGTTTTGAACATGTTGCGACATTAGCTAAGGATGTCATCGATATTGTCAATCACATAGAAGGCTGTGATATGGATGGTTTTACTCCTGTGTTATCTAATAGTCAACGGAAAAAACAAAAACAGCTTGCCAATCTCAATCAACCCTCTGATAAACCATATCCAAGTAGGGTCCGAGGAATACCAGCTCGTTATAAATGAAGGTTCTCTTCTGGAATATTCGTGGCATTGGTAACGATGACTCTCGGACGGAGCTCTCTAACATCTGTCGGTTGCATCACCCGGATTTGGTTTGCATTGCGGAGCCCATGGTGACTTTTAATTCTATTTCAGCTGCTTATTGGGATTCTTTAAATCTATCTGCTCTTACTTTTAATTCTAGAGGAACTCTTGCTCCCAACCTTTGGTTACTAACATCTTCGGCTTGTGCAGACCCTTTAGTTATTTCTATCTCTGATCAACAGGTTACGGTTCGCTATACTTTTGACCATATCCCAAGCCAGTTCACATTTGTTTATGCAAGCACTTCACCTATCAAAAGAAGAGACTTGTGGGCTGATTTTATCTCTCTGCGCCCACAAACACAAGTTCCATGGATGGCTATTGGCGATTTCAACGCTATCCTGGGCGCCCACGAGCAGATGGGAGGAGGCAGACCGTCCCAAGCTTCATGCGCTCAGTTTAGTAATATGTCTGACACTTGTAACTTTACCCACTTGAACACATCTGGGGCAGCCTTTACATGGTCTAATGGCTGGAGGTCACGTGGTCGCACTGAAAGAAGGTTAGATCGCTCCTTGTGTGATATAAGCTGGTTTGATTCTTGGCCCCACTCTAACTGCATAGCATTGCCAAAGGTAGTCTCAGATCACAACCCCCTTATCTTATCTGGTTCTAGAGTTTTGAGCAGTGGTCATCGTCCTTTCCGTTTTCAATCAATGTGGGTTCAACATCCATCTTTTCGAGAAACTGTAACTCATTGCTGGAGAAATACAGTTGTCTATGGTTGTCCTATGTTTATCATTCTGCAAAAATTGAAAGCTCTAAAAACCTGCTTGCGCCAATGGAATTTTTCGGTCTTTGGTGACGTCCATAATAGAGTGGCTAATGCTCGGCATAATCTTTCTATGATTCAACAAAGAATTTCAACTGAGGGTATAAATAATGATCTTTTCGAGGAGGAGATTGTCGCCAAGACTACAGTAATGGAGTCTCTTCAAATGCAGGAGGCATTTTGGAAAGATAGAGCTCGTGTTAAGTGGTTAACTAAAGGGGATAGAAATTCTTCTTTCTTTCATGCCTATGCTCGTATTAAATCATCCAGCTCTCATATCAGTTGTATTCTTGATGGAAACAATCTTCTTACTGACCCGCTGGCAATTGAGAACCATATTGTTAATTTCTATCAGACTTTGTTCGGCTCTTCTTTCACCCCTTCAGGTATTGATGAGGTTTGTGAAGTCATCCAGCCGATGGTCACAGACTCTAAAAATGATCTCTTATCTGCATTACCTACTGATGAGGAAATTAAGGAGGCAGTTTTCTCATTAAGTGCTTCCAGTGCGCCAAGGCCAGATGGTTTTCCAGGTTTTTTCTATCACCACTGTTGGGATATTGTCAGCTTTGATGTTATTCAATTTGTGAAGCAATTCTTTCAATCAAATTGGTTATACCCCAATGCCAATAGTAATTTCTTAGTTTTGATTCCGAAGGTGGAAGACGCTATTTCCATGACTCATTTTAGACCTATTGCTTTGGCAAACTTTCTCTTTAAGATTATTCCCAAAATTTTGGCAGTTCGTCTTTCTCATGTTGTTCAACGCATTATTTCTCCGCATCAAGCTGCTTTCATACCTGGCCGACGTATCACAGATTGTATTGGCCTTGTTTCAGAATGTTTCAATGTGCTTGACAAAAAAACTCGTGGTGGCAATATGGGAGTCAAAGTTGATATAGCTAAGGCTTTTGATACTTTAGATTGGTCATTTCTATTGCGGGTGCTTACTAACTTTGGGTTCTCCACTTGTTTTATAGACTGGGTTTCTACCATCTTAAGATCTGCTAAATTGTCCATCCTAATTAATGGTTCCCCACATGGTTTTTTCTCTTGTTCCCGAGGAGTGCGCCAAGGGGATCCTCTCTCTCCGTTACTTTTCTGTCTAGCTGAGGAGGCTTTATCAAGGGGCCTGAGTCGTCTTCAACTTAATGGGCTTACTAAGCCAACTTTTGCTCCAAGAGGTTGTATCTCTCCTTCTCACGTTCTCTATGCAGATGACTTATTCATTTTCTGTAGAAGTGATGGTGTCACTCTGCGTAATTTGCAAGGTTTCTTCGATAGATATAGTAGAGCCTCTGGTCAATTTATCAATAAGGCAAAAATTACTTTCTACTTGGGCTCTACCTCAAGGCATCGCAAAGCTGTAGTTAAGAGTTACTTGGGTTTCAAAGAAGGCAAAGCACCTTTTGTCTACTTAGGAGTTCCAATCTTCTGTGGCAAGCCTAAAATGAGTCATCTTCAAGCCTTGGCAGATAAAGCTAAAGCTAAGTTAACTGGTTGGAAGGGGAAACTTTTATCTATGGCAGGAAGAGTTCAACTCACTCAATCAGTTTTTCAAAGTATGCTCTTGCATAGCTTTTCTGTTTATAAGTGGCCTTCTTCCTTGCTAAGGCCTCTTTCAAGATGTGCTCGCAATTTTATATGGTCTGGTGACGTAACCTCCAAGAAGTCTGTTACCGTTTCTTGGCGTCAGATATGTGCTCCGAAGAATGAAGGGGGTTTGGGTTTGCGTGATCTTGGCTCTCTTAACACTACTGCTCTCTTAAAGCTTGGATGGCTTATTATTACTACTGATTCCCCTTGGAGTATTTATCTTCGGGAACGTTTCAAGCTACATGGTCGCCTATATTCTTGTAGTTATAAGCGATCTTCTATATGGCCTGGTATTAAATCCATTCTTCATATCTTGTTTCAGAATTGTCGTTGGGTGATTGGAAATGGTTCTACTACTTCCCTTTGGGTTGATAAATGGCTGGATAAGCCTATTGTGGATGTCGTTGGTGCAACTGAGATTGCTCCTTCTTTATCTCGTACTAAGGTCTCAAATATTATTCGTATGGGAAAATGGGTTATTCCTTCTATTTTTTCTTCTACTTTCCCAGACCTAACTAAAGATATTTTAGAAATGCCTCTTCCAATTGATGAGGATAAGGACGTCTTTATTTGGGAAGTTTCTACATCTGGTGTTTTTTCGTTCTCCGATGGCTATGAAATTGTTCGTCATCGGTTTCCTGTTAAGAGTTGGGCTTCCATTATTTGGTGTCCTTTCATCCCACCTCGTTACTCTATTTTAGTTTGGAAGATTCTATTCAACAAGCTCCCAACGGAGGATCAACTTCAGCGCCGAGGCATCCCGCTGGCTCCAATATGCCAACTATGTCACAAGAATTCTGAATCTATTGACCACTTATTTTCTAGCTGTGAATTTGCACAATGTGCTTGGCGTTGGCTAGCCACCCAATTTGGCACTATTATTCCACCTACGGGCTCCCTCTCTGATCTATGGCTTGTTTTTCTGTCAAAGCGGTTTTCTCCACATCTTCGCAATGTCTGGCTAGCTTCAGGGTTTTTCTTACTAATGGCTATTTGGAAGATGCGTAATAAAGTGAAGTTTGAAGGCAAACCTCCCTCTTTCTCTCGTCTCTGCCGCTCCACCTCGGCCTGGATTAGGCAGGTTGGAGCTGTCACCCCTGGCCATGTACGAGGCATTTTGGATAGGCAACTTTTAGTTTCTCTCGGAATATCGCCTAACTCCTGTAAAGCTCCTTCTATTGTCCCTGTTCTTTGGCATCCCCCTCATTTTTCTTGGGTTAAAGTGAATACTGATGGCCTTGCTAAAGGTAATCCGGGTCCTGCGGCATGTGGCGGGGTTTTTCGTGACTCTGCAGGTTGTTTTCTTGGTGGTTTCTCCCTAAGCTTGGGCCATCGTACTTCTTTCTATGCGGAGCTCCATGCTGTCATCCTTGCTGTCGAATTGGCCCACGCGCGGGGCTGGCAAAATTTATGGCTTGAAAGCGACTCTTCTAGTGTAATATCATGTTTTGCTTCTGGATCTTTCTCTCCCCCTTAGTCACTCCAGACACGCTGGAACAATTGTACTCTCCATTTGCAGAACATGGTTTTTCGTTGCTCTCATATTTTTCGAGAAGGGAATGTTGTTGCTGACAAACTAGCCAATTTAGGGCTTCTATCATCTTCTCTTGTTTGGCATTCCACTCCCCCTATAGAGATCATTCCTCTTCTGCACTCAGATTTCTTGGGCATGCCAACCTACAGGTTTGTCTCCTCTTCTTGATGTGTTTTCTCCTTTCTTTTCCTAACCTTTTTGGTTTCCCTTTTGTTTTGCAGCTTGTCTTGCAGGTTATTACCTTTTAGGTTTATAGAGGGGTTTGGGCTTATGTCCGCCCAGTCTTTTCCTTGTATTTTCTTTTCAAAGAGGGGTACGGTCTATGTCCCCCCCTCTTTTGTATTTCCTTTCTCAAAAGGGGTAAGGTGCATGTCCCCCCTTTTTTGTATTTCTTTTCTCTTGTTCTATGAGGGGTTAGGTTTATGTCCCCCCCTGTCTAGGTGTATCTTCTTTTTTCTTATCAATAAATTTCCCTCGTACCGCCGAGGTTCTCCAAAAAAAAAAAAAAAAAAAAAAAAAAAAACATTATCCGGTAAAACATAAGTTTCTTTGGTACATATGGATGACTAAATGTAAATGGTCAAGAAATAAATAAATAAATAAATTCTAGGAAATATTTTTAGATGATAAGGGGTATGAACGATTTTAATTGTGACTTTCATACAGTAAAATGATGTCACGTTAGAGAAATATTATAACAACATTGTATTGCATGCAATAATTTCCTATGATGAATAGCTTTATTGCGAGCTAAAGCTAGAGCCGTAATTCCTTCTTGACTTGATCTTAAATTGAATTATAAAATTCTCTACTAGAGCTGCGAAACTAACGACTCTATTAGATTCCGGCTGTAATTACGAGGAAAGGAAGAAATTTATGAGTCGCAGTGGTAGTGGTAGCAGTAAAAGCCTGTAAGCCAAGAAAACACCACACACTGAACCAAAGGACCAGCCCCTCCATTTACATCATCCTACCCTTAAGTGCTGGTCTCCTTGCTGGCATTTTCCCTTCTGTTTTGGACCTTTGGTTTTTTTTTTTTTTTTTTTTTTTTTCTCAAATGTTGAGTCGATGTTTTCGATCTTTTGTTTTGTCAAATGTAGAAGTTTTTTTGTTCATTTTTCACAAAAGAAACTAAATTGTAACTAGCCAAACTTAACCCACATATGTGTACAACATAAAATTTAAAGTTGTAGATGTTTGAGTTTGAACTCTTCATTTTTCTCATAACTCAATTATAGTAATTTCAAGTATTATACATTTTCCTGTGAACCTGTCACTTAGTATTATGCTATAATGATTTTTTTTCCTACTTGTAAGTGAGAGATTTTAAGTTCAATTGTCGTGTATGATGAATTCAATCTTAAATTGTTATGATAGACCTATTTTGTGGCTTAAGCTTACCCATATGGAGAAAAAGGCTTACCATTTTGATTATATTAGAACTGATTGTGATTGTGGTCACTTTATTTAATATATTATTTTTTTCAAACAAAAAAAAAAAAAGCTCGTGGGCATCGATTGCACGTGATGGAATTAAACGAAACTCGTGACATGATATCTAGATGGGGCTATGTTGGCACAAATTAAAATTTTAGAGGCTAAAATTCAAATTTCAAGTTTGGAGGGCAAAATGGTACAAGCATCAAAGTTTAGAGGCATTGTTTAACGACTTGTCGTCACATACAGGCGGCCGAGAGATTCCAATTTCAGGTGCAGGAAAAGACGGACATGGCTTCGCTACCGTACGCCGAAGTGGATTTTAGCCTGAGATCAATGGCCGGTCGGGCCGAGGGCTTTGGCCGGTTCGCCATCGGAGGCCTCAACGGGCCGGTCTATTTCGTCACCACGTTGGCAGGTTCTTTTATGATTTTTATCAGTTTTTAATTTTTGCCCAATTTTTGTTTTTGTCGTTTATATCAATTAGATGCTTGGGAATCATGGTGGGGTTTTGTTTCTGAACAAAATTGAATATGGGGTTAGACTTAGAAGAGATGAGAGAATTTGCAGACCGCAGACGTGAGTTAGGCTAGTTGATTAGGGCGGTCCACCCACCGAGCACGAATTTCGAATCGCCCTTGCCTATTGGACTAGTTTTAGATATTCTTTTTTCTTGTAAAAAAATTAAAAAAAAAAAGGACTGAAATTTTGAGAGCAATACTAGCATTTTTAGCTGTTATTGCTTTAAGAAGATGGAACAAAATGAAACCATTCTTGCAAGTTAGATGCCCATATGGTGCAAGGATCTGTAATCAAGTAGCATATGGCTGGATGAGGGACCAGATAGGCTGGATTCCATACTCCTAAGTAATGCATCTGTTTTTTTGCTTCTTACTATTAGGTTTCGTTTGGGGCCGCTTAAGCAGGAAGCAATTATGTTCATAAGCGCTTTTGTAGAAGTATATTTTTGTTTAAAAAAATTGAATTTTTATGGAAGTGCTTCTTGAAGAAACATCTAACAGTTGCTTCTCCATAAGGGCTTCTACGACCTAGAAACACTTCAATGTTTTTGTAAAATGCAGTTGGAAGTGTTTTTGGTTGTTAGAACATGCTTATAGCCTTTTAAAAAGCAGTCTCAAACATACCTCAATCTTTCAGAATACTTATCAAAAACTAAAAAGTGGAATGTACATTTATAAACAGCTTATTTTGAATTTTGATTGATAGAAAAATAAGATTTGGCAATATCAATATGACATTTTTGAAAAAACGGGTTGAGGGTGGATACAAAAAGATAGTTTTTGACATTTTTGCTTTGTCTCCTTACTGGATGGAATGTTTTCCGTATTGCATCGATGAGTGGAATGTATGTTTTGGTGTTTAGATGATGGTCCAGGCTCACTTCGTGAAGGATGCCGAAAACAAGAACCACTCTGGATTGTCTTTGAGGTTTCTGGCACCATTCACCTTTCATCTTACTTGAGCGTGTCGTCTTATAAGACAATTGATGGACGAGGTCAGAGGATAAAGCTCACGGGAAAGGGACTTAGGCTGAAGGAATGTGAGCATATAATTGTATGCAACCTCGAGTTTGAAGGTGGTAGAGGACATGATGTTGATGGCATTCAGATTAAACCGAACTCTAGGCACATATGGATAGACCGATGCAGCCTTCGTGATTATGATGATGGACTCATAGATATCACCAGACAAAGTACAGACATAACTATCTCTAGGTGGGTTTAAACTTATGCCCTATAATACGATATAAATTTGGATACAGATATAGCCTATCTGATAGTTTCTCCTTCCCTTTGAACCAGATGTTACTTTGCACAACATGACAAGACGATGCTTATTGGAGCAGACCCCTCGCACGTTGGTGACAGATGCATTCGGGTGACAATCCATCATTGTTTTTTTGATGGAACAAGGCAAAGACAACCTCGTCTTAGATTTGGGAAAGTTCATCTTTACAACAATTACACTCGAAACTGGGGTATATATGCTGTTTGCGCCAGCGTAGAATCCCAGGTTAATGAAACTTCGTAACTATCTCCTTGATCTTTAGAATCTCTCTGAACTGCATTATCTAATTAAGTTGTTTATATCAGATATACTCTCAATGCAACATTTATGAAGCAGGGAATAAGAAAAAAACCTTTGAATATTATACAGAAAAGGTACATGACCATCTCTCGCTCATTTTTTTGATAGTTTGACATGAACAAGAAGAACGTAGGTTCATTATATCCACAGTAGCATTCTATTCTGAGGCAGGGTACAGTGACAAAAATCACATGAAACTTTTTAATTTCATACCGTCTGGTATTTATTTACACTGAAAGGAATATAAGCTATTTGTACAACTTACATCCCGTTTCTGAGAAGACATTCTTTTTCAAATGTATATAATCTTCCAATAGGCAGCAGACAGAGAAGTGGCAAAGTCCGGCTTCATAATATCCGAGGGCGATCTATTCCTCAATGGAGCTCAACCATGCACATTGACAGGGTTCAGTGAAGAATGCCTGTTCCATCCAAGTGAATTTTATCCACAGTGGACTATGGAAGCAGCCTCAGATTCTCTTAAAGCCATTCTCCAAATTCTTACAGGCTGGCAATCCATTCATCGGCCAGCAGAGCAGGTGGTAACTGTATGATTTTATGTTCTCACTACATCTGTAACAGGATTTTATAGGTTCTATAACAGTATAGTCTTTGATTATATTTTTAATAAACTCCAGCAGATTTGCTATCTGCTGTTGTAATACTTATGAGTTTGTGAATTTGACTTATTAAACCCTGACAAAGTCATTCTGTCGTAGCTTAAAGACAGAACCTATCAATTATGATAAGCACTCCATAACACACATGCCATGTTTACATGCTTGTTCTCATGTATGTATGTATGTATTGATCCTGTAGATAAAGATGTATTTCCAGATTAATTATTTCACGTTAAACGTGCATAGAGAAAAGAATTCAACTAGATTGGCCGGCCGGCTCAGACGCAGTTGAGTTTATTTGATATGGGATTTAACACCTTTATATTTTGCAATTGTTTGACTTTGTGTTAACATGACCTAATCAGTTTTATTTTTATATTTTCTATTTGGAAATGTCAAGCATTCAAACATATACATCTTTATATATGATCATTTGGTTTGAATTTAAAATTTTCATAAACTTCCAAATTGATCTGAAGGGACGTGGTGGGAAATAATGAATCTGAAGGGATATAAATGCAAATAATGTCATTCATTTCTTTCATAATTGACTAGATGGTTCTCTATATCTTGGTTATAGAAATAACTTGAAGCTTGAGAAAATTGGCAGTTCTTTTTCTCTCTGTGTTACCTGTATTAGTTATCAAAATGGTACAGTTTGTCTTGTAATAGAATTGCATCTAGATGCGGAGGCATCGTTGTGAAGCCAACAGTGACGATGAAGTTGTGGAACTAACTGAGGTGGAAGTCCTGTGGAACAAATCCGACAAGTAATTCCCCAAGTCATCCGGTGAATATCTTACCAACAACTCCAAATTTTTCTCCCCACTCTGCATTACCATGTATGTTTCATAAAATTCTTGATATCTTGGTACCAGTTTCTGCTCAATTGAAACCTTTAAGTCATCCCTCAATTTCCTGTCCTCTACAATCCATGATGTCTGTTTCCTGTATGCCTCTTCAAATGCTGCGTTGAACCTTTTAAAGCATTCCCTTGCCATTTCTGGAGATGTTTCTGATGACTTCTCTGGTAATGATGATAACACCTTTGTCCAGGCTGTGGATTCGTAGTTTGAAGCGTACAGTTTAACCTTCTTCGTGTGTTCAGTGACCCAATCTTCACCGAGGAGGAGTTTCAGGTTCGGTGTTTGCTGCACCTTCTCAACAATGAATTGAAGATTGTTGGCAAGGAAGAGATATGACAGAGACGCATCTTTATAAATTTCAGCTTTCGTGTCGAGCTTGCACATAAGGACTAGAATGAGCCAAGCTAGGTGGACTGACGCTGCTGGTGTTGAACCGTCATCTGCCATTGGGCTCTTGAAGTGAGATACTTGATTCTTCGGTGGTGGATAGTCAGCAAGGATATCAGAGAGAGCTCCATGGTGGTCTGCTAATGAAGATACTAAATTCATCACTGATTGTGTCAACGGGTGAATCCTGCCGCCAGAGGCTAGAAATTTTGATGAATCCTTTTGAATGGTTGATTCAAAGACAGAAAGACTAGACTGGACAGAATCTGAAAGTTTGAGCCACGATGCGAGAGCTTGTAGTTTTATTGCTTGGGTCGATGCAGAGGTAAATATTGATTCAATCTCTGGCCAGAGATTGGAGAATACTTCGTAGAGTTCCAGTTGCCAGAAAATTCTTTCCCGGCACTTCTTGTTCTTCACTATGAGTTCTGGAAATCTGAATAGGGTGGTTGCTCCTCCTTTTGTTATCTCATAGAAGCATGAGTCTGCGATTGTCTCAGATGCTGAAAACACATGATCACAGAGAACTTTTTCTCCATGAAATAGTGCTTTCACAGCAATCTTTGCAGCATCCATCCAGATCATGATTTTGTTTTCTAGTCCTTCCGAATCCATTTTATGGATTTGAGAAGACTTGAACTGTTGGATTCCAAGGCGATACAATCCCTCATCTACTATTGACTTTCGGATAACTTTGTATATCTTCACACACTCATGGCCATAGCCGGAACTGATCATACAATCCGCTATGGACTTCAGATCCGCCATGGCGAGAGCCGAGACCCTCTCCACCTCAGTGATCGACCCACCAACAATTTCCAACTCTTCTTCTGATCCCCCCTCGTCTTCACCATTAAATGTGCATGATCCGATTGAGGTTCGACTTGAAACTGATTCAGGGTCAAGGTGACGCCGGTTTGCAGACAATATCTCATAAAACTCCCTTTCAAGCCTTTTCATAGCTGTTTGCATTAGGTTTTGAGCAAGCACGAGCTTGCTGGATGGAGAGCTTTCATGAACCAAAACATGCATAGCACTACGCAAGTCCTTTACGGATTTGAGAAGCTGTTTGGCCTCTTTTCTGCTACTCTGGAAGATAGACGTGAGTTTGGTGTATGAGGAGGAGTTTGGATCCCATTTCGTGATGATGAATTCAGCTGTTTCGATGTTTTCCTCCATCATCGAAAGAGACAAGGTCGGGGAAGGTTTTGGACTGGTGGAAGTGCTTGAAGGTGTGTAAGAAGAATGGTTTTTGACATGCGAGAAGGAAAAGAGGCATGACATTCCTTTCCTTGGTGTGAGTGTAGTACTACCACTCTTCAGGTACTCGGAGAGCATCACCGAGCCGGGAATGGCGTCGAGAGAGAGAGAGAGAGAGAGAGAGAGAGAGAGAGAGAGAGAGAGAGAGAGAGAGAGAGTTGATTTTATGGTTGTGGTTTTTGGTTCTGGAAGGGTTTTATGGAGGAGAGCCGTCCGGTTTCCAGTTGAGGGAGGTGGATTTGCTTATTTGCTTGGAACCTTACTCTTTGACTGACTCTGGATCTGATTTTTCAATATAATTAATCAAGCAATTTTTGCATCATATTTTTAGTTTTTTTTTTAATTTTAAATATATCATGTTCAATGAATCATATGGTCAAGCTGCATGCATTCTTCTAGTTAGTCAAATTTAAATCCCTTTGCTTGTATCCAAATATATAGAGATTTCGCTTTCCGTTAAATAATTTGATTTAGTAGTCAAACTGTGAATCTGAATTTGCTGATTGAGTGATATTTTCAATGAGCGATCGTCTAATTAGCAATTTGAACTAGTAACTGGCTTGCTCCAAAATGCAACTGATCGATATTGTTAATTTTAGATGAAGGTGGAGTTGTGGTCCTTTTGGAAGAGAAAATAGCTAGGGTTGGTTCCACAACAACCGGGAAGCAACCCGGAAAGAGCGGGGTTTGATTTGTTAAAACCGTTTTTCAAGTTTCCAGTTCGTCCAAACAAGAACCAAACTAATTATGACTGACTTGATAAACTAGTGTTTACTTCTAATGTCATCATTCTTCACACGACTCATAAATGGACGCTTTTAGAAAGATACCTTGCTCACCATAATGTTAAGATAAATGTTAAAAATGGATGATCTGTGTAGGTATTGGTGTGATTGTTAATTGTTTAATATATGTGAATTCCACTTGAATTTACTTAAGAGTTTGTTAACCAACACTCTCTCATAGAAGTGGATTCTTTTTTATTTATTTATTTTATGAATAAACGATATTTTCTATACTAAGGGAAGGGGATGAGTTTAGGCTAGTAATAATGTGGTTCAAACCCGCATTGGACGATAATCGAACCTAAGACCTCTTCATTACAAGCGAAAAGAAATACCACTAGATCGTAATATTAAGTGGCCATTGAATTTGATTCTTAAAATAAGAAAATAACAAATACTTATTTGAAATATATTCCCAAAGACGGTGCATCTTAACCATAAAAAAAATGTTCCTCACTACTGTGACAAGTTCTCAATTACGTAGATAGGTAAGCTTATCAATTATCGATGGTGAAAGGCTAATTAGAATTTGTCAAAGGTATGCACCCATAAATCAAATAATAATTATTATGTGCACCTACATTTGACTTGCATGCATGATCTCTGATCAACGGCTGAAAATATGAGAGAGAACCAGTCTCTGGGCTGCCACCATTGTTAATTAAACTTCGTTTATAATTAAGCAATAATGTTTACCAAAACTGGCAATGGGGTTGATAAGATAGAGGATATCATCAGCGTGGATTGGAGAGCTAGTTAGATCTCCACGTACAAATGCACGTGTAATGGTATGAATTAACGATAAGATTGATTTTTCATAAATTTTTGTGTTATAAGTTATAACACAAATTAGATTAATAGCATCACGTGACGTTATTGACGATAATCATAACCAATGTCTAAAATTTCGATTATATCGGAAATAT
Organism: Malus sylvestris; assembly: GCF_916048215.2. Lineage (NCBI taxonomy): Eukaryota > Viridiplantae > Streptophyta > Magnoliopsida > Rosales > Rosaceae > Malus > Malus sylvestris. Next base: position 26,716,847 of record NC_062266.1, read on the forward strand.
CGGTAGTCTAAAAACATGGAAATTTCGATGGAAATATCGAGATATTATCGATATCGATAAAAATTGAATAAAAACCACGGAAATTGTAAGAAAAACTTGGAAATTTTTATTGAAACTTTGCAGAATGTTTATTTAGTCAATTATCTATTAGTTTATCACAAAAAATTGGAAGGAAATGCATTGCATGATTGATTTAACTGATTTAAGTTGATTATATAGCGAGCTGACAAACATTGTGAGTGTAGAAAATATGTAGTAATTAATGAAAGAAGTTTAAACACACCATAATCATTTATATATAATGAATTAGTACAATATTTTACACTTTATACATTGCATGGTAAGATACATGAGTAACTTAGTACCATATAGAGTTCCTATGAGGTTCAAAATGTTCACTATCTTCATCATCTCTATGTGTATAGTAAGTGTATTTTAGCATATTTTCACAAAAACATAAGTGATATGGTGGTCAAGGTGTTGAATGAGTAAAATGGGAGGGGTTCGAATCTCCTTGGTGTTTTTTTAAATATAGAAATTTATCGTAGATAATAAATATTAACTTGCAAGCCTTGTAGACATCTTAACAACCATATAAATATTATAAGCTGAATATGTAATCACAAACACATATGTAGCGAGTTGGATAAGGCCCATGTGCATGGTTGGCAAAGGGAAGGGTTCGAATTCCTCTATGCGCAAGATTGAGACTTTTCAGCAATTTTCAAGTATTTTTGGGTTTCATTATTGGACTTTGCTTTTTTTTATTTATTCAAATATTGGTCTTTGCCCTTCAATTAATAACAGCCTTGTTTTCTTATAAAAAATAAATTTATTCTATAATGCTACCGACAAGGTAAAGAAAAGCATTGTTTCCTTATTTCTACATATCTCTACCCACTTTAATATCTTATCAGCCGGTGACCCTTTACACACAAACCCAGAAAATCTCTCTCTCTCTCTCTCTCTCTCTCTTTAGTTTTTTCAGAAACCTCTAGCAAGGCTAGATTCAGATGCAGATGCAAGTTGTGATGTAGGTGCAGCTGCGAGTTTGATGCAGGTGTAGCTCTCTCTCTCTCTCTCTCTCTAGTTTTACCAGAAACCTCTAGCAAGGCCAGATTCAGATGCAGATGCAAGTTGTGATGCAGGTGCGTCTGCGAGTCTAATGCAAGTGCGTTTGGTGCAGATGTTGCTGCGAGAGTTGGAGTTGCAGATCCTAATTCTTTAATCTCTTTCCCTTACTCCAAAACCCAGAATCGCCCTCTCTTTTTCATCCCAAAGCCCATCTGGGTCCAAAAGCCAGAGCTTTTGTTTTTCGACGGAAATGGTGGTGGCAATGCAGGAGCGGGAGGAAACAGCGGGGGATGGAGCCGGGGCGGAGATGGGAACTCCGACGACTCGTCTTCGTCGTCGTCGTTGGTTTCGGGATTCAGAGTTCTGGGTAAGTTTCTTAATAGGTGGAGATCCCGAGTCGCCGCCGATCCGCAGTTCCTCTTCAAGGTTCTAATGGAGGAGGTGGTCGGAGTCAGCTCTTGCGTCCTCGGTGACATGGCTTCCCGGCCCCAATTTCGGCCTCAACGAGCTCGACTTTGTCTTCTCGACTTTCGTCGTCGGATGCATACTCAATATCGCGATATTATCGATAATATCGCAACATATTGACGATAATTAATTGGATACGTATGAAAATATCGTCCTTTCACAAAAACGATATTATCGGCGAAATATCGTCGATAATATCGATATTTTATACATTGATCATAACAGAAGACTTCTCCTTCTTGTTACCATTTTCTGCTTAAGCATCTGGTACATATATTAATATTGCACCATTACTCTCATTCAATTATATTCTATAATTCTATAACAAGCCTATTAGAGAAACTTACATCTAACGAGTTTACCGTCATATGACGTTCTGGTCTAATGATGCATTGTTATGTATTAGTTATTTTCAAATTATAGACCTAATTCCTTTGTACCGAAATAGGGCCGGTCATATGACTTTGTATAAAAAAAAATTATTTGTTTTCACACGTAAGATGTCGATAAAATTATACTTAGAAAATCACTTCAAACTTAATAATTTAGAAACACAAAAAAACTAATTTATTTTGTATCGTGAGAATTAAACGAAAAATCTCCAGGTTTACAAGTAGATATGAGTTTTGTTTTCCATCTGAACTTTTAAAATGTTCTTGTATAAATCGTGAGCTGTTTTTTCTTATTTACTAACCTTGTCAATATGAGATTAAAAAAATGATAATGTTTTTTAGTCTTTAATTGATATGTATAAGTAATAAATGGGTACTAAATTAAACTTTTTAATGACACGTAATATGATTTGCAATTTGAAAAAATTTGGTCAACGCATTACTCTTTGTTAAAGTTAGACTTGAATTGGAACAAATAAGGATAGACAAATACCTATTGGTTATGGGTAACCATGGTTACCCGCACATTTAAATTAAACGGTTACGGTTATGGGTAACCGTTTAGATAACTAAACGGTTATGGGTATAACTGCTTACCTGCGAAATTTAAATAGGCGGTTATGGGTATTAACCACGGTTATAAACGGGTAACCGTTTACCCATTTGTTTTATATATGTAAAATTAACACAAACCATGTTCTCGATCTAATAATACTTAGTGCCCAATAAATTAGCAAGGAATTCATCGGTCATTCTCTCAATAACACTGCTACAGGAATGATGATTCTCATCATCAAGGAATTCACAAAATTAATTTAAATTCTTTGCGGGTAACCGTGAGATTGACAGAAATGCTTTAATAGAAATGTCTTCTAAACAATTTTTGTAACCCAATAATACTTAGCAAATATTATATTTATCTTCATTGGTAACAGTTAAAAATATCGTCCGTAAACTATTATTTCAATTATTGGAATAGTATAAGAACTTAAAAAATTAAAATATGGAAATGTATGATGAATGTACCTATAACGGTGCTTTAACAGTTAAAAATATCGTCCGTAAACTATTATTGCAATTATTGGAATGGTATAAGGACTTAAAAATTTAAAATACGGAAATATATGATGAATGTACCTGTAACGGTGTTTAATTGTCAAAACAAAAAAAATTTTGACAATATTTTTTTTTAATTTTCAAGTTATTAAAAAAATGTAGACGGGTGAAAAATGGGTAATGGTAAAAAAGAAAGAAAGAAAAAGGGTTAAAAGGGGTAAATGGGTAAACGGGTATTAAACGGTTACGGTTAAATGTGTATGCGGTTATGGGTATAGTTAATCGTTTATAAACAGTTATGGGTATAGTTATAACCGTTTAGGCAATTACCTAATGGGTAAACGGTTATGCGGGTATGAGCATAAACGGTTATGGGTAAATAATCGCAGTTACCTGCCCGCCATAACCGTTGCCCATCCCTAGGAACAAATGTTTAAAAATAACAACCCACATAGCTAATAACTACTAATTAAAATTAAATTATCAACCAAACAAAAATTCGTAAAATTTGAAAAGAATAAACATGGACTTAGCATTTCGAACTTAGGACCTCTCGTTAATTTGAAACAACAAAAACCATTGATTTTAATTAAACTTCTTGATCATTTAGCCAAATTTTATAAATTTATACTCTTATGAAAAGAAATTTGTAAAAATTGAAAGGTAAATAAGCACCTATGATGTTTTAAACCCAAGATCTCCTCATTAATTTCAAACAACAAAACCACTAGTTCTAGTTACATTTCTTTGTCATTGAACCAAATTTTATAAATTTATACTCTTATGAAAACATATATAAATATACCATCCTAATAATTTTGGTGCCCCTAATTTTTTTGAATCCTGAACAGTCGTCCTGAAAGCACTGGGTCTGGCCGGCCCTGACCGAAATAAGAATATAGACCTACGTGGACTGACTCCCACGCAGGCAGGCAGATCGCATATATTTTAGATGTGCAAATCTCGAATAACGAACCTGTCACTATATACAAGTATAGTGTCTTCTCAAATAAACCAAATAAGGGAGTTCATGAAGATCTCCTCGTTAGATTCATTCCTTGCAACTTTCAAGTCCTTGTTCTACCACCAGATATCCACTCGTTTCTCTTTTATTCAACTACTATCATCTATAAGATTTGAATTCATCACGTCCTCTAATATAAAGTGGAAACTGAATTTCGCTAGCCTAAATTTGATCTGCAAAACCCAATTAGTTGGAAGTAAATATTAATTATTCACAAATTTTATACACATGCTGAAGTGAAAAGAGAATGGTGACAAAAATGACTAATGGTGCGACTCAGATTCTATAGTTCGAGTATCACAGTGATTAAGCTTTGATACAGTTCACGGATCATTACTACATTCAAACATGAAAAGACCAAGTAGGTCACAAGGATTCTTGATTAAGGTAAGTAATTAGCAGAGAATGAGAGGAGGAGACAGTTTTAAATTGGATCATGGTTCCAACCAAGCATGCAAATTAACTCAGAAAATTTACTGGGTCGCAACAGCGACTAATTCAAATACTAACCAGAAGCACATATTTTAATCAGAAGCACCAATTTTTGTTTTTGCCATTTATGTCAATTAGATGCTTGGGAATCATGGTGGGGTTTTGTTTCTGAACAAAATTGAATATGGGGTTAGAAGAGATGAGGGAATTTGTAGACCGCAAACGTGAGTTAGGCTAGTTGATTAGGGCGGTCCACCCACCGAGCACGAATTTCGAATCGCCCTTGCCTATTGGACTAGTTTTAGATATTCTTTTTTCTTGTAAAAAAAAAAAAAAGGACTGAAATTTTGAGAGCAATACTAGCATTTTTAGCTGTTATTGCTTTAAGAAGATGGAACAAAATGAAACCATTCTTGCAAGTTAGATGCCCATTTGGTGCAAGGATCTGTAATCAAGTAGCATATGGCTGGATGAGGGACCAGATAGGCTGGATTCCATACTCCTAAGTAATGCATCTGTTTTTTTGTTTCTTACTATTAGGTTTCGTTCGGGGCGGCTTAAGCAGGAAGCAATTATGTTCATAAGTGCTTTTGTAGAAGTATAATTTTATTTTAAAAAATTGAATTTTTATGGAAGTGCTTCTTGAAGAAACATCTAACAGTTGCTTCTCCATAAGGGCTTCTACGACCTAGAAACACTTCAATATTTTTGTAAAATGCAGTTGGAAGTGATTTTGGTTGTTAGAACATGCTTATAGCCCTTTAAAAAGCAGTCTCAAACATACCTCAATCTTTCAGAATACTTATCAAAAACTAAAAAGTGGAATGTACATTTATAAACAGCTTATTTTGAATTTTGATTGATAGAAAAATAAGATTTGGCAATATCAATATGACATTTTTGAAAAAACGGGTTGAGGGTGGAAACAAAAAGATAGTTTTTGACATTTTTGCTTTGTCTCCTTACTGGATGGAATGTTTTCCGTATTGCATAGATGAATGGAATGTATGTTTTGGTGTTTAGATGATGGTCCAGGCTCACTTCGTGAAGGATGCCGAAAACAAGAACCACTCTGGATTGTCTATGAGGTTTCTGGCACCATTCACCTTTCATCTTACTTGAGCGTGTCGTCTTATAAGACAATTGATGGACGAGGTCAGAGGATAAAGCTCACGGGAAAGGGACTTAGGCTGAAGGAATGTGAGCATATAATTGTATGCAACCTCGAGTTTGAAGGTGGTAGAGGACATGATGTTGATGGCATTCAGATTAAACCAAACTCTAGGCACATATGGATAGACCGATGCAGCCTTCGTGATTATGATGATGGACTCATAGATATCACCAGACAAAGTACAGACATAACTATCTCTAGGTGGGTTTAAACTTATGCCCTATAATACGATATAAATTTGGATACAGATATAGCCTATCTGATAGTTTCTCCTTCCCTTTGAACCAGATGTTACTTTGCACAACATGACAAGACGATGCTTATTGGAGCAGACCCCTCGCACGTTGGTGACAGATGCATTCGGGTGACAATCCATCATTGTTTTTTTGATGGAACAAGGCAAAGACAACCTCGTCTTAGATTTGGGAAAGTTCATCTTTACAACAATTACACTCGAAACTGGGGTATATATGCCGTTTGCGCCAGCGTAGAATCCCAGGTTAATGAAACTTCGTAACTATCTCCTTGATCTTTAGAATCTATCTGAACTGCATTATCTAATTAAGTTGTTTATATCAGATATACTCTCAATGCAACATTTATGAAGCAGGGAATAAGAAAAAAACCTTTGAATATTATACAGAAAAGGTACATGACCATCTCTCGCTCATTTTTTTGATAGTTTGACATGAACAAGAAGAACGTAGGTTCATTATATCCACAGTAGCATTCTATTCTGAGGCAGGGTACAGTGACAAAAAAGTCACATGAAACTTTTTAATTTCATACCGTCTGGTATTTATTTACACTGAAAGGAATATAAGCTATTTGTACGACTTACATCCCGTTTCTGAGTAGACATTCTTTTTCAAATGTATATAATCTTCCAATAGGCAGCAGACAGAGAAGTGGCAAAGTCCGGCTTCATAATATCCGAGGGCGATCTATTCCTCAATGGAGCTCAACCATGCACATTGACAGGGTTCAGTGAAGAATGCCTGTTCCATCCAAGTGAATTTTATCCACAGTGGACTATGGAAGCAGCCTCAGATTCTCTTAAAGCCATTCTCCAAATTCTTACTGGCTGGCAATCCATTCATCGGCCAGCAGAGCAGGCGGTAACTGTATGATTTTATGTTATCACTACATCCGTAACAGGATTTTTTAGGTTCTATAACAGAATAGTCTTTGATTATATTTTTAATAAACTCTAGCAGATTTGCTATCTGCTGTTGTAATACTTACGAGTTTGTCAATTTGACTTATTAAACCCTGACAAAAGTCGTTCTGTCGTAGCTTAAAGACAGAACCTATCAATTATGATAAGCACTCCATAACACACATGCCATGTTTGTTCTCATGTATGTATGTATGGATCCTGTAGATAAAGATGTATTATTTCACGTTAAACGTGCATAGAGAAAAGAATTCAACTAGATTGGCCGGCTCAGGCGCAGTTGAGTTTATTTGATATGGGATTTAACACCTTTATATTTTGCAATTGTTTGACTTTGTGTTAACATGACCTAATCAGTTTTATTTTTATATTTTCTATTTGGAAATGTTAAGCATTCAAACATATACATCTTTATATATGATCATTTGGTTTGAATTTAAAATTTTCATAAACTTCCAAATTGATCTGAAGGGACGTGGTGGGAAATAATGAATCTGAAGGGATATAAATGCAAATGATGTCATTTATTTCTTTCATAATTGACTAGATGGTTCTCTATATCTTGGTTATAGAAATAACTTGAAGCTTGAGAAAATTGGCAGTTCTTATTCTCTCCGTGTTACCTGTATTAGTTATCAAAATGGTGTAAGTTCTATTTGAGAGCAAACACTTTGTGATTTGTACAAAGACTTTTGGGACGACAAGGAGATTAACATTAGCACGTCCGGTAGACTTTTAAGGAGTTGTATTACTTAGGTATACAAGTCAGAAACATTCTTAGATAAACTAGAACTCTTCTAGCTGATTTATGCATAAGTAATCTTCGGTGATAAGGTTAATCTTTGATAGGGTTTACTTAATGGGAGGACTCCTAATCAAAGACCATCACATATAGTATATAACTGAGGTCCCTGTGCTCTCACTAAACACACGCAAGTTTACAGAAATTCTCAAGCCCCATTGAGTGAGTCTTGCTTCCGGTCAGTGCATAGTTACAGAAGAGCCTCAGTTCCTTACCCTATTTCTAAGACGATGTCTTCCTCAGGTTAGTGGTTAGATCGGTATATGAGTCAGTCTTTATATATATATATATATATATATATAACTAATAAAGCTTTACTTACATTTGGTATCAGAGCCCTCACATATCATCTGACCCTATGTGAAAGGCATCAAGAAATTTCATTCTGTCTCGCAGGTTATGGAACTGGAACTGTATCATCAAAGAAAAATATATAAAACACGTTCAAGGATGACTAAAGTTATCCTTGATCATAAGGATATTATGTTTTTCAATCGATACATGTACTAGTGATGGTGCTTAAAATTCAAGACATGATTATTGATCATCTAAAGATGATTTTTCTTTCATGCTTCGAATTTGAGCAGCATATCATTATATATATATATTTGAATCAAATTAATATTGTCAAACCACAAAGGCTTGTGATTTTAATTACAGAAATTCGAATGTTGACTATAAAAGTGATATGATTAAAGAAAGTTTTCACATATTCATCAATCGAAAGATGTTGAAGATGTGATTTATGGTTTAAGGTTAAAGATTAATACTCTTTACATCATGAACGTTTTCTTTTCAGTGAATCCCAGCTCTTTGAATCTCAATACAATTGAGCCTCTTACTGGTGTCAACTACAGAAAGTGGAAACAAGATCTCGAAATCGTTTTGGGAGTTATGGACTGGGATTTGGCACTGAGAACTGAAGAGCCTCCGGCACTCACTGATGACAGCACCTCCAATCAGAAATCCAAGTATGAAAAATGGCACAAATCCAACAGAATTGCCCTATTGATCATCAAAAGGAGCATGACAGATGTGGTGAGAGGTGGCTTTCCTGATGAAACAAATGCAAAAGATTTTCTGAAGTCCATTGAGGCAAAGTATAGGGAATCGCCAAAAACTGAGACAGGTAATCTCATGAATGCTCTCACTACCATGAGATATGATGGGGTTCAAAGTGTGCGAGAATACATATTGAAGATGGTGGACATTGCTGGAAAACTCAATGCACTCGAGGTACCGATTTCTGATACTTTTCTGGTACATGTCATTATGAATTCTCTGCCTGAGAGTTATACACAACTCAAAGTTTATTATAATGGTCTACGTGAGAAATGGGATGTGAATGAATTGATAGCTATTTGTGTGAGTGAAGAAGAAAGGATGAAGAAAGAAAGGTTTGAGAAGGAGAGAATTGAGTATGTGAATTTTGTCCAAAGTGTCACTAGGGCCACTAAATCTCATATCCCCGATACTGCCAAAAAGGACTCTACCAAGTCAGTTCCCTCTCTTAAAAGAAACTTCAAACTTAATAAACCTTCAGTTTTCAAGTGCTATTTTTGCAAAAAGGCAGGCCACATGAAGAAAAACTGTCCCAAATATAAGGCTTGGCTTGCCAAACAAGAAGCAAAGAAAGGTAAAAATGTTTTTGCTTGTTTTGAATCAAATTTAATTAACATACCTAGCACCGAATGGTGGCTTGACTCGGGCTCTTCTATACATGTTACAAATTCATTACAGGACTTCACAACAAGGAGAACACCAAATAAGGATGAAGTCAAAGTTTCGGTTGGCAATGGAAGAAGAGTTGAAGTCAAAGCCTTAGGAAGTGTTAGACTAAAGCTAGAATTTGGTTTTTATTTAGAGTTAGATAACGTTGTTTATGTGCCTTCCATGAAAAGGAAGTTGATTTCTATTTCAAAGCTAGTGTTATTGGGTTTTTATTTTACTATTAATAAAAGGGGCTTTAATGTTTTTTATGAGTCTTCTCAAGTAGGACATGGTTTCATGAGTGATGGTATGTTTCAACTTAAATTGAATCAAACTGAATATGTTTTCAACGTACAAGATGATAAAATCAAAACTCAACAGTCTTCAATATTATGGCATAAGAGACTCGGCCATATTTCTAAACAAAGAATGGAGCTGCTTGTCAAAAACGAAATTCTACCTCCATTAAACTTCAATGACTTTGATTTTTGTGTGGATTGCAATAAAGGGAAAATGACAAACACTAGAAAAGAAGGCTCAACTAGGAGTAAGCAACCCTTAAAGATCATTCACACGAACATTTGTGGTCCTTTTCGCACACAAACCTTAGAAGGAAACAAATATTTCATAACTTATATTGATGATTTCTCAAGATTTTGCTTCATTTATTTGATTTCAGAAAAGTCTAAAGCACTTGAAACCTTTAAAATTTATAAAAGTGAAGTTGAAAATCAATTGGAAAGGAACATTAAGGTTGTAAGGTCTGATAGGGGAGGGGAGTACTATGGTAGATATACTGAAATTGGTAGATATCCTGGACCTTTTGCGTCATTTCTGCAAGAACATGGAATTGTAGCCCAATATACCACACCAGGTACTCCGGAGCAAAACAGAGTAGCCGAGAGGAGGAATAGAACTCTCATGGACATGGTAAGGAGCATGATTGGTAGAACTAATATGCCAAGTTGTTTGTGGGGTGAAGCAGTGAAAACTGCAAATTATATATTAAATAGGGTACCTTCAAAATCTGTGGAAGGGACACCTTTCGAACTATGGACAGGTAGAAAACCGAGTTTAAACCATTTGCATGTATGGGGCTGTAAAGCAGAGGCAAAGATATATAATCCCGGCTACAAGAAACTTGATTCAAAGACTGTCAGTTGTCATTTTATTGGATATGCTGAAAGATCGAAGGGTTTTAGATTCTATTGCCCTAACCAAAATACAAGAATTGTCGAAACTGGAAAAGCAGTTTTCATGGAGTCTGATGCAAGCGTTGATTCTGGGACAAGGGTTGAAGGGTTCGTATTTGAAGAAGAAATTAACAATAAAGAAGCTGCAGTTGAAAATGTTGATCGTAACACAGCGATTATGGCACCAATAATTGTAGTAACCGAGAACATGGGAAGCAATGATTCTGATGAACCATGTAACGAGACAGAGGTTGCACATGACATCGAACTGCACGATAACACTGTCGTACAAGATGTGTTTGAAGAGGCTGTGACAGAAAATCAACAACAACAACACCATGCACATGAAGACAACATCACGGCTGTGGGTGCTGCAAATATAAGAAGGTCATCTAGGGTTAGAAAACCTACAACCCTAGATGATTTTGTATATTTGACACAGGTTGACACTCATCTTTCAGAGTTTAATGATCCGCTGAGTTACAAAGAAGCAATTGCAGGACCAGATGCTTGTAAATGGATAGAAGCCAAGAAGAGTGAACTGAGTTCGATGGCAAACAATCAAGTGTGGGATTTAGTGGAACATGCAGAAGGATCAAAACCCATAGGATGTAAATGGGTTTTTAAAACAAAAAGGGATTCAAATGGAAACATAGAAAGGCACAAAGCCAGGCTCGTTGCGAAAGGCTTCACACAAAAGGAGGGTGTAGACTACAAAGAAACATTCAGCCCCGTGTCGACAAAGGATGCGTTTAGGGTTATCATGTCTATGATGGCTCACTTTGATTTGATTTTACATCAAATGGATGTAAAAACGGCGTTCTTGAATGGGGACCTTGAAGAGTGCATTTACATGCGACAACCAGAAGGTTTCAAGGAGGGAGAAGGAAGAAACCTAGTGTGCAAACTCAACAAATCCATATATGGATTGAAGCAAGCATCACGACAGTGGTACTTGAAATTTCATAGAATTGTGAAAGAACATGGCTTCACCGAGAATCCTTCAGACAATTGCATCTATCAGAGGTTTAGTGGGAGCAACTTTATCATCCTAGTTCTCTATGTGGATGATATACTGCTTGCCACGAATTGTCACAGTTTGTTGGATGATACAAAAACTTTTTTGCAGAAGCATTTTGAAATGAAGGACATGGGAGAAACGACTTATGTTTTGGGCATTAAGATAAAAAGGGATAGAAGGAGAGGCTAGCTAGGATTGTCACAGAAAGCATATATAGAGAAAATGTTAAGAAGGTTTAACATGTCTTCGTGTGGAACTCCTGAGATGCCTATATCGAAGGGTGATAAATTGAGTAAGCTGCATTGTCCACAAACAGACTTAGAGAGGAAGGCTATGGACGACAAACCATACGCCTCCCTGGTGGGAAGTTTAATGTATGCACAGGTGTGCACAAGGCCTGACTTGGCTTTCACCATTTATGTGCTTGGGAGGTTTCAATCCAATGCAAGTGAAGCTCACTGGAATGCTGCCAAAAGGGTTTTGAGATACCTTCAGAGAACCAAGGATCATATGTTGGTGTATAAAAGAACCGAGAGTTTGGTTTTGGAAGGGTATAGTGATTCAGATTTTGCAGGTTGTCCAGATGATATGAAGTCGACTACAGGTTATGTTTTCTTAATGGCATGTGGTGCGGTTTCCTGGAAGTCTGTCAAACAAGGAACTGTGGCAGCATCAACAATGGTTGCAGAGTATTTATTAGTCTGTGAAATAGTGAATCAAGTTGTCTGGTTGAAGAATTTCATACTTGGGCTTCAAGTAGTGGACTCTATATCGAGACCTATACAGATTTTCTGTGATAATAATGCAGCCATATTCTTTACTAAGAATAATAAGAGGTCTAATGCAACAAGGAATTTGGATATAAAATATCTCATTGCTCGAGAGAGGGTGATGGCCGGTCTAGTTAAAGTTGATTATTTGGAGACTGGATCCATGATTGCTGATCCGTTAAATAAAGCAGTTCCCACCATTGTTTTCAAGAAGCATGTCACTAGCATGGGAGTCTTGGCTGGTTTTGATGAAGCGAATTAGTGGGAGCTATGCAACAGGTTTAAACTTTTATGCTAGTTTTAATTCAATAGCAATTTATGTTATGGAGGATAAGTTTTGAGTATTAACAATGAAGTTTTCTTAGCTAATAAAGAATAAAGCTGAAAGGTTGTTCAAGTTCCCTTAAAGAGTTCAGCTGTTAGCTATGATAATGCATGAATATTTTTGCATGCTGTTTATGATTCTTATTCATTATACAGTGTCAGACAACCTGAGGGCTTTATATAGAAGCACATGGATCGTTTTTTGATTCTGAAAGGGACCAAATGTTTGACATAATTAATACATGTTCGGTTGTGTCTTACATGCTATATATCTTGTTGGAATCTTATGTGTTGATAAGCTTTACTGAAAGTAATTATGGGGACGGTACTCTTCAGTGTAATGAGTGTGTTGCCCTATAATTCTCATAAATGCTTAACAATGACGAAGACTGGAAAACTAAGAAGTGTCGAAAGTTAATCTCATGGCCAATTCAGATCCTTCCCAACTCCAGTATGATTATACAACTTTACAAAGTATTTGCTCTAGTGGGAGAATGTAAGTTCTATTTGAGAGCAAACACTTTGTGATTTGTACAAAGACTTTTGGGACGACAAGGAGATTAACATTAGCACATGCGGTAGACTTTTAAGGAGTTGTATTACTTAGGTATACAAGTCAGAAACATTCTTAGATAAACTAGAACTCTTCTAGCTGATTTATGCATAAGTAATCTTCGGTGATATGGTTAATCTTTGATAGGGTTTACTTAATGGGAGGACTCCTAATCAAAGACCATCACATATAGTATATAACTGAGGTCCCTGTGCTCTCACTAAACACACACAAGTTTACAGAAATTCTCAAGCCCCATTGAGTGAGTCTTGCTTCCGGTCAGTGCAAAGTTACAGAAGAGCCTCAGTTCCTTACCCTATTTCTGAGACGATGTCTTCCTCAGGTTAGTGGTTAGATCGGTATATGAGTCAGTCTTTATATATATATATAACTAATAAAGCTTTACTTACAAATGGTACAGTTTGTATTGTAATAGAATTGCATCTAGATGCGGAGGCATCGTTGTGAAGCCAACAGTGACGATGAAGTTGTGGAACTAACTGAGGTGGAAGTCCTGTGGAACAAATCCGACAAGTAATTCCCCAAGTCATCTGGTGAATATCTTACCAACAACTCCAAATTTTTCTCCCCACTTTGCATTACCATGTATGTGTCATAAAATTCTTGATATCTTGGTACCAGTTTCTGCTCAATTGAAACCTTTAAGTCATCCCTCAATTTACTGTCCTCTACAATCCATGATGTCTGTTTCCTGTATGCCTCTTCAAACGCTGCGTTGAACCTTTTAAAGCATTCCCTTGCCATTTCCGGAGATGTTTCTGATGACTTCTCTGGTAATGATGATAACACCTTTGTCCAGGCTGTGGATTCGTAGTTTGAAGCGTACAGTTTAAGCTTCTTCGTGTGTTCAGTGACCCAATCTTCACCGAGGAGGAGTTTCAGGTTCGGTGTTTGCTGCACCTTCTCAACAATGAATTGAAGATTGTTGACAAGGAAGAGATATGACAGAGACGCATCTTTATAAATTTCAGCTTTCGTGTCGAGCTTGCACATAAGGACTAGAATGAGCCAAGCTAGGTGGACTGACACTGCTGGTGTTGAACCGTCATCTGCCATTGGGCTCTTGAAGTGAGATACTTGATTCTTCGGTGGTGGATAGTCAGCAAGGATATCCGAGAGAGCTCCATGGTGGTCTGCTAATGAAGATACTAAATTCATCACTGATTGTGTCAACGGGTGAATCCTGCCACCAGAGGCTAGAAATTTTGATGAATCCTTTTGAATGGTTGATTCAAAGACAGAAAGACTAGACTGGACAGAATCTGAAAGTTTGAGCCACGATGCGAGAGCTTGTAGTTTTATTGCTTGGGTTGATGCAGAGGTAAATATTGATTCAATCTCTGGCCAAAGATTGGAGAATACTTCGTAGAGTTCCAGTTGCCAGAAAATTCTTTCCCGGCACTTCTTGTTCTTCACTATGAGTTCCGGAAATCTGAATAGGGTGGTTGCTCCTCCTTTTGTTATCTCATAGAAGCATGAGTCTGCGATTGTCTCAGATGCTGAAAACACATGATCACAGAGAACTTTTTCTCCATGAAATAGTGCTTTCACAGCAATCTTCGCAGCATCCATCCAGTTCATGATTATGTTTTCTAGTCCTTCCGAATCCATTTTATGGATTTGGGAAGACTTGAACTGTTGGATTCCAAGGCGATACAATCCCTCATCTACTATTGACTTTCGGATAACTTTGTATATCTTCACACACTCATGACCATAGCCGGAACTGATCATACAATCCGCTATGGACTTCAGATCCGCCACGGCGAGAGCCGAGACCCTCTCCACCTCAGTGATCGACCCACCAACAATTTCCAACTCTTCTGATCCACCCTCGTCTTCACCATTAAATGTGCATGATCCGATTGAGGTTCGACTTGAAACTGATTCAGGGTCAAGGTGACGCCGGTTTGCAGACAATATCTCATAAAACTCCCTTTCAAGCCTTTTCATAGCTGTTTGCATTAGGTTTTGAGCAAGCACGAGCTTGCTGGATGGAGAGCTTTCATGAACCAAAACATGCATAGCACTACGCAAGTCCTTTACGGATTTGAGAAGCTGTTTGGCCTCTTTTCTGCTACTCTGGAAGATAGACGTGAGTTTGGTGTATGAGGAGGAGTTTGGATCCCATTTCGTGATGATGAATTCAGCTGTTTCGATGTTTTCCTCCATCATCGAAAGAGACAAGGTCGGGGAAGGTTTTGGACCGGTGGAAGTGCTTGAAGGTGTGTAAGAAGAATGGTTTTTGACATGCGAGAAGGAAAAGAGGCATGACATTCCTTTCCTTGGTGTGAGTGTAGTACTACCACTCTTCAGGTACTCGGAGAGCATCATTGAGCTGGGAATGGTGTCGAGAGAGAGAGAGAGAGAGAGAGAGAGAGAGAGAGAGAGAGAGAGTTGATTTTATGGTTGTGGTTTTTGGTTCTGGAAGGGTTTTATAGAGGAGAGCCGTCCGGTTTCCAGTTGAGGGAGGTGGATTTGCTTATTTGCTTGGAACCTTACTCTTTGACTGACTCTGGATCTGATTTTTCAATATAATTAATCAAGCAATTTTTGCATCATATTTTTTGTTTTTTTTTTAAATTTTAAATATATCATGTTCAATGAATCATATGGTCAAGCTGCATGCATTCTTCTAGTAAGTCAAATTTAAATCCCTTTGCTTGTATCCAAATATATAGAGATTTCGCTTTCCGTTGAATAATTTGATTTAGTAGTCAAACTGAGAATCTGAATTTGCTGATTGAGTGATATTTTCAATGAGCGATCGTCTAATTAGCAATTTGAACTAGTAACTGGCTTGCTCCAAAATGCAACTGATCGATATTGTTAATTTTAGATGAAGGTGGAGTTGTGGTCCTTTTGGAAGAGAAAATAGCTAGGGTTGGTTCCACAACAACCCGGAAGCAACACGGAAAGAGCGGGGTTTGATTAGTTATAACCGTTTTTCAAGTCTCCAGTTCGTCCAAACAAGAACCAAACTAATTATGACTGATTTGATAAACTGGTGTTTACTTCTAATGTCATCATTCTTCACGCGACTCATAAATGGACTCTTTTAGAAAGATTCCTTGCTCACCAAAATGTTAAGATAAATGTTAAAAATGGATGATCTGTGTAGGTATCGGTGTGACTGTTAATCGTTCAATATACGTGAATTCCACTTGAATTTACTTAAGAGTTTGTTAACCAACACTCTCATAGAAGTGGATTCTTTTTTATTTATTTATTTTATAAATAAACGATATTTTCTATACTAAGGGGAGGGGATGGGCTTAACCTCATAATGAGCTAGCAATAATGTGGTTCAAACCCGCATTTGGCGAGAATCGAACCTAAGACCTCTTCATTACAAGCGAAAAAGAATACCACTAGATTGTAATATTAATGTTCGTCTAGCCCGTTCTTTCTTCTGGGCTTCGGCTGGGCCTTGGACTTTTTCTTCTTCTGAACCTCCTTTTGAACTTGCTTTTGGGCTAACCTCTTTTTAACCTAAAGTTCAAGTTTTATCCCAAACAATTAAGTGGTCATAGAATTGGATTCTTAAAATAAGAAAATAACAAACACTTATTTGAAATATATTCCCAAAAACGGTGCATCTTAACAAACAAAAAAATGTTCTTCACTGTTCTGACAAGTTCTCGATTACGTAGATAGGTAAGCTTATCAATTATCGATGGTGAAGGGCTAATTAGAAATTGTCAAAGGTATGCACCCATAAATCAAATAATAATTATTATGTGCACCTATATTTGACTTGCACGCATGATCTCTGATCAACGGCTGAATATACGAGAGAGAACAAGTCTCTGGGCTGCTACCATTGTTAAGAGTAAGTTCATCCCTAAAAATATACGCCAGTATCCAGCTTATTTAATCCACTCAATGAACAGTGATAGATCCCGATGAACAGTAATAGACCAAATACATCTTCATCCTTAAAATTAAATAGCCTAGTCAATTTCATTAAAATATTATTAATTTTTATTATAAAATAATAATTTAACTTTTATTTTCTGACTTTTTAATAAAATAAAATATTATTATTATTATTAAATACGCACAACGAGCGAACCAAATTGTTATCCTCATCGTCATCCTCCAATAAAACCAGAAGAGAGAGAGAGAGAGAGAGAGAGAGAGAGAGAGAGAGAGAGAGAGAGAGAACTGAGAGTTTGTGCTGCAGGTTGAGCAGCTGAGCTTTGGGGTTTAATTTCTGCATCTCCACCCCTGCAGCCCTTCCATTCCCACCGCCGTCCACCCCTGCACTTCCCTTCCATTCCCACCGCCGCCTCCAAACCTCCACACCTCATGTCCTTCAAATATTTTTAATTTCTGCATCTCCACACCTCTTCATCGTCCGCTTCGTCCTCCCGTCCTTCTCCCTCCGTGGCTCCATCCCTCTCGACACCCTTTCCCGCCTCGACCACCTCCATTCCTCAGCCTCCACAACAACATCCTCTCTGGCTCAAAAATAAATAAATAAAGAAATAAAAAAGATGGTCGACGTCACGCTAGCGTCAGCATGACATCAGATGGGCTGGTCCATGGCTCTGTTGATTCTGAGCTGGCCTGGAGACCAGCTTGGGCTGGATGACAACCTATCTGCTGCGCTGGACTGGATTGGCTAGGTGTAGGGCCAATATTTTGGCTGGGTGTCCGCGGCCTAAAGAGTTCCCTGTGGAACTGCTCTTAATTAAACTTCGTTAATAATTAAGCAATAATGTTTACCAAAACTGGCAATGGGGTTAATAAGATAGAGGATATCATCAGCGTGGATTGGAGAGCAAGTTGGATCTCCACGTACAAATGCACGTGTAATAGTATGAACTAACGATAAGATTGATTTTTCATAAATTTTTGTGTTATAACACAAATTAGATTAATAGCATCACGCAACGTTATTAACAGAAAACTTCTCCTTCTTGTTACCATTTTCTGCTTAAGCATCTGGTACATGTATTAATATTGCACCACTACTCTCATTCAATTATATTCTATAATTCTATAACAAGACTATTAGAGAAACTTACATCTAACGAGTTTACCGTCATATGACATTTTGATCTAATGATGCATTGTTATGTATAAGTTATATTCAAATTATAGACCTAATTCCTTTTGTACCGAATAAGACTATAGACCTACGTGGACTGACTCCCATGCAGGCAGGCAGATTGCATATATTTTAGATGTGCAGTAGCTGTCGAAGAATGAGACTAAAATAAAAACAAATAAAACTATTTTTCCAGGAAGCAACCTGGAAAGAGTGGGGATTGATTAGTTAAAACCGTTTTTCCAGTTTCCTGGTCTTCCAAACAAGAACCAAACTAGTGACTGACTTGATAAACTAGGGTTTACTTCTAATGTCATCAATCTTCACAAGACTCACAAATGGACGCTTCTAAAATGATTCCTTGCTCACCAAAATGTTAAGACAAATGTTAAAAATGGCTGACCTATGTAAGTATACGTGCGATTGTTAATCGTTTAATATACTTAAATTCCACATGCATTTACGACTGAGGAAAATCTCCTCATGTGAGTTCTTCGGCTGTTGCAAATTTCTAAAAGTAAGAAAATAACACTTATTTGAAATATTTTCCCAAAGACGGTGCAGTTAACCAAAAAATGTTCTTCACTGTTGTGACAAATTCTCAATTACGTAGGTAAGATTGTCAATTATCGATGATGAACGGCTAATTTAGAATTTGTCAAAGTTATGCACCTATAAATCAAACAATAATAATTATTGTGTGCAGCTATATTTGACTTGCATGCATGATTCACTGATCAACGGCTGAACGAGCGAGAAGAGAATCCCAGTCTCTCGGTTGCCACCATTGTTAAACTTCATTAATAATTAAGCTTTACCAATATTGGCAATGGGGTTGATCAGATATGAAATATCATCAGTGCACTAATGAGTAAGTTAGCTCTCCACGTACGAATGCATGTGTTATATATAGTATGAATTAGCGATAAGATTAATACTTCATGAATTTAAATATACGGATCATAAACGAATTAGATTAATAATACTTCATCTTGTTACCATTTTCCTTATGCATCTGGTACGTGTATTAATATTGCACCATTAATCTCATTCAACTATATTCAATAATTCTATAACAAGACTAGTAGAGAGAGACTTACATCTATTAACAATTGAAGAATAAAGGTTGAGAGTGAAAGGGAGAGAGAAAGAGAGAGAGAACAACATATTCTACTGATTGAATGTATTACAATCCTTATCTCACAGTGGTGGCTACCAATTCCTTATATAGCCAAAATATATGTCACAATCACTACAATACCCTTCTAACAACCACAACTATATATATTAACAAACTATTTCACTCACACACTGCCAAGTGTCATGACAGTTATATCAGCTATTACTTCCCCCTCAAACTGAGCTTGGAGCAGCCGAGTGAAGTTTGAATTAATCATGTTCCTGAAGCTGTTATGAAATACCAAGGCCAAGATTTCTGCGATGCCTCAAGAATATTGGACTATGAAGCCCTTTTGTAAACATATCTGCAACTTGATCCTCAGTTGGTATATATTGAACAATCAGATCTCCTTTTTGCACTTTCTCTCTAAGAAAATGATAATCAGTATCAAGATGTTTGATTTTAGAGTGGAAGACTCGATTGGAGCTTAAAGCCAAGGCACTCAAATTGTCACAGTGTAACATTGGAAGAACTGAAAGTACCTTATTCATGTCTTTAAACAAAGATCGAATCCAAAACAAATCAGTAGCAGAGTGTGATAAGGCTTTATACTCAACTTCTGTGGAATTGTGTGATATTGTAAACTGTTTTTTAGATTGCCATGATATAGGATTACATCTCAAGTAAATCACAAAACCAGTAATCGACCTTCGAGTATTAATGTCTACAGCCCAATCTGAGTCAGAATAGGTAGTAAGATTGAATTATGCACTTTTTTTATAATGTAAGCCACAATCAAGTGTTCCTTTTAGATATCGTAATATGCGTTTAACCAGATGCATATGAAGATCAGTTAGAGATGTCATAAATTGGCAAACCATGTTGACAGCATGTGCAATATCTGGCCTAGTAAATGTCAGATATTGAAGAGCCCTCACCAAAATTTTGTAATGACCAGGATCCGAGAGTGGAATACCTTAATTCTTTCTCTAGTGCTGTGTATGAGGCTTGGATGGTGTGGATGTGGGCTTACAAGTCTTCATCCCTACTTTCTTCAATAAATCTTTTGCATATTTAGACTGACTGATAACCAGTGAACCATCTTCTTTGTATTGAATATGTAGACCAAGGAAGAAAGTTAGCCTGCCTATGTCTTTGAGATCAAAAACTGCTTCAAGATCTTGTATAACTACTTGAATTTTGGCAAAGTTAGACCCTGTGAGTATTATATCGTCAACATACAAAGAGAAGAATAAATCACCTTCATCAACTTTCATAAACATACTAGTATCAGACAATGAAGTTTTGAATCCCAGAAATGGAAGATAGCTAGTGAATTTCGAATTCCATGCTCTCGGAGCTTGTTTAAGTCCATAGAGGGACTCAACAAGCTTACACACATAATCTAGACAAGAGGAATCCACAAATCCTTGTGGCTGCATCATATATATTTCTTCCTTAAGATCACCATGTAAAAAAGCATTTTTAACATCCAATTGTCTCAGATTCCATCCATATTGAACAATAAGAGTTAAACTAATTCTCACTAAGTGTGTCTTATAATTGGACTAAATGTTTCAAAGTAGTCCAATCCTTGCTCTTGTGTATAGCCTTGTGCAACTAACCTCGCTTTGTATCTCTAAATAAAGCCATTCAAGTTCTTCTTTACTTTATACACCCATTTGTTTCCAATTATAGTTCTGTGAGATGGTGGTGGAACCAAAACTCATGTGCCCCGAGCTTTTAGAACATTATATTCTTCTTGCATGGCTAATTGCCACTCATATTTGGTTGATGTTGCTCGAAATGTTTTTGGTTCCTCAACTTCTTGTATATTAGCTAGAAATGAGAATCCACCAGAAAGTATATCACATCAATTTTCACTAGAACAATAGTCCATAAGTTGTAATGAATTCAACTCAGGCAATAAAGTAACTTAAGTAGCATAATTGTTTTTGGAAATTGCTCCTGTTTGTAATCAAGTTTGGATACCATGTTGCCTATTATGCTGCATTGGAGTAGGAGATGAATCAGTTGATCCAGATAATGGTAGTATTACCTGAAGTTGTGCTGGATTTAGGACATGAAGCAAATAAGGTGTATCACTAGAAGGAGAAAGAGTAAGACTATTTGCTGATGTTGGTCAAGGATTCGAGCTTTGAGACTGTGGTGTATAATGAGTTGCAAAATTACTAGGTGATATATCATTCAGTGACATTCCAGAAATAGTAGGATGAATTGCATCTGAATGTGAGATTGCCCTATTCCTATTCCTAGATTGATAACTTGAATTGGGGCAATGGTATTGGAACTGGCACAATGACATGTGAAGGTTGAGACCCCTCATTCACAGACTGAGCACTTCTGTGAGTTAAACCCAATTTTGCAGGAAACACTTACTCCTCAAATATAACATGCCTTGATATAACACATTTCTTAGTCTGCATATCATAACATATAACTCTCTTATATCCCATTGCATAGCCTAGGAAGATACACATTTTTTATCTGCATTGTAGTTTATTAACATTATAAGGTCTTATCCAAGGAAAAATTGTTGTCCCAAAAATCTTCAAAAATTGTAACTCAGGAACCTTATTATATAACAACATATATGGAGACTTAAATGACAGATATTTACATGGCATTTTATTGATCAAAAACACTGCATGAGAACAGGCAAAATACCAGAACTTATTGGATAGACTAGCAGCATTGAGAAGAGTCAATGCAATTTCTATTATGTGTCTGTGTTTTCTCTCAGATACTCCATTCTGTTGAGGAGTGTAGGGGTAAGAAATAAACTGCATAATACCTTTATCAGCCAAAAAGTATGTAAAGCACTTGCTGGTGTATTCACCTTCACCATCTATTTGAAGTCCCTTAATTGACATCCCAAATTGAGTATGAACAAAATTATAAAATTTAACGAAGATTGCATACACATCTGACTTACTGCACATAGGAAATATCCACACAAATCTTGTATATTCATCCACAAAAAGTACATAGTATCGATATCCTTCTAACGATTTTACAGGAGATGATCCCCAAATATCAGTGTGTACCTTCTCAAAAGGAACTAAACATCAGTCACTTTTAACAGGAAATGGAATTCTTGACATTTTTCCTTGAATACAAGAAATACAAGAGATGTGTTTATCATCTAAACTATGCATTACTCTAAACTGATTCAACATTGCAGACAGAATATCATGAGTAGGATGCCCCAACCTTTGATGCCATATACTCGATTTCACCATTTTTCCCAAGCAAGCAACGAGATCCTTTATAACAGATTGTACACCTCTTGACTTGTGAATCACAGGTATATGAAACAATTCTTCTGGCTTACTCTTTCCGTGATACACTACCTCCCTTGTCTTCTTGTCCTGCACATAAAAATCATATTCATCACATATAAACTAGCTTTTATTATCTGCACAGAGTTGTTTGACTGAAAGTAGACTCCTCGCAATGTGTGGAACATGAAGAATTTTATTAAGACTAAGATAATGATTATCAGTTTGAATTATAGTTGACCCAGTATGTTGAATTGGTAAACTGGAACCATTACCAATGGTTATTTTCTCAAAGCCTTGAAAATGAGCAACTTGAGTGAAAGAAGATATATCAGCAGTCATATGATGGGATGCACCTGAATCTACAATCCATGAATCCTGAGGAACAAATTGAGCTGCTTGTTGTGCATTCATTACTGATAAGGATTGTGGTGGTGGCTGTCCTTGAAAAGAATAATTCGCTCTATGAAAACAATCAAGTGCATAATGTCCCCTCTTACCACAAATCTGACATTCAACCACAAAACCAACAGTAGAAGTGTTTGTATTTCTATGGAAGCAATTGGCAGCTGTGTGACTCTTCTTATTGCAGATCTGGAATTCAATTATAATAGGTGTTCTTGTTTCAGTAGTACCTATCCAAGAACCATTTCCATTATGAACTTGTCTCGAACTACCTGAGTAATAAGAATTCCCATTGTTGTGTCCCCTTCCTTGAAAACCATTGTTGTTTCTATATCCATTGCCTCTGTATTGAGCTTCATTATAAGATCTATATCCATTGAGCTTCATTATAAGATCTATATCCATTATTTGAGGACTATGATTTGAAACCTTGTTGATTTCCAGAGTTAGAATGACTCACAAGACCATAACCATTTTGACTTGGTAAATGAGACACTGATGTATCTGGATAGAATGTTTGAGAATCACACGGACCAATTGATGGATGAGTAATTGGACCATATGGTTGTTGTACAATAATTCCCCCTGTGGTGGCAGGAATATGATTATGTCCCTGAGTATTAGAAGAAGATGCACCAGATGATTACCCTTGATTATACATGTTAGAACCAGAACCCATACCAGTAGTGATATTAGAACTAGCACCTTAAACATAGAGAGCAGACCTACTTTGAGACAACAAATTCATTTCTCCTTCAATCTCCTTTTTAGCATCAAGTAGTTGAGCACGAAATTCCCTCAAGGTAATAGATGATTCCCTTACCAATATAACAATTCTAATAACAGCATACTCCTTTGGTAAACCAGCCAAACCAGCAATCATGACATCATTCTCAGAAATTACTTCTCCTGAAGCAGTTAATTGATCCCTAATATTTTTCAACCGCAACAAATACTTATAAATGTTATATGTACCCTTCTGAATTGTATGCAACTCAGTCTTCAAGTGATTCACTCGAGATTTAGACACTAAGGCATATCTTTCAATAAGATTGGACCAAGCCTCAAAAGATGTTCTACACCCTATAACATACTTCATTGCTTCATCTGTTAGTGTAGCTAACAACAAACTAATGAGAGCCATATTAATAGATTCCCATTCAAGAAATTCAGATGTAATTTCCTTAGTAATACCAGCTTCAGTAGTAACAACATATTTAGGTGGACACATAGTAGTATCATCAAAATGCCCAAACAGTTTGTAGCCCTTAGAACAGATTGAAACTGGAACGCCCACTTAGCAAAATTATCATCCTTGAGTTTTATAGTAAGCATACCCAACAAGTTCTCTACTTTGAATGATGAAGATGCCATAAAAAACCAACCCAGAAATACTCCAAAATCAAACAGGTAAACTACCAATATTCCAAGAAAACACTATTACTCTCAGAAAGAATGACACTTTCTTTATCAACCAACAAACTTCAATCTTCAACAAAATCACCAGAAAGAATAACACTTTCTCTACTAATCAACAATCTTTAATCTTCAACAAAAAATTCTCATAAAGAATAACACTTTCTACACATTAACAGGCTGTAAGCTTCAACAGATTCACCAATACTAGAGAATGATACTCCAAGACAAATTCCCATAAAGAATAACACTTCTCTACACATTAACAAACTATAAGCTTCAATAGATTCACCAATCCTAGAGAATGATACTCCAAGACAAAAAAAAAAAAAAAAAAAAACCCCAAAAACAATAACATTTTCTTGAACTCAATTTCTAATCAAAATTCCCAAATCTTCAACTCAGACAAACCATTTTTAGCATATCGAATAATACAAATGATCACAACTTTAAGATTGCAGAAAAGCATATAGAAACACAAATTTACAGATACGAAATCACCTGATTCTCCGTACGCATCAATCACAGTTCAAGATTCTCAAACCTTTCAACTTACCCAAGTATCAATCAAAGAAAACTCTAGCGAAATCAGAGACAAATCAGTAGAAAAAAACACCCGTTCAGGATCGGAATCAGCGACGAGCCAGCCCTGGTGATGATACCATATTAACAATTAAAGAATAAAGGTTGAGAGTGAAAGGGAGAGACAAAAAGAGAGAGAATAATAGATTCTATTGATTGAATGTATTACAATCCTTATCTCACAATGATGGCTACCAATTCTTTATATATCCAAAATACTACATGTCACAATTACTACAATACCCTTCTAACAACCACAACTATATTAACAAACTATTTCACTCACACACTGCCAAGTGTCATGACAGCTATATCAGCTATTAACATCTAACAGAGATTCATCGTCTGAACATTCTGATCTAATGATGCATTCCTCTGTACCGAAATAAGACTATAGACTTGTAGAATTATCAAAGGGACGGGCCGAAAACTCACTACCAACAATACCGATATTGTCTCCAACTTGGTAATTACCACCTGTACAATCCGTTAGGTGTCAGGTTTTATCACAAAAGACCTTGGTATAGTTGGAGTGAGGTTAGGATATTTAAACTCTTCTTTTTTTAGAGATACAACAATGTGGGATATGTCAACACACCTCCTCACTTGAGACCCAATTAGTGGGACACACGTGGGAGATCCAACATGGACAACAACGTGGAGTCAAGGGACCCACCATCATCGTGCGAGGCCAAGGGGACTCACCCATCATGTGGCAGTACGGGCTCGCTCACTGCCTCTGATACCATGTAGAATTATTAGAGAGACAGATCGAAGATCCACCACCAACAACACTGATATTGTCCCCAACTTGGTAATTACCACTTGTACAGTCCGTCAGGTAAGATGTTTTATCACAAAATGTCTCGGTATTAGTTGTACACGGTTAGGATATTTAAACTTTTCTTTTTTTAGAAATATGATCGATGTGAAATATTTCAAAGATCTAGGTTGAGTGAATACTGGACATATTATTGCATAAATTTTAGACGTGCTACTGAAAATCTCGAACAACGAACCTGTCACTGTAAAATTATAAGGTCTCCTCATATGAACCACATAAGGGAGTTGAAGATCTCCTCATTAGATTCATTCCTTGCAATTTTCAAGTCCTTGTTCTACAGCCACTATCCACTCGGGTTTTTTTCATTCAACAAATATCCTCTATATGAGTTGAATTCATCACGTCCTCTAATATAAAGTGGAGACTGAATTTCGCTGGCCTAGACTTGATCCGCAACACTCACTTAGTTAGTTGAAATTAATTAAGTATCGATTATCCACTAATTTTATATTTAAATTGGAAATGGTCCCAACCAAGCATGCAAATTAACTAAGAAAATATATTGATCAGTCGCAACAACGACCAATTCAAATACTAATTTTAATAACATTTTTAAGTGAGTTAACGGAATGAAAAGAACAAAGAGTGAGTACCTGTCGAAGAATGAGACTAAAATTAAAAAAAAAAAAATTACAAAATTCAATGTGTTCGAAGATATGAAAAAGTCGTTTTGATCGAATCTGTGAATTATTGTAGCTCAAGACTCAGCTAACCAAAAACACTTGGAATGTGATGCCGTTGCTGATTTGTCACCCATATCTTAAAGTAGGTGAAATTTTATTTTTAGGGAAGAGAGCAAACAAACGAGTGTGTTGACGTAGTATACGAATGATATGATCAAAACTTAAAAACAAATCTCAAATATTTTACTTAAAAACAAATTTAAAAAAAAATTGATAAGTTTGAGGAG
Source organism: Malus sylvestris (assembly GCF_916048215.2). Classification (NCBI taxonomy): domain Eukaryota; kingdom Viridiplantae; phylum Streptophyta; class Magnoliopsida; order Rosales; family Rosaceae; genus Malus; species Malus sylvestris. The sequence goes on from NC_062266.1 coordinate 26,743,673, forward strand.
AATTAGAATATGCATGTCAAAGCTTATATTTCAAAAAGAAAATGAAAACTGCAAATTATGACAAGTTCCACATTTTCACCCAAAAAGAAACAAAATTTAAGAACATGCATGCAAACTGACAACATAATTTCAAATACAAACTATACAATTGACGTGCACGTTTTAGACCCATGAACAAGTCCCTTTAATTTTATAATTCGTTATGGTTTCACAATTAATGTGCGTATTTCGTAAATTTTAACTGATTTCTTAACATAATTTACTTTTGCGTAATGCTAAAGAAACTAACTTTTTAGATCAAATTTTATAAATCAAACGTGGTTGTTGATGATTAGATTATTACTTAAGTTTTGATTAATATGCTTATTTTTTTTATTAGTGACACATTATTTGATTTGCAAATTTAGTCTAAAGAGTTGATCTATCTAACATTACTCCTCCCTTTTACAAGAAAGATCGTTCTCCGATAAAAGTAAACTAAGTAATGTTTTTTGCCTTTGGTAAATAAATATGTTTTGAATTAATTATGTTTTTCCCGTGAAAAAAGTCAGTGCCGCTGCCTTCAAGGCCAAAGACATTAAGCAACCTATGGAGCCTTAATTTCCTGGGGAAAGAAAACGAAGATGAGCCTTAAGTTGGTTACATTGCACCATTAATCTCCTTCGAATATATTCGATAATTCTATAACAAGAATATAAAAAGAGACTTACACCTAATAGATTTACCGTTAGGTGACGTTCTGGTTTAATAATGCATTATTATGTGTAAATTACTTTCAAACTGTAGACCTAATTCCTTTGTACCGAACTAAGACTATAGACCTATGTCGACGGACTACCAGATGTGTACATACAATTGCATACATTTTATATTTGCAACTGCAGAACTCGAACAACGAACCTGTCACTGTAAAAGTATAAGGTCTCCTCATATGAACCAAATAAGGGAGCTCATGAAGATCTCCTCACTAGGTTCATTCCTTGCAACTTTCAAGTCCTTGTTCTACAGCCACTATCCACTCGTTTCTCTTTTATTCAGCTACTATTCTATATAAGATTTGAATTCATCGCGTCCTCTAATATAAAGCGAAGACTAAATTTCGCTGGCCTAGACTTGCAATCCGCAACACCAACTTAATTAGTTGGAACTAAGTATCACTAATTTTATAGACGCATGCTGAAGTGAAAAGAAATTGGTGACAAAAATAATTGAATTTTACGGCTTAATTTTCATTGTATTGCAAAATAGACAATATATACAAGATACAATCCTTGTTCTATAATGAAAACAAAAAAAGACACACAACTAACCTTCCTAATAAAGGATTCTAATATTTACAATATAATTACATGCCCTTTTTTAATATTACTCACGGCAACACTCCCCCTCAAGTTGGAGCATAGATATCACACATGCCCAACTTGACAAGTGAGTCACCAAAAGATCTACTACACACAGCATGAGTGAGGATATCCGTAAGTTGCTCTTCCGAGTTCACAAATGGTATTGAAACAATGTTCTTCTCCAGCTTCTCCTTAACAAAAATGACGATCAACCTCCACATGCTTTGTTCTGTCATGTTGTACCGGGTTCTCTGCAATCTCCCGTGCAGATTTATTATCACAATACAAACTTGTCGCCTCCTTTACTTTGAAACCTAGACCATCAAGTAACTTACGTAACCAAAGGACTTCACATATTCCATGTGCCATTCCTTTGAATTCGGACTTAGCTGACGATCTTGACACCACGTTTTGCTTTTTGCTCCTCCAAGTAACCAGATTTCCACCAACAAACGTAAAGTATCCAGAAGTAGATCGTCTATCAGTTACATCACCTACCAAATCAGCATCAGTAAATCCTTCAATCCTTAGATGACCGAAATTTTTATACAAAATTCCTTTTCCTGGAGCCGACTTCAAATAAGCTAAAATCCGCATAACAGCTGCAATATGATCCACACTTGGCGAGTCTAACTCACCACACTTACTGCATAGGCTATATCCGGATGGGTATGTGCTAAGTAAATTAGTCTTCCTACCAGTCTCTGATATCTGCCTTTATCCACTCGTTCTTGATCCGGATGAATTCCCAAGTAATGTTTCTCCACAATGGGAGTATCCACGGGTTTACACCCAAGCATCCCTGTTTCCTTCAATAAATCCAGAACATATTTCTGTTGAGACAAGAAAATACCTCTGGACGAACGAGCAACTTCCACACCAAGGAATACTTTAAGTCACCTAAACTCTTCATCTCAAACTCGGCAAAAAGGTTCTTCTCCAGTTTGACCATTTCATCTGAATCATCACCTGTTATTATCATATCATCTACATAAATAATTAAGGCTGTCACTTTACCACTTCTCCATTTCATAAATAATGTATGATCCGAGTGACTTTGATAATACCCAATCCGCCTCATAACTTGGGTAAATCTACCAAACCACACACGAGACGATTGCTTAAGTCCATAGAATGACTTTCGCAACGTACATACTCCGGTTTTCCCTCCAGCATCATACCCTGGAGGAAAATCCATATATACCTCTTCTTCCAAGTGCCCATGAAGAAAAGCATTTTTCACATCAAACTGTTTTAGTGGCCAATTCAAATTTGTAGCTAAAGAAATCAGAACTCGTACTGTATTCATCTTCGCTACTGAAGAAAAAGTCTCATGATAATCAACACCATAAGTTTGAGTATAACCTTTTGCTACTAACCTTGCTTTATACCTGTCTACCGATCTGTCTGCCTTGTATTTGATCGTAGAGACCCATCTACACCCAACTGGTTTCTTTCCTTTACGTAGCTCCGTTACCTCCCATGTATCATTCTTATATAGTGCCATCATTTCCTCATCCATCGCAGCAACCCATTTAGGATCCTTCAAGGCCTCCTTAACTCGGGTTGGTGCTTGGATTGCTTCCACATTATATACCCAGGCTTAATGTTCTGGTGCAAGGTTTGAGCATGACACATAATTAGCTATTGGATACTTCACTTTTCCTTCAGGAGAAAACCTGTCAAGAGGAACACCAGGATTTTGCCTTGGAGGCAACTTATATGTACTCATAACATTATCTGGATTAGTTACATGAGTATCAGTAGTACTTACCTCAGGAATATTCAGAGAAGACACATTGGGTGGCACTATTGAGCTTAAGAGAGAGGGGGTTGCAGGTTCGGTACCTAATGGTTGCTGGAGCGGTGAAACTCGTTCGGCAGCTTCCTGCTGACACTCTCCATCACACTCGGCAGCACGTTGCCGAGAAGACTCAGCTGGTTCGGTGCTACTTGGCTGAATGATACTCACATTTTCGATAGTGTCTTGCCGAAAGTCACTGTCTCCATTCTCGGCAGTGTCTTGCCTAGAGCTTTCACAACTATTTTTGTCAATAAATACTCCCTCTGATCTACATATTTCGAACCACCCAAGATCACCACTCATATTCTCCCCCAGGTGATTGGAAGGTGATGAAGTCGAAGCATAAAAGAACTCAGATTCGGAAAAGGTAACATCCATAGTTACATACATATGACGAGTTTCAGGGTGGTAGCACTTATACCCTTTCTGTTGATGAGCAAAACCCAGAAAAACACACCGGTGAGCACATGGATCGAGCTTACTACGATGAATCTTGTAAATATGAACATAGGCTACACACCCAAATACACGAGGAGAAAGAGTATTAGTTGACACTACTGGAACAAATTCTGTCAATACTTGGAGAGGTGTACGAAAATTCACAACCCGGGATGGCATACGGTTAATCACATACACGGAATAGGTGACAGCTTCAGGCCAGAACCGTTTAGGTACAGATGCACCAATGAGCAAGGCACGAGCAGTTTCCAGGATATGACGGTTATTTCTTTCAGCAACCCTATTTTATTGTGGGGTATGAGGGCAAGTAGTCTCATGTAGAATGCCTTAATCTCAAAGAAAGTCGAACAACTCGAAACTAATATACTCACCTCCATTATCAGAGCGGAGAACCTTAATAACAGAGGAATATTGTGTTGCAACCATTTAAGATAATGATCGAAACACCATACCCACATCACTTTTATTCTTCATCACATAAATCCAAGTCATACGAGTGCAATCATCAACAAAGGTAACAAACCATTTAATTCCAGACAAAGTACTAACAGGAGAGGGACCCGAGACATCAGAGTGCACAAGTTCAAAAGGAAACAATCTTTTATTCATACTAGGAGGAAACGAAACGCGATGACTTTTCGCGAGAATACATACCTCACAATGTAAGTCTGATTCTTTTATTTCATGAAATAAACTAGGCAACATACGCCTCAAATACCCAAACGAAGCATGTCCTAACTGACAATGCAATAACCAAACTTCATGTAAATTATTGGTACGGGATGCTCGAACTGCATTAGCTCTGCCAGGAACGACGTCCTCCACATAATATAACCCCTCTCTCTTAGTGCCACGCCCAATTATCTCCTTGGTCTGAATATCCTGAAGCAAACAAAATAGTGGATACAAAAGTACAACACAGTCTAATTGCTCAGTAACTTGAGGAATAGATAACAAATTATGAGACAACGAGGGGAACAAGCAGGCAGTGATGGAGGGGAAGGGCTGTCGTGAGATTCATAGTGCCGCCCCCCAAAACCAGTGTTGTTGTTCCTATAGCAGTTGCAATACACTTTCGTGAACTGGTTGTCATACTAGTAAATAAATTCTTATCAAAAGTCATATGATCGGTTGCACCCGAGTCTAGAATCCAACCTGCATTCGTCATTGTAATAACTCCCGAGATAGTAATACATAACAATTACAATACCACACCAATTATAGAATCACACACTGTAAGGGAAAAACAAGCAGTAGACTCCACGGACAAAACTTGTAGATACTCAACAAAAAAAACCTTATCGACACAGTACAATACACACATGTACACAACACGCAATCATGTTTGCTGTAGGGATGCAGCGACACCAGCTGAAGACCTACTATGATTTCTGGTCCCCTACGACAGCAATAAACGGGCAGCAGTCTAGGCTTGCTACAGGGATGCGGCAGAGACCACAGACTACCAGACCTTTTTTTTTTCTGATTTCACGGTAGCAGCAGCACGGTGGGAGTTCTAGGGTTACAGTTGGCTCTAATGCCAAATTGAATTTTACGGCTTAATTTTCATTGTATTGCAAAATAGACAATATATACAAGATACAATCCTTGTTCTATAAGGAAAACCAAAAAAGACACACAACTAACCTTCCTAATAAAGGATTCTAATATTTACAATATAATTACATGCCCTTTTTTAATACTACTCACGGCAACAAAAATAACCAATGGTACAACTCGGATCCTAGTTAGAGTATCATAGTGATTACATTTTAATATAGTTCACGGATCATTACAATAGTCATGCATGAAAAGAGCAAGTAGGTCACATTCGAAGGCATGATCGTTGAGATCAAGAGCTGCTTAAAATCATTGAGAACAGGAGCTCATAAGATTTGGTGGAGGATAAAAAGTGAACCAACACTAGGATCCGCTCATAGTCGCAGTGAAGTGTTGAGATACAAAGACAATGGTTTTAAATTTGGCAAACATGAGATGTGTCCCACACTTGTAGATGTACATCAAAATTTGGATATCCCATAAATTCCTTTTTGTACCTAGAGACAATTATCCTTGGCTTAGGTAAGTAATTAGTAGAGAATGAGAGCAGGAGAGTTTTGAATTGGGTCCCAAACAAGGATGCAAATTAACTTAAAAAATTTATTGAGTCGCAACAACGACCAATTCAATAGTAATTTTAATAACATAGTATTTTCATAACATTGTAAAGTGAGATAACTGGGAATGGCAAGAACAAAGATTGCAGTAACTGTCGAAGAATGAGACCAAAATTAAAACAAAATTACAAAAGTCAACGTGTTGGGAGAAATGAAAAAGTCGTTTTAAATCGAATCTTTGAATTAGTGTGCCTCAAGACTCAGCCAATCAAAAATATTTGGAATGTAATGGTGTTTCTGATGTGTCACCCATATCTTAGAGTAGGTGAAATTTTATTTATAGGGAAGAGAACAAAACAAACGAGTACTTAAGACAAATATAAATTGATGAGTTTGAGGAGAATATGAATCTAAAAGTTTGTATTTATTGGGAAATTAGCAAAAATGACAGGGAGAAGTTCAGCATAAAGCTAAAATTGTTATAATAGGCAAAATTTAGAGAGATAACCTTTACTCGGGCAGGAACGAAGCAGTTGTAGAGTATTATACCAATACAAGCTGTTGCAGATGAAGTAATGTATATTATTGCTATTAGATGTTTTTCTCTTCCTTCTCTCTTCTTGATGTTCTCTTCATTTGAACAATCTAACTGCTCTATTTATAGAGCCACTTCAATGGAAACTTACAAAACTTACTATTCACATGTGATACTTTACTATACACATGTGGTACTTAACTATACACATGTGGGCAAACATACCCATTATTTACAACACTCCCCCTTGGATGCCCACATATCAGTATCAGTTGCCTCATTAAAACCTTGTTTGGAAAAACCCAGTGGAAAAAACCATAGCGAAGAAAAAAGAGTATAACTTTACTTGGATGGTGTTAAGCATGCTTATGTTGCCTCGTTAAAACCTTGATAGGAAAAACCCAGTGGGAAAAATCCTAATCGAAGGAAAAAGAGTACAACATACATGTATCATGGATGCTCCCCCTGATTCCACATTCTTCAAATTTGTAAGCCGACGTAATCCGATTCCCTGCACCAACTTCTGAAATGTGCACTTTGGTAGAGATTTGGTGAACAAGTCTGCTAAATTTTCATTGGAACGGATTTGTCTGACTTCAATAACTTTACCCTTCTGAAGCTCATGTGCATTGAAAAATCTTGGAGATATGTGTTTAGTCTTATCATCTTTGATGAATCCTTCCTTCATCTGGGCGACACGAGCTGCATTATCTTCATGGATGACAGTTGGAGTGTCTGTCTTTGAAGGTGGACCACATAAATTCAGGATGTGATGGATCATTGATCTTAACCAAGAACATTCACGACTTGCTTCATGTGAAGCAATTATTTCCGAGTGATTGGAAGATGTAGCAACTAACGTTTGCTTCGTTGATCACCATGAAATTGCAGTATCTCCACAAGTGAACACATATCCATTTTGTGAGCGGGCTTTATACGGATCGGAAAGAAAACCAGCATCTGCGTATCCAACAAGGATCTGATCATTTGTGAGCTTGTCTGAGTAGAAGAGACCCATATATGTTGTCCCACAAAGCTATCGTAGAACATCTTTAACTCCTTTCCAATGATGAATTGTTGGAGTAGAGCTGTACCTGGCTAACAAATTAACTGAAAAAGCTATATCTGGTCGAGTACATTGTGCTAAATACAATAAAGTACTTATTGCGCTCAAATATAGTACTTCTAGACCAAGAACCAATTCATCATACGGAATTGATCTTTTTTAATGTCCAAAGAACAAACGACCATTGGGGTGCTAAGTGGATAAGCCTTGTCCATGCCAAATCGCTTCAGTATCTTTTCAATGTAAGTTGATTGATCGACCAAAATTCCATTAGCACAATGCTCAATCTGCAGGCCGAGACAATATTTTGTTTTCCTAAGGTCTTTCATTTCAAATTCGCTTTTCAGATATTCAACAGTTTTATTGAGCTCTTCAGGGGTTCCAACTAGGTTCATATCATCGACGTATACTGCCACTATAGAAAATCCAGTATTTGATTTCTTAATGAACACACAAGTGCAGATAACATTATTGGCATATCCTTCTTTAATCAAATACTCGCTGAGACGATTATACCACATTCGCCCAGATTGTTTCAACCCATATAGTGATTGCCTTAATTTGATTGAGAACATACCTCGTGGTTTGTTAGTTGCTTCAGGTAACTTAAGTCATTCTGGGACTTCCATGTATATGTCAGTATCTAATTCTCCATATAGATACGCGGTGATGACATCCATAAGTCGCATGTCAAGTTTTTCTGAAATCACCAAACTTATTAAGTAACGGAACGTAATTGCGTCTATTACAGGAGAGTATATCTCTTCATAATCAATTCCAGGTCTTTGTGAAAAACCTTGTGCAACGAGTCGTGCTTTATATCTTGCAATCTCATTTTTCTCGTTGCGTTTCCTTGTGAATACCCATTTGTAACCTACGGGGTTTGGACTATTAGTCTAAAAACACTTCGTCTTTCCAAGGAATTTAATTCTGCCTGGATTGCATCTTTCCACTTAGGCCAATCTTGTCTATGTCTGCATTCATCAACAGAGTGGGGCTTAATATCATCACTTAAGATAATTTCAGTGGCTATTGCAAATGCAAACATGTCGTCGATGATTATTTCATTTCGATCCCATAATTCATTAGTACATGCATAATTTATGGATATTTCTTTGCTTTCATGTACTTTTGTCTCTTCAGGGACAGATATCTCATCAAGGACATTTTATTTTTCTGGAAGTACAGAATCATGAATTATGGATTTATCATTCAATTTCTTTTCTTGAATGATATCATTTAGGTTCAACTGTGCCATCATCTTTCTCTTTCGAGGGGCTGAATCTTTTGAACCTGGGGGTCTACCACGATTCAGGCGTGCACTGGATGAATCATTCGCTGCCACTTTATTTTGTCCAACAGGGACATCAATTCTTGCAAGTGCGTTTGCAGCTGGTATATATGACTTTGTCACTTTCTAAGCATCATTAAATGCATCTGGCATTTGATTAGCAATACCTTGAAGATGAACGATCCTTTTCACTTCATTTTCACATTGAGTGCTTCGTGGATCAAAATAAGATAAGGTGGGAACAACCCATGTCAGTTCTTATCGTTCTTTTGGAACGGTCTTTTCTCCCCCTAACGATGGGAAAACTGTCTCATCAAAATGACAATCAGCAAAACGAGCTGTAAACATATCACTAGTCAAAGGTTCCAAATATCTAATGATAGATAGTGAATCAAAACCCACATAAATTCCCAGTCTGCGCTGAGGTCCCATTTTAGTTCGTTGTGGCGGTGCAATAGGCACATAAACACCACAACCAAAAACTCGTAAATGGGAAATGTTTGGCTGTTGTCCAAACACAAGTTGTATTGATAAATATTGGTGGTTGGCTATGGGTCTCAATCTAACCAATGATGCAGCATGTAATATGGCATGTCCCCATGCAAATACTGGCAATTTCGTTTTCATGAGTAGAGTGTGGGCTATTAATTGAACCCGCTTGATAAATGCCTCTGCTAAACCATTTTGAGTATGGACATGAGGAACAGGGTATTCAACATCAATGCCCAGTGCCATACAGTAATCATCAAAGGTTTGAGACGTAAATTCACCAGCGTTATCAAGTCGAATGGACTTAATAGGATGATCTGGGAACTGTGCTCGCAACTTAATTATCTGAGCAAGAAGTCTCACAAAAGCTACATTTCGAGTAGACAATAGGCAAACATGTGACCATCAGGTAGATGCATCAACCAAAACCATAAAATATCAAAATGGTCCACAAGGTGGTTGAATAGGTCCACAAATATCCCCTTGAATTCTTTGCAAAAATGATGGGCCTTCATCATCAACCTTTAGTTGTGATGGTCTAATTACCAACTTCCCTTGGGAACAAGCCTTGCAAGGGTTATCATTTGAGACATCAATATGTCTGCTCAATAATGGATGTCCATTAGAGTTGGTAATGATTCTACGCATCATGGTAGATCCTGGATGACCTAGACTGTCATGCCAAAGCACGTAAACCTTTGAATCAATGAACTTCTAGTTCATGATAGTATATGCCTCAACTGTCCTTATGTATGTATAATACAATCCACTCGATAAACCATGCAACTTCTCCAATATACGCTTATGGGTATCATTGGAGGTAATGCATAAATATTCCACATTTTCTACACTTTTCGTTTCAATGTGGTATCTATTTAGACGAATGTCTTTAAAACTCAACAAATTTCGAATGGATCGAGTAGCATATAATGCATTCTTTATAGACAATATTGTTCCATTTGGTAACATAATCTGGGCTTTTCCTGAGCCTTCAATTACATCTGATTGCCCTGATATTGTTGTTACCTTTACTTTTGCAAGTACCAAATTTGAGAAATACTTTCAATCTCGAAGTATTAAATGCGTGGTTGCGCTGTCTGCAAGACAAAATTCTCCGCCATTGCTCTTGTTTTGAGAATAACCATAATTTTTATCCATGTTCTCAGAGTAAAGAAAAAGCAGTTTATTCATACTAGAATACTACTTTTATTGAATTGAAAATGCGAGCATTAAACCACAAGTACAAATAACAGGAGTACATTAAACATAAATAATTCAATCGGACCCATAAACTTCATTCACTCTTTCATTAATAAAGTATATAGTATCCAGGTGGGTTGTGTTTAACTGTCCTGATAAATTGGTCACTGGATCAAGGGTTTCCATTGGTTGAGCCTGGTCGAAGAAATTGATCTCGACACCATTCTCCTTGAATGAGGCTTGATATAGCTCCACCAGATGCTTTGGGACAAGTACGCGCCCAATGTCCGTTGCCACCACACCTATGGCAACCTCCTTCATGATTTCTATGAGTGTTCACATGAGCTTTTCCTTTCTGGCGATTTGCATTTTTAAAGTTCGGGCCTGGATTATGCCTTGGAACCTGGTTGTGAAACTGGACACCATGGTTCTTGTCTTTCCTTTTCCACCGGCCTTGCTTGTGGCCACGTCCTCGTTTGTAATTATTGTCACAGAGGATATGGTATTTCTTTCAAGGGAAGCAGCATTCACTTCTGGGAACGGTGTTGATCCAGTAGGTAGGGAATTATGGTTTTTCATCAGGAGCTCATTGTTCTGTTCAGCTACCAGGAACACAGATATCAGCTGGTTGTATTCAGTGAAGCCTCGCGCTCTATACTGCTGCTGCAGTACCATGTTAGAGGCGTGAAATGTGTTGAAAGTCTTTTCCAATAACATCTCATCAGTAATAGTATCCCCACAGAGCTTCATCTGAGAGGTAATTCTAAACAACGCCGAATTGTACTCATCTACTAACTTGAAATCCTGGATCCTTAGGTGAGTCCAGTCATAGCGAGCTCTTGGAAGAATCACCGTTGTCTGGTGATTGTATCTGTTTCTCAAGACATTTCAAAGGGCTAACGGATCTTCAACCGTTAAGTACTCGCTCTTTAGTACCTCATCAAGATGGCAACAAATAAAAATCATGGCATTTGCCCGATCTTGAAAGGATGAGCTGGTCTCTTCCTTAATGGTATCTCCAAGATTCGCTGCTTCCAAATGGATCTTGGTATCCAGTACCCAGGTAAGGTAATTCTTTCCAGTAATATCCAGGGCAGCGAAATCAAGCTTTGTCAAGTTTGTCATTTTCTTTTCTGAAAGAATAATGAGGTGTGTAAGAACTTGCAATAATATGTATTCTGGAGGAATATATTGTTAGAACTTCTGGTTCTTACAAATTTTGATCTTCAGGCCAAAATGATAAGTACTCGAAACTTCAGGCTCGAGATTTACATAATTAATGAGAAGGGCAATTGTACCGCACCATTCTCATCGAAACAAGTACAGGATGGGCGATTATTCCGCACTACTTTAAACAACAGGAAAATTTAAATATGTAGAGCAAGGTGGACGATTATACCGCACCACCTAAAATTGCAATAAAATTTAAATATGTAAAGCTGGGTGGGTGATTATTTCACACCACCTAAAGCAGGGTGGGTGATTATTTCACACCACCTAAAATTGTGATAAAATTTAAATTGCGATAAAATTTAAATTTGTAAAGCAGGGTGGGTGATTATTTCACACCACCTAAAATTGCGATAAAATTAAATAACAGGCAAATTTAAATATGCAGGATAGGGTGGGCAATTATACCGCTCCACTTAAAATTTGCAGTAAAATTAGATCTGTAGTCCAAGATAGGCGATAGAACCGCACAATCTTGGATTGCATAAATAATCAGTGGGTTAGTAGTCAATATCTACACCAAACAAGAAATCAAAGATATAAGTGACTGTTAGTTGGAGAACTAGAAGTAAACATGGAGCAAACAGTTCTTCGCGATGGTATACCCAGCAATTGAGGCAGAGGAAGAAGAAGAACAGTAAAAACCTTGGAGGAAACATTTTTTTTTTCTTTCAATGAAAGGAAATGAGAAATGATTAGAGAGTTGTGCTGATAACGTGTTATAAATAGGCAAAATTTAGAGAGATAACCTTTACTCGGGACAGGAACGAAGCAGTTACAGAGTATTATACGAACACAAGCAGTTGCAGAGGAAGTAATATATATTATTGTTATTAGATGGTTTTCTCTTCCTTTTCTCTTCTTGATGTTCTCTTCATTTGAACAATCTAAGTGCTCTATTTATAGAGCCACTTCAATGGAAACTTACAAAACTTACTATTCACATGTGATACTTTACTATACACATTATTATACACATGTGGTACTTAACTATACACATGTGGGCAAACATACCCATTATTTACAACAAAAATGAGAGTCTTGAAAACACACTAGCTAGCATTTTCTTTCATTGAATGTCAATGACTCAATATTATTATTATGTTACGTCCAATTTGTATGTCCCTTTACTTTGCCCAAAGTAATAACTGTTAGATGTATAATGTCTCACTTATTGATAATCCTAGAGAGATCAAAATTTTAAACTACATTTGCAAATCAAATGATGTGGTTCTTGATGGTTGAATTGTTACTGTGAAATGTATCATGTCTCATTCATGATTTAAATTTTTGGTCTCCCTAAGGCCATCTCCAACCGATGGCTGGCCCGAGGGCTCGTTTTAGCCCTCTGGCCCTCCAAGATTCTCCAAGATATTAATATTTTAATGAACAGTACAGGGCCATATTTGCCTCCGTCTCCAACCGAGGGCCAGAGGGCCAAAGGGCTCGTTTTAACCCTGTCACAAAAAACCGTCTCCAACCGAGGGCCAAAGGGCCATAGGGCCTAACATAATTTATTATTTAAAAACTACAACTTAATTTTATTTAAAAATCATGTTGGTTAGTGGTGTATAATTTTTATGTTGGTTAATGTTATTTAATGTTGTTTCATATTGTTTAATGTTGTTTCATGTTACTTAATTTAATTTAATGTTGTATAATGGCTTAGGAAGTTATAGGAAAAAAATAGAATTTTAAAAATATATGAAACAAATTTTGTGAAATAGAAGTTATAGGAAAAAAATGGAATTTAAAAAAAAATATGAAACAAATTTTGTAAAATAGAAGTTATATGAAAAAAATATGAACCAAATTTTGTAAAATATAAGTTATAGGAAAAAAAATAGAATTAAAAAAATTGAAACAAATTTTGTAAAATAGAAGTTATAGGAAGTTATAGAAAAAAAAAAGGTTTAAATTCATAAAAAAAAAAAAAGGTTTACAACGGCTAGTGGCGCTAGCCGTTGGAAGTTTAAATTCAAATTGTTATTTCTGTCGGTTATAACCGACAGAAATAATATATATATTATATTATTTCTGTCGGTTATAACCGACAGAAATGAGAAACATTAAAAAAAAAATAGCCAGCCCTCCAGCCCTCTCCGATCCCGTGGGGCCCTCCCAGATTCCCTAGCCCTCTGGCCTAGCCTTCGGTTGGAGACGGTTTTAGGGCTATTTTCGGCCCTCTGGCCCTCTGGACCCTTCGGTTGGAGATGGCCTAAGACCATCTTCAACTCATGGAATAAAACTTAAAATATAAACTTTTAAACCCCCCCCCCAAACCATCTCCAACCATTGGGCTAAAATAAGCCATGAGGAGAAAATATATATTTATGCTAGATTTTCTCTAGGATTTAAGAACGGCTTAAATTATTCTGAACCTACCAAACTATCATATTTCAAACCTGTTTTTGTTTTTTACTTATAATCTAACGGCTGTGATCAAATGAGATCAAATCTAATGGTAAAAAAAATATTTGATGGCCCAAAATTAAATCTAACGTCTAAAATAATTTAAGAAAAATTATTTAAATCAAATTTCACTTAAATCTTTATAAATACCTATGTATTTGTATGATTTTTAATTACTTATTGGAATTTAAATATTTTTAGATTAAAATGTTCATAAAAATGAATTAGGATAATCTACATAAATTTTATTCTCAAAAAAGTTACCGAGAAAAAAAATTAGGCAAAAATGATTATTTAATAATCTCGGACTAAAATTTTAAGCCAGTTGGAGGAGAAAAGCAGTTTTTGGGTTATAGCTTAAAATTTTTTGACTTAAAGTTTTAAGGTTTATCCAAAGGAGTTGGAGATGGTCTAATATTATATCTCGGGAAATTTTTTGAAATGTCCTATGAACTAGTTAGTATTTTTTAGTTTGTCATATAAACTAAAATTTTAAGTAATTTGTCATACCAACTTTTGAAATCATTAATTTGTCATCTCTCCCTAACTCCGTTAAGTTTTCCATCCAATATAAGTCATATGTGAAGTGTTTAGGGTTATTTCGATCATTTTAATACCTTATTTCCCTTTTATTAAGTTGTATTCGACAAAAAATTGTGGGCTTCTCATGCAATGGAACAATATTTTCTATACGATAGCAATTAATTAAATGATCATGCAATGCACTCTCTTCTAGTTATTCCAAATATGTAATGATACACAAGTGGGAGTTTTTGCATTTTAGCATGTTGAAGAATAATTTCATACAGGCTCTATAAATGAGAAACAAATTGACGTTTTGTGCCGTAAATGAAGTTGTAGATGCATATGTGCTAAAGAAAAGTAAAAAAAATATTAAGGGTTTGTACTATATAGAAGTAAAAAAACTTGTGAAAAGATGTTAAAATGACCTAAAAACCCTCAACACAAGTCACGTGCGAGGCACATAACTTATATTGGATAGAAAACTTAACGAAGTTGGGATGGGATGAAAAATTAAAGATTTTGTAAAGTTAATATGATAAATTGCTTAAAATTTTAGTTTATATGACAAATTGAAAAATATGAACAAGTTCATATGACATTTCCCCATTTTTATAAGTTGCAACTTGAAAAATAGATGGTTTTGATCGTTAAAGTTCAATGTAGTGTGAACCCCACAACTAATCCCCATTTTTATAATAAAAAAATAGGGATCCATTCCCTTAAAGATTTCCACGGATCATATATCATTAGGAATATCATAAACAAATTCTTCGACGGCTCTTTGTAACAATAGTTTCTCAACTTTAACGCAATTATTTGTCTTTCAACTAAAAATTCGTGACTATTCGTCTCTTAACTTATCAAAATGTGTAACTATGGTCGTTTTCGTCTACTTCGTTGAAACATCCGTCAAAATGCTACGATTGGGTTAAAGTTGAGAAAACATTTCTCTAATATCAATTGGGTAAAAGTTGAGGGAATATTTCTCCGTGTTAAAATTGAAAACCCGTTGCTACAATTTTGCTCATTTGTGACCAATGATCACAAATTTTTAATTAAAAGACCCTTGCTCAAATTCAATTAAATTTGATACACCATTACTACAATTTCCTCCAAAATGAAATAAATCAAGAATTACAATATTGTATTATTATTTCTGTTAAATAGATTTTAGAGTGGGGAGTTAATTGTCACTCTTTACTTTTAGGCGGAGACAAATAATGTGCTTATCATTCCCCTTTAAAACATCCTTCTCATAGCACTAGGCATTCATTTCTTCTCAATTACAGTTTGACACACGTACAAAACAATTCGTGTTTTTATGGTACATTTCCGCATTGAAACAGATTCTTCCAAAAAAGGAACCAGTGTCAACCCAAAAAAGACTGTACCAACTAC
Source organism: Malus sylvestris (assembly GCF_916048215.2). Taxonomy (NCBI): domain Eukaryota; kingdom Viridiplantae; phylum Streptophyta; class Magnoliopsida; order Rosales; family Rosaceae; genus Malus; species Malus sylvestris. The sequence continues at coordinate 26,759,542 of NC_062266.1, forward strand.
CCAAAGCCCAGAAGCATACATCCCCATCCCCATAGAAAATTGACCAAATATATCATCCCAACGAAACAAAGATCGCAAGTATTTAAAAGACCGCAACAGAAATAACAACTGACACACAGCAGATAACAAACATTCAGCTTCAAAGCCGACTAGCAAATGGATCTGATCAGTTTTTCTCGCTGTGTCGATCACTAACAATCATGCTTGGGCTAGAAAGCAATGTGTACCGTAACTATATGTAACAATCGTAATCATTTCCACACCAGAAAGAGTGGAGCATGTTAGAGACCTCTAAAACAAACCCAGTATTAAAGTAGCACAGAAACAACTTTCAATCAATGGGCACATGACAAATCCAACAGACTCACCATGATCCGTGCGAAGCATGAAATGTAGTAATGTTCTAGTAAAAAATGATCAAATGCTTCAGGGATTCAAGAAGCAGAGAACTCAACAGAATCTTAACTATCATTGCCCGAAGAAAACTTTTAAGTCAATTTGGGTAAGGCATGAACCTCCCCAAACCTAGAGTAGTACAATTAAACACCAAAATTTCAGGTCTAACATCAAAATTAAATTCAAAGCCAAAACTTGTGAACAAAAATATTCTATTACAGCAAGATAACAAGACGAACTAACGTAATCAATAGGACCTTCTAAGCCTTAATGGCATACTTCCTCAAAGGGTAGTACATCTCCTTCTTCTTCTCCCTCTCGGTCTTCAAAGAAGACTGTGCAATACAACAGCATAACAAAATCACACTCCAATACACACCAAATGAAAAAACTACAAACTGGGCAATCTATCTTTTCAACAATCACAAAAACCCAATGCAGATCAACTACATATAAAATAAAATTTGTCCACAATCGACGTCGGTGTAGTGTTTCATATACTATAAATAAACTATATCAAACAGTTGCATCAAATGCCATTACAAGATAGTTCATCATTTTAATTTCAGTTCAAGTATAAATAAAAGCAAACGAAGTCGAAAAACGTTAGTACCTGGTGCTTGGTGAGCCTCCGGCGGATGGCCCTGGTCTTCTTGGGACGGAGATCAAGAGGCAAGAGCTTCTTGTTCCTGTACACTTCTCTGAGAGCAGCCTTCTGCTTCTGTGACATCACCGTCAACACCTGGGCGATCGACAGCCTCACAACCTTGCTGCGAAAACCAAAATTTCAATACAAAAAATCAAATTTCTCTTCGTTTTCTGAGATTTCAGAACAAAAATCAGGAAAACAAAAAATTGGGTTTTGATTGTTACATCTTGGAGAGCTTGTTGGGCGCTCCGCCGGTGACCTTAGCGACACGGAGGAGGGCGAGCTCCGCCTTGAGATCCTTGAGCTGAGCCAAAAGGTCAGCCTTTGTCTTGTGCCTCAGCTCATGTACCTTGATTCTCGCTATCACAGTTTACAAACAATAAGAACAAAATCATCAGCAGAAAAGGATAATGTTTTGGGGAACCGAAATCGCAGAGAGCAAGTGGAAGTACCCATTGCTGCTGCTTGCGTGCGAGCGAGTTCTGCAACGGCGGCTCCTTCTCTTTAGCTTGACGGGAAAAATGAAACCCTAAATTTTGAGTAGCGGTGGATTTAGCGGGATTTTATATGTAGCGCGGGTGTATGGACTTTAGGTTGGGTATGATTGGGCTATTGCTGATTTGGGTTTTAGTTATACAAATGGAAGTGGGTCTTAGTGTGATGGCCCAATTAGTCAAGGAGCCCACTTTGAAGCCCATGTCTTGAGAAAGCTCAGCCCAAATTGTGTAGCATGGCTATTCTTTTAGTACAAACTTTTTAGCCAAAATGGTCCATGAGATTTGCATAACACATCACTTTGTCCTTGAGATTGAAAATCAATAGAAATTGTCTTTGAAATTATCCACCATCCATTATTTTGGTCATTTCGTTAAAAACTCGGTTAAGTGTCCTAGAGCTCTTAGTCAGAAATTTGGGCAATTTTCAAAGCTTCTTAACTCAATCGTTTCTTAACCAAATTTGACCCATAATATATCAAAATGAAGATAGGAAAGTGTAGAATAAGATTGTACCTATTTGGAAGCCCAATGGTTGTCAGAGATGGCCGGAAAATAGCCTGAAATGTGACTGGTCAGCGGGAAAACTGGAAAACTTTAAACGTTCATAACTTCTTCAATACTCAACGAAATCGAGTGATTCAAAAATAAAAATCATACTTCTCAATGAGACAAATAGAATGGTACATTTTTTGACTGCTAATTCACTATGGTTTGGCTGGAAAACGGCTCGAAAGTGACTAACTAAAGACCAAGATAGGTATGATTCTCTTTATCTCGTTGAGAAGTATGATTTTCGTTTTTTGAATCACTCGATTTTGTTGAGTATTGAAGAAGTTATGAATGTTTAAAATTTACCCAATTTTCGACAAGTTTTCCAGTTTTCCCGTAGACCAGTCACCTATCAGGCTATTTTCCGACCATCTTCGAAAAACATTGGGCTTCCAAATAGGTATAACCTTGTTCTACACTTTCCTATCTTCATTTTGATATACTATGGGTCAAATTTGATTAAGAAACGATTGAGTTACGAAGCTTTGAAAATTGCCAAGATTTCGGCCAAGAGCTCCAAGACACTTAACGGAGTTTTTAACAGAATGACCAAAATAATAAATGTTGGACAATCTTATGGACCATTTCTATTGATTTTCAATCTCAGGGGCCAAAGTGATGTTTTATGCAAATCTTAGGAACCATTTTGGCTAAAAAGCCTTTAGTAAATATTGAAGCCTAAAGAAAATGGGTAACTACGGTTCAGTAATTCTCCTCCTTACATCTAATTGAAAGATCTTTGGTTCGATTCATAGAAATTTTGATACCCAAGTGAGACTTAAGACCATATCTTTGTGTCAAGAAAAAGAGGAAAGGGACGATTACAACTCTGGCTTTGGATGGAGAAGTAATTATCAATCACCATAATTAATAGAATAAGAAGTATTTGATATAAATGTTTTTTTGATATATTCAACCATAAAGAAGTCATGCAATTTGAAACCCTATATATGGCCTATCCAATATCAATCGAATTATAACTTGGTACGTACTGCAGCTGTAGCTGGTGCATGAACATTGCTCATTCGACAACGATATAAACCAAACCCATAACCTCTCCAAAGCATAAGGATAGTGATATCATGGATAATAAAATACCCAAAACTGTTGAATTTGGTAATCTCACTTTCTCATTGCAAAGCATGACACATGCATTGATTGATACAATCATGCTTCCCCCCCAACTAGTTGCAATATAAACAATGTATATGAAACTGATATCTGTTGTGTTCCTTCCTAGTGCAAAAATATGGTTAGTATAATAGCACGAGTAAGGGTGTCGAACCACAGGGACTAATTGGACCTCTATAAATTACTAACTTTGAAAGAACCCTAACTAAAGAATGAAAGTAACCAATTGAGAGTAGTTTTTGTGTTGTAAACTTAATTAAATTAAAATGCAAGAATGTAGCAGCGAATAATATATTAATGTAGAAGCAATGAAGATGAGGCCAGAGATTCGAATTCACCATTACAAAACCAATTCATGTTTATAAAGTTATGTCATATTCAACTTCCAACCTATTTCCTGAGTTCGTTTTACATATATATGATCAGCCATATGATGTGTGGTTTTGATCAAATTCTCCTAATCTGCAACCTGATTGGGATGTTCAACCTGAGTTCCTCATTAAGAGTTTTCAGCATGCAAGAAAACATTAAAGAACCAAAGAAAATACATGGCAGGGTGTTTGCATAACATTCTCTTCATTCATTCACATGTCTACCAAGATTAAGCATGATGTTTACTATAATCTTGATTAAATGATATGTAGTTAACCCTAATGGTGATCAAACATTAAAATCAACAAACAAATTTAACAATAGGTTCAATGAATGAAATAGGAAGCATATTGATAAACTGAATACTATAACTTAAAAACATGGATCAATTTTGCAAGGCTACATCAAAATCCCTAGTGATGAACTTAGTTACACATCATGTTCACAAAAATTAAAACGAAAATACACATCATCAGTGAAAAGAAATTCATGAGAGGAAACCCTTGAAGCAATTCTGATGTAGAACCTCTCCAAGAACAGTCTTCTGCGATGAGTCTTTAGTAGTGGTGAAACTATATGGAACGGCTAGGGTTTTTTTAAGAGTGAATGAAAAGAGAGGAAAAATAGGTCATCAGAATTGTGTAATTTGCCTAGAATAAAAAGGGCATGTAAAAGTGGCTAAAAGGCAAGTTTTTATGGGGTAAAAAAGGCTGGAAGATATTCCAAAGTGATCCCAACAACTTAGCCTTTATTTTGCATGTTTTTGCCTTATTTGGCACCTTCAAATCAAGCTAGATATCTCAATTCCTTTCCCATTTTGTTCCTGATTTTCTAACAAGCTAGATTCGTCTTGGGTTCTTTATTTGGACTTCAAAACAAGTAACAATTTTATTTGGGCTCCAAAACAGGCTAGTAAACTTCTCTCCATGTTTGAATAAGGATCAGCTCCAAAAAGGGCATGTTTTCACTTCTTTTGCCCTCAAATTGATACTAAAGTACATGTAACTGCATACTAACACAAAATAGGGTAAAATGCAACCAGTTTAACTCAAAAACATCACAAAGAGACTAGAAATGGATGGTATAAATGCATGAAATATATGAGTTATCAATATCTGCCAAAAGTCAAGTAGTGGAAAGGAAATGTGATTCGTTTCACCAAAGTTAGTACATTAATTTGATCAAATCTATACCATCAACATGTTAACAGATCTACGTTGATTGCAAATCTCTTAACGAATCTTTCAAAATGATTAATCACCTTTTAATTAAAGAATTAGGGTAATTACTGCTGTCATTAGATAATATTATCTCATCAATGTCTCAATTTCAAAGGCCTTTTCTCTAAAGTTCTAGTCATCTGTCTTTATTTAAAAATTCGTAAATGCGCATAGCTTCATCGTGATCATTGTTGAATTTGAGTACTGATGTGGTGATGTGATTCTCGTGAGCTAAAACATTTCCTCATTTATTTGTCACTACCATTAATCAATCACTACAACACTTAATAATATATAAAAACATAAGAAAAAAGTTCACCGAGGAAGCTAGCGTGATAAGCATTTTGGAAAATCTCCTATGGTGAATAGCAAGAGCTAACAATAATATGTAAGTAATTTGACAAAAAATAACTTATCGCTCGAGCAGTTAAAAACATTTATTTCTTCCCTGTCCCAAATCATAACATTGCTGTTTCTATGTAACGGCCCATTGCTCTTTCCAGGGCCACAAATTGCCATCTCCAACTTTGTTATTTCAGAAAGAATGATCCTTCTTATGAAGGGACTCCTATAAAGGAAAATAGATTTATGTTCTGACATAATCATTAAGCTATGGAGAGTCCAAATTGCCGACCCTTCAAAATGTTTATCAAATTAATAGATGGCCATTACTACTTGAATTCATTGGAAGATGACGCTAATTATATAATTAATTAGGGTGCCACTATCTGACTATATCATCATCGTCCACCGATCGATTGCAAGATTTGACTAAGTAAAAGCTAACAACAAGAAGAAGATTTTTCCTTTTCTTCATGTCTCCATTGTAGGGTTTTGGAGTAAAAAGTCAAGAAATCTTTGTACATTCGAGCTAGGGTTTGCAAACAGTTAGATAATATACATAACCAACAAAAGAGAACAAGTAATTAACATAGCTATGGGCCTCCCCTATGTATAACCAGCGAAAAAGAACAAGTATTATAGATAGATGCCTCCCCCTATGCAGGCCCCAAGGCCATATGCATAATATGCATATATGCAACTTTTTTTGGCTTACGTAGATGGAAACAAAGCTTAAATCCATCAGCCAACTACAACTTGTTGGTGTTAATGTAGGAAATATGAAAGACAACTTTGAAGTATGATTTGAGTCGTTTTTTTTAAATGTTATTTATCTTCATTTAAATGAGTTTGCTAAAGAATTTTTGGTAAATAAATTATAGGATACAATAAAGTTTAAAATTTGTAAATAGAAAAAATTAAAGTATTTTCTTAGAAATAATTAGAAAGAAATTGTATGATTGAGATGAAAGGCAGTATGAAACTGTTCTGTTAACAATTTCTAACTGTTAATAATCTGGCAGACATCATCGGGTATGCATCTATGTCATGACACCCATTCATATCAATTCGAAGTGTCGAAATGGTCACATCTGTTTACAAAACTACTGGTGCCTTTAATTTGGCACTGTTTGGATTTGACTGAACCGTTGCCAGTACAAAAAAACCTAATATTTAAAGGGACAAGGATTGTCTGTCATCTTTGTTCTCATGAACTTTTATGTTTTCCTGTTTGTGTGATTATGGTTAAACCACGTCAATATTTTATATTTTTTTTATAGAGATAATAAGACAAAAATAAATAGTAATATAAAATGTTCACGTAACTTAACCGTGATCACACAAAACAGGAGGATACGGGATTCATATCAATTCGAAGTGTCCAAATGGTCACATCTGTTTACAAAACTACTGGTGCCTTTAATTTGGCACTGTTTGGATTTGACTGAACCGTTGCCAGTACAAAAAAAAACCTAATATTTAAAGGGACAAAGATTGTCTGCCCTCCTTATTCATGTGCACTTCTATGTTTTTCTGTTTGTGTGGTCATAGTTAAGCCACATCAACATTTTATATTATTTTTTATAGAGATAATAAGACAAAATTGAATAGTAATATAAAATGTTGACGTGATTTAAACGTGACCACACAAAACAGGAGGGCACGGAAATAAGGAGGACAGATAATCCTTGTCCTATTTAAAGGTGCATGGCTCTTGGACAAAGTTATATCTGCACCATTTCAACTAAAAGACGTGTACTTTGGGACAAGGATTGTCTATTCTCCCACTTTCATTGTCCTCTCGTGCTCTCCTGTTTTGTATGGTCACGGTTAAGTCACGTTAATATTTTATATTATTTTTTTTATAAAGATAATAAGACAAAATTGAATAGTAATATAAAATGTTAACATGACTTAACCGTGACTACACAAATAGAAAGGCACGAGAGGACATCGAAAGTAGGAGGGCAGACAATCATTGCCCTGTACTTTGAGTATTATACTATTACCAACTAAGAACCAATCTTACACACCAGTATTTCACTTTATAATTATACATTGTATATATTTTTATGAAATCTCCAACACAACTGTGTAATTAATTAGAAACCACCTTTCAAATTTTGGTACTAACCACATTTTTTCAGAAGTTTTCCTTTTACGTTTTTACACATGATAATTTTTTCAGGTGTCAATAATAATTTGTCAAATTTCTGCTTCTTTTCTTTATATATTTTGATATAAATTGATTTTTATTTTTTTTTTGTCATTTATTTGGTGGGAATGGAATAAATGTCCAAGTCATGTAGATAAAATGCATCCTCACTACAAACCGCTTTGACATTTTCTTCTCTTCATGATATTTTCTAGTATATTTTTTTACTGAAAACATATAAATAATCGGCATAGTACAACTGATAATTGAAAGAAGGTTGGACTCGGAAGTTCGAAACTTCTTGTGTAAGAGAATATATGCTCGTAACTGTTAACCAACTAAATTACAATCTTCTTACAAGACTATTCTATTGGCAGAGTAAAAAACATAACTCATAATTAGAAGGGTTAAAGCCTCAAATTAAGGTGCATGGTTGCATTTGCATATAGATTACATAGTTGCACGTCGGCCCAAAAATTAAAATAAATAAATGAAAACTAAAAATAGGAACCGCTCATGCAACTCATGATCCATGTGTCTAGGCAAAACCCCAAAGGCCGCAGTCCATTATATGAATCATACCCCCAAATAATAGATTTTTTTTTCTTTTTTCCCAAATATTTTGGAAATTAGTTATCGATCTCCACTTGTTATCCAATATTCTAGTGGACAGAGTATTAGATTTACATTCATACGTCTTAGGTTTAAAACTCTCTCCAACCCCAAATTATTATAACAGTTTCGAACCCTAACAGTTTCCTTAATAATAATAAATTTAAAAAAAAAAAAACTTCTCCATTTCCATGCCAACATTTGTAATAAAAAAAAATAGAGTAGAATTATATCCACTTGGCCAATGGAGAGTTTGGATACTTATCTGCCCACTCACCTTTCCTTCTTCTTATCCGGTGTTCCTTAATACAGAAGCCCTACATTTCCAATACGCACTTTATTGACTTGCATTCCCCTTGACCAAGGAAATCAAATAAATCTAGAAGACGAAATCAAGATCGAATATATATATATATATATATATATATATATATATATATATGTGTGTGTGTGTGTGTGTGTGTATGTGTGTGTGTGTGTGTAAGAAAGAAAAAGTGTTCTTGACATATTGCAATGTACAAAACTGATCTCCCCATGTGATCAATTTTGGTTCAAATCAATAGTTGCGTATACAAACACATTAGTGTACCTTTTGGTTAGTTATTTTTTGGCCGAGCACAATTTAATGTCTCTCGTTGACACAATCGATGACAGCATATAAATTATATACTATCTGGAAAATTATCATTCAAAGAGTGCATTGCCCCTTCAGTGAAAAAAAGGGATTTGCATATAAATTATCTACTGTTTGACAAAATATAATTTTCTTGTTATAATAATATGTATATATCATATGAAAGACTAACAACCCTAAATAAACTACTTCTCACGTTGTTGGTATGAACTAATAGTTTATTAGATGCCTTTAATATTAGAGTACATTGTAGCTATGGTCCCTTAACTTTAACTCAATTGGAGCAATGGTCTCTCAACTAAAAATCCATTACCTTTGGTCCCTCAACTTATCAAAACGTGCAGCTATGATCCCTCAACTAAAAATCCATTACCATTGGTCCCTGAACTTTAATTCAAGTGGAGAAATGATCCTTTAACTTTAATCCAATTGTAGCAATGGTCCTTACAATATAACTCGTTTTGACAAATTTTTTGACATAGTTGACGAAAAGAACCATAATTATACACTTTGATGAGTTAAGGGACCCTAATTATATAAATGGTCATTCCCAACATAGCTTATTTTGACAAAATTTTGACAAAATTGATGAAAATGACTATAGCTACACATTTTGATAAGTTGAGGGACCAATGGTAATGGATTTTTAGTTGAGGGACCATTGCTCCAATTTGATTAAAGTTGAGGGACCATTTGTACAATTTACTCTTAATATTATATTACCAATTGGCCTAAGTTTCAAATTAAGGATGCAGATCCTTGGTTTAAGCAAAGCAGTTAAAAGTCTTCTTCCAATTGGGTTGGATCTATATGCTATATTAAAATAACAGCTTTACAGCAGTAGCGTGTCTATTAAGTTGAAACAGTTAATTTAAAATTTAAAAAAAAAAAAAAAAAAAAAATATATATATATATATATATATATATATATATATATATATATATATATATATTTGAACACATAAACTTGCCATACTTATTGAAGGGATCCCCATTTGTAAAAACAAATGGGGATACCCTCTTGACGATTAGATTAGATTTTAATGAAATTCTGTGGTTGAGATTAAATCATATGTCACAAAATCTCAATCACAGAATTTCATTACAGTCAAGAGGGTGTTCCCATTTTTTTTTTTAAATGAGGATCCCTCCCCTTAAAGGCTTCCCTTATTGACATACTATTGTATGCGAGTTTCAACTGTATTAGTGGCTAATTTTATGCGTCTAAATAGCAACAAATATTTGTACTTATATTAGTAGTCAATTTTGTGTCTCTAGATAGCAACAAACATTTGTACATGTATTAGTAGTCAATTTTGTGTGTATAACTAGCAACATGCATTTATTGGTTTGCTAATGTTATTTCGGTTATTATTTATGAATAATGCTTGTGTCTCCTCATGGGGTACTTACTTGTCTCCCCACTTAAACTAATGAATTTTTACCTTTCGAACATCATAATCAGACCATTCATTCTTTTTATCATTATATGAGATCATATCTGCAAAAAAAAAAAAAAATTATTCAATTTGGAGATCATTTAGTCATCCATACGTGTGAAATCAATCAATAGTCTTGGAAACAAGTAACATCCTCATGGTGAACCATCTATTTGTTTTATGCATATGAATGGCTAAAAAAACTCCAAATTGAATAATTTTTTGCATATATGATCTTTAAATGATGATAAAGAGAATGAACGGTTTTGATTATGATATTCAGACTGTAAAGGTTCGTCAATCATAAGTAAGTAAAGAGATAAGTAAGTTTCCATAAAAAAAAACACAAGAATTATCTTTTATTTATTTATTTGTTTGAGCTATATCAGTCACGACTAACGTCCATTCTTCTTCTATTTTCCACTTCATAATTTTTATCTCAACCGTATACAAAGTCCAAACATATGTAGGATTCAAGTTGACCGCATGTATCACTCCAAGGCAGGCCTATTTATACACATGTATACATTGGTTTCTACTTTTATACAACCTCAACTCCCTTATACTGTCCACTCTAACTTCTAATTTGTTATATTCCATCTGATTTTTGCGTATTTTTCTCTCACTGATCATACTATTAGCAGTCTTCCAGAAAATCCTCAGATTCTTCCAATATTTGAAGCACTCTACACATCATGGTTCGTTTCTCTCTCTCTCCCCCTCCCCCTCTCCCTCTATCTCATCGTTCATCTTCTTTGTGTATTGGTTTTCTTATAATTGTTGGATTTCTACAGGCCTCTGACATGGATGGTGTCAAATATGAAGAGGTCAGACCAAGTTCTGTATTGGGTTTTGATCTAATTTTAGAAAATACTTTTCTGTGTGTTTAGTTCTAATTAATTTTTATATATTTGCAGGAGTACATCTTAAATTCTAGAGGCATGAAGCTTTTCACATGCAGATGGCTCCCGAATAACACCAAACCCAAAGCATTAATCTTTATCTGCCATGGATACGGCATGGAATGCAGCATCACCATGAACAGTTAGTGTCAAAGTTTTTTCCCCATCAATTCATAACTCTAAAAATACCCAAAGAAAACATATTTATATTATATATGTACTCCTGAAAATTAACAGGTTTTCAAAATTGTCCACTTTGATCAGGCACCGCAATCAGGCTAGCCAAAGCACGCTTTGCCATATATGGAATAGACTATGAAGGTCATGGAAAGTCAGCAGGCCTACAAGGTTACGTGAAGAGTTTTGATGATGTGGTGGATGACTGTACCAGCCACTTCACAAACATATGTGGTTAGATTTTTCGCACTCTGTCTCTCCAATTTACAATTCTTCGACATTTCTTTTCAATTAAAGCATAGACTGCTTGCCAATAAAATTAGTAGATAACATGTTGAATGACATCCTGTACAAAGAATTTCGACTCCTTTTCATGCCCTTTTTTTGTCTTTGATTTTAATTTGTGGTGACAATTCAGAGAGCAAAGACAACAAGGGAAGGATGAGGTATCTAATGGGGGAGTCAATGGGAGGAGCTGTGGCTCTGCTGGTGCACAGGAAAAAGCCAGACTTTTGGGATGGTGCGGTTTTGGTTGCGCCCATGTGTAAGGTATTTGCTTCTAATTTGTTTCCACGTTCTTTTTGGACTACTCTCATTGGAGTTTTTTCAGCCCTGGTTTCTGGTGGGTTTTTTTCTTTTTATAATCTTTATTTTATTTCTATGCAAAAATTGAATTTGGACACCAACAAAAAGATTGCACCTTTTCTTAAATTTTTTATTATTTTAAAATTAATTTGTTGACCGAATCTCTGTGGTTTGAAGCCCTTTGAATCAGTCGAGAAAAATAGTGTTTAACCTTATCAATCTAGATTAGCCTTCTTCTTTATCGGGTGCCATTTAGTATATGACATTTCTGTTCAACAATTTTTTTTTAATTACAAAACACAATTTTAACTGAGCTTACATCCAACTTTCCTAACATTATTTCTTAGTTAGTGTTTGATATGTATGGTTTATTAATCCTCGATGGATTTTCTCATTGTAATGTATTCTCTTATTAAAGTAAAATATTTTAGATGAAAACTATTTTGTTTTTTGTTGCAAGAAAGGCAAAGCGAAAAATTAGTATGAGCCTTTCCGACCTTATTATCCTAAATAATTAAAGACATTAGTAGTGTTGTAAAAGTTGTGGGAATGAATACTCACATATTTTAGTCAAAGATAAAAAGTGAGGAAAACTTAAGAAAAGTAGCATTGTTGTTGCTGTATGATGTTTTTCAAAATGCACTCATTTTATTTTTATGATTCTTCATGGATATGGCTCTATATAAGGAGCATTCACAACACACACAAAAGAAAAAGTGAAAACAATAATACCAATATCCATTTCTTCCTGGCTTTACCTGCAATTCTTTTGTGTGATAGTACAAAAATAAATAGTGTGATACATTATACTTGTTTTACTCATGTCTCTACCAAATGTATCTCTCACCTTTGCCTATTTATAACAACTAGGAGCACCTTCACCTCATCCCAAATTTTCGAATCCACAAACCTTTCCAAACTACTTTTGTTTGTTTTCCTTTGAAATCATTTAGAAATTAAACCCTTTCCTTGAAATGGGGAAATATGTGTTATTCAATTTTATCCCCATCCATACAGAAAAAGTGTGGTGCTCTTTCACTTTCGAAATTTCATTATTTTAAAACTAAAAATTAATACAATTTAGTTAATGGACTTTACATTCAACTCCAAATCATGAAAGTTAAACCGACACGTTTTCTGGTTTTTTTTATAACCATTTTACTTACAGATTGCAGATGAGCTGAGGCCATCCCCATTAGTGATCAGTGCTTTGACAAAGCTCTGCAAGTTCATTCCGACCTGGAAAATAATCCCCACAAATGATATTATTGATGTTGCTTTCAAAATGCCTGAAATAAGAAAACAGGTAGTTATATATAATTTTGTATATAATATATTTTCTAAATATATATCAACCAAATTAAAAATGCAGGCCATTGCTGATAATGCTAACCTAATCGCAGGTTAGAGAAAACCCCTACTGCTACAAAGGCCGGCCTCGTCTCCAAACCGGCTACGAACTTTTGAGGGTCAGTTCGGACCTTGAACAGAGGCTCGACGAGGTACTGTACCAAAATGTAATCTCTTTGGCGTTACTGATACATGACCTTACGTCACGTATAATAATTTGTTTTTTTGTTCTTGTCTACTTTGATTAGGTCACCTTGCCGTTCATAGTTCTCCATGGTGAAGACGATAAGGTTACCGACAAATCCGTCAGCAAACAACTCCATGAGGTAGCCGCCTCCCATGACAAGACGTTGAAGATGTACCCGGATATGTGGCATGGACTGCTCTATGGAGAAACACCTGAAAACATTGAGGTTGTTTTTTCTGATATAATTAGTTGGTTGGATGAGAGAAGTTGCTTTGGAAATGCGAGGCTGGAGGGAGAATTAAAACGTGAAAACGACGATTTACCCAAGTAAAAAGTAAATCAAGAAGGCAGATGCAAGGCAGGAGATGGGTGGATATTATTAGTTAATTGTCTGTTTCAGTTGTAAAAATTCTTTATACAGAAGAACAAACGTTTATACAATAAAAGTAGCTTCAAGCCTTCAACTCCGTACGCATAGAAGTTTAACTTCAGATAACATAAAGGGTAACCGTTGGGTCTTGAGTTCAAAGCGTTTACTAAATGGGTGGTGGCATTTTAACATTTCACACATCTCTGTTAATTTTCCGTCTTCAAACTAAATGAATTAAAATAGATCAATTGACAATAATTAACCGAGTGTGTAGAATGCAAAAATGACTGGAAAATATAGGTATGAGAATCATTTCACTTTTTTTTCTTGTGTTTACTAACACATCATGTAGAATTAAAAGGAGAAAATTAGAATTAGATGCCTCATTTTAGACTTTTGTAGACTAAACATTTATGCTTTTTGAGTTTTTTATTAAGCTTTTGAAACATTTGATTAAGATACTCAGACTTGAACTACTTCAGATTAATTGAAATTATTTAATTATGTACTATATATTTTAAATAATTTCAACTATATTTAAGTCTAAAAATTTAAACTTTTCAAATCTAAATGTACATCCACGCCAAATGGAAACATACCAACATTAAATGAAAACGTACCAACGTCAAACGAAAACATACCAACCCCTAATTAAAACGTACCCAATTATAAACTATATTAAAATGAATATTCATCTTTTTGGAATGTTTAAAAATATGTTTGATTCATACACAATACTCTAGATAGTCTTGTTTTTTGGTAGATAAATCGAACAACTTTAGTTGATCAGATATAAATCCTTATTATTGTAGATAATGCAAAATAATAACGATAAATCATATAGTTTTGAATTAACAAAAAGGCTATTGTCCGTTAATTAATGACTCTTTCTATAAAAAATAAAAATTAATAAAAATTAATTAAAGTAATTTAAACTTTTACATTGTTAACGACTCTTTATATAAAAATAATAATAATTAATTAAAGTAATTTAAACTTTTACATTGTTAACGACTCTTTATATAAAAATAATAATAATTAATTAAAGTAATTCCTCATTATTAGGACAAAAAGTAATAAAACTTATGTTTTGAAAACAAACGTACCAAAAATTCAAATGTACCAAGAAGCCAAATGGACCAAAAATTCAAATGTACCAAGTAACTAATGTACCATTATAATCAAATGTACCAATATAACCAAACGTACCTAACAACAAGTTTTGTTACATTCTATTTAATTTACTAAAAGAAATATTTTAATAAAAAATAAAAAAATCTTAAATCATCATAATAAGAGATGCATAAAAATAGGAGGAAAAAGGGAATGCTAACGTGAATAGACTTCTAAGAAAATAAAATTAAAGTACCAAAATTGTAGGGAAAATGTTTAATCAAATTTGCAAAAGGAGTAGATGTTTAGTCCATGACATTTAAAAACCAGGCGTCTATATCAAAACGTCTAATTAAAAAAGTGTAAGTTTTATCTTAAAAGTCGTAATTAAATACCTAAACATAAACAATCAGATCAACTATTCAAGACAGTTGACCTGATTCCCCTTGTTCCTTGCCCTTATTTCTAAGTTCTTTGATTCTTTCCTTAAGTATCACTTTCTATTTCTACATTTTTTTAAACCTCAGTACCATAAAATTTTATTGATACGAAATACGAAATTGAAATAGTTACTGAAATTATCTCAACACTAATGACTCTTGAATTCTGATTGCATTTAGGTAAACATGTCGTAAAATTCGTAGGTGATAAATTAACTCATTGAGTTGTTAATAAGTAACCATTACGACTCATTTAGTAGTGGTGACGATATCATAACACATTATTATGGTGAAATCAAACTAAATGGATCTTAATGGTTCCATCAATAACCCAATAGATTAATTTGCCACATGAAATACTTGATTCGAAATCTCAGCGAAGCAAATAGACTGGATGAATTCAAATACGATAAACAAATGGCGCCATGAAAACCACCGTACATAATTCAGTGCAAGATTTCAGAGAGGGTTACAGAGAAAATACATCAATCTTGCTAACATTGTTCAACAGAGGATGAACCACAAAAGGGGAAAACATCAATCTATTATTACTAATTACAACAACAGGTAATGCAGTCTAAAAGGTGCAAAGATGCATGCTGCTTCTTCCCATACAAATCGATTTTGTCTCAACCATCTGCGTCTCCATTTTTATCACAGAAACATTCGCTCACTCCAGCAACATCAGGAAAAGAAAATCCTCAGGCATGCTTGTCCCGTTAGCGTAACTACAGTCATCATCGATCCCAGCAAAATGACACTGCGATAAACTACAGATGAACAAAATTCTAAGTTGTATCGTGTATTCATCCACTTCAACCTTTTGACCAAAACAGTGATGTTATGAGATGAAAGCATGCTAAAACCAAAAGGTCTGGTAAAACCAGGAAGGAACTTTTGAGCTTGTTCTTAAATGATCTTGTTTCGAATCTCCTCGAGTTTCTTCAGTATCTCTCCAGGAGTTCTATCCAACTCATCCGCAATTTTTCTCTGCAGATCCATGGGCAATGTTGGGAACTGCTCACACAGATCTCCATCAATCACATCCTGAAAAATTAGTAACAGAAATTTTAAGCTTTCTAACCTGGTCATATTAAAAAACAAAGAACAATAAAATAGAAAGAAAAAATAAACCTATATTTTACAGCTGAATTACCTTGACTGGGAAATACGCTGATCTATAAGCCATGTGATCTCTACCACACAAAGGTGGATGCTCCTGCCTCATATACATCTCCAAGTGAGAAAAGAAGTCAACGTCATCACGGGAGGTGAATGCAAGCAATGAACCCAAGCTACCCATCACTGTTCCATAGATGATGCACTCCCCACCACCTGGAATTAGAGATGCCTTCTGCAAGCAGCTGACGACATCACCAACATGATACTGCACTATCTCCTCTACTTTGTTGGGAGCGCCATTCAACCTTCCCTGCTCCCATTTTATCCTCCCACCCGTTGGATCTTCTTCTATCTCATCTGAAACATCCTGTGGTAACCGCACAAAATAGAAATTCCCAAACTTGTCCGCACCTGCCATGGTGTCAAAATCTATATGGAAGGATGCTGTAATCCATCTTGGTACACAATCATCAGCAAAGATGTACAACTGATTCTCATCCCGCCTATACTTGCAGTAGTGGAATGACTGCCAAAGAAATTAACACCATAGGAAATATAGTTAGTCCCTTATAGTGAACAAAGAACGGCAAGCAAGAAGAACAAGAACATGTACTTCAAACAGAAATCCACAACACAAAAAAGCACCTCACATCCATCCAGTATGCAGAAAGCTGATATTGGGATATAACTACAGAATAAATACCACGCAATGGATGCATTACATATTACAATAACTACAAGGGGTGTGATATCCACACACCCCTTTTTACTTCTCTCACACCTTTTTGGTTTTCGGCCGTCGGATCGGATGAATTGAAGAAGATCAACGGACATAAATTAACAAGGGGTGTGTGAGAAGTAAAAAGGAATGTGTGGATAGCACACCCCTAACTACAAACCCAATATACATCAGGACACTATATATGACATGTCATTGCAATTTGTACGAGGAGATATTCTAGTCTAAATTTCAACTATTTGACCCTTCCGGAAGAATGCCTTAACCAAAAAATAAAAAAACCAAGCATGTATCTACTTATTTGGCCTATATAATCCAAGGTAAAAAAACATGGTATTTTAAATGAACAATATGAAAAAAACATTATGACACACAATAGGATATCAGTGTACCAAAGAAAAACATACATGTATAAAGAAAATGTAAGCGTGGGAAGATACCACACAACAGGAACCAGGAGGCCCAATCAAATAACAAATAGATGAACGAAGACATACCTCTTGAATGTCACCTACATAAATCCGATCGCGATAGGTCTGGATTGATACAATTGTGTTGGGAAACAGCTTATTCTCACACTTCCTGAGCAACCTTTTCTTCCCCAAATCATAGAGTCGGAGCACTGGTCCAATCCCAGCTAGTAACCTTCCTTGAAACTGGCACAAGGCAAGAGGAACACCATCCACTTGTGTCTTGTGCAAAAGTTCAAGGGACTTGCCATCATCTATAAATCTATATATGTGAATATAGCCTGCTGTTACACTCTTTTTTGGCCAAAACTGCAGTCCCTTCGCTGTGCCAACAGCTAAAAGTGTACCATACTCCTTGTCATGGAAATTCACTGTACAAATACTAAATGCAGCTTCGCTATCCTGAAGCTCCAGCAGACATGTTGTAGTTGCTGTCTTGGGGTCAAGAACTCTAATGCAAGACACCCATTTGTCAGACTCTGCCTTAGGATACCCATAGTGCTCATCAGATAAGGGATCCTCCTCATCGCCACCATTTTCCATCTGCTCTACATTACCGTTTCCATTTTCACCTAAACCCGCAGCCTCAAAACACTCCTTTTTTGCAGCTTCACGCTCTTCTGCTGTGAATGCTCCTTGATCACTTTCAATAATTACCAAAAGCTTTCGTTTGAGTTGAACGATAAACTTTCTAGGGGTATACCTCAGTGGAATCACAGTTTCATTAAATGTTTCTCCCAATCTTTCAATAGTAAATACCCTCAAAGCATTTCCAGCAACAGAAACTACACCTTCCGAACATTGATCGGATGAAAATGAGGCAGCATATTCAAGGGTCTCATACGATAGTGGTGTTAAGAGAAAATGTCCTTGATGGATATAACCAAGCCAGGGCCGACTTGACAAGCAAAGCATAGCATGCTTGCCTCTCACACTAATTGAAAATAGCTTTGGTGCTCTTAGTCCCAAGAATCGAGAACGGGAATCAGAGAGCTGACCTGTGACCATATCCACCACAGTTCTGAATAAAATCCCGGAGCGTAAGCCAGCATTAAGGAAAAGGTTAGCAGGATGATCAGCACCATCCTCCCCACCAATTGAGGCCTGAACCTCAAGAAAGAGGAGAGATTCTGGAACTCCAGAAAGACTTTGCACACTAAGAATTTGCATACAGTCATCAGGATCCAATGACAAAATACGAATGACGCTGTCATATGAACCAACTGCAAGGAAACGAGATCTCTGTCTCCCTTCAGGTACCGGGGAAATGTCTAGACAAGCTACATCTCCAGACATTTCATGCTTCTCCACCTCCATTAACTGACCAGTCATATCAACCTCAAAATATATAAGTTCTCCTCCGCTCAGTGCAATAACTACTTGAAGTCTATTAGAGCCAACCTTTACAATCGTCCTCTTTCCAGGAGTTCTCCATTCATTAATACGTCCATCTTCCCTAATATGCCTAATTCCATTTGGGTGCACTTGCATCAGAGAATCATCACCTATCAAAGAAACTGCAAGTGATGGGGTAGTGTCTAGAAACCCACTGTCACTAACTTCTTCAACCGTCTCACCAATTGAAAGCACAAGAGTAGCATTTGCAAATGACACCACAATGTATGCATCAAATTCATCGGACACATTCTTCTTCACAGTCCAGACCGCACTCGGTACACCAGGAAGCTCTGACACAGCCATCTCACTGATAGCTAAACCAGGTCTTAGTATCCTGAGGGATGAACGAGGACCCCGCCCACAAAGTGTAAATATTTGAGGTGTTTCTTCCTCAAATAGATTATTGACCTTCATATCCATTATTGGCATCAAGCTCTCAACTTGATCAATCCTAACAAGGTTCTTAAGTTTTCTGGGCTGGAAAAACAAAGGCTGGAAACCTTCTTCCGTTTCCATCAATGTAGCTGATGAAGACTCCACATCAGGCTCTTCTCCTATTGCCTGGAACTGGTACAAAGAGTGATTCCCAAACTCTGACGCAGCAAACAAAAACCCAGATTTTAACACACACATTGAAGTTGTAACTGGAATTGTATCAAAATACTTGATTTTTAATTCTGAGACCTTATCGTTATCATGATCCAGAGTAACCTTAAATATATCTCCATACTCTGTCTGTAAAAGAAAAAAGAACATTGACTTCTGCTTGTGCATAGCTGCTGAAACTATAAGAACCCCACGCTCTGCAGGCAAATCCGCACGCCTAGGAATCACAGCCCTGAGATCTGGTTTATCCTGGTTCTTATAAATCACAAAATTTTCCGCACAGACCAATACACCGCTTGGACCATCCCCACCTCCAGGAACCGTGACCAGCATATTTGCACCATTATCAACCTGATCCGACCACTTCCTCGATACGTGATTGAGCCCAAGATCAAGCTCATAGAAAGTCAAATGCTTCTGCGCCTCGTTCGCCGACTGCCCAGTAGAGTCCTGATCAGCTTCCGCATAATCCAACTCAATGGCAGCAAACATGGGATTATCAAACCCGCAATCAACCCCACATATCGAATACACAATAGTATGTGACTTGTGCGCCTCCAAGGGCGACGAAATTGTCAACCTAGCAGAAGTATCCCTATTCAAAACGTAAACAAGCTTCTGCTTCTCACATGCCCCAACCATAACAGCCCTACCCTTAGGATCAATAGCCAAATACTGACCCGGAACTATCCTCCGACAACCCGATTTCCCGAAAGTCTCCTGGTGAATCTTATCAAACACATTCTTCTCCTTATTATACTCAAGAATCACAATCCGACCCGAATCGGACCCGACAACAATATAGTCCTTCTGAGACCCGGTGAGCCTAAACTGAGCTAACGACCTAATTGCGCCGAAAATTTCAACAGAGAGGAGAGTCTGGATCTTACCATTTTCGTCTGGGCGGAGAAGGTCGAGAACTTTGCCGCGGGCGACTACGATCTCCTGGGCCTTGCCGCCGGAGAAGTTGCCGTTGATGGCGCAGACTATGCCGGTGGCGCGCTGGAGAGTGAGGCTGTAGAGGTACATGGCATGGAAATTTGGAGCTGCCGGAAAAAGCTAGGGTTTTGGGAGGACGGTGAAGTGGGGAGTGTTGGGACCTTGCGAGGTTTAGGCCCGTTTAGGGTTTTGAATACTCCAGTAAGAGAGAGGCTGAAACTTCGTCAGAAATCGGGGATGTGTTTATAATTAAATAAGCCTAATTGCACCTATAGTCCCCTTATTTATTCATATTTTCACTTTCATCAAAGTTATTTTTTTGTTTCACTTTTGTCCTTGTAGTTTCATTTGGTTAGCAACTTTAGCCCAATCTATTAATGTAATTACTCTTTTTCTTTTTTTGGCTTTTTAACAAAAATGATCATTTAGATTTGCATAATTTCTCACTTTGGTTCTTGAGTTTGTCCACAATCAACCATTTTGATCATTCCTTGAAAAATCTCCATAAAATAAGGGCAAAAATATTCTCAATTTTTGTCAAATCATTTTAGCCTATTGTTTATTAAATTGAGGTTAATTTTTTCATTTTGATCCTTATTTAACATAATTTTTTACCTAAGGACTAAAATGATTGATTGTAGACAAACTTAGGGATCAATTATATTGATTTCAAATCTCAAGAAACAGAGGAGTTATGCAAATCTTAAAAATCATTTTGACTGAAAAACCCTCTTTTTTTAGAAGTAAAATTAAGGACAATTGTGCACTCTTTCGTCGTAGGTAGCATGTAATAACTGACATTTTGCTACAAGATACTCGAAACAAACATATTTTACTTACAAATTACCAAATTTTGTACTCTCGTCGATGATAGCATGTAATAGTTTGTTTCGATCAAGTGTCATTTCCTACAAGATACTCGCAATAAACAGATTTTACTTACAAATTACCATATTGATGCTATGTAGGTCACTAATTTTCTCGGAGTATGATTCTCTCCCATTCAAATCTCATTCTTTTCAATAGGGCTCTTTCACTTTCCTCATTTTCTCTTTCTATGAAGAAGTCAACGCTAAATGTTAACGTGATTTAATCGTGACCGTATTGGATGAGGAGAATTTGGAGAGGAGATAATCCTACTCCAATTTTCTCACTACACCTAGAGGTGATTATGAACTCGTGTACAAATAACAATTGCACTTAAAAGTTTAGTGAGCACAAATGATGGATTGCTCTGGCCATTAGAGCTTTTCTCTTTAATCGACTGTATTTCGGTTCAATTCTCCCTTTTAGTATAGATTAGTTTAGAATATAGCTTAAAAGAAGGTTAAAGTAAGAGCTTGTCTTAATTGTCTGAATATATTAAGATCCACAACTAACCATTACCAATTCAACCACCCCATGTAACCAAATCCACTCATCACCTCTTCGTCTTATACATGACAAATAAACTACAAACAAAGTAGCTACACACATAATATGTAGAAAGAAAATGGCCAAGCACCTTTCCTTCCTAGCCATGTCCTTATTAGTCCTCCTACTCACCACCGCCACGATCCACCCGTCCACCGCCGCTCGAAGCCTCGGCAGTTCAACCCCAACACACCCTCACAACCACCACAAAATCACATTCCTAATGAGAAATGTTCTCAATGTAACCCACCCCTCATCATCCATGTCCAAACCTTCAACCACTAAAGTGACTAGCCAGCTTCCCTTCTCAAAACCAATAGGCCTGCTTCCTCCCAACGGAGGAGTCCCCCTCCCTGAAACAATCCCCGCCACACAAACCCTAGATTTATCCGGTGTCGGACTATTTTTTCCTGCTAGGGCTACACTCCAAGAACTGGAACTTGGGATTGTAACCCTGATTGACGAGGACATCTTTGAAAGCTCAGGGTATTATGGTCCACAAATCATTGGAAAAGCACAAGGGATTTTTGTTGCAAGTTCTGAAGATGGGAGCAGTCACATGATGGCTATGACTGCACATTTCGCCGTTAGCAGATTTAAGGACGGGTTAAGATTTTTTGGGGTGCACCGGACGGACGTGGATGAGCGGGACGGGTCTCATGTTGCTGTCATTGGTGGGATTGGGAAGTATGAGGGTGCAAATGGCTATGCAACTGTTAATGCAGTAAATAATGCAGGGTCTAATGCTATTTGGGAAGAAGAAAACAAGCTTCTTAGGCTCAATATTTACCTCAGCTAGTAGCTTGAAACCTTGTTATGTCGAAACGTCAAAATTATGTGTTTTCGGGCCACTATCTCGTTGCCGCATATGCCCCAAAAATCTTAGAACCGGCCCTGCTTATTATGTATAAGATCCTGCTTGAGAGGCAGTTAATTTTCATTGTTCTTTTTTCAAAAGAACTATATAATTGTAGATTTCTGATTTATTATGATTTGATATTCCAAATTACAAAGAGGATGATAATATACAACTATTTTTCCAATGAATAATTTATAAACTTCATTGTGGTGGATGAAAAAGGTGGAGCAGATTGAAACACAAAGCTGGAATAATGGCTAGAAACCAACACTACTGAACTTATTTTTAAGTTTAATTATGTCGAAACGTCACACGAAAACATGCTACCGATGGATTTCTGCAGTTTTGTGTTCAAGTATGATCAACCTGAGGACTAAAGGAAAACTAATGAAAATGATTTGAAAACTTTGAGTTTTAACGAAAATGACAAAAGAAATGATAAAATGAATGGTATTATGATTTATTTTTTAGTGTAAAAATGTGGTTTTTCGTTAAACTGAACAGTACCAGAAACTTTTTGTTAACGTTCCCAATTTTCGAGTTTTCAAGCAGCTTTGTAGAAATCGAAAGAACAGGGAACTGGCTTACTATAACTCCACTTAACTTGATGAACACGTGCAAGTCTATGTTTTTTTTCATTTGGAGTATATATTCTTTTATTTATTACTCATCCATCATAAAAGATATATATCTCCGGTTGTAGGGTAGATTCTCTTCACGACACATATACATTATAACATGAAATTATACACACGTACATTATGACATGAAATTATACGTTAAGTGGTTACGGTAGTTATTTAGTAATTGGGTGTGATGTGGTTATACTTACTCAAAATTGCCTCAGGTTAAATCTCCTAAAGGTTAAGCCAAAATTCCAGGCTGAGATGGGCAGCACCTAATAAGCACATATACCAGCACCATCTTAACTACTAAAAAATGGTACCAATTCCATTTTATGGAGGGAGTTGGTTTTTCAACCAAAAACACCCTGCTAAGAAAAAAGGGTGCACCAACTCCATCACTTGATACAACTCCAATACAAACTATAAATAACAGCACAAATCTTTTCATTTCTCAAACACAACTCACTCAAATCCAATACATTTCTCAAGAGTCAAAGATTCAATACAAAACCCTTCATTTCTTCACAATCTGACAACCCAAAAATGGCAAAGTCCCACAAATCGCTCAAGGCCACACTCTACATCTTGCTCCTAGCCATCACCCTTGGATTTGCCGGCTCAGCTAGGATCCTCGACGAGGCGCAACCCGTAGCATCCAATCCTCTTCAGACAACTGTCCCTACCACGAACCCTCTGCCAAGTGGCCAAATCCCTATCATCGCCCCCGCCACCACAACTGTTGATGACGATGTCGACGACGCTGACTCACCAATCCCTGAGACTGATGCTCCGCCAGAAGCTGACGTGGTGCCTCCTGTAGTGCCTCCTGTAGTCCCTCCTGTCACAACCGTCCCACAAGCTAACTCACCACTACCAGAGACACACGACGAACCTGCCATAGTGCCAACACCGGTTGCTAATGTGGCACCCGTAGCAACACCTGCCGTTCCAGTCACCACACCCGTGGCAGGTCCTGTCACCACATCGCCAACCGGGCCCGCCGCAACCGCCGCGGTCGCCAGAACGGAAACCCCGCATTTGTCCTTTTTCATGCACGACATCCTAGGAGGATCCCACCCATCAGTCAGAGTGGTGACCGGCCTCATCGCCAACACAGTCCTCAACCCCGCATTCTCCAAACCCAACAACAACATCTTCCCCGTCAGCGGTGGAACCCCACTATCCAACAACAACATCAATGGCTTCCTCAACAACAACAACATCCCCAACATCGCCGGCCTCAGTGGCCTCACCAACTCCCAATCCAGCACGGTCATCCAGAACAGCGGCAACAACAACATCGTCAACGACGGCAGCAACCAGCCCTTCGTCACTGCCGGCCAGCTCCCCAACGGAGCCACCCTCCAGAAGCTCATGTTCGGCTCGGTGACCGTGATCGACGACGACCTGACCGAAGGACACGAGCTGGGGTCTGCCGTGCTCGGCAAGGCACAGGGCTTTTACCTGGCTAGCTCGCTGGACGGGAACAGCCACACCATGGCTTTTACTATGTTGCTGCACGCAGGTGAACATGATGTGGAGGACACCATTAGCCTCTTTGGCGTCCACCGTACGGCGTCTCCGGTGTCCCACATTGCTGTGATTGGTGGGACTGGGAAGTACGAGAATGCGAACGGGTACGCCGCCATAGAGAGCCTGCACCAGGTGGACCAGCACACGACTGATGGGGTGGATACCATTATGCAGATCAGCGTTTACCTTTCTGAATAGAAAGTGGTGGTGTGTTTTTATTTCCCATTTAGGGTTGTGACATACTTCACAATTTCAATGTGCATTTGATGTATTTTCTATGTGTGTCTTTTAATTGAATGAAAAATGAAAACTTTGTTATTAAAATGTCTGAACAGACTCGTTTCTTTTTCTTTTATTTGAGCGATATTCTACTTTAATTTAGTCCAAACTAATGAGAAAGCATATCCGCTCAAGCCAAAGCCACTACTCCAGATACAGATTTGTTTTTTGTTCAACCAAAGAAAATAACCAATGATTAAGGCAGAGAATCTATGATTCTATATCATCACTTTTTCTCTGCTGTTTCTGTGTTCAAACTTCTAAGGTTGAATCAATAGACACCATTATTTTCTCTTTTGATTGATTCAAGTTCATTTCGTAATATATTCCTAGCCTATTCCTTCAACTTGTAGGAGTCTCATGTTTTTGACAGATTTCGTAGAATCTGTTAAGAGTTGTCCCACATCAGTAAAGGACAATGTTTGTTATGTGTTATATGATCTTAGGCTACTCCTCATATTGCCAATTGGTTTTATGGTGGAACCTCAATTTCATGATGGTATCAGAGCGGGCTGTCCTTGTGTGAAGCCAAACGGCCACACGCACTCCACGTCACCCAGTTGTTGTCCACATGTAGGCTTGAAAATCCGCCACACGTGCGGGGGCGTGTTGAGAGTTGTTCCACATCGGTGAGGGACAATGTTTGCTATGTGCTTATATGATCTTAGGCTACTCCTCATATTGCCAATTGGTTTTATGGTGGAACCCCAATTTCATCAGAATCCAATATCTAATCGATTAGTTAACATGTCAGTTACCCTTTTCTGAAACGCGGGGAGAAAAAAAAATCAGCGGCTTATCAGATTATATATCGAGCAATGAAACAGGTTCAAGATATTCCATAGTCCATATTGCTACTTGCTAGACCTTTTATACAGACTTGAGGGCAGTGAAAACTTGTCAATATGTAACATTTGTTCCTTACCAATATTTGCACCAGTTGAATTAAAAGTGAAATGCCAAAATTGTGCTGGTTTAGAAAGTAAAGTTTTATGCAATGACAACTTATGATTGCCTTATATGGATCAGCTTTTCTGCATTTTTCGACAAGATAGCGAACGGGAGCAGACTTGTCCATAGAAATTACATACATCACTCAACCCAATCAGGTACCTAACAGTATCTATGTAAGACTAGAGTTGTTTCTCAATTCTTATATGGTAGTTATAATTTGTTTGACGGGAGAAATTGATCGGCAATGAACTGATCTTCTGTAATTCATTGCCGATCAATTTCTCCCATAATTGGAGATTATAATTGGAGATTATAACTTGTTTGATGGGAGAAATTGATGGTAGTTATAACTTGTTCTCTTTGCTGGTGGTTATAATTTTTTATCTTTGTAGGGTTTTTCCACGTGAACTGATTTTCCGTTCGAAAGTTCAGAAGTTTCAATTTGCGCACTGTTACTGAAAATAAATTGTAACCATTTCATTTCTCTAAAATGCTCTCAATCACACATACAATCAGTAAGTGACATAAACGGTGAACTCCAACAGTGTCTCCGCCCCATCAGTTTGCTGATTGGAAGCCAGGAAGGTCTTAACCAACGCGAAACCTTTAGCATTAACATACTTTCCGGTGCCACCCATAATGGCCAAATGAGACTCTGACACAGCTGTACGGTGAACCCCAAAGAAGCTAAGACTGTCGGTGTAACTCCCACTTTGGAACATAGCAGTGAAAGCCATAGTCTGACTAGTACCGTCCTCAGAGCTCACTACATAAAAACCTTGTGCCTTGCCAACCAAGCCAGAGCTAAGCTCATGCCCTTCAGTCAACTCATCATCAAACACGCTCATTGTTCCAAACATGAGATTTTGGAGCGCGGAGGAGCCTGGCAGGAGCTGCCCACCATTTATCGGAAAGTTTCCAAACCCGCCACCATTTCTGTTGTTGTTTTGTCCAACGTTTGGTGTTGTTCCACTAAGCCCTGGGAGAAATGGGATGTTATTGTTGTTTATGAGACCGTTGTTGTTGTTGTTCTGGGGTACTCCGTTGTTGAATGGTAGAACAGCCCCTTTGGGCTTGGCAAATGGGACTTGACCGTTGGCTGCAGGGTTGTTGACTATCCCTGTCATGGCTCGGGCAGTGGGGTTTGATCCTCCGAGGATGTCGTGCATAAAGAAGATCAAGGCAGGGTGGTCAGCAGCATTTGCGACTGTTGCAGTACTAGTAGCTGCTGCTGGTGTAGCTAGTGCGGCATTTGTGACAGGTGTATCAAACGTGTCGGACACCACTGGGGGAACTACCGGAACTTGTGGCTGCTCCTCGAGATTTCGTGCTGAAGCAGCAGAGAAAATGGTGAGAGTAAGAAATAGGAGGTAGGCAGTGGCCTTGGCAGGGATGGAGAAAATTTTGTGAGCTTCCATGTTAATTTGAGAGGGGAACAAAATATGGGAGTCGAAATTGGTTTCCTTTCGAGTTTTGATTTAAGGATTGAAGGGATGTTTGTGTTTGTTTGGATGCATGATGGTGTATGTATAGATTGAGCTTCTGAAAGGAGTTGTTCAAATGGAGTTAGTGCTAATCTTTCCTAATTAGTGTTTTGGTTAGGATCCTAAAGTAAAGTTTGACTCCAAAAGAGGAAGGATTTGGATGAGGCCACAGAGGTTTAGGTCACCAAACAAAAGATCCTAGCTTTCACAAGGCTCGGATTGTCGTTTGATATTTCAGGGAAACCGGCTTCTAATGTCGATTCTTAAAGGAAGAACAAGTAGTCCTCGGACTTTCATGGAGTCGTCTATAATTATATATAGAGCTATCAGTATGATCATCAAATTCTTCCACACAAAATCACAATGTACTACGAATTTGTTTGTGTGTCCTTAAGCTTCCTTGGTTTTCGTTGAACGATTCCATCCTTCTAAAAACAATTGCAAGTACTGAACTAGAGAGAAAATATCAAATTCCAACACATCTGAATTTCATTCATCATGTATAAAAATTGAGTCTATACATATATCATTTGCAAACCTTATCACTTGATCAAAACTGTGGCCACATCTACATAAAAGTACCTTTGTCTAACTTGTTCACAAAATTACTCTACCAAGACAACAATCACTAGTTTCTTACAAACTCTCCAAGCTAACAAACTCCGCTACGAGCTTATCGAACAAAAATCTCTCAATTTCTCTACCAATACCATCAATATCATCTCCTAAATCTAACTCAATCTCCCTTCCTAGCACCTTTTTAGTGGAGTCCTTTCCTGTTTCCTTCTCTTGGCTAACAAGTAACATCCACAGATCTTCCTCTATCATCTCCTCGCTTGACGTGGATCTAATCCTTCTAGACACGGGCTTTGTCCACACAGGAACACCCAGACAAGGCTCGAAAATCTCTATCAGCCCTGCATTTATTCGGTCAAACAAAAGCCTCCTGTCGGACCTTTTCCATGAAGCCTGATCGCCAAACTTCTTCTCCAGGGTCTCAAAGACAGAAATGCTTACTGGCCATTCTGGAAGGCACCAGGTATCTAAGTCCATTACCGAGTTCCTAACATAAAAACCTATCTCCGATAACACATCAACAAGGTAGGAATAGTCTCTGCTTTCTTCAACTCTGAACAATCTCATTGAATCTTCATTTTCTCTGTAACTGCTTGCAGATCCTTCATTAGTGTCACAACCATCATCACTTGAAACAATCATTCCATATCCTTCTGAGTATGCATCAGAGTAGTCTGATTTCAAAAATGCAAGTTGCATACACAAATTTAGCATGAATAAATTGAAAAATAAATAATCAAAAGCGGGAACAAAAAATAAAATTGGGTTAATATCTTCAAAATTATAGTCAACTCACCGGTGATGTCAACACTCATACTTTGCAGGAATTCTGGTGTAGGCGATCGCTCTCCACTATATAGTGGTTCCAGAACTGAAACTGGACTAGGCTGATAAGCCTCCTCCAAGCTCGTCATAGAATCTGACTCTGCGGTGGAGCAGTGCAAAAGAAATGGACTTTCTTTGTAGCATTCAGTGGATGTTTCCTGCAGTTTCACAACAATTTAGAAAAGTGTCACAGGGTAACTGGGCAATAGTAAATAACATGAATAACCAAGCAACAATTAATACGCGTTTTCACAGTAAACTGATATAAAAATAAACAAACCATACACGAAAAAACTACCTGTCTTCTAAAGAAAGAAACGACAAACCTGCTGAACTGAAGTATCTGTTCCATGACTGGAAGAATTGTCATTTTTGTCTACAAAGATGCAGGTTCTGCGTCCAGATTGCCACTTCTTGAAATTCCCGGGAGTCTTTTCCATGGTTTGAACACCTTTTAATCCTAGGCTAGGATAAGATTGGAGTTTCTTACGGTTGGATCTCAACTTTACAGGGCCGAAACCATCATTCTGGTTGAATTTGTACTCCATTGACTTGTGCTGCCCCAAATTAATAGACCCTTTTGGCTTGAAACTCCATTCATTGCAAAGAGCTGCATATTTATCTTGCTGTGTTCTAAACTTACTGAGGTCTAGGTCTTTCAGGTCAACCCTTACGAGCTGTCTTTTCGATTGATGATGCCTAAAAAGCTTGTGATCCAATGTTCTTGAGCCTGTTTCATGGGCAGACATGGCAAGCGAATTCCCGAGGGTAGTGCCTTTACAAGCCATTCCTACTTGTTCCAGCTTATTAGTCATCTTCCGTCGTTCTGAGAGTTGCTTTTTGGCTTCCTGGGATCCATATGACCCATCTGAATAAGAAAAGGACAACCTTATCGATTCAGTTTTCATTGCAACTGAGTCACCACCTCTGGATCCTAACTGTGATACCTTTGTATCAATGTTGGCTTTGTAGCAACTTGTATTTTCAGTTAGCTTCCCCAATATATCCCTCAAAACTGTAGACCTTAAGCTTACTGGTTCCATGTCAAATGCCAAGTTCTTTCTTTCTTTTACTTCAACATGTATTTTCCCACTACTAGGACAAGAAAACTCCACGCACCTTCGATCACTGGAATGAGAAACATCAAGGGAACTCAAAGAAGGGAAACATCTCGCAGAATTCTCGGCCTTTCCATGCTTCGGTTTCACAACAACAATTCTAGGAATGCGTCCTTCTTTGTTTGACCCCAATTGCGATCTTGAAAAATCATCTAAATTTATGAGTCCAACTTCTCCAAGGGATTCTGTGACAATTCCATTCTCAAATGTTTCAAGCAAAGTGGCATTTTGTAGCTTGCAGGGGAAACTTGTTAAAGGGGAAACATTTCCACTGCCAGAAGTACATGTTGAAGGGGAAACTTGCGGATTATGCAGATGCTCGCCGATCAAAAAACTTCCCCCATAATCCGTCACTTCAGGTACTCTCAACTTGAATGAATGGCGAGACTCTCTGGCACCAATGGAAGCAACTCTGCGTAGGTAATTCTCAGACAGCACTCTTCTTTGTTTTTGGACAGGCGCCTGAGGTGGCGAGTCATCAAGACCCATCAGTTTTGCTATAACACTAGGTGTAGGTGTAGCTTCCATTCCTGCCAGGTGTTCTGGATATAATCTATACAGGCACTGTGTACACTTTACTTTCTACAAAATGCAGGAATGTACCTGCAGAAAATCGGAGAATGCTTCGTGAACTAGCAAAAAGAATACAACACGAAAATCCAAAGAACAACAAACAGAAAAGGATTCAATGAACCCATTCGAGCATCCAAATGATCATAAAAATTTTTTATTCCTAGAAACCTAGTAGATACAGAACACTGAAGTTTGAAGTAGAGACCAAATTATCACCACAATTTCTTTTGTTAAGCAATCAATGAAACAACAACAAAAGAAACAAGAATTTAAGTAAATTAAACACAACATCACATTACCAAAAGAAAAAAAAAGTACAATTTCAGACCTGTAAACCTCAAAAAAACCCACACTGCCATCATATGATATGATCATCCTAACTACTACAAGAACATCAACTTCATTGAAACAAAATCATTGCAAAACCGGTCGTAGCCAAGTTGGTGAAATCCCAGTAAGAACAAAAACCATCATTAACAAAAGCACAAGCAAGAATCAAAAGCCAATAGAATTATGAATCGCTCTATGAACTAAAGAACAAAGAAAACCCAGAAAATTAAAATTCGTGGATTAATAAAAGGCTCAAAGAGTCAAAGGGTTACCTTTCTAATATTGGTCAGGCCACCATAGTTTAATCCCTCCACCAAAACCAACAATCTTCACACAACTCTCCCTTCATTTTTAGATTACAATTTAATAAATTAACAATCTCATCAATCAGACACTGGGTTTTATATAAATCAACCCAAGAAAATGACTCTCAAGAGTTATACCCGCAAATCTCAACAAAAATCAAAAAATAAAATCGAAAAATGAAACAGTTTTTGCTTATTTGGGCACGGAAATGGATAAAAAAAAAATCTGAAAAATGGGTTTTGGGTTTAATATCTGGGTTCTGAAGAAAAAATTGGATCCGATGAGAAAAAATGAAGAAATGATTGGGAAGGTGGGAAGACATACAGAAAACACAGAGGCAATACGAAGGTGGCGTTGCTTGGCGTTTTGGTGGGGGTCGTTTTGTTGTATTTGTTCCGTCGTTTTTGGAAATATACCCCGAATTTTTTAATTGTCTTTGCTTGCGTAACTCCCGCCAGAAAGATATGGTCATTGAATGGGGGATTTGATTGGAGCTTTCCGATTTTTGATTAGTACAGGCACGGAAGGATCCGGCTAAGAGCATTTTTCTCGTGTGATCGTGATCGTTCATTATATATCATGCGATTATTTTTCATTATTTATTATTTATATATAATTTTAAATTTTAAATTTATAATAATTTTTAATTACACAATATACGATGAACAATCACGATTACAGAATTTCTAAATCTTCAAGAAAAGGATCCGGTTGGGAGTGGAAATAGAGGAATGTTGGGCTGTGCATTTGGTATGTCCGATTCATATGATTGCATTGGGAGATTATGATTTGACTTTTTGACTTTTTGACTTTTACTAGGTCTTGGATGTTTCCTGGGTTTTTGGAGCTTGAGAAAAGTGGGTTGGGTTTATGAGGTTTATGGTTTGGGCCTGCCTGCTGGATTGTGGAACATTTTTTTTTTTTTTTTCCGAAGATAGAGATAGATTAAATACGAATAGGAATGTTTACATCCTTAGCAAAAGTGTTAAACAAAAATTCTAGGCCTATACAATCCCAGATAAAGTCTTGACCCTCCTTGAAAACAAACTTAGCAACCGAGTGAGCAGCAAGATTGCTCTCCCTAGACACGTAAGCAAACGAAACCGACGTCAACCTGTGTGCTAGACTCTCAATATCACCAAGAATACATTCCAAGCTAAGGTATGTTTCCTTCCTGAGCATCTGAATGATCATCTTGGCGTCGGATTCAAAAATAACTTTGCTGAATCCGTGCAAGCCGTGGAACAAGATTTTGTCCACATAATCTTTGCTCCTATCATACTGTTTGCAAGTCGGCTGTTGATCCAAAATAGCAAGAGAGACTTAAATGTAATGGTGCAGTAAACGTCTAAAGGTGTGCTCAAGCAAGATAAAATATAGAGAAGTAGACACATATATATCTGGTATACCTAAAATTGAGCTACACATGTTACCGAAATATAAGATTTAATTCCACTGAATAAATTTTTCATTTTTTTTTCTAAAAAGGGGACTAGCTAATGATGAAGCACAACAATCTATATTTTTTGGGATCAAGAAGACTCACAAAGGCATTTTAGCATTTCCTGTCCATCATCATGTGATTCAGCAGCGCTAAAAATCAATTTCAAAATAACCCGTGTGAAACGCCAACGTAAAATTTATCTCACTCACTAAACCACCCCGTAGTGATTCTCAACAATTCAATTGTATTCAATTGCACTGACTTAGTTGTCAGGTGAGTGGTGAGCCCAAACACTTTTTTTTTTGTCATAAAAAAAGAAGGAAAATGTGAGAGATAGTGGACCGCCATATCATTGATCACCTCTCATGGAAAAAGTTAGTTCCTTTAGCAAAAGCAGAGAACACCACAAAAACCAAGTCACGTTTTCCATTTCCATGATGATATGCCTGCCTTTTGATCCTGTTTGGAAATGGAAAGGAATATGTTCTATTGAAAATATTGACAACTAAGTGACTCCAATGGCTTTGCTCTCAACAATATTTGTTCTACTGTTGCTCTTCTTTTGATATATATTCTGACATAAAGCAAATACTTAACATTAGGACAACATGCTTCAATGACTCCAATGTCAAATCCATCCTTATTTCAACTTTTTTCTTTTGCTATTTCATGTTTACATCTTAAATTTCTGTCTCGTTGAAGAAACTATTCTAAAGGTTTTAAGAGACCAAGTGATTTGTGTGGGGCAAATTTGTTTGTCTAACTATGTGATTGTGCGAAGTAACATTTTTACTATGATGTGTGCATAGAATACTTTAAAATATTGACGTAAGATTGGAGAATCATATCAATAGTCCAACCCCGTAAACGTCTGATTAAAACAAAATAGTCATTGGTCTTTCCGCAAGTGACCGACAACGTCAGCAACAGAGTCCCACAACTAACTTTGGCTCATTTTTTGGGCTAAATTTAGTCAAAATTAAGTTTTAACCAAAAACCCTTTTTTTAGCCAAATAAGTTTTAGGTGAGTTTAAAACTTAACTTTTAAGTTTTAACCCAACCATAGATTAGATGTTGAGTTAGGAACCAACAAAACCTACACCTTGGTGCAAGGGTAACACTCATTTTCACCAATGTGGTAGATCGCCACTTACAAGTTGGTCCAAAGGGTTTTAAGAGACTACGATTTGTGTGGGAAAAATTTGTTTGTCTAACTATGTGATTGTGCGAAATAAATTTTTTTTTCCTTGATTAGTGTTACAATCTTCGAAATATTGACATGAGATTAGAGAAACAGACCAACAAACTAAATTTCGACATGAATAATTTTATTTGAATTTTCAGTATTAAATTTAGCCCGAAAATACCTGTGCGAAAGAAATAAAACGATGAAGCGATTCCAAGTTGCAGCTTTGACAATAAAGATGCTTTTTGCCATTTTATTATCATTTAATAGGGTAATTAAAGATTGATTTTGAGTTTTAAAGGGTTTTTCTTGGGAATTTTATAATTTTTTGCTTTATTTTTCTTTGGCATTTATTGAGACTATTTAAACAATTTTTAGATGTCTTTAAGGGGAGGGATCCCCATTTTTCAAAAAAATAAGGATATCATTTTGACCATTAGATTTGACTTTAATAAAATCCCGTAATTGAAATTTTGTGTCCTGTGATTTAATCTCAACCACAGAATTTCATTAAACCCAAATCTAATGGTTAAGAGGGTATTCCCATTTTTTTTGAAAAATTAGGATCCCTTCCCTTAAAAGGCCTATGTGTTTGAATCATCTTATCATATTATTTAATAAAAATTTGAGATTTTAAAAACATTTTAACTTTTAAGAGTGGCCATTCGTGATACTCGAATTATAAGTTACATCGTGGCAAGTATACCGCAAAATCTTTGTACGAAATGCGTACCCTTTGCCTTGATTCCAAGTGCAATCATGCTACATATGCATTGTATTTGTATGTACTTAATTTATTTTTGTTGGTCATGCAAGTAAGATGCATTAACAACATTGGCCAATATACAATGAAGTCGGCCACCGTCAGATACACCGTTGCACCCAACCGTCGATTATCTGGTGGTAACTGTATAAACGGCAGTTGAAATGAGGGTCACGTTGTAATATGTATTTAGCCAACATTCATACCATGTTCATAGTGATTTGTAACGTAGAAAAAGAGTAATCATTTTCTATATTACTAGCCTTCATACACGCGCTTGCAGAAGACATTTTTTGAATCACTGTGTATTACGCGCGACTTACACATTTTAAATGTATTTATATGCGAAATTGACAAAAGGAAAGTTAAATATTTGAAGTAAATGAATAATCTTATATCATACTAGAAGAAACTCTTCATAAACTAATTAAAGTAGTTGAATTCACATAATAAAATTGGTATCTATATAATTTACATTAAGAATAGAGAAAATAATATTTAATTGATTGAATCATATTATTGTTAGCACATTGTGAGGCTAAGCCCAACCCCTTCCCCTTAGTGTAGATAATATTGTTTGTTAAAAAAAAACAATCATTTGACAACTAATTTAATCACATTATTATCCATGTGCGAAGAACCTTTTTTAAAACCGGCATTACACACCTCTTAAGATGTTTTGAATATGTTTAAAAATAGAGAAAATAATATTTAATAAACAACTGATTAAATCATATTATTGCTAGCCTATTATGAGGCTAAGCCCACCCGCTCCTCCTTAGTGTAGATAATATCGTTTGTTAAAAAAAATCATATGACAACTAATTTAATCATATTATTATCTGCGTGCGAATGACTTTTTTTATAACCGGCATTACACGCATCTTAAGATGTTTTAAACGTGTTTAAAAATAGAGAAATTGGATCACATTATTGCTAGCCTATTGTGAGGTACTAATTTTTTTTTTTAAAAGGCCAAATTTTTTTTGTGGTCCCTGTGGTGACATGCCACTTTCAATGTGACCCTTGTGATGAAAAAATTGTTAATTAAACCTTCGTGGTGAGCCTTGTTAGCAATTGAGGTCCAAATCCAAACTTTCGTTAGTCTTTCGTTAAATAAACTCATGCGACTATCATACGAATCGATCAAATATGTCATTTCAATCCAAATTACATCATATTCTATGGACATCTAATATTAGGGCTGGGCCCAAATTTGGAGGGACCAAATCGGACCTGTATGAAAATGCAACGAGGCGGGTCGAGGTGAGTAATGGGATTTCAAATTTTGGAACTGGACCTAACCTAGCCCGTTTGAAAAGGGCCGATTCGGGCAGGGTCCACGGGTCCTCGGCACAGAAAGGAACGAACTGAAGCCTGAAGGTTGTGTTCCTTAGCAAATAAAAGAAAACCATACAAATGCGTAGACCAAGATCCAAATTATCAAATAAATCAACAACACATAGATTCCAAACATCATTTAACCAAATTATGTATGGGTAATCTATGAATTTTTTGAAAAAATGGGCGTTGAATGTGGACAGAGGTATTAGTAATAGGTGAAACAAGAACCTTAAACGCTTCTTTGAGGATGGGTTCTTCGTTGAGATTGAAGAAAAACGCCTTAATCCTATTATTGTTCCCCAAACGCAATTTTCTGCTGCAACTACTTCTGGAAACCTGCTGCTTCGATGATGTCGGTGGTTTAATAAACCCAAGGCCAGGCCACTGTTACCCAATTGTCAATTACTCATCAAAATTGATTAGCAGATGAGCAAGAATAATAAAAGAAAAGTTCAGGCTGTCAGATTATTCGCTCACCAGTGCACACGAAGGAGATTCACAATAAACACAAACATGTTGACCAACTTGAACTCCTGCTATTGTCTTCTCATGTTGATAGAGTCAAGATTGATGCGTAACTGACCGAGGCGGACCAAATTGGGTGGTCAGCAACCGAGTTAAGCCCATCATCTTCTCCGATCTAGAGCTTCTGTGATGTCGACGGAGTCTAGGGGTGGGAGGGAGAAGAGAACGAGAACATAGAAAGAAAGTGGGGGAAATCTAGGAATAGGGGAAAATGACTGAAAAAAGTAAAGCAATTGTTTTGTTATGGTAAAACGGGTCGGTTCGGGGCCCTGACATTCTAAAATTGTGGAACTGCCCCGCCCCTATAGATACCCTCTCCCCGCCCCACCCCGAATAAACAATACCCACCTCGACCTGCAGCTCTTGTACCCGTTTGCCCAGCCCTATATAGTATGACTTAGTTATGCACTTGTTCTTTCTAGGTGGGTTATGACATACACTTTTTATTTTTTTGTGAGTTAAAAAGTTGGCATCTGATTCTAGTGCACAAAGCAAATTGAAACAAGTGAAAAAGAGAGATAATTTACAAGAATAACTTAAAGAATTAATGACAACGGGGGAAAGGCATTGCAGTATTTATGCATTTAGATGGGTGACAGGCATTGCATAATTGAAGAATTAAA
Source organism: Malus sylvestris (assembly GCF_916048215.2). Classification (NCBI taxonomy): domain Eukaryota; kingdom Viridiplantae; phylum Streptophyta; class Magnoliopsida; order Rosales; family Rosaceae; genus Malus; species Malus sylvestris. The sequence continues at coordinate 26,796,697 of NC_062266.1, forward strand.
GACAATGGGTGAAAGGTATTGCAGAAAATTCAATTTTCACGTCTACCCTCCACATATGAACTTCAAGAGCGTAAGAAACTTAAATAATTAAAATTCAAAGAAGATTAAGAAAAAAATTGAAAGGTTGTATACTGGCTGACTACGGTGTGCATCAAACCACACTACCAATTAAAGACAAAATTGAAAGGCATATATGCATTCGGACTGGTACAAATTGATACAAGAATGAAAATTTAAGACAGACTAAGACTCTAACTCATGATCAAAGACGTGTTGGCATTGAAAAAAACAATGGTTTATTAGAAGTATTATGATTTCCAAACGAAATTAAATCACACCTGAGAAATTAGGCGCGACTTCACTTTCATCTCTTCTCATAGCCATTGACGTGGTTTTACAGGTTTTGTTTCAATCTTTGCATTCAAGCTTATTTTATGTGAAATCTTATTTCCGTTAAACACTAACTCATACTAGATGTCCATGGAATAGGATGTAATTTGAATTACAATGATGAATTTGACCTTCCATGTGATAGTCACGTGAGTTTATTTAACGGAAGTTTGGATTTGGCCCTCAATTGCTAACAAAGCTCACCACAAGAGTTTAATTAAATGTTTTTTTCACCACAAGAGTCACATTGAAAATGCTATGTTACCACAGGGACCACGAAAAAATTTTGGCCAAAAAAAAACCCACAAAAAAATTAATTACTACAAAAATACTGTTAAAATGACGAAAATACTCCTGCCTTATTTGATGTATTATTTTGGGATGCCTTTGAAGTTTTTTGTCTTGGGGGCATTTTTGTCCAATTAGTTTTGTTGAAGCTTGGTGACACCAAAATCACTATTCACTTTTTCCATTGGCTTTATGTTTGATAGTTTGATGCATTATTTTGGGATGCTTTTGAAGTTTTTTTGTCTTGGAAACATTTTTGTTCAAATATTTTTATCGAAACTTGGTAATATCAAAATCACTATTCATCTTTTCCATTTGCTTTATATGTAGATAAATATTAATTTCGAATTTCGGTATGCAGAAATGTGAATAGAATGTAAAGATATGGACAGGTGAATTGGCTTTCAAGCTCCACTTGTGGTTTAGTGCTTGACACATAACGACCTAAATGGATTTTGCTAAAAAAAAAAAAACGACCTAAATGGACAAATCAAATGTCATTGCCAAGATAAAGTGTAGTTTTTTTGAAAGGAACAACTTATTAAATAGTTAGGCTTATAATTAAAATGTCTCTTGAAATTGTCATTTAGTCTCAAATTATCCTATAAAATTGGTTTTGTCTTACTTTACTTCTGAAATTAACATTTTCAACTTTTTTTGTCTCACTTGACCCATTCAGTTAAAGAACGGTTAAGTTCAAGGGTATTGTAGACTTTTAATTTTTTACACATCAAATTACTTCGAGCCTACACATTAAACCAATCTCAATTCCATTTTTTACACTTTAATTCAAACCCCATAAGTTAGGGTCTTTTTTAAGATAACTTATTCAATAGAAAATTATGAGCAACAATGTGAAACTTTTGGTTATGCAAACTATCACATTTGCTTTAGATGATATTTTTTTTTTTTGGGAAGTATTCTGGATATGATAGCTTACCTGTGTTTTTTAGGTTATATTTTGTGCAATTGATCTGAAATCATTTTTTATGGGTGAAACTTATGGTTAGACTAATTTCGATTAAAAATATATATTGAAATAGGCTGATCATATTTCATTTCTCTTATAATGTGTATTTTTCAAGTGAAAAGTTTCGAGCCAATATATGATACTTTGCAAGTGAAATAACTCTAAGAACAAAAATGTAATCCTTATTTCGTTGATATAATGATTTTGTTGCTAGGAATTTTTTATTAATTGAATAATTAAATTTTTTTCTTCTAACAAACGATATTATCAACACCAAGGGAGGGGGTAAACTTAGTCTTATAACGGGTTAGCAATAATGTGGTTCAAATTCGCTTTTGGCAAGAATTGAACCTAAGACTTTTCATTTACAAGTGAAGAGGAATATCACTAGACCGTAGTACTAAATAACAATAATTAATTTTTTCTTAAAAACCCCAAAAACTCATGGATTTGAATTAGAGTAAAAAAAAAATTTGAGATTGTTTTATTTCGATGCTAGAGGTAAATAGATGCGTAATAACAAAAATCTAAAATACAGTTGAATTTTACAATTCTTTAACGGAATGGAGTGAAATGAGATCAAAATAGTTGAAAATGTCTTAAACAAAACCAGTTTAAAAAGGTAAATTCAAACTAAATGATAATTTCATAGGGCATTTCAATTAATAAGCCAAATAGTTAAAAGATGTTAATATATGAATTTTTTTTCTAGAAACTACTGGTATTTTCTAAGAGAATTGTTATTAGCACTCCAAACTTTCTATATTAAGAAAGAAAAATACACTTATAAGAAGTATAAAAATGAGATTTTTGAAGTGTCAATAGTTGAATATCAGAATGCGCAATAAACAAGACTAACAACAATAATAAGAATATTATTAAACAAATGAGAATGCCGAAACGGCTACAGAATCCCAAGACACTACATTGTGAATAACTTGTTCTCTAATGAATAACAAAGCACCTTATTTATAATAAACTAACCCTAATCTCCTAATTCTAACGGGTTAAAGCTTAAAAAACCAAACATTTAAATAAATCAAAATACTAATATTTCCAACACCAATAACACTTCCCTTTTCTAATCCCATATATTATTTCTGACAGATGATGTACCAATTTTTAATGTAAAGTGTATTAAAGCTGAGATGGGACCTGAATTGTCTGCCCTTCCCATCCTATACCCTTCCTATCTCCTTCTAATTATATGGTCACGGTTAAGCCACGTCAACATTTTATATTGATTTTTTTTATAAAAATAATAAAATAAAAAGCAATGAGAATATAAAATATTGACGTGATTTAATCGTGATCACATAAATAGAAAGGAATAGCAAAGGAATAGGATGGGGAGAGCAGACGATCCAGGTCCTAGCACCGGCCTACGCGTTAATATATTAAATAACCCTCGAAGCTCATCAACTTTCACTCCATAACCGTTAAGACCCATTACGCCATTACCTTTCAGTTTCATCTTCTACTCTTTCTCACTCTCTCGCTCTCCTCTGCTCTCAGATGGCTCTCGAGGTCGCTGTCAAGGCAGCCTTCGGCGCCCCTCATCTTCTCGGCGACTGTACGTTCACATTTCTCTCTATTTCCCTCGATTTCCTTTCTGGGGTTTGATCAAATTTTGCTAATTTGGTAAAATTTTCCATCTTTCGTTTCTGACAGGCCCTTTCAGCCAAAGGGTTCTTCTGACCTTGGAGGAGAAGAAAGTACCCTACAAATTGCACTTAATCAATCTCAGCGACAAACCCCAGTGGTATTTTTCTTTGTTTTGAATTTTTGAGCCCGAAAATACATGCAGGCATAGATGGAAATGTGTGATTTTTGTATTTTTAATGGATTTTGATGTGTTTTTTTTTTTTGGTTGTGTTTGAGGAATCGGGTTTGTGGTTTTTGTTGGTGATTTGTAGGTTTACGGAAGTGAATCCAGAGGGGAAGGTGCCTGTGGTGAAGTTTGATGACAAATGGGTGGCTGATTCTGATGTCATTGTTGGGATCATTGAGGAAAAATACCCTGAGCCTTCTCTCAAAACTCCTCCTGAATTTGCTTCTGTGTATGATCTCTCTCTCTCTCTCTCTCTCTCTCTCACACACACACACACACACACATTGTTGTTTGGAGTCCGTTTGGGAAACTGTTTATGTAGGAACACTTTTGCTAGAAGTGCTTTTATTATGAACAAGTTGAGATACACTTGGAAGTGCTTCCCAAAGTTCTCCATAACCCAGAAGCACTTTCAAGTTGTTTCTGCAAAACATTGTCAACAGCGCTTTTACTCCTTGAAACAGTCCCAAGCAGGCCTTTATTTGTTCTTTTGTTACTGTAGGCTCCTTGATCCTTTTGTCTTAATTTGATTTGATTAATGTTTGTTGACCTGGTAAACATCAGAGCTCTAACCTTGTAGATGCTTTATATTTGAATTTCTTTCAGTTGTCAAGCTAATAACTTTAATTGATATGTCCTGTTGGATTGATGGTTTGCTAAACTTGAATTTGTGAGGATGTCTTTATTGCCGAAAATTTCGGGATCTTTTTGTTGTGAATTTGCAGGGGATCAAAGATATTCGGATCATTTGTGACATTTCTGAAGAGCAAGGATCCCAATGACGGATCAGAACAGGCTTTGCTTACTGAACTGAAGGCATTCGATGAGCATCTTAAGGCACATGTATGTCAGTTTACGTCATAAAGAAGAAAGAGTTATGTTTTCTTTTAAGAAGTTGTGTTCTTTGTATTTTCTTTGAAACATGTTGTAACTTGTAATATGTTTCGAATGAAACCAGGGTCCTTACATTGCTGGGGAGAAGGTCACTGCTGCGGATCTGAGCTTGGCACCAAAACTGTACCATCTCAAGGTGGCTCTCGGTCATTTCAAGAAGTGGACTGTTCCAGCAGACTTGACCCATTACCATAAGTACACTGAGGTATGAGATTTTTATGCATGATGCTGCATACTGGAGCTTTATATTTTGTGTCTTCCAGTAAACAATTGTTCAGTGTACATGTTTTTAAGTAGGAGATAATTTTTGTTCTAGTAAGTTTTTAGAGTGCGCTGAACGGTTGAAGTTCTGGAGCTCCTTTTACTTCTGTTCGTTATCTATCGTGATTTGTTGACTATTCTGTGGAATTTAACCCCCGTGCGATTAGGCGATTGCAATTCTCCTCTCCCTTCAAAACACCCCTGTGTGTATTGTTCCTCTCTCTCCCTTTCTCCCCCAAGTTCTGGGAAAGTTGGTTGATTTCCATGTGCATGTGCTTGTGCTTGTGCACTTTGATGCATTGAATCATTTTCAATGCAATTCTTCAATGTGCAAGAACTAGAGCGTACATTCCTCGTAAGGGATTGCCTATGATCAGCATTGTTGGTATGCAATCAGTCCCTTTTTCCTTTGTTCTGATATGTAAAACTCAACATGGTAAAATTTCGGGAATCCCAATTCATCACAAGTCCTAAATCCAAACAGTGAGCGTTACCTATGTTGAGACGGAAACAGTATCCAGTACGGCAAATAAGATAATGGACGTTACTTGCATTTAGTCTGTTACCAGAATAACGGACACCGAAAATCTGACTCGCTCGATGTTCTTGTTCTTCACTGTTGATTTCTCTCATTAAAATTACTGTCTTTGCAGCTGGTTTTTTCAAGGGAATCTTTCGCGAAGACCGCTCCTGCTGAAGAGAAGTATGTGATTGCAGGATGGAAGCCGAAGGTGAATCCATGAAATGGTCCTAGATTATGAGCTCATCTGTTGAAGTTTAGTTGTGTAAGGTTACGACTTATGCATGTCAGACGTGGAATCTAAACTTGACTCGATCGGGTTATTCCCATGTGTAATAAATGTGTTAATCTAAGTCGTCTATTATTAATTAGTATTAAGCCTCTATTACTTGGGAATGATGAATCCTCTAATCCTGTCCGTTCATCGTACATCGTGTAGTTAAAAATTATTTTAAATATTTTATTTCAAATTGAACACAAATAGTACTTGACAAAAATTGATCGTACAATTAACGATGAACGGATACGATTAAAGAATTCTCTAAATCCTTACAAAGTCGAAGGATCCTTATTCATCACTAGGTAACATCCATGCAGAGTATGTTCACTAACTACAGTTTTTCCATCCTTGGTAATGATTTTCACATTTTCGTTTCTTCCTTCGACACTCATTTCATTGCAGAACCACCTTCCACGTGCTTCTCTGATAATCACTTTTGGAAAGAAGCATGCTTCTCTATATAATCACTTAAAAGTGATTTTTATATTTTTTTGTCAAACTTAAAAGTGATTTTAGGGGAGAAACATATGGGAGTAGTGATTATGGTCATTTATTATTCTCTTCCAAACGAGCCCTTTATGGTAAAACAGAAGCTGTTATTAGATGCAGTTTTCAGTAATGCAACACTAAGTCTTGAGGTAAATGCCTATTAGGCACGTGCTTTTCGAGATAGAGAGGAGACCCATATTAAGGCCCCGTTTGGTAATTTTCTTTCAACAAGAACTAATTCAACTTTTAAGTTAAGCAGTAAAAAAATATTTGGTAAAATTAAAATATTTGCATATTTTAAGAATGAGCTCCACACAGTCGTTTTCTATTAACACTAAAAATTGTTTTAATAAAAAGCGAAGTTCAGCATTTAAAGATTTTTTTTATTTGTCAAATGGTAGATTATGTTAAATTAGTTGTTAGATTAGTTATTAGATTAGTTAACGACAGGGTTTGAACTTACGCCGTCATGCAATGGCTCTACACATTTTCATCACTGTAACAAAAGATCACTTGCATATTTTTAATTCTTATAATATACGTATTATTTAAAATAAAATGACATCATTTATTTTTCTAGACACACTTTATCTTTGACAAAGTTTAAAAAAATAATAAGCGCTAATTGGGCGGGCAGAGAAAGCAAACAATCACAGGCACCCAAGAGAAAGCAAACAATCAGAGGCGCAACCATATTTGCAGAGCAATTAGATTCCTTTCCATAAAAAACCATAGAAAAAAATGGAGATAGGTAAAATTTCAGTTCTCACATATCACATCCCTTTTCATACCCCACCAATCTCTGATCTCTGAAAATGGTGGAGTGGAAACCTGGGAGAGGGAATGAAAAGAATTTGAGAGAATAGCGGGGTAGTTGCGGGAGGTTGTTGGGAAATTGATAAACACCACGTCTCCTTTTACACAAAAACTCCTTAGACCACAAATAGGAAAAATACCATACCAAAAAATAACAAAAACCCACAAAATGAGGCGCTGCAATACCTATGCCAATGAAAAATACAGAAAATGCAGACTAAATGAACACAATTGAAATGCAGAATATGGGCAAAATAGATAAAAATAAAAAATGCATAAGTAATTTAAAAACTGCACATAAAAATAAAACTTTACCTGCTGGCTGCTGCTGCTGCTAGGTATTCCTCCCATTTGTTGTGGAGGATATCAAAGTGCTTATTCCGTCAATCACTGAAGTTCCATTTACCCATATTCGTCGTCAAGCCAACGGGGCGGCTCATCGTCTTGCTCGGTTAGGTCTATCTGTGAGTCAATGTTGTGAGTGGTTAGGGTCTCCTCCTAGTATCCTACTGGATTGTTCTTTGCCCTGATTGAACTTTTGTACTGACTTTTCAAATGAATATTACTACCGTTTCCTTAAAAAAAGAAAAAAAAGGTATTCCTCCCATTTGCAGATCCGATTGAGCTATTTTTCCGGAGCTTCAACCACGGACCCAATCATGAAATCCTAAATTTACCCAATCTTAACAACATGAAGAATTTAGTACAAATATTTAACCGAGCAGGAAACTTCGAAAGCAAAAAGAGTTACAAAAAAAAAAGATTAAGTTTACGTGACTGCCAAATCAAAAGGACAGAAAACCACTCCTGCATGAGAAGTGCCTGAAGGAATAAGCAAGTAGATTGCAGAATGTAACCATGAACATAGTAGGCGAAGCAAAAATGGGAAGAGGCCATGAGGTTTTCTTTAGTCAAAAAAAGGGAGAACTTGCATAACAAAGTTGGATTCTCAAGAGTCATGAAATGGCTTTCTTCAAAAGTGCTTGATAGAATCCAATCAGTATGTATATAGATGCAGAATTTGTGTTTGTGCTGGAGTCTAGTAACTGTTGGCAGCGTCCTAGCATGAATTGAAAACAAAAATTTACTCAAACCATTCAAAGTAGCAAGAACGACCAATGTTCTTCCCTCCTTCTCTAATGCTGGATTTGTGAGTTCTCGGGAGTTTTATTTATCTTCTTCGTCAGTTTGCGGCAGGTTATTCTCGAGTCCTCTACGATCAGGTTTCCTTTTTGCACATACGTTCAATTTTTTTTCTTTCTATTGTATCTTAGTTTGTGGCAGTTTAGTTCGAACCCTCAACAATCAGGTTTCTTTTTTTTTCAGGTTTAATTTTTTTTTCTTCTGTTTTTCTCTTTTAATTGTTATTTTTTCTTGCTACTTAGTACTGCAGCCTAATGATATTCCTCTACATTGGTTAGTAAAAAATTTTAGGTTCGATTCTTGCTCAAGACGAATTTGAACCACATTATTTTGGTCTAATAATTAGTGTGAAGCTAAGCCCATTGTTAAAAAAAATTTGTTATTTTTTCTTACAAAACTACCCTTAGTAATAATTTTTGTATTTCTTTTCAGTTAATGCGTTTTTTTGTTCTAGGGTTATTTTGGTCTAATTATTTTTGGAGAAGTCTTGAGACACCAAAATTGATTGATGGCTTTCTAATATTAGAGATGTCAACTCTTAAGTGAATGTCATGTAATAAAATTTGAAGGTAGATAAAAGTTTCAACTGATACGTTAATTCTATGTCAATTGAATATAGATTGTGTGCTGCCAATTTTCACATATGAGAAAATTTTATGTCAAATTATTTTTAAATTTTTTTGTTATGCGGGTCCTAATAATGCACCAATCATAAATCTTGAAAATTAGTTTTGATTTATTAGTTTTGAAGAGTGGGTTTTACAAATATTAATTGAATAAGAAAAAGCATATAGGTTGGAGCAAATACAATTTAACGTTACCACGTAAGCCTTCAAATTTGTATTTGACATTTTTTTTTTGAAAGTCATACTCAAGAAGTGACAATGAACTAGGAAGAATAAATTTATAAATTAAATGACATGGAAGTTAATGATTAAATTATTACTTAACCGTTGATTAATGTGCTTATTTTCTATTAATAACACATGATTTAATTTGTAAATTTAATCTCCCTAACATTACCTTTTTCTCAACCAATGTTTGCATTAACCAATGACTATGAAAGATTTATTCTTATTCTTCTAAAACCACGTGGGGCAGGCGAGATTTTTTCACAAAAAACTAAGATGGTGAAAAAACAAAGAAACAAACAAAACGAAAAGAAATGAAGTTATGTGATTACGACGGCACCCAATGTTGGAGTCCCGTCATTATTTGCTTCACTATTATAGAATGAGGATCCTCTCTAGATCATTGTGAGGATTACAGGGATCTTCAAATTACGCTCGTTCATTGTATATCGTGTGACTTATTTTCGTCAGGTACTGTTTATATTTAATTTTAAATATAAAAAATTACAATAATTTATGATTGCACGATGTATGATGTACGAACGTGATTGGAGTATCCTCAGAATTCTCACAAATGAGGATCCGGTTCGTTATTATACACCCTCCCTCTAAACAATTAACATCAATAATAAGGTTCATCCAACTTCTTTTTGTGACACTTCAATTATTATTTAGTCTTTGTTCAGCATATGTACTTGGTGCTTGTGGTAATGCTAAGACTATCACATTGTATTATTTCTCTAATAAAGTAGTATCTATTGATATACAAGTAGGTTATGCTTGAATTAGAGAGGTGGTACAATGTGATCTCTCCTCTTGCATTGTAAATTGCATTAATTGGAAAATCATTGCGCGTTTGATAATCATTTGATTTTTTTCAGATTCAGTTTTTATTTTTTAGTTAGTAATAAAGAAAGAGTAGTGTTATTCACACACCTATTTTTACTTGCAACACATCCTTGTTAATTTTTGTCTATTTATCTTCTTTAATTCATTCGATTCGACGGTCAGAATTGAGAGAGATGTGTGAGAGGTAAAAATAAGTGTGTGAATAGCATCACCCATAAATAATACAAGAAAGAAATGAAGGATTAATAAGGACAAAAAAGATTGAAAATAAAGATGTGGAAGAAATCCACATTAATTCCAGGTTCATTTTCTCCCTCCTTCCTTCTACCACACTTATTTCGAAAGGCGTAGGGACAATCAATCCGTAGTGACGGGAATTTAAGAATGAATGGGGATCCCTATCAATGTAAAAAGGAGGAATATAAGAGTTATGTCATTAAATCTCATATTGCAAGAAATCTAAGAATTTTTGGGGGCACTAGCACAAGCAAAAATGGTTGAAAAGTCTACTATTTGAAACAGAGTAAAATGGCCCATACAACTTTCAATTTCCTGAAAAAGTAGGACATTGTATTGATGCTAAAAAAACAATAATTTAAAACAAAACAAACTTTAAGACTCACTGATTATAAGTTTACAAATGCCATCAAATAATAAGTAAAAATAGCTACAAATATAACATTCATTAAATAATAAAAAACAGTTCAGCCTTAAACAACCATACAAGAAGAAAAAAAAACTTCAAAAACTCTAACTTTAAAGCTTTACTTAATATATAGCATTATTATATAATAAAATAAAAATAAAAAAAGGTTGTTATCGACACTTCAAATTTTTATATTTAGAAAAGACAAATTTACAATTATGAGGATTGCACAACAAGATCTACCACCAACCTCCCCACCCCCCACCCACCCCCGGCCCTGTAATGTCTTAAGGAGTAATTTTATAAATTTCGTACTGGACCTCCGAAATCTCAGAGATAGCCCTGCTTATTCTTCATTCTTGATTCATATGTTCTTCCATCTACATTTTCTCTATATCTAGTGAGAAAAATAAAATTAAAAATAGTTATCAAAACGAGCCCTAATTAAACGTGGTTTTATTATTTATTTTCATACAGAGAATAATACCATACATAAATATATGTAACTGTGCATGGGGTCGGATAACAAGACGATCATTCGATCTTATTGGCCATTGTAGTTTGGCTGCATATATATGAGGCTACCAACCAAAAAGCAGAAGCCAAGGTGAGATCGCTTTCGATCGACAAATTGATGGCATGAGTGCGTAAATAACTAGTCGTCGGAATCTTTGGAATCCGATATCATCTTTTGGATCAATTGGCTTGTCTCTTCCTCTGACATTCGATCTCCTTTGTTCTGAGACTCTTCATACGCCTCGAAGAACTCCTTGTTCACTTTCTCCAGTTCATTCCAAACTGCACCACAATCATTCATATATCAATAGATATGATCTTCACTACTTTATGATCAGTACTATAACTAAGATTTACGTCAAACAATCTATCAACTAGGTTAAGATCGTATATTTAATCACTGTTAGCTATCTACATATATACAACTTACCGTTTGGGAGACTGTTGAAGATGCATGGTACCGTACTCGAGTTTGGTTCAATTTATTTTTGAACAAAAGATATAGAGGGTGAGAATTTCGATTAATAATCTCTGTCATACTGGGGTTAATTAGTACACTCTTAACCACTAGAGTAATTGCAAGCCTCCGACGGATTAATCTTATTTTAAAGCTGCCCGTATAATACGTTTAAGCCAAAGTTGTGCAGATGCCTTACTGGGGATGTCACAGTTTTACTAGAAGAATCATTAGCTTTTGTGTTTGTCAATTTCAGAACAATAATTTTGACTCACGGGTGATGATCAGCCTACAAACAGGCATCCCTTGGTTACTCGCAGCCTCAAGAACTTATGTGGTGCACAGGTTTGGTGTTCGTTTGCTTGCATGCATGTTATGACAGTATGACTATATTGCAGAGAGAGAGAGAGAGTTATAACCAGTAGAAGTGATGACAGGTTGGATGTTTGCATGTTTAGAGAGAGCTTCCATGCACTCCTCTTTGGTCATGTGGTAGATCAAACACTTCTCTATCAGGTGCTGCACCTACAGTATTTCAAATTAGGGCACAACGATCATCTCCTATATCATAACCAATTAAGCAAAACATAAAATGAACACATGTAGCTTTTATATATGTATGTATTTATACTCGAAGTTGAATAAGTTACCATGTGTATGTATGATGCTGATGAAGAATCTCCCATGATCTCTATTTCTATGATCTCAAGTAGGTCGAACTCGATCTATCTGCAACTTAACCACACAAACCATAGAGAGAGTATAATATGATTGGGACTGAGGGAGTTGCTTATGTAAGATATATATATATATATACACATACAAAGCTTAGTTAGCAGGCTAGAGATCGCAGGGAGCTGAGAGACTGAGAGTCATATGATTGGGAAAGAGATGCAAAAAACATTGTTATTAAGAAAAATAAAAAGGGCAAAGGGGCCAGACTGCAAAGCCGTAGTGGGTTGGGGAATGGAGGAGTCCCACGTGGGAGATAGATTATAATTGGTGGAGAGGGGATTAGAGGAGATTTGTAAATGACCATTTCTTTGTCTTCTAACCCTCTCTCCTGCAGTATTCTGTACCAAGTCGCATTTAGGCAGCCCCTCCACCACGTGATCAATGGGTCCCAACCCTAGTCAAATCTCTTCCAAACAGACAAACCATAAGGCATATTGGCAACTTTTTAGCACATATCAGTGATGAAGATGGCAATAATCTCTATCGACCTTCGTTGGCTTGGCTTTGGCACCCCTAAACTGCAAAAGAAAATTTCTCAAATTCTTTCAAGAGATCATGTACATGCATGAGGGTAATTGGTTTGCCTTGTGAGTGTGGTGGTTGTTGAAGAGCACCCTATCTAAAGCCTGACGCAACAAAAACCTTTTTTGAAGTTCTTTTGTGATAGAACTTCACACTTACTTGAGTAGTAACTAATTCAGCTTAAGTCGACAATATGTCGCTTGACTCATTAATAATAAATCAATGGACTCTCTATCTCTGAGATTTTGACAATTGTATATGCGTCCAGCTCTCATGATTTTTCTCTGCTTGCTATGCTACAAACTTTGCCCATACCAAGACCTGGCATCCGCTGATTGGTGGATATATAGCACCATAATAATATTAATGATTTGGTATCTGAAACTCCCAATTTTTTAGTTTCATTTTAAATTGGTCTCAACTTTTTTAAACATTCCAATTAACTATCCAACCTATTAAAAATGTCACAATTGTTAAGTTCCAGTTAATTTTTCCGTTAAATGTGGATGTGGCAACAATGGGTTCCACTTATTTGCTTATTTGGTCACTAAAATAATAATAAACATAACTTCAAAATAGACATGAAGATGAAAAAAGAATTCACAAATAAAATGGAAAACAAAAATGAAGATTTGGAAATCTCCTAACAAATAATAGGGTTAAAAATTCAGATATGATTTCAAGGAGCTTGTTTATGCTCGTGATTTCCTCATTTGCTGATTTTCGGCTAGTAATGATTCCAGTTCGTTTTTGTGGGCAGTGAAGGTGGTGGCCGCATCATGGCAAGCCATACCATTTCAGCACCCTTCCGAACCTTCTTCTCAATGTTGACAACTTAAGTTGTAGGGTGAAGTTTGTGGTTGTGCGTTGGGTTTTGAGGTGATGGCCTGAAGGGGGTGGTGGTACATTACTTGGTGAAGGCCATACTTCCATGACCTTTAATTGATGTTGGAGACAAATTAAGCCCTAGTTAATTTAAGAAAAAATGAAATGGGGCTTAACGGTGTGACATTTTCAACAGGTTTGGTACTTGTTTGGAATGTTTAAAAAGGTTAAGATCAATTTGGAATGACACTAAAAGATTAGGGAGTAACTTAGGTACTTAATCCTAAAATCAACACAGTATGATCCTTCTATGGAGAATTTTAATGTTTACAAATGTAATCTTAATGCAATGGCTAACATTTATGCCACCGAAATTTCAATGTCTACAATATCCATGAGTGCTTCAGTACAGATTTTGCAGAGGCAGAGGCCGAGGCAATACTGAAAGAGTGGGGGCAAATAGATGACGGCGACGAGAGGCAGAACTGGATTGTGTGCTTAATATGAAGGTCATTTGGGAACGGGTGGGAAAACAATGTTTTCACTTTTTAATTTGTAATAGTGGGTGAAAAAAAAAAGTGGACGGGTAAATAGAAAATGTAGGTGGGTCTAGTAGTTCTTCTAATTTACTGAGTGGTATTTTAATTTCGGACGAAAGATTTACCTCGCAACCGCACTAGCCAGCTAAATGCAAATAATGATGAACATGCAGTGATCAGCTCACCGTCTTGTCTTGCTTAATCTACAGAGAAAGAGCACAAAATTTGTGGGGGTCACCAAAACAGTTTTAGAATCTTAACTTTTGGTGGCTGTTTTGTTTTTCTAATTTGACGATTCTTTTGCAAATATCTATTATATATTATATTGTATTATATTTATATTATATTATATTATATCTTTTATATATAAAGCCATTGAAAAAGTGAATAGTGATTTTAGTGTCACCAAACTTCAACAAAAATATTTGGACAAAAATGCCCCCAAGACAAAAAATTCAAAGGCATTCCAAAATAATGCATCAAATAAGGCAGGGGCATTTTCGTCATTTTCAACAGTATTTTTATAATTAATTTTTTTTGCGCTTTTGTTTTAATTAGTGCATCACAAATAGACTAAAAATATTTGTATTATATTATATTATATCTTTTATATATAAAGACAATGGAAAAGTGAATAGTGATTTTGGTGTCACCAAGCTTCAACAAAAATATTTGGACAAAAATGCCCCCAAGACAAAAAATTCAAAAACATCCCAAAATAATGCATCAAATAAGGTAGTGGCATTTTTGTCATTTTAACATTATTTTTTTTTAAATTAATTTTTTTGTGCTTTTTTTTAATTAGTGCATCACAAATAGATTAGCAATAATGTGATTCAATTTCTCTATTTTTAAACACGTTCAAAACATCTTAATAAGAAAAGGTCTTTCATGGATAATAATGTGATTAAGTACCAGTTTGGTACTGCTTAATTTTTTTTTAAAAGTAGGGATGAAAAAAAGTTGACCTCAATATTGTGTTTGGTAACTTAGCAACAAAGCACTTATTTTCAAAATTGCTGTGAGAAACAACTGAAAAGTGGAAGCAGTTATTTGTTGTTTTCAAAAACCAGCTTTTTATCTTAGAAACACAGGTGAACACTAATGTTTAATGAAAGTTTGCAAATGCTGATCCTACCCTCACCTCTTTCATCGTCATCTTCCTTGCTCTGCCATTTCACTGGTTCTTTCATTCCTGTCTCACTCGTTCGCTCCCAACTTGTCGCCCTAAACCCAATCCCCAACCTGAAACTTCATTCCCAGCTCAAGCCTCCACCTCCTGCCACATAAAAACCCTTATATAATTTGATTCCAACCTCTTTTTAAACCCCCACCATAGCTTCCAATCCCAATTGACATTCTGAACTTTTGAGATTTGAATTGGCTTCATTTAGGTCGCTGAGCTTCGATTCCACTACAGCAAAGATTCAATATTTTCTCAATTTCGACATAAGCAATCTAGTGTTTTTTTACTAGAGGCAGCAACTTGAGCTGGAGGATTTGATGTGGGCATTGGCAGAGATGTCGAGGAAAGAGAGCCTGGGGGCGGTGTATAAGGCGGTTCTGAACGACGGGAGCACCATGGCGGTGAAGCGACTCAAGGATGCTATAGTGGTGGTGATGGACGATGATGGCAACAAAGATGATGCCTAGACAATGATCTATCTCGTAATGGAGTCAAATGGAGATAGAAATGCAGAATTGCAGATGCACATTGAAGGGGTGGGCCCATTTAACATAAAAAATTACATGTTTTTTCATATTGATTTGTTTTATAATTTTTTTTATCTATGTGAAAATTTTAATTGCCACATCATCAATTAACTATAAACTTCACATAATTTTTAACGGAAGTATGAAATTGTAATGAAAATGTAAGTAAATGCATGAGATTGAAATGTTTTAAAAATATTGTATGAGGTTGCAATGGCAGTCAAACTTGAGGGTGCAAAATGTAATTTACCCATAAAAAATTGTGATATTGTTGTAGGCATAATTTATTTAACAATTATAGAGGCCTTAGAGAGAGGGATGCGGCAATAGTAAAGAGAAAGAGATATGTGTAATTGTGAGGTGTGTTCTATTACATCTTGTTTGTACCATACTTGACTAATCCCGAAACTACCGAGCACTGGTCAATGTTATACCGTCAAGGACCTAGAAGAGTTTTCCTCAAACCAGGAGGCCAATCATAGCGCGACACGTGTCAACATCAGAAGCCAATCACAACACAACACGACACGTGTCAATGTTAGAACAAAGCTAGAGACTCTTTTATATAAGAGGAGATCATTCTCCCATAATATTTTTGAATGTCATTTGTACTAAATCATTCACTAATACTCACTAAAGGAGAGCTTGAACCTATGTACTTGTGTAAACCCTTCACAATTAATGAGAACTCCTTTACTCTGTGGACGTAGCCAATCTAGGTGAACCACGTACATCCTGTGTTTGCTTCCCTGTCTCTATCCATTTACATACTTATCCACACTAGTGACCGGAGTAATCTAGCGAATGTCACAAATTTGACACTTTTTGTTGTACCAAAGTCCTCACTGATTTTGTGTATCAACATTTGGCGCCGTCTGTGGGAATCGCAATTATTCATACTCTTTTCAGCTTTATCAAGCTGGTTTCCACCATTCGTACACTTTCTTTGGACCAAGCATCCCTCTCCAATATGGGGAGTAAAGGAAGCCACAACACACAGAATGACACTCTCATCGCACCTGGTGCGAAGCAACGAAAAAATGAACAAAAGAAGTTTGCTCTTCAAGCTAAAGTCGATGAGCTGGAGGCTCAGAACAATAAGATAGCGATGAAGAATGAGATCCTCCAAGAGCAGTATGAGAAGGTCTTCGAGATGTTCCACGAGGCTAGATATACTAAAACACATGAGCTCATCACCCATATGGAAGTCAACCATCAACTGGGTGCCCCCCAACACAGAGGGTCATTTGCCATCGACATGGGTATTCCTGTTGAGGGGCGAGCTATTCATCGAAATGGAGATCAACATGAGACTTCTCTCACCCCAGCTGCTTTAACCAGAAGCATGAGGAGTGGAGGAATGCGCTTTCTTACAGAATGAGTGGAAGGATCGAAGCCATCTTTTGCGACTGTCGAGACTTCCTAAAGCAACGTCGAGACAATCTCATCCATGTAAGCTCGAAGATCAATGATCCAAAGGTCTCTGAAAGACTTGGTCCCTTTCCATGTCCCAGGTCGGCTACCAATTTGGGGAATGGGCAACAAGTCCTAGAGAAACACGAAGGTATAGGGGACTCAGAGATGTTCCTACAGACATACCTTGGAAGTCAGTACGGCAAGTCCATGGAAAAATCACATGCTCTTGATCAAACCTTCCTACTTCCAAGAGAATATGGAGATTTACGAAAGAAAGCTCTAGTGGTACATGACTCCACTCATGACCCTTTTGTCCTACAGCTCCTTAAGGAAGTAAACAAGTTGAAGGCCGAATGATAAGCTGAGATACTTGATTGGAACCAACCTAGGCCTGGCCCTCTTACAAAGAGGATCCTCGACACCCCCTTCAAACGAAGACAAAACAAAAGCTTGGTTTACAACTCTATATTGGAAGGGAGGACCCGATTGAACACCTTAACCTCTTTGAGCCTATTATCGCATATCGATACACGCCGACGAAGAGCGATGTCTTCTCTTCCTTTCCACCTTCTCTGACGGAGCTCTAAACTGGTATTATCGTCTTCCACCCGAGACAGTAGACTCATTTAAGGAACTAAGGAAACTGTTTGTCTCTCAACACATCTTCCAGAACGATCGCTTACATTCTGCAGATGACTTATACACCATTCGCCAGAAGCCGGACAAGTCATTACGATAGTATGCTGGTCGCTTCAGCCATGAGTATTCTCGCTGCACTGAGGCAGATGATAAGACCGCCCTCAAAGCCTTCACGGCAGGCCTACGTGATTGTTTCTTCAAATACATGATCAATGCCAACACTTGGAAGACTTACTCTGAGGTGATGGCACATGCTTACAACCACACATCCGCCGAAACAAGGACATACCAAAGGAACCCCCATATGGTAACCCCTATCAACAAGTGGGAAGTGGAAGTCAAGTTCTACTAAGTAAGGAGATCATTCAGACACCCATTGCATCATCTCCGCCTCATTTAGCTACTCATTAAGTCACCAAACGTATTTGTCTCTTGGTAAGAATAATGATTTTTACTCTCAGCAAGTCCATTACAACAAGAGGGATAAAAGTGTATCAAGATAACTAGGGGTGAACGTACCGTCGACTATTATGACTATGAGGCCAAGCTTCACTCTTTCAAAGTGGAGGACTAGATACTGAAGGAAATGCTATTATAAAAAGGCATACACATTGCAAATGTTTTGACCCTCAACCACTTGAGATCTTTTGTCACACAAGTCATTCAGCTAATATTTAAAGAAGAGGGAATTCAGACAATTTCTTCTGAGTCTTTTGCATTCCTAGCACTAGAACACTTGGTCTACACTGACCTGCCTCTATACTCTAACTCAGAGCTTCAACATGCATACTTTGACACAAAGTATTGAAGGGATTATTTTGAAAAACATGTTCATTTGAATAACATCTATAGCATGCAATTAACAAATTAAAGGCGGAATCATGCTTGTATGCATTCAAAAACAAAACATTACCCATGAAATTCAAAGCCTAGTAGATTTGTGAACCAATAATCAACTCAAAACAAAGTGAGTTGAAATTAATACCTTTGTAGATTCCTCTTTGCATAAGCAAAGGCTAATCACCCAAAGAGATAGGGGCCTTCATTCCTTGCTTCTTAGATCCATGGATTTGGATGGAAGAATAGGTTTCTCCAAGTTCCCAAAATAGGGAACCTCTAAGTCTCTTCACCAAGGTTTGATTGTAGAAGAAATGAGTGACCTTGGAGTAGTAGGATTGCTAGATGTACCCTCCAAGGTGTTGGCCTCTTTAGAGAGAAAATGGAGAGACAATTCTCACCAATTTTCCCCCAAAATAAACCCTTAATTTTTCCTTAATGAATTTTGGCTATAAAGTCATTTATATAGTCACTTCTTTAAGTAACCTAAACAACCAAAACCCTAATTCATCTAATATGGCCGGCCATTTAGGGATGTTTGGGCTTTTGGGCTTTAATGAATCTTTATTCATTAAATTGTCATACAATTTAAGTTGATGGGCTTGACGTTCGAAGCCCATTGGGCCTTAAGGTCCAAAACTATCCCGAAGTCTTTAACGAACTTATTCGTTTGATTAATTAACATATTAATTAATCCTTGCCATAATTAAATGATTAAACCATTTAATCATTCTTACTCATTTCCGTTTAATCTCCAATCTCTACCTTTTACGGTGTGCGATCCATTAGGTTCCTTTTAGCGAGGTAGTGGGCGATTAAAACCATTTTACATCGATTGTGAATTGAAACTATTTTCAATTCTCCCTTTAGTGATTACACACGTTTAGGGCTTCCACAAACCATGAGTGACACCTAGCAGCATATCATGGTTACCCAAGCTAATCAGAAGAGGTGGAGAACCTATTCAGTTCGGGATTACAAATGCAATACGGTCCTTCTCTAATCTAATACTCTTGACCACATTGTTTGGTACGATAGTTTATTTACTCATGTCTACTATCCAATGTGAATCGTTTGCTTATATGATTTCCTTGAATGTGATTTGGAACGCATTCCCCAATCTCATTCATACTCTGGCCAGAGATTCCAAATCATATCATAGAGTATTCTCCCTCAACTGTTTGAAGGTTAGAGATCCCTTGTTGCGCATTCACTTGTCTCCATAGCTAAGTGGCTTAACCCCAACGATGCCGTGACACCCCGAGGGGGTGAATTAGACATAATCAAAGATTAAGGACTTAACCACAAGACAACTGTGATGCCTCAGGTCAAAGGACTACTTTGCATTATCCCAACCATGAGTTCTCATGTGACATGGAATATAAGAACTCTTCGTTGATCACGTTCAGTGAACTCATTCTCTTATTGAGCACCTACGTACTTGTCTTGATGTCACACACACCAATGACTCGAGACTAGTCACTCTCCCTGAGAGAAGACACAGTACGTACTGATCTTAACGGACTGTCAATGCCCAATTGGTAATCCTATGATCAGGAACATTTAGGATGTGTCTACGAAAGAATGGTCTCATTAATCTAACTTCATTAGATTGCATTCTCCCAATCACATATTCCTTGGACTTTATCGTTTAAGCATATAACATTTATATGAGACGGCTCAAACAATAATGTATGCCCTTTATATGTAAAACTAGATTAGTTTAACATGTGAAATGTCCGTAAAGTATCATCACATGATTGGCTTTAGGGCACATTTCCAACAAGTATGTGATACTAAGTGTTACAATTGATGAGTAGATTTTATATTATATATTTTACCATAATCTTAGTATATTTTGGTTAATATATTGGAAGAATTTTGATACTTTGAATTGTATTTTCAATATAGGACTTTCGACTTCCTCGGGATCAAAACAAGACCAAATGGACGAATTTTGGAGTAATTCCAGTTGGAAGACGTTCGTGAGTCACTTAGCTTGATTGTATCAAAATTTGGGATTTTTTCACCAAGCGGTTATTTTCTTGCGATGGAATAAAGAAGCAGTGCGCACTGCTGGAAAATGACTTTTTTGGGCTTAAATTGCGTTTTTGGAGCCCAAGATGACCTCGGATGGGTTCGTGGCCTTCTGGAGAAGTGTTCAGAATATTCCAAATTAAATCCAATTATATTGGGCCAGTTTTGGAGCAGCTTATGTGTCCAAAACGTGGCTGTTCAGATTTTAGGCGAATTTTACCATTTAATTTAGGGTTATGTTTCCTATTTTATTAGAATTAATTTTAGTTTCCTAGGGTTTGTGGGGAGGCTTAGCAGATATATTGCTTGGCCGTCTACCATATTTCTCTATGCTTTCTTTTATGCAATTTTGGGGACAGAGAGAATTGCTAGGGTTCTTGGAGATTTTCTACTCTAAGGTGTTTTCAATCCTTTTCTTAGTAATATTTTCTATGATTTCAATTATGAATATGCGTAACTAATTCTTTTGCTAGGGTGAAGCCTTGAGCCTTAGCATGAATATGTGATTTTTATTTAATTGCTTATGATTGATTGCATGCATACTTTGAATTGTTAATCACCGGGATAAAAACTATCTAATTGTCTTAATGCCTGATCACCATTAGGATCTTTAGAAAAGTAATTTGATGCAATTTTGGTCGAAAGGTTCCCTGAAATTGACGTTGGCTTCTTGTGATTAATAATTGTAATTTCACTTAGGATGAATATCATGTCTTAAGGATTGCATGGTTTTTCAAAGGATTTTCATAAAGCATAATGAGTCTTTCATGTTAACGTCAGGATGGGCTGCATGTTAGATATACGTTCTATGTTGGAGATTCCAAGTAGAATATGAATTAGGAAAGTCTAACCTTCAAAGTGGCATGTGTAGATCATAAGTAATTGGTAAAAATTCATAGAATTGCTAGGTGATGGTGGAACCCTAGTGCTTTCTTAATTTTATTCTCCCAAAACTGTTTTCTTTTCTCTCTAGCTCTGATATTGCAGATTGTTTATTTTAATTCATTAATTTCGTTTTTATTTTAATTAGGTTATAAAATCAATCACCTAAACTTCTACTTTACAATAATTAAATGGAATCTGATTAGTTTCGAATTATTTAATAGTCCCTGTGGAGACGACCTTGCGAGATCCGTTTATACTACAACCAACATGGTTCACATATCGAAAGCATAGATCCCTTCATGTATAGCAAAAAACTTTCATAAGCATCACTCATGTCAATCAACATAAACATCATACATTCCAACACATTCATACATAAACATCATACATTCCAACACATCCATACATAAGCCAATTATGCTTCGAAAGGGTTCAACACACTTTGAATCATTCGACACTTGCTACAATGTGCCTCGACACCTTGCCCTTATTCTCACCAACTAGATGATGAAGTAACTCATCTTCATGCCACCAACTAGGTGATGAAATGTACAACCCGTACTCTCATTCATGCCACCAACCAGGTGATGAAATGTACAACCGTACTCTAATATTATTTGGCAACTTGCCAATCTTATCACCAGCCAGGTGAAGAAGGAACTTACCTTCGTGCCACCAACCAGGTGATGAAATGTGAAAAATGAACTCATCTTCATGTCACCGACCAGGTGATGAAATGTACAACCCGTACTCTCCTTCATGCCATTAACCAGGTGATGAAATGTGAAGAAGGAACTCATCTTCGTGCCACCAACCAGAAAATGTGATGAAAGGTGATGAAAAGACTTACCTTTATACCACCAACCAAATGATGAAAGCAACCCACCATTCATTCCACCAGCCAGAAGACGAGTGATGCAACTTGTACATGTGAACTCCTAGCATTCACAAATAATCAAAAACCCTCAAGCTTTACAACTCAACTAGGGGAACACTTATGCCTAACAAGAGTTATACTCACCAACAAAGTCTTATTGCAAGCCAACAACGGCTTCAGTGCATGGTAAATGGAGATCAAGCTCTTCAGCCCTCTTGCATCTACTTAAGACATTTATCCTCTGTAACAATGCAAACACTACAACTCATAGAAAGCTTCACATACTCTTGATCAAGACTGTGCGAAGCAAATTCAATTTTTATGGTTCATCCAAACCTTCGACTACTACAAGGTGTGGCTTGCATCACAATCTTTTTCTTAACAATGTGGAAGCAAAATTTGTATATGTTGTCTCTTCCACATTTTCAAATTTCTAGTTTCCCCCAAAAAAAAAAGGAAATTGGGAAATTCAACAAAGCTTCATCAATGGAGGACAACTACAAATTCTCAAAAGCTTTACACACTATTGATTAAGATAGTGTGAAGCAAAACCAATTTTTGGTGAAATCAAAAGCTTCATCAATGGAGGACAACTACAAATTCTCAAAAGCTTTACACACTATTGATTAAGATAGTGTGAAGCAAAACCAATTTTTGGTGAAATCAAAAGCTTCATCAATGGAGGACAACTACAATTCTCAAAAGCTTCACACACTCTTGATCAAGACAGTGTAAAGGAAAACCAATTTATGATGCTAACAAGAGCTTCATCAAAGGAGTTCAACCATAATTCTCAAAAGCTTCACACACTCTTGATCAAGACAGTGTGAAGCAAAACCAATTTATGGTGCCAACAAGAACTTCATCAATGGAAGACAACCACAATTCTCAAAAGCTTCACACACTCTTGATTAAGACAGTGTGAAGCAAAACCAATTTATGGTGCCAACAAAAGTTTCATCAATGGAGGGCAACTACAATTCTCAAAAGCTTCACACACTCTTGATCAAGACAGTGTGAAGCAAAACCAATTTATGGTGCCAACAAAAGTTTCAACACCAAAGTTTCACCTATAAAGCTTCAACACAAAAGCTTCACCTACAAAGCTTCAACACCAAAACTTCACCTACAAAGCTTCAACTCCAAAGCTTCACCTACAAAATTTCAACACAAAAGCTTCACCTACAAATCTTCAACTCCAAAGTTTCACCTACAAAGCTTCAACTCCAAAGCTTCACCTACAAAGCTTCACCTACAAATCTTTAACACAAAAGCTTCACCTACAAAACTTTAACACAAAAGTTTCACCTACAAAGCTTCAACTTCAAAGCTTCACCTACAAAAGTTTCAACTCCAAAGCTTCACCTACAAAACTTCAACACAAAAGCTTCACCTACAAAGCTTCAACTCCAAAGCTTCACCTACAAAAGCTTCAACTTCAAAGCTTCACCTACAAAAGCTTCAACTCTAAAGTTTCACCTACATAGCTTCAACACCAAAGCTACAACTACAAATGCCAAAAGCTTCACACACTCTTGATCAAGATAGTGTGAAGCAAAATTAATTCATGGTACCCAACAAAGCTTTAACCTCAAAGCTTCACCTACAAAACTTCAACACCAAAGATTCACCTATGAAGCTTAAAAAAAAAAAAATATATATATATATATATATATATATTTTTTTTTTTTCGAAAATTTGAAAATTCAGAAATTCAAAAAAAAAAAAAAACAAAAAAAGGCCTAATGCCTTCTCTTATTTGGGCTTAACAACTTTCATAACAAATATATATGAATGAGGAGTTTTAGGCTACCACTTACAAAGGAAAATGGTGAAGTTTGGTTACTTTGGAAACTTGGCTACTAGCAAGACACCTCATTCATCAACTCCCTCGATCAGAGACTTGGGGGACTCCTACCATATGCTACTACACCTCGGTACTTGGAAGGTTCACGACTACTCAGTGACTTGGATCTTTCAAGTCTCCAACCGAGAAGTTTTCCTCACTCAGGAAATTAAGGGAGCACTACCTCAACCTACATGCTTCACTCATAAAGTTTCAACGTACAAGCTTCAACAAAAGAAAAAATTCAAAGAACTTAGTGAAGAAAGTTTTGGTGTATTTAACATAATACGTTGAAATGAAGCAAAATTTATTTAATAATATCTCCGATAAGTTACAAATATGTATATATACATGAATCAAAATAAACAAACAAGAGGAAGCCTTCACAAAAATTGCTCAGGAGAAGTCTCAATAGTCGGCAGAGCCCTAGAAAAAGAAGGCACCGGAGGGTGATCATTTGAAGCCTCAATACTGGGCAGAACCCCATAAGGATGAGGCACCGGAGGTTGATCATTTAGAGTTTCATTACGCGATACAGCCCTAGAAGATGAAGGTAATAAATGCCTTTGGAACAAACCTACAAACCTCTGATGATCAAGTAAAATCTGACCATCAGATTCCTGCAGTTGGTCAAGCTTCCTCTTCATGTTTGTAATATAGTCATGTACGAGCCTGTGCAACTGTTTATTCTCATGCTTAAGCCTTTTAATCTCCTGTTTGAGACTTATTACTTCAGCCGCCAATGATTCAACTTGACGGGTTCGAGCAAATAGGCGTTGGGTCATATTAGACACAGAACCTGCACACTGAACACTGAGAGCCAGATAATCCTTAACAGCCAACTCATCAGACCGTTTGGAAAGTAGTTTGTTATCTTTAGGAGTAAGAAGGTTCATGGCCACCACCCCAGCGGTTATATCATTCTTAGTCACAAAATCCCTAACGGTAAGAGGACCCATATGGGATAAGAAGGATGGGCGTCATATGTTGTCTTGAGGAGGCATGGTTGCCTCTTCACCAAAGTTCAAGTCAATGACGGTCTGATGGGCCAGACATTTTCAGAAATGATGAAGGAGAAATGAGGTCCAATAAATCTCTGAAGTACAAAAACAAGGGAAAAATTCATACAAGCAATAACTCTCTGAACGTACTTCTTGCACACAATTTGTGCCCCTATAAAAGAAAGGGCAGCAGGGCCGTTTGTTCAAAAATCGAATAGGCACCACTATCCAGATTTCGAGAAGTAGATTTTCCTGAGTAAAATATGTCAACAATCCCTACACGCAAAATCAACTCATCGAGTACCACAGATAACTTTACCAAAGATCTCTGACCAAGTTTAGACACATAAAATTTGAAGGTCCAGCTACCCCTACTATTACCCACAAGGGTAAAGGAACAGCACCAATGCTTGATAACAGGAAATACCTTATGTGTCTTAACCTTTATGCTCTATGGCAAGGCAGACTGGCAAAAATGCCCAACCTTTACTCACATCAAGAAAACACTCCCAACATGATTGCTTTCTCAAAAATCAAAGAGGCATTGCGATCTAAATCTCTAGAGCCAGACTCCCACCAGGATTGCTTTCTCAAAAATCGAAGAGACACCGCTCTCCGAATCTCGAGAGCCAGACTCCCACCAGAATTGCTTTCTCAAAAATCGAAGAGGCACTGCTATTCGAATCTCGAAAGCCAGACTCATAACAAGATTGCTTTCTAAAAAATCGAAGAGGCACCGCTCTCTAAATCTCGAGAGCCAGATCCCCAACAAGATTGCTTGTTCGAAAACCGAAGAG
Organism: Malus sylvestris; assembly: GCF_916048215.2. NCBI lineage: Eukaryota > Viridiplantae > Streptophyta > Magnoliopsida > Rosales > Rosaceae > Malus > Malus sylvestris. The sequence goes on from NC_062266.1 coordinate 26,822,567, forward strand.
GCATCGTTTTCCGAACTTCGAGAGCTAGATTTCCTTGGATAAAATTTGTCTATAATATTCACACGCAACATTAGCTTTCCAGATACCACATACCACTTTTTCAAAGTGCTCTGACAAAGTTAAAACACGTGAATATTGCACCTCCCACTACACTGCTATGAACAAGAAGGGTAAATGAACATCGTTACCACTCGCTGTTGGGACAATTCCTATATATTTCGACTTCCATCCTCCAGAGCTAGGCAAACCTACAAATAAAAAAAAATGCTCAACTTTTATTCACATCCAAGAGGGCACTCCCAGCAGAATCTCTCGAAATACTTAGCATCTTCCTCCCCCCCCCCCCCCCCCGATAATACCTCTACAAACAAGCCTTACCAGAGTAAAAGTATCTCGTATCATCAGGGTTAAAAGCAAGGGTATACCATATCATACTTTTTCCCTGTCTTTTATTTTGCCCTTGCTCTTACTTGCAGGACAAGGAGAAAGAACGCAATCAGTCGGAACCTAAAATCAAACTTCTGATCTGGAACTGATTGCCCGGAATCTTTGCATGGTTGCTTGCCTAACATTGCTTTCGAGTACTTATCCTTAACTGTTGTCAAGGTCACGAAGTCCTTTGGAAAATACCTTATAACAGTTGATACAATTGACGTTTTACACTAAAGCTGCCACGCATGGATGAGTTGATGAGGAGTAATGCTCTGAAGGACCATTTAAATGCAAAGGTTGCGCACCACTTTTGAGACGCAAAAGATTGAAGCAGAAGGTTCAACGATGAGCTGGAACAGATCACTACAGCATGATGCCCTCCCTGCAGAACCGCATAATCCAGAAAGATGAGTCTAAATCAAATCCAAGCTCAGCATCGCTGCCCTATCCAAAGAGCTCAAGAAATTTCAACAACCTTTCGCTGGCACCGTTGCCAAAGAGTAAAGTCTCGCCATACCACATTCACTACTTAGTCAACAGCAAAAGTTTCCCATATCATCAAGGTCGAACGAACGCTTGATTTGATGGACTTGTTTTGACCCTCAAATTCTTGAGTCGACCTTATACTCTAGAGGAAACCAGAAAACCCTCCAGCCCAGTTCAAGAATAAGCATGTGGAAAATTACTTCTTCAAAAGCAAAAGTATCTCATATCATCTCTTCTCATTTTTCTTCTCTTTATCCTTCTTGCTGCCTGCAAGATAAGGAGAATGAAAACAATCAGCCGGAACTCGAAATCAAACTTCTGATCTGGGACTGATTGCTAGGAATTCTGATTATTTATCTTGTCTATCACCTCTTTCGACAAATCTCCTAGCTCGGTGACTTGGGGGACTCCTACTACATGGTTTGTATCGTGCTTCACCAAGCCTAAAACTACAAGTAAGCTTCAAGTGAAATTGATACATTACCTTGTGCATCTCCACCGGTTAAAGATACCACCCATGGATGGAGGAAAAGTACTTTAAGAGAAGATGCCACATCTACCTATAAGACAAATAAGGCAAGTGAAAACAATACCACACTTCGGTACTTAGAAGTTTCGTGATTACTCAATGGCTTGGATCTTGCAAGTCCCCAACCGAGGAACTTCCCTCACTCAAGAACTTAGGGGAGCACTGTTTGTACCATACTTGACCAATCCCGAAACTACCGAGCACCAGTCAACGTTATATCGTCAATGACTTATAAGAGTTTCCCTCCAACTAGGAGGCCAATCACAGCGCGACACGTGTCGACATTAGAAGCCAATCATAGCGCGACACGTGTCAACATCAGAAGCCAATCACAACATGACACGTGTCAATATCAGAACAAAGCTAGAAACTCTCTTCTATATAAGGAGATCATTCTCCCACAATATTTCCGAATGTCATTTGTACTAAATCATTCACTAGTACTCACTAAATGAGAGCTTGAACCTATTTACTTGTGTAAACCCTTCACAATTAATGAGAACTCCTCTACTCCGTGAACGTAGCCAATCTGGGTGAACCACGTACATCCTGTGTTTGCTTCCCTGTCTCTATCCATTTACATACTTATCCACACTAGTGACCGGAGCAATCTAGCGAAGGTCACAAACTTGACACTTTCTGTTGTACCAAAGTCTTCACTGATTTTGTGCATCAACACATCTTATTATGTCTTTATTTATAGTAGTAGGATAGGTAAAATCCTTACCTTTTTAGGATTACAACTTTTAATAGGTAATCAACTCCTAATAGGAATATAAGAGATATTTCTAAATCTAATAGGACTGCAACACTCCCCTTTAAGTGTGTAAATATTTCAATTGAAGTAGTTTGTCATACTAATTAATATTTATGATAAAGTTTATAAATATTTTTCTTTTAAAAATAAAGTATACTTAGTAATTCACCTTTATTTGTTAAGAAAATTAAATTAATGGCACATCTAATATTATACCCTTTTTGTCATTTCACACAATCACGGCTATTTTACATAAAAGTTTACCAAACACTATAATAATGTTTTTTTTTCAAAAGCACTTTTACAAAAAAATTTACCAAATACTATGCTGCTTTATTTCATAGTTGCTTGTTCTCACAGTACAGCAAAAGCAATTTTTTTTTCAAAACATCTTAAAAGGCGTGTAATGCCGGTGATAAAAAATGTTTTTCGCACGCGGATAATAATGTGATTAAATTAGAGGAACTTTAACGAAAAGCACCCGGTACTATTCACTTTAACGAAAAACCACATTTTTACACTAAAAAGTCAATCCTAGTACTATTCACTTTACCCTTTATTTTGTCCTTATCATTAAAACTCAAAGTTTTCAAACCCTTTTCATTAGTTTTCCTTTAAATTAGTTGTTAAATGATTATTTTTTTTTAACAAACGATATTATCTACACTAAGGTGGAGGGAGTGCAATGGGCTAGCAATAATGTGATTCAATTAGTTGTTTATTAAATGCCAGTTATAAAAAATATATTTTCCATGCATATAATAATGTGATTAAATTAATTGTCAAATGATTTTTTTTTAACAAACGATATTATCTATACTAAGGGAGAGGAGGTGGGCTTAGCCTCACAATGGATTATTAATAATGTGATTTAATCAATTGTTTATTAAATATTATTTTCTCTATTCTTAATGTAAATTCTATAAAGACCGATTTTATTATGTGAATTCAACTGCTTTAATTGGTTTATGAGGGGTTTCTTCTAGTATGATCTAAATTATTCATTTACTTCAAATATTAAACTTTCCTTTTGTCAATTTACACATACAAATACATTTAAAACGTGCAAGTCGCGCTTAGTATGCTGTAATTAAAAAAATATCACGCGGATGCATGAAGGCTAGTATAAATAAAATCAAATAAGTCAATGGGGGTGTGTGTGTGTATATATACACACACCCATTGACAGAATGTATGAATGTTTAATAGCCATGCGTCTTTCTTTTGCATGTGTATATCTATATATGTAATGGCACCAATAATTGAAACAGTGAGTATAATATTGTAGACTGCTGATTTTTGGTCTGCAGAAAGCTCCTCCTTCCCTGCAGATCGAGATATGAGACAAATATTCATCATATCTATGTGAGAATAGCACTGAACTCGAAATTTGGTGCCTTTAGGCAGTAAAAATTCATGATTCGAACTGCGAAGGGTTTTTCCTCTATTTTTTTTTATTTTTATAAAAACACATAAGAAAACCCTCAATTTAGAATCTGATGTCTCGTCATATTCTTTTTATGAGGATTTTAGAGATCCGTTAATTATGTTCATTTATCTTACATTGTATAGTTAAAACTTATTTTAAATATTTTTATTTAAAATTAAATACAAACAATACTTGATAAAAACTGACAACATGATGTACGATGAACAAACACGATTCACGAATCTTCATGATATTGAGAGAATCCTGTTGGGTCAATTTATTTAGTGGCTGGGCCCTACCCTCTCTCAATTATCCGATAACTGTTACCTTCAGCCTTATCACTGCCTTCCCATTCGAAGAATTGGGCATTGTGATCATAAACTTCTGGCTATGAACTATCCATATCTACCACAAGACTATAAGCCCTAGCTATACGATCAACGGATTTATCCTTATCTTCTTGCCATCGTACAAGAAATCAGTTGCTTGCTACTAGATTGAATTTTGGCGTTTAAATGACGTTTAGTATAATAGGTTAAAAACCGTTTTTAAGTTCTTAGGATATTTTCGACCATAAAAAGACATCGAAAACTCTTTAAGTATATTCACAGTAGAAACCCCGCCTAGCGCCACATAGCTTGCCTGGGGCAATGACTAGGGGTTTGAAAATCAAGAAATGACGTCTAAACTTTCTTAGGTGTCCGCCTATCCCACCTAGACCCGCTAGGTCTCGATTTCCACTTAGACAGAAAATCAGTAACTTTCATTTTATTTTTATTTTTGTTCAGTAAATTGTAAGAGTCTTGTTGAATACTTGGATGAACACTCATTATATGTTTGTTCTCCATATTTTCAATATATTATAATACTTTAATTTATATGTTATTTATTTTCCAATGTATGTATCTCAATATAATTATTTATTTTTTAAATATAAGTAGACACTTATTTATACGATATATAATAAATTTACTGAAATCCAAGTCCGCCTAGAATGTGATTGTTGATTATTGGATTATTACTAAAGTGTTGATTAATGTGCTTATTTCATATTGGTGGCACGTCATTAGGTTTGCAAATTTTGTTCTCGTATTATTCTTTGTTGAAGGTTAGACTTGAATTGGAATAAATTTCCAAAAAAACGCAACTCACATTGCTACTAGCTAGTAATTTTAAAATAAAAAAAAATTAACAACCAAACAGAAATTCGTAAAAATTGGAAAGAATAAAATGGACATATATAGCATTTCAAACTCAAGATTTCTCGTTAATTTTAAACAACAGAAACCTGTTTCTAATTAAAGTTCTTGATCATTTAACCAAATTTTAAAAATTTATACTCTTATGAAAATAAATTCATAAAAATTGGAAAGTATAAAAACAGATAGCGTTTTGAACCCAAGACCTTTTGGTTAATTTTAAACAGCATAAATCACCATTTCTGGTTAAACTTCTTGATCATTTGACCAAATTTTATAAATTTACTTTTATGACTAGAAATTCGTAAAAATTGAAAAGTAAATAAACGCACATAGCGTTTTGAACCCAGGATCTCCTTGTTAATTTAATTAAAGAGCAAAAACCATCAGTTCTAGTTAAATGTCTTGGTCATCTAGCCAAATTTTATAAATTTATAATGTCACATCTCGGCCCGGGCCCCCACCACATCCCGGGCTCGACTCCACCGTAGCACGATATTGTCCGTTTTGGGCCCCAACCACACCCTCATGGTTTTGTTTCTAGGAACTTACACGAGAACTTCCCAATGGGTCACCCATCCTGGGATTGCTCTCGCGCGAACTCGCTTAACTTCAGAGTTCCTACGGAACCTGAAGCCAGTGAGCTCCCAAAAGGTTTCGTGCTAGGTAGAGATGGGAATATACATATAAGGCTTATGATCCACTCCCGTGGGCGATATGGGATGTTACAATCCACCCCCCTTAGAGGCCCGACGTCCTCGTTGGCACACTTCCGGTTTGGGATTGGCTCTGATACCAAATTGTCACATCCCGACCTGGGCCCCCACCACATCCCTGGCTCGACTCCACCATAGCACGATATTGTCCGCTTTGGACCCCGACCACACCCTCATGGTTTTGTTTCTAGGAACTCACACGATAACTTCACAGTGGATCACCCATCCTGAGATTGCTCTTGCGCGAACTCGCTTAACTTCAGAGTTCCTACAGAACCCGAAGCCAGTGTGCTCCCAAAAGACCTCATGCTAGGTAGAGATGAGAATATACATATAAAGCTTACAGGATCCACTCCCATGGGTGATGTGTAATGTTACATATACTCTTGTGAAAACATATATAAATAGATCACCCTAATAATTTTGGTGCCTCCAATTTTTTTGGCCCCGAACATGTTAACCAAGATCAATCTTATACAGTAAAAAAGAAGAATGTGGCAGACTTAGAGAGAGAGAGAGAGAGAGAGAACTTAGAGAGAAGATGAATTTTCTTGATATATTTTCTTAACTGTACAATTACACAATGTTCAGATATTTATCTTCTTACAACTACAAAGCTAACTTCCTTAACTAACTTTTCTTCTAATCTAATTACAAGTGGCACCATCTTATACATCAATTTCTCTATTCTATCATCCCCCCGCAAACTCATGATTTGATGCACGAAGCATGAGATTGGTACAGTGAGTACGAAACAAAGGAGAACTCAAACCTTTAGTCAGAATATCAGCGAACTGCTCTTTAGATGACACAAACTGAACAGAAAGTTGTTTCTTGGCAACTCTTTCACGCACAAAATGAACATCAACCTCTATGTGCTTAGTACGTTGATGATGAACAGGATTAAACACCAAAGCAATGGTGGACAAATTATCACAAAATACAACAGGTGGTGAGGTGAGAGGAACCTGAAGAAAGACTAATAGTTGCTGAATCCAGTCTAATTCAGCTGAAGTAGATGACAAAGCTCGATATTCAGCCTCTCTGTGGATGATTGAGAGACTGTCAATTGTTTCTTGGATGACCAGGAAATAGGATTGTTTCCTAAAAACACAGCCATGCCAGTAGTAGAGCGTCTATCATTAGGGTCACCTGCCCAATCAGCATTACTAAAAGCCTTTAAGTGCATTGGTCCTTTTGAATAATAAAGACCATGATGAATGGTACCCTTTAAGTACCTCAAAATGCGTTTGACAGCAGTGAAATGAGCAATCATAGGTCGTTGCATGAATTGACACACTTGATGAACAGAAAATGCTATGTCAGGCCGTGTAAAGGTGAGGTACTGCAATGCTCCTACTACACTCCTGTACAGCGTAGGATTGTTATAAGGAGCACCATCTTCTTTGAGAAGCCGATTATAAGGCAAACAGGGAGTCTCACACAGCTTGGACTCAATCATCTCAGTTTTAGTAAGAAGATCCAAAATATATTTGGACTGAGACAAACACAAGCCATTTGCAGTTCTAGAGATTTGAATGCCCAGAAAGAAATGCAAATCGCCTAGATCCTTGATATCAAACTCATTAGTTAAAGCATGAATAACCTGGTGCATGGCTGCAACTGCATTCCCTGTGATAATAATATCGTCCACATAAAGCAGCAGAATGACAATACCAGAATCAACGGACTTGACAAACAGGGAGGAATCAGAATAAGTGTGCTGAAAACCCAATTGAGGCAAGAACTTTGTAAATCTGTCATTCCAAGCTCTAGAAGCTTGCTTAAGGCCATATAGAGACTTGTGCAACTTGCAAACAAGATGAGAATTAGTACCATCAGCAAAGCCAGGAGGCTGGGTCATATACACTTCTTCGTCCAAAATGCCATGTAAAAAGGCATTCTTGACATCGAGCTGCCTAATAGGCCAGTTAAATTGAGCTGCAAGAGCCAATACTAGCCGAACCGTGGTGGGTTTAACCACAGGACTGAAGGTTTCACCATAATCAAGACCCGGTTCTTGACTGAACTCTTTAGCTACAAGCCGAGCTTTGTGGCGGGCAATAGTGCCATCAGAATGTTTCTTAATCTTGAATATCCATTTGCAACCTACCAAGTTCTTTGTGGAAGGTAATACCACCAGACTCCAGGTACCTTGTTTATGTAAAGCACTGATTTCCTCTTGCATAGCTTTCAACCAAGTAGGATCCTTCATTGCAGTTTTATAAGAAGTCGGTTCAATGAGAGAGAAATCAACACAATCAAACTCCTGAATAGTAGCTAGTAAAGCTTTTTTCTTGATAATACCATTTTTGCTCCGAGTTTGCAAGGATGCAAATTGAGGGGAGGAACCTCCAACACCACTTGCAAAGTATTAGGACCAAAAGGTTCTTCTGGAGAAGCTTCAGAACCATTAACAAGTGCCACAGGGACCTGAGGACTGGAATTGGAATAACCAGTAATAGACTGAAAAGAGAGGGGTGATAAAGGAATGGGAGAGATTGGTATGGGAGAAGTAGCCGGTAAGGATAAGGAGTCATGAGGTGTGTGAGATGATAGTGGTATAGAAGATGAAAGAGAAGTAGGCATAGGTAAAACAACATTATCATTAGAAATCACAGGTGCTGGAAGTTGTGAACTGGGAATGCAAGAAGTGAGAGATGATGGTGTAGTGTGTACCAATAAGTTTGTGTAAGGAAATTGACTCTCATCAAATACAACATGTCTGGAAATATAAATTCTCTGTTTGGAAACCTCATAACATATATACCCTTTATATTTGGTAGCATACCCCAGAAAAAGACACTTGGTGGTCTTGGCTTGTAATTTAGTATCATTATAAGGCTTTAATAATGGATAGCACGCACATCCAAATATTCTGAGATGGGAAATAACAGGAAGATGACCAAACAAGAGTTTAAACGGAGATTTATTTCCTAGCACAGAAGTGGGCATTCGATTAATAAGGTAGACAACTGTTTGACATGCATAAGACCAAAAACTTGCAGGTAACCTAGCTGTTTGTAATAGGGTCACAGTGGTTTCAACAATATGCCTATGCTTTCTCTCGGCTAGACCATTTTGCTCGGGTGTATAAGGGCAAGAAAGTTGATGAGTAATTCCTTTAGCAAGAAGAAATGACTGAAAAACCTTACTAACATACTCTCCCCCTCCATCACTCTGTAAGGTTTGAATAGCAGTTGCAAACTGAGTAAGAACAAATGAATAGAATGCAACAAAGGTAGGAAAGACATCAGATTTATTGATCAATGGGAACAGCCAACAATGTTTTGTACATTCATCGATAAAGATCACATAATATCTGTAACCATCAATGGAAACAGAAGAAGATGGACCCCAAAGATCACTGTGGATAACAGCAAAAGGTTTTACAGACTTATTAGTACTAAGTGAAAAGGGAAGTTTACAAAACTTGCCCTCCAAACAACTAGAGCACATTACAGGGAATGAGGATTTTGAACATGGGATATTACCTTGCTTTAACATCAAAGAAACAATGTTATTAGAGGGATGACCTAGTCTATTGTGCCAAGTTGAAGAATGAATATGCTGACCAAGGAATGCTTTAGCTTGAAATGGAGCTGAACGGGTTGAATGAGAGGTTGCAGAAAGGCAAGGGATTGAATAGAGTCCATTACTACACGTTCCTTTGTAAAAGATCCTCAATGTGGCCTTGTCCTGAATCCAGAAGCAAAAAGCATAAAAAATTAGCCACCAATTATTATCCAAACAAAGTCGATGCACAGATAACAAGTTGTGTGTCAACTTCAGAACATATAGCACATAATTGAGCTTAATCGGATGCACATAATTCATTTTGGAAACAGGAAGAATTGTGCTACCAATATGAGATACAGGCAAACCTTCACCATTGGCAGTTTGAATAGTCTCAGATGTAGGATATGGAGATGCCAGAGAGAGGTTGCTGAGATCGGCAGTCATGTGATTAGTAGCTCCAGAGTCAGTAAGCCACACTTGAGAATTAGAATAAGAAGTAGATGGCGATGAGAGTGATTGAGTCATCACAGTATGCATGGCTTGTGGAGATTGGTGATAAGATTGAGGTTGCATTGGTGAATGCTGGTATGAAGCATTATAACTTGGAGCACCATAAGTTGAGGTTTGCACTTAAGAAGGACAGAACTGTCCAGGAGGACCACCAAAATTAGGACCCTTATCATTGTAAAAACAGTACCATGTGGTGTGATTGTGCTTGCCACAAATTTGACAGTGAACTCTATCAGGAGGTTTAGACTGACAATATGGAGCTGTGTGTCCTTCAGCATTACATGTTTGACAAGTAGGCATCAAAGGTGCACTTGGAGTACCATAATATTGTACTGGTGATGGACCAAGTATGCCTGGATTTGGTGTAGGAAGCACATGGGTTTGAGTATATTGTTTGGGTGGATAGAATCGAGCCCCTTGATTAAACCTGCCTTTCCCTTTGTTTTTATTCCCATTAAACTACTTGTATCCCCCAGAGAAGAATTGAGACTGCCTAGATGCAAGATTAGTTGATTGATGCTTTCCAGAATGAGGTACAGTATTGGCAACCATGGCAGTAATAAAGGGTGCAGTTGTAGAGTTTTCAACAATAACCTCTTCAGCAAGCAACTGAGATCGAAACTCTTTAAGAGAGATCACATTCTCACGACCCCGAATAACACATCGAAATGTGTTGTATTCAGAAGGTAACCCATTAAGAGCAAGAATAACTATGTCCTCATCAGCAAAATAAACCCCAGCAATAGATAAGTAATCTCTAGCCTCTTTAATTCTGTGAAGATACTGAGACACCGAATCAAACCCTTTCTTTATTGTCTGAAGATTGGACTTCATTTGAAAAATACTAGTCTTGGACACTGTAGAGAACTGTTCTTTAAGACGAATCCAAAGATCCTGAGAACTCTTACTACCAATGGCATATGACAATGCAAGAGGTGACAAAGTGGCAGTAATCAATTGCATTATAGCCCGATCATGCATTTTCCAAACCACAAATGCATCTGTTTCAACAGAAGTACAAGAGCTAGATTGTATACCAGATTCAGCAGGAGAAACTAAAATTTGAGAAGGACAAGGGTGCGAGCCATCAACAAACCCTATAATACCATTGCTTTCCAACAAAAGTTGTATCTGAAAATGCCAATTGAGGTAATTGGAATCATCCAATTTGACATTAACCGAAGTCGAGATTGTGGAGATTAAGGCGGTGATTGGAGATTGCACAATTTGAAGCTGCGTTGCAGTCACCATTGAAATACGTCTGAAAAACTCAGTGAGGAATTATAGCAAATAGTTGATATGCAAGACTGAAGAAAGCAGAGAAGAGGATCGAAGAAAGATCACGACCAGCCAAGAAACCCAAAGTACAAGAAGACGAAGAGAATCAGAGATATCAAAACACAAGATGAGAAGGACAAAGACACCTTCAGACTGAGCGGAAGCAGAGGATCGAAGATTATGCGCAGGCAACAATGGCGATTGATACCATGTTAACCAAGATCAATCTTATATAGTAAAGAAGAAGAATGTAGCAAACTTAGAGAAAGAGAGAGAGAGCGAGAGAGAGGGAGAGAGAGAGAGAGAGAGAGAGAGAACTTAGAGAGAAGATGAATTTTCTTGATATATTTTCTTAACTGTACAATTACACAATGTTCATATATTTATCTTCTTACAACTACAAAGCTAACTTCCTTAACTAACTTCTCTTCTAATCTAATTAGAAGTGGCACCATCTTATACATCAATTTCTCTATTCTATCAGAACAGTCGTCAGCCTTCACCGGACAAGAGCCGAACATGCCCTTCTGTTTACAATACTAATCACGTGAGCACTGTTATAAGTAACACTTGCATGACAGTGACAAGACCAAAAATACGGATATAAAACTATGCATGCCAAAATCCGTTACAAATTTGCAACAAAATTGCATCTTGCTTAATGGATTAGTTATATCATCTCCAAGAGAAGTTCTAAATTTTTGTTAAACTAGTAAGTAAACAATGTTAAAAAAATATTTGAAGTATTCAGTTTAACTTTTCATCTTCAACAAGTCTCTCTATTTTATAAAACTTTAAATCTTCTATTATTAACAATTCAAACTCAACTCACTCATTTTCTAATAAAACTTTTTCTCTTTTCCTTTTCTCCTTGCCTTGTAAATTTAAAGAGTAACTGTTCATCTCCTATAATAGAGACTATAGGAGAATTTTTACGAATTTTATGAAGTTCTAAATGGAGAAAATTCAAAAGACTAGAACAAATTTCAGTCACACCTTTCACCCATCTCAAAGATTCAAAGAACCATATCTCCAAGCGTATCTGCTATCTGGGATTCATGTGTACGGATTTTATTGAGTAGGGACACACTAGTGGGAGTGGCAGTCCTAACACATCTGAGCTTTTGATTTTTTCCTATCTACACCTTTAACTGAGAATAACTTTAACATGGTAACTACAGTATTACTTTGAAGCTTGTGGTGTGGACAAATGTCGTATAAATTGTCATTGTTTTTAATTTGTTTGGCTTGTTCATGTTAATCATCGGTCGTAATTGATATAAATAAAGCAAATATAATAGAAAAAGGGAACTTTAACGAAAAGCACCCGGTACTGTTCACTTTAACGAAAAACCACATTTTTACACTAAAAAGTCAATCATGTTACTATTCACTTTACCCTTTATTTTGTCCTTATCATTAAAACTCAAAGTTTTCAAGTCATTTTCATTAGTTTTCCTACTTTTTTTTATACACATACTTCTTTTCTTTTTCTATACATTCCCATTTAGTTATGCCTGTTGATTTATTTCTTATTTATCAATTTAACGGTTATAAGTAAACAATGGTGTGCATGAAGTGAAAAGAGATGTGAAAATCACTTCTTCAAATAATATTGCGTGATCTACGTTGTGGTGTCGTAATCGTATATGTGCTATTCTTGTTTTTGTGTTTGCTATTTCTTTTTGCTTCCCTTTTTAATAACAAGAAAAAAAAGACGTGCGAAATGAATGGGAACTGAGAAAATCTGGGTGATGCAGTGCACACGTAGTACTTTGGACTCTCGGATTTGTTTACAACATTTTTTGTATAATCAAAATATTTCACTGAATCAAGAAGATATTAAACCAGACAAAATGGAAGAAAATAATCATACAAAAGAGTTCTTCAATCCAAGTTGAAAACTCAGAACAAATGAGAGTATATGTTGTTTATTAGCATGACCTAGCCCATTGCCACCTAAATAATTAGTAACACAAATGTTCTCTTCACATATAACATATCCACCATCAATCGTGAATCGCCAAATCCCGCTTTACGGAAAGTTAATCATCACCAGAATGTTCGGAGGAATATTCCGGTATCATGTTTTTTATCAGTTGGCTCGTCTCTTGCTTAGACATTATATATCTAGTTTGTTTTGTGATTGTGCGTAATAAGTCTAGGAAATTGTAATATACTTCATTATCATTTGTTTACAAGAGAGAAGTCATCTCTTATAGAGGGTCAAAAACTACACAACTAGTCTTAACCATGGAAGAAAATGCCGATAATATCGGCGAAATATCGCCGATATTATCGGGTTTTCGCGCAATGGATATTTAAATAGGTATCTGAATGATTTTCGTCCAAATATCACGATATTACCAATAATATCGCGATATTATCGATATTATCAATAATATCGTGATATATTAAATCTCTCGCCTCTCTCTCTTCTCTACATCCCTACCTAGAACCCATTCCCATCTCCCCCCCTTCCCCTTCCCTGCAACCCCCCACCCCTTCCCCACCCACGCCAACATCTCCCTCTCTCTCAGCTCACTCCTTTCTCCCCCTCTCTCTCGCACAGACTCTCCCTCTCACCCCGATCTACACTCACGCACCCATTTACACACCCATACCCATCGACGACGGTACCAAAATCATCACTGACGTCAACCCTCTCTCCCTTCGTCTCCGTGAAGCTCCGGGGCACCCAGAGGACACCCAACCCAGGTCCGGCGAGCCATGGGTGTGCGAGCCCAAGTCCTGGGCGGACCGTACCCATCTAGGCGATTGCAAATCCCAAACGCGCAGCAACTCTGAATCTGCAACTTCCGATCTCGGCGAGCTTCTGCAGCTTTGCCGTCTGTGAGCAAATGAAGGAAGAGAGAGTATGCAGAGAGAGAGAGAGAGAGAAAGAGAAAGAGAAAGAGAGAGGGTATAAAAATATAGGAATCCACGGGCAGCAACAACAAAGAAGTGATGCCAAGGGACTTTTTAACACCCGTGCGGTAGCATCATCCATACACTTACTAGTCCCCGCCCGTGACCGTGAGCATCAAACTGTTGGCGTGAATCACGAGCAACGGTCAAAAACAATAGAAAAGGAAAAAAAATCAGTGAGGAAGGCAAAAGAATCCAAAGCCAATTGGGAAAAAGTCATAATTAGAGATTCAAAATTGTATTCGCTGGGAACCACTTACTCTGATCTCTGTCAGTTTTATGGCATGGTAATGTGTACGTATAAGAAAGGCAAAAGAATCCAAAGCCAATTGGGAAAAACGTCATAATTACTACATATTTTCTACGCTCACAATGTTTGTCAGCTCACTACATAATCAACTTAAATCAATTAAATCCATCATGCAATGCATTTTCTTCCAATGTTTTGTGATAAACTAATAGATAATTGACTAAATAAACATTCTGCAAAGTTTCAACAAAAATTTCCAAGTTTTTCTTATAATTTCCGTGGTTTCCATATTATTTTTATCGATATCGATAATATCCCGATATTTCCATCGATATTTCCGTGTTTTTGAACTACCGATATTTCCGATATCATCGATATTTAATACCTTGGTCTTAACAAGTGGACAAGCCAAATGATGATTACATGAGAAAAACACTGAAGAGAAAAATAAAGAGAAAAGGAAAGCAAAGCAAAGTAATGATGACTAGTTATAAAGTAAAGTAATGATGGCTAGCTATAAAGTAAAGTAATGATGGCTAGCTAGAAGAATAATTACAAGTCTATTGTCTATACCAATAATGTCTAGCAGCTATTGTTGATCATCCCCCTCAAGTTGGTGCATAGATGTCATGAATGCCCAACTTGCTTAGTGAGTTGTGAAATACTAAACTTGTGACTGCTTTGGTGAGCATGTTTGCTAATTGATCTTCAGATTTAACGAATGGAACTTCAATAAGTCTGGCCTCAATTTTTTCTTTAATAAAATGTCTATCCACCTCCACATGTTTGGTTCGATCATGTTGCACCGAATTGTGAGCAATGTCAATTGCAGCCTTGTTGTCACAATGTGGACGCATAGCATGCTTGGGCCTAAATCCCAAATCTCTCAGTAAATTCTTCACCCAAAGCAGTTCACATACTCCATATGCCATGCTCCGATATTCTGCTTCAGCACTTGATCTAGCGACAACCTTTTGTTTCTTACTACGCCAAGAGACTAGATTTCCTCCAACAATAACAAAGTATCCTGATGTTGATCGCCTGTTAGTTACATCACCAGCCCAATCAACATCAGTGTAGCCTTTAACGTCTAGATGACCATGTTTTGAAAACATTAATCCTTTCCCAGAAGCTGACTTTAAATACCTCAAGATACGGTTTACAGCATCCATGTGTGTTTCACTTGGTGCATGCATAAACTGGCTTACCATGCTAACTGCATATGCTATATTTGGTCTAGTATGTGCAAGATATATTAGCTTACCAACAATTTGTTGATATCTCTCTTTGTTGGTAGGTATCTGATCAGGATATTCACCAAGTTTGTGATTCAACTCAATTGGGGTATCTGCTGGTTTGCATGCTAGCATCCCAATTTTCGTCAAAATATCAAGAACATATTTTCGTTGTGATAGAAATATTCCTTGTTGTGAGCGGGCCACCTCAATGCCCAAGAAATACTTTACAGCACCGAGATCTTTCATCTCAAATTCACTTGCTAGATACTTTTGCGGTGCTGCCTTCTCTTCTGGATCATTTCATGTAACCACCATGTCATCCACATATACAATAAAAGCAGTGATTTTACCTTTCTTATGCTTTAAGAAAAGAGTATGATCCGAGTTGCTTTGCTTGTATCCGAAAAATTTCATTGATTTGGTAAATCTCCCAAACCAAGCTCTCGGTGATTGCTTTAAACCATACAACGACTTTTTTAGTTTACAAACATTGTTGGTCTGATTGGGATCCAACTTGCATCCTGGGGGAAGCTCCATATAAACTTCTTTTTCTAAATCTCCATGCAGGAAAGCATTTTTGACATCGAATTGTTGCAAAGGCCAGTCAAGGTTTGCTGCTAGGGATAAGAGTACACGAATAGTGCTTATCTTAGCTACGGAGGCAAAAGTCTCTCCGTAGTCAATGCCATATGTCTGCGTGTAGCCTTTTGCCACTAATCTTGCTTTGTATCGCTCAATAGTGCCATCTGCATTGAATTTACTGTGTATATCCACTTGCAACCAACTGATTTCTTCCCCTTGGGTAGGTTAGTTAACTCCCAAGTGGAATTTTTCTGGAGTGCCTCCATTTCTTCATTCATTACACGAGTCCACCTAGGATCTTTCATAGCATCCTCTACACTACAAGGAATAGAAACAGTGGATAATTGATTTACAAATGCCTCACATTATGTAGATAGCCTATGGAGGGAAACATGGTTAGCAATTAGGTATTTAACCTTGACTCTAGGATCAGGATCATATAACTATTTAGGAATCCCTCGAGATTTTCGAGGGGGAAGTTGATAATTAGTGGACTCAATTTGACTTGACTCAAGTACGATCTCAATAGAATTAGATTGATCAGTTACCTGTTGATTGTGTTCAGGGGCTGATTGATCATATGGTACTATCGAAGAAGGCAATCCCAAGCCATCTGGACTTAACGTTGCTGGATGTACTTCTGTGTCTGATGTTGGAGTTGATGATTATGTTTCTGCATGTATTGTTTGATTACAGTCGTCTGCCGACATATCAACATTTATCTCAGTTTCTGAAATTTCTGCAACAATTTTAATGTTGCTAATGTCTTGGGTATCCTCTTCAAATATATTATTCTCCTCCTAAAGGGGATACTCAATGCCTCCCTTTGAAAAATATGTTTCTCCTTCTTGAAACTGGACATCTGCAGTGATGTATAGAGTTTGGGTAGAATGATGAAAACATTTGTATCCCTTTTTTGTATCAGAATAACCCAAGAATACACATCGGAGGGCATATGGATCAAACTTCTCCCGTTGATGCGGATAAACCTGTACATAAGCCACACACCCAAAGACACGTGGTTCTAAGTTTGGGATAGATGGAATGGTGAGAAGGTGGTTAAGTGTTTGGAATGGTGTTTGATATTGGAAGGTACTGGATGGTGTTCGATTTATGAGATATGTTGCAGAACACAGTGCCTCCCTCCAAAACTTATGATGCATGTTGGCACCATATAAAGATGCACGGACCACTTCTAAGAGATGTCGATTCTTCCTCTCTGCTACACCGTTTTGTTGAGGTGTATAGGCACATATGGTTTGATGAACAATACCATGCTCTTGCAAATAGTTATGCAAAGCATGATTGACGTATTCTCCTCCATTATCAGACCTGAGTATCTGAATTTTCTTGTCAAACTGAGTTGCAACATATTGATGAAAAATATTGAACTTGGTAGGAACTTCACTCTTGTGCTTCATTGGAAACACCCAGGTCATTCTAGTACAGTCATCTATAAATGTCACAAACCATCTAAATCCAGAAGTTGTAAGAATTCTGGCAGGACCCCAAACGTCAGAATGAACGACCATGAATTGCACAGAACTTTTATTTAATCTTAATGGATAGGAAACACAATGACTTTTGGCCAAAATACAAATTTCACAATGGAAATCGGATTCTTTGAATTGGGGAAAAAGTTCAGGGAATAAAAGTTTAAGATAACCAAATGAGGGATGTCCTAATCGCCTACACCATAACCAAATCTTCTTCATTTGGGTTGATTTGTCTCTACTTACATGATGCACTTGACTCAATCTATTGCTGCATTCTTCCGTTAAGTCCAAATAATATAGTTTGCCCCTTCTAGTACCACAAACAATCACGGCCCTGGTGAGCAGATCCTAGAAAAGACAATATAGTGGCCAAAAAGAAACAGAACAATTAAGGGAGTCAATAATTTGAGAAACAGATAAAAGATCGTAATCTAGGGATGGTACAACTAGGACATGATCAAGATTAGGGAGGAAGTTAGTGAAAGAAAGCCTTCTCCAGTAACCGGAGAGATTGAATCATTGGCACTGGTAATGAATGTCTGGTTGGCTGTTTTTAGTGAGTGAAGAATGTTAGCATTAGATGTCATGTGATATGTGGTACCTGTATCAATAATCCACGATTTATTACAAGTATTAGCGGATGTAGAATTAGATATACCTGAGGTGTTCAAGGCTTTTGGGACATGGTCAGATGAGCTAACATCTTGAGAAGACTCAGAGGTGGTGAATGATGCTCTGCTGGATTCCTTCTTTCGTCCTTTGTGAACCCATCCTTTTGGATAGCCAATAATCTCATAACATCCTTGAATAGTATGATTTTTCAATCCGCATTTGGTGCATTGCATAGGTGGTCGATTACAAAATCGATCAGCTGTTGAGGAGTTTATGTTTTGAAGTCGAGGTCCTTATAGAGATTGAGAATTTGTGGTAAAAAGCACAGAAGCTTCAGGCATGGTGGCACTTTCTGACATGGTTCCTTGTCGATTGCTTTCATGTTTGACATGAAAGTATGTTTATTCAAGACCAAGTTTAGGCTCCATCCTCAAAATCTCACCACGAATTTGATCAAACTTGTTGTCTAATCCTGCAAGAAAAATATAGACTCAAAGTCGCTCAATTTCTTGTTGCATTGATAAGATATCATCTGGGTCCTTCATGTTAGTAAGACTAAATTGATCAAGTTCTTGAAAAATCTCGGTGAGATTGCTGTAATAGTTAGCAATAGGAGCTCCATTTTGCTTCATGGTAAATGACCTTTTATGAAGATCATAAATTTTTGCTTCATCAAAGCCATCTGAGTAAGTCTTTTTTATGTCATCCCATACCTGCATGGATGTGTCGTAACGGATGAACCGTTTCATCTGATTGGGTGTCATAGCATCAAATAACCAACTTTTGACTTGGCAATTTTCAGCTCGCCACTTGTTATACAGTGGGTCTATGATTGCAGGCTGCTTGGTATCACCGGAAAGATGCCCATGTTTTTCTCGACTAGCAATTTTCATCTCTATGACTTGATGCTATAGAGAATAGTTGTTCTCATCAAGTTTAATTCCTGCAGAGAAATTGGAATTATCATTTTGAATGGTGACCACTTGTGTGGTAGAGTTTGATTCACCTGGTGTGAATGACTGAATTGGTGGGTCTGATACTTCATCATCACTAGCTATTGTATAGGCTTAAGATCAATGAAGTTGAAATAAAAATAAAACTGATATGATGATTGAGATATGATATGGCAGAAGCTTTTTTCTGTTTTTGAGGTTCAAAAGTCAGTCATGATCGACTGCTCTGATATCATCTCAGAAATTGTAATATACTTCATTATTATTTGTTTACAAGAGGGAAGTCCTCTCTTATAGAGAGCCAAAAACTACACAACTAGTCATAACAAGTGGACAAGCCAAATGATGATTACATGAGGAAAACACCGAACAGGAAAATAAGGAGAAAAGGAAAGGAAAGCAAAGCAAAGTAATGATGACTAGCTATAAAGTAAAGTAATGATGGCTAGTTATAAAGTAAAGTAATGATAACTAGCTAGAAGAATAATTATAAGTGTATTGTATATACCAATAATGTTTAGCAGCTATTGTTGACAATAAGCCTCGAGGAATTCCTTGTTCTCTTTCTATAATTCATTCCATGCTGCAGCAAAAAGAAATCGTTGAACTTGGATATTTATGGGGACTAATAATTAAGCTACGCACTTGCGTGCATGGTATTGGATCGTTGTATTTGCATGCATGCGACGGGCTTTAAGAAACAATAAGAAAAAAAATTAATTAAAAAGGGATCGATCGTATATACGTACCAGTGGAGGTGATGACAGGTTTGATATTTGCATGTTTAGAAAGGGCTTCCATGCACTCTTCCTTAGTCATGTGGAAGATCAAACACTTCGGTATCAAGTGGAACACCTATTCAATTAGGTATAGTATAGTCACCAATATATCAATATCAAAAGTAGAAAACTATGAATAATATGATAATTAATTAAAGGCTTTCTAGCCAAAATGGTCTATGAGATTTGCATAACACATCATTTTGGTCCCTGAGATTGCAAATAAATAGAAATGGTCCTGAGATTGTCCACCATCCATTATTTTGGTCATTCCGTTAAAAACTCCGTTAAGTGTCCCGGAGCTATTGGCTGAAAGTTTGGGCAATTTTCAAAGCTTCGTAACTCAATCGTTTCTTAACCAAAGTCGACCCATAATATATCAAAATAAAGATAGGAAAGTGTAGAACAAGATTATATGGCCGGAAAATAGACTGAAAGGTGACTGGTCCGCAGGAAAACTGGAAAACTCACCGGAAACTGGGCAAATTTTAAATGTTCATAACTACTTCAATACTCAACGAAATCGAGTGATTCAAAAACGAAAATCATACTTCTCGACAAGAAGAAGAGAATGGTAGCTTCTCGACGGCTAAATCTCCATGGGTTTGCCTAAAAATGGCTAGACAGTGGCTATCTTGGTCTCGAGTTAGCCACTTTCGAGCCATTTTCAGGCCAAACCATGGTAAATTAGTCATTGGGAAAGGTACCATTCTCTTCGTCTCATTGAGAAGTATGATTTTGATTTTTAATCACTCAATTTGGTTGAGTATTGAAGAAGTTATGAACGTTTAAATTTTACCTAGTTTCCAACAAGTTTTCCAGTTTTTCCCGCGGACCAGTCACCTTTCAGACCATTTTCTGGTCATATCCGGCAACCATTGGGCTTCCAAATAGGTATAATCTTGTTCTACACTTTCCTATCTTCATTTTGATATATTATGGATTGAATTTGGTTAAGAAACGATTGAGTTACAAAGCTTTGAAAATTGTCCAAACTTTCGGCCAAGAACTTTGGGACACTTAACAGAGTTTTTAACGGAATGACCAAAATAATAGATTGTAGACAATCTCAGGGATAATTTCTCTTGATTTTCAATCTCAAAGACCAAAGTGATGTGTTATGCAAATCTCAATGACCATTTTGACTAAAAAGCCTTAAATAAATAATTAAACAATATATATATATATATATATTAAAATATAAGAATTTCAAGGGGCTACAGGAGAGAAGGATTTACAAAGGTAATTATCGAGTCAGATGCTCAGGAGCTTCGTATGACTAATCGAAGAATGGTTATTGATGCGCAACTGGAAGGTATTTTGCACAAGGACAATATATGGCACCTTGCAAGTGGTATGGAATCTGTGGAGTTCGTGTTTTCTCATCGAGAAACCAACAAAGCATCACACGCTGTTGCAGCTTTCATGCAAATTGCAGGGGAAAACTTTTATTTGGGATTGTACTGGTCTGATTTTCTTTTTAATATTCTTACTGAGGATGTGAACTTATCAATTAAACTTGATCGAATAAAATCTATCGTTTGACAAAAAAAAATATAAGAATTTCAAGGTTCTATAAATATATTATCTCAGTTACCATGTGTATGTATGATGCAGAAGAATCTCCCATATCTCTCTCTCTCTCTCTCTCTCTCTCTCTCTTACTTACCTATTTCAGTTATGTATGAGATAGTTGCTACATCAGGATGGAGAATGTATAAACATTGATGTGCAAAACAAAAAAAAAAAACCGACGTACCGCAATTTTTCATCATCATATATATTCCTATTAATTAACAATGTCACGTCAGAAAATGAGCTAATAGGATCGACTTTTCAAGAAAGGGATTTCATCCAGATTTCTTTCTTCTAATCCATCAAATCAAAGGATTTATGCTGTTGAAAATTGATCAAACGACTAAAGTTATTATAACTTTTAAAGTGAATCTCTGTTTATAACTATTAAATCAAATTTTAACAGATCTTCTGATTTGATAGATTAGAAAGAAGAAAGACAGATATAATCCATTTCCGACCTTTCACACTTAATTTCCGTGTTAAATTAGGGCAAAGGGTCAGCGGACAGTAGTGTTGTAGGGGGGATGAGTCCACGTGGGAGCGATGGAGATGGTTTGTTGAGAGCATTCTTAAGGGAAAGGAAGGTTAAAGTAATATAAGAGATTTATACATGACCACATAATCATATTCCAAATTTGTACGACTTTTCTAAATAAGGTTGGTTTCTTCTTTGCGTACATGATGAGACGGAGGGACCATAGAACTGAGAAATTTTTGTACGTAACAAGCTAGTGACATCTTTGTCTGAAACCACCTTAGCCATACAACTAATAAAATACCACCCAAAGTATATCTCAAAATAAAGACATTTTCAATGTTCCGTCTCATATTCTTTAAGAAAAACTTATAAGAGACAGTCAAGGACGGAGCTAGAAATTTTTTTTACGGGTGGGCTAGCTAAAAAAATTACCCTAAAATCAAATGAATTTTTTTTTTTTGCTACATACATATTGTATGCACAAATTTAAATTTAACTTCTGTATTTGCATACTTAAAATTTGATTGGCATGAACTAAATAAGCTTCGCATTTGCATACCACAAAAATTACAATGAATTGTCAAATTTACATATATTTAGATGCAAACACAAGAAGAAGATAAAATACTTGACATCTCAATTACAATCACACAACTAGCACAAAGTAAAACAATGAAAATAGATGTAAAGGCAATCTTGAAAAAAAAAATTGATTGAAACTAATATAAAGCCTACTAAATCAAAGCAGAATAATCTTGAACAAAATGGTATCACAATTTCCATGATAATTTTTATATTTCTAGTTGCGGTAAATACTCGCTAGGCTAGTTTCATTAAAAAATCATTCTTCTTGATGTTTTTTTTCTGTCTATTTTATTAGACTATGCAGTAAAATACATATACATATTGTCACAAACTTTCCCTGGGCTACAGCCCACCGTAGCCTTTGGTGTGGCTATGCCATTGAAGGCAGTTCTTGTCACATGACTTGCAACGCATTGTGACAGAATAATCTGATTAAAAGTTGACATCGTATGTTTAAAATTAGTCTTGCTTAACTTGCGGGAAGGAGTGACCAACCAACATCTTAGAATGTTGACTTATGTTTGGTTGATCTTTCTCAATTTAATGGTGTACATTAAATATCCAGCCAACTGTTTTTCAATGTATTTATATGATGCATTCGTTCGCTGTTCAAAATATACGGAGCAGATGATTCAAAGCATTCAGTAGCATTCACATGTATTGTGTTTGTGCCATACTCGACCAATCCCGAAATTACTAAGCACCAGTCAATTTCATACATTCAAGGATCCATTAAGGGGCTCATGTTGAGGCACCCTTGCCGAAGCACAAGAGTTTCTCTCCAATCGGGAGGCCAATCACAGCACTGACACATGTCAACATCAGAATAAAGTTCATAGAGTCCCATATCGACCACGGACAAAAGCTGGAGACTCTTCTCAACTATAAAAGAAGATCATTCTCCTACAGTTAATTCCTAATGTCACTATTGTACTTAAACTAGTCATTAGTACCCACTAATGATGATTATGCTTGAACCTATATATTGTGTAAACCCTTCACTATTAATGAGAACTCCTATACTCAGTGGACGCAGCCAAACTTAGGGTGAACCACGTACATCTTGTGTTTGCTTCTCTATCTCTATCTCTTTACATATTATCCTCACTAGTGACCGAAGCAACCAAGTGAATCTCACAAACTTGACACTTTACATTGTTCCAAAGTCTTTATTGATTTTGTGCATCAATATATTGCAATAAGGACCAATAAGTGAGCCAATTAATAAGTACTTTACTCATTTGAGCCAAGTTCTTCTTCCTTGCTTAGAATTGTGAAGTGAATCTGGAGAGAACTTTTGCTGGTGTTTGGAGAGACCTTTGGGTGCCTGTAGAATTATCCACATTAGAATTGTGAAGTGAAACTGTGACTTGACACAAAGGTATACCCTAAGCCCAAACCAACAAAGTAACTGAAGAAGTCTCTTTCTCCAGGCAAATAATAAAACCCTACACAAAATAAATGACAAATTAAAGAAAAGTTCTTAGAGAAAATGAGTCATTTCTTCTTTGTAGACAAATCACAACTTAACATGCATGCAATAATTTTTAATTTTGTAACATTCATGAGTATTACTTTTGCATTTGTATTAAACTATGATGTGCAAGTAAATAGAAATGTGTCGCCTTACATGCAAGTACCAAGTAAACTAAGTAGTGCTCATCAATAAGGGTGTTTCTTCAGCAGACTACAAACATGTTTCCTCCCCACTGTCCTGAGCAACTTTACATCCAAGAGCTAAAACCCAAAGACATTAATCATTAGAGATCGTGTGACCAAATGATTTCCGCATATCTTTCTTCCTTCTACACATACTTGTTATTTTCTGTCTTCCGATTCTCCTTTAATTATCAAAAGACAAATAAACAAAGGCGTACGAGAAAGTAAATAAGTATGGTGAAATCACTTTTCACCGTTCAAAAAGGGAAGGACCAAGGTACTAGTTTTAGCTAGGACCAAAAGAAAAGGACCATAATTCCTTTACTGCATGCTCTAATCACAGAGGGTGAAAGCTAGTTCACAAAGAGCATGCATGACTATCAATTTTCAACATTGCCAAGTACGCACGTAGTAGATTGCTCCAAGATTCACTCTTCTTGCCAAATGTGGACGCATTCTTCACTTGAGAGCTCACCTGCCGATCGATCAAGTCAGTTGCCTCTCTAAATTTCGTCTCAAATAACAAATAACAACTCAGCAGACTTCTGATGACGAAACAAAATCACTCTGCAGTTTAGCAGGATGCATGATTGGATGTTCCATCTTTGATCTCTAACGGCACATGATTTCTCTGCCATCTGAATTTCCATCCATGTGCGTTTTATTTTTAAGTAGGGTTAGCTACTAGTATCACCGACTCCAATAACATGACTGACAGAATCCCATGAATTATAAGAGAAGCTACTCGCTACTCAGGATGTGGGGTTGAAAGCTTTGGCTGTTGCAAGACATTTGGACGAAAATGAAAGAAAATATTAAACATTTGGATTTGATAACATCTGGAAAGGCTTCATGGGAAAAGGATTTAAGAGCATATAAAGATTTAAAGAATATATACATACAAGAAATGCTAAGATGATTTTCTCAAAAATTACTTTCCATGAACTCTACCCCCTTAATGTTTGACATAATGTTTATAATGTTCTGCCACTTTATATTTTTAGTGTTAAATGTTCTGCCACTTAATATTTTTAGTGTTGAACAAGAAAATTAATATTAAACTATGAAACAACGATCCAAATATACCCTCTCGGTTATGACACTTAGTTGAGGTGATTTTAGTAATTAAAACATTTTCAAGGTGATTTTAGTAATTATAAACATTTATTCAGACTGGGCTTGGTGAGGGTATAGGGAGGCCCGCTCGAGTGAGTTCTGCAAAGTAACAGCGTCAACACTCGGCCAGCCTATAACCCCTCCATAAATTCATGCGCATGTAAATGCTTTGCGCGGCGAGCGGCTCTCACCGCTCGCTTTGTTTTCCTTACTCATTAGTTTAAGGCAAGTTTTACCACTCCACCCACCCTATATTTATAGAGCCCCCCTTGGAACAAGTTTCTGTCGACGGCCGATGTGGGATACATTGTTTATAGAAGAAATGTTCCTGTAACCTTCCAAAACTAATTTTAAAGTTATAGAGATTGTGTTCTGGGCGGTTTGCCTTCTGGATTCTTCGGTACGTTTGTGTTCCGCGCAATTTGCTTCTCACAAGTTACACCCGTGTGTCTGCATCTCTCATCGCATGACACAAGAATGTACACACCCGAGTGACATGCATGATTAGGCGAACAAAAGTGTTGTCGTAGGCCAATTCAACGTCCATGATTTATAGAACACTGAACCAAATAGATTCTTGCATTACGAAACACAAATCAGAAGAGCACGTACGGGTGAAGTTATATCGATGGATTGAAGAATAACGCGTTCACAACATCGAACATGGTGTAAAAATTTGTTTCTCTACATTTATTCAAACAACATACAATTTTCGGTTTTTTTTTCTTTTGACAAGGAAGCTTATGTGTGACATTTTACAACAACAAAGAGCCTAATTACACGAAATAATCAAAAGCCCTGAACAGCTGAAAGAATGGGCCAGACGTGATTGAATAAAAAGCTGCCTAGCAAAAATTTAGGCATCAGATATTACATGCCATCAATATCAAGAAGATTTTCGCGGCAAAAGCGGCTCCAACTGAGGATCATTCTGGGTGCCAGACTCCAGTTCGGACACCGATGAACCCTCTGCCCGTTGCCTAAGCACTCTCTGGAAGGAACTCAGTCTCTCTTCAGACGAAGGGTCTGCTGCTTTAGGCGTCTCCTTTAAGCTCTGGACGCGCTGAAGGCAAACTTGAACTGCATCGTGCACTCTCACAAAGTACCACTCCTTACCAATCAGGTCTACTACACCTGCGCTTGATAAGGTCTTCAGAACTTCTCCATTCAGATTGGAAATGGCTATCTGTACCGCACGCCGGTGGTTTTCAACATGATGTTAATAACAATCTCCAGATTTTTTACGAGTTTATATAATGACCAGAAAAAAACTCCAAACGACGCTCACCTGGATATCGCGTAACTTGTACTCCTGATGCAAGTCTTTCAAAGCTTGGACAGCACTGGAGTCTATATATGTTACAGCTGCAACGATGATAATGACACACTTTAGAAAATCACCGGAACCTTATTTAGATCAACGTTATGAACAACCTCAGCAGGCATGATATAAAAGAGAGAAGTCCGTGTAAGTTTTTGAGTGCTATAAACAACAATGGATGACTTCCCGAAATATTTCCATATATGAATCACTGATTTAGATGATCTAAACCGACACCGTACAAATAATTGAAGAGTATCAACTTAGATTATGCTGGGAATTGTAACATCCATGTGAATCAATATCTAGTCATTAAATGCTTCTTCATAACCCATGAGAAGAACAAACTCTAAAGAAAAAAGCACAAGATTAGCAACACTTACGTGCCATCTCTATGATCACAAAATAAATTCTTTCAACTTCTGGTCCGCGACTAGTAGACCTGTCAACCTCAACTTCGTATTCCCGTAACCTGACAGGCAATTAAATTTACTTGAAAATGACTTCTTAACTGGGGAAAACTAACTCAACTGTAGAGACTTCCTAGGTAAATAAACAGTTAAATTCATAGAATATCAAAATGGCACAACCTGAGACTGTACCTGTCTTTTATGTAACTAATGTTTGCAAAATAAATAGGTGCGTCAATTCGTACAATCACAATTCCATTGTATGTATATGCTTCTGGATACTGTTGAATATTTCTATATACAGTGGTGCCTGGAAGACGCCCCAAGACAGCTGCAACATACAGGAAATTATAAGCAACTTCTGTATTGGCTTTTAGCTTTTACTGAAGAAATGCATCTTCATTCCAAAATCCAAATAGAACTACAAATATAAGAATTTTTGCTTTTAGCTTTTACCAGCAAACCCCAAAAAGGTTACATGGAGAAAAAAATCTTATTTTGCCAGCGCAAATGGAACGGCCAAGGGTTTCATTATCATTAGATGCAACTAGCAAGGAAATCTTGGCATCTTCTTTAGGCTCCAAGAGGCCAAAGAAAATCCAGACAATAACAATGTCATTTCTGTTGGGCAAGGAATACAAAATTCAGACTTTTAACAGAGATGACGATGATATTCAATAAGATAATCAGAGATGACGATGATATTCAAAAAGGTAATCAGGGATGACGATGATATTCAAAAAGGCAATCAAAGATGACGATGATGATGAATACAATAGAAAAGAATAAGAGAACAGGCTGGGCTTCATAACTAGAATCACTGACAGTTGAAATATGAACCAATTAATAAATAATTCAAGAAGCTATGAACAAGCTGCATCTACTTATGTGCACAGAATTTTATCATAAATTGAAATTGCAGTTACCAATATGCGGGTTTGCTGATTCATGGATGACAAATGCAAGCGAAACACCAACCTGCAATCACGCAAGCACATTAAGCCTATATGATTTGAAAAAAGGAAACACAGAGAGAGAGAAAGATCTTCTAGAACTTTAATGATCTGTATGAATTTTGCATGGTAATCTATTGCCACATTGAGCTAATAAGAACACAACAAAGCTATACATGTCAAGTTAACGCAAACTAAACTTGAGCTACTGAGGCAACATTGGATTCTAATCATGAAAAAAGTTGTATTTAACACAATACATGATAGTTCTTATGCCCTAATTAGCCTTTCTTGCATAAAAATGCGGATTCCTTTGGGTATAAAGTTCGGACAAGGTCTCCCAAAAATAACATTGCTTCAAGTACTCACCCCAATAAGGACGCCAATCTCAATGCCAAGGAACAATGTTGTAGTGGCTGTAATGGTCCAAAGAAGAAAATCTTTCTTATCTACACCCCATAGAAATATAGCCTCATCATAGTCCACCTGAATTTCAATAGAAAAGAGTTGTTGTCTAAGTAATGGTAGTAATCAGTTCAATTATCACGAAATATCAGAGCACACAGCACAGTCACAGAGCAGAATCTAGAAATCCACTTCATCCCCATATAGTACATGCACATGTCAATGATAGCTATAATGTCATTTTCTTTGATATCCACTAGCCAGAATGAAACTTTTCTTTTCCATGAATATGCATTAACTCAGATTTCAGGTAATACAGATACATATTTTAAGGATATGATCATTCGAACTTTGACTGCATAAAAGCTAATAGATATCCTCTACGGCAACCAAACGAATTATAGAATTACCCACCAGGCCTATCACAGCAGAAATCACAATAGCCGCCAGAGCACACTGAGTTAAGAGAAAATAAATCCCATAGTTAGAACGTAAAAAGTATACACCCAATTGGAATGATAGAATAAAGATCATAAATTTAAAAGGCACACAATTTGAAATAATAGCAAAAATACCACAAAAGCCACCAATCATGAGCTGCATAAGATTACACTCCTAAATGAAAAAGACAAATGCGATAACATGGAAATAAACCTGAGGTATATATTCAAACAGTGGAGTCATGAATAGGAGAGCACAAGCCATTACGATTCCCATAACAAGTCCAGATAAGCCAGTTTTTGCTCCACTTTCATGATTAACAGCTGACCTAGAAAAGGAACCTGCATAAAGCCAAAGTAAGATAAAAAATATAAATATTTAAATACAAACTCTGCCTACGGCTCATAGAGGAATCTCACCTGTTGTGGGGTATGCAGAAAAAAATGAACCAAAAATATTGGCCACACCAAGACCAAACAACTGTTTAGAAGCAAAAAGAAGATTCATTAGTATAAGTGTTCTTGTCTGAGTCACAGTAGTAAGCAGTTCAGTTTTCTCACAAATATCAGCACACATCACCAAATCATGCGTCAACAAGCAATACTGATGATGTAGAAAAAATAGACAAGCATGCAGCCAACATTTGAGCTTTAACCAAAAGTGCTTAAACCTATATTCTGTTTTTATACATGAGCAAGAGGTAAGGTTATGTGCTTGTGCACTTCCAATTTTTCCAAAAACATACCTCTTGATTCGAATCCAACTCGTACCCATTTTTTGCAGCTAATGCTTTTGCAATGCCCACAGATTCCTAGAGTTCAAAATATATTACCACATGACTGATAGTTATAATCAATTAAAGGGAGAAAGCAAAGTTAAAAGTAAGAGGTTCCATGGAGCTCCTCTTACCAAAATAGCTACACCAGTAATAAGAAGCGCAGTGGGAATCAAAGATGTAGCATATCCAAAAGCTTTAGGAATAGAAAAGCTTGGAAGACCCTGCGGTATATCTCCTACCTAAACAACAGCCAAGAACCTTTGTTAACAACTATGGTAAAGGGATGTAGAATCCTGCTATTACAAAAGAAACATTCCCATGATAAAAGGAAAAAATATTATTGTCTTTTGCCTCCACATTAATGACTATTCAATTTTAAAACCGACACCAGATTAGATTGCAACTATTCAGGAAACTCTCATCTTCAGTATCGCCTGAATTCCAACTGGCAAGTCCACATGCTTACCTTAACCATCCCATTATTCAAGCAGATGGCATATGAAAACAGGTGCTTGTCATACTGAATACATACTCTGAAAAACTCTACAGTGGCTATTTTAACAAAGCAAGTAATTATCTAGTTGAACTATTTTTTTCTAAATTTCTTGGATGAGATTCATAAGTTTTCACAGCCTAGGATTTTAGTACAAGTGCATAACTGCCGATTTCTGGTTGACAGAATGAAGACAAAAACAGAACATGTGATCTAAAATTTCTTAGTAAAGCAAATTTAAATAGAACATCCAGAAACTAGTATTGCAATCCCTGCATTGTTAGATTAAATAATTTCCAATCAAAATGAGTCTAATTCACATCACTCTCACCAAAGATATGGAAGATGGATTAAATATTTTCACAAAAATTGTGCCCAAAAGGACAGCTGTGAGGGGGCCTGCTGCTCTCAAGAATCGCAAGTACTTCCTTGTTTTTCCCTGAATGGATAAATTAGAAAATTAAAATCAAAACTATGCTAAGAAATATATCCGACTAAGTGAATACAATAAGCTCATACCAAGTGCTTCATGGTCAAAAGAATTGCAAGAATGACGGATCCCATTACAAAAGGAGGCCATGAAAACTACAAAACAAAAAACCTGCTGCAGTTAGCAAAGAATTGATAAGTAAAACACAAAGCTTCAGTAGATGAAGCAAATAAATGCATATCTGGTTCAAGTATTAGAAGAAGGATAGGGCACATATATGTAAATAAGGTTAAGTGAATTCTTAGGTATGTAATAATCAGTTATTAAAGGGCATAACGGAAGTTAAAAGCATGGTTGCTGTGCAGATTGTTACTGGCAAAGCGATGGTGCCAAAAAAACTCATCGAGCATAGTGTACAAAATAATCTATAAGGGATCCAACAGCTTTTCTTCCAGTTTCCCACTTATTGGTTTCACTTTCATGTCCTGACATCTGACACTCCATTTTCAAAACCTAGAATATGGTCGATTTTCTTAGAGACTGGATTGTATATCCAATGTAGAGGGCGCTTGGACTAGTCTCAGTTCAGGCATACCAAGACATAAAACATTATAGCATGTGGTAATCTCTATAAGAAAAACAGAAGTTGTCACCTAATTCCCACTAGAGAGAGAGAGAGAGGGAGAAAATATCTTGAATCACTTCACAAGGTAATCGTATCAGACTATTAGTACTTCAGATGACAGATGAAACATGATGCATAACATGCATTAGTTGCATAGCATTCTGATTGTTGATCATGGGGAGATACATCCGACAAGATGACAATATTTAATGTTCTGCTAAAGTGCAGAAGCAAAATTATATAATTTATCATATTCGCAAAAGATTATAGATCATTATTTAAGAAAAATAATATTGACAACAACAGTTGGTTGTGAAGGGGGTAAATTAACAAATAATTGCAATACTGCTTAAGAAATTCAAACTCAAACCCAAATATGACATGAAGGTTATACCACTTGGGCATGCAAGCAAAGCATACCCCATCGGCTCCAGCTATAATACTCTTTATCAACGGCACAATCTTGCTACTTCGTTCTATATCATATCCCAAAAAGTATTTTGCTTGAGATAAGGCAATCACAATGGCTGAAGCAGTTGTAAAGCCAGAAATGACAGAGTGGCTGATGAAGCGGATAATCCATCCAAGCCTGGACAAGCAGAGAATCTAAAGTAAATGAAACCAAAATACAACATCAAGGTAGCAACTAACAATATCCTATAGCTTACAATACTTTTCACACTCCAAAGTCGCTTTTCTCGGCACAAAAAGGATCCCCCACCATAGAGTATGAAATTCATTTTTTATAACTCTACGACTAGTACAAGGTAGAGCTAAAGTGTAGTAGCATGACAGATAAAGCACCAACAACATGATCAACAAGTTTTCGGCTTTCACTTTTATAGAGCTCAAAACACAATGCATCCAATTTCTGATCGCATAAGTACATGTCCATGCTGTATCCATGAGCATGCACTTAAAGAGGGGAAAAGCAGACGTACCTCAAGAGCCCCAAAATGCATTCCATGACCCCAACCATAAATGCCAGTAATATAGCCAGTTCTGTGTATAATGCGTCAGATGAATCAACAATGCTAGTTAAGACATTAGAGACCAGGAGAGAAACCAATGCTACTGGACCAACGGCCAGCTGACGAGATGAGCCAAATATGGCATACACAAATAAAGGTATAAAACCAGAGTCTTCCTTGCAAAATCAAACAATCAGAATCAAAACA
This sequence comes from Malus sylvestris, assembly GCF_916048215.2. Taxonomy (NCBI): domain Eukaryota; kingdom Viridiplantae; phylum Streptophyta; class Magnoliopsida; order Rosales; family Rosaceae; genus Malus; species Malus sylvestris. The sequence continues at coordinate 26,854,710 of NC_062266.1, forward strand.
TGCAGATAAATCAACAAGAGAATTTGTACAGTGGTCGCCCTATTCACTAGCGGTTTGGAACTTACAGAGTCCGTATATTGGTTCAAGTCCAGCCAATTTTGCATAAGACATTGCCTGGAATTCCACAACAAACGGTCAACAGAAGAAACATACCGCATTCAGTATGTGGATGAAATATTTAATCTCAAACCGGTCTCATTCCAAATCACGAATTAGAAATACCTAAAACATGTCACATTCAGTATTTACTATAACGTAATTTTGATTTAAAATTTTAACAGATGCATCTACGGTTTACAACCGTATAACCAATTTGTTCATAACACAATATGCATTCAAAGTAAATGTAATTCTTTTAAACCAATATTATATCGTTTCTTTAAACAAAAAATTGCACCTAAATTAATTAATTATAATGCCATAAAACAGTATCATATTTCTGTCTAATCACCACGTCTTTAATTGCCTGGCCGCTAAGAAAATCAAATCATAATAACCACAAAATCTCACGACAACGGATAGTAGTGGACAATTTGCACACGGGACCGATTTATTACGAGTACGCCTAATTGCTACAGAGAATTACAAATCCGTCTGGTCATAAATAGTGATTACATATACAGACAAAATGAGAAAAAAGAATGTGATTGGAGAGAGCTTTCGTGTTTGGCTTCCCAGAAAATGAAGGAAAATGTAAGAAATTTATGCCTTAGATCTCAAGATTTTCCATTTGTTTAAAAATCAGATTACGATAAAATAGCACTAATTACAATTTACAATTCAACCTGATTCCAGCTTAATTGGTTGCTTGTGTTTCAAAAAGCAGCGTTAAAATCGGTTAATTAACGTCAGAAGATTAGAAACCACAAAAAAAAGAGTATTTTCTGTTTGGTTGCTGAGAAAATTAAATATTCAGGCGACGAACAGGCCTTGAATTATCAGCTTAAGAACCAGGAACTTCCAATTCGGTTTAAAACAAATACAAAAAATTATAAAGAATAAAAAGGAACGAATTGCCGGAATTGAGGAGAGCAGCAAACGCTTCGAATTTTCCTTTCCTTTTCTTTCATTTTCTCGGCAACCAAACAGAGAACGAAAATTAAAAATTCTTACCTGAGGAACGAGCATGACGCCGACGGTGATGCCGGACATGAGATCGACCTGCAAATACTCGCGCCATTTGTAGGTCCGAATCCAGCGGGAGCAAGGCAAGAAGAGCGCCAGCCATTCGACCCAGGTCATGCTCTGGACCTTCGATTTCCATTTCGACAGCGCCGCCCACGGCGACGACGAGGAGCTCGACGACGTCGTGTCGGGGTGCTGGAGGGGGATGATTCGAACGGGTCGGGCGGAGGTCGGCATGGAGGATCCGGCCGCGAAGTCCGTGTAGCTTGGAGATGCGTAGGTTATCTCCATGCGCACCACCGGCGCATGTGAGTTATTTATTCCGCGGTTTTGTGCATGCGCGGCGCTCGGTGGCCGAGAGAAAATGATGATGTGATGGGAATTAGTGGTCCACTTAGTGCGATTAACATGGTATTTAACAAAAACGGGAGATTTATTAATCGTTATTTTGTGGGGGTTAAGATTAAATGACTTCTATACACGCGAACTTTCAATCAGCCGCCGCTTTAGAAAATAAGTAATTAAAAAAAATTTTAAAATGAAGAGAAAATAAATCGTTGCGTTGATTTGACAAAAATTAAAGAAATGTCAATTTGATTGCGGACATCATCAGCTTTTAAATTTGGAGAAATTTTTTTTAAGTACTGGTATTTAAGCGGTATTTTATATAATTTTTTTTATTTTTTGGTCAAACAAAAATTTTCGTTAAATTAAATGTTAAATTAATTATTAATGAGGTGACAAAAGGCATTTGCATATATTTCCTCTGTTTATTTTAAGATACGTGCACCACCCGCTTATTCTTTATTTTTTTATTATTTCCTTTTATTTACATTATTTTGTTGAATTCTTTTTATGTACTTGAAATATGTACTTTTACCAAAACGTCCAGTACTGGGTGACAAGTTTTTGCCGCCAGAAAGGAAATTTCCAAGCAAGGTAAACGTATCAGAATAGGGTTGGAGATGGATCATGTAACAGAAAACGACAAAACTATCTATCGTACCGACTTTGGGTTAAGTCTCACAAAAATTTGAGATCAAGTTCGCCATCATCATAACAGTGGCAATTACAAGTTTACATTTTAGCGAATAGTAAGAATAAATTGCGTATTATAAAGTTAGTGATTATGAGAGATGAGAAAGATCTACAAAAAAAACGACAAAACAATAAATTATTTTGAAACTTTAAAATTGTCAACTATTATTGAAATACTTAAAAAATTTACGTGTACTGATATAAGTAAATTATGAATAATGAGCACACATATTGTAAGACCTACTCCAACCCTGGGCTAAATGCCAAATATTTAGCCCAAAATTCCCCCCAAACACCCCCCAACCCAAGCTAAAATATTGGGCTAAAAGGGGAATGCTAAAGTTGGGCCAAATTCCCCCCCCAAATTCCCCCGGGCTAAATGCGAAATGTTTATCGGAATTTAAATTTTTTTAGATTAAAATGTTCATAAAATTAATTTACAATAATCTACATATTTATTTTTTAAAAAAAAATTGATTTAAGAAAAAAATTTAGGCTAATTTCATTCTTTAATAATTCCGGGCTAAAATTTTAGGGTAGAAGGGTTGGAGCATAAAAGATGTTTCTGGGCTAAAAGCTAAATTTTCCGGGCTAAAAAATTTGGCTTTTAGCCCAAGGGTTGGAGATGGTGCTATCGTACCACTCAATTGTTTCCCCCGTGGAAAGGTGGGGTGAAGGGGACGTACTAAGCTGTGATAATAATTACGAAGTTTCTTAAATCAATGGAACATAGGGGGATTCAACCAATAATATATTTAAAAAATAACCAAATAAAAATTGAAAATACAGAAATGGAAAGGGTGTGGGTTTTGGATGAATGTGGACGAGAGTACGTATAAGTTCAAGACCGCATGATTGAGGAGGAGGCGTAGGTGATTGAATCCACGTGACTCAGGTGTAGGCGTTGGGACAGCTCAGAGCTCACCATGTTGTGTATCGGGGCTCGCCTGATTTACCAGTTTTCAGATACTTTGGTTATGTGTTAATAATGGTCATTTAAAAAAAAAAAATTTATTAAGCGTTTTTTATATTTGTTTTTCTCTGGCAATTGCTTCATTGAAAAGTGCTTCTATGGAACCAGATCCTCTCTGGATTCAAAGAAATTGAGTTCAATGATTAAATGATTCGGACCATTAAAATTTGATCTAACGGCTATAATTATTATCATTTTTAGAGAATCTACTTATTGTAACCGTTGGATCAAATTTCAATGACCTGGATCATTTAATGAGTAGGCTCAATTCTTTTGAATCTGGAGAGGATCCGGTTCCGTGCTTCTATGCCCAAAAGCACAGGCAAGGAAGGAGAAATTCTCGTGTTTAGAACTTAAGAGGGGGAAATTGTGTGTCCGCTGAGAGGACTACGTCATCTATACGCTCAAACGCAACCAAACAGAGCCCTTGTATATTAGAGTTGGTTAAAGCGAGTTCATGCTAAAACTCATTCTATGTAAAGATTCGTTTAGAAGTGTTTTTAAAATAACTGAAAGTAATTTTGTGGAAGTATTTTTGGGTTCGAAAATCACTTGGAAGTGCATTTTAGAAAAACACAGTTCTGTATTTTTTTCCGTAAGTGTTTTTTCCATAAAGTACTTCAAGTGTTTTTTCAAGATTCACTTGCAGATTGGTTTCAAAATAACTTTCATCAAAAGCGCTTTCAGTTATTTTAAAAGCACTTATGAACACACCCAGAGGCGGATCCACAGTGAGGTCAATGGGGTCGCACGACCCCTTGGAAGCCATGGAAACAACCTTAGAGACCCCTTGGAGCTGCTGGTGCGACCTTTTTGGAGCTGCTGGTGAGACCCCTTGGCTGCACACCAAGTTTCGACGAAAGGTCTGAAAGAACCCCTGCCATGCTACTTGTCTTCCCGATTGTCCATACTGCAGGAAACCTCAAGGTAATTCTTGTTGAACAATCACCAACACGAGTATTGTGTTTTTCATGATTTGTTATTTTCATTTTTATTGTTGGGAAGGCGGCCATGCCAAAGGAGCTAGAGCTATGGATCAGGAAAAGTGGGAAATTGGCACGTCTAGCTCTCACGATCCTTATGCTGGAAAAGAATGCAATGGAGGCTTGAATTTGGAAACTGGTTATGAAGACCATGATGATAAATCTGTCGAAATCTTGGATGATCTGTGCCCGAGAAAATCAAGGGATAAATCACTAGTAATGCCCAAGTTGGAAGAAACTGATAAACATGATGATGTTTCTAATGAGGATATTAGTAGAGATTCTGATGAAGTACAAGACGATCCAACAATACCTGAGGAAGAAGCAACAATACCTGAGGAAGAAGAAACAGATTATGAAGATGATGAGTCGGTCGAAATCTTGGATGACTTTTCACCCTGCCCGAGAAAACAAGGGAGAAATCTCCATTACCATGTCTTCGGTGACACAAGAAAATGAGAACATGTTCGAGTAGTAAAGCAAGCAGAATGCAACACAAGACAGCTGATTTGTCTCTGCATCCCATGAGCCTTCTCCAATCAAAGTTGTATTGGGATCGAATGGCCTTCGATACCAGACGATATGCATGCCATTTCTGTTAAAAAAAATTTGCGCGCTACGCGCTATCCTTATTTACCTCCCAAACATTATTTCCTGAATCCACCACTGAACACACCCTAAGACCTCCAACACGAGAGAGGTCAACTAGTGAGTTATTCTTTTGTAGGCGGTTGAAAAACATGCGAGTTTCTCAAGAAGTAGTGATATACAGTAACTTGAAATTGCTGGGTCTCACTATAAGGTGCATGCGACCCCGCCATACAAATGATGTTTTCCCAGTGTTACCAGAATCCCAACTTGTTCTTGACGCCTACCAAACATCTACATATTTTCAGTTTATTACTGCCTTCGATTCGGGATCGATTCTAGCGTACAAAGTTGAACACAACAACAAATAGAAATATCCTCACTTTTATGAGTGCGACTGTGCGTGCTCCGGCTTGTGGCTGAACTCGTAATCTAGATGAACAAAGGCGCGCTCGATTTCAGGCAGGAGCTCAAGCTTCTCCTGCAGCGTTTCCCCTATGTCATGAGCCTCTTGTAAGGGCATGTCTGCCGGCAGGACAATGTCAACCTCGACGAAGTAGTGCGAGCCAAAGGTGTAAGCCCGGACTGTATCGATATGGCGTATTGCCTTGTGATGGTTCCAGCAAAGGTACGTCAATTTTTGTAGATATTCGGGAGCAGCTGATCTTCCAACTAGCGAGTTCACATTTTCCAGCACAGTCAACGACCATGTGCGAATGGTGTACAAGGCCAGCTGCAAAAACCCAAGGTCACAACCCCAATAGCAAAATAATGGACATAGCATCAATTGAAATTTGAGTTTAACACAAATCATATGATAATCAACACCCAGGAGATGTCGGTTATTTGTGAACAAATGTTTGACAACCTCTCATCTAATATCTCGTTTGACTGCTATGTACTTCATAAGATTTACCATCCCTCTACTAAATTTGAAAGTTTCGACACTCTTAACATAGAGTTCCCTATAGTTATTTGTGGGAAGGAAGGGTAGACGAATGAAGAGAGCAGGAAGCCACTTACAATGATGGCTCCAACGGGGTCCATCCAATCATCAAAATAATTAGCAAGGAGCACAGCAACGAGACCAATGATGTTAGTTATAACATCAAAGAAGTGATCCTGGGCATAAGCTTTAACAATTTCGTTCTTGAAACTGCGGCAGTAAAGCATCAGAAGGAATTTTACCAAAGTCACCGAGAGCATAATGCCCACGACCCATCGCTCTTGATCCTTGGTCAAGCTGAACTCATGCTCCTAGTCAAACATATAAATTTCAAAGCCAAGAGAGTGTTTATTTGAACAATCGATTGAAAAGATCATTTATTCAAGCTTCCAAGTGAACAAATATCTTAATCTGATTAATAACAGCTCATAATAACTTACATCAGAAACTAGTGTGCGCAATGACTCCAGGATGATCTGCAGTCCCAGGGTTGCCATGACAGAGGCAAAAACAAGGATTCCCTGCATTTTTTTTTTTTCCCAAGCTTCAAATTTGAGTATGATAGACATTTCACCAACTCCTCAAAAACAGATGAGAAAAAATATGACCTACAAGAATTCAAGCTAAGTATATCAACTGCTATATGTAGAACAAGCCATCTACCTCCATATCTTTAAAGCAATGGCAGATAAACAAACCAAGCTATGGAAAAACAATCCATCTACCTAGAGAACCTGCTTGGTGTAAAGCTAAGGAAGAGTGCTTGTTGAGCCACACGACAAGTAGGGTTTTTGACAAACCACCCAACGAACTTAACAGGGATTAACCCGTTAGACTTGCTAGTTGGCACAAACACACACTTACAATGTATGATCAACTTCTAAGTCCTAACATATGACAACAATTCATCACATACAATATCCAAAGGCACTATAGAGTGGCAGGTAAAATGAAAATATTTCTCCTTGAAAATATAGCCTAACTTACAGAAAACAAAGAAAGACAAAAGAAACCATTATAAGCTCTGATGGAAGAAAGCAAAGCGGCCAAGATATGCCAATGAAAACTCCATATGGGAAACAAGTAAGACAATGGTCAAGCATATAGACAACGATATGAGGCAGCATGAATCAAGAAGGTATGGGAAATGGTTAGAACTTTGCTGTTAGTGCTTAGATAGAATACATTAAACATGGATTAAGAATAACTGTCTAGCTATTAGTAAAAGTGGGATAAAAGCACTACCATGTACAAGTTATACAGATAACTTTCATCTTCACTCGAAAAAGAGAAGAGAAGATAGAAATTGTATCCAATCTCAACAGTCGAGGGCGCCCAGTATGGGTGAACCCCAAACTCATTAATGGTTTAGACTGGAGAGCCACATGACTATTTAAGTTGCACGACTAAGCTAGCAACCATGCTTTGGTGATTAAACCTATGATATTATATAACACTATAACAGTAATGTATATCCCCACAAAGAGCAGAAAGACAAAGAAAGGTCGTGGTGTATAACTTTGAAGGCCACATTAAACACAGAAAACATCATAATACAGTTTGAAACTACGGCTATAGCTATCATCAAGAATAGTACAGACACGTACCAACGGCTGCATTCTTTTCTTCCCAATAGGATACTGATATGGGCTAGGGGTTTGCATGGAGAATGCAGTAAACCACAAGATGAAGCCGGACAAAAGATCAAGCAATGAGTCCAATGTGGATGCGATGATGGCCAATGAACCACTTCTGACAGATGCATAAACTTTAGCTGCAAAAAGAACCATGTTTGCAATATTGGATATTCTGATGGCAAAAGTCTCGCTTTTTGCCAACTTTTCCTTCTCTTCCTGCAACAAAACTCGTTACATTTCAGTTTAAGTAATTCGAGTATACTGAGAAGAAGACAGAAAACATGATGCTATACAAACCTTTGACATTCCAGGAATAAAACCACGCTCCGCCAAGGCATCCATTTCAGTAAAGCCCTCGAGCATTTCTACCTGTTGTTGGTAATACTCCGCCACAGTATCCTCCGTCCCTAAGGCCATCAAGCAGAACAATTAAAATGGTACCTCATATGTTAATTGCATATATGGTTTTAATATAAAGAATAACTACAAACAGTCTACGCATTTGCATAAATCCCTTTGCCCCTTTCACCCTCCACATAAACGGAACATATGAAACCCCGTTCGCCCTCCACAAAGATGATAAAACCATAAACCAGGTCAGCAGCAAGTACTCAATACTCCCAACCACAATCTGAAAATGCTTTATTTACCCGAAGATCGACAACATACATACAAACAGGTATAAATAAGTGAACTTACACTCTCACAGTCAGTCTCAATGATCTAGCAATACCAAGGACAGCATACTGAAATTCAAGTAAACCCCATAAATTCTAAAGTCCTCAACTCCATCATTCCCCCCCCCCCCCCCAATGTTTATAATTCACCTCTCCTTCGAGCTTTTCGATTACGAATTTATGCATAGCAAATTGAACCCTCCATCTGAAATCATATATTCATATACAGAAAAGCAAAAGCTAAACTCCCATCACAAAAATTAATACGAATTTTTTAATAAACCAAAAACAAAAAACTGAGCTTCCAAAAACGAAAAATTCTCGGAGACCAGAACACTCAACGCAATATTCCCATTTCAGACCATACAAAGTAAAAAATAAAATTAAAAAAAACACAAATCACAATAAAAAAAAATTCCGGAGAAGGTGCGGAAAATTACCTAAAACCCCAAGGCAGTCATGGATTCCGCGCGGAGGCTTCTTCTCCTTGTGCTCCGATGACACCTCGAAGCCGTCGAAGTTCAACCGCCACGACCCGTCGACAATGCTCGACTCCTGCAACAGCGAGCTCTCCTCGTCGTAGCAGGGCGTCACAGGATCCACCATTATCCCGGTCACCGTGAGTTAGAGAGAGAAAGAGAGGGAGAGAGAGAAGGCTGGGTTAGAGAGAGAGTGCGGGAGGAGCAGGGGAGCATTCGAGGGGCAGGAACTGAAAACTCGATGAGAATCCGAGGGGTTTTTGGGAAACGGGAATTTATATTATAGCTCTGTTGTGGACCTTGTGGTCTGCATACTCGGAGAGTTAAGCGCCAGAGGAAAAGTATGTGAGTTACGAAAACTGAAAGTTCTGATCGCCATCTGATGCCACGTGGACGGTGACGAGGTGTTATGTCAAAAGGTTGATAGAAATGGAAGGGGGATCTCTTCCATCAAAGCTTACGGATCAAGTAATCCGAATTTTTAAAATTTGATTTAACTGTTAAAATTATTATAATTTTTAAATTACCTATCTTTTTAACCGTTAAATCAAATTTTAAGAATCCGAATCACTTGATCTGTGAACTTTGATAGAAAAGTGGGCTTTGATAGAAAAGATCCAGAAAGGATCTGTACCCGATAGAAATAGACGGTGTCTCTGTGTCTGTGTCTGGGCCAGAGATTCTGGTTCACGTTGAATTCGGGTCATAGTCAATGCGGGTCCCAATTCTGGATAGGATTCTAGATTTGGGTTATTAGTGAGGCGGAGGCGCAGGTAGACCTGCGCTTGAGGATCGTCGGATGGCTATCAGGTAGCGATTAACCAATGAAGGCGCACTTGATCAGAAACTCGCAGAGTTGAAGTATGCTGAGTCAGAGTTGGTAGGCTGTTTGGTTTCGTGAGAATTGGGAATGAGAGATCGCAACATGTGCGGATTCGTTGGCCCACTTGCTGATGCATATCTAAACCAACGTTATTTTTCCACTGTGCGTGCGTGGCAACATGTCATTTTAACAATGTCTTTTTTGGAAAGTACTTTTAAAGAAAGTGTTTTCACAAACATCTTAGACCATCTCCAACCCTTAGGCTAAAAGCCAAATTTTTTAGTCCGGAAAATTTAGCTTTTAGCCTAGAAACATCTTTTCTGCTCCAACCCTACTGCCTTAAAATTTTAGCCCAGAATTATTAAAGAATGAACTTAGGCTAATTTTTTTCTTAAATCAATTTAAAATAAATAAATAAATATGTAGATTATTGTAAATTAATTTTATGAACATTTTAATCTAAAAAAAATTAAATTCCGATAAACATTTGGCATTTAGCCCGGGGGGAAAGTTGGGGGGTATTTGGCCCAGAAATAACATTTGGCATTTAGCCTAAAATTTTAACATGGGTTGGAGAGTGTTTGGGGGGGTAATTTGGCTTTTAGCCCAGGTTAGAAAGTGTTTTCACAAACATCTTAGACCATCTCCAACCCTTAGGCTAAAAGCCAAATTTTTTAGTCCGGAAAATTTAGCTTTTAGCCTAGAAACATCTTTTCTGCTCCAACCCTACTGCCTTAAAATTTTAGCCCAGAATTATTAAAGAATGAACTTAGGCTAATTTTTTTCTTAAATCAATTTAAAATAAATAAATAAATATGTAGATTATTGTAAATTAATTTTATGAACATTTTAATCTAAAAAAAATTAAATTCCGATAAACATTTGGCATTTAGCCCGGGGGGAAAGTTGGGGGGTATTTGGCCCAGAAATAACATTTGGCATTTAGCCTAAAATTTTAACATGGGTTGGAGAGTGTTTGGGGGGGTAATTTGGCTTTTAGCCCAGGTTTGGAGATGGTCTTAAGGTGGTTTTTATAAAAAAAAAAACATTAGTTATGTATTTCTTGCAGAAATCTTTTAAAGTGTTTTTTAATATTCATTTGCATTTTTATTAGAGACTGATTCTAATATTTTCATTAAAAACGTTTTTAATCATTTTAAAACACTTCTAAATGAGCCCAAAATTTTTATAAAATATATATATATGTATGTATGTATAGAGAAGAGAGAAGTTTGAGAGAAATGTGAGAGAGAGAGAGAGAATGTGAGTTTTTTTATTTTTAATTTTTTAAATTAGAGATACTATGATGACATGTAGATTAGATTTGAAAAAAAAAAGATATTTGGTATGTGTAAAATTACATTATTACTCATATTTTATTTTGTTATAGAATATCATATTGTTTTTCATCTTTATTTTTTTGTCGATAAAAATAATTTTGTTAATGGGTAATTTATATTTTGATGAATGGTGACCTCACTTGCATAGAACCATGTAGTTGAATTTTATGTACAACTAGTCGCTTTGTAGTTTGTCTATTTCGTATTACATCAAGCGCTAATTGATAGTGAAAAGTTTGAATAATTTGTTCCTCAATAATTTTGTTACGAGAAATGTGCAGACCAAAAAGCACTTTTGTTAGCTGAGCTAAACTCAAATATGCTCAGACATAAAGTCTTAAACTTGAACTTGTCTAGTAAAGTGGAGATTTGGGTGTCAATATATTAAATTGTATGGTCACTAATTTATGATACAACTTAGAAAAAATGCAAATAACATGACGTGTAAATTAGGAATACCATTAAACTTTAGTATTAAGAGAGAGAACCCTAGATAGCCATGGAGGGGGGTTTTGCCAATGATAAGAGAGAGAATCGACATAGAGAGGGTAGATGTAAGATAATTGTTGTTAGAGTAAATGTAAAAATGTAGAAAATAATTCAAATAATAACTTTGAGGTACGACTTGAATCGTTTCCTTAAAATTTTATTTGCCCCCACTCGAATGAGTTTGCTAAAGGGTTCTTGACAAATCACTTCCAGAATACAACAAAATATGAAATATTTGATTAGCAAAACCGAATTGTATTTCCTTATAAATAATTAGAAAGAAATTGTATAAATATGATGAAAAGATAAGAGAGAGCAAATAAATTGTATAGATAACAAATTACTTAATTGTGTGTAAAACATTATGCCACAACATATAATTATAGAAATTAAAGCACCCATTCATTTTGGTTGAAGGTATACAACTTTTATTAAGAATGTTGACCCAAAAAAACATGTCCAACTTCAGAAATTAATATTGACTGGTTGCATCCTTTTAATTTTACTCATACTGTTTGAGTATAACAATCTCAAAAGGTACAAGAGTAAAAGGGTGGATTATACAACCTTTATAAAGGTTGCCACACACATGCTACGCACGCAGCACCATTATATATATTTATTTATGACACACCCTGACCGAAGTTGAGGCGTCGTCACCCGAAGGTGACGTAACCAAAACTATAAGTGATGAAAGAATGTGAATAATTTAAAACTGAAACTATAACTTATTTAACTAATAAAGTGAGTGCACAGTATTAGGTAGAACCCATAGAGTACAAATATTTAGAGCCTAGATGACAAAAGAGTGTGCAGTCTAAGCTAATTAAAGTGCTTAATACACAACTGGGTAAAGACCCTACATTTATTTAGATATGTCAAAATCTGACGGAGTTTCCTCGTATGCCACAGAGAATTCAGCTATCTAAGACTTGGAGAGGCGAAAAACAGAAGGGTGAGTGGGCACAAAAACAAAGGTTTATCAAACATATTTATTTTCCGAACATCCTAACCCCTCACTATAAATCATGTATAGTTTCCAGAAAATCATACTGCGTATAAGTATGAAAACAACTGTAAATAACAATGATGCCAGAAATACTCCAAACTACAATATCTCAATAATAGCATAATGAAAATAGGTTGCTCATTAGTCTACGCTAGCACACGAGTTCATGCAGATAGTTTCTAACTTGAACAAGACTTTGATGTAATATATAAGTACGCTTTAGTGCTACAATCACGTGAAGACTAGCGATAATTGCGGTCACCTACGAGTCAGAGTTGCTTAATGCAACCTGTACAATAAGACTGACACCTACTTGAATCCAAGGCAAGCGTGCGATACAAAGGTGAATATACACGTGAAATACTAGCCCTGGCTTCGGGTGAGCACTAACACTAGGGTGCAGCAATGATGAGTTGACTACATGCATAAATATAAACATGCCATAACCATTCAATAATTTTAGTCAACATAATAAACGTACTTGTGCATCCCGTACGATTATTTTGGCATTTCACAGCAATATAACATTTCTTATAACATATTTAATCATGGCATAATAGGCGTAATATCAATCTAAAAACAACAGTGGCATGATATGCATAAATCAATTCAAAAGCATTTGTGGAAACTATAAGGTTTATATATATATATATATATATATATATATGAAAACAAAAAGCCTATTCACTGATACGTGGTCGGATCATAGGCTCCTTGCCTTACTTGACCTTGTGTGTCCTTGGGATAATTTTCACTATATTTGAAATAACTAAACTAATAAATTAAATAGGACATATTAAAAAAAGGCTAGGTAAATCTCCCATACTTTGCTCAAACGAAAGGTTTGAATATACGATAATGATCTACACGAAATTACGAACCCGTATGCGTTATGCACTTGCCGCCCAGAGGCCGGACACGCCCTCACACGCCGGTTAGCCCACGGCCACACGCACCCCCCATGTGCAAGGCATGCAGCTGACAGAGACCGACAGACGTTAGGAATATTCCGTTAAATAGTAACGGTATTACTTGACACCGTTAGAATATTCCGTCAAAGTTAACGGAATATTCTTCGTCTTCTCCGGTGAGCCACATCGTTTGGTTCGCCGGAAATTGGGAAAATTTTCAAAGCTTCATATCTTCTTCATTTCTCCACCATTTTTCGTTACAAGTTCGATTCAGGTCTAATCTGCGCTCATGCGATCGTAACGACGAGTACTATTTAATTACGCTACTAGGAAAATAAAATAAACGCTAAATACTACATCCACATCACATTGCTAACCAGGGCAGAAATGTCAATTTACACACTCAGGGATAAATTACATAGAAAATTAGGGACATGTCGTCACATATATATATATATTATATTTATTATTGAAATCTTTGGAAAGAGATCCTCTCTAAATCTCTTCCACCAAAACCCGTTGATCAAGTGATCTAGGCATTTGAAATTTGATCAAATGGCTAAAAACAGAGGGCACTTTTAAAAGTTATAATAATTTTAGCCGTTGGATCAAATTTCAAAGGTCTAGATCACTTGATCCGTGGGCTTTGGTGGAAGAGATCCGGAGATGATCTCTTTTCGAAATCTCTAACAACTGCACACCAACTAATCATGTTTGTAGTTTGTACCAACTAATATAGGCAAGATTCATATAAAAACTTTAAATCAATTCTTAAAGGGAAGATTAATATATAAAAAAATATTCTTAAAGGAAAGGAGAATATAAAAAAAAATATTCTTAAAGGAAAGGAGACTCCAAATTCGAATCTCCTTTCCACACACAATGAAAATTAACAAAAAAAATAGGGCTGGCAGCAGAGGGAAGGGGGTTGAGTGAGGAAAAAAATAGGACCAGTATAATAACATAAACGACTGATACCATATAAAAACTTTAAATCAATTCTTAAAGGGAAGACTAATAAAAAAAAATATTCTTAAAGGAAAGGAGAATCCAAATTCGAATCCCCTTTCCACACACAATTAGAGAAAATTAACAAAAAAAAAATAGGGTTGGCAGCAGAGGGAAGGGGGCGAGAGAGGAAAAAAAATAGGGCCAGTATAATTACCTAAACGACTGATACCATATAAAAACTTTGAATCAATTCTTAAGAGAAGTCTCAACGAAACATTCATGTTACTGTTTACTTTTAACGTTAAGGACATTTAACTCTAAAAAGTCACTTTTGATACTATTCACTTACAACATTTTTTTGTCATTTTGGTTAAAATTCATAGTTTCAAGTCATTTTCGTTAGTTTTCCTATTATTTTAAGGGGAGGATTAATAAAAAAAAAATTCTTAAAGGAAAGGAGAATAAAAAAAAAATCTTAAATGAAAGGAGAAACCAAATTCGAATCCCCTTTCCCCACACAATTAGAGAAAATTAACAAAAAATTATAGTGCTGTAAAATATAATAATCTCCGAAACTTTTAGCGGTAATTTAAAGTTATCATCTATTTGCATTTTTTGCAGCCACCAAAAGTGTAACCGCGGCAATAAGTTCGTTGATATTATGTCATAAACACAGCACTCACAGAGACAATAATTCCCCAACAAAACACTATCATAGTCTATCATAGTATAAACAAAGAGGGAAGATAATTTAACCTCAAAGATTTCACCTTAATTAAATCATCATCCGAATTATCCTCACCATCAACTATCAACTGAGTAATGTTATTCATATCATATTTTTGTACCATATTTTCATACCATGTGGTATGAAAATTTAAAAATCTGATTAATTCAAATGATCTGGATGCCCACGGCAAATCGTAGGTGATAAAAATATAGTATAAAAACATTGTATAAATAGCATTAATCTCGCAAACTTCGGTTTTTTCCTCCCAACATCATCAGATGGTCCAACTACTCCACTCTTCCGCTGCCAAAAACATCAAGGTTCTGATCCAACACTCAAAACCCTCAGTCCAATTCCTCTGAAAATCCCCCGAAAATCATGTCCTCCTTGTTCCTGAGCCTGTTTATAATCTCCCATTCCCTCTGTGTTTTGGTTAATTCAGCCGGCGAAGTCAACGACTCTCTGACGTTGTTATGGCCGCTGCCGGCCGAGTTCACCTTCGGGAACAAGACCCTCTCCGTCGACCCGGCGCTCTCGCTGGTTGTTGGCGGGAACGGCGGCGGCTCCGGCATTCTGAAGCTGGGTTTTGATCGGTACAGAGAAATTATATTCAAGAACAATCATGGGGTTTTAGCTTTGAATACACTGAGGGGAAGTAGACAGAGTTATGATATTAGTAAGCTGAGAATTGTGGTTGAATCGGCCGACGAAGATGTGAGTTGGGTTTTTGCTGAAATTTGTAATTTGTTTCTGTTTTTGGGGAAATGATTGTGGGTTTTTGGTTTTGATTGTGTGTTTTGTGTTTTTTGCAGCTTCAACTTGGTGTGGATGAGAGCTATACTTTGTTTGTGGTGAAGAATGATGGCAAATCGATTGTTGGCGAGGCGACGATCGAGGTAAATTGATGATTGGATGTTGTGGTTTTTCAATTGTTTCGTGTTTGATGGCAATTTGAATCGGAAAAAGATGATAATTTGTTGAGCATTTGAAAGATTAAATGGTTAATGCTGCATTACTGTGTCCCGAAAAGCTTAAGCTTGAACGGGGAGCAATGTATATAAAGCAGAACACGTACATGCTGTCCCCGCTTGCATTGACTGCACTGCATGGGGTTAACAGATGACTAGGGTTTTGAACCGTGGAATTGGAACTCTTGTACCATGTTAGACCGTTGTGTATTGCAGTTCTGTAGTATTTCCTGTGGCTTTGACGAGTATAGGTTGCATTAAGATCATAATTAATTAATCATGACTTACATTTTAGATTAATTGAATACCAAAATAATGGTATGGTTGTGCTGCAGCTCCGCGGATGTTGATTTTTGTTCCCATTTTGGTTGCAGGCGAACACTGTGTATGGTGCTCTGCGGGCTTTGGAGGTATGCGTGCTTTTTGCTAATTTCATTATGAATTAGGCATGTTCATGTACACGCTCAAGTACATAAACAAGAGTGTTATCTTTCATTGTGAATTGGACATGTTCATGTACATAAATAAGAGCGTTGTCTTTCACTGTGAACTGGACTGCAACATGACTTCCAATTAGGAAAGCGAGGGAGTGGTAGTGAAAAGCTAATCCATTATCATCCAATTAAAGGATAGAAGTAGAATTTGCACAGATGATAATCACGTTTCCTCCTCATGCTCTTTCGCACTGTGGTGCACGAGGGGTCACTTAGCTGAACCTTTGTTGGGTTTGTAACTGCCAGTAAATGTTACTGGGGATGCTGTTGATTGTCCTGCAATAAGAGTAAACAGTTATGCATCCATTGCCATAACTTGTTCCTCTCACTGGTGTCTCCTTATATCAGCTTAGCAATGTCATGTCTTAGCTTCCATTCCTATAACGTTGGAGCTTTTTCTATGGTTAGATGGGTGTAATTACCGTACTTGAAGCCCTGAATAGCCGATGAGACCCACCCACATGATAGGTGCTCAAGCTGTGCCATTTAGAAATGGTAGAATGATGTCATATGCTCCTCTGCTAGGTCTGGTGGTTGAGAAAAGACTTGCTTGAATTGATACGATATATGATATGTAGTGCTTGAGTTATAGAAAAACTAGAAGACATAGCTGGTCTGATAATTTGTATGCATGATAGGATGCTTAAAAATTCTCTCATTTTTTGTAAATAGGCATGGCTTTGTCTTGTTCGGTCTCTTCCTTATTCATTCTTCTCTTCTGCCATTTTCTAGACATTCAGCCAGTTGTGTACTTTTGATTATGGGAGTAAATCTGTACAAGTAAATAAGGCACCCTGGTACATAAAGGATAGTCCAAGGTTTGCATACCGAGGGCTTTTGATTGGTAAGCCGCAATTTTTCACGTGAAAGAAGGATTTCTATGCAAAGTTCATGAATTAGTTTGTCCTATAATATTTCTGAGTGCCAATCTTGTTGACACTTTTCCAGATACATCAAGGCACTATTTACCAATTGAAGTGATTAAGCAAGTGATCCAGTCAATGTCGTATGCTAAACTTGTAAGATTTGCTACTTGGAAGGATTTTTCATTTGTTTTACATCCCGATCTGCTTCTCTAATTTTTTGACATGTGATACTGATGTTGGGAATTACATTAAGTAGAATGTTCTTCATTGGCACGTCATAGATAGAGAGTCTTTTCCTCTAGAAGTACCTTCATATCCAAAATTGTGGAATGGTGCGTACACAAAATGGGAGCGCTACACGGTTGAGGATGCAATTGAAATTGTCAAGTAAGGTTTCTTTACTGTAGATTATGCAATCCTCATTAACTTTTGAACTCTAAATGCTTTTAAGGAAAAGAAAAGAAACCCTTTATCATGCTTATCTTATGTGCAGTTCTTGCTTTCTTATTGTTACATATACTAATTTTGTGTTCTTTCCATATTTTGACATGTTAATGTGAAGCTTTGCCAAAACAAGAGGTGTGCAGACAATTGTTGTTTCCTTACTGGGCCACAAAACAAGCTTACATTCTTCATTATTCCATTTTGTTTATATAGCCTGGCTGTGGGACATTATATTGCATAAGGGGTAAAAGGATTTTGCATATTTTACATGATCATTTTCGATGTTTTGTGGCAGGCATCAATGTTATGGCAGAAGTAGATGTCCCTGGTCATGCAGAGTCATGGTAAAAACCTTTCTTAATATCAACTGTTGTCAAGTAGCTATTTTTTCTGATCTAGAATTAGATAGTTAATTAGCGTGGTCTCACCAAATGAAAGGACCTTAGCTTACTTGCCTTTGATTTCTTCAGTGATTATTGCCTCATGGCTTTCTAGGAACTTTGGGAGAAGATACTTCCCTTTCAATATTTTAGTCAATTTTTTTCTGTATAAAAGGGTAAACCTTTTCCTATGGAGGTCATACTGTAATCTTGATTCTTGAATAACTCCCTCTGCTAAAGGTTAAAATGATTTTGAGAGAACAATAATGTGTGTACTTCATACCGCCATCTAGTTTCATCTTATGGAGAAAATTTTCTCTCATTTACTACTTTGTCTGGCTGATCTGAAGCTTTTTGTCTTTGGTAATTTATTTTTTTGCCTTTAGGCTTTACCACATGGTGTTCACTTTCTGGGAACTTAAAATTAGAATTAGCAAAAAGATTCGAACTTTCTACCTTGCACTCTCCTTGAAGAATTATGCTTTTCGGTTATCTGTTGAAAACTACTTATTCTTGAAAGATCTACCTGTTCTTGATCCTCATGTGCAGGGGCACTGGGTATCCTGATCTTTGGCCTTCCCCTTCCTGCAGAGAGCCACTTGATGTTTCGAAGGACTTAAGTTTAGATGTGATTTCTGGAATTCTGACAGGTTAACATCGTGATAACATCTCTCTCTCTCTCTATCTCTCTGTAAGTACTTTGGAAAGTTTTGCCTTTATCTTGCATAAACCTATGAAAGTTTAATTTCTATTGTACAGATATGAGAAAGATTTTTCCCTTCGAGCTGTTCCACTTGGGCGGTGATGAAGTTAATACAAGTAAGTTAAAAGTGACATTTGTTCTAAGCTAAGTTTCTGCAATCATGTTGTTTACAAAGAACTAATATGAAGTGAACTAGTGCTTTCTTCTTTTACAATCCATGAATACAAGGGAATAATAAGTTTAATTAAACAGAAACGAAACAATTAATGTTTGTTATCCTTCCAAGAGTTTGGAGTACAAAATGTTCATATCACCTACATTGAGATACTGTTACTTGTAAGTGGGCGGATGACATTCTGCCTTTTGAAAAATATGATGGATATGTGAGAGAAGGGATTAATATTCTAGGAACTGTAACGCAAACTTGTGTGGTAATATATTTTCAATGTTAGGGCATTAGTGTTGTGGCTTTTAAAAAATTCTTTGCTGTTACATTGATTTCACCTTTAGGGTATTTCATTTTGGGAAATGATTTCCGGCACCCTTTCTCCCCTTGATCACCCCTGTAATTATATGTCATGTGCTTAATCTCTCTCTCTCCCCTCCCCCCTCTCTCCATCTGTTTATACCATCTGATGTTATTTCACTATTGGCAGCTTGTTGGAACACCACTCAACATGTGAAGCAATGGTACGTACTTTGTTTGTCTTTATTCATCATCTTTCAGATCTTATACGATTGATTACTATTTGCATGTAACTCTTGTACCTTTCAAACCATGATAACTTGAAATCACAACAAAATACTCGAACAACTTCGTCTTACAGTCACACAATCTCAAACTGGCTAAAGTTTCTATTGAGCATGTACTGATTTAATTACAACCATCATGGCAACCTCAGATGATTTGTTTAGCCATACTTGATTTGTGTTTGATATGTTTATTGGACTTTATATCTGTAGGCTTGAAGAGCGAAACATGACTACTAAAGATGCATATCAGTATTTTGTTATTAAAGCACAAGAAATAGCAATTTCAAAGAAGTGGACCCCAGTAAACTGGTATGTCCAAAATCATGTCCTTGACTTGTTACCATCCTTTTAAATTTGTTTCTTTTTTCTTTGCATTGGCTTGCATGGAAAATTTGAAGCCAGTGTTTTTTTCTCTCTCGTAAGTACTTGCCAAAGGCGAATTTGAACCACATTGTTGCTAGCCCATTGTGAGGCTTAGCCTACCCCCTTCCCTTTAGTGTAGATAAATAAAGGGGTTAAAATCCAATGAGTGTTCTTTGTTTTTGTTTCTCAATACCGTAATGAATCACGTAACAAATGTAATTTTCTCTACGCAGGGAAGAAACCTTCAATACCTTCCCATCGAAGCTCAATCCCAAGACCGTAGTGCATAACTGGTGCTTTTCTTCCCCATGCACATTTTCTGTGATGGCATTGAGTGACGCTCTAACCGTTTAAAGCACTTTCTTCTAAATCCAATAGGTTGGGCTCAGGGGTTTGTCCGAAGGCGGTTGCCAAAGGTTTCAGATGTATTTTCAGCAATCAGGGTGTTTGGTATCTTGACCATCTAGATGTCCCTTGGGATGTTACGTACGATGCTGAACCACTTGAAGGAATTACTGATATTTCTCAGCAAAAGCTTGTTATCGGAGGAGAAGTATGCATGTGGGGGGAGACAGCTGATACATCAGATGTTCAGCAAACAATTTGGCCTCGAGCTGCAGCTGCTGCAGGTAAGTAGTGAAATTTGTTACACCATAGATTTCATTTGATGCCTGTCTTACCATTTTTTTTAATCTGATTTGAATCATTTGAAGACTGTCAAATTTGATTTAATGGCATTTCGTTTTCCTTGTAGAACGCTTGTGGAGCAGGAGGGGGGTAACATCTCGTGGAAATAGTTATGCAACAGCATTTTCTCGGCTACAATACTTTAGATGTCTCTTAAACAGACGTGGAGTTCAAGCCGCTCCAGTAACAAACTTCTATGCTCGAAGTCCGCCAACTTGGTCTGGATCATGCTACGATCAATAATACTTCCAATTGTTATAGGATGGTTCTATTCACACACCCATTTTTACTTTCCCACGCCCTTGTTATGTGTTGGCCATTGGTCTTCAATTCATTCGATCTAACGCCCGGAAATTGAAAGGGGTGTGTGAGAAGTAGAAATGGGTGTGTGGATAACACTACCCTTGTTATATTAAGTGATTTCACGAGTGGTAAGATTCCCTTCCAATGTTCTACTAATAAACGAACCGTTACAGAATTCAGTGTTTCTCTTGCTTGAACATGCATTGCCTACTTATTGTATGATAGCTATTGTTGTGAGTTTGATCAGCCAGATTTGAAGGTTTAGAATCACAGAATACGGTCATTGTATTTGGCAAAATGTGTCGTCGTTGAGTATAAATTACTAATATGATTGAATTTCCTACTTCTTCCTGTCTAGCATTTCTGTGTTTTCGTGTAGTGACAGTCCGATCACGATGGCATCGGGTCGAATTATATTAGTCATATGATATCTGTGATGTATACCAAATTCTCATCACACACGGGTTTCTGAAGGTCATATATACTGAGCTTAAGAAATGTGTGAATTTTGGGGA
This sequence comes from Malus sylvestris, assembly GCF_916048215.2. Classification (NCBI taxonomy): domain Eukaryota; kingdom Viridiplantae; phylum Streptophyta; class Magnoliopsida; order Rosales; family Rosaceae; genus Malus; species Malus sylvestris. The sequence continues at coordinate 26,875,885 of NC_062266.1, forward strand.
CTTTTTAGGTTCATGTCTTCATGATGTCGCTTTCCTCATTGCATTGAATGTGAAAATTAGCAAAGAGTAGCAATCGTCCGTATTTGAATCTCTCGTTTCCCACTTATAGAAAAGCGTTCGTGAATCTATAGAAAAGCCGAATATCCTCTTCACTAGGATATTGGATCACGTGCAAAAAAATTTTAGGGCTTTTTGAATCTCTCGTTTCCCACTTGTAGAAAAACGTTCGTGAAATTACGGCAATATGTTTTCAATCATTACATTTTGTGGTTGTGATCGATAAGATTATAATTGTGGTCGCTAATTTCTGAGAGCGAACATGTTAGACACAATAATTGTTATCAAATAAGTCCAAGCCCAATATATTATAAGTTTATAAAATATAACCATCACATTAGTCCAATTTAATTGGATTAATCTAGTTCAGGCCGAGCCAACAAACATAGCTCTATCGACTACTCTCATTCCTCATGTCGTTTTGTATATTAAAAGAAAAAAGTGGTCAACTATTCACAACAATTGTTAGGCATCCGAGTCCCACATAAATAAAATGACCTACAATAATTCATACACGCGTAAGCGACTGATACTAACACAACTTTTTGAATAATCGTTTCTAAACAGATCATTTTGAATGTGCAATTTCAATTTGGTAGGTAACAATGGCTTTCAAACTTCGACCCATATTTTGAATCTAACTTTTATGATATTACCAAATACCAATGAAAGTGGTTTCCATTCTAACTTGGAATGCAAGGATTTGATCATCTGAATCTTACACTAGTCAGTTATCTGTTGATAGTGCAGTGGTCAAAATTCAAACACTACCAATTTTGGGAGTCGTTTTTTTTTTACTACCAATAACCAATTCTTTTGGACCAACCAAGTACCAATTTTAGAATTCTAAATCTTCACCATAAAAATATAACCAAAACAAGAAGAAAAACACAAAATCAAATATGGAATCCTCATTGATTAATTAATAATTGTAACATGAATATTATATATTGTACGTTGTAGGAGATGATCGTGATTCAATTGGTTAAAAATACTCACTGTGCATTCGATTTTTAAATTCAATTTCCTCCTTGTATCCTTTCATGCACCCAAACTCCCGCGTTCAACTTTCTCTCTCAATTGGTTAAGAATATTCACTTTGTACTCGACTTTCGGATGCGATTTCCTCAAATTGTTTATATCATTCCTCCACCTTGAGCTCCCGCATTCAAGTTTCTCCTTTAGTTGGTTAAGAATATTTTTATTTTTTTAAAGGGAGACAACTTGTGGCAAGCCACGGTTATCCACATATTCCGGGGCTGGGAAGACTCACTCACAGAGGCCACAAGTCTGGCTTTTACACCAGCAACGAGTTTCAAACCCGAAACCTTCAATTTTTAGTTTGGTTAAGAATATTTTAGTTGCATCCAAATTTTGAGTTCATTTCTCCGTTCACATACTATTTATTTCCCTTCTACATCTGAATTCTCGAGTTCAATTTTCAACTCCAACACTTGTATCAACAAATAATATTTGTATGGTCTTTTCAAAAAGAGATATTATTGTAGAATTTTTCAGGTTGAGGGCCGAGAGCCCACTCCAACAATATCGATACTGTTCCCACATAACCACCTGCACAATCCTCAGGTGTGGGGTTTTATAACAAAAGGTCTCGATGTTAGTTAGAGTGGGGTAATTCTATACAAATGGGTTCTCTTCTTCCCTCCTGGCCAATGTGGGACAATTGGAGGTTCCAACACTCCCCCGCTCGTGAGACCCCATTTATGGGTCACACGTGAAATTCCACACATCGGCAACCACTTGGAGCCATGTCGAGACTCATCCAATCGCACGGGGTCATTGGGGACCCACCCAAACACGTGGTATCTTTGGCCTACGTGGACAATTACACAGGACCAATGGAGATCCACCCAATCACGTGGTAGTATGAGACCGCCCCCTGACTCTGACACCATGTTGAATTTTTTATATGAGTTAATGGGTATACATTGGATGGGTATAGAAAATGGGTCTCAGTCTCTGAAACAGTTAAATAAACAAAACAAGGAAGCAAATTGAAACCCACTGCCTTTTTTTCCACTGTGAATCCTTCTTCTTCCCCCTTTTCCCTCCTGTGCTTTTGCCTCCCTCTCTCTCCTCCTCTACTTCTCTATCTCTTCACTCCCAAGGCTTCTCACTCCTCCACGGCTCGGCTCTGCTCTGCTGCTCCTCCTCTCTGACATCTCAATCCGTAAGTCTCAAATCCAATCTCTATCTCTAAGTTTTGCATCACATAGAACCCTAGAAACTCAAAAATTGCATCGTTTTCGATTCGTTTTGATTCAGTTTCTTCTTCCCGACGAAAAACTCAGGAGTCTGCTTAAGATTGGGATTTCCATTCTACTTGACGAATTTTACCGGCGAAAATTCTCTGTATTTTTGGCGCCTATTGATCTGATTTACCGCTAATTATACATGGAAATTTTGATTTGGTGTTGATTAATAAGATTAGTACGATTTTGTGTTCTTCTTCTTCAGAGTGTGTTTGTAGCTGATGCTTGATCTGATTTGGTGTTGATTAATAAATCAAAACCCCACGCTATACTTCGGAGCGTACTGAAGCTAAATGAAATTAAATTAGGAGGTTTTTCGGATTTCTGGGTTTTTTTCACTAAGAATTTCAATTGGGCATGGTGAGTAAGGAGGATGCCTCCGCTACTTCACGGCCACCGGCCCAGCTTTCGAGCTCTCGGAAGATGTTCTGGCGCTCAGCGTCGTGGTCTGCTTCACGGACCAACCCTGAGACTGAGGAAAGAGACATAGCAGATCCAAATGTCATTGTAGGAAACAGTGTCCAAAACCATCGTAGGTTTCCTGTACCTTTAACCCCTCGGTCCCAGCAGAATAGCAAGGCTAAGTCTGGTTTGCCCCCCTTGCAATTGCCCATTGCTCGGCGTAGCTTAGATGAGTGGCCCAAGGCGGGTTCAGACGACATTGGTGAGTGGCCACAACCTCCTACCCCGAGTGGCAGAAGTGGTGGGGAGAGGTTGAAGCTTGATTTGTCAACGATTCAGCGAAACCCGGAAAAGAATTGTGGGCTTGTGAGGAGGGATAAGATTGCTTTCTTTGATAAAGAGTGTTCCAAAGTGGCTGAACACATTTATGTTGGCGGAGATGCTGTTGCAAGGGACAGGGACATACTTAAGCAGAATGGGATCACACATGTTCTGAATTGTGTGGGTTTTGTTTGTCCCGAGTATTTCAAGGCGGATTTTGTGTATAGAACTCTATGGTTGCAAGATAGTCCGACTGAAGATATTACAAGTATTCTATATGATGTTTTTGATTACTTTGAAGATGTGAGGGAACAAGGTGGAAGAGTTTTGGTTCATTGTTGTCAAGGTGTGTCTCGGTCCACATCATTGGTGATTGCGTATCTTATGTGGAGGGAAGGACAGAGTTTTGATGATGCATTTCAATATGTGAAGGCAGCAAGAGGTATTGCTGATCCAAATATGGGTTTTGCTTGTCAGTTATTGCAGTGCCAAAAGAGGGTACATGCTTTCCCTCTTAGCCCGAGTTCATTATTGCGGGTGTACAGAATTGCCCCCCATTCACCATATGATCCCTTGCATCTTGTTCCAAAAATGTTGAATGATCCTTCGCCATCTGCCCTGGATTCTAGAGGTGCATTTATTGTTCATATACCTTCTGCCATATATGTTTGGATTGGTAAGAATTGTGAGGCCATCATGGAAAAGGATGCAAGAGGGGCAGTTTGTCAGATCGTTCGGTATGAGAGAGTGCAAGGTCCAATAACAATAATCAAGGAAGGGGAAGAACCAGCTTATTTTTGGGATGCTTTTTCAAACATTTTACCTTTGATGGATAGGTCTGGCAATGAAGGGGAGGCTGGGGAGTCAATAGTTAAGATTCGCCCGGGTGAAAGGAAATCGGACATATATAATATTGATTTTGAAATTTTCCAGAAAGCTATTAGTGGTGGTATTGTACCTCCATTTGCATCCTCAGAGAACGAACACGAAACCCATCTTCCTGCTAGAGAGAGCAGCTGGAGTGCCCTCAGGCGTAAGTTTGCCTCTGGCAATATGAAGGACTTTGTGTCAGCACCAAGGATATCCCTCTCCAGGGTCTATTCAGATTCTATGATGTTAGTTCATTCAGCTAACAATTCATCATCACCTTTATCAGCGTCCTCTTCGTCTTCAGCATCCTCTTCTTCTTCACCTCCATATCTTTCACCAGATTCCATCTCTTCTGAATCAAGCACTAATTCAAAGTACTTTTCAGAATCCTCTACAGATTCACCATCTGCAGCTTCATGCTCTCTTCCAGTATTTTCAACATCGTCAGATGATTCTCACATTTCTCTCCTCTCAGCTAAATCATCAGATCAGCCCATGTCTAACACTCTAGAAAATGTTGTTTCCAGTTGTAGTTCACAGCCCTATTCTAGATCAACCTCATTACCATCTAAAAAAATTTCTTCGTCACTTGCAGAGCGCAGAGGTAGTTTGTCTCTTAAATTACCTGTAATGAGTGATGAGATGAGGCTGATGAGTACGACATCAAAATTTCTTCCCAGTAAAGAAGATGGTGTTAGGATAAATGACAGTACTTGTTCTGTAGGCCATGTAGATAATATTGACAATGCTGTAGAGTCGAAGGATGATGTTCAAAATGAAGGGGGAGATTCAACACATCAATGCAACAAATCACCACATTGGGGTGATAGTATTGGCTTATGCCAGATGGAGGCTTCTTTTATTAAACATTCCACTGAGGCTTGGAAACCTTTGGGTGAAGGTACAAAATTCTCTGCCTCAAAGAAGATTGTGGAAAGTTGTCCAGCACAATGCAATTTTATGCAACCTTTTGTGTGCCACTGGCCCAGTTTAGAGAAGATAACAGCATTTGGTGTGAGAGAATTAGATTCTAAAGCTGCTTACACTATTTTCTCACCAAACACAGGCTTTGGAAAAAGTGAAGACAGGGTTTTGTACCTCTGGGTGGGGAAATTTTTCGACAATGATAAGTTTTCCATTCAATTAGATAGTGGCAGAGAGAGAACTGATGTAGAAAAGACTGACTGGGATCAAGTTGGTTTTCATGTTCTTATCCAAATGGGTCTGCCAAAGGATACAATCATTAAGGTATGCAATATTTACCTCTTCTTTTATGTGATTTCATCTATTTTTTGGTGCTTTTGTCTTTAGGATTAATGTGGCTTCTTGTAAATTTGGTATGTTTGCTATAAGATTTCTGTTGCCATCTACTGTATGTATCCTAGCTATTTTGGGTCTCAGTCGCTCTTACTTTTGATTAGTGGGTTACATGACAGCTGTTAGGTTTTTCCTTCTCTTCTAAATCTGATTTTTCGGCATGGTTCAGTTGCAGTTTCTTACATATTGCGTTAGGTCATCTCTTTTTAGGTTTAAGTTAAGATCCTTTCTCTGCTGCAATCTGATTTTCAAACATGGTTTCATTCTTTCCCTTTTATGCTTTAACATAATTTACGCTCAACCAAAAGATCTATGGTGCTCTTATTGTCTCTGACTTTCTTTTGATTATTAGCCTGATGTCATTAGTTCATTACTCAGCAGTGACTAATTATGTTTCTTCGATAATCCGTTCATTTTTGGCTCATTTGGGGTCTAATGTATTTATTCGATTTGCTTGTGTTCATTCATTCAAAGTATTATTTTCTGTTGGATTAAAGCCTGTGAATGCATGCACTTGTGAATTGTTGTGAAAACTATGGTGTTTCTAACTGTGAACACTGATTGCTGTATGAACAGATTGTTAAAGAAAATGAAGAACCAGTGGAGTTTCTTGAATTATTGAGCCGGTTGTAGTGCCAGTGCAATTAAGGAGAGAATCTTTATAGTCCTCTTGCCCAAATCAATTTTCTGTTTCTCCAGCTGACTTAATTTGCAGTCCAACATTTTCCAGGCATCAGTATAACACCGGCGGCTAAAACATTAAGGTAATGAAGTAGTTGGTTACCATTATTCTCCTTCATATCTAAGACATGCTAGTCAACTATTTTTCCAGTACCGCAATTGGGATAGTTGCTTCGTCTAGAAGGCCTTGTGTGGCATGTCACTAGTGAACCAACCATCTTAGTATGACTGTTTTGCTGCACTAAATGCAAGGTTTTACTAAACGGCCCATGCACGCACCCTTTGCCCACTTCACTTGATTTTATTCCAGCTGCAGTAGTTGTCCCTCGAAGAGTCTATTAATGCCCATTTCTTGAAAAATCTCCCACGGGGAGTGAACTTTGATTTGACGCTAGCTTCTGCTACTGCTAGATCAAAACGGAAACAAAACTAAAGGAAGATTTTGCATGTTTGGCGTAAACAAAACTAATAGAAGAAAAAGTTGATAACCAACGGAGAAATCCAAACATATGAAAAAGGCTCCATTTCAAAGTAGTTTGTGATATTTTCTTGATGTCATATTCCTCCGATCCAAGTGAAGGTGAAGTTTTTATAATATAAGAGTTGTGTGTAGCTGGGTCCATAGGAATTCCAGATAAGGACCGTTGATTGTTGTTTTCGTTTACGAGTGCTTACCTTTCTGGTTTCTTTTTGTAATTCCGAATACTGACATGGAATGCTGTGTGCAGGACGCCGCTCTCTCTACACTCTTAACTGCCTCGTTGCTAATCTCGACTGGTTGTACAGTGACTTAACACCCGCCCTGGTAACTCGTAATCAGATTTTTCTTGTATATTCACTAATACAAGGATCAAATCCTGAATGCCTTCAACGGCAATCTAGCAATTTAAATTAAACGTTCCATTCGGCATGCTCTCTCTCTCTCTCTCTCTCTCTCTCTCTCTCTCTCTCTCTCCAAAGAAAGAAATGGTTGTAAGTTGTAACCATTTGATTCTGCTGCATTATATAATTTTTCCTGAATAAAAGATAGAGCCACCTTAACTACTTGAACTCGTCATTCCTCGAACCAAATAGAGGTTCTGTGTTGCTAGACCTCACCTTCTAAAGCAGCTTAAGGACGCATACAAACACCTTTGTTATAAGGGAGACCTTGCCGAAGCCTGGGATGTCTGTTGCCGGAGCTGACTCCTTTCGATTTTTACCAACGGCAATCCGAAGTCCGAGGAACCTTAGACGGATTTTCTCCAGGCCATTGAGTGAAACTATATCCTACAATACGACATAATAATAATGTCTTAACACAATGGCTATTTTAAAGTGTAAATAACAGCTCGTATAATTTTAATATTGAAAACATACTAGCTTTAGCAACAAATTTAAACGACCGAAACCGTCAAACAATTAATATTTTTACTACTCAATAAATAAATTTGATCAAAGAAAGGGTAACTGTCTACATAATCTTCTAACTCAAATATTGGAAACATTAATGCTAGTTTGTAATATATAACATTTCACCCAAAAAAAGATTATGAATGTTATATAGTTCTCTCCTTTCTCTCTCTCTCTATAATAACAATAATTATCATTTTTTTTTTAATAAACGATATTATCTACATCAAAAGGAAGGAGGTGGGCTTAGCCTCACAATATGCTAGCAATAATATGATGTACAATAACTATCATTCTGTACACAATATATAATCCACATCGTAATACAAGCAAGGGCCGACCCATAACTGGTGCGACCAAAGAGGGCCCAGAAAAATAAAGGGCCTCTTTTATATATCCAAAGCCCATTCAGTCAATATTAAGTTCTTTTTTCTTGCCTTATGACCAAAGATTTTTAGTTCATAGTCTTGTATGTTCGAATGAAGGGAGTCCACATCCCTTTTAAGCCATTTAGCCGTTTGCTTGGTTCTTGATTGATTTTAATGATAACATACCCATTAAACTAACCATAACCAGATGCAAATGAGACTAGGAAAACAAGTGAATATAACTTGAATACATACTAGAGAATGCATTACGTAATAGATCTACAAATGTAAATACAAACACAAGGAAGTCGGGCAAGATTTCACCTTGTCTGTCAAGGTTGAACTTCTTGCAGCCACTTCTCTTTGAGTTTACAGAGGTTTGTATGCTGGAAAGGGATGGATGGTAAACAGGTTTACACAAGGGAATCAATATTACGCCACTGAGGGACATATTAGAGCTTTTAACTAGAGAAATATAGGTTTTCTAAGGAGATCTAAACAAGAGATAGCTTGTTGCTAAAAAATATGAGATATGGGCTGATTATAGCTTTTGGATGCAAATCTGGCTTGAGAGTAGAATTTGTATGTTTGTTTGTTTGATTGGTTGAGTGCCCTTGTCTCTGGGGCCTCTTCCTCCTTTTATAGACCAATTAGCCCGATTGTTGTGACCTTACTCTTGCCCGAAAGCATTTGGAGGGTAGTGACTCATCATCTTTTTACTTGTATTGCCAATAAAAAGTGTTTTTTAGCTGATTGTGAGTTAGTCTTCATCACTTAGCATTTAAATCATAGACACATGGTCTATGCATTAATGGGGAGGCGCTAATTTATCTCTGGGCTTGGTGCTGGGCTTCGAGCAAGTCTTCTTTTAATTGGCATCTCTGGACTTCTTCACACTTGCAGCCCAATGTTCAAATATTAAACCAAGCAAAATGTGTTTGATACCATGTTTCCTGGCCTTCAACATTAAGCTTCTGAAGAATTTGAATTTATGTTCCATACCAAATCTGGCTTGCAACCTGCTTTCACTTGATGAAAAGCAGCTGCATCCTGGAGAAAACAAGTCTTTGCTGCTCCAGCCATATCTGACTTTTGCCGGTCATCAAAACGGTGTCTTGCCATTGCTGAGCAACAAGTATTCAAAAACAGACTTTGAATCCGATTATTCCCTTCCAAAAAAAAAAAAAAAAAACATGCAATATGCATGTATGTCAATATGAAGAAGATTACATTTGTTGAGAAGGTTGTAAATGTATGCCCAGACTGTAATGGTGTCATGAACAATAGGATGTATCATGTCAAATTAACATAACAGCAGCAACCATTAGTATTGGAGGAGTGTATGTATTTAAGCATCCATTATACTCCATCACCGATGATCTACAGATCCGACCCCTAACCCATAACTTCCTTGTCAGCTTAAGTAGTTGCTGTTATTACTTATGCAGATGATTGGACATGGTACGTCCTGTCGTCCATGGGATCGTTGCAGTCTCGGCATGCATTTCCAACCTTCCAACCAATGTATTTTTTTTTTCAATATTGTCATACATGCATGTTGTATATGTAGAGTGGTTTTCTTTTCAATGGAATAATCTGATTCGAAGTCAGTTTCCGAATATCGTTTCTCAGCAACGACAAAGCACGGTTTTAAGGATCGACATAAATCGAATGTGGCTGGAGCAGCACATACTTGTTTACTTCTGGTCATTAAGCGAATAAAGGTCGCAAGACAGATTTTGTATGGAGCCCACATCTAGATTCTGGAGATGCCCAATGTCTAAGGCCAGGAATCCAAACATGGTATCAAACCATATTTTTTCAGCTTCTGCAAAGATCATCTTGTTAGCATTTTTGTCAACGAATAGTTTGATGTTGCACCCAAAAGGTTAAGCTTTGAGTCGAATACAGCTGATGCTTGCTCCACAACTTAGGGCTGAAAAATTATGAATACAAAATTGAAACATAAACATGAAGGAAGCACAAAGATTGGGCTATTGCATAATGAATATAAACATGAACACAGAGAAATCAAGCTGTTGCATTGTAATTTTGTTTCTACGAGTAGTAGTGGAGAACAAGACAAAATTCCGCAAAAGCACATAAAATACAAACTTAAACGCAAAAGTTACATCATTGTATTTTCTTGAGATTTTGATTGATAAAAAGAGTTCTATTAATAGATTATAATTTTTTTTTTTACTTTTTAATTTCTTTGTAGTTATGCACATTCTGCGTGTGCTCCATCTAGTGCAATATTACTAAGGGAGTCATAACGAAACACTCCTGATACTGTTCATTTTTAACGTTAAGAACATTTTTACTATAAAAAGTCACTCATGATACTATTCACTTACAACACATTTTTGTCATTTTGGTTAAAACTCAAAGTTTTCAAACACTTTTCATTAGTTTTCCTTATTACTAAATCATACGATGAAACACAAGTATATTATTAGAAGTTGCTTATGAGCTCTTATTACAAAAATTATGTGGAATAATTGGGAATTCTTAGCATTATCTCGTCTATGTTGCAGTCAATATATTTGAAGTTTAGTTTTGGTGAGATACATCTTCTCATTAAACCTTGGTGAACCCTAGGATACTTTGCTGGAGCTAAAAACCAAATCATAATCTAACAATATCGAAGTTGTGTTTGTAGTCTTTCCTCGTTTCTTAATTTCGTTAGGGATGAGTTTATGATGACTATTTTGGAGTGTGAATAACAAGCTCCCTTAATTTATTATCGAAGAGACACAGCATCTGAGCAACGAAAGGGTAACTGTCTAGATATTCTAGTAACTCAAAGGTTGGACACATTAATGCTACTGTAGGAGTTGGAATTGCTCAAGCATCCTTAATCCTTAATGAAGCAAAGCTTAGTTCTCTCTTGTCCTCGCTTGTTTTTGAAAGAGGTCATGGCGTCGTCAACACCCTTCTTAAGGGTTCTAAAGTGTATGTGTGTTTGTCACAAGATCCCGTCATTGCATTAAACCCAAAGGAACTCGAAGTTAAGAGAGCTTGGCTTCCCTAATGATTTTGTGTTTGGAGTGTCTACTGCAGCAGCACAGATAGAAGGATCAGCAAAATCAGCAGGAAAAGGACCGGGTGTTTGGGACACGTTTGTTAACAATTCCATGTAAACCTTCTCCTAGCACATGCTACTGTCTCTAGACTCTACAGAAACAAGTACCAGAAAACACAAGGTGGACAAATTGTAGTATGTAGGACAATACGTCGAGCCCTTTTCAGACTCAGCAGAAGACAAAGCTGCATCAAAGAGAATTTTGGACTTTGAACGTGGATTGTATGGAGCCATTAGTATATGGTACATGGAGTCGTTTACAAAATTAAAAAAAAAAAAAAAGCTTTCCAGTTGCTTCTTTTTGAACTTCACACATCTATCATAGAACGGGGAGGTGAACAAGCAAAAGCCTAGATGCTTTTGTTGAGAGTATCAAGTCCACGTCGGGGAGAGGAGGGACCTTGCATATGCTTATAAGTAGTTGGGCTACTCCCTATATTGCAATTAGTTTTACGATTGAATCTCAACTTTCTAGTGTGATTTTGATTATGAACGTCAAGCTTTGAAAACAAATAGTTCTATAATTAATTTGGTAACCCTCTGCCTTCTTGTCCATAATCGAGGTCCTTCAGTTCTGAATCTTCTGATCAAATCAAATGAGTCATTTATTAATTAACACTCCGCCATCGTAACCGTTTCGTTCTGAAAAAGCCGTGCTCGCATGAGCTTGAAGTTGAAATGGTTTAATTCCAAAGCCTATAAATTGATAGGTCTGTCTAAGGCTTAGAAATTATATCGCATGCCCTTATATATCCTCCTCTACCGTCCTTATATTGTATCAATGGCAACCACCAATACCACCAGTGTGAGTTTGAAGCTTTTGATCGATACGAAGGGTCACAAGGTTCTGTTTGCTGAAGCGATAAAGGAAGTTGTAGATTTTCTTTTCACTCTCTTGACTTTTCCCGTTGCCACTGTCATTATGCTCCTCTCGAAGAATGACATAGTTGGTTGCTTAGGCCAACTTTGTGAGAGTGTTGAAAACCTTAGTGATGCATACTTGCAACCCAATTTTGACAAAGACGCCCTTCTCAAACCCAATGGCACAGTTGCTGGTGCTAATATCTTTCATTTACTGACCAGCAGCAATGACTGTAATCCAAAACAGTTGTACATTTGTACCGGTTGCAATCGCTGTATTTGTGATGTGTCTGGAACAACATGTCCACAGTGCCCACATGGTGGTTCTGGTAATTATAGAGCCATTTCCACCCCCGTGACTTATGTTGACCCGCAAGCACGTACTAGTACCAACGCAGCAACAACGTTGTCCGTTGAGCAGTGGCGAAGCCAGGATTTCTCGGGGGGAGGGGCGAATTTAAAACAGTGCAAGGTTAAAAAAAAATAGCAACAACTAAATCTTTGTATATAATAATGTCTTCCATAATTAATCAATAAAAACAAATTACAATTGTTGTCGACGAGGTTTCATGTCATGAAAACATCGCATTTGAATGAGGGTTTTAGTTAGTTGAATTGGGGTTCATTATGTTAATGTATATATAATGTATCAGTCATATTTTATGTACTTCAAAAAAAAAATTTATATTCAATAATCAATTAGGAGTGGATGTGCAGTGTGCAGTGTGCTCGCAGTTCAATAATAAAAAAAATTCAATAATCAATTAGGGTTTGAAATAAATTAAAAATTTTACCTTAATTGGAATTTGGAGTGGCTGTGCTGCTGTGCAGTGTGCTTGCAGTTGCAGACTGATGTGTCTGCCAATGGAAAGTGAAATCTGCAACAAGATAGAAGGTTTTGTCGTGTGGGGGGGGGGAAGGGGGGGAAAGTTGGGGTGGGGGTGGGGACTGACAGTATGGGAATGGGGAAAAGGGTTAAGGGTTAAGGGTTTTGTAATTTGAAATAGAATGGGGATGGGGACGGGGACTGACAGGATGGGAATGGGGAAAAGGGTTAAGGGTTAAGGGTTTTGTAATTTGAAATAGAATGGGGATGGGGACGAGGACCAGTGGTCCCCTGTTTATATATATTTTTTTATTTCATTCAACCAAAACGACGCCGTTTACCAAAAAATTTTAAGATTTTAAAATTAAAAAAAATTCCCTCCGGTCATCTTCCCCGAGAGCTATCTGTTTCTGGTTTCAAAACCCAGTGCTCCCCAGTTTCCGGCCGAACCAGGGGGGTTCAAGCGTTGCTCCTGTCTTTATTTTCCGGCGAGCGGAGGGGCGAACGCCCCCCTTCGCTCCTACGTAGCTTCGCCTATGCCGTTGAGGGAGGGTATGTGAAGGGTGTTGGTACATATATGATCATGGACAATTTAGAGGTGAATCGCATGTCTACTATTTCTAGTATTACTGTGCTTAAGATGTTCAATATTAAGGAAGTCGGTGTTCCTGAAGAGAAGATGGTTAATCTTGGCATGGTGGAGGTCTGAATTCCTATATATTTCTTTTGGAAAATGCAAGAGAAATCATGTTTTTAGACTATATTTGTTGACTACATGATATAACGGTTGATGGTTGGATTTATTTTTTAAATTTGAAAAAGAAAGTCAACATCAACCGTCATATGATGTGTTATACAAAATCAAATTCAACTGGCTAGTGTCTTTAGCATCACCCATTTCTTTCTCTTCACTTTTTCTTTAGTTTTTTTTTTCCCCTATCAACTACTTTTCTTTAGTCATGTCTTATTTTATTCTTTCGTAAATGATTATACTCGGCTCTACCATATGCTGATAAGTTTACATGCGCCCACCTCTTTTTTGTTGTATTTTTAGGGATTGAAGCTTTTGAAGGCGTCATTGGAGTCCAACACTGTTATCTTATCACCAATGTGTTTCTTGGTAAAAAGAAGACATAAATATTTGAGATTGTTGTTGCTATAGAAAATTAGCAACGGTGTTTTTGTGAGGTTTCTTTACTTTGATTTAAATACCTTAAATAAAATGAGCGTCCTTAATTGGACTAGTTAAGCTAGAAGAGTGGGTTTACATTTAAGGTTGCACATGATTCTCCAACATATTACTGACCTAAAATTTTTGTATAGTAAGAAAATTTTACGTAAATGTTTTGAATAATTTAGAGCAACTTCAATCCCTAACAATTGTTTTAGTTAATCAGGTTACTTAAGTGTTTGGCACATTGAAAGCCTAACCATTATTGAACTTCGATCTAACAACCATGTCTTCAGGTTCTAGAACCTAGAGGTCGGTCGTGATCGCTCGAACACAAAAGTCAGCCACGCGTTTGACACCACTATCACATCTATCTTACTTGCCGACTGAGCTCGGTCGCGAATTGGCACATCCGCATTCACTAGAAATGATGTAGCTAGCTCATAAATACTCGGCCTTTAGGGTCAACAATAAATATATTAGTAGAACAATCAGTTTTATTTGACTATGTGTATTAGTTTGATGAAACTCAACCACTGTGTATCAGTGATATATTGATAAATTGGTGGATTCAAATTTTTTTTTTTTTAGTATATTTGAATTGGGTAAATATTCTGGTTGGTTTTGGTATTATCCATACGGATCCCATTTTTTCGGTGTTTTTCGTCAGATGTTTTGATTTTATGAAGTAAATGTCGGGTTACTAAAGCAAAAAGTTTTGGTGAGTAATTGGTCGATCGTTTCGGTTTTTATAGTAGAAAATGATAGACCTAAATGGGGACTATGTAGCTAGCAACACCAAATCATAATAGCAATCTTCTGATGATGCCAAATATTGTTTTTGGACTAGTAGCTTTGGAGGTTGACATACTGTATCAGTGAGTGGAGGAAGATGTTACTACTACTAGTTGCCAAAACTATACCTTGTTGGAGAGGTTGACACAGGTCCTCTATGCATACTTGTTTTTGTGATAGCTATCAGATGATAATTAATTGGAGTTAATTACAAGTTATCATGTCTGTTTTGGGAATAAGATCATATGTTAATTGTAAATGGGGACTTGTAGTGAGTGCTCAGATCGAGACGCATGCCAGCTAAAACCAACGCATGACCCTAATGAAACAGTGTTATTAATTCAACAATGCTATTCTTACCACATTAATATACCACATTAGTATACTACATTATGTGGCATCTGATGTGACTGTCCACATCATCTAAATTAATTATAATTTAATTTAAATTAAAAACTATTTAATAAACTAATAATAAATAATAAATCTGAAATTAAATGTTAATTGGCATAGGAAGAGTCTTCTGATTGCCTAAAAAACCCGTAGAATTCACACGTCTACTTCATCTCCTTCGCCACGCCGTCAATCTCAAATTGCTCCAACCTAATCGAGTAGTCGAACTCGTCGTCAACCTCCACAATCTTGACGTCGGCGGCTGGCTGTCTCGTTCTTCCAGGTCGAGTATCGCACGCAGCGGTAGTGTCTCGAGCAGAGCCTCCACAATCTTGACGTCGGCGGCTGGCTGTCTCGTTCTTCCAGGTCGAGTCTCGCACGCAGCGGCAGTGTCTCGAGCAGAGCCTCCTGAAGAAATCTGAGGTCATCAAGCTCAATTCAGACTCTAGAGTACGAGACCAAGGCGTGTCGAGCTTGAGCAGCGCAAGGTCGCGATCAGGGACAGCTTCGAGGAAACCGCCTTGACGATGTCATCTTGTCGTCGCACAACGCGAGGTCACAATCTGGGGCTTCTTCAAGTGACCGTGGAATTCGCGGGTTGGGATTGAACGATGGGTCAGATCCAGTACTCCGAGAAGTATGATGAATTTACGAGTACATGTGCGCTCGTTTCTGCTTCGTTTTCTTTACGAGTACACCACCATGTTTCCTCCACGAGTACACCACCATGTTTCCTCCAAATATCCGCCGAAAGGCACTAGTTTCGGCTTAAAGGTAATGTTTTTGAAATCTTGTTATTGAACACTGGGCTCTAGTTGAATCTTAACCTTAATTAGGTTCTGTATATTGTCAATTTTAACTTTTAATTAGGATTTAATAATCTGGCTTTTGTAAGACATTTCAATTGGATATTCCCATCATTTAATTGGATCTCTTTCGCTGGAATATGCTTGAATGATGTTGTGGTCTCTTAGAATGCATAGAATCTCCCCCTTCCCCACTGTTTGTTTTTATAACAGAGTGTCAATTATCTTATGTATTTTCTTTTTAGATTTGTTTTATTTTGATGCATGAGCATGGACTAATTGTAGAAGGGAAGGTTTGATAAACACAAGTGCTACTGGATCATATGTTTGTTATCTGCAGGCAAGGCAAACCACACAAGTTGGTGATTTAATGAAGCTGTCGTCAAAACAGTTTATTTCCACAATTTGGGATTCCCTAAATGTGCCGTTTACAAATGGGGAAGATAGCAAAATTCTGATTAGACTTGGAGGAAACATGGTGGTTTTAGGTTGCAGGTAATTCTTTATCCCAGCTGGATACATCCTTCCATTGTTATGCATTCTGTTGAGCTTTTGGATTGGATTTGTATATAACCATTGTGGAGTTGTGGAATCAAATTTGTAGTCCTCGGTTGCGTTTGCTGTGTTTATATTTTGTGAACTCTCAGCTTCTTTTGTTGGTAATTTTGGTAATCATAATTGTTTAGAACATTAGTCATAGTGAATAAGCATGTTCCTTAGTTTTCCCTCAATTTCTCAGTGACAATGCTTTGTTTTTCTCAGTCACACTGATTCATAGTCTCACAATCAGCATGATCATTCGTTTTCCATCAATTTTATCAGTGACAATGCTTTGTTTTTTGAATTACTAGCTCATTTCACTTTTGTGTTGTATTGCATTGAAATAGTTTGGACATTTATGCTTCTGCAATTACAAGGCCGTACCTTTCTGAAGCTTGGGAGGTTAGGGAGAAGAGGAAGATAGAGAAGCCATTGATGAATTGGAGGTTTCCTGCATTGGAGAATGAAATTGACATGAAAGACAATCTTAAATGGTGGGCTTATACTGTTGCTTCTACAGTTAGATGACGAACATTATGGTTCTAAGATTTTTTGTACTTTTTTCTGGTTTGGATTTTGCTTCAATTTTTTTGACACTATTTGTATACAGTAGATGATCTACCAGGTCAATCAATATTGTTCTACAACTTGTAAATGTGAATAAAAAGTATAAACATTTCCATGATCAGATTATGAATATTTGTGCTTAACTTCGTCTGCATTCTTCCTGAGCTATAAGCGTTGCTGCAAGATTGCAAGATTGAATCTTGGAAGAAATTGGTTTCTGGTTTATAGCTTTAGAAAGCGGTGTTATGATATAGGCATTTCGTTTTTCAATTTCGTTGATTAAACATATGCTCCTTTTAAGAATTTGATTAAACTCCGCTTTCAGTACAACAAGAATTAGAAGAGCAACACGTCTGCATACTGGTTGCTGTTACAAAATATTTGAAATGCATTGAAGTCTATGTTTAGAAGACATAGGATCCAAAACCACAAAAACTCAAACTGCATAAAGAAATTGCTTTCATTATTGCTTCCATTGCTTAGTTGAGCTCTTGGTCATCATTTCCTCTTGAAGTAGAGCTATGCATATTGTACATACTATAACCTCCATTCCAGTATGGATATTGTTGACCCTAAATAAAGAGAAAAAAAAAAACCATAAGAACTACAGATAGAGCATTATACTATGTGATGTAAATAAATATTTAATTAATTTCAACAAAAGGATTATATGCATCCTCTCAATGTTTACCTGGACATAATTTCCATGCATAGTAGGATAACTTATATTTCCAATCTCAGACTCTTTGTACAACGGGTTTGGATGACTACCTTGACTGAGTCCCAATAACAAAGCCATGTTTTCCTACAATAGGTAATATTTTTTCAATAGCTAACACAAAAGCAATTCAAAATCACTATCAATAGAACAAAATGCACAACTTACATTAGTATGGGGAAAAATAGGATATTGGTTTGCAGGCATTCAATTACATCATCTTTTTCAATACTTTCATTAGAAGTTTCTATTGTATGAACCCCATCGCTTTCTGTTTCATTACAAGAGCTCACTTCAGCTACATCATCTTCTTCAGTAAATTCATTAGAAGAACTCCCTGTTCCTAAAACATAAAACATAATTATACAAGTTTATATATTACACCATACTATCAATGTAAATACACTAGCCATATGTGCAAGTCTCTTAATTCTAGTGTATGCACTGCAATGGCTGAAAAAACAAACCTAACAACAAAATTAAGTATTTTAGATAGAAAAATTAAATTATACAAAATTAGAAAGTGAAGAGTCCTTGTCGTAGGAGTTCGACGGTGCACCGAATCAAGCAAAGAGAGTAGCTAAAACAGAAAGTTTCCATGCGGAAAAATAAAATGATGAGAAGTTCGTACGAGGCGAATACAGAATTCATGGAACCTCTTTGTTGACAATCACTAAGGAGGGCATTGGATAAGCTCATTAACAGCCTATAGGTATAGACTAATATCTCATAAGACATAGAAAAAATTGTAACTTGCTTAAAATTATTATGCAGTAGAAATTTCAAGGAAAAGAAGAATTTAAACACAGGCAATGGAACACAAAGATCAAATAATTAGATACCAAGATTTTGAAAGAGTTGCACAACAAGGTGACAATATGACCGAGTAGCAGAAAAAAACAAAAAAAGGAAATCTCAATTGCTTACAAATTTATAAATATTGCACTTCTTAAAAGTTTTTAAAAGTTATATCCCACTTCGTTGAAGTTTTTAGAGATAAAAATATGTATGTGCTTGTTTGTATGCATGGGGTATATACATTTATATCGAGTGGGTTTCATTCAAACCGTTCTGTTTACTCTATTAATCTCAGAATTACAGACCTCCAGTAAATGGTATATACAAATTTTCCAAGCCTTTCATAAAAGAAAAATGAAACTAAAACTCCAATTTCTTGAATCAAATTAACAGATACGTAGAACCTAAATGCCAATAAATAATAAAAATAATTACCTTCATATACGGGGCTGCTAATAATCATTACGTGGTTAGTGTCCTCCAATTTTTCAGGTTCGTCTTCAACCGCCAGTGTCATTGTTCTTCAGGAGGCTCTGCTCGAGACACTACCGCTGCGTGCGAGACTCGACCTGGAAGAACGAGACAGCCAGCCGCCGACGTCAAGATTGTGGAGGTTGACGACGAGTTCGACTACTCGATTAGGTTGGAGCAATTTGAGATTGACGGCGTGGCGAAGGAGATGAAGTAGACTTGTGAATTCTACGGGTTTTTAGGCAATCAGAAGACTCTTCCTATGCCAATTAACATTTAATTTCAGATTTATTATTTATTATTAGTTTATTAAATAGTTTTTAATTTAAATTAAATTATAATTAATTTAGATGATGTGGACAGCCACATCAGATGCCACATAATGTGGTATACTAATGTGGTATATTAATGTGGTAAGAATAGCATTATTCTTATTAATTTCCCAAACCCTAGTTAATCGTAAATTACCCGTCTGTTCCGGTTCCCTTTATGTTTTTACATAATTTCCAAACGTTTACAATTCTCCTCTTCTTAATATATATACCTTGTCAGATCTGCTTGCCCTCCTCACTGCATATGTGAAAATGGCTAACTCCGAGTCGACTGTTAGTTTGAAACTCCTAGTTGATTTAAAGCGTCACAAAGTTTTGTTTGCCGAAGCAGGCAAAGACTTTGTGGATTTTCTTTTCACTCTTCTATCGTTGCCTGTAGGGACTGTGATTAGGCTCCTCGCCAAGCATGGCATGGTTGGTAGCTTAGGGAAACTCTACGAGAGTGTTGAGACTCTGAGTGACACATACATGCAACCCAACCTTGACAAGGACACTCTGCTGAAACCCAAGCCAGCGATTGGAGGTACCGATGTCCTTCACTTGTTGGCCGGCGATGAAGCAACTAGAAAGGTCTACATGTGTCGCAACTACCACCGCTATGTAGCTGATGATTCTCGAGCCATTTGTCCCTTGTGCAACTCCGCTATGTCAACAGAAGTGCCTCATGTAGCACCGCATGTTGCTTCTGGAAGTTCCTCCGGCGAGGGTGGTGGTTATGTGAAAGGTCTTGTCACATACATGATAATGGATAACTTGGAAGTGAAGCCCATGTCTACCATTTCAGGCATTACAGTGCTGAACAAGTTCAATGTTAAGGAGGTTGGGGCCCTTGAAGAGAAGGTGGTTCATCTTGGCATGCAAGAGGTTTGACACTTTCAACAAAATTTTCTATCAACTTTGTGATGTCAATTTATCAAATAATTAATCTGGATATTTTTAGTATGCCAATAAAAAACGATCAATGTTGTGTTTCTTTTTGTAGGGTATAAGTCTGCTGAAGGCATCTCTCCAGTCAAACTATGTTCTCACCAGTGTTTTTCTGGGTAAGAAAGTGGCGTGAAAATTTGGCTTTTCACCTGAAGTGGGAACTGAAGATTGCTTTTGAAGTTGGTTTTGAGTTGATTTGTTTTCCTGCATTGTTACTTTGAATCTAGTTGATGTAATTGCACTCATGGATTAATTTGGATTTCATCAACGATCTTTTTGGACTTTATCACTACTGGTTTTTTGCATCTTTGTTAATTAAGTTGGAATCTTCTAACTTAAATTGGGAAGGGGTCAAATATAAACAAGAAATCGGTTGTAAGAGCCCTAATCAACAACAAAACCAACAAAGAATTTGTTTCACTTTTTTTTTTAGTACAACGATATATTTTACATTAAGGAGATGAAAAGTTCGGCTAAGTCTTACAATGGGCAATCTAATTTGATATCGAATTTGTTTCAATTTTGAAATCAAAGAATGAAATATGTTAATTTGACTAGATAAACTAAATTTCGAGTTTTGTAATCATGCCTTTAATACAAATTAACCCTAGCTAGTTTTAGTTTTTACGTCTCTTAGTCATTGTTCTTGTGGAAAATGGATTCTCTCCGGATCCATTCCTCCTAATGCACCAAATTAGAAGATTAATGTCATTAAAATTTGATCCAATGGTTGAAGTTATTTTAACTTTTAAAGTAGATCTCTGTTTGTAACCGTTGGATCAAATTTCAATGACATATATTCGTTAATTTGGTGGATTAGGAGGAAGGGATCCAGAGAGGATCCCTTTCCGTTCTTGTGCAACAAACAAGTAAACTGCATTCTTTTGTTCCCTTGATCACTCATTGCACATGCAAGGGTTTTATTTCATTTTTTATTCTCTAAACAAATGTTACATATCACATTTTGTAGACAATATTTTTACCTCTTTTCTGATAAAAGGCTAGTGATTAATTGGTACAAAAGTAGAGAATGGAAAAGGATTTTCTTCGGATCTCTTTCTCTCAATCCACCAAATTAGGAAATTCGTATCATTGAAAATTGATTCAACGGTTGAAGTTATTATAACTTTTAATGTAGGCCCCTATTTGTAACCGTTGGATCAAATTTCAATGACACGGATTCCCTAATTTGGTATAGTAGGAGAAAGAGATCTAGAGAAGATCCCTTTCCCTTTAGAATTACACCCTCTATCATGCCCAACAAATAAAGAATTTGGATTTCATTGGGATCCAAATTGTGGGATCTTAGGAATTTTCGCATCTTAGCCATTTATCGTGCATTGTATGATCATAAATTATTTAATTTTTTTATTTAAAATTAAACACAAATAGCACCTGATAAAAATTGACTGCACGATGAACGGTTAGGATATGGGGATCTCTAAGATCCCCACAACGTGGATCTAGAGATGATCATCTTCCACAAATAAATAGCAAATCCTATCAAAAAAAGAAAAAAAAAAGGGAAGAGGATCCTCTTCAAATCCACTTTGTGGGATCTCTAGCCCGTTCATCGTACATAGTGAGGCCAGTTTTTGTCAGATACTATTTGTGTTTAATTTTAAGTAAAAAATCAAATAATTTCCGATTATACGATATACCATGGATGACTAAAATGTGAAGATATTTAGAATCCTCGTAATTTGAATCAAGAAGGAATCCAAATCCAAAAATAAGGGCATGGGAAATTATTTATCGTTAGTTCATTTTTGATTGAACGTGTCCTAAGAAAATACTTAGGCCCTGTTTGGCACATTGTATAAGGCACCAGATAGTCATAATAATACGGTGTACGGTGTTTGGTGGCTGTTTGGATTAAATAGGCACTGGATTAAATAGTCCGGGCCTACCTTTTTTATCCGGTGTTTACCTGCTTGCTTATACTGTCCAAATTCACGGTATAATTTAGTCGGCCTTGCTCTCACTCTCTGCTCCCGAACTCGACCCCCTCTCTCTTGCCTTCTCTTGGCGTCATCGTCCTCCCCATCACCTTCTCTCGCCATCGTCGTCCTCACTGTTGCCTTATCTCACCGTTGCTTTCTCTCGCCATCTTTGCTCTCCTAGTCCTCGTTGCCTTCCTCATCACCTACTAGCCGTCCTCCCCTGCAACTGGGTTTTCTGCAGTCGGGTTTTCTGCGGCGGAGAGATGATGTCAATTTGCTGTTTGAATTTATTTGGGATTCTTCTGCAGTCGGGGAAGAAGAAGAAGAAGAAGAAGAGAGAGAGAGGGAGGGAGTTTGGGGGTGCGGCGGAGAGATATGGGGAACAATTATTTGGGATTCTTCTATGGTCGGGGAAGAAGAAGGGAGAGAGAGGGAGGGAGTTTGGGGAGTGCGGAGAGATCTGGAACAAGATTTCAGTTTTTTATTTTTTTATTTTAAGTTTAATTTTATTTTAAGTGTGATTCCTCCTATCCGATATAATACCAAACACAGTATAAATAATATGGTCATTAATCCGATACTGCACCAAACGCCCGATTAATTTTGTCAGTACTATCCGGTGACTATTTATCCTATCTAACAAAAATAGTCAGTACAGTCCGAGCTGCCAAATAAGGCCTAAATGTTTACAGGATAGGTGTACTTTGTACCATCCGGCATTCGGTGCGTATAGGCACATTTTTTATTAATTTATTAAATCTGATAAATAAAAATAAGAGGAACGTGAGAGGATAGAAGTATTAAATCAGCTGTAATGATTTAATTGAACTAAAAAAAAAATTTATATGCATTCGAAAAGGAGTTTGATTATATAGTTCCTGTTCCCGTATTATTCATTTTCATTTTGTCTTTAGTTTAGGTTCTTTATTCAATCTTTCACCAAATTTATATGCGTGAAAATGCTAGTATTTTTTCACTTGAATATTCTCGATTTCTTTTTTTATATTCTATGATATTATTTTATGATCAAAACTATCTTTTTTTTATATCATGCTTTGAATTCACGTTCATAAAAAATAACCAAAATAGAATTATTAGATTAACATTGTCAAGATTAATTGAGTTTTCTATTTATTGAAAATCGCTATATGACTAAATAATTTTGGATACACTTTTTTTTTTTATAATAATCTTTAATAAGTGATCTAAAAAGTAGACCATTTTGTTAAAAAAGAAAAAAAGACCATTTTAATTGTTTTTATTTTACTTTTTTTTTTTAGTTCAAGTACAATATTTATTGAATGAGAGAAAATAGGTACAAGAAAAGATAATAGAATGCTAACAGCGGATCTCAATAAAAAATTTATCAAAAATTTTAGTCTTGCATGAAATTTGAACGCAAACAAAGGAAAAAAAGATTATTCCGCATCAAATTGTTAAATGAAAAAGAGAACTAAAAATGTATAGGGTTGGTTCCTCCTGGTAGCATTTATCAATGATCGTTTTCGTGTCCAATGAGTAAACATATAGGCAACAAAAACATCATTTCGCTGAAAATTGAGAAGATCTTCCATCAGTCATCAAGGGCCGTGATCTACGAGTAGGTCTGTGTTCTCAGATCATAGACCTTTGACTTAATTGGCCTTAACAACAGGTAAGGCTACCGCCATTTTCTGTGATTATCTCCTTCAGATTTCTTCACAAGAAATACAACATAGAAAGTAAAAAGACGACAGGAAATCTGAATCCACTGTACTATTGAAATTTTTTTTGTCATATTAATTGCATATTATAGAACAGGTTTAGGATTAGGGATTTGGAATTCTTTTTCTTTCAAGTTATGAAAAGGGAAGAACCCCGGAATTCAAACCTGCAATTCATCAGAACCCAATATTTGTTTACCATTAGAACTTGCCAAAAGAAAATTCCATGATGGATAGGGTGAAGAAGATAAAATCGAAGAGGACATGTTCCGAAGGTACGGATGTAAAAGAATACGAAGAAGTGGGCAAGTTCTTTTTGCGTCTAAGCTTATGGGGCGTGAAGAGAAATCAAACCGGCAAAGGAAGAGAGGAGGAGGAGGAGGAGGGGGGGGGGGGTGTGGTGTGGTTTATGGATATCTCCCGTCCTTTAAAATTTTAGCAAATATTTGACCCTCTCGCTACACTTAGACATGTGTAAATTAAAAATCTTAACTGATTATCTATGAATTTAAATGTATTTCTTTTTAAAAAAATTAATTTTAATTTTGATTATATGCGATTTCAAAATTAAAAAATGATAATTGATTACATCTTAATTTTAAAGTTCACTAAAATTCTATCAAATTCTAGGGGTTGTTTTATTGGCATTTTATATTTTGTTGATTATATCCCAGGTACTAAAAACACCTTACATCTACTTTTTAAATTACAAAATATCTTAATACATCGCACATTCTTTCCTAAGCTACCCTCACACCCTAAACTCCTCACATACACCCCACATCAAACCTGCGTATTGTCTTCACAAACTTGTTTCCTCCAGTTTTCTTTTCAATTTTCATATTAGTAACATATTTAATTCTTCAATCGTTCTTTTAGTCGAAATGAGTTTTCATTAAAGTAAAGACAAAAGGACAAGTCTCACCCAAACTGACTCGAGGGCAAAATGGTTTAATTCTTGTAGTTGTATGTATATAATATTGAAGTGGTGGAGTTTCACATTGAGTTTTCAAACTTTTACGGAAAATCTGTTCATTCTTTTCTGGAAAAATAGTCATATTGCTTATGTGAGAGCGTAGAAGTAAATTATAAGCATTACTCTAAAAAGAACTTGAGGTGTATTTAAAATCTTCTTTTTAATTTTTAGAATATTTTAAAGCTTAAATAGTCATTTTATGAGCAATTTAATATTAAATTATTATGTGAAATGTAGTAAACAAAATATGAGGGGTTAATAAAAAATCCAATTCTAATTGCACTACAAATTCTCTTCCATTTGAATATCAATACAACACTGCATCATTACAGTACAGTGATCGGTACCCACAAAGGGTTATTACTTTTTCATTTTTCTCCGTGATATTTTCTATCAATCACATCCCACCTTGGGCACAATAAAATAAGAAAACTTCAGCAAAGCAAGGGTAATCAATCGTCATCACACAACCCCTCGTCAATGGCAACTTCCAATTTCAGTGTGAGCATCCAGCTTTTCATCGACACAAACCGTAAGAAAGTTTTGTTCGCAGAAGCCGGCAAAGACTTTGTCGACCTTCTATTCGGCCTCCTCTCTCTGAGCAATGGCGACGTCATTAAGTTGCTGTCCGGGCACGGCATGGTTCGATGTCTAGATAAAATTTACGGCAGCCTCGAAAACTTGAGCCCGAAATACACTCTCCCTAATCTCGACAAGAATATCTTGCTACTGCACCCTTGTGTGGAGGAAGGGTATGTGAGGGACTTCACATACATGGTCATGGATGATCTGGAAGTAAAGCCTTTGTCTACAGTTTCCATCCTCGACGTGCTTAACAAGTCCGATGTAAAGGATGTTGGTAAGCTTGATGTGGTGGTGGTTCATCTTGGCTGGCAAGAGGTCTGGATTTATAATTAGGGTTTTCTCATCTTCTCCTTTTATGTTTCTCTTAACTTTATGAATTATTTGATAATTAATGTCTTTGTTTTTGTGAATTAGGGTTTGGAATTGCTGAGAGGGTCGTTGTTATCGAACTCAAATCTCACTGGTTTGTTCCTTGGTGAAGAGGTTTGACAGTTTAACTAGTTTTCGAAGCGTCAATCTGAGAATCTGAGACTTATGTGAATGTGATGTTTGTTTTTTGTATTGGTGGCATCATGCTTTCCTTTCCATATGTGGTTGGATTTGCAGGTCCTACCGACTCTCCTCCTTGTCAAATTAATGGGTAATGATGTATTAAGTAATTTGAGTTTCAGACTTCTTTTTTTTGTCTGCGAAAAGTTTGAGATCTTTATTAGTTGCTTCTTTTTACTTTCGAACTATGTAAAAAAAATTCTGAGATTAAGGTCTTGTAAAAGATTTGTTGAGCCTGTAAAAGATTTCAATGGGTGTTCTTATTACGCTATTGCTTTCTAACTTTTTAGGAATAAGTGCAAAGGCCAATGCTATTTACTTTTTAGACAGCACTGGTTGACAATATAATTAGTAATTTTTAGGCACTAGCCTATAATACTTACAAATATGTAGTAATTGTTTTTTAAAGAAGAGTTTTAAATAAAGGAAAACTAATGAAAAAGGTTTGAAAACTTTGAGTTTTAATGATAAGGACAAAATAAAGGGTAAAATGAATAGTACCATGATTGACTTTTTAGTGTAAAAATATGGTTTTTCGTTAAAGTAAACAGTACCGGATACTTTTCGTTAAAGTTCCCAATTAACACTTTTGGTACTGTCTATATTTAACAAAAAACTACATTTTAATCTTTTTCTTGTACTATTCATTACATTTTTATTTGTTATTTTTTCATTAAAATTAAATTTTTTCTGAACTTTTTTTTAGTTTTTCTTTTTTTCAATCATAATAGTTCTTGGATGTCAATACATATTTGACTGTCAGATGGTGATTGTATGAAGTGCATGGAAATGTTGTGGTCAAATCTCATTGAATAAATGATAATATTGCAGAGGGGTGACGTTTGGTTATAAAATAAAGGGGTGTGTTATCTATACATTCTAAATTACTTGTCACACTACTTTTGTTAATTTTTATCTGTTGATTTTTTATTTTCTTTAATTCATTCCATCCGACGATCGAAAATTAAAAGGATGTGTGAGAAGTAAAATAGGATGTGTGGATATCACCTCTCTAAAATCAATTGAATATATGGACTCAACTACTTACACCAACAGATTCTTTTAGTTTTTTCTATGTAAGACTGTATACTCTTAACATAATCTCACATATGACGAAATTTTAATCCTAATATATGCACGTGTGGCATTCACAAACTGAACAAGCAACTCTTGTACTATAAAATAAGTTGAGGATATGCCATAAAAATCAATACAGTATTTCAACTATTTATAAACATATACAAAGTTTATTTTTATCTAATGTGGATTCATATTTTCAACATATCTTTTCATGTGTGATAAATACTTTAGTCTAACAACAGACAACAAAAAATTAATGGTGTGTAACATGTGGTTGTTAGACTTCATACTCTCAATATGTCCCATCACGTATGTCAAATACTCAGGCACTCCAATAGCTTAACATCTTTGGTAAGTATGGTGATCACTGTGACCAGTGTATATGTGACACACACTTCTTTTGACTTTTCGCATTCTTATTAATTTTTGTTCATGAATTTTTTTTCAATTTATTTAATTTGGTGTTTAAGAATTAAGATGTGTGATAAATAAAAAATTGTGTGAATATAACCACCCATTCACATATTCTTGTTAACGAAAATGACGAACACCTTGTTCTCCACTTTCGAAATGTAGCCGGAAGCCACGACAGAGCAAGGTAGAGGGTAGAGTAGGATCGTTGAGTGAAGGCTGGACTTTAGAGAGAGAGAGAGATAAGGGTCAATGAGAGAGTGGGTGACTGAGTGCGTGACTGTTGTTGAGCAAGAATGAGGATCCTCTCGGGATCACTCTTTGTGAAGATTCCGATGATTCTCAAATTATATCTGTTCATTGTAAATCGTGTGGTCAGAAATTATTTTAAATAATTTTATTTAAAATTAAATATAATTAGTATCTGACGAAATTAATCTCACGATGTACAATAGACGAATATGATTTGAAGATCTTCGAAATCCTCATAAAAAGAATCCGGAGTAGATGCTCATTCGTTGAGGAGGAACCCTAGAGAGGGACGTTACTGCTACGTAGCAGTAAAGAATAACGGTAGTTTTAAAAGTGGGCCTAGAGTTGAGCCCGCTTAAGTTTCATTTTTGGTGAAAGAGTCCATTGAAGCAAAAGGGTAGTTAGTTACAAATACAGAGAGAACCGACTTGCAGAGCAATTATATTTTCATCAACTTCTTCTCCACTCCAAAAAAAAACTCTACACCCCCCTTACTCTGCTGCAAGCTTCCCTTCCTCTCTTGGTAAAACTCTATCTCTCTCTCTCTCTCTCTGTGAAGTTTTAGTTTAATTCTTCATGCTTTTTTATTCAAAAAAAGAAGAAGGAAATATTGACGAAGCTAGTTTCCCGAACTAATAAATTGATCTGCATTATTTATCATATCATTAGGCTGCTTAGTTCAGAAAAAAAAGGTCACTGATTTCTTCAAACAAATAAGAATATATATATATATGTGAGTATTTGATCACTCATATATTTCATGCATTTATACCATCAATTTCTAAAGTTTTTGTGATGTTTTTGTGTTAAAATTGTATCATTTTATCTTACCTTGTGTTAATGTGCAGTTAATTTTGTTTTAGGATCAAAGAAATAAAAAAAGAAAACAAAAGAAATAAAATAAGCAAAGGGGAGTGCAGCACTGGCAGGAAGAAAAAGAAAAGAAAAAAAATATATATAAGAAGATGGAAGTGGAACAAAAAGCAGGAGAGGGAGTGAAGAAAAATAGAAGAATTAGAGGGTAGTGGAAGGCAGAAAGCAGAGAGCACAGCAGAAAAGAAAAGGAAAAGAATAAGAAATGGGGGACACGGACAGAAGATGACAGAGAGGAGAGAGGAGCACGGAAGAAAAAGAATAAACTGAATAATAAGAGAGACAGGGGGGTGTCAGGAGAGAACCGACTAAGAAGGAAATATAAGAGGAAGAGAGACTGACGCGACAAGGGAGACGACGCAGAGAAGAGGAAGCAGGAAGAGACTGCAGCAGGCAGAGGAAAAGAAGTCAGGAGCAAACCAAAAACGGGTGTTTCCTTCTTGTTATTTTTTTATGGATAATTTCTTATGTATGAACATAATTATGTGTAACTAATTTTATTATGCTAGAGTGAGGCCATGAGCCGCAACAT
This sequence comes from Malus sylvestris, assembly GCF_916048215.2. NCBI lineage: Eukaryota > Viridiplantae > Streptophyta > Magnoliopsida > Rosales > Rosaceae > Malus > Malus sylvestris. Next base: position 26,904,760 of record NC_062266.1, read on the forward strand.
GAATACGTAGATTTATTTTCAATTGCTTAAGTATTGTTACATGCTTGCTTTGATATTTTCAATCACCGAATTAAACTATCTATGTACCTTGATGCTTGATCATCATTAGGATGCTTATAAAAGTTATCGGATGCAATTTTGAACGAATGTCACGTTAAAATTGGTTGTGCTTCTTGTGATTGAGGATTGTATTCTCCTAAGGTAAATATCATGCTCTTAGGGATTATATGGTTTAACAAAAGGATTTTCACCAAGATTAATGAATCACTCATGTTTATATTTAATCCAAATGTCATGGATAAGTTGCATGTAGTGGTATGCGTTTTAGCTTGAATGTCACAAGTAAAACATACACAAGGAAAATCCAACCTTCAAAGCATGTGTGTTTTCAATTATTTAAGCAATTGGAATAGCTACGTAGGAGTGTTGTTGGTAAAGGTTGAACTCTAGCATATTGTTAATCTATTTTTCTTAAATCATTTATTTTATCTTGAATTTCCTTATTTACTTGTCTTGTTTAAAGTTGAATCATTATTCTTATAAATCAATTCCCATTTTAAATATTTGTTCACATCCAGTAATATTTAGTTTCGTCAAATTAGTGTAATTTTTAGAGTTAAATAAGTTAAATACACAAAAACTCGTAAATTGTTTATATCAGTCCCTGAGGAGATCGACCTTGCTTGAGCCATTCTATACTACAAACACTTGTTCTCTTGCAAGAATTTTTTATGGTTTAACCCTTTGTTTTACAAGTGGTAAAAACGCTATCAGTATTCTCTTAAATTAGTTGTTTTTTGTTGGGTTTAAGATGCATGCAATGTATAATATAAAGTGCGACCTCAAGCCAACAAGGCTTCTCGTTTTGTAAGGGTCGGGGAAAGTCTATCGTACACAGCCTTACCTTTCTTTGCAAAGTGGCTGTTTTCACGACTCGAACTCGGAGTCTTTTTTGTCACAAAGGAGCAACCTTTTCGGTTCCTCCAAGAGTTGAGCCCCTTTAGGTTTGTATAATCTGTACCAGCAAAAAAAAAATTAAAAGAATTACATTGTATTTCGGTTAATCTCTCATAAGTAAGAGTGTATGACTAAATGTGCTTCCTTTACCATTGGATTGTAGCAATAGCTCGGTTTATTTATGAATTTAAATATTTAGTTTATGCCTACAGGTCTTAATATTCTGAAATTCGATTTTAACTGCATCAATGGCAACCACCACTGTGAGCTTGAAGCTCTTGATTGATACAAAGGGCCACAGAGTTCTGTTTGCCGAAGCCGGCAAGGACTTTGTGGATTTCCTTTTCACCCTTCTGTCTCTGCCGGTTGGAACTGTCATTAGGCTCCTCTCTAAGGACAACATGGTTGGTAGCTTAGGCCGACTTTACGACAGTGTCGAAAATCTAAATGACACATACATGCTGCCCAATCTCAACAAGGACACTCTGCTGAAACCCACGTCCCCCATTGGCTGCGCTAATGTCCCACATTTGCTGACAAGTGATAGATCAACGGTAAAAAAGGTGTACATGTGTGGGAGCTACCACCGGTACGTGGCTGATGACCCTAGGGCCGTTTGTCCACAGTGCAGATCTGCTATATCTACCGAGGTGCCTTATGTTGCTGCTCCGGCTACCGCTAAAGGATCCTCTGGTGGCGGAGCAGGTTTTGTGAAAGATGTTGTGACATACATGATTATGGATAATTTGGAAGTGAAGCCGATGTCCACCATATCATGTATTGCTTTGCTCAACAAGTTCAACGTTAAGGAGGTTGGCGCCCTTGAAGAGAAGGTTGTTCATATGGGCATGGATGAGGTGTGAAATCCTAAATTTCTCTGCCATTTTTTAATGTGATTTTTCTACGCATCTTGAATTCAACATTTTAGCGTATTGTTTCTGTTTTCATTGCCTTTCGTATTGAATGCATTGACATAAGCAGTCTGATTTTGTTCTTGAAAGACAGAGAAAACGGAATTTGTATCTCATAGGATTGGTTTTTATGTTTTTTTATTGGAAAAGTTTGATGAAACTATGCCTTTCCAAACATACGTATTAATAGAAAACGCTACTTTTCGTCTTTTAAGCAAATAGTTTCTAAATCATTTCCACCTACGTTGAGAGAACTGCTTTACATTCCTGTTTCGATCTTTTAGCCTTTTCGTTTCTTTGCTTTTATGATTTGAATTGGGAGGCATGTCATAAGGTTAATGGATGTCTTGATCTCAATCAAGTAATGCACTTTCTACTCTACACACCTGATCAACAACGATAACCATCATACGTTTTTCTGTAGGCGTGTAATCTAGCTAATGTGCCGCAGTTCTTGTGTTTTTTTCATCGAAAGTAGTGTTCTTTTCGCAAAATGATCATTTTCTTTTGAATAATTCTCAGGGGCTGAAACTGCTGAAGGCATCATTGGAATCAAACAATGTTCTCTCCAATGTCTTCCTTTGTGAGAAAGAGGAGTAAACACGTCAACTTTGCGCGTGGTCCAGAGCGTATATGGCGTTTTGGAGCTTAAACGAAGTAGTAGTGACGAAATATCCAGCTAAACCTTTTATATAATCAGTTGTAGATCGACTTAATCAACGTTACCGTGCTTCTTTTCACGGGGCGTTTTCTGTTAAGGTGGATAACCTTAGTTTGGCTAAAACCGCATTAGAAATTGCTGAAGTTGTGTGGCTATAACTCTCCACTATTGCATATCTAGGCAGGTTCTTTGACTGATTTGTTACGCCTTTTCTTCTGTTGGATGAATCGTTTCTTCTTGTTTGTTACCTTCATACAAATATGCTGAAACTTAGAAACGTGCTAACTTCCAAATTTTGTTCGAGTTAGAAGATAGAACGTGAATTAATTAAGGGTTAAGTTCCTTTGTAGCTACTTCATGTTCTACCTTTGACTCGAACAAAATTTAGAGTTGGCATCCATTCTTCATTCAACATACGAAATGATCCTAGACGCCCAACGATGCTCTGTTATCGATTGAATTCTTCACAAAGAAGTTTCTTGTAAAATAATATGTTTCTATTCTAAAAGCTACTTGATATTTGTTATACATAATATGAGATAATATTAAACTTATTACCCTTGAGAGCAAGGGTGGATGTATATTTGGAGGTTCTTTAAAAGTTTGGTGTGGGTCCCATTTGTGCCACTTGGTGCTTAATGTAATGTCTATTTCTATCTAAGAAACTTGGACTTCTAACATTCAGACCTCAAAGTTTGAATCTTAAATCAGTCACTGTCTCAGAATATGAACAAATCTCATATTAGATCCTTAACCATTGATGTTGTGTATCGCTGTGGTTAAGTTCGTATACAAACTGTCAAAACATTCGCCTCTTACATGTCAGAAACTTAGAGAAGCCACGTAAAATCAATGACGTCGTTAGTTTTGACAAAATTTATTGAGAGATTTGACGATGAAGAGAAAATACGCAAAAGATTGATCAAAAGGGAAAAGTGGATTATTAATTATGACTTCCAGGGGCAAAGTAGAATTTTACTATAGTTTCAGGGAACTATTATAATTAAGCCTTATCACCACAAAAACCCTAAATACCAATTTGTATAAAATCGGCCCAATCGAGGCCCAACAACATATTGAAAGTAAGGACCCCAAACCCAAAAGCCCAATAGCGAAAGAAGGGCACTTGGAGTAAATAAAAGAAAGTAGCTATATAAAGAGTTGAGATTCATCTTCCCCACTAGAAAAACCCTACACCTCGGCCGCAGCTGCTCTTCGTTTACAGGTACTTCTTCCGAACTCCCCTCCTTTTACCGCTGTCTGTTAACCCTAGGGAAATTTTCTAACCAGATACCTCCAGTGACGAAGCTTAAACGAGTTAGATTTGCACTTAAGACTCTGTATTTACCCTAATTTTTTTGTTAATTAGTTTTGTAGATTTTGTCTCGTTTGTTGTGAGTCTGTGGTTTCTGTGCCTTTTGGTTAATTTTGTACTTCTTGTTTGTTTACGAAATGGTTGTCAGGTAGGATCGTTTCCCGCAGAGCTTGGAGCAATGGCCCCTGTTAAAGGTACCTCCTTTCCCATACAACAGATATACATATATATTGTTCAGTAGCCAGAAGGGGAAAAAGAATTAATGGGTTTAATTGATGTAGTCGATTATATTGTGGAAAATGGATTTTGGGAAAAATGAATTAATTGGTTCTAATGGCTGTATTTGATTGCTTTGTGAAAATTTGTTTATTTGATTCCGTGAACCCTTATTTTGCGGCTTGTATACTTCGTGTCGTTTAACTTTGGTAGACAATCTACTCGTAGGTGTATGTCTTTTCCGATTTGTGTATAAAATGGGCAATTTTGCAAGTCAGTGGCATAATTGAATGCCATTTTGTGTCGTTATCTTCAATGTATGAGGTGAAATTTTGTTTTGTTTTGAGCTTCTATTATTCAAGTGTTGCGTAACTTTTCTTTTGCGTGTTATTACTTGTTTGTGAAACTTGCGGAATAGGATTTGTTCACCTCTTAATTAATGCCAGAACGGAATTGTAACCATGTTTTTTCGTTAAATTGTAGTTCCAGTCCACGAACATCTAAGTTATAGGCTATAGGCGTACAATTTCACATGATTTGTTATGCATCCTTAATTGTAATATGTTTCTGCATGCAGTTGACAGCAAGAAGAAAGATCCCAAGGCCCAGGCCTTGAAGACTGCCAAGGCTGTGAAATCAGGCCCTGCTTTCAAGAAGAAGGCCAAGAAGATCAGGACATCGGTCACATTCCACAGGCCAAGGACATTGAAGAAGGAAAGGAACCCCAAGTATCCCCGCATCAGTGCAACACCAAGAAACAAGTTGGACCACTATCAAATTCTCAAGTATCCATTGACCACTGAGTCTGCAATGAAAAAGATTGAGGACAACAACACACTGGTATTCATTGTTGACATCCGAGCTGATAAGAAGAAGATCAAGGATGCAGTGAAGAAGATGTACGACATTCAGACCAAGAAAGTGAACACCTTGATCAGGTATCCGGTCAATATTTTTGTATGCATATCTGTTTCATCGATGTTTTTTGTTTGCACACCTGTGTTATCGTAAGTTCGTAAACAAATTTTCCTTCTGGAACCAAGAAGTTAACTTTTTGCAGCTTAATTGAGGATTTCGCCAAGCTTAATCTACCATATGACTTGTGTTGTGCAGGCCTGATGGAACGAAGAAGGCTTACGTCAGGTTGACACCGGACTATGACGCCTTGGATGTTGCCAACAAGATTGGAATCATTTAAGTTAATGTTGTATCGTCTTTTATCCGGTTTCAAGAGATTCCATTGTTGCTATGACAGTTTTGTTACTAGTTGCACTGTATCAGTACTCCTGCATTAGTTTGGTTTTCTTTAATTTGTATTGGGAGCTATATTTGCTTTTTATGGCAATGCGATGCGTTTAAAATTTAGTTCAATGTGCCAATACTTAATCCAGTCTTTTACAATATGCTTATTTGCTTTCGTGTGTGTTACTGCAACCGAAGTTGAAGTCTTTTGTGATGAGCAATTCTACTTCGACAAATTCACAGTTTTGGTACATATCTTGTTTTGATTTCTTGTGTCATAAAATTACCATGCCAAGTTAAACATGTTTGAACGGTTTTGCTAGTCTGTCTAGAAAAATTTCTATCGACATTAACGGATGTTTCTTTCTTGATCGATGGTGGGAGAGAGATTCAAACTCGGAACTTGTTCTGGGAGGAGAGGTCGCATTCGAATAACGTTGAGACGTTAACAAATCTTTTCATATATGAATGATTATATTTCTTCACAAGAAACAAGGATTCTCCCCTTGTCCTACCCTCTCAAAATACAAAATTAAAGAAAAATTGGAAAGGAAAAAGAGAAGAAAGCAAAAGAAAACTGTTGAATAAGCAGATACACAAGTACCGACTAGAGTTTGGCCTTTTATCAGTATTGACGTGAGCTGTTCCTCTATCGAATTGTTAATCGTAGACTTTGAAAAGCTTGAAGGAATCGACGATGGTGTGTAACTTGTCTTTCATCTTGTCCCACCTCCTCTCGTTAGCCCCTGTCGTCAACGTGTAGAAGTTGCCTGCATTGCAATGCAAGTCATAACCACCAAACACAAAATACTGATACCTGCTATCTAGCTATGAAGTAGAATAAGAAGCATTATACTATACAGGTTGCATTTCACAGTTCCGTACCATTGCCGATAGCTACTGTGCTGAGAGCGTGGCGAGTAAAGTTTGGAGCCTTAGCAATGAACTCAAACGTGTAATATGTTTTCCCATCGATGTCGTGCTGCACCATAGAAACAAAAGCAACAAATCAACATAAAGCACATATCACAGCAGATTCAGTTCCATCTAAGAAGGTAGCTAGTGCATCTGCATCGCTGTTTTATGCAACACCGATCGATGAATCCAGCAGCCTTATCAAACAGAATGCCGTACGATACTACTGAATGCCTAGGTAGGACGTTTGAATCGTTGATTTGCAGTTTTGTCGTAATTTTACATATGTACTATCAGTAAAGTTCATTGTTTTGACTCAAGCTTAACTAGCTGAGTCTCCCTCTTACTGAAAGCACGGAGACGTTGAACTGAACGCCTTATGTGGCTATGCCAATGTTTGACGCACAAAAAAACATGTAACAAACCTCTACTGCCTCAATCAGCTTTGTTTTCTGGGTAGGAGGAGACAGAACCTTCTTGATCAAAGTTTCAGCCACCTGTTGCGGGGACCCGAATTCTTTGATGTCTTGCTTGACGGTTGGGAACAGAGTCACACTTGCAGTCTCTAACGGCTCAATGACATCCTTGAATACCTTGTCTTGACCTTCAATGGTTACTTCCTGTCCGCACCTCGGGCGAAAAACCCATCAAAAAAATTGGCGCAATAGCAAAGGATCAAGCACATGAGCCCGAGGCTGATGAAACACAAAAAACTCTCACCTGCCATCCAAAAGGGTAGACAAATTCGTATCCATCTTTCTTGTCCGTGACAGGCAGAAATCCCTTGATATTTTCTGCAGCAACTGAGCCATATCAAAAGTGTTCTTTTAGGATATCGGTCAATATTAATCAAGGGAAAGCAACGCACTTCACATTACGCACATTGTTGCTACTTAAAACACTGTCTAGGATTCAATGTGACATCTAGAAAACTTAGTACTACAACGCTAAACTTAAAAGGTAGAGTGCAGAACAATCGAAACCGTTATAATTCCTTACATGATACAGAATGTTGGTTAGTTAGAAGAGCCAAAGAAGCAATTGTTCCTGCTGCTAGCACTTGGCGTCTCCCGGATATATCTGCCAAAGATAAACACCCAACCAGATGGAAACCCAAAAGCGAAAATTGATGAGTCTAGCCAATTGTCATATTCTAGAGGCGGTCTAGTGGCTCACTACTGAATTAACATCGCTAACATTCATTACTTTTTGTATTTCATTTTGTTAAGTTTTCGACGCGGGATTTTAACATTCTCCAGCACCAATATCATTAATCAACCAGAAATTGATGAGTGATTACAAATGTACAATAGGGCAGTAAAAACTAACAATGCAGGTTGATTTCTACAAAGAGAGTAAAATTAGAAAGCAAGAAAGGACCTTGAGAAGGAGAGCATGTAGAAGTTGCTGAAGCCTGCTCTGCTCTTACCAAAAAAGAATTGCTTTTTCTACAGCAATGGAATGTGCTTTGCTTGTGTAACTGATTGCCACCCAGGTGAAAAAAAGAAAGTAAATTTAAACACAGGCATTGAATTTTGGCGAGTTACAGCAGAAAAAGGAGAGAGAGAGAGATACCTTGGTGAAGGAGTTGAGGACAGGGGTCCTGTGGAGGGAGGGTGAGTTCTGCAGGGTCGCCATTGTTAGTGGTTTTTGGTGTTTGTGAACAAAAGTGGACTCCGTGTGTGTGTGTGTGTGGATTCTTGTGGCGATGACCTTATCTAGTTCCTTCTTTGTTTAGACGACTTATCCGTTATGCTTGTTAGAGGAGACACTTATATTGGTTGTTGGTCGTTATGCCTTTTCTTGCCACGTCAAAAAGAAAAAAACCTTATTAATCGAAAAACTTAAAGTTAGATCGTTTGATCACGTGACTAGTTAAACACTCTCATAAGTGGAATTTTTGTTTATTGGTAACTATACCTATATGAAGCTGGAAGAACTCAAATATAACGAGCTCGCTTCTTTGTGAAAATAGTTTGATCAATTAATCTACTCAAATTTTATTTATTTATTTGAGTGGTAAAACTTAAGTAGGGCAATTAACTTCACTTGGTTTGACTTTGCTCTCTCACACACACACAATCCTCTTGTATTTTTGTTCATTGGGCCCTATAAGTCTTGCCTTTAGCAACATAACTAGTTGTTGGATAGTTGAATAAGCATGATTACGTGACGCTCTTACCAATAGTTGTTTTTTGCTAGAAATAGATAACATGAAAAAACAATTTTGATATCAGTCAAAATATAATATATCATTCGTGTGTTAGCTCAAGTGAAGATGGAGATTAGAAAAATGAGTTCAAGATTAGAACAATAAAATGGTCCAAAATTCCTTCCAAACGTGAAAAAACAAGAAATTCTTGAGTGGAGCTATCATGCTTATAAAGGATGAAACCAATATACAAAGAGTTACACTACATTAAATGTAGAGTCGCATATAGCAATCGTACCTTAGAATTCGACCTTAAAAAACCCTAATTAAGTCTAAATATTTTCTTCTTCCTTTTCTTGTTAAAAATATTGTGTTAAGCGAGTCTAAGCTAATCTTATTTTGGTTAATCCATTAATAAAATGTAGTGAGACTGATCTACTCAAATTTTATTTATATATATAGGTGTTTGAACATTAGTCCTTGCAAAAGATTAAAATTTAAAAAAAAAAAAATTGGTGCTAGATTACATATTCAATTTAATCCCTTGAAGTGTACTTTTATCAAAATTTATATTCAATTTTTGTTATTTAATGTGTATTTTTATTTAATCTCTCAGCATTAAATTTAATTTTATTAATATGCACATATTTAGTTCTTTAATTATAAATGAACATAAATGAGAAAATATTAAAAGAAATTTGTATTACAAAAATATATAAATACATAAATGTGCAGAAATGACTGTGGCGAAATACATAAAATTGACTTTTTTGTACCGAAATATTTGTACCTACATAATTGTATCGAAATATATTATAATGAACCTAAATGTATGTACTGAAATGTATTATATTAAATTAATTTACCTAAATGTCAATACTGAAATGTATGTACCAAAATATACGTACCGAAATTGACACACCCCGATCCTAGAATCAAGGCGTGTTGGCCGTCACGTGAGCGTGACGTAACCAAAAGTGCGATGCGGAAGCAAAAGATAAGAGAAGTACGAAGGAATAAAAACCAACTACTAGCAATAATATTCAACTAGCATGCTAGAGTAAGTTTAAGTGTGAAACACACAAATTCAAAGCATAAGTACTAGGTGTAGTCAAGTAGGACCATAACTAAATTACAACACCCGCAGGTGAGTCCTACATTTATGTAGTCTGTCAGTACGCCGTGGGAATCCTCGTGGGCCACCAAAGCTGCTAACTAGAACCTGAAGGGGCGCAAAACAAAATTGAGTGGGTCAGTAAAACCAAAATTTTTCAAAAACATTTCATTTAAAACATTTCTAACCTCTCGTTGTAAAACCTGTATACTTTCCCAGAAAATAACATAATACGCATATACTTCTTCAAACATCTCAAATCACCAATCTTTATCAAAACCCAGAAAATATGTCATGCCATAAATGTCAATAACAGAATATGGATGCATCAATATAACAGGTGACATAATGAATCAACCGGAGACCTTGCAGTTGGTCCTGTATGGTTAATTCCATAGATCAATATCCAAACCAACCGAAGTCACCACGGTGGCATGTCGGAACCCTCTCATGGTCTGTACGACATGCACCTACTTGGATCCAAGGTGAGCGTATGGTGCAGGGTGAATAATATAAGAACTAACACCAAGGGTGCAGGTTATGAGCTTTCAACACAATTCACATCATCAATGATTCACATGAATAACATAAAACTCACCTGATACTCACATGTGCGTCCACAACACCAATTCACACACACATATATATATATATATATATATGCATCAATTATCAACTCATATAATTCACAATATGCATGCATGGCATTTTAAAACATACTTTCATATAAATTCAATTTCTGGGAAAATCAATAGTATATAGGTATAAATAGAAAACAACTGTCCACTCATTGATAAGTCGAAGGGTCGTAACCTCCGTGACGTCCTTGAATCCGCTCGTCCTCGGGATAGGTATCACCTATATGCAAAACAACTAAAACAACGTTATTTAAAGCACATAACCGACAATTCGTAATAACTTCTCATACGATGCTCAATTTGGGTATATGAATATACCACAGTGACCTACTCGACGTCACGGACGTCGAGGTATTTTTAGAAAAAAATTTTGAGGCCGCACGCGGTGGGAGGGGCATGGACCTACGCGCTCCACGCGCGTCATCTTCTTCCTCCAGTTGCCGGACTGGTTTTTTCGGTCATCGGAAAACTGGAGATTTTTCAATCTCCTTGTTCTCCGTCATTTCTCTACCATTTTTCACGCATTTTATATCAAAATGAAGCCCTAAGCATGTAGAATCACGATGTACTAGTTTAAGGCTCTAAAAACTACGAAATCTCACCGGAGAAATTCCAAGAAAACCGGCCAACTTCGAACTCAACGATCCTGACGTCCAAAACCTTCAAACTAAGCACTCCGAGCTTCCTTAGAACCTCACTAAGCTCACTGTAAGCTTAGAATTCCCTGAAATTCAACAATTCACGTGTGCATGAACAGTGATTTCAAAATGGGTCACGGGTTCGACGAGATTTCTAAGGTTTCCAGTTCTAAAAGTAACACCATTCAAATCAGGAGGTTAAAAGGATGAAGAATCTCACCTTATTGGCGTCGATCCGTGGTGATTCGAGGGTTTTGTGCTTTGGTCCATACAATTCGAAGGGAGAGAGAGAGAGAGTGAGCTGCAAGGAAAGAGAGAAAGGGCACGGGGAAGGAAAGGTTTGTCGCGTGTGTGTGTGTGGTCCACCAAAAAACAAGTCACTCTTAATTCCCTAACCACACAAATATACATACATCCTTTAATCCAACTTAAATTTTCCAAAACTTAGGAAAATATACATTATTCAAAACATGCCATACACATACCTTAGTAACCGTCAAGGGTACTTTCGTCATTTCACAACCTCGATAAATAGAATCTCGGGACGGGATGTGACAGAAATATAGTATATTGAATTAATGTACCTAAAAGCCAATACTCAAATGAGAGGTATTAGGTTCGAATATCGTGAATGACAAATTCGATACCAAATTAAGTTGTCTATTGTGTGGCATAGCCGAACTCTCCCTCGCCTTAGTGTAAAATATATCATTGTACTAAAAAAAAAAAAAATCAAATGTGTGTACTAAAATGTACGTACCGAAATGCATGTATATGTTTGTATCAATGTATTAATGTACCTATATATTTGTATTAATGTACCTATATGTTTGTATCGATGGATATACCGAAATATTTAAATGCATTAATGTACCTAAATGAAGAACATACAAAATTGTTCTCAGACTATATATTATAAAAAAAATTAGTTGCCTAAATGTAGACATGAAAATATATTATGATAAATGAAATGAAAATTAAATTTAAATGTACTTAATACATTAAAATAGGAATAAAAAGATAAATAAAACATCAAAATATAACTAATAAATGAGATAATTAAATGTACTAGGGACTAAAATTGGATTTTAATCTTACACAAGGTTATAGTCTAAAACTTATCTTTTTTAAGGATTAAAATGAAGTTTTCTATTTAAGGGGGAAAACTAAGTAGGGCAATTAACTTCACTTGGTTTGACTTTGCTCTCTCTCTCACACACACACAACCCTTTTGTATTTTGGTTCATTGGGCCCTATAAGTCTTGCCTTTAGCAACAAAATTGGTTGTTCGATGGTTGAATAAACATGATTACCTGACGTTCTTATCAATAGTTGTTTGATCAATTACATAGTGAGACTGATCTGCTCAAATTTTATTTATTTATTTGAGTGGGAAAACTTAAGTATGGTAATTAACTTCACTTGGTTTGACTTTGTTCTCTCTCACACACACAACCCTATTGTATTTTGGTTCATTGGGCCCTATAAGTCTTGCCTTTAGCAACATAACTGGTTGTTGGATAGTTGAATAGGCATGATTGCATGACGCTCTTACTAATAGTTGTTTTTTTGCTATAAATAGTTAACATGAAAAAACAATTTTGATATCAGTCAAAATATAATATATCATTCGTGTGTTAGCTCAAGTGAAATTCTTTCAAACGTGCTCATAAAGGATGAAACCAAGCCAAAATTCCTTCCAAACGTGAAAAAACAAGAAATTCTTGAGTGCAGTTATCATGCTTATAAAGGATGAAACCAATATACAAAGAGTTACACTACATTAAAAAACCCTAATTAAGTCTAAATATTTTCTTCTTCCTTTTCTTGTTAAAAATATTGTGTTAAGCGAGTCTGAGCTAATCTCATTTTAGTTAATCCATTAATAACACGTTACAAACCGAGGGTTATGTTATGTGGGTTGTGATAAGTGAATTATGACTAGATGGACAATCACGTGGTTTCTTGTGTAAGGAACAATTATCATTGCTCTTTTCTTTCATAAATCAATAAATCATGTCTATTTTTTTTCCTTTATCTTCAACAAAAGGTTTCCCTTTTTACTGTCACACCATCGCAATAGATTGTGATTACATTTGCGTTCTGATCAGTTTAAATATGGTTTCTTGATTAATCAATAACATATATGAACTTATGAAGATAATTTAAATATGTCAATTAGCATTACAGTTTATTAATATATATTTTTACTTATAAGTGTAATATCTTATATTTGATTCTTGTAAACGACAAGTTTGTAACCAAACTATTAGCATGGTCCTTATTCCGTAAACCGATCGTTGGTTTGGTTGTCGAACCCCAAACAGTCAAACACGCGAGCGCCCAGCAAGAAAGGAATGCATGGTTTGTATTGCCTTGCACCTACTTTCTCACTAGAAATTAGGTGCTTCAATTAGTTTGGAAACTTTATATAAACTTGTCGTTGTCATGGGTGTCGGTTGCTTGTACTTTTATACATTAGAGTAGCTAGATGTGATGTGAGATGTGATGTGAGGTTACATTGCTTAAGTCTTATTAACAAACTCCATTAAGTGACAATTATAGCCAAAAGTCTTTGTATAAAATTTTCTTAGGATTCAGTAAACACAAAAACTATTATTTCATCGTAATTTGCGCAATTTAATACTAAGCTGACATGATTGAATTCTTTGTGAAAAGTTAGTTTGATTTGATAAATCTAAATTTAGTTGATACAAGCGAGCAACTTACAGTAATTTAATTGAGTGCTACACAAAAAGAGTTGCAATCCAAGAATAGTTTGGATAAACTACTCGAAACCACCATAACATGAAAAAATAAATATACTTAATCATGGTAGTCTTGACAATTGTTAATATTGATAAAAAAAACACTTTAATACACAAAGTATATGCCTTTGTTAAATAACTGTTTATTTCATGTACAATAAACAATAGTGCGCATGATAAGTACAGGAAGAGGACTGCTATAAAATTTGTAGATTTATAATTTTATATGGAGAAAGAGAGATTACTTATCAATTTATGCTTTGAAAAATATTAAAGTGATTAGTTGCCTGCATTTTAAGTTAACGGGACAAGAGCCAGTTTATTATTATTTATGCGTTCAAATCAAATTAAACACGCTGAAAATTAGTTAAATTAGCAGGACAAATTAAAGAATTAGGAAATTAAGAACATGAAAGATCAATTGCTAAAACAATGTAACATTTAACTTGTCCATGAACATATTTCCTCCAACCATTTTGTCTCTTTGACACAAAAGAAGGAAAGAATGGAAATTAAAATCAATAAAAATAAAGGAGAATAACAGCTTAGCAACATAACTACAAATGGATTAACAAATGGTACCAGCTGGGAAAGCAAATGAAAAAACAATTGAGAAAAAACAGATGAGATGGACTGTCACAAAAACAAAAGCTCATCCCTTTCCAATTTTTCTCAATCATGAGTTTTTTTCTCTGTCCCGCTCCTTACACGCCCAATAAATTATAAGATATATCGCATCCACTGCTATTGTGGCAAGGGCCATCTCTTAGATTTTGGTGGTCTGTACCAAATTTATAAAAAGGTTTTATCTTAATTTAAAAAAAATATAAAAAATATATGGATGTTAGAAATTAACAACTTAAATTAAAACAAATTTTAGGTATAGTGATATTCATCTTCATTTGTAAGTGAGTCTTAGGTTTGATTATCAAATTTCTCGTCAAAAACAAATTTGAACCCCATTATTGCTAGTTGATTGTGAGGTTTAGCTCACTCTCCCACCCCTTAATGTAGTTCGTTTAGAAAAAAAAAAAGAGCTACAAACATAACCATGACTAAATAATTAAAAGCAGTTCAATCTTAAATAACCAAATAAGAAAAAAAAAACTCTAAAAACTCTAACTTTAAAGTTTCACTTGAATATATATCATTATTATATAACAAAATAAGAAAAAAAAAATCTTTTTAGGGTGTTATTTGGCACTCCAAATTTTTATATTGAAAAAGGGACAAATTTACTTATAAAGAGTGCGCAGTAAAATTTTAAAATACTAATAACAATATTTTTTTAAATATATATATATATATATATATATATATTACGTTATTACATATAAATATAAATATTAGGTGACAATTTTTTTTTGAAGACCCTTTCAAATTTGGCACTTGTACGAGTGTTTCGCTTCCTCCAAATTCCTCAGATTCTAGCGCTACATTCTAATTACATGTGAAAGAAAATTTACATTTCAATGTGAATCCAATGCATTATTAGATGACGAGTAATGCTAGAGAGACTCAATTTGAAGATTAAATTTTGAAAATCAAAGGACAAGAAAGTTGCTGATTGATTTATTACTTAACCGTTGATAGATGTGCTTATTTTTATTGGTCACACATCATTTAATTTACAATTTTAATTTTCAAGTTTAATCTCTCTAGCATTACCTTAGAGCAAGTCCACCAGGAAAAAAAATGTCCCAGCCCTCAATCCAAAAAACAAGCTGGCCCTCAATCCATTTGCTCCAGCCCGTGGAGTTGCCTGGCACCCAGCCCATGCCAGGCAACAGCCCAGCACGTTTTGGACTGACGAAGAAGCTGACCTGTTTCTCAGGCGCGTGCAACACAAGCACGCAAGGCGCGAGTGGGTTTCAAGCTTTCCTGAAAATGTGTTAGCCCACTTGGGCTCAGCGACGTGGCGTTATAATAGCCGTTGGATTTCCAACGGTAAAAAAAATTTAAATTTTACTTTTAAACTGGACCGTCTGATCAAAGATCAACGGTCCAGATTAATTAACTTAATTAAAATTTATTAAAAAATACAGAAAAATTATTAAAAAATACAGAAAATTAAAAAAAAATTATTTTTTTCTTTCTATAGTTTATTTGATGAGTTTATGTAATTTTATTTTAGTGTGTTTTTTTTAAGTTTATTTGATGAGTATGTAATTTTATTTCAGTGTGTTTTTTTTTTAAGTTTATTTGAAATTTTATCCAAAATTGGTTAAAAATCATATCCGAAATAAACTTAAAAAAAAAAAAAACAAACCAAATAAATGCGCTGGGTGCCAGCGCATTTTTTTAGGGATGGAGATGCTTTGGTCTATTACTGTTCACTAGGGTCTATTATTGTTTACTTGAGTGAATAAATACGCTGGGTGCTGATACAAAGTCCTTAAGGGTGGACTTGCTCTTATATAAGAACACAACATAACAACGAACAAGTTCCATTAAACTGCAAATATAACCCCCAAAAAACTTTTAAAATAAGGAAAACTAATGAAAATGGCTTGAAAACTTTAAGTTTTAATGATAAGGACAAAATAAAGGGTAAAATAAATAGTACCATGATTGACTTTTTAGTGTAAAAATATGATTTTTCGTTAAGGTAAACAATACCGGATGCTTTTCGTTAAAGTTCCCTTTAAAATATTTCAAATTCAATTAAATAGTATCGAAAACCAACCATATCACCGAACCAACGCGTGTCGGCCTCCCGCATCCCAACCCCAAGGACTCTACCGTAACTTCCACCACCCTCACAGCTGTTCACACATTTACCAACACAATCACTCCGCTCCAATATTACAAAAATACTCCCAAGTGTCATCGGCGGTCGACCGTTAAACCCCCAAGAATTACTGAAATATACAAAAATTCATTTGCTGCATTTTCCGTTTTATTTTGAATTTTAATTTAATTTAATTTCGGGTTTTAATTTTGCGAGTTTGGGAGTCAATATCTCCTTCCTTGCTTGTCTTTCTCCGCCTTGTTTGACCGAGTCGCCAACCCATCGCCGACTCGTTGAAGAATCGTCCCCTTCCTCCTTCGTCTTCTTCCTCCCTCTCTTCCCCTCTCTGCTTTTCCGAAAAGCGGAAGCACAATTGCAGTAGCAGAAGCAATCGAGAACCGCAGAGAAGCCAAAAGCGTCGAGATTTTTCCTCTAAATTTAGCGGATCTGTGCTAAATTTAGGGGAGAGAGAAAAAATAGGTGAAATTAGGTTTAGGGTTTTTGGCAGGGAGGAGAGAGGGTAGGAGGAGCGAGGGAGCCGTAAATTCGCCGGCTCCGCCAAGATGATGATATCTCGGGGGCTGTTCGGGTGGTCCCCGCCCCACGTACAGCCCTTGACACCGGTCTCAGAGGTGTCGGAGCCGCCCGAGTCGCCGTCGCCGTACATGGAGCAGAGTATCGACGCGTCGGCACAACCGATGGAGCAGGAGGAGGAGATGGATGAGCAGGAGGAGATGGAGCCGCCGCCAGCTGCCGTGCCCTTCTCAAGGCTGTTCACCTGCGCGGACCGGCTCGATTGGGTTCTGATGACTGTTGGGTCGATCGCCGCGGCGGCTCACGGGACGGCTCTGGTGGTGTACTTGCACTACTTCGCTAAGATTATTCATGTACTATGGATCGGCCATAACCCAAAAGGGGAGCCGCCACAAATGAACGACGAACAGTTCCAGAAGTTTATGGATGTGAGTTATATCGGTTTCTCAGAACCCCATCTTTTTTGTTTTCCGTTTAGTTGATGAAGTAAAAGAACTGAACTTGTGTTATTGGGTTATCTTTCTGATAAATTAAGCTGAAAATTGATGGTTTAAGTGTGAGATATAGTATTCAAATTTATTTTTTTGGGGTAGAAATAGCATTCAGTTCAATTTTGTAGGTAAAGTTTTGTTTTTTGTTAGCTTAAGCTGGAAATGGGCCTGCTTCAAGTTTAGGATTAGTAATTGCAGGTAGCTGTTTCAATCTTTGTAGTGGCTGGGTGGTGTTTGAGTTGCCATACATGAAGAAAATTTGCATTCTTTAGTAATCTGGTTTATTGATCTATTTAGTTTGAGCATCATGGATCACAATTTCATAGTAAATTGCTATTTGTTAGGGAGTTTAATGGTATTGTGCTTTTACAAGTTAACTTGCTAAAACCAACAACGTAAGAAAAGTTGTGACCGAGAATTTCTGTTTTCTGCTTATTTTCCTTGTGGAACTTATAGAGTCTGCAATGTATAGATTTAATTCTTTAAGTAGCTCCTAACTAAATGAAACAACTTTGTGTATAAATCATGATTGTAGTTGTAGATAATGAAAGTTCTGCTTAGATATCTATCCTTCATTATGATAATGAAACATGGTTATTTAGTGGTTCAGCGGAAGTCATCTCAAAGGATGTGAGATCACATTTGAGGGGCATAGGTTCATCCGTTCCTTGTTTCATCCATTAGTTGTTTTACTACTGACAGATGTTCATGAGCAAGAGAGTTATTATAGACTGCATTATTAAGAATAGATTGATGCTGGAAAAAAGTATGTACTTGGTTTGTTTCTAATGTGTTTTTCATTGTATAAAATGTATTTTTTATACAAGAGATGTGGAAGGGGGGAGTAGAACTTGGGTCCTCGGGTGCAGGGGTGAATGTTGTTAACCAATTGAGTTACAAGCCCCTTGTGAAAAGTATAAAATTTGAAATAAAATAATGTATTTTGCATAAAGAATAGGTTGAGGCTTAAGATTTTTGTTTTTCTGTTTTTTCTCCTTGTGTCTAGAACCAAAGGCCTTTTTTTTTGTTGCTGACACATTTTTGTTTTCAGCATTATACTATCTTTTTAATCAGTATCTGTAACTGAAGATGGAAGTTGAACATATGAGAATTTATTCAATGACTGGTTTATTTGTCTGCCTGCAGCTTTCTTTGTCCATCATGTATATTGCCGTTGGTGTTTTTGCAGCTGGTTGGATTGGTAATGTTGGTTTTTCATTAGCAGAACTAGTCTTTACCACATTTCTGTTCTTCCGGTAGACAATCCTTTGCATACATGTTTACTAACTTGTTCTATATGTAATAGAGGTCTCATGCTGGATTCTGACGGGAGAACGGCAGACTGCTGTCATCAGGTCAAAATATGTTCAAGTATTACTTAACCAGGATATGAGTTTTTTTGATACCTATGGGAACAATGGGGACATTGTGAGCCAAGTATTGAGTGATGTGTTGCTCATTCAGTCTGCTCTTAGTGAAAAAGTATGTCTAAAGCAAATATATTGCCTCATTCGCACCCACCCTTCAAACACACACAACTTCTTTTCCTTTGACAATTAAAAGTATCCTTCCTAATTTGATCCTTTGGTGTACATGTCTTGTCTAATCTTTCCATTTTCTCTGTAATGCAGGTTGGAAATTATATTCATAACATGGCTACATTTTTCAGTGGTCTGATTATTGGATTCATCAACTGTTGGCAGATCGCGGCTATAACTTTAGCCACCGGTCCTTTTATTGTGGCTGCTGGAGGAATATCAAATATATTTCTTCATAGGCTTGCTGAAAATATTCAAGATGCATATGCTGAAGCAGCTAGCATAGCTGAACAGGTTTGCTATCGTTTTATGCTAAAGATAAAATTACCTTACACACTACGGTACTGGATATAATTCTTTCTTTACGATGTCATAATATTGTATATTTGTGGCAAATAATCACACAAGCTGTTTTTTTATTTTTTATTTTTTATAAATATTTTTATTTTATCAGCACTGCTGAGTCTTGATTTATGACAGTTGTCATTTGGGTGAACTGGTTTGTACCATTGGTCCTTTAACTGTCCTTACTTCTCTACCTTATGCAGGCAGTCTCTTACATTAGGACGTTATATGCATTTACGAATGAAACATTGGCCAAGTATTCGTATGCTACATCACTGCAAGCAACTCTCAGATATGGTATATTGATAAGTCTTGTGCAAGGACTTGGTCTTGGATTCACTTATGGCCTTGCCATTTGTTCTTGTGCCTTGCAACTGTGGGTTGGAAGGTTCCTGGTTAATAGTCATAAAGCTCATGGTGGTGAAATTATAACAGCGCTTTTTGCTGTAATATTAAGTGGCCTGTAAGCATCTAGTTATTTTACTTTTAATATCATTTTTTGGGATCATGCATGCCATTTATTCCATCCACTTATGTGTTAATTCTAACTCTTACAGTGGGCTGAATCAAGCGGCAACAAACTTCTACTCATTTGATCAAGGTCGAATTGCTGCTTATAGACTTTTTGAGATGATAAGTCGATCATCCTCTACTGTTAATCACGAGGGAAGTTCCCTAGCGACTGTACAAGGAAATATTGAGTTTCGAAATGTATATTTCAGTTATCTATCTCGTCCTGAGATCCCTATATTGAGTGGTTTTTACCTCACCGTGCCTGCTAAGAAAGCTGTGGCACTCGTTGGCAGAAATGGTTCGGGAAAGAGCAGTATTATCCCCCTCATGGAGCGGTTTTATGATCCAACATTAGGTATGAGTTATATTTCACTCCAATTGCGTGGTGTTAGCTATCTCATTTAAGGTTCCACTGAAGCCCGTAGCAAGAATTTCTGCTTGGCAGATTCTGATGGTTTTTCCATTTTGTGTTGCAGGAGAAGTTCTTTTGGATGGAGAAAATATCAAAAACCTGAGACTGGAGTGGCTTCGAAGTCAGATAGGGCTAGTCACACAGGAACCTGCTTTGCTGAGTTTAAGTATAAGAGATAATATTGCATATGGGCGGGATGCTACAATGGATCAAATTGAAGAAGCTGCTAAAATAGCTCATGCGCATACATTTATTACCTCACTTGAGGGAGGATACGATACACAGGTGAATGTTGGAAGGAAAAATTATACTCAGAAATATCTATTTTTTTGGTTGTTAATATGTTTCTTTGCTGTCTTGTTTCTGAAGATCCTTCGTTTTGTTCTATGTATTTCAGGTTGGAAGAGCAGGCTTAGCATTGACGGAAGAGCAAAAAATAAAACTTTCAATTGCCAGAGCAGTACTTCTGAACCCCTCAATTCTTTTGCTTGATGAGGTCACTGGTGGACTAGATTTTGAAGCTGAAAAAGCTGTTCAAGAAGCTCTAGATCTTCTTATGTTAGGGCGTTCAACTATAATTATAGCTCGGCGGCTTAGTCTTATAAGGAATGCTGATTACATAGCTGTGATGGAGGAAGGTCAACTAGTTGAAATGGGTACCCATGATGAGTTATTAACCCTGGATGGCCTCTATGCGGAGCTTCTCAAAAATGAAGAAGCTGCAAAACTTCCTAGGAGGTATGGTACAAGAGCAGTTGTTCTTTCTTTAACTTGGTTGAGGATTGTTTATGATTATCATGGCAATATCCGTACAGGGGTGTATGTAGCTGCACAATAGTCTCTATATTGATTCATTGAAATAGAATTTCGTTTTTCTTCTTAACAAGGTTCAATTTTATGGTTTTGTTCATGCAGGATGCCAGTGAGGAACTACAAGGAAACTGCAACTTTCCAAATTGAAAAGGACTCTTCGGCAAGTAATAGCTTCCAAGAACCATCATCTCCGGAAATGATGAAATCACCCTCCCTTCAGAGAACTACTGGCATGTTCCGGATGGGTGATAACACTTTTAACTCACAGGAGTCACCAAAAGCTAAGAGCCCACCAGCAGAGAAAGTGTTGGAAAATGGTCAGGCCGTGGATTCAACAGATAAGGAACCATCAATAAAAAGGCAGGATAGTTTTGAAAGGAGACTACCAGAGTTACCCAAGATTGATGTCCAGTCTGCGAATTTCCAAACGTCAAATGGTTCGGACCCTGAATCCCCCGTGTCACCCCTTTTGATATCTGATCCAAAAAATGAGCGTTCCCATTCACAATCCTTTAGCCGCCCTCATAGTCATTCAGATGACTTTCCCATGAAAGCGAATGAAGTAAAAAGTACAAATTATAAGAAGGCACCATCATTTTGGAGACTTGCACAACTTAGTTTTGCTGAGTGGCTGTATGCTGTGTTAGGAAGCATTGGTGCTGCTATCTTTGGTTCCTTCAATCCTCTTCTTGCTTATGTAATCGCACTGATAGTAACATCGTACTATAGAGTTGATGAAGGTCGTCACTTGAGACAGGAAGTGGACAAATGGTGCTTGATCATTGCTTGTATGGGTATAGTGACAGTCGTTGCCAATTTCTTGCAGCATTTCTACTTTGGTATTATGGGTGAGAAAATGACTGAACGGGTTCGTAGAATGATGTTTTCAGGTACATGACTTTTAATATTTTTCTAGTTTTCTTGAGATTGAATTGAACTGTGCCATCATGTTATCTTACAATTTGCAATCTTGTGACAGCAATGCTGCGAAATGAAGCGGGATGGTTTGATGAAGAGGAAAACAGTGCTGATACCTTATCCATGCGCTTGGCCAACGATGCTACATTTGTACGAGCTGCTTTCAGCAATCGGCTGTCAATATTTATACAGGATAGTGCTGCTATTATTGTGGCTCTTCTTATTGGGATGCTGCTACAATGGCGATTAGCACTTGTGGCTTTGGCAACCCTACCAGTTCTCACTCTTTCTGCCATTGCACAGGTTTTCATCATGTCTTGCTTTATAATGTGTATTTGTTTCTACTGAGAGAGAGTTGTGATGCAATTTTCTCTTAATTTATTAATTAATTTGTGGATGACATTTAGAGTTAGAAATATAGTTCTGTCTCTTATAGTAGAGTTTTGTTCTCTGGTTGATCATGTTTGCCCCCTGGTTCCCCAGACGTGAACGTCACCCATGTGTTCGTGTGCACAAATTGATATGGGGAAATCAATTCAAACTTTTCCTTTATAAATTTGAGTTACGAATTTTCAATGCTTATCATTACTGCCTCAGTCAAGGGAATGGATTCAAAGGAACTCCTGTTATAAGGTTTCATTACGGATGTTGTACCATCTACATTTGGTGGTTTTGAAAGTCAAACTTCTAACCACCTTCAGGGCATCTTTTAAAAATTTATATTAAGTGGTGATATGTCGGCTTCTCTTTTATGAAAATGACCTTGTTTGCTGAAGTAGAGTTACAAATCTAGGTATTTATGGCTTGTGCTTGTTAGATAATGACATCTGATTGGGTTCTTGAACTTGTGTCCTGCTATATCTGCTCCTATATATTATTTCATTTGTCCAAATTATTTATGATCTTTGATCTATGATACCTGTCTTCATTGTGTGCATGTGGTCCAATGTCCTAGTGGATAGGGTGTTGGGTTTCTACTCATGCGTCCCGGGTTTGAAACTCCCCCTCCACTTAATTATTGTAATAGTTTCGAACTCTCCCCCTCCCCCTAATAATAGTAAATTTGAAAACAAAATACCCATCTTCTTTGTTCTTTTGATTTAAATTCAATGAACTGCTATTGGGTCTTTTACCCACAAAAACCTTATATCATTCAATTTGAATATTGCAGAAATTATGGCTTGCTGGTTTTTCAAGGGGAATTCAGGAGATGCACAGGAAGGCATCTTTGGTTCTCGAGGATGCGGTTAGAAACATTTACACTGTTGTAGCATTCTGTGCTGGTAACAAGGTAATGGAGCTCTACAGGTTGCAGCTGAAGAAAATATTCAAGCAGAGTTTCTTTCATGGAATGGCCATTGGATTTGCATTTGGCTTTTCGCAGTTCCTTCTTTTTGCCTGCAATGCCCTTCTCCTCTGGTACACTGCACGCATGGTGAAAAATGAGCATATGGATCTACCTACTGCTATCAAGGAGTATATGGTTTTCTCTTTTGCTACATTTGCACTTGTAGAACCTTTTGGGTTGGCTCCTTACATCCTGAAACGCCGAAAATCTCTCATTTCAGTTTTTGAAATCATAGATCGAGTGCCGAAGATTGAGCCAGATGAAAACTCAGCGATGAAGCCACCTAATGTTTATGGAAGCCTTGAGTTGAAAAATGTTGACTTCTGTTATCCAACTCGCCCAGAACTGTTGGTACTGAGCAATTTCAGTCTCAAAGTAAATGGGGGGCAAACTGTAGCTGTGGTGGGAGTTTCAGGGTCAGGAAAGAGCACTATAATTTCTTTGATTGAGAGATTTTATGATCCAGTTGCTGGTCAAGTCTTACTGGATGGTCGAGATCTGAAAGTTTATAATTTGAGATGGTTGAGGAACCACCTAGGTCTTGTTCAGCAGGAGCCCATTATATTCTCAACAACCATTCGGGAAAATATTATATATGCAAGGCACAATGCTAGTGAGGCCGAGATGAAAGAGGCAGCCAGAATAGCAAATGCTCACCATTTCATCAGCAGCTTGCCTCATGGTTATGATACGCATGTGGGGATGAGAGGTGTTGACTTGACCCCGGGACAGAAACAGAGGATTGCAATAGCACGTGTCGTGCTAAAGAATGCCCCCATCTTATTATTGGATGAAGCAAGCTCGTCCATTGAATCCGAATCAAGTCGAGTGGTTCAGGAGGCTCTTGATACATTAATCATGGGGAACAAAACAACCATTTTGATAGCCCATAGAGCTGCAATGATGAGGCATGTTGACAACATTGTAGTTCTCAACGGAGGGAGAATCGTGGAAGAAGGGTCCCATGATAATTTAATGTCAAAGAATGGTCTCTATGTCCGTTTGATGCAACCGCACTATGGCAAGGGTTTGCGTCAGCATAGACTCGTCTAGGAATGGGGCCTTTGATTGTTGAGAATGCACGTTTGGTTCACCTGTATAGTTCTCATTCTCTCATTTTGGATTGCTGGAGATATATGCACCCATTGATGGCCTCATCGTAGAATATGCGTTGGTGGGATTCCAGCGTCGGCTGGGGAGAATGAGAACGAGACTTGGGGGGTTGTAACGAATGTTTATAGCGGAATGAGGCACGGCATGCAGAGGCGGATTCGTAGTCATATTGTTCAGATCTAGGCTTTTAGGAGTAGGGTTTTTTATTGGTGTTTGGATTTTCTTTTGAGGATGTGCTGTACAACCTGGGCTAAATTCTTTAGGAGGCGAAAGCGTCGTTAGGGTTGGTGTTTGTGCTGAGGCTACAATGGTATATTGATGGTTTGGTATCAAATCAAGGTCTCTACTGAGGTGTGGGGGGTTTTTCCCTTAAATTTTAGTTAATTTACTTGACTCTCACTCTTTGTTGTAACTTTGTGAATATATAGATAATTCAATGCTATTCATTTTTCCCCGCTTGTTTCCACAATTTGTAAATTTGTGCCTAAAATTTTATATTATCGGAAAGGATAGCGCTTCGGACACTCCCGTTTTCTTCTTCTGCACTCCTGCACTTCTGGTGCTAGTTTAACCTCCTTGATAGCAAGTAGACAGAGAAGAATGTAGCAATATATCGGTGAAATTGCACTTCAGATGTCCAGCATTCTGAAAGAGTCTGCTACCACTTTAAGCTGGTTGCGGTATCTTTTCCACCGTCTTTCGTTTGCTCCGACAATTAGGGTGTAATATCTCCCTGTGGAAAAAAGAGGGGGATGTTTTACCATCTGACACTTTTAAAATGTTAAGTTGTCAGACTGTTAATGATTGAATTCAAACTATTTTTGTTTGAATGTGAATGCGCAATCTAGATTTGACAGTCTAACAACATCGTTGAGACGGTGGATACTTACCGTTTCCAATGGCAATGGTTGCGAATGAAGTGGTAGCGAAGTTTGGAGATGCAAGTCCATACTCAATGGTGTAATAATTTTTCCCATCTATGCTTTTCTGCATTGAATAGATAGTCAATCATCAAGTGTTAAAGAGTTGGATAACGCAAGAGTTCTTGTATCCAAAAAGCATATATGCACAGAATAAAAACCTCCTCGACGCCAAATATGGTTGCATACTGGTTTGGTGCAGCAAGTTTATGCCTCACCAGATCGGTCACAACCTGCTCAGAACGAAAATTTTGTAAGGGTTACGTGATAAGAGAAATAGATACATAATTTTGTACAACTGGTGATCCGACATATCTCCTCACTTTTTACCTGTTCCATTGGACCCAAATCATGGATGTCTGTTTTATTTGTGGGTAAAAATCTCACTCTAACATTATACAGCTGCATGTATCTGTCCTTGAATGCAGAGTCATGTGCCCTAAACTCAAAGTCCTAATATATGGAGGAATACAGAAATCATTTCAACTGAAAAAGATTTTATTTTCTTTTCTGTATGAGAAAATTTAGGGTTCTTACCCTCCAATCGTTGGGGTAGTAATAAGAATACCCATCTACTTTGTCAACGAAAGCTCGAAACTTTTACGGTATTTCTTCACATTCAAGAAATTTAGTTAAAGAATATATATAATTCAATGAATATTAGTTCATATAAGTTTATATGATACCTTGAGCAAAGAGGGAATTTGCATGAAGTAGACTTGTGGTTAGTGCTCCAACCCCTAACAGAAGAGACCTCCTCTTGCAATGGCCTAAATTTTTCATCAAGGATAAGACATTGTTAAGGTTTGAGGTTATAACAAGCATAATGGTGAAAAATCAAATAGACATTCACAGGCCAACACGAACACAACTAATTTTTTGAAGGAGTCGCTAGGGTCCACCTTTTATCAACACAACCCGTTAAACCTTAATCTAAAAACTTTTGTATATGTTAATGTTGTGACAATGTGTGATTTTGTCAGATCTAATTCAAAATAGGGAAATGAAAAGAAAATGTCAAATACGAAAATGCTCATTGTAGCAGAAATTCCACATAAATCATGTGAAAATTATCCAAAGAAGCTTTTTTTTTTTTTTTTTTTTGTGTGAACCAAAAGTAGTGAAAGAAATCAATGTGTGTGCCTCTATAAAAAATATGCAAAGAAATTTATACCTGCATTAGTAACTGAGTACTGAGAGTTTGAAGAGAAAACTGAGATGGGTAATCTTACTTTCATCAATGGAGGCTGACTCTCCTGAGCACGTGATGGATTTGCACGAAAAATGAGCGGTGATAGCTCGTGGCAACTCAGTGCAGTGAAACTGGTGCAAAATCAAGTACATGTATAAGTTAGAATGAACTTTCTTGTTTTTAATTTCAATAAAATATCCCTCGTATCGTCAAAGTTTCTACCTTGTCGCGTATGGCAGTAGATACCCAGCAGCTCAATGAGAGTGATGATGAGATTGCCATGCTTGAATATTTGTCAGAACTCAGAAGTGGCTTTTGGTAAATAGGCACTGAGATTACAAGTAAAGAGTGGATGGTGGAGACTCAAAGCGTGGAGTTTGGCTTCTTGATTGGGGTTGAGTGGGGCCGGAGAGCTCTTTCAGGTGAGAGGCACGTGACTGAAAAGGGATAAGAAATTTTCTCAAATTCAATTTAGCCAGCACTAACTATACACCATTTTTCTTTCTACTACACAACTCTATTTTATCTCGTCTTACTTTCAGTTCGATTTATTTATATATCAAAAACAGCTTTTTAAAAAAGTTGCGGCCTTAATCGTGTTTGGTGAATGAAAAAGAAAAATATTTTTTCAAAAAGAAAAACTAATGAAAAGGGCTTGAAAACTTTGAGTTTTAATGATAAGGAAAAAATAAAGAGTAAAGTGAATAGTACCAGGTTTGACTTTTTAGTGTAAAAATGTGGTTTTTCGTTAAAGTAAACAGTGCCGTGGGCTTTTCGTTAAAACTCATTTTTCAAAATTGTGAGTCCAAAATGCAGAAAGTAGAAGCTTCTTTACACATGCTTCTTAAACAAGTTTTTTTTTTTTCTTTGGAAGTTGGTGAACGATAGCAATTAATGAAACTCTGATATTGACAATCCTATCCCTATCTTTTTTTTTCCTAAAAGTACTTTTAGCATGACAATTTACCAAACACTTACCTGTTTTTTTCACAGCTATTTATTCTCATAACATAACATAAGCAATTTTGATAAAAAAGCACAGAACTCCAAACTAGCCCTAAAAATGGCTTTGAAAATCAGCTTTTCTTTTTCAAATTTGCCCTCATCAATCTTTATTTTATTTTACTACAAAAATAAAAATGGGCCAGTGAGCCCAGCCCATATTTTAGCTGTATCAGCCCAATTAGCCATGGGTGCCTAGGTTGCTAGCCCATGATACGAATCTTTACTAATTCTAATGGGAAATCTGATACAACTTGCAAGTTACAAGTACAAACGAGGATAAAAGAGGAAACCTGCTCCTACTGGGAAAGGGAAACCCTAATACTGATAGACTAATAGGAATAGGATTGTCCCTTGCGAGCCAAGAAACTGCAAGCTATATATACTAGGACTTGCTAATATTCATATTGCACCATCCTAACTGAGTCGAGCACTCTTGAAGTTTTCATATCAGCTGCAGCAAGTTAATATGGAGTTGGTCAGCGGAGGAAATTCCCATGGGAGGTGGCCACCGGCAAGAAGAATCGATGAATCATCGACAGAGTGGACGCTGGAGCACCACAAGCTATTCATTGATGCTGCGGTCGGGCTGGGATTGAACGATTTCAAAGACGATGCAACACCGGCGGCAACAAGAATTCTGATCGTGGAGCTCATGAGCAAGACCAACACCCGGGACACGAAGAAGATACGTTTTTTGCGCCCCGTTCTCATCAACCACATGAGAGAATTTCAGCGCATGCAGAAAAAGACTGATGATTCGCTGTCGGCCGACCGAATGATGAGAGACTTTGAAGGCCTTAACGTTAACAGTGATGGTAATAATAACGGGGGCAGGATGAAGGAGTATTTTTCTCCATGGACGTTGGAGGTTCAAAAAAAGCTGGTGGAGGCAGTGATCCAATTGGGTGGGCTTGGGAAGGCAATTAGGCCGGGCGGCCCATGCGGTATTCTGAGACTGATGGATGAGGAGCGCCGCCGGGGCCTCACAGAGCAGATGGTAAAGAGGCGTCTTTGGAAGTTGATGGATTTGCAGAAGAAGACTCGTCGAGCCACAGCCACGCTGGATGGGACTCATGCCGCGTCTAATATGGTGGATATCAGTAGAGATCTTGTCCGCCGGCATTATGCAACTAAAGGCTGTCTTCTACATTAAGCGTCCAATTATGTAACGAGAGAGATATATTAATTAATAAGTGTAATATAAATAGATATTTGATATGAATATTTTCACTATGAAATTCTCTTTTGGGGTGACTAGTTACCCTTCAAAAACTCGGTCTTTGTAGTCTTTCATGAATTTTGGTTACAGAAAATTCCTATAAAAAAATGTTTACACAAGATAATATAAACAAAATAGAGTTTTTAAACCACTAAAATACTTTATATTTCAAACATTAGAAATAATGTTTCTTGAGCCTGTTCGGGAAGCAGCAAAAGAATTTTAGAGAATAAAAGCAGAAGCAAAAGAATCCAGTTGGAGTTGGTCAGCACAACTTAAAGAAAGGAAGATCAAAGTTCTGGAAGAGGTTTAAAAGATTTCAAGAAAGCCACATCACATTTTAGATTTTTGAAACAGCTGCATGCGTTTCTGTGATTCCTTCAACAAAACCCCAAACTTCCTCTTTTTTTCTTTTCCAAGCAGCATACATACCTGTTCTGCAATCTCTTTCCATACAAACTGACCAAAATTGAAAATTTGAAATTGAGGCAAAACGCAGTGATTGAAAGGTCCGAAATGCATTTTACTCTGTTAATTTTATTTTCTGGATTTGGATTATTTTTATGTTTCATCAACCCATCCATTCAGCTTTGTATTTGCTTCTTTTGTCCCTCAAGATAGTTTTTTCATTGGTTGTGGTGAAACAAGATAATAAGTTTTATTGATACTCTAACCAAGTGAGAGACAAATTTTTAATTTGCCAAGCGTTTCTTTCACCAACAACTTAAGAAGTTTTAAACAGAAATTTCAATTTGTTACCTCAAAGAAAAATTTAAGAGACCCCTACCATTTTTCTGTTCTTAAAACATGTCCTTCAACTCTAGGTTTGCTCAAAAAATTACATGAGCATTGCAGGTGCTTCGTTTTAAGAGAAATGATTGTTTTTCCCGTCTCAATAATACATTGTGCATGCCTCTTAAAACAAATCAAAATTCGTTTACAAATTCATGCGGTTTCTTTCACTTCATTATTTTATTTTATTTTATTTATATTTTTTTATACAAGTGTTCTCAGAGGAGCGAGAATCTAGTTCTGGATCTTGGGTATAAAGTGACACTCTTAACCAACTGAGAGTCAAATCCTTATAATTTGCCAGGCAATTTCTTTCACCAACAAAATAAGAAGAGGTTAATTTTTTTTTTCTTTCTATTATGATATTTTTGGTGTTTGGAATCATTTTAATTACTAGAAGGAATAGGATTCCTTTTATTAAAATAATTACAAGCCAATTTGGATATCCCCAAACCGGGTTGGCGTCAGTCAACGACTCAACATCCAAGTTAAAATACGATTACTGTTTATTCTTTTCTTAAAGGATTTCCTTTTGTACAAAGATTAGGATTTTATTTTCTATTGTAAATAAATTAAGAATGTGTTTTCCTTGCCATCCCAAGGTTGTATCACTATAAATATTGGGTTATAAAAGTTCGTCTACATTATGTTTTAGTAAATTTCAAAGTAATTTAGTCTAAATTCCATGATACTTCAAAATCCTTGTCCAAACAAACCATAAGAAAATTTTATAGTACAATGTAGATTTGAGTTGGGACTTGGGAACTTAGAGTTCGTTTGGAAATATTTTTAAAATGGCTAAAAGCGTTTTTAATGAAAATACTTTTGAAACCAATACCTAGTAAAAACGTAAGTGAGTCCTGGAAAAGCACTTGAAGTGCTTTTGGGACCCAAAAACATGTGCTTTAAAAACGCTTTCAGTTATTTTAAAAGAAATACCAAATGAACGTTTAGTTAAAACATATTATTAATGTCATTTACAGAAAGATAGTCCATTTTCCAAAGTTATACACAACATTATAATTTAAGTTTGGACTTAAACCTAGAATTTGAGACAGGGGTGGGTGAAACGTTTGAGTCTATTTTCATTAGTGGAAAAGTTGTGTCAAAATATCGTCAAGGAACACAAGATTTATTAGTTAATCTTGAAAGAATAGATAAGAGAGAAGACCACTTAAACCAAATAATTAAGGGTAGGCACGTGGTGAACAGTAATCACTAGAATAATGCCATGCTTCTGTCAAGCACCAGCTTCTTACCAGCTCAATCCAAACTAATTTAATGAAGTTGGAAAACTGAAATCACTTGCAGTAATCATATTTTATTACTGTAATCTGCTTAATATATTGTTTCTTAACCTTCTCTGGAAGCAGCAAAGCCTTTGAAAATAAAGTAGCAACATCGAAGACAGTTGAGGCTTGGAGCTGGTCAAACACAACAGAGAATCTACTGACTGAGTTACTTATAAAAGATAAAAAAGAACAGAGAATCTTGTGGATGCAGCCTTAATAGTTGGGAAGATCTTAAGTTCTGGAAGAGGTTTCGATGGTTTCAAGAAAAGCCCGCATCACACTTTTGATTTATGAAACTTAGAACTTGAATCTGGGAATTATTTGTATTTTTTATTATATTTTTTATTTAGACAGCCACTTGCTGCACCTTGGAAACCGCAGCTTTTCCATGATTCCTTCAACATACCCCACACTCCCACTTTTTTCTTTTCCAAGCATCGTACATTTTATCTTATTGATTTTTCCCCAAGTGGATTGAAGAACAGGTACGCTCTTCTTTCGTTTAAACATTTCTCGTTTTATGCAGACGTAGTCCACTCAGGCACGAGTTTTTACAATATCGGTCTTATATTTCTCCATTTTGTACAAGACAATGGGTTGTCCAAATGGGATTTTCTTGATTTGCACTTTTTTCTGTGTTTCATCCATCCCATCCATTTCTGTGAATGCTTCTTTTGTTCGTCAAGATAGTTTTTTCATTGATTGTGGGGGAAGCAAGGCATTGAAGCTTGAGGATGGCAGGATTTTTGAGCCTGATTCTGGAAACCCAAATTTGAATTTATCTTCCCAAAGCCACATTGCAGTTTCAGATCTTGAATCCAATCCGTCAAACCATTCAATATCTCTCTACAATTCTGCCCAAGTTTTTGAAGAGACTTCATTTTATACCATTCACACCAAGCAGATTGGCCGCTATTGGCTCAGATTGCATTTTTATCCTTTCGAAAACGCGAAATTCAATTTGAAATCTGCGGTGTTTTCGGTTATGGTCAATGGGATTACACTGCTTCATGGGTTTTCTTTCGCAAAAGAGCGCAAAATCTCTCAACTTGTAAAGGAATATGTGTTTGAAGTGAGTGGAAAGGGTTCTGGAAAATCGTTGGTGCTGAGATTGTCACCTTGGAATAACTCAGTTGCATTCATCAATGGAATAGAAGTTGTTTCTGTGCCGAATGGGCAGTTTTCTAGCTCCCAAGTAATTTCTGTTCCTTTGGGAAAACCTCTAGTTGATGTTCCTAAAGATGCCGCTCTTGAGACAGCGTATCGGATAAACATGGGAGGCCAGCACATAAGTAGCCCCAAGAATGACACAATGTGGAGGACATGGGAGCCTGATCATGCTTTTCTTCTCAACGCTGCAGCGGCACGAACCATCAGAGCTGATCCGGGATCCATCAACTACCCTGATGGAGTTTCACTCGACATTGCACCCAATTGGGTTTATGCCACAGCTCAAGAAATGGCAGATGCAAAGGTCAGCAGTCAGAAGTTCAACATATCATGGGCATTCGAAGTCGAAAAGGGCTTCGGTTATCTGATCAGATTGCATTTTTGCGACATTGTGAGTGTGGCTCTCAACCGTTTAATCTTCAATGTGTATATCAACAACCAATCTGCTTTAGACTCTTTTGATATCTCAAGCCGGACAAAGAAATTATCATCAGCTTATTTCGTAGATTTTGTGACGAATGTATCCATGCACGAAAATCGGATTTTGGTTCAAGTAGGTCCTCCTACGCTGAGGGATCTCCCTTCAAATGCAATTTTGAATGGATTGGAGATTATGAAAATGAGTGATCATAGAGACAGCCTTGATGGGAACCTTCCGGCGAATAACAATGCAGGTTTGAAATCCGGGGCAGGCAATAAAAACTGGATGCTGCTGGCAATTTGTGCTTCTTCATCAGGATTTGTAGTTTTGGTGCTCATATCAGCTGCTTTCTTCTTGTACTGGCGGCAAATCCATCAGAGAAAGCTAAGGCCTCGGTGCTCTGCATGGTTGTCTTTTCCTAGCCATGCGGGGAATTCCGATTCAAAAGTTTCCGTTGGCAGTTATGATTATTCCACAGCACATTCACCTGGTTTACGCCGGATTCTAGCATTCAAGGAGATTCGCGAAGCAACGAGGAATTTTGACAAGAGCTTGGTCTTGGGAGTGGGGGGATTCGGCATGGTTTACAAAGGAGTGCTAGAAAATGGGAACGTGGTTGCAGTAAAGCGCGGAAACCCGCGTTCCCAACAAGGCCTTACAGAATTCAGGACAGAAATCGACATGCTGTCAAAGCTCAGGCACAGGCATTTGGTTTCTCTGATAGGCTACTGCGAAGAGCTCAACGAAATGATCCTTGTTTACGAGTACATGGCCAAAGGTCCTCTTCGAAAGCACTTGTATGGTTCGAATCTTCCTCCGCTTACTTGGAAACAAAGGCTTGAAATCTGCATTGGAGCAGCAAAGGGCCTGCATTACCTTCACAATGGGGCAGCAGAGAGCATAATTCACCGCGACATTAAGACAACAAACATACTTCTCGATGAAACCCTCACTGCGAAAGTGGCTGATTTTGGATTGTCAAAGTTAGGTCCTACTTTGGATCAAACACATGTGAGCACTGCAGTGAAGGGGAGCTTTGGATATCTTGATCCAGATTACTATCGCCGGCAGCAGCTAACGGAGAAGTCAGATGTGTACTCTTTCGGAGTAGTTTTATTAGAAGTCTTGTGTGCTAGGCCACCTATAAACCCTGCCCTCCCCAGAGAGCAAGTTAACATAGCAGAATGGGCAATGAGTTGGCAAAAGAAGGGAAGATTAGAGAAAATTATAGACCCCCGTCTTCGAGGACATGTGAATCTTGAATCATTGCGGAAGTTCGGAGAAACAGCTGAGAAGTGTTTGGCTGAATACGGAGTTGATAGGCCAACAATGGGGGATGTTTTGTGGAATTTGGAGTATGCTCTTCAACTACAAGAGGCTTCTACACAGAGCTTTTCGTCCGAAAACAGTGCGAACTACATTCCGGATATGCCAGAATGGCTTCAAGAAATTCGAAATGGCAATGGTGGTGGTGGTGGTGAGGGAATTAGCGATCAAGAATCTGATGCAACTTCAAGTGCAGTTTTTTCAGAGTTATTGGATCCAAGGGGGAGATAGTTATGGAAAGTGTAGCCTCTCATTGATTACATACATACTTAATTATAGCAATATATTGTTTCTCCTTTTTTAATTTCATGACTTGTATTATGGTTTCAAGGTCAAAGTGCAAGGGAAATATGGAGATCTGGCATAACATGACGAGTGTAGACCTTCAAAATATTGATGTTTTTTCTGTGTATGAACTTGATCACACTCCCAATTCAATTAATATTGGGCCAGCACAGGTCCAATGTGAAATTCTTCAGTAAAGATACGAAGATTGTTACATGATACTACGAGTTTACTTACATGTAAAACTTTGATACTAGCGTATTTATTAAACAATTCATTAAATTATAATCTGTAGTTGCTATGTATCCACATATCATAACAACATGAAATTTTATACACTAGTTTTTTTCTTTTATTTTTTATTCTCAAACAACGAATGCATTAGAAAATGTAAGGTGTTAATGCGAGACCTTTCCGAAAAGAAAAAAATAATTTAAGGTGTCAATTTTAACTAGAGTAATAGTTTAGG
Organism: Malus sylvestris; assembly: GCF_916048215.2. NCBI lineage: Eukaryota > Viridiplantae > Streptophyta > Magnoliopsida > Rosales > Rosaceae > Malus > Malus sylvestris. Next base: position 26,939,134 of record NC_062266.1, read on the forward strand.
AAATCAATCAGATTTTCTTGATTCGCTAAGCTTTTACCGCTAACCGGATATACAGGTTCCACAGCCGATGTTTCAGGTGTTTATAGGGAAATCCATGCAAGTTATTAAGCAGAAGAACACTGGGGGTTTCTAAGCTCTTGAGCAATTTAGGAGAGAACAAATAAGAAAGCCAGCCATTTACCAAAATGCCGATCAACAGAATTGCAGTTGGAACGACGGGGCAGGCAAAGCCACCCTGATGCAATTCGGGCTGCGTTTGGTGAGTTTTTCTCCATGCTTATTTTTGTTTTTGCTGGTGAAGGCTCTGGCATGGGTTTCAGTAAGTCCCCAATTTAACAATTTCTATGTAGATATTTTTCGAGTTCGGCTCACTTGGATTGACATATTATACATAAGAGCTTACGATTTTAGGATTCAATAGTTGTTGGAGCGAGATTTCCAAGAAGAAATACCTTCATAGATTTGTTGACCGTAATCCTCACGTTCGCCGAATCTTTCTCTCTGATATCCCAGAATAGTCTTCCTCCGTAACTTGCCCGAACGGGGATACCTGCAAAAGATACTCCGACGCTCAAGTCAGCTGATTGGTTTTGCTCTTCTCTGGATTCTCTCGAAGGGCCCAATGACAAGAATCTCTTATGATATCTAGGTTTAAAATTAAAGAAGCTAGTTTCACCCTTAATAACCGTCAAGTCGAAGAGATAGAGAAAATCCCTAAAACCTAAGGATACACCTAGCTTCAGACCCAAATGTCAGAAAGGTCGACATAATCAAGTAAGAGTTCAGGTTCAGTTGCATAGGGTGAGTATTGGTGAAGAATAAGATGAGATGAATCATGGGGTGGAGCGGGAAACTAATGATCCCTAAGTGATCTGGAGACAAAAAGGTAGACCTGGTTGGGATACCGAGGCCCGAATACATGTCGCCTCTGGCAGGAAATGGGCTAAGGTGTATGTCATTTGGAGCATGACCTAGGTCACGAGCCTTGACAATTTCGAAGTGTGGTGGAGTACCACCATATTTAGACCAGGGTGTACGTCTCGTCATGATAAACGGGTGGGAAACTTAATGGCCAAAATTGGTTAGATAAGACAGAAGAGGAATTTGTGCTCGTAAACATAAGTGGAATGTGTTTGTACCATACTTAGGGCATCCGTGTTTAGATCTCGTATAAATACTCGGGGGACTCAAATGTAATTATGTAATAAAAGAATAGGCAAATATGTAATAAAGGAAGGGGGAAATATGTAATAAGTGAGGAGCCCTTATTCTATAAAAGGGACTCCTCACCCTCACAATTGGAAAGGCCTCACTCTCATATTCAGAGCTCTCATCCTCACAGAGGAGGCTCTCTCTCCCTCACAATCCTCTCACAAACAAAGAAATACAATATTAGTGTGGACGTAGCCCAAACATTGGGGTGAACCACGATACATCTTGTGTTATTTACTTTCTTGCAAATTCACGGTCAGATTTACGTTGTTCCAAGACCCCTCCGGTTTTGTGCATCAACATTTGGCGCCGTTTGTGGGAAATCGACACGAAAAGCTATGTCGGTTCTCTTTCATTTTTTCACCTCCACCGTGAATCTGCAAAAACCCAACAACCCAAAGCTTTCCCAGAAAACAAATCACAAAAACCAAGAACACCACACACTCTCTCTTTACTTTCTCTCTCATCAGCAAATTCCAATCCTTTTCACTCATTCTTAAAAAAGCTTCTGCATTTTTCACAATCTGCAAATCCTCCATTTCTCCAGTCTTCAAGGTCACTCCAAATTATTCAAAAACTTGTTTTGGGTACTTTTTCTTACCTGGGTTTTTCTCAGAGCTTCCTATTATTTTCTCGGCATCCAAACAGGTTTTGCATGTAGAGAGAAGCTTGGTTAAAAGCATATATCTTTGATCTGAAGGAAATAGTGCTTCATTTAATGTGATCAATCTTAGCCCGTGAACCAGTGATTGAAATTCTATGTTTGGCATTGAAGATTTCCCTAAAGATTTCGTGTCAGAGCTCAAGAATTACTCACATTCATAAAGAAAGGAACAAAGTTGGAGTGGGAAGAATGCTGGAGGCAGAGCTCTGTGGTTCTCGGATTCTATCGCCTTTTCGCGAAGAAAGCGGGGATGAGGAACTTTCAGTTCTTCCCAGGCACACAAAGGTTATTGTCACTGGAAACAATTAAACAAAGTCTATTTTGGTAGGTCTTCAAGGCGTGGTCAAGAAAGCTGTTGGCCTTGGGGGTTGGCACTGGCTGAGTTTTGGGTGAGGAGCAGACTTGTAAAATGGAGAGAAAGCAGGTCACCATGTGGTGCAGCCAAAGCCGCTGATGGTTCCGAGATCTTGGAGTTTGAGGCTACCCGAGGCGCTGTCGCCGTTGAAGAAGGGTCCAGAGATTCGAACTGGATTTCTCAAGAACATTAAACCCTCCAACTTTATCAAACCTGCCCCATTTTGTTTCTTATTAAAAAGTCCCTTGAAATATGTGAAGGCAAAAGATTAAGGTTGTCCGAGAGAAAAAAAAAAATATGGCAGTTCAGGCACAAAGTTTGTACCTTTCTGAAGATTGGTCGTCGGCGGCGGTGGCACAGCTCCACTCTGTTTCGGCCATTGACGACATTTTTTTTTCGGCATTCCGAGCCCTCAATCCCTTGCCGTTCCTCTTCCAGTTAATTATTTCCAATATCTCACCCAAAAAAAGAAGCACAAAAGCAAAAATTCCCCCTCCCCCTAAAAAAAAGAAAAAAAAAGATCAATTGTCTGATCCGCCGTCTACAACACTGATTCAATCTCCTGGAGATCTCCCATTTGTTTCGCTCCAAAATAAAAGCCTTTGGTTTTTTCTGCATGCAACATCAGCATCATCGTAATCCGTTCGATCTTCTATGTGATTAGGAAATTTGAATTGATGGGTTTCTTGTCAGATTAGACGGTCAACATTTTTTTTTCAACCTTTTCTTTCGCTTTTACCTCCAAATCTCCTTCTTCTTTCCCGATTTGAACCTCCAAATTGCGTCTCCGAGATTCGACTGTCTCTGCGGATTAAAGGTTTCGTGCTGAAGGTGAAGGTGCAGGCTGACATGTTGCTGCCCTCACAGCTCACCAATGTCTCACGGAATCTGCTGGGATCAAGCTGGACGGATGCGGCCAGCAAAAGAACATATTGATTACCGCTGCCTTTGGGGGCGTGGGTCAGTATGCAGCCCTTTTACAGCTGGAGTATACTGATCTTTACAACTAACAAGCAGAAGAGGAAAAAAAAACAAAGAAGATGCCCACACTTTCATCATGCATGTTCCCATTTTCGAAGAAAGCAAAAGAAAAGCAGAAAAGAAAAGAGGAAAGTAAAAGCAGAAAGCAAAAGAAGATAAAAAGAATAAGACATAATTGCGGTGGTGATGGCATGCAGAAAAGGGAATTATGGGCGTGACCCATTGAGCTGAGGATCATATTTATTTTTGAATGATGTGATTTATTTTTTGTATCTTTCGGAGACATCTGTATAAACCCCATCAGAGGTTAATAATAAAAAAAATAAAAAAAAAAAGGGCAAGCCCAAAATAATGGGCTGGAACGTTATGTGGAGGGCGAAGGCCCATATACCCAAAAGAGTCAGGCCCTCTATTATCACCAACCAGGTGATCAAAAGTACGTCCAGTACTCTAAAAATTATTCGGCAGCCTGCCGCTATTATCACCAAACCAGGTAATCAAAAGTACGCCCAGTACTCTAAAAATTATTCGGCAACCTGCTGCTATTACCACCAACCAGGTGATCAAAAGTACACCCAGTACTCTAAAATTATTCGGCAGCCTGCTGCTATTATCACAAACCAGGTGATCAAAAGTACGTCCAGTACTCCAAAATTATACATGAGCATCACTCATGTCAATCATACATAAACATTCATGAGCATCACTCATGTCAATCATACATAAACATTCATGACCATCATTCATATCAACATTCATGAGCATCACTCATGTCAACATCCATGAGCATCACTCATGTCAACATTCATGAGCATCACTCATGTCAATCAACATAAACATTCATAAGCATCACTCATGTCAATCAGCTTCAAAAGCTTCATTTACAGAGCTTTAGCTTCGAAAGCTTCATTTACAGAGCTTCAGCTTTCAAAGCTTCATTTCCAAAAGCTCCAGCTTCAAAGCTTCACTTGCAAAGCTTCACCTATAAAGCTTTAGTGCAGGGTGTACAAATACCACCTCCGAACAACCGCCACTTTGGCCCATACATGGATTCAATTTGAAGTCTCCAACCAACAGACTCTATTGACTGAAGACTTGGGGGACTACAATATGTACCATATATTGGGCTTCATGAAAAATACTTGGGAGACTCTAGCCCATTATTTATGTACTGATGAGCGAACCCTTATTCTATAAAAGGGACTCCCTCACTTTCATTAGAGAGCACCCATTACTTATGTATTGAGGAGCGAGCCCTTATTCTATAAAAGGGATTCCCTCACCATCATTAGAGAGTATCACCGCCTGCTGAGCAACTGGCTCGCCGTGAGCATCACTCCTAACCCATCACTTATGTATTGAGGAGCGAGCTCTTATTCTATAAAAGGGACTCCCTCACCTTCAACACCACAAGCCAAACCAACCAAGGCAACATAAGCCACAAGCCGAGCAGTCTCGCAACATGTGCTACTTCTAGTTAAGCATCATTTCAGATTGAGCACCGCCTCATATCGAGTATTCAGATCTAGACGACATGTAGTTACTTCGGCCCACATATGGACTGAATTTCAAGTCTTCAGCTAAAAGACTCTCTTGACTGAAGACTTGGGGACTATTGTTTGTACCATACTTAGGGCCTCCATATTTAGATCTCGTATAAAGGGGGACTCAAATGTAATTATGTAATAAAGGAAGGGGCAAATATGTAATAAGTGAGGATCCCTTATTCTATAAAAGGGACTCATCACCCTCACAATTGGAAATGCCTCAATCTCACCTTCAGAGGCATCACTCTCATATTCAGAGCTCTCATCCTCACAGAGGAGGCTCTCTCTCCCTCACAATCATTTCACAAATAGAGAAATACAATATTAGTGTGGACGTAGCCCAAACATTGGGGTGAACCACGATACATCTTGTGTTATTTACTTTCTTGCAGATTCACGGTCGGATTTACGTTGTTTCAAGACCCCTCCGGTTTTATGCATCAACAAAATGTTTCAAATATTCTCACAAGAGGGGTTTGAAATGGAAAAATACCTGTAAACTAAGATGTCACTCTGAAGCGAGAAATCACAGGCTTGGAGAAGAAACTAAGCAGAGGAAGTGAAGAAAAGCAGGGATGGAGAAACACAAGGTAATGACACACACACACACACACACACACACACACACACACACACACACACATATATATATATATATATATACATGCGTGCATAGAGATGTACACAAATATATGAACAATACGTACAAAGATCCACATGTCAGTATGCAGAGATATGCACACGTATGTTGCTGGTAGGTTTGCCTATATATGCCTATGAATCCAAACATATATATGTATATATATAAAGGCAAGTGTCAGAATTGGTGTGTATACATATAAAAAAGCATGCAAAAGTTTGGCAAGGACATGATGTCCATAAAAGTACGCATATATATATATATATATATATATTGGTGTGTATACATATAGAAAAGCATGCAAAAGTCTGGCAAGGACGTGATATTCGCAAAAGTACGCATATATATATATGTGTGTGTATAAAGGCAAGTGTCGGTATTGGTGTCTATATGTATGCACGCAAGTGTGTGAACGTGTTTTAGACTTCTGCGCTGCAGCTATAGCTGCTGCTTTTGTCAGTTCGACAAGATGGGACAATGATTTATATAATAGATACGCATACGTGTAACCTTTCAGACAGCCTACGCAGTTATATTTCATCGGTCCTCTTTCGTCGTGTTAGTCCATTTTCGTAATGCCAGTCCACTTTCATAATGTCAGTCATTGTTCGTAATGTCAGTCCACTTTCGTAATGTCAGTCTCCTTTCGTAATGTCAGTCCACTTTCGTAATGTTAATCATTGTTCATCATGTCAGTCCACCTTCGTAATGCCTTCATAAATCATCGTTCATAAATCTTCATACGTAAATTCTCGTTCGTAAATCTTCGTTCGTAAATGTCAGTCTGCTTTCGTGGAAGGTGTCAGCCCACATTTTATGTGAAGATGTGAGGTGACTTTCATAAAGTAAGCAAAGGAACCTGTTTGGCTTTCGTGAGTTAGGCACACAAAATAATGATTTTAGTAAATTTACCTTCAGTAAATTTACCCGTAGAAAAAACAACTTCCACAAATTTGGTCTTAGTAAGAAATGCTTAAAGTTTTAGCTAGGTTAAAAAAGCATAGTTTCAAGGCCACATGTGATCGAAAAACTTAGTTTTTCCCTATTTTACATACGTAAAAAAGGGAAAAAATGGGCATTGTGGGAGGATAAAATCTGGTTTTGACTCATGGGCCAATCCAAGTCACCCAGGGATGGTGTTATGCAAGGTAAACTGTAAGGAAAGCCCACGAGGAATAGGCACACGTGTCCAGGTAATCGCCTCCACTAAGGAGGATCATTAAGGAAGTGGGAAAGGAAAATATGACGTGGTGCTTGTTCTCGAAGCATGCGGTCATATTACGGAGGACCACTAAGGAAGTGGAAATGGGAAGAGAGATCATGATACTTGTTCTCCAGGCATGCAATCCTATAAATATGGAGATGAGCTAAATAACAAGGTACGTAAGGAGAACCCAAGAGAATCCAGAGAAGAGAAAAACCAATCAGCTGATTTGACCGTCAGAGTATTTTTTACAGGTACCCCCGCCCAGGCAAGTTACGGAGGAAGACTATTCTGGGATATCAGAGAGAAAGATTCGACGAACGTGAGGATTACGGTTAACAAATCTGTGGAGGTATTTCTTCTTGTAAGAAATCTTTATCAGAAAGGAGCTCAGGATGCTGCGACGTCCAAAGTACGCCGCGCACGAAAGAAGAGTTGGCCGAGGTCAAGCGAGCGAGGGCCACTGAGCGCGAGATGAATATGCAGCAAATACGTAAGGAGATGGCTTCCAACTTCAGATTTGGTTGGGTGCAAAGCCAGCAATGCCTGGAACATTGATATGTAGCTGATCCTGACGTGTATGATCACCATATAAGGATTGACTTGGGTGTATATGAGTGGTACGAATGGATGGATCCTAAAGATTGGAGACCCTCAGACCAACCTGCTTCTTCTGCTCTTATCCTAAGCAACGGGTTTGTTACTACTTCCGGACCTATCTCAAGTTTAGGCTTTAGAAGCTTTCAATTTGGCCATCGTTTCGGCGCTCAGTAGCTCACGTAATCGCGTGGTCTGTTCTTTTAGGCTAAACCCCCATTTGTGTTAGTGATCCGTTCTCATGGGCTAAAACCCCATATGTGTTTCTAATCTGTATTTTACTTACTATCTCAGTTGTATCTTCGCGCAATTGTCGTCACAAATTGGGCCTTCGCCTTTCCACTGCCTAACTATTCCTATATGTTCCTTTTGATTTTCAATTTTAACTGAATGTGATCAATATCCTTAATCCTTAAATTTGAGTTTTCAAACCAAAGATTAACTTATCTTAATAAGATATGATCACCTTAGATTTTGAATTTTCGTTTCTATCAACCTCGAATTGCCTCTATATAAAAGGGTGTTTGAGAGCCATTCAGTAGTACCTGGATTTCATGGCTAACAATTGAAAAGTGAAGCTCCACTTCCGGCTCTACGCTGATGTTCCCAAAAAAGGAAGCTCCCGGAGGGGTTCCAAAGGTTTTAGAAATGTAATCGAGCTATGTTCTAATTCCTCTTCTCGTTCGCCGATGAGGGCTTCTTATTCTTTTGAAGTCCCTAACACTTTTCGTGAATCCACATACCAGTCTTGAATAAGATCGGGTAGAGAACAAGCTCTAGACTTCATTGTCAGCGGAATGATCTCTCCGAGGCTAAATCATACCACTCGGGCTCTTAATCCGGTTACCGACATAATGGTCTATCCGGGAGGGAGTTACACAACTCGGGCTCCTGACTCTATCGCTCGTTCTCCCGACCTTTACATAGGAGATGAAGCGGGTCCTTCTTGCGCACCTTCCCGTCACCACCTATGCTGTCCCAAATGCTTCGACTACTCCTTACTATTGAACGAGCGTGAAACTTTGAAGAGATACTTGCAACGCGCTGAACACCAGGTGGATCGTCTCAGGAGGGAATTAATGGTTGCGGATCATGTCGTGTCTGCTGCTCACTCAAGTGGCATACATGATGGTTTTAAGTAAAGCATTCAATATTTCCGCTCCAAGGCGAAAGCGGCATTTCCCTCCGTAAACTGGGATAATCTATCTACCCCATTAGACTAGGTGTCATTTTGCTTGTAATAAGTTGGCCCCTTAGGTCCAACCACTACTGGGATATCTAATAGTGATGTTGTCCTTGTTTTCCCTTTTTTTGCTAGTAGGTTTACTTCTCATTCTTGTCTTTTATCGTACTATGTGTCCAACATCCAAGAGGTTTTCTCTTTTACGGTAGGAGAACAACGTCCCACTACTTAAGCTTTTTACCTTCGCACGTGTCATGCCTCATTTTCCTCTGCAAACACGCGACGTGTTCGAGGAGGCAAATCATATTAAATTCACCCTTTTGTTATCGATCTCAGAAACCATTCAACCTTGAATTAATTCTTACCTATTCGATCTTAGATTTTTCGATCTTGGATGGGTCTTTGCCCATTGGCTTTCCTTTCCTGCTCGATCTTAGATTTTCGATCTTGATTGGGTCTTTGCCCATTCGATCTTAGATTCTCGATCTTGATTGGGTCTCTGCCCATCCGATCTTGGGTTTTCTTTTCCCATTCGGTATTCAATTTCTGATCTTGATTGGGTCTCTGCCCCTGATCTTGGGTTTTCTTTTCCCACTCGATCTTATGTTTTTTATCTTGATTCGATCCTCATCCCTTAGTTTATACTCTTTAGCTTTAGACTTTATTCTAAGATTCGAATGAAATGTAACTTTATTTATCAAACAATAGGGAGATGTCAACATACATCCAGGGATACACCCTTTGACATGCAAGGAAAACAGAAAGGGGTTTACCCTTCAACATTACTGGAAACAGAAATTTAAATGTGGAAAACATAAACACGAAAAGTTAAATGTGGTACTTTCTCAAATGAATTGTGTTCCACGGGCGCGGCACATATTGACCTGTTTCAACATGCCTGAGTTTATAAGCTCAATTTCCGAAGGCTTCGGTCACCTCATATGGTCATTCCCATATGCGTCCAAGCTTCCATGCATTCAAATCTTTTATGTTTTCCATGACCTTTCTCAATACCCATTCTCCTACCCTGAATCTTCTCGACTTAACCCGCTTGTTGAAGTAAGCGGCAACTTGGTTCTGGTAGTTCGCAAGTCGTAGTGCGGCGATCTCTCTTTGTTCCTCGACTAAGTCGAGGTTATGGGCTAGCTACTGATCATTCTCATCATTTTCCACAACTAATGTTCTGACCGTAGGTAGACCAACCTCTGTGAGGATAACCGCTTCAGTACCATTAGCGAGAGAGAATAGGCTTTCACCAGTTGGTTTTCGTTTTATGGTACGATAAGCCCATAGTACATTAAGGAGTTCCTCATGCCACTTTCCTTTACACTATTCCAACTTTTTCTTTAAACAATAAAAAATTGTTCGATTCGTCTTCTCTGCTTAGCCATTGCCCTGGGGATAACTCCTGGAAGAGAATTGTAATGTGATATCTTTCTCGATGCAATAGCTTCTAAACTTTCGATTGTCGAACTGCGTACCATTATCCATCACAATCACCCTTGTTATGCCAAACCGGCATATAATGTTCCGCCATATGAATCTTACAACGTCATTTTGCGTAACAGAAACATACGATTCTGCTTCTACCCACTTAATGAAGTAGTCTATGGCGAGAAGGACGAACCTGTTACTTTTGGGCGTCTTCGGCAATGGGCCTACGATGTCCATGCCCCATTTTACGAATGGTCAGGGTCCTACGATTGGATTGATTTCCTTGGCGGGTTGTTTAACAATTGGGGCATATTTCGGGCATTTGTCACACTTTCTTACATACTGTTTCACGTCTCGAGCCATGTACAGCCAGAAGTAACCTTGAGTTAATGCTCGATGCGCTAAACTTCTTCCTCCTGAGTGATTCCCACACATTCCTTCATGTAATTCTCTCAGAACCCATTCGGATTGCCTTGAATTTAAACACCTTAGGTAAGGTCCTGAGAATGACCTCTTATAGAGTGTGTCGCTAAGGATTGCATATCTTACTGCTTTTATTCGGAGTTTTCTCGCTTCCATAAGATCTTCCGGCTGGATCCCTTTTGTCAAGTAGTTTACGATTGGCGTCATCCAACAATCATTATCTTCAGCTTGAGCTTGCTCTGGCAACGGGTTGTTAAGTCTTGACCTTTGCCCGTCGATTTGCATCATGTCCGATTGCACTGCTCTGATACTTAGGGAATGCAGATATTCTACTTTGGCTACCCGTAGGTTCTCTTGTGTGGCTGACGCACGCTAGCTGATCCGCTCTTTCATTCATCTCTCTAAGTATTTGCTTCAGCTTGAAATACTTGAATCCATTCGCCAGCCCTTTAACCAGTTGCTGATATGCTTCCATCCTCGCATTTTTAGTCGTATACTCTTCAGTTGCTTAGCCGACGATGAGTTGTGAATCACTATGCACGGTAAGACGGCTTATCTTCAATTGTTTCGCAAGTTCAAGGCCTAGTACCAGGGCTTCGTATTCCACCACGTTGTTTGATGCAAGAAAATCCAACCGAACCGAACACTCTAAGTCTATACCCTCAAGAGAAATTAAAATGATCCCTAGCCCAGCTCCTGCTTGATTGGATGACCCATCCACATAAAGCTCTCATTTGATCTCACTAGGGTCGACTTTTGCAATTTCTTCGCATTCACCCTGCAAACTTTCACGAGGATAACACTCTACAAGAAAGTCAGCAATTACCTATCCTTTGTCTGCGCTTCGAGGCCGATACTTTATGTCAAAGGAACTAAGTTCGATGACCCATTTCGTAATTCTTCTTGATAAGTCCGGTTTAGATAAAATAGCCTTCGTCGGTTGATTAGTTAACACCACAATGGTGTGTGCCTCGAAGTACTGACAGAGCTTTTTCTTTGTGGTTACTAAGGCCAACACCATCTTTTCAGTGGGCGAATACCTCTTCTCTGCATCGATTAAACTTTTGCTCACTTAAAATATGGGTTGTTGGACCGAGCCTTCTTCTCTGAATAACGCATCACTTACTGCCCTTTCGCTTACAGCCAGGTACATGTACAACGGCTCCCTTTGTTTGGGAATGGTCAATAACAATGGGCTTGTGAGATACTTCTTCAGTTGTTTGAAAGCTTCCCTTTGCTCATGCCCCTACACATCTCCTTTCTTGTTTCTTATGGCTTGAAAAAAGGTTTGCATCGATCGGATGATCATGAAATGAAACGAGTAAGGGCAGCGATTCGCCCGGTTAACACTTGAATGTCTCTGGGTGTTACCGGGTCCGTCATGTTACACAAGGCTTCAACTTTTGCTGGGTTTGGTTCAATACCTCGTTTGTTCACTATGTGCCCCAAGAACTACCTAGATGATACACCGAATGCGCATTTTGCTGAGTTTAGCTGCATGTGATATCTTCTGAACACGCCGAAAGTGTTGTGTAGATGATCAATGTGTTGGCACCTTTCTCGGCTTTTGACGACCAAATCGTCAATGTAAACCTCCATTGTATTTCCGATTTGATTTTTAAACATTTTATTCACTGACCTCTGATAAATCGAGCCGGCATTCTTGAGTCCGAAAGGCATAACGGTGTAACAATACAATCCACACTCAGTGATAAAAGCAGTTTTCTCTTGATCTTCAACAGCCATATGAATTTGGTTATAACCGGAATAAGCATCTAAGAAAGACAATAGTGCGTACCCGGCCGTAGCATCCACCGTCTGGTCAATTTTTGGAATTGGAAAATAATCTTTCCGGCATGCTCTGTTCAGGTTGGTATAATCCACACACATACGCCATTTTCCTTTTTCTTTCTTGCCCACTACCACGACATTCGAAACCCAAGTTGGGCACCAGACATCACGAATGAATCCAACTTTGAGAAGCCTATCAACTTCTGCACTGATAATCTGATTTCGTTCTGGCGTAAATCTCCTATGCTTTTGTCGATGTGGAGGAGAACTCGGATCAACATTCAACTGATGGCATGCCACTTCCGGGTCAATTTCTGGCATGTCCCTATGGGACCATGCAAAAACATCAGCATTGCTCCTCAGAAGTTTCAGCAACTCTTCGACTTCCGTATCAGATAGGAGGGAGCCCACAGTGCTTCTACAGTCGGGGGTTCCTGATCGTCATTTTCTTGATCCTGCTGTGGTGGGTCCTCTGCTAACTGCTATAATGGTTTATTCCATGCAAGTCTGAGCTCTATTGCACTTCCCTGGTTGTCTTGATGTTTGTTGCCATGCCGTAGCATTTTCTAGCTTCCAGCTGATCCCCTTTGATGTCGATTGTCGTTTGACTATCCGTCGACAAACACCTTATTCCTTAACATCTGGTTGATGCTTCTTCATCCATTCGATGAATCCAATCATTTCCCATGATGTCATTATACGCACTCGGTGCATCAATTATGACAAAAGTGACGAAAAGAATCTTACCTACTGCAGTGACAGGAAGGGTCACGTCTCTAATGGGTCGGGCCTTAGTTCCTTCAAACGCATAGATGGGAGTCAGATTTGGCCTTATCTCTTTCTCGTCTAATTCCATTCTTCTAAATGTGCTCCAAAATAGAACGTATGTGTTGTTTTCTTCATCTATCATTATCCTTTTCACTCTTGAATTGGTAATACGTAGCGTCACGACCAATGCGTCATTGTGAGGGAATTGAATTCCTCCGAGGTATTTTAGGCTAAAAGAGATGACTCTGAGATTTTCTAATACTTTGGATGCTTCAGGGGCTGATGTTATGTTGTGAACATGTCTAGACTTCTCGGCTTCCCCTTTTTGCGACCGATAACGTGCTTCGCATTCTTCAAGGGGTTGGGGTCCCCCATGTATGACATTAATATCCAACAACCTTTCATCAGCTCCAATGTTTCCTGTCATTGTTTTTCAGGGGGTTGGGGTCCACCATGTATGACATTAATATCCAACAATCTTTCGTCCGCTCCAATGTTTCCTGTCATTGTTTTAAGTCTTCTGTCGTTCTTACGTTCGTCCCTTGATTCTACGCGATACTGTGACAACATCCTTTTCTTCAGCATAGCTTCCACTTGGTTCCTTAGGCTTCGACAATCATTGGTGGCATGACCAAAGTCGTTGTGATAAGCACACATCTTGTTCCTGTCTCTCTCCTCTAGCGGTGTTCGAATCGGTGTTGGTGCACGAAAGATTCCCTTTCCCTTATTCTTGTGGAAAATTTTGCCTAGGCTCACTGTGAGCTAGGTGTTTAGGCGATCAAGTCTAGATCTTTCATTGAACCCATCCTTCGGGTCACGTGAGAATCTTCTTTCTTGCCTAGGTTGAGTGTAGGTTTCAAGGTAGGCACGGTAGTACCCGCTGGAGATGCAGCATTAGTCGCGGTGGCCCGCTTTGATTGGATAAGCTACTCTTCCTCTAATCTGATGATTCCATCAGCTCGAGCCATCACCTCCCTCATGTCCAGTGACAATGTTTCGATTAACGACCTACACATCTTCGTTCCAGGCAATACCCCTTCTCAGATTGCCAAAGATTGAGTGTGAGAATCACATTCTTCTAGAGTGGACATCTCCTCCGTTAACCTAGTTATGTAGCTTTTAAGGCTCTCGCCAACATTTTGTTTGGTGTTGAACAAGATCGTAACATCTTTTCTTAGCCTCCGATTGCAGACATATTAAGATATGAATGTTTCGCAAAGCTCTGTGAAGCTTCCGATAGACCTCAGTTTCAGTTATCTGAACTAAGTTAAAGATGATCCCGAAAGGCTTGAGGGGAACAATTTGCACATGACGGCCTCGTCGTCTCCTTCAAACGCCATCTTCTGTTGAAAGTGGTAAATGTGTTCAACAGGATCAGTCGTGCCTTCAAACAGTCTAAACTTTGGTTAGGTGAACTTGGCAAGTTTTTTAGCTTTTAGTTAGTCTTCTGTGAACGGCGATTTGCGAATTCCTCTGGCCGCTTCTAAGGCAAGCTCTGTCGGGGTTTGTGGCTTATATCCCTTCACAATCTTCTCAATTTGTTCTCGCAAATCAACATCCATTACCTTTTTCGATCCTTCTCCCCTGTGATCCCCTTCGCCCTGATTTTTCGTTACTTCAATACGGTTACTAGATGGCACGCTACTAGAGCTGCCCTCCTTATCTTCCTTTTCTGCACACTGTCTTTTGGTGCTGATTACATCTTCTACCACGTTTCTTGCTTTAGCCTTCTTCAACGCCTCCTCTGCTGTCTTTTTGTTTCACGCAATTCCCTCGTTAACCTTCTAAATTGTTCCATGGCAAGACTGGGTTCACTATTTTGAGATTGAGAACTAGTATGTACTGATCGAGTCCCTGCATCTTCAGAAAGATTCGGAACTTCTTGTGCGGATCCAGTCATGTTTCTAGTTTGATTTTGTTTCGGTTCCCACAGACGGCGCCAACTGTTGGAGCGAGATTTCCTACAAGAAGAAATACCTCCATAGATTTTTTGATCGTAATCCTCACGTTCGCCAAATCTTTCTATCTGATATCCCAGAATAGTCTTCCTCCATAACTTGCCCGGGCAGGGGTACCTACAAAAGATACTTCGACGCTCAAGTCAGCTGTTTGGTTTTTCTCTTCTTTGGATTCTCTCGGGTTCTCCTTACGTACCTTGTTCTTTGGCTTCTCTCCATATTTATAGGATTGCATGCCTGGAGAACAAGTATCACGATCTCTCTTCCCTTTTCCACTTCCTTATTGGTCCTCCGTAATATGACCGCATGCTTCAGGAACAAGCACCACGTCATATTTTCCTTTCCCACTTCCTCAATGATCATCCGTAGTGGAGGCAGTTACCTGGACACGTGCGATTGTTCCTCGTGGGTTTTCCTTACGGTTTACCTTGCATAACACCATCCCTGGGTGACTTGGATTGGCCCATGAGTCGAAACCGGATTTTATCCTCCCACAATAGTCATCTATATTTGTCAGCCTCTTCCTGTTGCGGTAATATATGATAGAGATTAACATGATATATGTTATTTGTTCATTTCTTAAAAATTTACGTTTATAGTTTCCATAGTTGCCTCGTCTACTTTCGCTAACCTCTTTTTATGAGTGTGTAATATGTGACGGGAAAACTCTAGCTTGATATATATTGTTTAATTAAGATTTCCGTGTGGTGTTATTTATATCTTTTTCTAATTCAATTGAATAATGAAGGGAAGTTTAAATAATGAGGTGTGCTATCCACACATCCCTTTTTACTTTTCACACACGCTTTGTTAATTTATGTTATTTGATATTTTTCAATTCATCCGATCTGACGGCTGAAAATTGGAAAGCTGTGTGAGAAGTAAAAAAGAATATATAGATATCACACCCCTAAATAATTTTGGCAGACAAGCTTACTAACAATGCCTTGACCACAGTAGCACACCGTCGGGGCTCGTAACTGCCTCATTAGCTTATGCATTTGCACCTTTTGTGGCGGTCTCAGTGGGTGCAAATATTTCTGGGGATCACATAAACTGAGCTGTCATGTTTGGTGCATTCATTGGTGGAAACATAACACTTCTGAGGGGCAATTGGTACTGGATTGCACAGTTGTTGGTTGTTTGCTGCTCAAGTTTGCCACTGGTGGATGGGTAAGTTCTAAGGAGCTTATTGGTCAATACTTAATAGTTAATTGATTTTACAAGATGTGTTTGCAACTATCGTCTAGGCACGCTCAAATAACTCTGGATAACTCTCAATCGTTGATGCAATATGAGATTTACATGCTTCAATGGTTGCTAGTGAGCGATTGTTACATTTCTTTTAATTGTACGAATATCCTACTTGATGTTTTTGTTGATGAATTACCCGACTGCCTGCAGGAAACGACAGGGTTCTCACTATCGTCCGGCATGTCGGTATGGAATGCTCTAGTGTTTGAGATTGTGATGACCTTCGGCTTGGTCTACACAGTGTGTATGCCACAGCAGTGGGTCCAAAGAAGGGGACTGTAGGGATTGTAGCACCAATTGCAACTGTTGGTGCCAACATTTAGGTTGGGAGTGTGTTTGATGGTACATCCATGAACCCAGCAGCGTCGTTTGACTCTGCCCTGGTCAGTTAGTCATGGACGCACCACTGGGTCTATTGGGCTAGCCCACTAATTGGTGCTGCCACCGCAGTTCTTGTCTATGACAACATCTTCATCGGTAATGGGATCTATGAACAGGGTCCTAATGACTTTTAAAAACTAGTCCATGCTAGCTTGTTTAAGATGGATGCAATTGCTCAACTAAAGGCCTCTTGGGGCATAAATCGAATTTCATGTAATTTTTGGGGGGCTTAAATCAAATTTCATATATTTTTTGTTGTAGGGTTTGTTATTTTTCATTTTATGTTGTAAGTGGGAGTAGTGCTAGTTGGTTGATGTTGTCAAATCGTTTTATATAGTGGAATTGCCTTGTTTGCTTTGTGATCTTCTTGTACAGGTTCATTTGCTATAATTTTTTGAAGAGGAGGAGAAAAGGGGGGAATTAGGGTGTGGCTGATTGAAGCAAATCATGTGAAAAAGAGAAAAAAAACATGTGTCAAAACTAGAAACTAGTTGTTTTGGACAAGACGATATCCTAAATAACTATAACAGGTAGAGAGAATTCAAACTTGGTGTTATAGCACATACACATTACACTGACAAACTGATTCAATCCCTATTTACCATACGCACACGCTTTTAAATTATTTATACATACATAGAGTCGATCACATAACTAACAAGAAAGCATCATGTATAAGCGTATTATACTCTTTTCTCAGTCTTGATGCTGCTAATTATCAGTGGCTCAACCGTTCTCTTATATGCTCTGCCAAAGTGGTTTCATCCTCTTCAGTAGTAAACCCCACCAACTTTATCATTTTCAGATGGGCCAATTTTGTTTGGGCATTGACTTTCTTCCAGGGCAGAGCTGTCCTTGCCATGCAGTAGCTTTTAGGATCATTCTGCATTATACAGTCAAACACGAGATTAAAAAAAAAGGAGCCATATTTGAAATTTTGGAACTCAGATAGTGATTGAAATTGCAATATAAAAATCTTTTCAACAACATTACTTCACTTTATTATATAAGTTGGGTTTTATCTTCAAAGGAAAAAAACAAAAGGGCATTGATAACACATATTTTTTTATTGGACCACGTACAAAATTACTTGTAAAGTTTTGGGTGAAAGAAACTTACAGTTACATAGAGTTGCTCCAAAGCTGGACATAATTTAATGAAGGATATTAGAGGATCGATGCTGAATCTTTCTTCCCAGTTATCAATCCACCATAGCTCTTTCAGCTTGTAGAATATGAAGTTTGCTTGTAGAGGCAAAAGGGATGGCCAGATCAGTGTCTGCAAAAACATTTTCAAACTTTAAAAACAGACGTGCATCATTATTGTTGAAACATCGATAAAAAAACATTTTGGTAATTTTTTTTTAAGAACAACGTTTCCACCATATTATCGTTGATATATAATGCAGTCGTTATTTAAAAATTAGTTATGATTATATTTGTGTGTTTAATATAGCTTAATAGTTCGCAGCCATGACTAGAAAATGCAAAAATTACTAAAACACACCTGGAAAGTCCATTTGCATAGTGTGAGAACTTGAGCATTTTTAATGGTTAACAACATAGGATCAAAGTCGCTACTTTTGAATCCGCCGTAGCCGGGGCCTTGCCTGAAATCAAGCATGGCGTCTGCCAAGTTAAAATGATGTTCCCTCCAAATATGAGGGACAAAACCGCGGTATCGAAAAGATCGAAGTTTGGAAGTTTTGAGGTGGAGAGACTTGAGATTCTGGCAGTCAAAGATGGTCAAGCTAAGTAGCCTTGGACTGGACTCGATATGCAAAGATTGTAACCCCTCACATTCAATGATCTTCAATTTTTCAAGAAATTCGAAACTTGGAATCATAGAAGAAACTGCTTCATTGCCAAAAGAGCTCACTGATTTTAGGTAAAGAATTTTGACAAAGAAAGTAGAGGGAGAAGGCTGGTGAGAAATTAGGGTTTGGTCCCTTTGGTGATTCAGCTTCAAGTGCCAACCAAAATGCCTTGGATTTTCCAGATTCTCTGTCGAACACTCCAGACGGAGTTTATTGTTGGGTGCAACTGTAGCCAAAAGGAGATCGCCAAGTTTGCCAAAGTGCAGTTGCAGCTTTCTGGGATGCCCTAAGGGATCAAGCTGGTTAAAGTGAGAGACAAATTCAGAAACTGCATCAGCTGCATCATCATCTGTAGTGATCTGCTTCGCTAAAGTTGTATTCCATAGGCCTCTCCACCTACTTGAGATTAAACTGGTTTCTAATGCAGATTCTGAAGGGAGAAAAGAAATAATTCTGCAAATGATTTCATTTGGTAATTTGCCAAACAAATCATCTGCTATTTCCTTCTCCATACCTCTAGCTATTCGACTAAGTTTACTACAAGCCTAGAAAAGATGACAACAAGATCGCTTTATAATATTGATGCCATGAAGAAGGAAATAGATTCTGACTAGACTTATTTATCAGATAGAATAATACTAAATATTCATTGGGTAGCAAGAAATTAAAAGCATATATAGATTCTGATTTTAATTAACAATATGTATACATTAGTTGGTAAGCTCATAATTAAATCTTATGGGGCATTCCTAGTCATGGCGTAGCCATCTACGTAGATCAGAGCCATTTAAATGCAATACGAAAATGCAATGAAAGTCATTCCTACATTAGCACCTTAATATATAATTATATATATAACAGAAAGTTTTTTAATTTAATTTGCCAATTGTCTCCACAACAGTATGAATTTGACGCACATCATATTAGATTTATAAAAATTTAGGATATATATATTTTTTTTCAAAGTGAGACCCAAGGCACATTTTGTTAGCCTTAACTTGCCGACTCTTTTTTTTAGTACATCGATATTTTTACACTATGAGAGGGGGAGTTCGGCTAAGTCACAACTAGCTGACTCTTACATGTTAGATATAGTTTTTTTTCATTAAAATAAAACAAAAAGCTTATTGAATGTAATGTTCTTGAATTGGTTTTCTAAAGCTTTAAAAACGAGGATTAAAATAACCAGATTCGGAATTTCAAACTCAATTGGAGTATAAGATTTATGGACCTCGTTAATGATATAGACATGTCCGGCACAACTAACAGTTCGATTGAGGTTTTGTAAGAGTTCATCAATTTGTTTGAGGTTTTAGTAATACTCGATTGAGCAAAGCAACCTACACAAGCATCCCATCAAACAAGATAGCTATGTGTACACCTAACAGTTTGTAGACTTCGTACTAGGTAACTAACTAACTGTTTTCTTAGGTCAAATTACATATAAAAGCATCCCATAAAAGACAGTTTTGTTTTGATAGTCTGTTTAAGATTTCAATTCAGGACAGTGTTACCTTGCCGTTGTTAAGAACGATTTGTTATGGTTTCGAACACCTGGAGAAATTTCATCATAAAATTGTAGAATTATAATTTTGAGTAGAAATGTGAAGAAAGTTGGACCTTGTAAGTTCTAAAAAGTCTATTTTGCCACACACATGCTTACAGTATCATTTGAATGACAACAGTGAGAGTGAGACATTAACGAATATATCTTTACAATAATATTGTGTAAAAGTTGAATATCAAAATATATATACAAACCGCCACGAAACTTATGACCCAAGTTTCTACTAAACTACGTCAATAAACAAAGAAGATGGCTTACCTGCATTAGCTGTCGTATGAGTGTTTATCTTAATAAACAATAACGCGTTACGCATGTATTTTCTCTTGGCCAAAACCACAAGAACGTGTTACTGAAGTCATAGAAACTTTTTATAGATTTGTCAAAAGATGCAAATAAGTGCCGTGATAAGAAGTTTTAAGAGAATAACGGCACTCTAAAATGATTATCGTTGAAACATGTAGATAGATGAATAGGTCCATTTGTTTATATATTTATTCTATTTTATTAATTAATGAAATCCTCTTTGTCAATTGAAAGATGATGAAAAGACAACTTAGTACTCTATTACACACAAAAAAATGATGGGTAATAATGTAATTTCACAGGTTCAAATTTTACTGTTTTTTATTGAAGCCTCTCACCTACAGATGATGTTAAAATATCTCTAATATTTAAAATTAAAAAAAAATCACCCCACTTTCTCTCTCTCTCTCTGTCCTTCTCATTTTCTAAAAAAATGTGTTCATACACACAAAATGTGTAAGCAAATGTTAGTATATATTTATTAAAACATATACTTATATATGTTCCTCAACAAAGAAAATAAAGAAAGAAAGAGTGCAAAATGGTTATATTAGACTGTTAAAAACGATCGTTCTTTAATTTTGAGCTGACTCTAATTGATATGCAGCTCCAATAAACAAGGCAACTCGTGAATTCAGGCCGATGGAAGAATACAAGTAGATTCCTCCACTTTTATAACATGTGAGATACCCTTTTGAATATGGAGGTGGATTGTCCGCCCTCCCATTTTCATACTTTTTTCATCCCCTTCTGTTTGTGTGGTCACGTTTAAACCACGTCAACATTTTATATTGATTATTTTTATAAAAATAATAAAACAAACAGTGATAGGAATATAAAATATTGACGTGATTTAACCGTAACAACACAAAATAAAAAAGAATGGAAAAAATATAAAAATGGAAGGGCAAACAATCCACCTCTTTTGAATATCTAGCACTTGGAAAAAATTTCTTCAACATTTGGGAGTTGGTGCATTCCTGATCCTTGCACTGTCGTTTGGGCATTCTGTTGGTCCGTTGGTCATGGACTCACCATTTGGTTTATTGGCCCGCTTCCCAACAGTGATTAGTACATGATTGATTAAGATTAAGTGGGGAAATATGGGATACAATTATTCAGCTGAGGTCTCTTGGGGTTTCAAATTTGATATGAAATGACATACATCGTCTTGAACGACTAATCTAACTCATATTTATTGTATGCACACGCTTTAAATCATTTGAACAAGACACCTTAGATCAATTAAAATTTAAGTGGGTTTTTAATGAAGATTCTGAAGAGAGAAAAGAAATGATTTTGCAAATGATCTCATTTGGTAATTTTCCAAACAAATCATCTGCTTTTTCTATCACCATATTTAAATTTGACTAGTTTTAGCAGAGACCAAAAATGGATACAAATCCTCTCCGGATCTGAGCCTAGGGATCAATAGATCCGGACCATTGAAATTTGATCCAACGGCTACAAACAGGAGGCCTCCCTAAAAGTTATAATAATTGTAACTGTTGAATCAAATTTTAATAATCCGAATCTATTGATCCCGAGGATCTATGACTGTGTCCACCAAAAAATGATTAGAAATTGTACTACAATCGTACTTGTTAATTCTTGTACTTAAAAGAGTTGCATGTTCCTTGATGTCTAGGTTGTTGCTAGGGGGGGTCCTTCTGTATCGTTTTCAGTCCAATTATTAGAAAAATTGCATTTAAATATTAGGACCAGATCCATGATATTGATCACTATAGTTATATATCAAACAGAATATTAAAAATTTATTTGTAAGGATAAGGAAGACTTGAAAATATAGATAGATTTGGGTTTTAACAATAAGTTTAGTTGGAAAAATCATAACCTTCAATATTAAGGTTTTTTTTTTTTTTTTTTGTTTTAAATGGTTTTCAAAAACTTAACATCATATACTCTCAACACGCACTCTCACATATGACATTGTTTAACCCTAATACATGGTGTTGGGTGATTTGAGAGCGCATGCATTCATAATCTCTTTTAATGCTATGTTAGAATGCAAACTTCCAACTCAAAATCAATTAACAATAGGCTTTTTAGCCAAAATGGTCCATGTGATTTGCATAACACATCATTTTGGTCTCTAAGATTGAAAATCAATAGAAATGGTCTCTGAGATTGTCCACCATCTATTATTTTGATCATTTCGTTAAAAACTCCGTTAAGTGTCCCGGAGCTCTTGGCCGAAAGTTTGGACAATTTTCAAAACTTCATAACTCAATTGTTTCTTAACCAAATTCGACGCATAATATATCAAAATGAAGATTGGAACGTGTAGAACAAGATTATACCTGTTTGGAAGGCCAATGGTTGGCGAAGATGACCGAAAATAGCCTGAAAAGTGATTGTTCTGCGGGAAAACGGGAAAACTCGCCGAAAACTGGGTAAACTTTAAACGTTTATAACTTCTTCAATACTCAATGAAATCGAGTGATTCAAAAACAAAAATCATACTTCTCGACGAGATAAAGAGAATGATACCTTTATGGATGGCTAAATCGTTGTGTTTTGGCCGGAAAATGGCTATCTTGGTCTTGAGTTAGCCACTTTTGAGCCTTTTTTTGGCCAAACCACAGTGAATTAACCATCAATAAAGGTACCATTATCTTCGTCTCATTTAGAAGTATGATTTTTGTTTTTGAATTACTCGATTTCGTTGAGTATTGAAGAAGTTATGAACGTTTAAAGTTTACCCAGTTTCTAGCGAGTTTTCCAGTTTTCCCGCGGACCAGTCACATTTCAGGCTATTTTTCGACCATCTCTGGCAACCATTGGGCTTCCAAATAGGTATAATCTTGTTCTAAACTTTCCTATCTTCATTTTGATATAATATGGGCTAAATTTAGTTAAGAAACGATTGAGTTACAAAGATTTGAAAATTACCCAAACTTTCGGCCAAGAGCTCCAGGATATTTAACAGAGTTTTTAACGGAAGGACAAAAATAATGGATAGTAGACAATTTCATGGACCATTTCAATTGATTTTCAATCTCATGGACCAAAGTGATGTGTTATGCAAATCTCATGGACCATTTTAGCTAAAAAGCCTTAACAATAATAAGTTGAGAGTTGACCATTAAAACTTATCTGGAAGGCTTTTTACTTTCCAGATTTGTAGTCCGTTTTCTTAACAGTTAGCAATATATTTAGCAGTGTTACACATGAAGTAAATCTCACACCTGACCTGATTGGAGTCTAAGGTTTACAACTATATTATCTTTACAATTAATTATGCCAAAAAAGTTGAATAAGCTAACCTGCGGATGCAGTTGAGTGACTCCACACTATGTCACATTTACAATTAATTATCAAATCTCTTCTTTGAATTCAGTTTTATAGATATATATTTCCCATAAATTCAAGCGAAACCATGACCTAAATTTGGCACATTACTTGAAGAAATTAAACAAATAAAAGAAAAACATAGCTGCAACGAAAATGTTCCCATTAACTATACGTACGCATGTGTAGATATGTTGATCAATCAACAAATAACCAAAACGTTAAGCATGCATTTTCAATATGAGTATAAAAGAAAATAGTTTTTCATTTATTTAAACACCATATTTTATCTAAGTTCACTACACCACTTATAAATTATTTTAACTTTTAATTGTGTGAAAAGACGAAAGAAGACACACCCCATAAACCCTAATCGTTCATCTTCTTCCCCCAACATAGAACACGATCATTCAACTAGGATAATTGTTGGGTCTATGGATATAGATAATTCAAGTGACATTTGGGCTTTATACCATGATCTCAAGCTTTCGTGGGATCACAAAATCTTCATATTGTTGGTTAGGCTAACACTCTATGTAGAGCTGGAACGCTTACTATCATCAAATCTTGCCTAGCAGGCCTAATCAAACCATGGCTAGCCTTAAATGTCCTCTTAAGATTACAGCTGCTATAAATAAAGAGAGGATCCTCGCCGAATCCTTTTTGTGAGAATCCCGGGGATCCTTTAATTATATATGTTCATCGTACATCATGCAGTCAATTTTTGTCAGGTACTATTTATATTCAATTTTAAATAAAAAAAATTTACAATGATTTCTGACCGTACAATATACGATGAACAGATGTGATTGGAGGATCCGGCGAGGATCCTCCTAGATAAATAAAGAGAGTAGGAAATTTCTTTGGAGTAAAAATTTCAAACTTTTGCCACTTAATACTACGGTAGTATGGTCTAGTGGTATTCCTCTTCATTGGTAAGTGAAATGTCTTAGGTTCGATTCTCGCCAAAGGCGAATTTGAACCACAGTATTGCTAGCTCATCATGAAGCTTAGCCAACCCCTTTTCCTTAGTGTAGATAATATCGATTGTTCAAAAAAAAAAATTCAAACTTTTCTCCAGTTGCCTGAAATGATGTTTGTATGCCTAAATATTGGGGGGTTCAGGGATTAGAAAAGATGAGCACTTTAGTTTGGCTTTCTTCACCAAATTGGTCTGGAAAATCTTAACTATTGAAAACAATTGGTGGTTCAGGTTGACACACCTCGATCCCGATATTTAGTAGCACCAAAATCAAGACGTGCTAGCCCGAATGAGTGATGTAGTCGTAATATACATGAAAATATAACTAAAATTATCGACTAATAAATCTACCGAAAATTTGGCAAAACTTTCCCCAAAAATAAGGATAAGCCCAATTTTCAACACATCTCCAAAGGGCCACACTTAATAGGTTGCAGCCCTCTATTACATGCATAATAATATGTTCAGAGCATATTTGCCAAAATATGAGTTCTTCTAGTAAAGTTGAGTAGATAACATGCCTGGTAAGAATGTGTCAGAACTTTGGGATGAGGCCTCAACGTCGAATATGCCAATTACAACATATTCCAATGACATTGCATACAATATCATACTCTAGTCGTAGCTAGTGTAAATGTAAGTTGGATAATGTAATCATGTCATTACTAAGTAGTCTCAAAGTAATGATAAGCTGAGTATATCATATAAGTTGGATGCCATGTTCGTAGACAAGCATAGCATCTATCATACACGCGTAAGCTAAGTGTCATGTCTATAGACAAGTTGAGTATATATCATACACGGTAAGCTGGATATCATGTCTGTAAGCAAGCTGAGTATATATCATGCACGTGTAAGCTGAATGTCATGTCCATAGATAAGTTGAGTATATATGATACACGTGTAAGCTGGAAATCATGTGCATAGACAAGCTGAATATATATCATACACGTGTTGTAGGGCCTATTTAATTGATAAATCATAGAGCATGAGTGAAAGAGATGTGCCGGCAAGGAGAGAGAGTTTGTTGTAATACTGGGGTGTGTATTATTTCACCATGTTGTGCCTTTATTTATAGTAGTAGGGAAGGTAAAATCATTACCCAATATGTAGGATTTACACAAACACATCCCTAACCTAATCTAGACTGCAATAGTGTATAATTTTTATGGAAAAACATGATTTTCTATTGATTTTGAATTTTCTTCCATGAGGTGGTGAATATAATTTATCTTTTAGTATTTTCAATACCACAAATATTAGTTTTATTTAAAATCTCATTAATATAAAGAACTAAAAATTTCAATTTTAAATTAAAAATGTATTAACCGATATGGAAATACATTAATATCAAAGTCTTCAATCAAAACTTGAAAACTAAGGAGATTTCAGTCTAAGAATATTAGTGGATAGGGGACTGCGTTCAAATTAATTTTTATTTTATGATTACAAAAAGAACAAGACTTGACTGCTGAATTTTCAGCAGCCACTCTTGCTTACATCCAATCCCGTGTAGACACATGTCCAAATTTTAATTAGGGATTGGATGTAAGCAGGAGTGATTATTGAATTGTTTAGCAGCCAAGTTAATTCCTTACAAAAATCCTTCATAAGCCCAAACACAACATAAGCCTCATATCAGCCGGCCCAAAATCTGAAGCTTAAGCCCAAATCACTACTTTTAACCTTCAATACGACGTCGTACCTATGGACCACGTTTACCTCCGTTTTCAATACAAACGGAAACCTCAGGCCAACGCCTCTAGGCTTTTGGCGGCTTGGCCCCTCTTCGCTTTCTTCCTCCTCAGAGTCGGTGAAAGCCATTACTTTCGAAGGAGTTGCAGAGATGGTTTTGTCTAACAGAAAGCTGAAGCAAAAGCTAAGAGAAAAACTAGCTCAATCGTTAGTTGAAACTGTAGCGAAGCCTAAAACCGACCCGACAAATGATGGGTCGGAAAATCCGGACCCGAAATCGACCCCCCGGTCGCTGAAAGTGCTTCTGGACTCCGCAACCCAGAAACCCAGATTGTCCAAGCGGGAAAAACGCAGAAAGATCCTGTCCTTGCGAGGTCCAGAGGTGGTCAGTGTGAATGACAGTGGTGGTAGTTTGGGGGGAAACAAGGGGGAGGAAGGGAAGATGGATGTGGGTTCAGAGGGTTTAGGGGTTGAGAAGAAGAAGGAGGAGGAGAAGAAGAGGAAGAGAGACGATGAGGAGGAAAAGGATGGAGATTTGAGTGCAGAGGAAAATGGGGTTGTGAAGAAGGAGAGTAAGAAGCCAAAGAAGAAGAGTAAAACGAAGAAGAAGAAGAGAAAGACTGGGGCGAAAACCGAGGAAGAGAAGAAGGGTGGTGAGGTTGGGAATGGAGAGCAAGTTGTCCAGGAAACACATATAAACATTGATAGGTGATTTTTGACTAAACCCCTTTGCTCAATTTGAATATTTGCATATCTGATTTTGAGTAGGAGTCTGACTGATAGTGTATTATGGGAGGAAATGTGGATTGAAGGTGTCTGCTATCTGTGTGAAATTTTCTGTAGTTTTTGCCTCATTCTGTTTGTTGTTTCGTTTCGTTTAGGCAAGCGAGTGGGGATGTTCCGACAAAAGTTTATGTGGGAGGCATTCCTTATTACTCGACCGAGGATGATATTCGAAGTTACTTTGAAAGCTGCGGTACGATAACTGAAGTTGATTGTCTGAGGTTTCCCGACAGCGGGAAGTTTAGAGGAATTGCTATTATTAGCTTTAAGGTAAGAAATTGTGAATTAAAATCTGCATTCAAACTTTATATTAGAAAGTTGTGTGTTTCAGTCCTTGCTAATGTAATTTGGAAATGATAGTCTCTTCACAACCTGATGAATCAAAGATTTCCCACCACTAGAAAAGTCTACTTCGTAATGTCACTATTGTGTATCAATAAATGGATGTTAAAATATCACTGGTCAACATGTTTTTGAACAAATCTCGGAAGTTATAGTTTGCTTCCTGGTTTCTCCAGTTTGGACTTGAGATTTGCGAGTATTCAGATTGTCGGTAGTGAATTTTAAAATTATGTCTCCCTTGAACTTCTGCTTTCGCTAGTTGATGTGCCTTAGTCTACCTCAAGAAGTTATATGTATACCTTGCAAGAGTTCATCGGTTAATCACAATAGGTTAATTGCTCAACCATTATTGGCATAAAGGTTAATCAAATATACCCCGCTTGGTAGCTGATCTGCCTAGCTTCAATTTTATAAGACTTCCAGCATGGTGGAAGTTAGTGACTTAATCTGTGGTAGGAATAAACAATATCACACAAACTCTGATTAATTTATGCTATTCTTTTGTTTTTCGATGATTAGTGTTATTCATCATTAAATATGAATATATTCCTTTAAAGATAGACCGACTTTGAAAAATTGCTAGAAATCAAAATGAGGAGGATGTTGAGAGTCTGAATACTTTCCAAATCTTAGGTCATGCTATATACAAGATTGTTTATCGTAGTCTCATCTTAACATGCTTATGTTTTTACAGACAGAAGCAGCAGCTAAGCGTGCTTTGGCTCTTGATGGAGCTGAAATGTGAGTTTGGACAATGTTCTCTGTAGTTTCTTAACTTGCTGTTGTGAGGTAGTTTTCCAGGTTATCACATGATTCTAACGAAACTTCTTATTACCTCAGGGGTGGACTGTTTCTGAAAATCCAGCCATACAAGGCAACTCGACCCAATAAACCAAATAAAGTATCTGATTTTGCCCCCCAAATTGTGGAGGGATACAATAGAATCTATGTTGGAAATTTGTCATGGGATATTACTGAGGATGATCTAAAGAAACTTTTCTCGGATTGCAAGATATCATCTATACATTTTGGTATGGATAAGGAAACAGGGGAATTTCGAGGTTATGCTCATGTAAATTTCTCTGATAGTCTCTCGGTGACGATGGCATTGAAGCTAGATCAGAAGGTTGTATGTGGAAGACCTGTCAAGATAAGCTGTGCAGTTCCTCTGAAAAAAGCAGGGACTCCTTCAACTCCTGCACTTACAACACCAAGTACCCATTCAACATCTGTAGCTTCAGCTATGACTACTGATTCCATACCCGTAAATACTACTTTAGGTACAGAGGCTGATGACGGTGGGTTGAGTGCCAGTAAGATTAAGAGGAGGACGTGCTATGAGTGTGGTGAGAAGGGCCATCTTTCTTCGGCTTGTTCAAAGTCTGCAACTACAATATTAAGTACCCATTCAATACCACTAGCTACAACTACCAGTACCGATCCGACATCAGTTGCTACAGAGTCAGGTAAAGGAGCTGATAATGGTGGGTTGAGTGCCACCAGTGGTAAGATTAAGAGGAGGACGTGCTATGAGTGTGGTGAGAAGGGTCATCTTTCTTCAGCTTGTCCAAAGTCTGCAACTACAGCTTTTAATACCCATTCAACACCAGTAGCTAAAACCACAAGTACCGATCCGACACCAGTTGCTACAGCTACAGGAGCTGATAATGGTGGGTTGAGTGACATCAGTGGTAAGATTAAGAGGAGGACGTGCTTTGAGTGTGGTGAAAAGGGTCATCTTTCTTCAGCTTGTCCAAAGGCTGGTACTACACCTTCAAGCACCCATTCAATTCCAGTAGCTACAGTTACAAGTACCAGTCCAATACCAGTAGCTACAACTACAAGCACCACTTGGATACCAGTTGCTACAACAAGCAGCACCGATTTGCCACCAGATGATACAACTACAGGCACCGGAGCTGATACTAGTGGGTTGAGTGCGAGCATTGGTAAGATTAAGAGGAGGACATGCTATGAATGCGGTGAGAAGGGACATATTTCTTCAGCTTGTCCAAAGAAGCAGACCAATGCAAGTTAAGCATGTCACCTGCAGGCAGTATCCTAAGTTTTTCGTATTAATTACGTTTAGGATAAATATATATAGTACTCTTTTCGAGTAGGTTGTTGAAAAGCCACAAGTTGTTAGTGAGTCCAATTTTGGGAAATTTTGTTTTCTCCATTTAGCTTAGTTTGAGGCAAAGATTTGTAAAACTGAGATATTTCTTTCTTATTGATAAGGCAGATTATGTTAGTTGCTTGACCTCTCCATGTCAAAGCACATGGTGATTCTTGTTAAAACTAAATGTAAGACGAGGTGACAAAGGGTTTGTAGTTCAAACAGTTAAGTGTTAAATGAGTATATTGATCCATGTACTCGAGGTTTTGTGTTTGAATCATTAAGTCTTGAAAACTAAACACTAGGCAATACTCGACATCGTGTCCACTCCAATCCTAACCTAACTTGTTTGAAATACGACATCCGATCCAGTCTTGTCCACCAAACGTGTCTTTTACTTTAGTGCAATGCTAGCTCCATCTTGTGTTCGAAAGTAATTGAAATGAGGGGGAGAAAGCGGCGGGTTTGGTTCAAAAGTATCACTCCAAGCAGGGACAAACGAAAAAAGAACAACGTGCGAGTTGAGTATGTTCCATTTACTTTGACAAGTACGACTTATAACTGGCTACCACTATTTCAATTTGTAGTCACTAAATGGTTGAATGACCATACTTAAAGAACATATAACAATTCATAATAATTTTTTTTTCTTATGCACGTCCTTATTATTTATGCCCCTTATGTCCCTTAATTTTTCTTTGTTATGTTCGATTCAAATGATAAAAAAACATTTGCCTAGAAGAAAATAAAAGGTATGCGTACACCAATTCCCTGAGTGAATCTCAATTGGTAGTGTGTAAAGTAGAAGATTTCTATTGATAGCGAAATAAATAATAGAAAGACCTTCTAAACTTAAACACGAGTTTTGATTCAGTTTTAATGAGGCATGTGTACTACGTGTTATTGAAGACATTAAGAGACCAAAAGTAACGGTGAAAAGGGATCACGTGTAGTGCACATATTATTTTTGGATAGAAGTTTGAAAATGATTAGTGTTAGGTTGACACATTCGAATATTGAAAAATCTATCAGCACCTCTCTTAAGTAACAAATTAAAAATTTGTTTGAAGTAAGACATGTGTATTTTAAAGATATAAATGAGTCAAAAATACCCTTAAAATGAAGCCGTCTACAATGCGCATACTTTTCTTCTCAAACAAACTCGACATTGTAAATTAATTTTTAACAACGTGTTGTATATTTCCTATTTCTTGTTTTAAAAGTAATTAACTTTTAGCATGAAATTAAACAAAACAAAACATGATAAGTAGCCAACTGCTCATTCAACAACCAAGTCTTATTACGGCCAGATGTTTTGATAGTACATCACGTTTTTCGTGAGGATTGTCTCCTTTACATGTCTCGTTTGAATCATCTTTGTCACAACTTGGAATTTATGTATATGATCAAAATTTATTACATAATTTGGTTAATTACACAAAATATATTATGATGAAGTATGTATTAATAGGGGTTTGAGTGTTTTAATTGACAAATAAATCATTCAGATATAGCATAAACTTTGTTATTGTGTACATATTGAATGAGAAGGTGTTTAGCTCGAATAATAGTACAAACTTATTATGGGTTGGCTTTAAGAGCATTTTTACTCATATATTAAGAGGTCTCGTATTTGGATCTCTCTCATGTCATGCATATGAGGTCTTGAACAAGGTCAAACGCTTTTCTCTAATTATTATTCACTCATCCATTCGAGATTTTGTATTCAAAATATTTAAAATGAGACAAGGATTGGAACTGGATATTGCAGGATGCAATTTTTTTCTTCCACTATTTTAAAAGCTAGTAACTAAAATACAGTGAATCTAATTTGGTTAGGACTGGAGTCCAACCCGAAAGTACAGCAAGGATTAAAGAGAGTCCTAAAGTTCGCCTCTTTGCTTTCTTAAAAAGAAAAGCGGAAGGGGCTCCTCAACCATAAGCCCGGGGCATAATAAAATCAGTATGAGTATATTTATTAATATATGTACAATTGTTTTATTTATGATATAAAATATGTAAATTCTCAATTGGTAGGGTGTTAAAATAGAAGATTGTATGTAGAAAGAAACCTCTTGGCAAGGGGATTTTGCTTCAGTGATTAAGGGTTGGTTTGGTATTGCTGTGCTTTGAAAAAAAAACTGCTGTGAGAATAAGCAGCTGTGAAATAAATCAGCAGAGTGTTTGGTAAACTTTTTTGTAAAAGTGCTTTTGGAAAAAAAAAAAACAGTCTAATAGTGGGTCTTTTCATTAAAGAAGCATTGTAGCTCCGTGTGCTTTGAAAAAAAGCCAGTTTTCCAAAGCTGCAAATAGCAGCTTCAGCTTTTTCCTTTGATTTCAGCTTATTCTCACAGCAGCTTCCAAAATAAGCCTTTTTTTTCAGTTTACCAAACACCTAAAACCCTCACAACTTTTTTTCATAGGTGCTTTTTTTTTAAGTACCTCACTCCCAAACTAGGTCTAAGAGTCACTTGCACTACTGCACACTTGTAATTTATGTACAAATCTAATGTCAGGGGACACGTTTTAAAGACTGAAAAATCGAGGCAGGGTCTCTTTTAAACTTTTCTTTAAGGTAATAGGTTGAAATTTGTGTTTGAAATTTCTTTTAAAAAAAAACTAATAATTAAGATTTTCCGAACACCAAAATTATCATAGTTGAAAAAATTTAACCTTTTTTTCTTCTTTATGCTATTTTGTTGGTGAAAGAAACAGCTTGGCAAAGAATTTTGCTGCCAGTTGGTTAAGAACATAACCAAGTTCAATTTTCTTTCTTCTAATATCTCAACTGCTTGAACTTCTACAAAAAAATTATGCGTTTTAAATAAGGCATGTGCACTACGTGTTACTGAGACATTAAAAGAAATAAATTCAATGAAATAGAATTCACCTGCATTGCACCAGTAACTTTTTGAATGGACCTAGCGTTAGATGACACGTTTTGAAGACGGAAAAATCGAGGTGAACTCCCACTCAAATTTTTCTTTAAGGTAACAAATTGAAATTTGTCTCTGTAGTTTTTCTTTTGAAAATCTAATAATTAAGATTTTCCATACCCAAAATTATCATAATTATATTGCAAAACCTTCTTTTAACCTCTTTAATTTCTTCTTCTTCTTCTTCTTATTTTGTTGGTGAAAGGGGTTGTCGCATAGCTGCTTAAGATCATCATTCTACACCTGAGGTCCCAAGTTCGATTCTCCCTCATTCAATATCGTTTGGATAACCAAAAAGAAAAGAAATTGTCTGAACCGTTACATGAATTTTGATTCATTTTAAGTGAGGCATGCACGCCGCGTGTTATTGAGACATTAAAACCAGTCAATTCCCTTGAAAAGAAGTCACGTGCACTGTGCATGTAACTTTTTTGAACAGACCTAGAATCAAGTGATGCGTTTCGTATGCGGAAAAATCAAGGCGAAGTCTCTCTTAGATGTTTGTTTAAGGTAACAAATTGAAATTTGTCATTATAATTTCCTTTTGAAAATATAATAACTAAATATTTTCCATACACCAAAATTTTCATAATTGCAAAAGCTTCTTTCAACCAATTTTTTTCTTCATATTTTGTTGGTGAAAAGGAAAAAGATATAATACATAGACACACACACAACGAAAAAAAAAAAAGGCGGTCGGAAGCCTCTCATCTCATGTCCAGAAACGTAAATATATATTCATTGTCTTTGCTGCATTGTCTGCTCGCTACCAAACCGCGTCACTTGCAATCTCCAACCTTCTCCTTCACGTATTTTTCTTCAACTTATATATATTATCACTGCATGCTTTGAAATCCAACAAAATTAAATATAAACAAAAATTAACACCATTAATACCGCAAATATCACATGTATTTATACACAAAGCTACAAATTTTCATCCCTTTAAGCGAAACCATCTTCTCCCATACACAAACATCATGTTCTTTCTGTTCATCATCTCTGTTTCTCTCACAGGCTTCAAATTTGAGGTTTCTGGCTGATGGGTTTTCTCTGAATTGTGTGGGATTCTTAATTCTTTGATTTTCTTGGCTGACAAACACTTCGGAGTTTGTTGTGGTTGCTTTTGAGTTTTTGAAATGGGACCCATCAGAGGGTCCAGGAAGAAGAAGAAGGTTGACCAGAATGTGGTAGCTGCTTCAGAATTACAGCCCCTGGAATGTTGGTGGGACGGCTTCTCTCAGAGAATTACTGGTACAAATATTCTTCTGCTGCTGCTTCTGTGTTTTCGCATATCTTTCTACTTTGGTTGTTTTGTTGGTTAATTTGTTTTAATGGGTTGTCTTTAAATATATTCATTTATAATTGGTTTGGATATATTGGTTTGTTGTTTATGAGAGCATTTCTTATGATTTATTTGTATTTTGGATGAAATATTAGGACTTGGGTTCAATGCAGTTTTCAGAATTTGGACATGTGTGTTGTGACTAGTGATTCATATCTGCAAGTGGATTTCTGGTGGTATATCTTACAGTCTTACAGTTCTTAGCTTCTGTTGATTCGTGTTATCGAGCTTTTGTTTTGTGTACTCGTTGATGTTTCTTAGAGCATAGTATTCCTAGTTTGATGATTACTGAGGACATTGTTTTAGGTTTTATGCATTATTCCTTCCATTAAATTTATGATGCCAATAAATAACTTCGTCAACAATTTCCTTATTTGTAATTCTCGTTGATAGATAAGTTATTGGTCATTTGTTGATTTCTTATTTTAATGCTTCTCTTAGACAATCCTGTTAGTGTTAATGATAGCAGTTTGTTCTAAGCATGTGTTGAATGTTTAAAACAGGCTGCATCTAGTTCTCAGTTACTAGAATGTGGTATTCTATTATGAATGTTCTTCATTTTCTTTTGCATTAAACTCAGTTCCTCATTGTGAGCATACCTGATCTTCAGATTAGATTCAGAATAACCTGCTTGTATCTCGACCGCTCCTTATTTAGTTACAAAACATATAGTTAATATTTATCGGGGTCTCTTGGTGTTAGATATTCCAGTGTCGTGCTACTGCCTAAGAACAATACTCTAATATGTTTGGATGGGGGGGGGGGGTCACTATGATTGGTGAAGTATCTGTACTGATTTCTTGATCCTAAATCTTATTGGAACTTTTGTGGTTAGCATAATAATTCTCTTCAGAGTACATTTTTCCTTTTGGACTGACCTAAACCAGTACTGTAAAAAAATTGAAACAAAGTGAGTGGACTGATCCGAAAAACACTTGTAGGCGTAATGGCTGAGTAAACAATAGCAGACGAAGAACAATCAGGCACCTAGTGTTTTGTTTTGGTTGTGTAGTGGCCTCAGATGACATGATTAGGTTCGCAAATTTCATAGTTTAGTTGAAGAGCATCTTTTCTGATGATATGCTGATAGAAATTGGCTCCTTAGACTATAGAGGTTAATCTATTAGTTTCAAGTTCTGTCAACTCGTAGTAGCTTTTGATTGTTTTGATTTCTTTGTTAAAAAACTACAAACCGATGTCCTTAAAAGTGCAGACATCTATGTGCTTTCCTCATGAAATAAAAAATGCAGACTTCTTAATGAAGTCTTTCCAATTTCATAAGAGATAGCTTTCGTGATGAGCATATGTTTCTTCTTTTCTGCTATGTCAACCATTTAGGGGGATCCGTTGTGAGAAGCACTACGGTACCTTGGTCTGATTAGGTGGAAGAGATTAAGTAGATAGCCACACAACTAAAGCTTGTTTGCTCACCATAAGATGAGCAACAGTCGTTCCAAAATGCTAGCGTCTGTATGCTTATTTGGATAAAGTAGGTAGCCTAAACATTAAAAATGAAACAAAAATAGCTTTGAGAAGAACATGTTATAGGAGTTAAAGGCCATTCCATTAGGCGATAATCACTAAATAAGTTTGGGATCAAGTAAGAAGTAAAAAAAAAAACAAGCAAGTCATCTGACTTTGTTTTTTGGTGTCCGTTTAGTGTCTAGTCTACAAGTGTGCACATTTTTGTCATTTATTCATGATTTTTGTGTCTGCAGTCTTTCTCGTTAAGAAACATAGGTCCACCTACTAGTTGTGAAACCGAAAGGCATAAGATTTTGGCGATTTGATTATACCTTACAACTACCACTGAAAGATTAACTTTCCAGCTTTTGTATGTGAAATGTCTTCTATCTTATGATCTAGCTTTTGAAGGAAATATAGTAATTATGACGGCATAGTTCTCTCCAGTGGTTAAGGAGTTCAAGTATATTTTCGGCTTTGCTTGCATTTGATGATTCTTCAGACTATACTACTTCGCTAACTCTTGCGGTTAAATGAATTCTATCCTATTTGCATAGGTTTTCTGATCTTCTGGTTCTGCCATGGACAATGACATAAAGGTTCTAAAATTCACAATGATAAATGGTTGTATTTTGTTTTCTACTTTCTAGGTCAATCGAAATCTAAAGGTGTATTGAAATTTGAATCTTTCTTCAAATTTTCGGGAAAGACATTCAGCTACATCTGTTCACTTGTAAAGGAAGATATGATGGCCAGGTCCTCAACCTTCTGCTACTCGAATGGCAAGCCTGTGTGTCTAAATGACCAAGTTGCTATTGCTCTTAGGAGGCTTAGCTCCGGTGATTCATTATGCAGCATTGGCGAGTGCTTTGGGATGAACCAGTCAACTGTCTCGCACATAACCTGGCGTTTTGTGGAAGTAATGGAAGAAAGAGGGCTGCACCATCTTTCCTGGCCTAAAGAGCAGAGTGAAATAGAGGAGGTAAAGTCCAAGTTTGAGAAAATCCGCGGCCTTCCAAATTGTTGCGGCGCAATTGACATCACGCACATCATGATGACTCTGCCTACAACCGACTCATCAGATGATATCTGGCTCGATGGTGAGAAAAACTGCAGCATGATCTTGCAGGCAATCGTTGATCCAGACATGAGGTTTCGTAACATAATTACAGGATGGCCAGGAAGTATGAGCGATGACATTGTCCTCCGAAGCTCAGGTTTTTTCAAGATGTCTGAAGAAGGAGATTGTTTAAATGGGGAGAAGTTGGTGCTCTCAGAAGGAACAGAAGTGAGAGAATACATAGTAGGAGATTCGGGTTTTCCTCTCTTGCCATGGCTTCTCACTCCTTACAAGGGAAGAGGGCTGTGGGAGCATGAGTCTGAGTTCAACAAGCGGATTTCTGCAACACAGATGGTGGCGCAAAGGGCGTTGGTGAGGCTGAAAGAGATGTGCAAGATAATTCAAGGCGTAATGTGGAAGCCGGATAAGAACAAGCTGCCGAGGATTATTCTTGTTTGCTGTATACTGCATAATATAGTGATTGATATGGAGGATGAGGTGCAAGATGAAATGCCATCGTCCCGCCATCATGAACCTGGTTACCTGCAACAAATTTGTGAATCTGCTGCTGACGATACGGCATTTCACCTGAGAGAGAAGCTCTCTCTATACTTTGCTGGAAAATTGTCTCGATGAGAAGACCCTTATGTGCATCATGGATGGTGGTTTCATTGGTTTGTACATTGACGAAATGTTCGATCTTTGCTAGTTGAAATTGGAGAGTTTAGAATGTTTGAGGATGCTTTCTTCTATTGAAACTATAGTCTTAAGTCTTAACATAGTTTTAATTGAAAATTTTGACTGCATCTAAATATGGTTCTTTAGCATTATCTATATTTAATTGACCGAAGAATATGAATTTCCTTTGGTGCTTAGTCCATATCTGGTTTGAGAAATTGTTTTAGCGCGACTGTCACTATCACATTTGTGTTATTAATCTGTGTTATAATATGTGCGGACAAACAAGATTGACATGTCACGAATTTAAGCTATAATATTAATAAAGTTTATTCATTTATAACATGGTGGACAAATAATATTATGCAAGCTTCTCAGTTACGTGGTTCAAGGCCTAATGGAAATGAAACATCCCGGGACACTGCCATGGTTCAAGGCCTAATGGAATTGAAACACCCCTGGACAATGCCCGTTTTGATCGTTCAGCTTTTTAGTTCGGAATTACACCAAACATATGACAATGTTAGTCCAGCTTCTTAGTTGGGCTATACACCAAACACAGTACAATGTTCTGCTTAGACCATGCCATTCTTGACATGGCATTACAGCAAACACAGAACAATGTCCCTCCGACTTACACCAAGCCAACACAATCTAACATTATTCCCGCAAGTAGTCCAGTCCAAGACAGTACATGCCCTAGTGGAGGTTAATGGTCCTCGTTAGGTTTAAAATTAACGAGTTTGAAACACTTTTGGGAGAGAAACTTAAGTTAAAGTGTCACATGCTAGTCCGTCAAGTCACTGAGAAGTTATCACAAGTTGAGCTAACCCACCCACTTTCCCCCACTTTTGGCTTTAGTCAGCATTATGTTGACTCTTTCTTAGACACAATTAAAGACATTTCAAAGTGTTGGCCAGGGCTTCCACACAATGTGTAAAGTATCTTCCCCCACCCACCCCACCCCCACCACCACCCCCCCCCCCCCCCAACACCCCCCCCCAAAAAAAAAAAAACAATACCCCCCCAAAGAAAAAAAACAATATGTAAAGTGTTTGGCAACAAAAAGAGGAAAAAAAGAATAGCAAGATGCAAGCAGGACAAGAAGTGATATCCATCCACAAGAGGTACCAATAATCCACCAATTACAAGTCGAGTCATCGACGAAGTACAATACTAAACCAAATTGACGATCATAGGGCTATAAACATGTCACCGGAAAAACCAGATCGTATAGACGACCCCCCGTTGGACAGCTGATGCCTTACATTCAATTAGCGCGGCTTCTAATAACATCGAGACCCACTTCGGTAGGATCAGTAGCTTGCAACTCTACCTGAATTCCGTCCAACTCTCTCTTAAACCTGTCCTTCGAACTCGCATAAATCATCTTGCTTCATCTTGCTTCTCACCTTCGCTGTATCAGGGGACCTTCAGGCATAAATCTTAAATGAGTGCAACAGCCAAGGAACATTAAAATGATATTTACATCTGGAATATAATCAATGAGGTCTAAAAAGCCTAGAATTCTGAACTCTTTTAAGTATTTAGTATTTACCAAGCGACGAAAACAATCCGGCTCTTCTGGCAGTTCTCCTCTGTCACGTAATCAAAGTCATAAACAGCGTATCGACACTCGTTAGCAGGGAGGCTTGCAGAGAAATCCTCGTAGCTGTCAGTTGGCTCACCAAGCTTTTCCACAACAACCCCATTTTGCTTCTCCTCAATCTTGTAAACTATGAACCGGTAAGTTCTTCTTGCCTTCAATTCCAGAAACTTTAGCTTGCATTCGTCATGCACAGCCATCCCGGATGCTGCATTTGCCTACAAAGATTCAATGGATACCAAAATGCATCAAATACCCATCAAGCATCGGTAGCAATTTCCAAAAGTTTCACCAAGCGTAACCATTTTGTATCCATCCCTCGAATTTACAGACCAATCGAAAACACACAGCAATACAACATCCCAAACATCCGAAAACAAAACACGCATTGCTAATACCAAACTAATCAACAAATCAAGCAATTTATAAATCACTGGCACTTTGTATCCATTTTGTTAGTGGTAACGGTGGTCCTCAAATTTAACCACCGTTACCACTAACAAAAGGGAAAATGTGGAACAAAATGCTAAATAAAGTCTTACATTTCTAAAGTATTTTTAGCCACTATGTTAATCATATTTAAAATTAATCACATCCCAGTTCAAGGCCAAACGTAAAATTCAGGCTCAAATACCATCATATTTAGCGTCCAAAAATTCATACTTTTGTGATTGCAAAACAGAAAGTCCAAATACACAACATGCACTTATTGCAAAAATATAAAATCAAAATTAAAATGCACCAGCAACTGTAGAAACTCATCGAATCAATCGTGATCGGGTAATCAAAAGGGATGCGATTCGACCATCAACTTCTAATTACCCGCCAATTTCACGAATTTCTCACAGTCAAGCAAAAAAAATCAAATTCAAAAATATCGAACACCAAGATTTCACAGATTATACTACAGAGGATCGTGAAAATAACTGAAATTATGATACAAGCAAGTGAAGCCCTAGAGAGAGAGAGCGAAGTATATGAAACGCTCACCATTTTCCCGAGAAAATATCGGAGGAGAGAGAGACGTCGAGAAAATATAGAGCTCCGAGAGGAGATAGAGAGAGAGAGAGAGATGGATAGGCTCAGCGGTGGACGCGGAGGGCAGCGGGTAGCGTTGCTTATATCACCGTCACGGCAGAGAGAAATGGGGCGGTGATCCAACCATATTTGCACACGTGCTCTAAGTTGCGGAAGGGGAGAGATGGCATGTGATTTACGTAAACTAAAAAGGGAGAGATCTTCTCTCTGCATGTTAACCGATCATTATATGTTAAGTTGTCATTTTTCATCAAGTACTAATTATGTTTAATTTTAAATAAAAATTATCAAATGATTTTTAACCCTATTATGTATGATGCATGGATAAAATGTAAAGATCTTTAAAATTCTTGTAATTTGGATGGGATGCAAATCCAAGTAAGAGGGACACATAACATTTGGTTTTGCTTTCATAGGCTTGGCCCAAAAGATAGTTATTTGTCCCAGACTCCATGCAATTTTGGAAAAGTACCTTTTGTTCACGGACAGTATTTGTGTTTTTTTATTTATATTTATGTCGTGTTTGTATCAACATATAAACAGCTTCATTTTTCTGCATCACTTTAAAGTAGTGGTAATGCATACCATTCTCCATATTATTAATGGATGAGGTTAAAGTTTGAAATTTGTATTTTTACACAACACATATCTTGAAATTTAAACTGACTTAATATTAATAAATTGGATAGTAATGAGCAAAATTATTCTCATTACAAATGCAGAAAGATATAAAATAATGTAATAATACATAACTTATTATAAGATAAAAAGGAGGTTATTTCGTAAAGTTCGACACACGCATCTCTAATATTAGAAAGTCAGCAATCAATTTTGGTGTCTTAAGACTTCACCAAAAAAATTTAGACAAAAACACCCTTGAAACAAAAAAAAATCTACTACTAACTGAAAATAATGCAATCAAAATAGCAAGGGTACTTTTGTAAAAAAAAAAAGAAACAAAACAGAATTAAAAAATCTCTAATCTCTAATATAGAAAGCTAGCAATTAATTTTGGTGTCTTAAGGCTTCACAAACCAATTTCTCCAATATATGAAGCAGCTCATAGAAAATACATTACAAATTATGACCATTACAAGCACAACTGACTTGTAATAAAATCCCTTTACGAGCAGAAGTATTTCTTATAAAAATAATTTCAAACAATTAATAAATTAAAATTCAGAATGTATCGCTTCATCAACGAATATTTCGGTTGAACTATCTTTACTTAAATCTTGATTGGATTCAAATAGCGCTTTCAA
This sequence comes from Malus sylvestris, assembly GCF_916048215.2. Taxonomy (NCBI): domain Eukaryota; kingdom Viridiplantae; phylum Streptophyta; class Magnoliopsida; order Rosales; family Rosaceae; genus Malus; species Malus sylvestris. The sequence continues at coordinate 26,979,831 of NC_062266.1, forward strand.
ATTGTAAGGCGCAGTGAAATCGGGAGTTCCACTCCAAAAGAGTTTGGCTGACTGCTCGTAGGCCATCTCAGTTGGATGAGCAGAGTCAAAGAAGAGATGTTCACTAACATTGTCACACAAATCGTACTCTTTGACACCTCTCCTTCCTCCACAACTATAAACTCCTCGATATGGACCACTGCCGCAACATGCCACCTTCCCTTCCTTGAAACCTTTGCCAACAATATCAAAAAAAAAAAAAAAGGAAAACTAATGAAAAGGGTTTGAAAACTTTGAGTTTTAATGATAAGGACAAAATAAAGGGTAAAGTGAATAATACCAGGATTGATTTTTTAGTATAAAAATGTGGTTTTTCGTTAAAGTAAACAGTACCGGGTGCTTTTCGTTAAAGTTCCAAAAAAAAAAAGGAAGTGATTATTCATTTCCGAGTTCTAATTGAATAATGTAGAAAATTATAGAAATAATTACATTCTAATCAGTAAATAAGTTGCTTTTTCATGAAAGTTTCATCTTAAGATTGATTTTTTTAGGTAGACGACGAAGTTAATTTCAATCCAGCTTGAGATTATTTTACTCCAGTTTGAGAATATGGATGGTTTCGATCAATTAACGGGCTCAAAACCATCCATATTCTTAACAACAATGTACTGTATAAGAGAAAATTTTTGCCACTTAGTACTACGGCTAATGATATTCCTCTTCGCTTGTAAGTGAGAGGTATATGTTCATTTCTGGCCAAAGACGAATTTGAATCACATTATTGCTAACATATTGTGAGGCTTAGCCCACCCCCACCCCTTAGGCCATCTCCAACCCTTGGGTTAAAACCTAAAATTTTTAACCCAGAAAATTTAGGTTTTATCCCAAAAACAGTTTTTCTCCTCCAACCCTTCTGGGTTAAATTTTTAGCCCACGATTATTAAAGAATGAATTTAAGATAATTTTTTTCTTAAAGTAACATTTAAAAAAAAATTATGTAGATTATCCTAATTTAATTTTATGAACATTTTAACCTAAAAATATTTAGATTCCTTTAAATATTGAAAAATCACTAAACCGACACCACAAAACTAATGGAAAACTATGAAATAATATGAAACCCATAAAATAAAATTTTTAATTACTTTAGCCGTTAGATTTAAATTTGGACCATTAGATCTTTTTTTTACCGTTGGATTTGATCATTCAGACCTTAGCCGTTGGATTCAATGAATTTATAAATAAATAAAAAACACATATATGGTGGGCAAGCCCCACTAAGACCATCTACAACCCTTGGCCTAAAACCTAAAAATTTTAGCCTAGAAAATTTAGGTTTTAACCCATAAACAGCTTTTATACTTTAACTCTTTTAGCCTAAAATTTTAGCCTCATATTATTAAAGAATGAATTTAGGCTAATTATTTTTTTTCTTAAAGTAACTTTTTTAAAAGAAAAAAATTATGTAGACTATCCTAATTTAATTTTATGAACATTTTAACCTAAAAATATTTAAATTATGACAAATACTGAAAAATTACTAACCGACACCATGAAACTCGTTAAACACTATGAAAAAATATGAAACAAATAAAAGATTTTTTTTAATTACTTTAGACATTAGATTTAAATTTGGACCATTAAATATATTTTTTTTACCGTTGAATTTCATCAAATTAGATCTTAATCGTTGGATTCAATGAATTTATAAATATAAAACTTATAAAATATACATATATGGTTGGCCAGCCAGCCCCACTAAACTTGGGCTAAATTTGGCTTTGTTTTAGGTTTTAGGTCCAAATTTTAAGTTTGGGTTGGGGTTGGATTTTTTTTGGGGGGGGGGGGGGGAGGGAATAGAAGGGGAAAAATAGGTTATAGGCCAGGGTTGGAGATGGTCTAAATTATGGAGAATTCTGGGCTAAATTTGCCCCAAGGGCTGGAGCAAGTTGGGGTATGTTTAGAACCTAAAATTTAAGCTTTACTCCAAGAGTTAAAGTAGATCTTAGTGTAGAGAATATTGTTTGATAAAAAAATTTATTTTTAATTAGAACAAATAACAGCAGGGGATTAAGAAAGTCGAAAACATACCATATTCAGAAGGGTGATCTATTCTTTGTGTAATAAACTTGTGAAAATCGGTAAGTGAGTATCTGAAACCCTTGAGTTCACTCTCTAGCTTTTCCAAGTGTTTATAAAATGCTTTATTGTGTAGTTCCACGTATGTTGCAAGTTCTTCATGGCAGCCATTATTTGGTCCAGCTCCAAGTGCTCTTCCGTACGGAATACAAGCAAGAGGGTAAAGGTTCATAAACCCAAAATTTCTTCCTCCTTCGTTATATATCTCCTACCACATCGAAATTTACATTTATTAGTACTATATATGCATATATATTAATATATGTGTGTGTGTGTGGTGTATAAAAGACCTCCCTTTTAAGGGGAATCATGCTACATTATAGCAAAAATAAGATACGTTATCACCCATTTAAAGTATAGGTTTTGAGTGACATATGAACAATGTTCAAGAGATATACTATACCGCTTTTATTGTAGTGCATTGGAATGCCCTACGAAGCTCTTATTATATGGATAATGCAACTTTTTTTGGGGAGTGGTAAGAATAATTAATGTACTTTAATCACTGAAGTTATGTTGCCGATCACCAGGCCAACAAATTCCTCACGGGAGTAGGATCTCAGCATGCTGGAATCTGTATCGAATGGGAAAAGGTAATCGTTGCTTCCGATGTTGGACAAGTAGACAGCTCGGGTCAGTAGAGATTTGGCTTCTTCATCCCCTAGTTTCTGCCTCAACGACTTCCCAACGTTCTTGAAATATGATAGTTGACAATGAAGATCTCTCCCCTGAAATATGATATTTGCAGTAAATAACTATCCAATTCAAATAGTGGTGCAACTTGGATAGAAATATCAGATTTTGATTAATTCTGGGACGAGTAATTCTCCAAAATCTAAAAAAATTGGATAGAAATTGAAATGTATTTCATATTCTGAATTCGGTCCGAAATTTCAAAACTTGCAAAACTCTGTTACATGCACTTAACTATGTTCTTATTGATCGACCAAAAAAAACTATGTTCTTATTGACTTTGGATTTGTAATGCAGTGTACTCAAATATGTAACTATATTTTTTCAACAACTCCCTTGATTATAATATTACATACAAAAAAATGAGAATTTGATAACTGTAAAATTTTATATATGTAGAGAGCATAGACATGACATATTTTTTATGGAAAACTAATGAAAATGACTTGAAAACTTTGAGACAAAATAAAGGGTAAAATGAATAGTACCAGAATTGACTTTTTAGTGTAAAAATGTGGTTTTTCGTTAAAGTAAACAGTACCGGGAGTTTTTCGTTAAAGTTCCTATTTTTTTTATCCTGGTGTAGATGAATCATACAATTCCCATAATTTTGAAATCCCAAAATAACTCGATTCGGAAGGTACCGAATTCTGCATGAGTTTATGAATTCCGAAACTAAAAATGATATGCAATTTCGAAAATTTTTGGTGTATTTTTTATCCAATCCAACCAAAAATCAGGCCCACACATATTTAATGTACTCTTGCAATTTAGTAACTGAAAAATGTCTTTTGATCCAAAAAAAAAAAAAAAAAAACAAAAAGGAGTTTTAACGAAAAATTCGCGGTACTGTTCACTTTAACGAAAAATCATATTTTTTACACTAAAAAGTCAAACCTGATACTATTCACTTTACCATTTATTTTGTCCTTATCGTTAAAACTCAAAGTTTTCAAACCATTTTCATTAGTTTTTAAAAAAAAAAAAAAACATATATCATGAATTAACTAAGTCGTTCGTTACGACTCTAAATAAAGATGCATCAAAGTTCGTGGAGAATCTTTGACCAAAGGAACAATTAGGAAGTTCATACACAATCACAAATCACATACCAAGCCTTGGCGAGTTTCAATCAAAGCACCAGCTCCTGCAGATGCAAAGTTGACACCGTACTTAAATTCCTTGTTGCCTGGCTCTAAGTACGGTGGAATCGATGGCAACTTTGCATACTCAGCTGCAACACATAAAAAACAATTATTGACATTCAGTTAAGTTATCCATATCCAATAGCAATTCCCATTTCAGATATTTTTATGGAAACGTTCTTCTTGTCTCCAGACGATCAAGGAATGTATGGTCATAAAAATAGGTGACCATAAATTCTTGCTCGGTTAGTGACTAAGAGAACGAGAATATATTTATAAAATAAAATTAGATTCATATGATATATACTTGTGATCTTCTACATCTTACCAATAAAATCTGGAATTATACGACCATCAGAAATTCTACCTGTAGGATGGCCCTTTTTGTAGGTTTCACCATATGGCCAGTAGTTCCCCTGAAAAACAGTGCTGAAGTAGTTGTTGTTTCCAGCATCAAATATGGAATCCCCGAATACGAAAAGGGGTACTGCAGGTGTATGCTTATTTGGAAGGCCGCATTCGCCATGGCTAGCTTGGGTTGTGATATCCAGAAGGCTTGTAAACAAGGCAAATGCAGAGATTTGAATATACAAGCTTGAACTGGCCATCTTTCTCTCTCTGTTTGATGCGTCTTCATTCTTCACGTTATATAAATAGATCGGGATCAAAAGTATAATAAAATAATATATAGATAAATAGATCGGGATCAAAAGTATAATAAAATAATAGATAGATAGATAGATAGATAGATAGATAGATAGATAGATAGATATGTGTGTCTGTGTATATTTATATGTATGTCAGAGTTAGGATCGGGAAGTATTCCGAATTTGTTAGCCTGATTATTTGATTAACCATGAATATGTAAATATAATATGCACTTGCGTGTTTTTAAGAAGTATTTTGAATTTGTTAGAGTTGCATTTTATGTCAATGATATAATTTTCATTAAGACTTTGAAGGAGCATGAGAAAATTGTCTCTTGTACCTGAAGTTGAATTTTGAGATGAAGATCTTGGAAAAACTCGTGCGTATGTTGATCAGAAGTTGAAGCATTGTTTTGACAGTATTTTAGTCCACCTGTCGAACTACACCAAAAAATGTTGCTTATATCCATGATCATCCATACGTTAGATGCAAATGAGACCCTTGAGAGGTTTTGGAACCTAGAGTTCCATATCTAAGTTCAATTAGTGCTTTATTGTGCTTAGCTTATTGCACAAGGCATGACATCTCCTTTGTTGTTGATTTGTTGACAAGTGCAAAATTAGGCTTACACACTGCCACTGAATTGGCATAAAAGATGTTTTTCCGCTATCCTGAAGGAAATACGGTTTTGAGCTTATCCCTATGCATTCTGAACAGATTCAACCCCTTGATCTTTGGAATGATGTTTGGCTTGTTTGTTATGTTTACATAGGTTCCTTATCAAACTACCACAAAGCATGTTCCTAAATGGTTATGTCTTTGCCTCTAGGGAGTACCACAATATCTTGGAGGTCAACCTAATAGACCTTAATTGCAACGTCTTTGAATCGTGCCAAGCTTACACCATACTTGAGAGTTATGGTAGAAAGCTCTTGTTGAGCACATTCAAGGCATATGTGGATTTTCATCCCTCGTTGAGTCTTAATAACAATCCATGAAGATTATGCCGCTTATATTGACCAAGCTATCCAAGATGCCAACACCAAGAGTATTACACCACCAAAGTTTTTCTTTATTAGCAGAGCATTAGAAGATTGAAGTCAAGCATATCTGATCCCAAGACAACCTTGTCGATCTTTACAAGAAGTCGATGTCGACGTATACCTGCCAGAAGCTTTCCAAGGTATTGGATTGCATAACTAAACGAGGTTTTGATAAGGCACCCACATCGGATTGGTCATACCTTGTGTGTGTTTTTCTACTACTTGATGTATACTGAAGATGTCAAGTATCGACATTGTACTAACTCACCATTTGTCTCTTTAGACTAGAGGTTTGTACAACCGTGTTTACCTCAACCAGATTTTGGTGAGACTATCTCCTTGTATGTATCCTTACTTTGAGACTCATGTATACGTCAGCCAAATTTTGGTGTGTTTACATCAACTAGTTTTTCTACTACTATCTTTTAATGATGAAAACATGATGCAAATACTTTTTAAGTTCTACACACTCAAGGGAGAGTGCGGTAACTAGTGTGATTGTTTAGACTTAAAATAGGAATTCTACAGGATCTAGAAGATTCTTTCTAAGGGTGGGCACGGGCCGGGCTGGGCACAAATTTGGAGGGACTGGACCGGACCTGCTTAAAAAGGAAACGGGACGGGCCGGGTTGGGCATTGCAAATATGATAACTGGAACCGGACCTAATCCGACCCATTTGAAACGGGTCCTCTGTTTTTTTTTTCCCACTCAAACCCTTTGTTGCCAGCGCCGCAGTCTGATTCCCTTGCTTGTCAACTTTTGAGTAAGATGACGACGGCAGCGGCGACGATGATGATGGATGATCGGACCGCGATGATGGGGACAACGCTGAGTTTTGAACCGGCAGAGACACCACACAACACCTTCTCGCCATTCAATCCACCATCATAGAAAACCCCTAAATTAGAACCCTAGGCCCTAAAACAACACAATATATGACATGCCCCAACCTTGAAATCACAACACATCAAGAATAACCCATAAAATCTTAGATAGAAAAGAGGTAGCCTTACCTGAATTCTAATTAGAGCTTAAAGCTCTCAGACTCCATGGAAGAACACCTCACAGTGCTCCAATAGTGCATGCAAAACCACCATATAATTCCTTGTGTCCCATAAGTCTCGAAAGTAGAAGTTTGGGGGTTTGATTTGGACAAAAATGGCATGGGTGATGGTAGTCTCCTTCTCGAAGCTTAGAGAGAGTTCGAATGTTACCGAGAGAAAGTGAGGCTGCTTACAGACATGAGGGAAAAAGGGTGTGGGTCACTAGTGAGGGAAAGTTGCAAACAAGAGGGAAAAATGGTGTGGGTCACGGGTGAGGGAAAGTAACTTGACTTTGGGCCGAGTGAACAAACTACTAATAGTGAGAATAGGGAGAAACGGGCCCAGCCGGGGCCCTGTTTTCTCAGGCTTTTGCACCCGCCCTGCCCCGATAATTTTGTGAACCCGCCCCGGCCCGCCTCGTTTTGTCTTTATAAATTTAAGACCCGCCCCGTACCTACCCCGAACGGCCGAACCGCATAGAACCGGCTCACCCCGCAGGCCTAGGGCCCGTTTGCCCACCCCTAATTCTTTCCATATACAACTTGTATTACTTATAGGGCAAGTAAAACCCATCATAATTAGTATAAATACAAGCACTAAACATGCCACTTAGTACTATGGTCTAGCGGTATTACTTTTCACATGTAAGTGAGAGGTCTTAGGTTTTATTCTCGCCAAAGATGGATTTGAATCATATTATTGCTAGCACATTGTGAAGCTTTAGCCCACTCCCGCACCCCCTTAGTATAAATAATATCCTTTGTTAAAACAAAAACAAAATAAAAAAAAAAAACAAAACAAAACACTAAACATGAAGAATTATATACATAAAAGGGTAATGCTAGGAAGACCAAATTTTTAATCAAAATTTTGTAAATCAAATGATATGGTTATTGATGATTGAATTATTATTTAAGTATTGATTAATGTGCTTATTTTTTTTATTAGAGACACATCATTTAGTTTGTAAATTACATAATTTAATTTGTAAATTTATTTTAAAAATTAATCTACCTAGCATTACCCTAAATAAAATTCCTCAACCCCTTCTCTCTTTTTCTTCTCTTTTATGGACCCTCTTTCTCTGCTCTCTCTCTCATTTTACAACAATCACTTTTACCGTTGTTTCATGATTCAATTATAAAAGTGGTTGCATTATTATTAGACTTTTGTCCTCGTATGGCACAACATGAAACATGTAAAGTCATATGGTATCAGGTATCGAACCATATGGTAGCACACCACAATAATTTTAGGGCGTGTTTATGAACCCGTAATCGGAATAAGAATAAGATATTCGATTTCGATTACAAATTATACCTGTGTTTACTAAAATTGGAAAGAATCAAAAGTGCGTGGGACCCACTCAAAAAATGGAATTCAATTCTTGGGATTGGAGGAAATTGGACTCCCTTTATGGATGTGGTAATTGAATTATGAGAAGGTGAGGGAATCGGGAATGCATTTGCTCTTCCTATTATGCCCTGTTATCAATCTGCCGTTTAACCCAACAAATTAATCTCACGAGCTTGAATTCCGGTTTCGGTTGGGTGAGGGAATCGGAAAGCCAATACATTCAGGAAATCTGTTGTTCGCATACGAGATCTCGTCCCCGAACCCCGAATCGTTGTCGTTCAAGAGGCGATGGATCAGCCGCTTTGACACCGCCGACATGCACGCACAGACGTAGCTCCGGGACGATGACGTCAACGTTAGTATCTCACGAGCAGCTTCTCGCTTGTCGGCCCATCCTGAAGGAAGATTTGTGAAAAACATGTTCATTTAAGCAACATCCATAAGCATGCAATTAACAATTAAAGGCGGAATCATGCTTGCATGCACTTAAAAAACAAAACATTAACCATGAAATTCAAAGCCTAGTAGATTGGTGAACCAAGACTCAACTCAAATCAAAGTGAGTTGAGAAATTATACCTTTGTAGATTCCTCTTTGCATAAGCAAAGGCTAATCACCCAAAGAGAAGGCATTCATTTCTTGCATCTTAGATCTATGGATTTGGATGGATGAAATGGTTCTCCAAGTTCCCAAAATTGAGAACCTCTAAGTGTCCACACCAAAGTTAGATTGGAGAAGAAATGAGTGACCTTGGAGGAGTGGGATTGCTAGCTAATCCCCTCCAAGGGGGGCGGCCTCTTTAGAGAGAAATGAGAGCTTTGTGTTCTCTCCAATTTCCTAAAAGAAAACCCTTAATGAATTTTAGGCTATAAAGTTCTTTATATAGTCACTTCTTTAAATGACCTAAAGAACCAAAAAACCCTAATTCAACACACATGGCCGGCCATATAAGGGATTTGGGCTTTTGGGCCTTTGTGAATCTTTATTCATTAAATTGTCATACAACTTAAGTCAATGGGCTTGACGTTCGAAGCCCATTGGGCCTTAAGGTCCAAAACTATCCCGAGGTCTTTAACGAACTTATTCGTTTGATTAATTAACATATTAATTAATCCTTGCCATAAATAATTAAACCATTTAATTATTCTTACTCATCTCCATTGTTTCTTCAATCTCCACCTTACACGGTGTACGATCCATTAGGTTCCTTTTAGCGAGGCAGTGGGCGATTAGAACTCTTTCAAATAGATTGTGAATTGAAACTTACTTTCAATTCTCCCTTTAGTGATTATACACGTTTAGGGCTTCCACAAACCATGAGTGACACCTAGCAGCATATCATGGTTACCCAAGCTAATCAAAAGAGGTGGAGAACCTATTCAGTTTAAGATTACAAATGCAATACTGTATTTCTCTAATACAATACTCTTGACCACATTGTTTGGTTTGATAGTTTATTCATGTCTATTATCCAATGTGATTCATGTGCTTATATGATTACCTTGAATGTGATTTGGAACGACTTCCTAAATCTCATTCATACTCTGGCCAGAGATTCTTAATCATATCATAGAGTATTCTCCCTCAAACAGTTTGAAGGTTAGAGATCCCTTGTTGCGCATTCACTTGCCTCCATGGCTAAGTGGCTTAACCCCAACTATGTCGTGGACACCCTCCTTTTGGAGTGACTTTTGACATAATCAAAGATCAAGGACTTAACCACAAGACAACTATGATGCCTCAGGTCAAAGGACTACTTTGCATTATCTCAACCATGAGTTCTCATGTGACATGAATATGAGAACTTTTCGTTGATCGTGTTCAGTGAACTCATTCTCTATTGAGCACCTACGTACTTGTCTTGATGTCACACACACCAATGACTCGAGACTAGTCATTCTCCCTGAGAGAAGACACAGCACGTACTGATCTTAACGGACTGTCAATGCCCAATTGGCAATCCTATGATCAGGAACGTTTAGGATGTGTCTACGAAAGAATGGTCTCATGAATCTAACTTCTTTAGATCGCATTCTCCCACTCACATATTCCTCGGACTTATCGTTTAAGCATATAACATTTATATGAGACGGCTCAAACAATAATCTTTGCCTTTTGATATTAAACTAGATTAGTTTAACATGTGAAATGTCCGTAAAGTATCATCATATGATTGGTTTTAGGGCACATTTCCAACACATCCTCCTCCGACATCACTTTGACGATCGCAACTCGAGGTCTAGGGCCAAATTGCTCGGGTGTCTGGTCTTGACGGCTCAGTGCTTTCTGTTTTTGGGTTTTTTCTTCTGCAGGGAAGAAGATGAATGTGACTTGGTTATTTCTTTGGCTTTTAGCCTTTTACACAATTGTGGACATTTAACTCTTTAATTGAACTAAATAACTAAAAATAACTAGTTAAATGTTTTTAAAAATAAATATAGAATAAAATAAAACAAAAAGGGTATTTTAGTAATCATATTTATTATGATTCAATTGAATTAGTAAATAACTTCTATGAATTTAGTTTCATTCCTATTCCGATTCCTAAACATTTAAGTAAACAACTTCAACAAGAATCTGATTCTGATTCCTCTTCATTTCAATTCCTCCTCAATTCAATTCATCCTCAATCTAATTCCTCATATTTTGATTATTGTTACGTAAACGAGCCATTATTGTAGTCAAGGGGGCGATGCTCGAACTCAGTTCTAGCATCTTCACTCCTTACCCCCTTCGTTACATGGTTTGTAGTTGGTCAGTTGTTGCTTGCCTCAATGTAGTCTTCCTGTACTGTTGTGGCATCTTTGCCTTGGTAATGTTATTCCCAGTTTCCAAAAATAAAAAAAATAAAAAATAAAACATGGAAAGCCATTCAGTATTGAGTAATGTTAAGGAGATTAAATTTGGAGACAAAATTTACAAACTAAATGATATGTCACCAATAGGAATAAACATGTTTATCAACACTTAAGTAATAAACCAATCATCAATTTTCATGTCATTTGATTTTTAAAATTTAGTCTCCAAATTTAGTCTTCATTGCCCCTTCAATATTTAGTTGGAGTCGAACTTTATGATAGCACACCAAAAGCATGTATTCCATTTATTCCCCATGTCAGCTACATACAAAAATGATGAATATAGAATAGTATATTAAGTTTCGACCAAAAGCATTGAAATTCTAACGTTCCCCTCCCAAAAAAAGGTTTCGAACAAAAGCTTTTAAATCTAGTCGGCTAAAGTAGTGTGCTACATTCTTTGCATTCGAGTTCAAATAGATACTATTCAAAATTTAATAGAAGGAGCAAGTTAGAGGCTTCGTTTGACCTCTCAAAATGATACTATTCATGAAATCTAGCCCTCTTAAATTTTTGTTATTCTACCGGTGAGGGGCTACGACATCGTTTTACAAGTGCTCCTATCCCCATCATAAGCCAAAGGTGATGAGCCCTTTCATGTAATTTCCTCTTGGCACTTCCTTCCCTCCTCTTTTCGATCAGTCGTCACTTAAGACACTTCCTTAGTTCACTACAAGAAAAATGAGATTTGGGTAAAAAAACAAAGGGCACAATTGGGAATTTTGTGTCTGTTTGACCACCAAAAGGTTGAAACAATTCCCATTGCATAGAGGGCACCATCTATTGTGCCCAATGTAAAAAAGAAAAGACACAAAACAGTAATGGGCAAAAAAACAGTGCCGAGTGGGATCAGATGTCAACTTTTTGACTGAAGATGGGCATAAAAAACATTTTGTGTCTATAAAAATTGTTTGTCAACAACACTTTATGTGTTTTTTTGTTTGTCTTTACCTCTACCACACCAAAAAAGTATATTTATAAAATTGTGGTAAATAATGGTATCGAGCTGTTTATTACTGTGCAATATTTTAGCCTCAAAATAAGTTAATAATAATGTTGTTCAAATTCGTTTTTGGCAAAAACCGAACCTCGGATCTCTCACTTACACGTTAGGGGATGATGATATGGTTCAAACAAGGCTAGATGTTGCATAAATTGTTATTGCGGAATGATTATTAGACTTGTAATGATCAGGAACTTATATCTACTATGTAGTTTGGTCATGTATTTTGTTATGTAAGCTATTACATTAAGGAAAAAAGGGTTTAAACAGTTTTTTTTTTTTTCTCCTTGGACTTAAGTCAATTTAAAGGTAAATTTGGCAAGTGAATACAGATAAGCTTATGTGGATAATGAATCACAGGATCTCACCCAAAAATTAAAATAAAATTGAACTATAACTAATAATGACTTATAAAATTGGACTCCTCCTCCAAATCGGACTTCTCCCTCCCTCTATTTTATGGTGCATGTTTGGGTTTCCCACCACCAAATTCAAAAAACTTGGGTTTCCCACCATCTACTTTTTATTTTAAACGCACAACATTACAAAATTGTGCCCACTAACTGTTATAATAAAATTAAAAAATAGGTTTTGGGCCCACTAACTATTATAATAATAATTAAAAAAGTGGTGCTATAATAAAGGGTGAGAAGTTGGGAAGCTTCCATTCTACCATTTCTCCCACTTTCATCAGACAAAGGCAATCCCTAATTCTATCTCTCAGTCCGTCTCACCCTCAGTCTCCAAAAAATCGAACGACGCTCCTCCCCGCTCCTCTGTCCAGTTCGAACCCACTCCTCCGTCGAGTCCATCCACTTCAACGCCGCTCCTTTATCCAGTTCAAAGGCATTCATCCGACGACACACACAGAGACATATGAGGCCCAAAATACAGGTAAGGTTTCTGAATTTCAAATTTTCAATGGTTGTTTGTTCTTTAGGGTTTAGGGTCAAATTGGATGTTTATTTTGTCGAATATGGTTTATGGTTTGAGGACAGTGGGTTTGGGATTAGGAATCTAGGATGGGTGCAGGTCTTTGGGATTGGAAGGGTTTCAAGTTGGGTGTGCTCCGGTTTAGGGTGGGTGCAGGACCTGCAGGTCATTGAGAGGGTGGGTGGTTAACGGTTCAAAGGTTTAGGTTGGATATATCAAGTCTTGCATAGACTTCATTAAATAGGTTTCCTATAAATTGTAGTTAACAGTTAGATTGGATAAATCAAACCAAAACGACATATATGATTAAATAGGTTTTGTATAAGTTTGCTCGGGATCGAGCAGCGGTCCGAAGAAACTTAAGTTATGGTATAAAACCTAGGACAAGATTAGGCAGATTAGCTGGCTTAGAAAATGTAAAGGGTCGGTTTAGGACCCTTGTGTGACTCACACATCTGGAAACTATCCAGATCAAGAATGAAATTAAAGGACCAAATGTATGTACATGATAACTAGTTTATCCACGGAACTAATTTAAGTGGAAGTAATAATTCAATACTTTATGCCAATTTCTTGACAAAAGAAAAAGAGAGAGAAATGATGTGAATTTCAAATTGATGCTGCTTGCGAATCAGTTTGAGGGACAATCCAATTGGAAATTAGTTATTCTTCTGTTTGTCCAAAATCCCTTTGTGAAACCATATGGTACAATTCTTGGGGATTTGTCCCGTGGTGTATTATCAACCAAAGAGAAAATGGCACTTCTCTTATTGTAAACCCAGATTTAGTTATAATTCAATTAGTTTGGGATGCGATAAAATGCCTTGATAGCTGTCATAATTCACTAAGTGCCTTGCTGAAGTATACGTTAGTCTTGCTTGCATTTGGACCAGCTACCTAGACTTTATAGAAAGGGAAGGTGACTTGAGCAAGGCATTTTCAGTGAATTTGATTTCGTTTTTTGATTTATGGCTTGAAGTTTTTAGTTGCCCTGCTTGTTATGCATTAACTCGCAATCGAGTAATATTTGTTGCACGATGCTTTATTGGCTAAATTGTTGGATGAAGCAACTTTTATAAAGGGAATTTGAACTGAGACTAAAGCATGGGCCTTCTATTTGGTTTCTTTGAGGCTAAGTATTTCAAACTCTCATTTGTCAATGCACGTTCTAGGTTCATGATGCATTAATAAATTTTATTGTTTTTAAGGTTCCAATGTTATGCATGCAAGTATCTTTTTATCTTCCTAACCATCTGTCTGGCAAGGACAATCCCTCATTTCCTATTTGAGGGGCCTTTCTGTTCTACTAATGGAGTATTTCTTGGGCATATCTCCTTTGTGTTTTGTTTATCCATTCGTTCTTTTATGGTTAATAATGCGCCTTTTTTTTATATTTTTTTTAAGGTTGTCAAGCTATATGAAAGGTGTCTAATTGCTTGTGCTAATTATCCTGAATACTGGATTCGATATGTTTTATGCATGGAGGCCAGTGGAAGTATGGATATTGCCAATAATGCTCTTGCACGTGCAACCTAGGTTTTTGTGAAGGTATTTCCTTGTAATTTATTTACTTGTATGCTATCAACTCAGACACGATTTTGTGGTGAATGAACTTCAATGATTCTTTATTTTGGAAGAGATAATGATGATAAAAACCATGTCTTCCTTTTTTCTAACTAATCTTGTATCCTCGTAAATTGTAGTTTGTGGATTGAAATTGAATCAGTTAATGAGTTAGTTTGTGTGGAGAATTAAAGTCCAATGATGTGCATGCATTTATCAAGATTGGTCTAGAATGCTGTATATATTACCTGTCACAGCACAACAGTCATAAACATGATTATGAACTTAGATTTTAAAGTATTGAAACTATTGTAGATTATTGACCATTGAACCCTCAAAATGAGCTGGGCAGATACAGAATATGATCAAACAATCATCCATGGCATTTTCTTCTCTCTATCTTTCCCCTGTGTTATGTTTGTAAACCTTGCATCTTCCAGTTGAAGAATAGGAAAGTTCTATTTCTTTTTTAACCCTACGCTAGATACAGAATTACAGATACATAACTTTATGCGACATTACTATCAGCCTTTCATACGGGATGCACTCGTGTTCCTTATATTGAAGTTACTGGTATATCATATACTGATTTAGTTTAGTTATGTGTTAAACTGGAGATATTGCTCATAACTGAACAAAATTTGGGGAACATGCCTTCTTTATGTTATCATTCTGTTGAATTACATTTCTTTTTTTCAGTAACGTTGCATGTTTGACCTGTTTGTCTTGAAATTACAGAGACAATCGGAGATTCACCTTTTTGCTACTCGATTCAAAGAGTAGAGTGGGGATATACCTGGTGTTCCAGCTGCCTATCAACTTGCACATTCTGAACTCCCATCGGAGATTCACCATTTGTTTTTGGTGTTTCCTTTTATATGTATGTGTATGTGTTTTTCCTCTGAATTATCACTTACATTTTTTTTCTCAACAATCAGAATATGGAAAAATAATTTTTTTGTTTAGCCTAAAGATTTGTAGGTGATTTCGGTTTTTTATTTTATTTTTTAAATAGTTGACATATTGGGCACAATAACAATAAATGTGCTAACATGGGTGGCAATAGCTATCTGACAACTTTGTCAAAACTGGGCATAAAATGACCTTTATTTGTGCTTACACTTTTCAGCATAACATATCTTATTGTGCTCTTTGATCAAAGGTGACACCCATAGAGGGCACAGATAGAAACTTAGTAGCTGCACTGTTGCTATTAGTCTATGGGCACAATTGTTGGTGCTCTTTGACCTCAAAGGGCACAGATAATTTATTGTGTGCAATGCCTATATTTTTTGTAGTGGTTCCTTGGTTCCTCTGCCGTTCCTATCTACTCACTCCTCACCAAGTTATAAAATATCGATGATATCGGAAATATCAGTAGTCCAAAAACATGGAAATTTCGATGGAAATATCGGGATATTATCGATATCCATAAAAATTGAATAAAAACCACGGAAATTGTAAGAAAAACTTGGAAATTTTTATTGAAACTTTGCAGGATATTTATTTAGTCAATTATCTATTAGTTTATCACAAAAAAAAAAAATTGGAAGGAAATGCATTGCATGATGGATTTAACTGATTTAAGTTGATTATATAGCGAGCTGACAAACATTGTGAGTGTAGAAAATATGTAGTAATTAATTAAAGAAGTTTAAACAAATCATAAACATTTATATATAATGAATTAGTACAATATTTTACACTTCATACATTATATAGTAAGATACATGAGTAACTTAGTACCACATAGAGTTCCTATTAAGGTCTAAAATATAGATGATATCGGAAATATCAGTAGTCTAAAAACGCAAAAAATTCGATAAAAATATCAGAATAATATCGATATTTTAGACCTTACTCCTCATCCATATCCAACGTTGGAAGACAAATCCATGATCGTCACCCACCAAGAATTATAGGCCTGTCATCCACACTAGAATTAGAATAAATGAAGTTTAACTTTGCCCCGATTTTTGGTGACATGCTTTCATGCCATCGTCCGCGTCAAACGAAGTCGTCGTACCTGACATGCTTTCATGCCATCGTCCGCGTCATACGCTGTCGTCGTACCTGACATGCTTTCATGCCATCGTTGCTTTCTCTCCACCAGCTCCATGTAAATTTGTCTATTTGCTTATTTATTTTTGTTTCGGGTTTTACTTTATTTTATTTTATTTTATGGGAAAATAGAATATGGAGAATCGGTATTCGGTGATATGGGAAATAATGGGTGAATCGGTGATATTGAGAATAATGAATATTTTTTTTGTTTTTTTAGTTTACTGGAAAAATAGGATGATTGAGTCCAAATCTCATGGTTTTTAACCTTTTTGTTTGTTTCCACAGAATATGTGTTAAGGCTTTTGAAGTAAATCAGTGAAAAAACAACCCAAATTTCCAGATATTTCTCCTTCATTTTCTTTCCAATTTTTTACAAAAAAAAAAAAAAAACCGAACCAAATTGAACCGTAATAAACTAAACTAAATCTTAATGAACTGAACCAAATTATATCAGTTTCTCTTTTAAAAATTGAGAAAATTGAACCAAACGGTAATTTCGGTTTGGTTTTCACTTTTTAGCAAAAAACCGAACTAGATGAAACCGAGCTCACACCCTAAGTATTACGAGCAAAGTGATGAATTGCTTTAGTAGTTAAGTCTTCTTCTTATATAGTTTAGAGTAATAATTATCACTTGTAATAAAATAAAAAGACTATAAAGGCTAACTAACTATAGCTGAATGGAATAAGTAAATTAGCAGAATGAAACATGCAAATGTTCAGAAAATAAAAAAGGAATAAAAGTTGACATTTGAAATTTTAAAGTTCAAACTTTGGGTATTTATTTGAGCTTGGGAGCCAATAATGGAGTTGAAAACTTCAACTTTAGATTTCTAAGTGAACAGTCATATTGATGGATATTGGACTACTGCACCGACACTCGAGCCCAATCCCAGCCTGGACCAGCCCGTAATAACACGTAATGCATAATCCCAAAATTAAGGTCGGGCCATTGACAAGTCATAGCCACATATATGCCTCTAATATAGGAGATGGAACATGTTTGTAGCCACATTAGTTTTCCGATCTAATAATATATCATCATATGTAAACTTTGGTGAGAGAATACCTTATGAGCCTATTGGAGGAAACATAAAAAAAAATTGCAAAAAACATAATTGATTAAGAGTGGTTTGCAAGAAGTAAAAATGAGAGTGCAGAGATCATCTTTTCTTTTTTTTCTCGCAACCTATGATCTGGTGTTAAAGTTGCAAAAACACTGGTATGGTAATGAGACCCAGACCATAATTATAAAGTTTGTAGAGAAATATAGGGAATTTTTTTTTGAAATGTCATATGAACTTTTACACATTTTTCAATTTGTCATATAAACTAAAATTTTAAGCAATTTGTCATTTTATCCTGACTCCGTTAAGTTTACCATCCAAAATAAGTCATGTGTGTGGCACATGACTTGTGTTCAGGGTTATTTCTATCATTTTAACACCCCACTTCCTTCTATTAAGTTGCATTCAATCAAAACAATTCTAGGGTTTCTAAAGCCACAATTCTAGGGCTTTTGTCATTTAGACATTTTGTTAATGTCATTTTTTTTTTGGAACTGTTATTATCATTCTATTCATGATTCAAATTTTGGTTAGTTTTCCAAATTTCTCCTCCTCATAAGTGTATTTTTCTTTCTAACTATAGAAAGTTTGGAGTGCCAAATGAGATTTTTGGAGTGTTGATAACATTTCTTTTTTTTTTTTACGAAGACAATGTTGTGAACTTAAAGCAATCTTTCCTCAATATTTGATGTTTTTTTATTTTGAACATAATCAAGCAATGAAACAATATTTTTGATATGGTAGCAATGAAATGATCATGCATTGCATTCTCGTATGGTTGCTCAAAATATGCTAAGATACACGAGTGGGTGTGCTCGGTTAGTATGTCATGAAATCGAATTTTATAAGGGCTCTGTTATATGAGAAACGGGTTGAGGTTTGGTGCAAGAATTGGAGTTGTAGATGCATATATGTTGCTCAAACACAATGATCCGTATGAATAGCATCGAACACAAAATTTAAGGGTTTTACTAAAGAAAAATAAAGAACTTGTAAAAAGATCTTAAAATAACAGAAATAACCCTAAACAAAAGTCATGTGCCTTGCACATGACTTATTTTGGATGGAAAACTTAACGGAGTTAGGGTAAGATGACAAATTGATGATTTCGGAAAGTTGGTATGACAAATTGCTTAAAATTTTAGTTTATATGACAAAGAGAAAAATATGTACAAGTTCATATGACATTTCAGAAATTTTCCCAAAAATATATACCAAAACGTAGCTACCTCCCTCTGGTTTAGATTAATTCTGTCAATTATCTCTTCGAATTAATCGACAATCTTAAGTATGATTAAAAAAGGAAAGCATTGAAGTACATGAAAAACAGCTTTTCTCAAAAAAGCTGTTGGGGTGAAGCACTACATATGGCTTATGTGTTTAGTAGTTATAGCATTAGAATTTAGAAGTGATTAGCTATGACAACTTTTCTTGATGTAGCAAGATGATCAGAACGCTCTTCCATAGTCACTTTCTGAGTAATTGACACAGGAACCAAGCAAAGACCTTTGCTTCTGAGATCAAGCACCTGCCCACTCCCAGATTCCTGTTGAATATTTCAAATTTTGTGGGATAAACTTTCTAAAAAATTAAAATATCATGGAAAATACACTTAAATAGAATCAGTTACAAACTTTTAATCAAAACTAAAATTGAGAGACACTAAACGAATAATTAAAAAGTTGTATCTAAACCGCAATTTAGTGCATCTTTATGTTGACGACCTAGTGCCGTTCAGGTTTCGTTTTTTATTAAAAATTTGTGACTGGTTCCATTTGTTTATGCATCCCAACTATCTTCTATATATATGTATATATATGTCTATAAATTAATTTCATGTGCCTGCCGACCTGTGGGTGAAGAGCTGCAGCATTCTTGTATGAACTACTAAGCATCCTTACCAGATTCTGCTACAAAAATTGAAAACAAAAACAAAAACCCAAGAAGCAAATTAGCAACTAAAATATCTATCTGCAGCATATGAAAGTGAAGATATTAATTATAACCTTATTACCATATTTACTTTACTAAATGTATACTTAATACCTGAATTTGTTCTTGGAGGAGCATGATATATATGGAAGCCTCTTGAAGAACTGAGGCAGTGTCAGTCTGCAATATCAATACAAGTTTAAAACCCTAATTGTAATTAATTTACAGATAAGTACATTTTTAAAACCCTAATTGAAATTAATTTGCAGATAAGCACTTTTTTTCTTTCTATTAATGGGAAATCAGATATGAGATTTTTAATGTTGTCCAACTGCTAATGACCTTGCCATAGGGGGAAACCAATTTTTGGAGAGCTGTGATTTTGTCACTAAGCTTTTGGCTTCTTCGCACAGGCAGATGATGCAACTTCTCGCACAAAAAAAAAAAAAAATACAGCAAAAGCTCAACAACAAATCCACGGCTTAATTAAATGTTAATTGACAAATTAACTTACATTTCATAATATATAATTGGATTAATTAGGATACCTTATTGTTTTGTTGCTCCATTGAGCTTTCTTGATGCCATTGTTGTTGAGAATTAATGTTTGTCATCTTGTTTCTCTTATTGTTGTATAAGTCGTTTAGAGCTGTCGTGTCACCAACAAGACGACCAAGGTCATCAACCTCAATTGGACGTTTCCTTGCATTTTGTATGGCCTGGCAATCCTTCAAGTAGGAAAAAAAAGGAGAGAAGAAAATTAGGATTTGAAGCATGGTTAAATCAAATAAAATTTCCACCGAGATAAGATGCACATAAAATGGAATTATCTCCACTCCATTTATTTACCTATGTAATTCTTCAATTTTTAGTAAAGTTTGATACTCAAGTTCGATCATTTTTTAAATATCTGGTTCAGATTTACAGTCTCACAAAATCAAGTATAATATATTGTCTCACGACATATATTGTGTATTTTTTTCTTCATATTGTAACTTTTAATTCGTGTGAGACCAATTACGGGATAAAAATCAACAATTAAAGATCACATGAACAATTGTCGCTAGCAGTGTTCAAGTTATTCACTTGGTTTGAAGTGAAGGGCTAGTGATATTGAAATTGGGCAAATTCTTGTTAATTGTTGATTAGGATATTAGCTACCGGCTAATTAAGAAGATCATGGGATCAACATACTAGAAATTGGGGAGCTGAAATCTTCTTGTCCAGCAACATTGACTGCTCGGAAATGTCATCATATCTTAAGGCACCCGATGGATAGTTAACTGCAATCGGGCAAGGTAATTACTATTAATTAACTCCGTTCTTGTGTGAATTATTAGAGTTCACTAAATTACAAAAATCTTGATGAGGAGCAGGTGGAAAAAGACAAGAAAAAATGGTAAATATTAGGCAGAAATTAGAAAAGTTGTTCCTGAAAATTGAAACAGATGGAAAGGGAAATGCACCAACCTGCAGATTGATAGGTAAGGAGGGATGATGACTGCTGCAGAGGAAGAGAAAAGTCTCCGGCTCTCATGTTATTCTGGTTGTCACTTTCGAATGCCTTGGACCCCATGCAAAACCCACTGCCACCACAACGGGAGATGACATTAAATTATTTGGATAATTAAACTGTATGTGATTAATGAATAATTAATACCAATAATCAACATGGAAAATCTAATTAGTTTTGCTAGAGGATCAGCAATGATTATGGTGAGGTCAACATAAATCTACAGCAGTGGACAGTCTTTCTTTAGTTCTTGAGATTAATTATATTTGATAAATATGAAGAGAAATAGATGAGTAATCTAATTGTTAGAGGTTTTCTTAGAATTAATAATTATAAGATGTTAAAAATAAGGAGATTAATTTCCACAAATGAAAAATGTTGGGATAAAAACTTAAAAAGGGAAAGAGCGCTTACAATTTTCTGTTCATGTTCATTTGTGCATCCCAATTTGTCATCTGAATATCAATATTGTTTCCTGAAGAAATTGAGGAATAATTGATATAATCATTGAATATCAACTAAGTGTACTTATGCTCAAAGTAAACAAAATTAACAGTATACTGATTAAGATTTGCGATGATGATTACCAAAGTTGAAAAGATGGGAGGGTAGAGATGGAAGAAGATCAGCGTTTCTCATTTGAGCCCAACAAAATCCAATTCTACACGGAGTTGGCCTTCTGTTGATGTTTGCAGACTGTAGAATTTTTCTCAAAGTCCTACATATGAACTTCTGAGCCCAGAAACTGAAAACACATAAAAGAAAACAAGGTTTTTAAGATGTGATTTTATTGAGAGCACAATGCATGCATGTATTGATAATGTTAATCACATTCCACCTCAACGTTTAATTTCTTAAGCAAACTCAAATCAAAAGTTGTCCAAGAAAGGATTTGATTCAAAGAAACAATTTAAGCCCAAAAATGGAAAAAAGTTTCGACTTGAAAGTTTCAATTTTCACTTTGGTATCCAAAATGAATCAAGCAGAACCCGCAGACTCTTATATACATGTCACCAGGGATATATCTCCTAATACAGCACTCATCATGCAACCTAAGGTGATGAGTACTACACTCACAAGGGGTTATACTCCCGGTGACACACATAGTATTTTGCACTCTGAAGACATGAATCGAAACTGATTTATTTCCTCACCTCCGATCTCTTGAGATGAAAAAGCTAGCCCTGATGAGCTGAGAAAGTTTCCCAGATGATATAGGTATATATTTTGTAGGGAAAAAGGTGTGACCTTGAAGCTCCCTTTGAGTGCAGCAACGGTTCTTTTCCTTTTGAGGAAAAATGTTGTGAGAAGAAGGTTATATATAATTAGTAACCGCAGTATGAATCGTGATCATGAAAGGAATATGAAACGTCCAGGTGACTCGGAACCTTCAAATTATATATGGGAAAGGATCCCTTCCACCTAATCCTCTTCATCAAACAATCCGGGCACTTGAAATTTGATCCAATGGCTAAAATACGAGCTCCACTTTAAAAGTTATAATAACTTTAGCCGTTAGATCAAATTTCAAGAATTCAGATTGTTTGATGAAGAGGATTAGATGGAAGAGATCCAGAAATAATCCCTCTCCTTATATATTATGTATATATGGGCCGGGGCGGCTCTTTTCTCTCTTTTACTAGCAAGTTATCTGTTTGCTTTCGCTTTCACTTAATTTGACTTGATTTGTATTAATAAATTATATGAGTCGAAAATGACTGGTTATTTTCCTACTTGATGCAGCTGCATCGTCAAAGCTAAATAAGATGATAAAAATTTTGATAAATGACTCGCATTTTGACTCAGTTTCTTTTCTCTTGCAAACTCTATATTGCACATAGTTAGAGCTTGTTTGGATATGTTTTTAAAATAACCGAAAACGTTTTTGGTGAAAATGTTTGTAGAAACAATTTTTAGTAAACATGAAGTAAATCCTGGAAAAACACTTAAAAGTGCTTTATGGAAAAAACATATAACTGGTACTTCTTGCAGAAAGCAGTGCTTTTGGAATCCAAAAACATTTTCTCTAAAAACGTTTTCAGTCATTTAAAAGTACATTCAAACAAGTCATTATACTCGTATATCTTTCTGGCTTTTTTAGTATGGACCAAACTTAGTATTCACTGGAAACTTCGGCCGTTGAATCTTCAATCACTGAATTATTGGATGCACATCTAGCTGTTTATTCATTTGATTCATGCTCTAGGCCAATTCATTCTAGAATTTTCAATACTTTCATGGTATAACTGATGGGTTATATATTGGTGTTTGGGTACGCGCAATCATGATATGAGGCTTATTTTAGTTCAATGGTTCACCATTAAATTATTAATAATATCGATGCCTTTTAAAAATAAAAAAAACTTTGTAAGTTGATGACAAATCGTTAGCGTCTTTTGTTGTACAATTAAGGCTGTTTTGGTATTGTTGTGCTTTGAAAAAAAAAATTATTTCTGCTATACTGTGAGAATAAGCTCATTTTTGTTGTTTCACCTTTTCAACTTTTTTTCACCAAAAACTGTGAAAATAAGTTGTTTTTAAGTGTTTACCAAATACATTTTTTAGCTTAGTTTTTTTTAATACTCATTTTTTATAAAAGCACATCAGTACCAAACCAGCACTAAATGTTATCATAGACGCTCTAATGTTCAGTTTTGATGAAACTGCAAAATGAGGGATATATTGAGAATTTGAGAGGATAACAATTTCGGATCACTTACTTAAACTGATATGGGTCTAAAATTCGGTCATTGCTCTATTTATGACATTTGTGAGTTTATTTTCATAGTCTTTCACGTGAATATATAAATGGATTTTTTTAGAAGCTTTTTCTAATTTTGACAATAGCTTGGGAAACTGGGTAATTAATAATACAAAATTGGAACTATTTTTTCTTTTGTTTGCTTCTTTTATACTGATTTTCTGGGTGCTATCAATTGCTAGGCAGATAAGGGATGAAATTGCTACTTTAATTAGTACTCTATTGAGTTTTGTTTGAGCTAGTATATTACTTATGAACGAAAACAAAATAATATAAAGCATCTTAATTGAGACATCATGAATAAGTCAAGGCTAATCAATCTGAAGGTTCGGGTACCTTCTTTTGGTATTGCATATCAGTATTAGAATTTGAAGACGTGCTTAGGAAATACAAAAATTCCAAGCTATTGAAAAATGAAAGGCACTCTACTTTTTGTTTTTTGGAATAGCTTTACAGTGTGACGGTTACACTGTCACGCAAGCCTTGTTTGACATGCCGTATTACACATCGGATAATATTATTTTAATATGAATCAATGTTTGGCGCTTTATATTATAATATTTTTCTTTCTAGACAGAAACTTAGTTTTCATTACCAAAATATTAAATTGGCCTAGCAAGTTTTGAAACTTTTTCCTAGTGCATATCAAATGTGTTGTCTTACAATATCTAATTATGGATTCTATATCTTCACTAGATATGAATGAAAGAAAGATTGTGGCATGCTTTGGATGGTGCAATGAAAAAAGTCTTCGTCCTCATGTTATTTGGACAAAGTAACCATGATTGAACTTGGACAACAATATTATATTTTGTTAAAAGGGAGAAACAATAGATTTTGTTTACTTGGATGAAGTAACCACAGAAGAGATGGCATTAAAAATCTCAGCCATTTGTTTGCCTAATTTTTATTTGCTCATGCGGATTTCTAACAAAAGCATTGTAAACTAATATTTACATAGTATTTTTGAGAGTTTCTTAATATATAGAGTTTCTTGCTTGCAATAATATATTTTGTGAACTTGGCATGTGGTTGGATTAATCTGATTATGGTTGTGGTTCTTTTTTGTGAACATTAATTATTTTATTAGAAAATGGACGGTGCTATCTACACACCTCTTCAATTTTTTACTATTGGATTAAATGAATTAGAGAACATCAAATGACAATAATTAACAAGGACGTGTCAAATAAGGTTCTGTAAAAAAGTTTTGCCCTTTTTCCTTTTTCATTTTATCACCAATTTCTCTCTTAAAAATAAACATTATTTGTCATAAAAAAATTAAAAACAATACGAAATCTTCTTATCCGATACAGTACTAAACAAATTATTAAATAGTTAGTTTTTAATTTAATACTGTACTAAATGTTTGACTACATTAGTCAGTACTATCTGATGCACAAATTAATCCATTTGACTTAAAATAGTCATTATAGTCCGACATCCTAAACAAGACTTAGGGCTGGTTTGGTATTGCTATGCTTTAAAAAAAAGCTACTTCTGCTGTGCTGTGAGAATAAGCAGCTGTGAAATAAAGTAACAGAGTGTTTGGTAAACTTTTTTGTAAAAGTGCTTTTGAAAAAAAAAACAGTATTATAGTATATGGTAAACTTTTATGTAAAACAGATGTGAAAAAAGTAGATTTTTCAAAGTTGAGTTTTGTAGCTTCTTGTTTTTGGCTTTTTTTTCACCCAAAACTGTGAAAAAAAAGCTGAAGCTGAATGTTTACCAAACACAAAAACAGCTCCCAACTTTTTTTGATACCAGCTTTTTTCAGAATTACCCCAGTATCAAACCAGGCCTTAATGTTATCTATCAATTTTTCAGTGTGACATTCACATTGTCACTATCACGTGTAATGTTATTAATCTATGTACTATAATGCCCGCAATAGATGACATATCACCATTTTCTCCCTTCCTATAACATATACCATCACTTTGTTATTAGTGTGTTAGAGCTTTTTAAACCACAATTACGAAAATATTTGTTGCCCTCCACCAAATTTGTTAAAAGAATAAGACTTTATATTAATTTGTCTTTCTGTGCTTGGTCTTATTAACTTGATTCCACTTGTGCCATGCTCATTAACAAAAGCTTAATTTTGACCTCTTCCCAAAATGGGGTTGAAAGTTATTTGACCAACGTCCATAAGCATGCAAACTATAATGTACTTGCAGAAATGCAAAAGAAATTAATAATAATGATCACCATCTCTTTTTTCTTTCTGCAATTGCAATTGTGTAGTTCTTGTTTTTTCTTGCCAAAAAATTAATTGTGTAGTTCTTGTTTAGCTGGTCATTCTCCGACCGTCCTTGGTATCATATTTGTTAATTATCCTCTCTCTCCATTATCAACAATTTAGTTCAGCACATACTATACAAATAAGATAGTATTAAGAAGATATGCTTGATGATTATTAATGTTTTTGGCTTATCAAACTTATAATTAAAAGGATTTACAAGAAGTTGGGGATTAAAATAATAAAGAGTACGTTTTCTAGTTGTTGTGTTTATTTCTCATATTTTTCTTGAACAAATATTATTATCTATACTAAGGGAGTGGGAGAGTAGGGCAAACCTCACAATAGACTATCAATAATGTGGTTCAAATTCGTTTTTGGGGAAAATCAAACCTAAGACCTCTCACTTAGAAATGAAGAGGAATACCTCTAGACCGTAATACTAAGTGACGTGTTTATTTCCCATATTGACTCTCGAGTCTATTACAAATTTTACAGACTCTTGAGTCTATTACCAATTTTTAATGAGTAAATTGCAACAATAGTTCCTCAACTTTAATCAAATTAGAACAATGGTCCCTCAACTAAAAATCCATTACCATTAGTCCCCTAACTCATCAAAACGTGTAGCTATGATCATTTCGTCAACTTTGTCAGAATTTGGTCAAAATGAGTTATGTTGGAAGGACCATTGCCATAATTAGGTTAAAGTTGAGGGACCATTTATCCAATTGGGTTAAAGTTGAGGGACCATTTTTCTAGTTGGATTAATGTTGAGGGATCATTGACAATGCATTTTTAGTTGATGGAATATAGTTGCACGTTTTGATGAGTTGAGGGATCAATGGTAATGAATTTTTTAATTGAGAGTCCATTACTCCAATTGAGTTAAAGTTTAGGAACCATTGCTACAATTTACTCATTTTACAGTGTAAGAGACTCAATTAATACGTTATAAACAAGGTACTCTTAATACGTTATAATAATGTAAAATAAAAAAAAGGGTCTAGAACTGTTGTCATCCTAAAACCTCTACTTGTTATGCATGGTTTTATCTGTTTTTGTTCTCCCGCAAACTTAATATATAGAACAAAACTAAGTCAGCCTCTCTTTGGTGTCTGCAGATATTAACAATCTGCAAAACATTATACAGTGCCATGTGTCCAAATTTTCAGCGTCCAATCCGATAGTTAAGTTGGAAACTTATAATTATATTGCATGGTTGAGTCCTGCGACTGCTGTAAAACAAACCTTAGACTTGTGTTGTTATCTGAGAGAAAGAATCAGAACACGTAAATGTTAGTTTAGTAGATTTTATTAATCTTTATCTGGAACAACATAAGGGTTGACCAGGTTGAAAATCTGGAAGTCAGAGCTGCAGATTGTCATTTAGGTTTTGTATATACATGAACCAGTCTTCCCCATGCAATATAAATTATTCTCGTTTACTTAATTATGAAATTTAATTTGCATGGTCTACTATTAAAATACAAGATTAAACAACTTCCTCCATGTAAGTATTATATCAATGAGTTTTTTTTTTAATATATTAATTAATATTATGACTTATTTTATTAAGGTAGACTGGAAGTCAATCCTCAAATTCATTCCTCAGTGATTCAGTCTCTCTCTGTTGGTATCCAATTTATTAGAAACGTAGCAATATTATAATCCATATGATCAATCATCATCATGTCTGTGATAATTATTTGCAGGCCTCTATATTAAAGGAATGGGAATGCAAAATAAGGTACAAAGTAGTTGAACCACTACACTATCGTTTACCTTATGCACTTGAGGTTCTTTGTTTGAATATTATATATTTTGAGAATTTCTTTGTCAAGCCAAAAATCGTTGAAATGCTCCCTTAGGGTTAAATGACATCTCTCTTGTCATTAGAACAATACAAAATGTTTAGATAGGGTGAAATCACGCATCTCAAGTGCATCGATCGCTCCTTAGAGAGTGATTAAAATGTACTTTACTCGAGCGCTAAGCTTGGCAACATTTATGTCTCTTCATAGACTTCCTTTTCCGCTAATGACCAACATGTGGCTTGGAGTTGACCTCTGGACAAGCATGTCATTGGAGCTCCGTGCCAGAAAGTTGTTAAGATATTCGCTTGTCTCTTCTTGTCGGTAGACAATCTAGGGCTACGAGCAGTCATTGATGGCAACTGTCTTCATTCTTGCGGTCGTGTTCAATCATCTGGATTTCTTGGACTGGCTTGCATGCCCATTGTTTGAATCGTCTCATCCTTTAGTGGGTTCTCTCTAGGCCCATCTATTTGGCCCCAAAACAACTATATATAATTTTACTGGATCTAAAATGACCATGCGTTAACAATTATCACATAAAATGTATTGTAAAAAATGAACCCCTGAATGAAGATCAAATCAACTAAAAACTGAACGATTATCAAATGGATCACCACATCAAACCATGATTGTCATAAAAAACCATAATGAACATACTTTTCAAATGCCAAATTTGGTGGGAGGGCTTTTAGTTTGGGCTGCAAAATTCCGGGCCCAACTTTCAATGTTTCAGGTCCGATACATGAGGATAGTGGGCTTACAAACGAACTCGATCGAAACAAAACCACATCGCACTGGACCCAATTAGGGTCCGAAAGGGCAATTCAGTCAATCGAACCCTCATTCCCACCGAGTATTAATTGCCCGGATTCCACCTGACTCGCTCCCTCTTAAGCCCTACAAACCCTAGCTCTCTCGGAGGCGCCTCTGCAGATACTGCGCATCTCTTCTGGTACGTGATTTTTCAGTCCGAAACTTGATAATATCCATCATTTTGTGAAATTATTGCGGTTAGGGTTTACTTTTCGTCTCTTATTTGTTCAAGTTTAGTCCTTTTTAATTGTTCTTTAATTATTTTTGAGGTTGATTTCGGCAACTGGATCTGTTGGATCTTGCTTTTGTTAATTTGATTTCGAATATGTTTTGTTTTGGTGTGTTTAGATTGAAATGTTGTTAATTTTTTTGCCTAAGTAGGTCAAATGTTTGTTTTTTGCTTGATTATTGTGGGCAATTTGTGGGAATAAATATTTTTGGAATTGGGTTTAAGAAATTAGGGATTTTGAGCAAACTGTGATAATATATGAATGTAGATTGATATGTTTGATCGAGCTAGAAATGGGAAAAGGTATCGAACTACCGTCGTGGGTTTTTATTTGCTTTTATAACAAAATGCTTAGAGCGTAAGATTTGACAAGCGACTAGTTTTTGTATTATGTTTTTGTTTGGCGCATTTGAGCTTATTTACTTGAGTGCAATATCATGAACTTATTGGATAATCTTTTCTGAAGTGCAGAAGCGACAATGGTGAGAGTTAGCGTTTTGAATGATGCTCTTAAGAGCATGTACAATGCTGAGAAAAGGGGCAAGCGCCAGGTCATGATCAGACCATCATCCAAGGTCATCATCAAGTTTCTTTTGGTGATGCAAAAGCATGGTACGTATCCATCAATTGATTACTCAAATGCCACATTTTTATCGTTTTCAGTTACTCTGTGAGTTTATATTTTTCTGGATATGGATATTAATGTTCTTGGTTTTGGTCTGTAGGATACATTGGTGAGTTTGAGTATGTTGATGATCACAGGGCTGGTAAAATTGTGGTCGAGCTGAATGGAAGGCTTAACAAGTGTGGGGTTATTAGCCCTCGTTTTGATGTTGGTGTTAAGGAGATTGAAGGATGGACTGCCAGGTTGCTTCCTTCTAGACAGGTTAGCCCATTGTTATCAGTTTGCTATTTCAAGCCTAGAAACAGGACATATGTCTTAGTTGATTCTTCTGAGGAAACATGCATAGTTTAGATTCTGTAGCTCGTCTATATTTGGAAGAAAAAAAAATATTAAAATGTTATGTGCAAGATAATACATGGTTGATCATGTCAATGGTGATTGCCTTAGTTTTTCCAGTCGGCTCCTGTTGTTATCAAACATTAAGCTTTCCTGTAATGTGCTTCACATACCATTAATCTAGACCTTTTGTGTTGATTGAACTTTTAATTCTGGTTTTCATTGAATGTTCCGCATTGTGTAGATTTCTTATACATTTAAGCTTACGAATTTGTGGTTGACCTTGCAGTTTGGATACATTGTGCTGACAACATCTGCTGGCATTATGGACCATGAGGAGGCTAGGAGAAAGAATGTCGGTGGTAAAGTGCTTGGTTTCTTTTACTAGGCCAAGGTTTATTTAAAGAATGAGATTTGAGTTTTCCTGCTTCTGAGGAGCTTTTGGGTGTACTTTTGAACATCGTAGGATACGTCTATGCTTCAATTTGTGTTTGTTTTGGATGCTGATAGAGGTTACTCAAACGTTATTCGTTTACTTTATCTTTAAGCTATTGGTGTTTATTTATCCATAATGCATCTGGTGCTGCCTCGGTCTCCAAGTTATCTACTGCAATCCAAATTTTTGGCTTCGATCAATGAATACTTCTGAATGGTTTGTTCTTGTCTGACTATGGACTAGTGAAAGTCGATTTTGAACTTGACATGGTTCTGAAAATGTAACTTGAGCTTGCAGTTGCACATGTTGTTCCTAAACAGATGTCTGTTGGCCAGGAATCTTTGACTTAAGTGCGGTTCGATTGTATGTATGTCATTTTTTTCATGCTGCCGTCTAGTCCCCTGCCTCGATTCACTTGAGGAAAAAGATAGGAAGACTGTAGTAGTGAAACCTGGACAGGGAAGTTGAATATCCGACCCGTTTCTCTATCTGGTTTTCTTGTATGGCCCCATGTTGAGCGTCCCCGTTTAGGGAGCTGTCAATTTTTTCTCTTGGATCCGTTGTCGGATTTATTTCTTTATCATTGGTACATTTATTGATCATTGGATTAGTTTTTATTTTTTATAAGTACATTAATATTTTTAAACTAGGGGGAGCGGGAGTTTGGTCAAGCCACGCAATTGGCAGCCTAATTTGATATCTAATTCATCATTTACGAAATTTGAACTTAAGATATCTTATTTCCAAGCGAAGAGGAATACCATTAGATCGTAGTATTTAGAAGTCAAGATTATAGATCCTTTAGGTTAACTTCTTAAGTCTCTATGCTTGTTTCTTTTCGGATAAAACCAAATTCAAATAGACGCTCAACCATAAGAAGTACGAACAAGTCTGAAGTGACTAAGGAGAACATAATCTGACGTTCTCATTTTTCTTTAAAAAGAGAATCACCAAAACCATACAAATGGATTCGTACGTGCTTCTATGGTCCACATGGATCTACTAAATATCCCACGATAAAAATCATGCATGGCTAATGACGTAATGCGAATGGAATTGTTACTAGCGCTTTAGAATATTTGTCGTGCTCTTCACTTTATTTTTTTAGATACATGGATGAAGTGCAGAATAACTCTGAATATTCACTGAAAAAAGAGAAAAATGAGATGTATGAGAACACGAGAATACACATAAACCAGCAGGGGTTTTATTAGGAGAGAATAATGCCAATACTGAAGGACTCTCCCACCTTGACCTAGCAGTAGTGGAAGTGGCGGTGACAAAAGTAGTACTGGGTTTTGAAGCATAATATATTAAAGTTAACAACACAAAGAGAAAAGAGACTGCCAAAGATCTGTAATTGCCCTAGTCACCATCAAAGCCAACCTACGTGGCTTTCAAATTTCAATTAGTTTCTTCGTCATCGTCCTCTGCATCATCGTCTTTGTTGGTAGTAGCAGCAATATGATCACCACCAACTCGACCGCCACCAAAGGTATCTCCGCCGCCACTCTCAACTTCCATTGGCAACGAGCGTCGAGGACGAAGAAGCGGATAGGATGATGCAGAAGCAAGAAGATGGATGATGATGATGATGATGCTCAAGAGCTCTTCATGTTCGAAAGGTGATGGGCGTGTCATGACGTTTTGTAGGGGAAGGGAAGGTGGGTAGAGTATCTTCTCAGGAATCAGGATATGCTCCAACCCCAACTTTTTGCGTTCCATTCCATTTGCCTTTTTCCTTACTTTCCAAATATTTTTTCATTTTTTTTAGTTGGCCTAAACTTCAAATATATGCAATCACTTGCAAATGTGTGTAAAGTTTCCTTTATCTCTCTTTTATTATCGTACTAAAAATAAGGAGATGTTGAAATGCCTCTGTAAGTTTTTCCAACTTCCGGAATGGATGAATAACCATGATTTGCCACTAGTTATCATTCTTTTTGAAAAAAAGAAGAAGACCAAGTTCATTACTTTTTAAAATATATTTTAATAAGAAAATTATTATTGATACTCCAGAAATCTCATTTTGCACTTCAAACTTTTTATAATTAGAAAAAAAATACACTTATGAGAAGTGTAGAGTAAAATTTTTAAAGTGTTATACAGTTTCCTTTAATAAAATATATAAAAAAAAAATCAATTGTCAGTTGCCACACGTGTACGAGTGGGACAAGAAGTTAGTATATTGTAATCTGTGTTGGTAGGGTATCTTTCGGCTTTCAGAGGTTTTTAGGCCCAAACTATCTTGGGCTTTAAGGGCCTAACAAAGAATTATACAGAAGAAAAACCGGGAAAATATTCTGCGAAGGCGGGTGTAGGGAGATACGGTGCGTTCTCATACAGTAGAGAGAGTGACCCACGTATTATACAGACTGCCCAAAAACTCGAATTCCAGAAACCCGACGTCGCCTCCCAAATTCATTGGATCGTTTTCACGTCGCCGACGACCGCCCGCTACAAGCTTCTTTGAAAGGTTTCTCTCTCATCTCTCTCTCTCGCTGCGGTCTCCTGCGGTCTCCTGCAGTTTCTTATATTTTGATTTTTGTTGATTTTTTGGTTTGGAATTTGGGTTGCAGAGAGTGGTTTCGATTTGGAATTTGGGGTCGGTGAGAGAATCAATCAATTCATGGCTACTTTGCAACCGACGAGGGCTCGGGCGGATCACGATTATCTCATCAAGCTTCTCCTCATTGGCGACAGTGGTTAGTCGTCGTTTATCCTTCTCTGTTTGGTTCCTGAGAAAATTTTGGAATTGAGAATTGGAAGTTGGACATTCTCAGAACTAACGTGTTTTTCCTTTACTTTGGTATTTCTGGTGGCCAATGTGCTTTGCTTTTCATCCGAGTGAACAATTTTTTTCAATAAAAAAAGATAAAATCGTTATTTATGAACGTTTTTTTTGTTACAAAATAGTGGGTGTAGGGTAATATTTAGTTATGACAAGTTTTAAATTTTGAATGTGTGCAGTTTTTGGTAAATTTAGTGTTTAGGGACCTGTATGTGAGTGTAATTAGATGGGTTTGTTTGAAAGATTCAGTTTTGGGTTTGATGGAAGACGAGGAGAGTGAGTATAATCATATTTGTACGAATTTGTTTTATGTATCGAAAATGCGATGAGTAATATCTAACTCTTATGTGACTCAATATGCATCACAATATATGCTTGATAAAAAATAACTAGAGAGTGATCACAATTATGAAAAATTA
Source organism: Malus sylvestris (assembly GCF_916048215.2). Lineage (NCBI taxonomy): Eukaryota > Viridiplantae > Streptophyta > Magnoliopsida > Rosales > Rosaceae > Malus > Malus sylvestris. Next base: position 27,013,279 of record NC_062266.1, read on the forward strand.
CCTTATGCGCATTGGACTGTCTTGTAGGCGTTGAAGAGCATTCAACCTCTTACCGTAATATTTGATATCAATTATTGGATAAAGGTCAAATACGAGCTCTGATGGGGCTCGTTGTTTTGGCGTCAGTTGAGATTATTGCTTTGGAGGATACGTTTTGAAATTGCGTTGAGATGGATAAGAATTTTTAGGATTTTTTTTTGTTTGGATGGTATCCTGGATCTTGTGCATTCCAAATGGTCTAATTGTGAACTATCAGGGATCTGGTGCTTTCATCTCTTTTTTTGAGAGATTTTCTTAGCTTCGGTTATCAACTTTTTGGTTCTAAAATGTTAAACATTTCTGCTGTAATTTTCCAGGTGTTGGCAAGAGTTGTCTGCTTTTGCGTTTCTCTGATGGCTCCTTTACAACAAGTTTTATCACCACTATTGGGTTTGTATTCGTAGAAACTGTTTCGATTTTTGTATCTGGAAACTTTTAGCAAGCGAACAAGTTTTATGAACCCATATATTAAGTCGGTTAGGACATGGTCATTAACTACTGCTTAAAGCTGCTGTAGAAATATGGCATAATGAACTATTACATTAAGTGTGTTTTTTTAGTAGATTTATCTTTGTTTAGCATCTCTTAGATGGTCCTTTTGGTGACAGGATTGATTTCAAGATAAGAACAATCGAGCTTGATGGCAAACGGATTAAATTGCAAATCTGGGATACGGCTGGTCAAGAACGATTTCGAACAATTACAACAGGTTTTTGTTTGAGATTTTACAAATAGATAATTTGAAATAGGAAAAGGGCAGGGGTTCCTTTCTTAGAGATAATTTTGATATTCTTGAATTATGTCCTTTGTTATTGTTATTCAGGAGTTTCCTTACGTATCTATGTTATGCTCTGCAGCTTACTATCGAGGAGCCATGGGTATTTTGTTGGTGTATGATGTTACTGATGAGTCATCTTTCAACAGTAACCTCTTGTTTTCCCTTTACTCTCAGTATATGAATTTTTTGATGGCATGCTGATTTTAAAGTCATTTTGCTTGCTTATTTTTGTTATATTAAATCCAAATTTCGAGGAATTGGGATATAGACATTTTAACCATGTGGTTTATTTTGGGTGTGCTTACACTGGTGTAGTTCCTTCAGTTTGACCGTTCATTCTAATTTCATTGAGGTGGTGGATGGTTGAAACCGTCGGCGGCACTTTTTCCATCGCCGTATATAAGTTTTATGTTCAATCTAACCCTTGTTAGGGTAATTGTCTATTCATGTGCAGACATTAGAAACTGGATTCGCAACATTGAGCAGCATGCTTCTGTCAATGTCAACAAGATTCTGGTGGGGAACAAAGCTGATATGGATGAAAGCCAAAGGGTGTGTAATTTGTACATTTTCACTTGCAGGAAATGCTCTCCTTTTCTAACCTGGTGAAAGAGTGAGATGTGAATGTAATGAGTTTTAGAATCCTATTGGGATCAACATGACTGTGCTAAATTTGCACGCCCTATACCTAATCGTTTATTTTGCATGTGTTTGTGTGTGCGGACATGCCCAAGCTTTAATAATTATCTTTTTTTTTAGGCTGTGCCGACGTCTAGGGGTCAAGCTCTTGCTGACGAGTATGGTATCAAGTTCTTTGAGACTGTAAGTAGTAATATGCCTTTGGTATTTTCACTGCATAAGCAATTTCGTTCTTTTCATAATGAAAAGAAAATGTTCTGCAGAGTGCAAAGACGAACCTGAACGTGGAGGAGGTCTTCTTTTCTATAGCCAGGGATATTAAACAGAGACTTGCAGAATCTGATGCCAGGGGCACTGAGGTATTTTCATGCTCTCAGAAGTGGGAATCCTTTTCTTTCCCCAACTCCTCTCAAATGTTGATGAACTCGTTTTGTTTCGATGGTTTCAGCCTCAGACACTTAGGATTAACGAACCAGACAGAGCCGATGGTCAAGCTGCACAACAGTCATCTTGCTGTGGTTAGTAGAACAAGAGAAGGTTCTGTTGGTCGTACTGATGTGGATTTGAGGCAAACCTTGATAACTCCATAGTCGCCTCTCTTAGATCTCTCAACTACCAGCATTAGTAGTAAAAGTAGTTTATTTTTTTCCCTTCGTAATTCTAAAATTTACAATGACACTTCTGCCTTCCATCGTCTTTCGGGTCTAAGGGGCTTCTGCTTGTCATTTCCTCTGATGTAGATAGATAATCAGGTTCGAGCTTCTTGTCAAGAGAGGTTTAAAGTTCAAACAATGCCAATTACCTTTCTGCAGTAAACCCATCATTTGTCATTGTTTCTCCACATTCTTTATGACATATACCGATACCGATTAGACGATTAAAGAACCGATCAAACGCCCAGGAAACTTTTCACAATTTATATAGTAACCCGGATTCGGATCTGGGGTGAGAGATCGGCTGATTTAGCAGGCTGCACACACAGGCAAAGTGACTTTTCTGGCAGCAGTGTCGAATGGTGCAGCTGCTTTGAGTGAGCAACACCCTGTAATTTGCTGCCAATCTGAAAGGAAGTAGGAATGAAGCATATGTAGGCGATGCCAAATTGGCCACGAATTTGGCATAGGTAGCCGGCCCAACCACTTGCTTCCGAGTTTGATTCTCATTTTCTGTAAATTAGAGTAGTTTAGATTTTTTATTTTTTTTTGCAAAATAAATAAGATGTAAATGCAGATCCGGCACATATGGAAGATAAAAAGCAACATTTTTTTTAGTACGACAATATATTTTACACTACGGGAAGCGGGTGTTGATGTTGTGAGCCTATAAAAAGGGGACTCATATATGGAATTGGTTCAATGTCACCGTAACATACTGATTCAATGATATATGTTACCTTTAAGTTGTGGTGAATTGACCTATGTCAGTTGCTCTCTTATAAAAAGATGCAATCTTCAAGCATTGGTGACGATTATAGGAAAACAAAATACAACTCTGATCACTTAGTAATACAGTTTAATGTTATTCCTCTTCACTTTAAGTGAGAGGTTTTAGGTCCAATTTTCACTAAAGCCAAATTTAAGCCGCATTATTACTAGCTCATTGTGAAGCTAAACCCAACCCATACTATCGTTTGTTAAAAAATAAAAATACAACTCTCATTTTTGTGTACTTCACAACATAAGAGATCTCCCCGTAGGGTCCTAAGTGAGCTTCTTATTCAAATTGAAAATTATTATTAGCACTCTAAAATTCGACTTTCATTCTGTCTCTTATAAATGTAAGGTAACTTAGAATATCATCTCGTTTAAAAAAAAAAAAAACTGTAAATAAGAAATAAGATTGGGCCTAGATCTGGATTGGGCCTCTCTCCCGGACCCCCCACCCACAATAAAAAAAACCCAAAACCCACTTTCCATATATCCCAAGTTAAGCTTCCATTTTCGGGCTCGTCACTTTCCCGTTAGCTATCTTTCAGTTCTATAGCTTTGGCGCCATGGCAGTTACAGCAAAAACTGCACTCGAAGTCACTGACATCATCACACTCGCTCTTCGAATTCGAACCTACTCCGATTCGATCCATGCATTCCATCCTCCCAGCTTTTCTTTTTTTCCCACCCAATCAGATTCCAGCAGCAGCAGATTTTGGCGATGCACGTCTTCCTCGAGACCCCGAGCTTCCTCGTTCTTCCTCACCGCCATGGATTCGATTCGGGGACGCAAATTCCTCTTCCCAATCTGAAGGCGTCGAGGCGGAAAGCAATCGGAGGACCTTCCAGAATTCTGATGGATATAGAACTCGTGAACAGTTAGCTGGCAAACTCTTTCTCTTTTTCTTCTCTCTAATTTTACAGTTTACTGATATATGTATGTATGTAAGTATGTATGTATGTGTGTATATGTGTGCTTTACAGATAACATTAATGTGTTTACATTTTTTTTAATTTAATTATAAATTTACGGTTTCCTACCATTTCAACCGTTGAGAGGAAAAATAGGAAGAGGATCAGGAAATAGTGGGGGAAAAAAGATAGGAATTTTAGTTATTTTTTTTGTTATAAAAATATGTGTTGAAATCCCACACGGACTCTCATTAACTGAACCAGAGTTTGGATAGGAGGAAGACACCTTCAACGTGGGTATTTCATTTCTTCTGATTTCTTCTATTTTTTGGTGAAAATTTTGAATTGTTTTCAATTTAATGGTTATATATCTGTCTGATCACTTTCTTTAATTAAGTTTATGCATTCATAATCTGGTGTGTATTATGAATGGATTAAGGTGTGATAATATGTATAATTATTTGATTGTTATTTAATATATATATATATTTTTTATAGATTTGAAAGGGGTTTTGATTCATAGGACTGAAGAGTGAAGACATACAGGATTATGATTGAGGTTTAACATTCCGGCTAGGGGAAGTAAATTTCTGTTAAATTTAGATAAAAGTTGTGTGATTGGTAGATTGGGTTGGTAGATATGGCGTGGTTTAGAGCAGTGTCTAGTGTGGCAAAGCTTGCCATTAGGAGAAATTTATCAAATTGTGGATCATATATGGCTAGGAGGCGGGTTCTTCCATCTCAAAATCGGGACTTTCACACCACATTATGTAAGGCTCAATCTGCCCCGATTCCACGCCCTGTACCCCTCTCTAGACTAAATGATAGTTTCTTGGATGGAACCAGTAGTGTTTATTTGGAGGGGCTTCAGAGGGATTGGGAAGCCGACCCAAATAGTGTTGATGAGTCCTGGGACAATTTCTTTAGGAATTTTGTAGGTCAGGCCTCTACCTCGCCCGGAGTTTCAGGCCAAACCATTCAAGAGAGTATGCGCTTGTTGTTGCTTGTGAGGGCATACCAGGTTAGTGGTCACATGAAAGCTCAGTTGGACCCTTTGGGTTTGGAAGAGAGAGATATCCCAGATGATTTGGACCCTGCTCTATATGGGTTCACAGAGGCTGATCTTGATAGGGAGTTCTTTTTAGGGGTCTGGAGGATGTCTGGGTTTTTGGCTGAGAACCGTCCCGTGCAGACCCTTAGGTCCATATTGACCCGGCTTGAGCAGGCTTATTGTGGGACCATTGGGTACGAGTATATGCACATTGCCGATCGTAATCGATGTAACTGGTTGAGAGACAAGATTGAGACTCCAACGCCAATGCAGTACAATAGGCAACGTCGTGAGGTTATTCTTGATAGACTTATGTGGAGTACACAGTTTGAGAACTTCTTGGCCACCAAGTGGAAAGCAGCTAAGAGGTTCGGGCTTGAAGGTGGAGAAACTCTTATTCCCGGCATGAAGGAGATGTTTGACAGGGCTGCTGATCTCGGGGTTGAGAGCATAGTTATTGGAATGCCTCACAGAGGGAGACTAAATGTATTGGGTAATGTGGTGCGGAAGCCTTTGCGTCAGATATTTAATGAATTCAGTGGTGGTACAAAGCCTGTGGATGAAGATGGGCTATACACTGGGACTGGTGATGTCAAGTATCACTTGGGAACCTCTTATGATAGACCCACTAGAGGTGGCAAGAGACTTCATTTATCTTTGGTTGCAAATCCAAGTCACTTGGAAGCTGTGGACCCTGTGGTTGTCGGAAAAACTAGAGCAAAGCAGTTTTATTCAAATGACGTGGACAGGACCAAGAATATGGGTGTCTTGATTCATGGAGATGGCAGCTTTGCTGGACAAGGTGTGGTGTACGAGACTCTGCATCTAAGCGCTCTTCCTAACTACACTACTGGTGGGACTATACACATTGTGGTGAATAACCAAGTTGCCTTCACAACTGACCCAATGTCTGGAAGATCTTCAGAGTATTGTACAGATGTCGCCAAAGCATTGAATGCTCCTATTTTCCATGTAAATGCTGATGACATGGAGGCAGTCGCTCATGTCTGCGAGCTTGCTGCTGAATGGCGCCAGACATTCCATTCTGATGTCGTGGTTGATTTAGTTTGCTATCGTCGATTTGGGCATAATGAGATGGATGAACCATCTTTCACGCAGCCGAAAATGTACAAGGTTAGACCTTTACATATTCATTAAGAATTCATATCCTTAATTGATCGAAAATAAATATATATATTTTTCTTGTGATAAATCTCTAAGTTGTTGTAGTTGATTGACTTCACTTGTGTTGTAAATATTGAATTATAGTGCAGCTATTGAGATGTGCAAAGCTGATCACTGAATTTTTTTACTTAATTGGGGGTTACAGGTTATTCGAAATCATCCCCCAGCTCTGACAATCTACCAGAACAAACTTCTAGAATCTGCACAAGTGACCAAAGAAGACATTGAAAGGATACAAAACAAGGTTAATTCAATTCTCAATGAAGAATTGTTGGCTAGCAAGGATTATGTTCCTCAAAAAAGAGACTGGCTTGCATCCCATTGGTCTGGATTTAAGTCACCTGAACAAATTTCTCGTATCCGGAATACTGGGTATAGCGCTGTTTTCTACCAGTTTCACCAGTTCTTTGCAAAATCTGATTTTATTCAATTTAATGAATTTTATATGCTCCTGTACAGGGTAAAACCAGAGATTTTGAAGAGTGTTGGCAAATCAGTCACAGCCCTTCCAGAAACTTTTAAGGCTCACAAAGGAGTAAAGAAGGTCTATGAACAACGCGCACAAATGATTGAGACTGGTGAAGGAATTGATTGGGCAGTTGCAGAAGCACTTGCCTTTGCTACATTAATTGTAGAAGGTAACCATGTTCGACTGAGTGGTCAGGATGTTGAAAGAGGTACATTTAGTCATCGTCATTCTGTAGTTCACGACCAGGAAACTGGAGAAAAGTATTGCCCTCTTGACAATATTATGGCGGACCAAGATGAGGAACTGTTTACAGTTAGCAACAGGTAATGTGATTACTTTATAGTTTTCCCTTTCATTATTATTTGGTTTGATTTTGTCCCATTTCTCGAGTTCCCCCCTCCCCCCCCCTTAATGTAGTGATCCAGAACTTTTTGTAAGATTTATTAGCAGTCCCTTGTATACTATAATTAAGGACGTGTTTAGCCACGAGTCTGACAGACCCTCTCCAGTAGCTATTTCATGCACGACATTCCATTTAATATCCATTTTGAATTCATTACACCATAAGATACTTCTCTCATCTGTGAATGCATTCCACGTCTTTTGATTCCTTGAAACTTGATTTTCCATGGTGTACCAAATCAGCTTTCCCATTTTGTTTTTGATCCTAGCATATATACCTCCCAATAAACTACATCTGTACACCGTCTTAAAGATTGTAGGACTGCCAGATACCACCATATGACTCATGAGACGATGAATAGTACTCTGTTAAATTGCAATTTTAATACTTAGTTTGTCTTTACCACAAGTTAATTGTGCTTTTATGTGCAGTTCACTCTCGGAGTTTGGTGTTCTTGGATTTGAATTGGGTTACTCGATGGAAAGTCCAAACTCATTAGTAATCTGGGAAGCTCAGTTTGGTGATTTTTCCAATGGAGCTCAAGTTATATTTGATCAGTTTTTGAGTGGTGGGGAGTCCAAGTGGCTTCGTCAAACCGGGCTTGTTGTGTTGCTTCCTCATGGTTACATGGGCCAGGGCCCTGAACATTCTAGTGCACGACTGGAACGATTTCTTCAGGTATTCCTTTGTCAAATATGGTTAATCCCTTCCTTCCCCTCCCTCTTCTTCCCCTTTCCCATAGACAGCAGTATAATCTGGCATGGATCCCCATCTAATGCAAAGTTTTCTAATTTTATGACAGATGAGTGATGACAATCCCTTTGTCATACCTGAGATGGATTCCACACATCGGAAGCAAATTCAGGAATGCAATTGGCAGGTTGTGAATTTGACAACTCCTGCAAACTACTTCCATGTTCTGCGTCGTCAGGCGAGTGAAACTATTTTGTTCTTCAATATTTTGTAGTATTGTGGAAGTTTCTATATGTTCTAACCTTGTCTCATTTCTCAGATACACAGGGAATTCCGCAAGCCTCTTATTGTGATGGCTCCTAAAAACCTTCTACGGCACAAGGACTGCAAATCAAATTTATCCGAGTTCGATGATGTGCAAGGCCACCCAGGTTTTGACAAGCAGGGGACCAGATTTAAGCGCCTCATCAAGGACCAGAATCACCACTCTGATCTTGAGGAGGGTATTAGACGGCTGGTTCTATGCTCCGGCAAGGTATAGTTTTACCAGTAAAGTAATCTTTTGTCTTCGATTCAGTAGAGCTTGGAGTATGAAAAGCGAAATCTGGCAGAAATAGATCATATAATTCTGTGTTGACTTGTAGATAAATAATGACTTATTACCTGAACCAAGGGACAAAAGTTAATTCTATCTTCTGCCCTGTATTCTCTTGCAGCTTTATTATGAACTTGATGGAGAGCGAATAAAGGTTGGAGCAAAGGATGTTGCGATTTGTAGAGTGGAACAGCTTTGCCCCTTCCCTTACGACCTCATCCAGCGAGAGCTGAAACGATATCCAAGTATGTACCTTGAACTTTTCCTTTGAAAAGCAAGTACTGTACAATATGATTAATGGAGATGCCCAAGCTTGCTCTCTTCCCATTTGTCAAGATACTAGCCTGTTTCCTAAGATATATTATTTTATAGGGTTTATGAAAATTGGATTCCTTTATTGTGTCCTAATACTTAGATCATTAATGTCAGAGGCATAAAAAAATTTCAATCATTCTAAACTAACTCCTCTGTAGAATATGAAGTGTGGTCATATTGTCATGTGAGTCCACCTGCTACTTGGTGAAAGGGGTTTAGCTTTTCAGGTCATCTTATGATTGAAGAATGTTTTTGGAGATATATGAAACATCAACACATACTAGTGGGAAATGTTGAAAAGATCATATAGTACTAGCTGTGGCTTTGTGAAATCCGGTGATACGGTTTTTATTGTTTTCTGTTCTGGGGGGATCAATTTTGCTGACATCGTGAGGTTGATACACTTGTTATTTGGTTCTTTCAGATGCTGAGATAGTTTGGTGTCAGGAAGAGCCGATGAACATGGGTGCGTACAGCTACATTGCACCCCGCCTTAGTGCCGCCATGAAGTCCCTGGGCAGAGGAACTATTGACGATGTCAAATACATTGGCCGTGATCCATCAGCTGCCACAGCCACTGGTTTTTCTCAGGTTCATGATATGGAACAAAACAAGATTTTACAGAAAGCGATGCAGTAGGAGCCAAATGAGTCTCACAACTGAATCCCGTCGTGCTTGTTGATCCTCATATAACACTGTCTGAAATCTCCTTTCCTGATTTTTTTGTTGATCCAAATTTTAATAAAAGATCGAACGTATATCAAATATGCCTCCTGTATGTGAGGGCTGATGCACACCACAGGTTATGCTTCACAAATCTCTCTTCTTTTAGCAAACAGAGATCAGAAATAAGAACCTTTCCTTGGCGCAGATGTTTCAAAGTATCGAATGGAATGTACTTGCCTCGTTACATGTAAGTTGTCTTTCCTCCTTGCCCGCGAACTACATATATCATATATGTGCCAACTTCTAATTTGCAGTTAAGGAGAAATGACTCGCCTAATTGTAAGGAGCTTAGCAGTGCTGTATTAAATTATGCAACTACTTTGAGACCACCAAGGCTCTTTGAAATTCAACCAAACAAGAATATATCTTGCTGGCCAAAACAATGGTCAGCCTATATTTATCGCAAATTGATTTTCGCACTCTTACTTTGTTGTATTGCACCTCTTTATTTGTTTTTACATCTTGATTCTTTATTTCTCATTTCATCAAAATTTACATACAACGAGTTTACTATTACTACGTCATCTCAATTCAATAATACAATGTTATGAGTAAGATTTTCCTCTTCCTCGTGATCACCGTAAACCCTAAATCCTAGGGTTAGGCCAGATTTGGACCTCTACCCGACCCACCCACAATCAGGTAGAGTAGACCTCTACTCGACAGGGAGTTCTTTTTGGGGGTCTGGAGGATGGCTGGGTTTTTGTCTGAGAACCGTCCTGTGCGACCCTTAGGTCCATTTTGACCCGGCTTGAGCAGGCTTACTGTGGGACCATTGGGTATGAATATATGCACATTGCAGATCGTGAGAGATGTAACTGGTTAAGAGACAAGATTGAGACTCCTACGCCCATGCAATACAATAGGCAGCGCCGTGAGGTTATTCTTGATAGGCTTATTTGGAGTACACAGTTTGAGAACTTCTTGGCTACTAAGTGGACAACAGCAAAGAGGTTCGGACTTGAAGGTGGAGAAACTCTTATTCCTGGCATGAAGGTGATGTTTGATAGGGCTGCTGATCTCGGGGTTGAGAGCATAGTAATTGGAATGCCCCACAGAGGCAGACTGAATGTATTGGGTAATGTGGTGCGGAAGCCTTTGCGTCAGATATTTAGTGAATTCAGTGGTGGCACAAAGCCTGTGGATGAAGTGGGGCTTTACACTGGGACTGGTGATGTAAAGTATCATTTGGGAACCTCTTATGATCGACCCACAAGAGGTGGGAAGAGAATTCATTTATTTGGTTGCAAATCCAAGTCACTTGAAGCTGTGGACCCTGTGGTTGTCGGAAAAACTAGAGCAAAGCAGTATTATTCAAATGATGTGGACAGGACCAAGAATATGGGCATTTTGATTCATGGAGACGGTAGCTTTGCTGGACAAGGTGTGGTCTATGAGACTCTGCATTTAAGTGCTCTTCCGAACTATACCACTGGTGGGACTATACAGATTGTGGTGAACAACCAAGTTGCCTTCACAACTGACCCAATGTCGGGAAGATCTTCCCAGTATTGTACTGATGTTGCCAAAGCATTGAATGCCCCTATTTTCCATGTAAATGGTGATGACATGGAGGCAGTCGTTCATGTCTGTGAGCTTGCCGCTGAATGGTGGCAGACCTTCCATTCTGATGTTGTGGTGGATTTAGTGTGCTATCGTCGATTTGGGCATAATGAGATTGACGAACCATCTTTCACACAGCCCAAAATGTACAAGGTTAGACCTTGTTTCTAGTTAATTAATATTTTTATTTTGTTCATTTATTGAAGAAATTTGTGTCTTTTTCTCATGATAAGTCTCAAAGTTCTTTCTTTATTGTGTCCTGCATTATTATAAAGTGCAGCTATTGAGATGTGCAAAGCCGACTCCTGATTTTTCTACCAAATACTGGGTACACAGGTTATTCGGAATCATCCCTCAGCTCTAACAATCTACCAGAACAAACTTCTAGAGTCTGGACAAGTGACCAAAGAAGACATTGAAGGGATACAAAACAGGGTTAATTCAATTCTCAATGAAGAGTTCTTGTCTAGCAAGGATTATGTTCATCAAAGAAGGGACTGGTTTCATCTCATTGGTCTGGATTCAAGTCACCTGAGCAGATTTCTCGTATCCGGAATACTGGGTAAAACACTATCTTATATCAGTTTCATCTGTTATTCGCAATATCTGATTGTATTTTTTAATGAATTCTTTATGCTCCTGTGCAGGGTAAAACCAGAGATTTTGAAGAGTGTTGGCAAAGCTGTCACTGCCCTTCCAAACACTTTTAAACCTCCCAGAGCAGTAAAGAAGGTGTATGAACAACGTGGACAAATGATTGAGACCGGTGAAGGGATTGATTGGGCGGTTGCTGAAGCACTTGCCTTTGCTACACTACTAGTAGAAGGTAACCATGTTCGACTGAGTGGTCAGGATGTTGAAAGAGTTACATTTAGTCATCGGCATTCTGTTCTTCATGACCAGGAAACTGGGGAAAAGTATTGTCCTCTTGACCATATTACAGCTGGCCAAGATGAGGAAATGTTTAAAGTTAACAGATACCAATTTTCTTGCTTAAGAAACGTTTGGGTTATGTGGAATGCATGAAAGGGTTATTAGTCACACATAAATAACTACCTTGATCAATTTATTTTTCCTATGTACTCCTTTTGTAGATATCAAGTAGGTTATATTCTCTGCGGTTTTTTAGTTCTCTGCATCTGGTAAACTTTCTTCTCGTTCTGCAGTACACAGTTTTTGGTTCAATAATGACAATCGGAGGAGTGGTTGGTGGATTGGTAAATGGCAGGATAACGTATCTCATTGGTCGTAAACGTGCCTGTCAGCCTAGTGCAGATTTTGATTTATATTTTCTGGACTTTTTTCATTCTTTAATGATATCTGCATCTTCTTTTTGGATTGGTTCTTATTGTTGTTTTTTTTTTTCTTTCAAATTTGTATGTGTCAACTATACATGTGAGCTTGGGCATCAATAGAGTCTTGACTCTTGCTCCTCTTAGCTGATTCATTGACCAGTGATATCACCCACTCTAGGGTAGTTGAGGAAGTACTTTGGCTATGTTGATTTAACTTTTAGTTTTAGTTCTATGTGATTATGGTCTTTTGTTGGATAGCACAGAAATTCCTATTCTAGGATGGGTTGATTTTGCTTTTGGTCTTATGTCCTTGTGCATTTGGTCTTTTGGTGGATAGCTGAACATATTAAAATTTATTACATATCTATTCGAACTCCAATAAATAAATGTTATCAATTTACCTCTTGCATTCATTCTGTAAGTAAATATTATTCCTAGTTAGAAGATAAACTCTGAAAATTAGAACCAACACCTAGGTTTGAATACATAGGTTTTTTTTCTGTGTCTGAGTTATGACTTTATATATAATGATGGGTAAAACTATGATTTTCTTTATCCTTGTTACTACAAAGTTCTATAGAAAAAATGGAATTTCTATTTGTGTATCTTCTTTCAATCATAGATTAGTTAGAAGTTTAATTAGAAGTTAAGTAGTTTTTGTTGATGCACAAAACTGGAGGGGTCTTAGACCAATGTAAATCCAATCGTGAATCATGCAAACACCCAAGAACACAAAGATGTATCGTGGTTCATCCCAATGTTTAGGCTACATCCACATTGATGTTGATTGTATTTCTCCGTATGGATGTATGGGTTACAAGTGTGAAGGGAGAGTCCCCCAGAGAAAGAGAGAGTTTGAAAGAGTTTCTCTGTTTGTGAGCCTTGTGGCTTATGTATGTGAGGATGAGACATCAGGATTGTGAGGGTGAGAATGCCCTTTTATAGACTAAGGGCTCCTCTCCTTTTACATAAATCATGGGCTCAATGTCTGGAAGCCCAAGTAACGAGGCCCAATATAATATGGTACCAACAGTAGTCCTTAAAGTCTTCAGTCAAGAGAGTCTTTTGGCTAGAGACTTGAAATTCAGTCCATGTGTGGGCCAAAGTAACTAGATGTTGTCTAAAACTGATACTCGATATGAGGCGGTGCTCAATATGAAATGATGCTTAACTAGAAGTAGTACATGTAGGCTACTCGGCTTGTGGCGTTGAAGGTGAGGGAGTCCCTTTTATAGAATAAGGGCTCGCTTCTCAATACATAAATGATGGGCTAGATTTGATGCTCGCGGCGAAGCGGTTGCTCAATAGGCGGCGATGCTCTTTAATGATGGTGATGGAGTCCATTTTATAGAATAAGGGCTCGCTCCTCAATACATAAGTGATGGGTTAGGAGTGATGCTCATGGTGAGGCGGTTGCTCAGCTGGCGGCAATACTCTCTAATGAAGGTGAGGGAGTCCTTTTTATAGAATAAGGGTTTGCTCCTCAATACATAAGTGATGGGCTAAGAGTCTCTATCTAATGAAGGTGAGGGAGTCCCTTTTATAAAATAAGGGTTCGCTCCTTAATACATGTATTAAGGAGCGAACCCTTATTTATAAATGAAACTTTCGAAGCTGGACCTCTATAAATGAAGCTTTCGAAGCTAATTGACATGAGTGATGTTTATGAATGTTTATGTTGATTGACATGAGTGATGCTCATTTGACATGAGTGATGCTCATGAATGTTTATGTATGATTGACATGAGTGATGCTCATGTATGATTTTTTGGAGGATGTGTTGTATTTTTGATTACTTGGTTGGTGATAATAACGGCAGGCTGCTAAATAATTTTAGAGTATTGGACGTACTTTTGATCACATAGTTGGTGATAATAGCGGCATGCTGCCGAATAATTTTGGAGTACTGTACGTACTTTTGATCACCTGGTTCGTGATAATAAAGGGTGAACCTTAAGTAGAGGGATGAAGGTTGGAGTTTGAAGCCATAAGGTCTGGCTCTCTTGGGCATATAAGCCTTCGTCCTCCACATAACATTTCAGCCCACTATTTTGGGCTTGCTGACATTTTGCCTTTTTTTTTGGCGTGCTGCCTTCTTTCTTTATTTATGATTACCCTCTGGTAGGGTTATACAAATGTCTCCAAAAGATAAGAAAAGTAAATCACATCATTCAAAAAAGCTGCTGGGACTTGGCAACAGCGAGATTTCTCCCTTCACATCAACCTCAGTGGTCCAGCTGTTGGAGGAAACCTTCACGTGGAGGCATGTTTGGTCAGCAGGCAAATAAATGAGCCAAAAGATAATGTGCTTATCTTTTTCCATGTGGTCGACAGTTACAAATCGTTGGTGCCTACTGCGCTTACTGCGTACTGGAGAGTTTTTTTTTTTACTTTTCCTTTTCTCTTTTCCATCGCACCTCTATCTCTGTCTCTGTCTCTGCGCTGCTGTCATGCAAGTGCACCCAATTAATCATTAATACCTTCTTTGCAGTTTGTCCCCTACCCACTTGAGGTCCTACCCAGTCAAATCCCAATATCTCAGATTTTATTTTCTTCTCTTCATTGTTGACCATCACCAAGCTTACGCTCTTCGGCACCAACCTCACCGGCTCGATCCCGAAACAAATTTCCACCCTTAGTTCATTCTCCTTGTAGAGAGAACCTAAAATAGTAGCAACTTGTATCTTAACTCCAACTGAACCTGATCGAAGAAGAGAAACAAACACTTGGACTGCTTGAGAGTGAGATCGAACATCACTGAAAGCATTTTCACGAGTATCAATAAGCTTAAGCAACTGCTTCAACAAATACTCATTCTCTTATACAGATGAGGAACTTTGACGCAGCTGCTTAATGCATTGGGTAACACTTGCCAATGTCCCATCTGCATCCTCTATGCTACTACTACGGTCTCGTGAGCCTATTTTTATAAAAGAATGTGGTGTTGGGGGCCCTGAATCTTGAACTTTTGCATCACTATTCCTTTCCAGATCATTAGGTGTAAGGGTGCTGCCATTGGTGGCAGCATACCTCTATCCCACTGTGGTTGCCATGGCAGCTTTGCTGCTACTCTTCAAGATTCCTTAGGAAAAACCAGCGAAGAGAAAAAACCAACTTTGCTTTTCTCCAGATCTACCTCTTACCGAAAGCACCTTAAATAAAAACGGAAGATTAGCACCCCATTTTTCAATCACCTTGTCTCCAATCACACTAGGATCCTGCGAGATCCAGGCCTTGAGACTCAGGGGCTCTGACCCGAGATCCGCATACAATGACCCAGATTCATGAGTCCCGATCCAGAACTTCGCGTACGGCTTGCCCGGGTCGATGTCAGACTCGAAATTGAGCACGAAAAGCCTGTCGACCTTGGAATTATGGCCGACAATGCCCCAATCGTAATTCTTGACGGAGCATCTTAGCCTGACGGGGAGGCGGCTCCGCTTCTGCTTCTTCTTCATGCTCTTGTCCCACGGCGGTTCCATTTTCTCATTTTGAACCGGCCCAAATTACGGGAATAAAAGATGGTATGGAGGGAAAGGTCGTGTCCAGAGCTTGGCGGAGGCGGCAATGCCGAAAACAATGTCGTTTATCTCTGTCGGTTGGTTTGCTTTATTGGGTTGTTAGGTTTTGAGCTGGAGCATTTGGGAAGTCCGATCTTGGGCGGTGGTGGTGTTGCCGGTGGAGAAGGATGAGGAGAGGTGGAGAGGGGTGAAAGGGTCGCTGTCGTCGGAGTAGGCGGCGCGTGAGGTGGAGACGACCTTGAGAGTGTAGACGATGTAAGTGAGAGAGACGAAGTCGAGAAGCCAGACGAGGAGTTTAGGGGTGGCTCAAGATTAGGAGCCGGGTCCAGGAATTGGGGTCTTTGTGGAACTCCGCATCTGATCCTAAATCACTTTCTCTTGATCTTTCTGGCTTCCTTTCCTTTTTTCTCTCTAAGTCTCTCTCTCCCTCAAAGCTCAAGGCTTTTCGCTGCACTCTATTGATTTTGGTCTATCTGAAATCCCTGGTTGTAGATCGAGTACGATATCGGGTTATGCAGATTCATAGTGGACAATGATGAGGTCTCACGGTGGTGAGATGAAAAAATGAAAGCGAACCGACATAGCTTTTTGTGTCGTTTCCCCACAGACGACGCCAAATGTTGATGCATAAAACCGGAGGGGTCTTAGACCAACGTAAATCCGATCGTGAATCATGCAAATGCCCAAGAACACAAAGATGTATCGTGGTTCACCCCAATGTTTGGGCTACGTCCACACTAATGTTGATTATATTTCTCTGTATGGATGTATGAGTTACAAGTGTGAGGGGGAGTCCCCCCAGAGAAAGAGAGAGTTTAAGAGAGTTTCTCTGTTTGTGAGCCTTGTGGCTTCTGTATGTGAGGATGAGACCTCAGGATTGTGAGGGTGAGGAGGCCCTTTTATAGACTAAGGGCTCCTCCCCTTTTACATAAATCATAGGCTCAATGTCTAGAAGCCCAAGTAACGAGACCCAATATAATATGGTACCAACAATATCAATTTGGCCTTCCTTAGTAGTGATATCAATTCGATCTTTATAAAAGTTGAATGCTTTAAAATTACAGTGAATAAGTAGTTTATGTTAATGTAGGATACTTTCAACAAAATTCATATAATCATAAGAAACAAAAGTATCACCACAAGGGAGGGACAATCATTCATGCTAGGAAGGCTCACAAAATTGTATAAAATATGAGTTATGAAAATTTATAGTTGTATTCTTATATTTTAATGATATTACAATTTGTTTTCTAACCAAAAATAGAAAAAGAAATATCATACTCCAATTTAGGTGCCCACACAAGGCATCCTTTTTTAAAAACACAATTTTCAACTTTGACACCAATGAATTAGTGTGGCATTGTTTTAGGTGGCACCCATCTATTAAGGGTAGCCATTGTTACTATAGAGACTTCTCTATAGGACATATACACCTATTTAGTGCTTGCTTGGTGGCAATTGAGGTTTGCTACCAATGTCAGTGCCCACTCTTTATAATAGACACCAATGAAAAGGGTGTCCTCTAGCCAAAATTCTAGTAGTGACCTATACAAAATACACAATTTTTTTCTTGATCCATATGCTTATGTCCATGCAGATAGAGAGAGGCAACAATTGCTGAGGCTCAAGCTTTAGGGGTAGTAGTTCGCTCTCAAGATCCTTTGTATGGAGGTGTTCAAAGAAATGTGAAGTCTTCAAGTGACAATGTCCATGTTTGTTGGAGGTTTTTGGATAGTTTGGTATTTCTTTGTATATCTCATCGTTTTGTTGTTTACATTAGAAGACTACTTGTTGTAGTTTTTTCTTTTTTGTTCGGACATCTTGTATGTATATTTTCATATATTTTATAATTAAATACTTTTTCTTGGTTTATTAATTATTGTTTAGAATTTAATTACAATATTTATTAAAAATTAAACAAAAAATATTTTTGCCAAAAAAAAAAAACAAGGGTTTGAGTGACGCATGTCCCTACGTCGCGCAAAGTGGTTTTGCGCGACATAGGGACATGAGTCGTGCAAAGTAGTTTTGTGCGACGTAGGGATCTGTGTCTCACAAAGCAGTTTTGAGCAACGCATGTTACTTCTTCGTCACTCAAACCCTACTGTCATTGCCTTACCACGATGGTTAATGCGTGACGAAGGTTCGTTGCGCTAATTTTTGCGCGACGTTTTTTGACTTTGCGCGATGAAGGACCTGCGTCGTGCAAAGTGTTTTTTGTACTAGTGCAATCTAAGAGCATGTGTGGTATCATTTACAACTTTTGATAAGGAAAGCTAAATATCTAAAACTAGACTACACACACAGCAGTCGTCCAATCACACATGCACAACAGTTGTTCTAATCACACATGCAGCCAATCCAGACTCCCTAATTGCAGATCTTTCCCCATTGTCATTGAGAAGTTGACCCATGAATACCCAGATGACCTAAACTTTGATTTAGGTTCTGATTTGCCAATTGGTCCTAAAAAAATTAGGAAGAAAAATAGGGAGATGAATGGAGAAAAATAGGAAGAAAATGAGGGAGACGAAGAGGAGACGGGTGAAGAAAAAGAGGGTGAGGGATGGAGAAATATTAGGAAGCAAAAGAGGGTGAGGGGAGAAAAATTAAGAATTAAAAGGAGGGAGATGAACGAAGAAAAATAGGAAGGAATTCTAGAATGAAAAAAATATAGAAGTATAATAAAATATTAATAAATATGAATTAAATAATATAAATATTAGAATTTGTTATTATTTCGTTTCTTATTCCGATACTGCACCAAATGCTTTACTAAATTAGTTTAACTTAGTCTATTCTAAGCCAGCCCAACTTAGTCTACTCTAAACCAGTCTAGGTTAGTCCTTAAATCTAGGCTAGTCCGAAATAGTCCGGTGCAACAAATGTCTCTTTAAGATATCAATAAATATCCAACTCATGTTATAATATGTTATACAAACCTTAAATTTATTTAATTAATTACCATGAAAATTAATTCCGCTTAGAAGAAAATTAGCGAGTGGTGCTAACAAACCAGGTCTTGGTGTAACGATGAAAATATTAACAAAATTTCTTTTGAAATCTGTCCCATTCAGTTATCCTCTGAAGCATTAAATCTTTTCCCACATAATGCAAAAGACTTGGAGAGAAATCAATCTATGATGGAAGAGAGAAAATTTTGCCTTACGAAGCTGTAGGCAATTCAAAGCGTTAAAGAACTACTTCCTAATATGCATGGTTTCCGAAACTAATTGGTACACAAAAAATTTCAAATAACAAAAAGCATTGTCACGGAGAACCAACATGCTTGGTATTACTATCAACAAAAGGCGGGATTTGGCAAAAAGAACCGCAAGTTGCGGCTAATCGTAGAAACTTTTTTAATTAAGGAAATTCCTAGGCATTTATTTGCCACGCAGACTACCTTTGCATCACGTCGGTCTCCATTAGATAAAGCTTCCAGAGCTAGTATGACCAGATGCATCGAACCATGACTAGAATTCTTCACCAATTTGTTAAGTTAATAATTTGTAAGAAAAACATACATGACCATTGTTGATGCACAAAATTAGTAAGGATTTTGGTACAACATAAAGTGTTAAGTTTGTGACCTTCGCTAGATTACTCCGGTCACTAGTGTGGATAAGTATGTAAATGGATAGGGATAGGGAAGCAAACACAAGATGTACGTGGTTCACCCAGATTGGCTATGTCCACGGAGTAGAGGAGTTCTCATTAATTGTGAAGGGGTTTACACAAGTACATAGGTTCAAGCTCTCCTTTAGTGAGTACTAGTGAATGATTTAGTACAAATGACATTAGGAAATATTGTGAGAGAATGATCTCTATTTATAGAAGAGTTTCTAACTTTATTCTGACATTGACACGTGTCGTGTTGTGATTGGCTTCTGATGTTGACACGTATCGCGTTGTGATTGACTTATGATGTCGACACATGTCGCATTGTGATTGACCTCCTGGTTGGAGAGAAACTCTTCTGGGTCCTTGACGGTATAACGTTGATCAGTGCTCAGTAATTTTGGGATTGGTCAAGTATGGTACAAACAATACTCCCCTAAGTTCCCGAGTGAGGGAAACCCCTCGGTTGGGGACTTGCAAGATCCAAGCCGCTGAGTAATCACAAAACTTCTAAGTACTGAAGTGTGGTATCATTTTCACTTGCCTTATTTGTCTCATATGTAGATGTGACATCTTTTCTGAAAGTACTTTTCCTCCATCCAGGGGTGGTATCCTTAATCGGTGGAGATGCACAAGGTAATGTATCAATTTCACTTGAAGCTTACTTGTAGTTTCAGGCTTGGTCAAGCGCGATACAAACCATGTAGTAGGAGTCCCCCAAGTCGCCGAGCTAGGAGATCCGCCGAAATAGGTGATAGACAAGGTAAGTAATCAGAGCTCCCAGCAATCAGTCCTAGATCAGAAGTTTGATTTCGAGTTCCGGCTGATTGTTCTTATTCTCCCTATCTTGTAGGCAGCAGGAAGGATAAAAAGAAGAAAAAAGAGAATAGATGACATGAGATACTTTTGCTTTTAAAGAAGTAACTTTCCACAAGCTTATTCTTGAACTAGGCTGGAGGGTTTTCTGGTTTCCTCTAGAGTATAAGGTCAACTCAAGAATTTGAGGGTCAAAACAAGTCCATCAAATCAAGAGTGCGTTCGACCTTGATGATATGAGATACTTTTGTTGTTGACAAAGTAATAGATGAATCGACACGTGTTCTGTTGTGCTTGTATCCACATGCTTCCTTGTATCATTCTCATTTGCCCTATCTGTTCCTCAGGCAGATGTGGTATCTTTTCTGGAAGCATAAGATGTTGAAGATGAGTACTCGAGAGCAATTCCAGGTAAGTAATCAGGCAATGAGTTTCAGGTAGTTAGTTCCTGACTGGAAGCTTGATTTCAAGTGCTGACTGATTTCTCTCTTTTTCCTTGTCTTGCAGGTAAGAACAAGGCCAAAGGAAAATACAGGGAAAAAACATAATATGGGATACTCTTACTTTTAACCCTGATGATATGAGATACTCTGGCTCTGGTGTGGCTTGTTTACAGAGGTATTATTGGGGAAAAAATAAGCTGAGTATTTCGAGAGATTCTGCTGAGAGTGCCCTCTCGAATGTGAAGAAAAGTTAAGAATTTTTTTTATTTGCAGGTTTGCTTGGCTGTGGAGGATGAAGGTCGACATATGTATGAATTATCCCAACAGTGAGTAGTAACGCTGTTCCTTTACCTTTCTCGGTCATATCAATGTAGTATGAACTGCAAGATTCACGTGTTTTAACTTTGTCAGAGCACTTTGAAAAAGTGGTTTGTGGTATCTGGAAAGCTGATGTTGTGTGTGAAGATTGCAGATAGCTTTATCCAAGGAAATCTGGCTCTCGAAGTTCAGAGAACGGTGCCTCTTCGATTTTCGAACAAGCAATCCTGTCAGGGACCTGGCTTTCGAGATTCAGAGAACGGTGCCTCTTTGATTTTTGAGAAAACAATCTTGTTGGAAGTATGGCTTTTGAGATTCGGAGAACGGTGCCTCTTCGATTTTTGAGAAAGCAATCCTGTTGTGAGTCTGGCTCTCGAGAGTCGGATAACAGTGCCTCTTCAATTTTTGAGAAAGCAATCCTGGTGGAAGTTTGGTTCTCGAGATTTGGGGAATGGTGCCTCTTCGATTTTTGAGCAAGTAATCCTATTGGGAGTGTTTTCTTGATGTGAGTAAAGGTTGGACATTTTTGCCAATCTGCCTTGCCACAGAGCATGGAGGTTGACACACACAGGGACTTTCTAG
This sequence comes from Malus sylvestris, assembly GCF_916048215.2. Taxonomy (NCBI): domain Eukaryota; kingdom Viridiplantae; phylum Streptophyta; class Magnoliopsida; order Rosales; family Rosaceae; genus Malus; species Malus sylvestris. The sequence continues at coordinate 27,034,670 of NC_062266.1, forward strand.
TTATTAAGCAGTGGTGCTGTTCCTTTACCCTTGTGGGTAATGGTAGGGTAGTTGGACCTTCAAAATTTATGTATCTAAATTTTGTCAGAGATCTTTGGCAAAGTTATCTGTGGTACCCGAGGAGTTGATGTTGCGTGTGGGGATTGTTGACGTATTTTACTCAGGAAAATCTGCTTCTCGAAATCCGGAGAGTGGTGCCTCTTCGATTTTTGAACCAACGACCCCGTTGCCCTTTCTTTTATAGGGGCACCAATTATGTGCAAGAAGTACGTTCAGAAAGTTATTGCTTACATGCATTTTCTCCTTATTTTTGTATTTCAGAGATTTATTGCACCTCATTTCTGAGAATGTCTGGCCCATCCGACCGTTGTTTTGACTTGAACTTTGGTGAAGAGGCAGCCAAGCCTTCTTAAGACAACATATGGTGCCCATCATTCTTATCCCTTACTGGTCTTCTTACCGTTGGGGACTTTGTGATGAAGAATGATAAGACCGCTGCGGTGGTGGCCAGGAACTTTCTCACTCCCAAAGATAACAGTCTACTTTCCAAACTGTTTGATGAGTTGGTTGTTAAGGATTCTCTGGCTCTCAGTGTTCAGTGTGCAAGTTCTGTGTCTAATATGGCCCAACGCCTATTTGCTCGAACCCGCCAAGTTGAATCATTGGCGGCTGAAGTGATAAGTCTCAAACAGGAGATCAGAGGGCTCAAACATGAGAATAAACAGTTGCACAAGCTCGCACATGACTATGCTACAAACATGAAGAGGAAGCTCGACCAGCTGCAGGAATCTGATGGTTAGATTTTACTTGATCATCAAAGGTTTGTGGGTTTGTTCCAAAGGCATTTATTGATTTCGTCTTCTGGGGTTGTACCGCGTAATAAAGCTCCAAATGATTAACCTTTGATGCCTCCTCCTTCTGGGGTTCTGCCTAGTACTGAGGCTCTGAATAATCACCCTCCGGTGCCTCCTTTTTCTGGGGCTCTGCCGACTGCTAAGACTTCTCCTGAGTAACCTTTGTGAATGCTCCCTCTTGTTTGTTTATTTTAATTCATGTATATGTGCATATTTGTAACTTATCGGAGATATCAATAAACAAGCTTTGCTTTATTTCAACGTATTGTGTTAAATACACCAAGGTCTTTTTCACTAAGTTCTTTGATTTTTTTTCTTTTGTTGAAACTTGTATGTTGAAGCTTTGAGAGTGAAGCATGTATGTTAAGGTAGTGCTTCCTTAATTTCCTGAGTGAGGAAAACTTCTCGGTTGGAGACTTGAAAAATCCAAGTCACTGAGTGGTCGTTAGACTTTCAAGTATCAAAGTGCAGTAGCATATGATAGGAGTCCCCCATGTCTTCGGTCGAAGAAGTTGATGAATGAGGCATTTCCTTTCTAAGTGGTAGCCCAAAACTCATTCTTCATATATATTTGTTATGAAAGTTGTTAGGCCCAAAGAAGAGGAGGCTTAGGCAATTTTTTTTTTGAATTTTTTTTTTCGAATTTTCGAATATTTGAATTTCCTAATATATATATATATATATATATATATATATATATATATATATATATATATAAGTTTTGTAGGTGAAACTTTGAGGTTGAAACTTTGTTGGATACCATGAATTGATTTTGCTTCACACTATCTTGATCAAGATAGTGTGAAGCTTTTGTGTTGAAGATTTGTAGTTGAAGCTTTTGTGGGTAAAGCCTTTGTGGTGGGTAAAGCTTTTGTGGGTGAAGCTTTTGTTGGTGAAGCTTTTATGGGTGAAGCTATTGTGGGTAAAGCTTTTGTGTTGAAGTTTTGTAGGTGAAGCTTTGTAGGTGAAGCTTTGTAGGTGAAGCTTTTGTATGTGAAGTTTTGGAATTGAAGCGTTGTAGGTGAAGCTTTTGTTGAGTACCATGAATTGATTTTGCTTCACACTATCTTGATCAAGATAGTATGAAGCTTTTGAGAATTTGTAGGTGTTCTCCATTGATGAAGCTTTGTTGAATTTCCTTTTTTTTTTCGGGAAAACTAGAAATTTGTTGAATTTCTCAATTTCCCTTTTTTTTTTGGGAAACTAGAAATTTGAAAATGTGGGAGGGACAACATATACAAATTTTGCTTCCACACTGTTGAGTAAGAGATTGTGATGTAAGCCACACCTTGTAGTAGTCGAAGGTTTGGATGAACCATATAAATTGAATTTGCTTTGAACAGTCTTGATCAAGAGTGTGTGAAGCTTTCTATGAGTTGTAGTTGCCCTTCATTGATGAAGCTTTTGTTGGCACCATAAATTGGTTTTGCTTCACACTGTCTTGATCAAGAGTGTGTGAAGCTTTTGAGAATTATGGTTGAACTCATTTGCTGAAGCTCTTGTTGGCACCATAAATTGGTTTTGCTTCACACTGTCTTGATCGAGAGTGTGTGAAGCTTTTGAGAATTGTGGTTGCCCTCCATGATGAAGATCTCGTTGGCACCATAAATTGGTTTTGTTTCACACTGTCTTGATTAAGAGTGTGTAAAGCTTTTGAGAATTATGGTTGAACTCCATTGATGAAGCTCTTGTTGGCACCATAAATTAGTTTTGCTTCACACTGTCTTGATCAAAAGTGTGTGAAGCTTTTGAGAATTGTGGTTGCCCTCCATTGATGAAGCTTTTGTTGGCACCATAAATTGGTTTTGCTTCACACTGTCTTGATCAAGAGTGTGTGAAGCTTTTGAGAATTGTTGTTGAACTCCTTTGATGAAGCTCTTGTTGGCACTATAAATTGGTTTTGCTTTACACTGTCTTGATTAAGAATGTGTGAAGCTTTTGAGAATTGTGGTTGAACTCCTTTGATGAAGCTCTTGTTGGCACCATAAATTGGTTTTGCTTCACACTGTCTTGATCAAGAGTGTGTGAAGCTTTCTACGAGTTGTAGTGTTTGCATTGTTACAGAGGAGAAATGTCTTAAACAGATGTAAGAGGGCTGAATAGCTTGATTTTCGTATGCCATGCACTGAAGTTGTTGTTGGCTTGTAATAAGACTTTTTTTGTGACTATAACTCTTGTTGAGCATAAGTGCTCCTCTAGTTGACTTGTCAAGTTTAAGGGTTTTTTATTATTTGTGAATGCTAGGAGTTCACATGTACAAGTTGTACCACTTGTCTTAAAGTAGGTGGAATGAATGGTGAGTTGCTTTCATCACTTGGTTGGTGGTACGAAGGTGAGTTCCTTCATCACCTTTCATTATATTTCATCACCTGGTTAGTGGCATGAATGTCAAGTTGCCAAATGATATTAGAGTACGGCTTGTACATTTCATCACCTAGTTAGTGGCATGAAGGAGAGTACGACTTGTACATTTCATCACCTGGTTGGTGGCATGAAGGAGAGTACGGGTTGTACATTTCATCACCTTGTTGGTGGCATGAAGATGAATTCCTTCTTCACTTGGTTGGTGGCATGAGTGGCAAGTTGCCAAATGATATTAGAGTACGGGTTGTACATTTCATCACCTGGTTGGTGGCACGAAGGAGAGTACGGGTTGTACATTTCATCACCTAGTTGGTGGCATGAAGATGAGTTCCTTCTTCACCTGGTTGGTGGCATGAGTGGCAAATTGCCAAATGATATTAGAGTACGGGTTGTACATTTCATCACCTGGTTGGTGGCATGAAGGAGAGTACATGTTGTACATTTCATCACCTGGTTGGTGGCATGAAGATGAGTTCCTTCTTCACTTGGTTGGTGACATGAGTGGCAAGTTGCCAAATGATATTAAAGTACCGGTTGTACATTTCATTATATGGTTGGTGACATGATATTAGAGTACAGGTTGTACATTTCATCATCTGGTTGGTGGCATGAAGGAGAGTACAGGTTGTACATTTTCCACAGACGGCGCCAAATGTTGATGCACAAAATCGGTGAGAACTTTCGTACAACAGAAAGTGTTAAGTTTGTGACCTTCGCTAGATTGCTTCGGTCACTAGTGTGGATAAGTATGTAAATGGATAAGGACAGGGAAGCAAACACAAGATGTACGTGGTTCATCCAGATTGGCTACATCCACGGAGTAGAGGAGTTCTCCTTAATTGTGAAGGGTTTACACAAGTACATAGGTTCAAGCTCTCCTTTAGTGAGTACTAGTGAATGATTTAGTACAAATGACATTAGGAAATATTGTGAGAGAATGATCTCTATTTATAGAAGAGTTTCTAGCTTTGTTTTGACATTGACACGTGTTGTGTTGCGATTGGCTTCTGATGTTGACACGTGTCGCGCTGTGATTGGCTTTTGATGTTGACACGTGTCGTACTGTGATTGGTCTCCTGGTTGGAGGGAAACTCTTCTGGGTCGTTGACGGTATAACGTTGACCAGTGCTTAGTAATTTCGGGATTGGTCAAGTATGGTACAAACAACCATCAAAGCATAAATATGCATTTTGTCGGTAATTTATATTTCTTTCCAGCTTTACTCAGCAAGCTACGGGAGGAGGGCATTCCAATTCAAAAAGTAATGAAATGAAACATCAAGAAATGCAGAAATCCTATGTTAGCTCCTATACTTTTAGCTAATAAATACAAGATACTAGAATCTTCAAGTGATAGGAAACTATCTAATATACTTCTAATAATCCATTGTTAGCTCACGTTTTGATTCATGGAGTCGGTAAGTTTGCTGGACAAGGTGTGGTCTATGAGACACTGCATTTAAGCGCTCTTCCGAACTATACCACTGGTGGGACCATACGCATTGTGGTGAACAACCAAGTTGCATTTGTTAGCCGTGATGATCAAAACACATATCAGTTATCAAGCATACGTAAAGAGTACTTGTCGAGGATGCAGCTGCCATGCGAACAGAAATTGATCGAGATAAACACCAACTCTTTTGCAAACTCCTAGCCTTATAACAATGCTTTATGGGAGGCCTTACTTGTCGTGTCTAGGGTTAGCAGGGACCGGTGTTTATATATTAGCCAAGGAGTCTTAGATTCCGTCCATAAAGAAAAGCTAAAACTCTCCTTTCTTGGCTCTCAAGTATCATAATCATATATTATTAAGGATTCTATCAAACCTACTTATAATGTAAGACACTTAATGTAGGACTAATATGAGGATCAATTAAATCACAGCTTTACTGATTTCCAACTTATACATTCCTATTACACATAGTAGACCATTTATGGTTGATTTATATTGAATAAATCCAACATTCTCCCACTTGGTCTATGAATTGTGATGATCATGTTTCAAATATGTATCGGAAATCATGTTTCATCTAGAGATGAAACCTTAACTCAAGAACTGTCTTACTCCATATCATCTCAGGTCTACCGTATTGTAACTTTAATAAGTTACACCTTATGTTTTTGAACAGCCTATATGTTTGCCTATGCAAACTTTTCCATCATTCCAAAAAAAACTCTTCAACTTTCTGCAATTCAAAAAGAATAAAATGAAGACAAAATATACATATGCATGCCTGCATTACGTGAACACAATTATTAAAAACAACATTTATTCAAACCAAACTCGGAACCAAACTACATCTTTTAAAAACAAAAACTTAGTGAGTTTAACTCACTTATTTGCACTGTAACTAGAAACAGTTTTCTACTCCCACTAATTCAGCATATCAAAATTCGAGGTCCCATATTTTCCACGTGTTGTTTGAAAACCTTGACTGGAAGTGGTTTGTTCAAGGGATTTGCAAGCATTGATACTGTATCAATGTAACTGATCTTTATAAACCCTTGCTTGATCTTTTCCCTATTTAACTTATACTTGATATGCATATGCTTAGTTTTGGAAGACTTCTTATTGTTCTTGGAATAGAAAACTGCTGCAGTGTTGTCACAAAATATCTGTAATGGATTTGTGACAATGTTTAGGACTTTCTTTCCTTCTATGAACTTACCAAACCAAACTGCTTAAGAAGTGGCCTCAAAACAAGCCATGTATTCTGCCATCATAGTAAAGGTAGCTATGTTCTTCTGTTTCATACTTTTCCACGAGATGGCACCTCCTGCCATCATAAAAATATAGCTCGAGGTAGACTTCAATGAATCTTGACACCCTGCATAATCTGAGTCACAGTAACGAACCAACTCGAGGTTGTCACTTCTCTTGTATACTAATTTATAATCTTTTGTTTTCTACAAATATCTTAACACCTTCTTTGCTGCAATCCAATGAGCATGTCCAGGATTCAATTGATATCTCCCTAATAAGCTCAATGTAAAAGCAATGTCAGGTCTAGTGCACACTTGTGCATACATTAGACTCCCAACAACTTAGGCATCCGGTTTGTCATTCATCTCAAGCTTTTCAGCTTCAGTTTTAGGGCTTTGCAGCTTGCTCAGTTTATCTCCTTTAGTCATTGGCACATCACAACCACTGCATGTTGACATATTGAACCTCTTGAGTATCTTGTCAATATATCCCTTCTGTGATAGCCCAAGCCAACCCCTCATTTTGTCACGAGTGATTTCTATCCCCAAAACATAAGATGCTTCACCCATATCCTTCATTTCAAAGTTGTCACCGAGTATTAATTTTGTTTCATGCAACAAAGTCAAATTAATGCTAGCTATGAGGATATCATCCACATATAGCACCAATATATTGAAGTGTCTTCCATTGGAATTAAAATATATGCATTCATCTTCAGAATTCTCAACAAAACCATGTGATTGCATGACTTCATCGAATCTCAAATACCATTGCCTCGATGGCTGCTTTAAGCCATAAATTGATTTTCTGAGTTTGCATACTAATTCCTTTCCATCAAATTCAATGAATCCTTGAGGCTGCTTCATGTAAATTTCTTCCTCCAAAAAACCATTTAGGAATGCAGTTTTTACATCCATTTGATGTAGATGGAGATATAGTGAGCTACCAAGGCCATTACAAACTTGAATGAATCTTTTGTTGAGACTGGTGAGAATGTCTCAGTGTAATTGATTCCCTCTTGTTGAGTGTATCCCTTGGGTACAAGTCTAGCCTTAAATCTCTCAATTTCCCCTTTGGAGTCCTTCTTGGTCTTAAACACCCACCTACATCCAATTGGTTTTGCTCCCTTTGGTAATACTGCCAGTTCCCAAACTTTATTCTTTTCCATAGATTCAAGTTCACTCTCCATGGCTTTTATCCATTCTTCTCATTGCAGTTTACTTATAGCCTCCTTATATGTAGAAGGTTCACCAATGTTGATATCTGCTTCACTCAAATACAACATAAAATCGTCTGGAATTGTTGGTTTTCTCACTCTTGTAGATATTCGAAGCTCATGAGCTAAAACCTCCGGGATTGTTTCTGTGACTTGTATTGGTTCTTGTGGAACATCATTTGCAGCATCATGCTCTTCCATATTGCCTGTAGTATTATCAATGGCATCCCTTGTGTCATTTTGCATAATATTCTCAACAATTTTAGCAGCTGGTGATTAGGGAAAATTGTCTTCTGCATCTTCTTGTGAATTAAACTCATCTACTTCTTCAAAGACCAAGCTGTGATTCGAAACTCCTTCTGTCATTTCTTCTATGAACTTAACTTTATTTGTCTTAATGAATCGCATGGAATTTCCAGGACAATAAAATCTGTACCCTTTGGTTCTTGGTGGATAACCAATGAAATAACAACTCATAGTTTTTGGATCTAACTTCCTTTCTTGAGGATTGTATACCCTAGCTTCTGCTTTACACCCCCATATTCTCAAATGCAACAAGCTAGGTAAGCTAGGTTTTCTGTTGTTCCAAAGTTCAAATGGTGTTGAAGTAACATACTTGCTTGGTGCCCTATTGCAAATATAGTTTGCAGTTTTAATTACATCACCCCACAGAAACAATGGCAAGTTGGTAGTACTCATCATACTTCTAACCATATCCTTCAAAGTACGATTTTTTCTTTCAGAGACACCATTATGTTATGGTGTTCCAGGATTTGTATATTGAGCTACAATTCCTTCACTTTGCAGATAAAGTGCAAAAACTCCTGGATTCCTTCCATGTTCAGTGTATCTTTCATAGTATTCACCACCTCTATCAGATCTTACTGTTTTTATTTTCTTATCCAACTTTTTTTCAACTTCAGCTTTGTAAATTTGAAAAGCACTTAGGGCACATGACTTCTCAATAAGCAGATATAAGTAGCAATACCTCGAATAATCGTCTATGAACGTGATGAAGTACTTATAACCATCATAAGTAGGTGTAGGGAAAGGGCCATATATATCAGTGTGTACAAGCTCTAGTAATCCATTGCTCCTGGTTGCATCTTTCTTGTGTGTACTTGTCATTTTTCCCTTAATGCATTCAATACATATGACCGGATTATCAAATTCAAGTGGTGGGAGTATGCCATTTTTACTCAGATTCTTTATTCTTTCAATCGAGATGTGCCCTAGCCTCTTGTGCCAAAGAGTGGAGGAAGTCTCATTGTGATTCAATTTTTTTGACCTATCAAATGTGCTACACAATTTGATTCTTTACAATTTAGTCTAAACATGCCACCAATATGTAAACCATTCCCAACAATCTGAGAGTTTTTGTAAATCGAAAAGCCACTGTTATTTATTGAAAATACAAAATCCTTCATAACCAGCTGATTAACTAATACTAAATTCCTTCGAATTGAAGGTACATATCACAGATTCTCAAGGTCTAATGTAAAACCAGACTTTAACTTTATTTTAACTATTCCAATGAACTTAACATCAGCTATTCCTCCATTCCTAATGATCACTGAGACTTCATCCCTTCTTGACACTTTCTTGCTTATGAAGTCTTGTAAAGAGTTTGTCACATGTATTGAAGCACCATTGTCAATCCACTAAGAATCTGTAGCATATTCAACATTATTTGCTGTGCTCCTGTCTCGCAGTGTTGTTGTGGTGATCAGTCACCATATTCACATTCTTTTCAAAAATTTCATGCCTTATATGTTGTTCCTCATGCACACAAATTGCAATCAGTTCATTAAGGCTCCACTTCTCCTTCTGTGCATTGTATGCAAGGTTCTAAAAATGCTAGGTGCTAATCGGGCGGTGGGCTAGCGCCAAGTGCCTAGGCGGCTAGGCGGGGTCTAGGTGGGCGCCTAGGTGAATTTAAGTAAATTTCTTATATATTTTATGAATTAATTAAATTTACTATATCAAATGTAAATAATTATTGACTAATATGCTATTTCTTATAGAAGAACATACATATGTGAATGTTTTATGTACATATATGATATGCTTGCCTAGGAAAAAAAACAAAATATTATCTAAATAATTTATAATTTATATCATATATATATATATATATGTGTGTGTGTGTACACACACACACACAATATATATCCCAAACTTTTAAAAATATAAAAAGCCCACATAGTGGGTGGTTTTCATTATTAAAACCATCAAGCCATCCACCTCACCTCTGCTTTTTCACATCACCCGTCCACCTTGGGTGGTTTTCATAATTAAAACCACCAGAGTTCATGATTTTCGTAATTAAAACCATCACCTTTTGACTTGGATTTGAGATGTTTAAGTCTCTCTCTCTATTTACATCACTCGTCCTCAACATGTAGCACCACATATTGAAATGTTTAAGTCTCTCTATCTCTCTCTGTCTTCACAATCTCTCTTCTCTCATCTTCACAGACGAGCTGTAGAAATTCATCGACAACACTTTTTCTTCCCTCATCCTCATTGAGACGAGCTGTAAAAATTCACCGGCATTCTCTCTCTCTCTCTCTCTCTTCGCACTCTTTCTTCCCTCATCTTCACAGAGATGAGCTACATAAATTTTTCGGGGCTCTGCTGCTACGTACGAGATTGGAAGTTGTAGATCCTTAGCGAAAATTGTAGCAAGTGTGGGATTTGCAGCTAGATTCAAAACGCCTAAACTGTCGCCTAGTACCGCTTAGCCTGCCTTAGGCACCTAGCGAGCGCCTAGGTGGCCGCCTATGTCCTTCCCGCCTAACTGAACGTTTTGGTCTAAATCGGGTCAAAGCTCTGCCGCCCAGCGCCTAGGCTAATTTTTAGAACACTGATTTTATGTGTTCTTCAATTATGAATACTCATTCGGCAATGAGTTAAGTGCCACATGAACTAAGAAAGGATCACTCATAAGGACTTTGAGAGCATTCAATTTAGCACCAATATCTAGCAGTTCTAATATATGTTCCCTTACCCACCCCATACCATTATACCTTTTGATCATAAGTTCATTCATGAGATTACCAGTTTTTGCCTTATCTAATTCTTTGAACTTCTCATCAATAGATGCCAAGAATTCCTTGGCACTCTTGGACTTAGGAATGCCACCTTTCATTGTGTCATACTGTTTGGACCTAATTTTACACCATCGGCCTAAGCGATCGAGGTCGTTAAGTGAGCATGGTTCCCGACCGTTGGATGGAGAAGTGGGGATAATTTTGTTATTAAAGGATAATGTCATGGTTTTTTATCATAATATTTATTTTTAATAATGGTTTATCTCGACATTTTCTTATGAAAATAATTATCTCCAAACAAGCAATATAGTTCGAATAGGCTTGGAATTCTTGTTATCAGATTGGAGTAGCGTGATGGGTGTGACTAGAATTGTTGAGGTGTATGGTCTTCTTCTATGCGCGGGATAATACCAAGAAGAAATCCTTGATAACCACCAAAAATAATGGAGCCACACGTATCCTAGATTGATATAATTGTTGGCATAAGAATTATATGCTAATAATTAGCATAGTCTTCAGGGGATAAACACGCATGCATTGATGGTTTGATTCCATCAAATCCTACGGCCAAGATGATGTGGAGATTTTGATGCAAATTGATGGTTTGATTCCATCAAATCCTACGGCCAAGGATGTGGAGATTTTGAAGAAAGCATGGTTTGATTTGGTTGCATAACCACGTACAATTATGATGGTTATGATCCCATCAAATTGGTATTGGCCTAATTTAAGATAAGGACTAGTGGGAGATTAATCTGCACAAGTCATGCCAAAGGTCAAATACAATTCTTTGGAGATTAAGCCACATCAAGCATGCATGTCTCTATAAATAAGAGTGATTGTGCAACGTTCAAAACCCCTCCAATTCAACACACAATTGCCCTGCGCAAACTCTCTCAACAACTTTGAGATTTTTTATTTTCTCTTTTCGCTGACACATCTTCCGTTGGCATCAACAACACTATGAAAGCAACCGATGATATCTTCAATCGGCATAGATAGCTCTCTCGCCGTAGAATCAGCTGATCTCGCAGCATCTTCCGTTGGCATCAACAGCACTGCGGTGAGGACGGTTGGTTATCTATCCAAGTCTCGTTCGAGAAAGATTTCTGAATCCTTATTGGTTGAGGTCATCTCATTAGCCTTCTCGGCGAAGTGAGGTGTTACAAGTTATTACATTCGGCACATTGAAAGCCGAATTGGATATTGAACTTCGCAGAACTAGCAGCCTTGTCTTCAAACTCTAGAACCCGAAGGCCGAAAGTGTTCATTCCTCGGCTGCAGTCGCGAGATTCAGAAGTCAGCAACGCACCCAACGCAACATCAACAAATTTTACTCCTCGGGCGACGATCTTGAGGGGCAGAAGCAAAAGTAACCAAGAAGAAGAAATCTCATAAAGCTTTTAGAGCTCCGAAAACCAGACGATCTTGAGGGGCAGAAGCAAAAGTAACCAAGATCAAATCAACCTTCAAGCAATAGTTGCTTGGCAGGCAAATGATACCATGTAAAGTAACATTATAGGTAGCATGAAGAACATCTAAGGAGGTTTTAGAGAGAGAGAGAGATAGAGAGAGAAGAAAGTTCTTATATTTTTCCTTAGTGTATTACAATCCCTACTAACTAACAAAGCTTACACCACAAGTCACAACACTCTCAACAACCTTAACTACCTTATAACAAACCCACTAATCTATTGACACATGGTAATATATCTAACCATTCATCTTATACTCTTATCAAGATCAAATATTAAGAGACAATTTAAGTTGTTTTTAATTTCAAGATTTTGTTATTAGACAATTTTAAGCTGTTTTTACTTTCAAGATTTTATTTATATATATGTAATCTTCTTCATTTCTCCCTCCAACCTCCTCTCTTCATCCTTTTCAATTCCTCATTTCTCCCATATTTTTCCAATATCTCCAGAGTAAAATATCAAAACTATAGCCAAAAAACAAAAAATGATTATCAAACTAACCCTTGTTGTATATCTCTTCTTTCTCCATTTTTGTCATCACGTGACAGTTCATTCTCTTTATTTTTCTCATCACATGGCTGCCACGTGATAAAAGAGAGAGAAAGTGACACAGCGAAAGATCGTGAAAGGTTTCATGTGTAAAGTATTTATCCGGAGTTCGAAATGACAGTCACCTGTCCTAATTGTACCCTTAATTGTAGAATATCTAGCAGCATTTGTTCGCAGACTCTAAATTGTGGTAGCTGTCCGAACAAATACCAGCATGTGCGTTAGGCCTTCATAATCTGGGAAAGATGCTGAACAAATAGGGTTAGAATTTCTGTCAAAAATCGAAGTCGATCTGAAAACTCTAGATTTCTTACTTGTATTAGCATACGTGTACATGCGTTCAGCATGTGCTTGCAGTGCAGGCAACTATAATGGAGTTGGCAAAAGCATTTTATTTTATATCAATTAAAATTAGAATATCATTCGATAAGCAAGAAAAGAAAGCACAAGCCAAAAGCACTAAAGAAGTGCTTTAGCGTCTTCTAATACGTACAAATCTTAGCCAGTTTAATTTGGATATTCTTAGCACACATTTTGGTTGTAAGTTTTGCTTCAGAAACTGGTTTTATTCCTTAATTGTGGATTAAATTAAAGCAAAAGGTTTAAGCTGCATGACATGGGTTTTTGAGTGAAAAGCACTTATATATATATATATATATATATATAGGGAATTGTTATTGGCATTTCAAAATTCTCATTCTACACTCCAAACTTTATATATTTAGAAAAAAAATACACTTATGAGGAGTATAGAATAAAATTTTTGAAATGCTAATAACTCTTCTTATATATATATATATATATATATATATATATATATATATATATATATAGTCAAATCTAATAGTCCAACTCAAACTAAGGGCAAGGAGACATTGGTTCGATCGAGTACTATGTTATGATGGACCTGGTGGTTTCTAATTCTAATAATTTAGAATTAGGGTTTTTAAAAGTTTTGATCATCAAATTGCTCACGGAAAAAAATGTGGAAGTATGAGATGGATAGCATTTTAGCTAATTGATGAAACCTAGAAAGTAAAATATTATTATTCCAGTTACTTTAATCCAATCCAGAGCCACTAATTTCTTGCACAATTGGCTTTTGGCCATGTTTGAGGGCTGACTCAAAACTCTCTTTCAATTATTTTCTTGCACTAAAATCAAAAGACTCCAAAGTCACTTTTAATTATACTACTATATATAAACTTTGTGCTACTAAATGAGGCGTAGCATTGTAGCTAAACCTTTAATTACGACGCTATTTTGGAGTAAAAGAAGCATATTTTAATTAATTAAAAATAAACTTCTAAGCTCTGAATAATTAAGAAGAATCAGAACATAGTCACTACTTCAGAAAAGCGGCAATCGTCCAATTTGATATATACCTGATTCGGTAGTCTGGCAGTGATGGGATTCATCCCTGTTTTCCAATTAATGATGTTTTGATTGACACATTGTGCTCGATTTTGGACAAGAATTATTCTCCAATTACATATGCATGCCTGAGACCTCTCAAAACTTCTATATTTTCCACTATATTTATAAGTGTATAGATTCAAAGTTTATAGCCATTGTCATCAAAAGATAGAGAAAAAGGGAGAAAGTAACATGATCAAATAAAGTATCCACAAAGAAATATATCTAAAGGACTACTAATTAAGTGCAAAATAACAAAGTCAGAATTTGCTACCACAGGCATATATTCTAGTGTGCAAACGTCATAACTTGATGTTCTTATCATTTTTCACCTAACTAATTATAATTTGATTCTCTTATGTTACCCCCATAGTGTAAGGTCCCATCATTGAAGTCATTTCAACAATTTGCGTGCAACTAATAAAAAAAGTTCAAGCTGTTGAAAACAGAAGAAGAAGAATGATTAAGATATAACTTTATTTTGACAAAAAAAAAAAAAAGGGACATAATATACTTTTACAACGTGAAAATGTTCCTACAAACAAAAATGCTATTGGGATGGAATTTATAATAATTAGATATCAAACTTATCATAAATATACATTATTCTCAAATTCGTGTAGTGAACATGATATATACTCTTTTATCATAAAATCAATTGAGCATATGGGGAGTAGCTCAACCTTTTATAAATCCATAAAAAATCCCTCCTCCTATCAATGAGGGATTGATACCCTAACTTCTTATAAATCCATACAAGTCCCTCCTCCAATTGATGTTGGATTGATACTCTCAACACGTGTGACGGATTTTCAAATCTAGCATGGAGACAACACAAATCGGATGACGTATAGCATGTGTGGTCATTGGGCTTCACACGTGGGACAACTTACTCTGATATTGGGGTTCCATCATAAAACCAATTGGCCATATGAAGAGTAGCCAAACCTCTTATAAGCTCACATAAGGTCCATCCTCCCATCGACATGGGATTCATATATACTCTCAACACTAACAAGTAAAGACAACTACCATTAAAGACCTACCCTAGTTGGCAATTAAAGTTAACTCCATTTTCAGCACCCCTTACTCTCAATACACTGTTGTGATATGATAGTCACGCACGTTTAAGCCAAAATTTGACTTAATCACTTGAAACACTGATTTATTTACTGCTTACTTAGTCAGATATGAATTATATGATAATCCAGGATAATATTCGATGTGTGGAAAAGAGGTACTACTGGTTTTGATGCTTAATTTGGTGAAAAGGGTTCTCTTCGCATAATGTTACTATTGTTGAGAGTTGTCCCACGTTGGTGAGGGACAAGGTTTGCTATGTGCTTATATGGTCTTGGGCTACTCCCTATATGTGCCAATTGGTTTTATGGTGGAACCTCAATTTCATCATGATATCAGAGGGGATTATCCTCGTGTGAAGCCAAACGATCACACGTGCTCCACATCACCCAGTTATTGTCCACGTGTAGGCTTGAAAATCTACCACACGTGTAGGGTGTGTTGAGAGTTGTCCCACATCGGTGAGGGACAAGGTTTGCTATGTGCTTATATGGTATTGGGCTACTTCTTATATTGTCAATTGGTTTTATGGTGGAACCTCAATTTCATCAACTATTTCAGTGCACCTTAAGTGGAGTCCCTAGAATATTCAAGATTGAGACGCACATAATTTACTAAGCCTATAAGTAATTGCACCTTCTTCTCTATTTTTTCTCATCACCGATCATCAGTCACTAGCTAACTTTTCACATCAGACGCTTATTAGTTTTAGAACAAGCTCAACATGTCTAAGGGGTCCATGGCTGAGATGCTCAATCGGGCGATGCCGTTCATGGCTGTCACCTTCATGCAATTTGGGTACGCAGGGATGTCCATAATTTCAAAGTTTGCTCTAAGCCATGGGATGAGCCCGCATGTCTTGGTAGTCTATAGGCATGCTGTGGCCACTGTTTTTATAGCTCCTTTTGCCATTGTCTTCGATAGGTGCATCTCTCTGTCACCCTCCTGTATGTCGTAATCTGTTTTTTTTTTTTTTTTTTCGTTTGTCGTGTTGAGAGATGAAGAAAACTAATCCAATGAACTTGATTCTATTGCAGGAAAGTAAGGCCAAAGATGACTTTATCAATTTTCATCAAGATTGTGTTGCTTGGCCTATTAGAGTTAAGTACCGTGACTACTATGTCACACATTTTTCAGCTTACTAAGTTTGATTTTTTTTTAAATTAAAATAGTGCTGTTTTTCTGTTTAAACATATTGGAAAATCGAACCAAGTGAGTGATCTCTACTCTTAATTATTATTAGGCCTGCAATTGACCAGAACTTGTTCTATACCGGGATGAAGCTTACAACTGCAACTTTTGCATCTGCCATGTGCAATGTTCTTCCTGCTTTTGCATTCATAATGGCTTGGATTTTCAGGTGTATATATATATTGTATTCATGAAAATGTGATAATTTTTTTGCAAGGTTCATGAAAATGTGAATTTAAATTATTTACTTTGACTAGGCTTGAGAAGATTAACTTGAGAAGCCTGCATAGTCTGGCAAAGATATTGGGGACCATAGTGACTGTGGGAGGAGCCATGCTTATGACTCTAATCAATGGACCCATGTTGAATTTTCCGTGGACAAGAAGAAATATCCATCAAGAATCTACAGTTTCCACAGTTCATCAAGATCCCATAAAAGGAGCTATCATGATTGCGGCTGGATGTTTCTGTTGGGCTGGTTTCATGATTCTCCAAGTAAACCCCTAATATTTCATTCAACTTTTTATTTTTATTTTTTAAATCAACGGAGAGAGAATATTCAAACTTGAAACCTCTTCCGACATTAAAAAATATATATTAGTAGACCGAGAGTTAGTTGGTACCGTTACTTGGGATAACATGCAAGTAACAACCCTAACCAGGTTCCCAGGTAGCTAGCTATATTAATACATAATTATCACCCTCATTGTCATACTATTTACGGCTTTTATAGGCGATTACTCTAAATTCATACCCCGCTGAGCTAACCCTAGCAACTTGGATATGCTTGGCGGGCACGGTTCAAGGAACTGCGGTGGCCCTAGCTTTCGAATGGAATAACCCCATAGTTTGGTCCATACACTTTGATTTTAAGCTTTTAGCTGCTGTTTACAGTGTAAGAACTTCTCAATCCCAAATTTTCTGGTTAAAAATCTTCTTTGTATACTAGTGTATATATTTACAGATGTTTTGATGCAGGGAATAATCTGTTCAGGGATCGCTTATTACATTCAGGGAGTGGTAATGAAGGAAAGAGGACCTGTTTTTGTGACTGCTTTTAGTCCTCTAAGCATGATTATTGTAGCCATTATGAGCTCCTTAATATTAGCTGAGATCATGTACTTGGGAAGGTAAATTTGCATCAACCTCTCTTATCTACTAAATGCAGGAACGTGCTCCTTGGATTTATTTAGCTTCTAAAAAAAATACCAAAAATGAAAATGGAGATATGTACAAATGGAACTGTGTTAAACTTCCTAAAAAAAATAGTATCAAGGGACGCTAAATATAATAATTAAGCAGTATATAAATCACAGCTTAATGCTCATTGTCTGGTTATTAGCCCATCCAGTTCTATATTTTGATTAAAAGTTTGTAATTTTATTTATGTGCATATGTTTCGGAAAAAAAATGCAAACAAGGGCTAACAAGGGATATTTTTTATTTTGCAGAGTAATTGGAGCAATGGTCATTGTGATTGGCCTCTATATGGTTCTATGGGGAAAAAGCAAGGATCCACTTCCATCTGAATCAGAAAAAGATGATAACATGGAATTGGCTACAAATGTTTAACAAAAGCTGCATTCGTGGACAGGACACTGACTTCAGATATTTGTGTTGATGTCACTAATAAGAAGCTTATATATTTATCTGAAGGAGGAAGAGCAAAATATATAATAATTAATTGTAATTTACATTTTCAATCTGCAACAAATTCCATGCAAAAAGTTAATTAAGTATATGAGTAAATTACAATTTGCCCTCTCAAGTTTGGGTGCATTGCAACCTCATTCATCATCTTCAACATTACAATATTATACATAAACTTATGATTTCATGCAATTTTATACATCCATTAAAAACTCGGTTAAGTTAACCATTAAGTGATGACGTGTCAAATATAAGATCCACATTTTTTATGACGTTTGTCGATGCAAATTTCCGTCGTCTTCAATCTTGACGAAAATGCACCTGCAAAACAATCAACACCTTTGATCAAAGACCTAAGCCTCACGCACCCACGAGGTGGGGGGGGGGGGTTAGGTCAATGAATCTCCGATTAGTTTCTCTAAGAGAGTAAAGTGTTTAGGGGTTTTTTAGGGTTGCAAAAGCTCTCAAAATTTGGTAGAATATGGGGTATTTATAGGGCTAGGGCCAGCCATATAGTGTTTAAGGAAGAGATATTCTGTAATTATTCCAAGATATTTAGTAGGAGATAATATCTTGAGATAATAGGGTAATAATCCTTAATTGATTTAAATTAGGATTACTTACATGATTGTAGTCAATATTCAATTAGGAATGCATTAAAGATACGATTTGGGTAATTAATCCTTATCTTTAATTCTTTGCCAATGGCAGGTGAGCTGTGGGTAGTTGTCTTCAATTGTTAAGTCCTCCAGGGATGTGAGCTGGGTGTGGGAGCATCTGAACTGCCCATTTATTGAGGGAATCTTATCTTTCTTGAATAAAAGTTCATGTGTCGCCTCTAGAATTTTTGGGATTATTTTAGGCTCCACAAATGCCCCCACACCTACCATGCTGCACTCAGGAAAATGATTGTAGGTGTAGGAATCCCAAGCTGCTTAGGCTTGCATAATTGTTTCCCAATTTGAACCTAATCTTCTTTCTTGATTTGGAGATAGATTTCTTCTAGGAAAAGGAAAATAATTGCCCCCTATACCTATTTAATTATGCCTTAAGCAGGGGTTAAATAACTTTAGAGAACAATCATTATTCCAACAAGGAAGAGAAGCCATAGGAAATTTTTATTCCCCATCCCTAGCATTCTTCCTTTCTTGCCCTTGCAAAGAGTCGTCTCTTGTTGTAATTCTTCTTCTCTGTGCCGCACCAAGGTAAGAAAAAAATTGAATCTTCTTCTTCTTGAATTTTTTGGGAGTCTTGGGGCTTGAAAAATTGGCTTGATGGGTGCCATGGATGCATGAATGGCGTGGCAGGGAGGCCACGGCTGCAGGTGGCGCGACAAGGGTGTTGGTCGGTGTGGGGGAGACCGGCTCGGGCCTGGTCTCCATGGCTGATGGGTTGGAGCATGGGCAAGCGAGAAAGGAAGGAGAGGGTTCGGCATGGGCCGCCTTCCTGCACACAAGACCTGGGCCGTGAGGCCTAGGTTGCTTCTTGGGGAGCTCAACACGTGGAGGAGGGAAGATGGGTGGAGGCATGGGCCTCCCTTTCGTTAGGTCGAGCGGCCTTGGGGTCGCGCTGCTCCTTGCGCATATATATACACATGCATATGTCCTGCTTCTTATTCTTCTTTTTTTTTTTTCTTTTTTCTTTTTGCAAGCTATCTTCTAAATATTTTTTCTTCATGCTTTTTGCAGAAACTTTGAGATGTCTTTTTCGGATCACAAAAGTGACGAATACTCCCCACCTTTGTACCATCAAGGTAGTTCTTCTGGCAAGGTGGGCTACTTCAAGCCTGTGCACGTGAAGATTGATTTCGACAAACTGTTTCAGGATTTTCTTGAGGTGTACAAGCATGCAATTCCATCTGGGGTCCGCGTTAAACGGGCGAAAGATGATAGCAGCTGTGAACCATACCGCAAGGGTGCCTCTGCTAGGAGGAGGGTTATCAAATTCCATCTGTATTACTTTGTGTTGGGATTCACCATTCCCATGCCACATCTTTTTCAGGAGGTGATCTGCTACATGAAATGCGCGTCTGCTCAATGTTCCGCAAATGCAGTTCGTGCGATGGTAGGGTTCTCAAACTTGAGCATGTTCTTTAACCTTAGCTTGACCATAAATGAGTTTTGGTACTGCTTTGAGATCGGCCACAAGGAAGGTGTGGGGCAGCTGAGGTCTCGCCATAAGTTACTTGATGCTTTTAGCAAATGCGATCATGAGTGGGCGAGAGATACCTTAGAGGTGAACGAAGAGTGGGAGTCTGACTCTTCTCCTCAGCTGCGTGTTCCGACTACCTTTATCAATGGTAAGTGAACTGCTTCATTCTTGTCTTGCTTGAATTTTACGTTGAGTTGTTTTATGACTTCAATTTATTGATCGCCTTCCTTGCTTTTGCGTAGATTTAAAGTTTGACACAACCCTCAGGACCTCAGCAGATATGAAGAAAATGCACATCGCCTTGGGCATTCCTGCTGAGTACCATGAATGGCGTTGGCTGCTCAGCCATCTTCGTCGAGAAAAAGGTGGCCTACCTCCGAGGGAAGAGATAAAGCGGATAAAGGATGAAGCGTTGGCTTGCTCGATCGTTGCTGTAGAGTCTACTGCCAATGATGGTGGAAAGAAGAGGTCTTCCTCACCTGCTTGTGAGCATTCGATTGAGAAGAAACCAAAGACTTATTATGCTACTCGTGGGAGCTCGTCTATTGCCGAGAAGCTTGTCATTAATCTAACCTACCCCAAGGGGGCAAAGATGACCATTGAGCCTGAGCCTGTGAAACTTGATGCTATGAAGGTGACCGCATCCATTGCTGAGAGATTTGCCCAGCGGAAGAGTTTGGTGGTGCCTCCGGTGTCCGGATTTGTATCAAAACGTCCGTCGGGAGCTAAGTCTGGATCGGCTTCTGAGACGCTCGCTGTTATAAAAAGCGAGAATGTGGGTTCTACTGCTAAGTTGGCACCTGGCCCTGCTCATTTTTCTATCATGACTAACTTGTTTGCTGAGAAAGGGAAATCGGCACACATGGGTAATTGTGAGATATCCACCTAGTCTGAGGTTGTAGAGTTTACCGAGGTTTGTGCATTGCTGAAAGCTGACCTGCTTAAGGTTGTCGATGCATGCGCCAAGTTTGTTGACAATGTTGGGAAAGTTGTCATTCACTTAGACTCCTTTGCGAAGTGTCAAGCCTACTCGAGGAGGTTCTCCCTAATAGCTACAATGCATAAGACTTTGATCTTGGTAGCTGAGTCTATGCGCGTTGATCAGGATGCTGTGAAGTGTGCTAAAGAGGCCAAGTGGCATTGGTGGCTCAGCTTCGTTCGGCTGCTGAAAAGATCAAGAAGCTCGAATCTGAACTCAACGTTTTGAATGGGTCTGATATTTCTGCCCCCAATTCTTTGCAGTTGGAGATTGCTCGTGAGGAGGCTACCCATTTGAATGCTAAACTTAGTGCGACTCAAGCGATGTTGGAAGCTGCAGAGAAAGAAATCAGTCATGTTTCTCCGGTGGTCGAGGACCTTGATCGTGTCAATTCGGAGCTACGATCTTCTTGTTTTGCCAAGGATGAGGAGCTTATCTTCATGCATGTTGAAGTGTCTCGTCTCAAGGAGATTGCCAGTAAGCTTGAGTCCAAAGAGATGAATCTGCAATATGCGTTGTCTGCTAGCGAGAACCTGAAGAATGAACTGGATGAGCTGCATGGTGCTCATATTGGGCTTGCTAAAGAGAATGTGCAGCTAAAGAATGAGAAAGTTGGTGGCGAAATGGAGGTTGCTTCTTGTCAGGCCGATTTCTACAAGCTTGGCTATGTAGATCATCTTCAGGGTAGGCCGTCGAATTATGAGTTTTCCAAGAAGGACTTCGAGACTTTCTCCATTTCTCCAGTTGATCTGCTTGACTTCTCGTTTGAGGCTGCCTTTGGTGGAGCTACTGAGGGTCAAGCAGTCCAGGCATAAGTGGCTGAGGATGAGCTGATGGAAGCTTTAGCTGCTGGGAATGATGCGGTTGTTGAAGGCATAGCAGTTGAGGAACCAGTGGTTGTGCAAGCTGCCAAGGAGTAGTCTTTTTGCTTAGACTTTGGAGTTTTTTTTTTCTTTTCCTTTTTGTTCTGCTTTGCTTGAACTTTGTTGGCCTTGGAACCGGTTTATCAATTTGCTACAAATTTAATAAACAGCTTTCCTTGTTTTTGCTTCATCCTTCCATTTCGCCATGTCTTTTGCGAAACTTTACCATAGGACGGGCGGCTAGGTGAGCTATTTCAACGAAGTAGTTGATCCCATTTCGTCACTTAGGTCTTAGTTTTGGCTTTAGGGCTTCGGGACCTTGCCTACTTGAGGCGTTTTGCAAAACTTTTCCGTAGGATGGGCAGTTGAGTGGGCTACTCCGATGGAGCAGTTGACTCAGTGGTCACTTTAGGCTTTATTTTTGGCTTTGTGTAGCTTCATAAGCTTTAGCCCTCCCAGGGCGTATTGTGAGATTTTTTACTTATGGAGCTGCTAACTGGACTCGTGCTTTTCGTAGAAAGTAGAGGAGGTCTGTGTGGCTCCTATAGTCGTGACACTCGACTTTATGGCTTCTTGAGCTTTGGCCTTCCTAGGGCGCGTTCCAAGATTTTTGACTTATAAAGCCATCGACCGGACTCATGTCTCTCGTAGGAAGCAAATGAGGTCCGCGTAATTGTTATAGTCGTGACACTCGACTTTGTGGCTTCTTGAGCTTTGGCCCTCCAGGGGCAAGTTGTGAGATTTTTTACTTATAGAGCCGTCGGCCGGACTCGTGTCTCTCGTATGAAGAAAATGAAGTCTGCGTAGCTGCCATAGTTGTGACACTCGACTTTGTCCCAGCAAAACTTAAACCATAGACCGCCGGCCAAAAGTGCTGCTTGTAAGTAAACAGGTAACTTTGCGTGGTCATAACAGGTGTAAGTCTCGGCTTACGGGTTATCTTAGTCTTATAGCCGTAGGGTCGTCGGCCAGGCGTCTTAATTACAGAAGCAGGCGACCCACATAGAAATATGACGGGCTGAACTTCCGCGGTGGCTCCGTCTGCTCGATCTTGTTTGTAAAGGGTGACCTGCTTGGGTTAGCCACGTCTCTACAGAGGGCATCATCGATCGTGTCAATAAGCTTGAATCCACGCAACTGCTCTGCTACGAGCCTTTGTACTTCCTTTTGGATTTGTGCCTGATGGGGCAGTAGAGCCTCCAACTGCCCCCGGTGTTGACCTGCCGGTCCATGTTGCTCTTCGACTCGTTCTGCAAGTCTGTGTCGCGGTTGCGGTGCACGTGTCTCTCCTTATGCTACTCTTTGTCACTTTGGGCGAGGGCTACTAGTGGAACTTGAGCTGGACTACTCACGTGTTTTTTTCTTTGCGTTATGCGGCTGCCTACTCCGTTACCTAATATGAGGATCTTCTTGCGGCCTAGCCTTGTGTGGACGCTTCGTCTAGAATGTCCTGAGTGCTCGTCGGAATATGGACCCAACCTTGAATGCACACTGACTCATGAGCCAAGTCGAGAATGAACGCTTCTCTGCGTATCTAGGCAGGAGAATACGTTTCCCCGAGGGCCCAAACGAGAATGCACACTACCTGAATGCATAGTTTGTGGTGGGTTGAGCAACTCTTTGCTGGACGTCGTTGGAATAAGTCACGTTCTTCCGCCCTTGTCCTACTTCGGGACACCTCGTTTGGGGCACGCTGCATCTTAATGCGCTCAAGGAATTGGTTCACCAAGGTGGTATGATGCGCGAGGGCGTTCGTCAAATTAGAGACTTGGTGTGGCAGGTGGTGCTCGCCATTTGGATTGGAAGAGCTTGGATAAAGGGCGTTTGTATGTGTGGTGGAAGTATAGTGGACTACGGGTACAAAGCTTGAGCCCAGAGCAGGTAGTCCTGTAGAAAAGTAAGGTGTAAGTAACCCTGAATCGATTGCGTGACCTGTGGTCGGAATCTGGATCACTAGAGGTGGCCTCGTAATGGATTGGGTTGCTGGCTGATCGTTGGAGCGAGTCGCGGGGCGCGTTGGACCGGCACTTGCTTGCCTTGGATCTGCATGATCGTGGGCCCTTATGGCCGCTGAGCTGCCACATCTTGGCCTGCTGGCTGAATGGCTTGGGCTTGGGCCCGTTAAGCTGCCTGGCTAGCAACAGCTGTCGAATTCTGGGCTCGATTTCAGACCTGTTGTGTAACAAGGCCTATTGCTACATTGGGTTGGGCTTTCTGCCCAAGGCCTCCTGTGGCAACTGCCAAGTTCTGGGCCTCATGCCTAGGGTTTGGTGGGAGTGGTGTCGTGGCCTGGTGGCCTTGCCGTGGCTGTTGGGTCACGGTGGTGATGGTGGTGGCATGACTCCACGGCTGTGGGGCTTCTTTTGCCATCGCATTGAGCCTTAAAGATCTCCATCGTGGGGCTATGTCCTCGTCTCCACTCTCCAATCCAAATCCTTCCACATATGGGGTTCCATTCATCGTAGTTTCTGAATTTCCTACCATTGTATCCTTTTTCCAGGGATTTATCAAGAAACTTTTCTAGGAAAAATTAATTGATACGAAGTGTGAGAAATTCAACATAACAGAAAATTCAAGAAACTAATGCGAGAGGCTTCTTCAAGTATTTTGAATCATCTCTCAATGAAAGCATCAATTTTGTCGATACAAATTTCTGCCATCTTCAGTCTTGACGAAAATGCATCTGCAAAACAATCAACACCTTTGATTAAAGACCTAAGCCGTACGCGCCCACGAGGTGGGGGGGTTAGGATCTCCGATGCTTAAGTTAGTTTCTCAGAGAGAGTAAAGTATCTAGGGTTTTTTTAGGGTTGCAAAAGCTCTCAAAATTTGGTAGAATATGAGGTATTTATAAGGATAGGGCCAACCATATAGTGTTTAATGGTGAGATATTCTCTAATTATTCCCAAGATATTTAATATGAGATAATATCTTGAGATAATAGGGTAATAATCCTTAATTGATTTAAATTAGAATTACTTACTTGATTGGAGTCAATATTCAATTAGGAATGCATTAAAGATAGGATTTAGGTAATTAATCATTATCTTTAATTCCTTGTCAATGGCAGGTAAGCTATGAGCAGTTGTGTTCAGCTGCTAAGTCCTTCAGGGATGTGAGCTGTGAGTAGAAACATCTGAGAAGTCTGCCCATTTATTAAGGACAATCTTGTTTTTCTTGAATAAAAGTTCATGTGTCGCTTCTAGAATTTTTGAGGCTCCACAGTGTTGATGAAACTTTCTTATTTGTAAAAAAAAAAAATATTTAATTAATAATAATTCATTTTAAATATAAAACAAATTTAAAATGAAATAAAAAATATGCAATGGCCCACATCTTCTTTCTCCCATCTTTTTCTTCAGCAACCTTCTTCCAATCCAATTTTCTTCTCCAGCTGATTCATTTTCCTCGGTTTAGATCTGGATTTACATCCTACCGCTCAACCAAGTCAATCTCCCACCCTCACCTGACGTTACTCAGCTTAGACTCCATTACAAAAACCGCAGGTTTGCTCCCAAGCTTTCTCTCTCATAACTGAGATGTGCATTTCAATAAAAATTCAGAACTGGGTTTGTGTTCAATTCTCTAATTTCGTTGAAGTTTTGCCATTAAAAACTAGTGATATTTGTGTTTTTCTTCAACGGAAGGAGATGGAGCTGTAATCGGTTCGTTTTACAGAGAGAGCAGCAACGGAGTTTTTCGGTATCGGCAATTCCAAGGTTACGGGAAAGTACGAGTTTATATCATTAATAATCAAAATTTGTCTTGAAATCATAAATATTAGTTTTTATAAACAATTTCAAATGTAACCAAAATTTCATATAAATGGGATGTGGATCATTTCATAAGTCAAGAAGTGTGGACCGTTGGATTTTCTTCTAATGGCTATAATTATTACAACTTTAAAGGGACCTATCTGTTTACAGCCGTTGGATTCCAACGGTCCACACTCCTTGGTCAGTAAGATTCTCTTTTTGGGCTCAAGAGATGATCCAAATCCATATAAATGTACTCCATGCCCTCAAAATTAAAACCTAATTACAACTAAAAGCCAACAGCCTTTTAAATCTTACTCATCGTTGTTCATTAGGAGGGGAGTGGCATAATTGCAGACATCGAACGTGACAAACATCATGAATACATGTCGGCTGTACTATTGTGAAAATGAAACGCATTTTAAGTATAACAATTGAAGTATAAGTTGGCTTTTTAGAATTAATAGGGAGCTATGGAAACAACCATTAGACTAAGCCAAAAGTGTGTGTGCCCCAAATTAAGATTTTAAATATATGTACGTAAATGTACACAAAATGCCACGAAACCGTGTACTGGAGATTTCCATCCAAACGAAGACTTAATGAATTCATTTTGAAAGTATGCAGAAGTTATATGTTATGAAATTTCTAGAATATTAATTAATTATTATACAAGAATATGCACTTCAATTGTAGGTGTTCGTTAATGAATAAATAAATTAAACAATTTTCATTGGCTGAATGTCTTTTCGTTCTGTCAACTTATTGGATTGGGCATCGTACAATTCTCTAATATAAGGTGTTTCACAGTGTGTACGTGGGGTTCGTCTCTGCTTACAATAGGACTGACGATGGAAGAAATTGTTTCAAAGTTCTCTAGGAAGTTTGCTATTACCGAAGAGGAACAGGAAGTAATTGTGGTTGACAAACATGAGGTGGGATCGTTGAAATCATCAAAGGTGTTTTTGGTGGTTAAGGTGCTGGCCTCGAAACCAATTAACAAGGAAAGCTTTAAGAGACATATGCGGAATTTATGGTGCCCTAAGGCGCAGGTGCTGATTTTTGAACGCGAAGACGATCGTTTCGCATTCGGTTTCAACTTTCTTTCTAAGAGAAATACAATTATGAGGGGGGGATCCCTGGTTGTTTAATAAACAATTTCTGTTGGTCTTAGCGGAGGTAGATAATATGACCTATCCATCGAGGGTTCCGCTAGTTCATCAGGAATTTTGGATTCAAGTGAAGGGATTATTGTTCTGTTATATGACACGCCAGATGGGGAAGTTTTTGGGCAACCAATTGGGGGAGTATTACTCACTGAGTTGAATATCAGAATGTGCAACGAACAAGACTAACAAAATAATAGGAATATTATTAAATAAAGGAGAATGCCGAAATAGCTACAAAACCCTAAGAGGCTACATTGTGACTAACTTGTTATCTCTATAGAGTTACAAAGTATCATATATATAGAAAAGTAATCTAAACCTAATAGGCAAGGAAACGAAACCCTAATACTAACGGGCTAAGCCCAAAATACCAAACATTAAAATAAATCTAAATAATAATATTTTCCAACACTCCCCGTCAAACTCATGGCGGTACACAACATGGGTTTGCCAAAATAGATGTGGATGCAAAACTCCAAATTCCAGTGCCAATGCCGATGCCGATGCCAATGCCAATGCTGATGCTGATGCCGATTTCCAATGCCAAATTCCAATACCATAACCAATGCAAGAATACGCCGGCAACAAAACCTCAAAACAACCAATTTTTTTTTCCTTCCTTCTTCCTTCCTTTTTTTTACTTCTATGCGAACCAACCAGCAACATCAGCCTTCTTTTTTTTTTCGTAGGTGTACGGTTGTGGACGGATCCAGATGCAAGGTGGGGCTGGGGAAAGCAGAAATCTTAGTGCGATGGAGCATTTTCAAATTTGGGTGTGAGACAAATTCACCAAATTCTTTTTTATTTCAAAAACAGATTTTTTTTTTTTTTTTTTTTTTTTTTTCCTTTCTTGAAGACTACCAAGGACAAACTGAAAACCAAACCAGAAAACGTAAAAAAGCTACGGATGGAAACTGGAAAGAAATAAAACTGATACGAACAAACCAAAGCAGATTAGATCCCGAAGAATCAAACCTGCTCTGATACCAAGTTGAATATCAGAATGTGCAACGAACAAGACTAACAAAATAATAGGAATATTATTAAATAAAGGAGAATGCCGAAATAGCTACAAAACCCTAAGAGGCTACATTGTGACTAACTTGTTATCTCTATAGAGTTACAAAGTATCATATATATAGAAAAGTAATCTAAACCTAATAGGCAAGGAAACGAAACCCTAATACTAACGGGCTAAGCCCAAAATACCAAACATTAAAATAAATCTAAATAATAATATTTTCCAACAGACCAGAGTCGAAAGAAAGAACAGTTTGGAAGCATCTTAGAATTAGGGTCCAGCTGGATATTCGAAAACCCTTGAGACGGTACGTGGCATTGCAGCTAGAAAGTCTAACGTTGAATGTTGATATTCGATACGAAAAATTGCCGTTTACTTGTTTTTTATGTGGAATGATGGATCATGTGGAGGATCAGTGTGAAAAATATCATGGACCGTAGGATGATGACTATGCTAAGCCCTATGGGAGGTGGTTTCAAAATGATGTCTTAGGGAAGGATTACAGGAAGCATATGGGGAAACAGTTTGGTTTGGGGCCTAAGGGGGGATGATCTATGTCAGTACCAATTGTGCAGGACATGGATGAGATTATGAAAGAAGATGAGGGACCTGAAGCGGCGATGGGTGCAAGGAATCAGATTGGTGCAGCCTTTGGAATATAGGTCCCGTGGAATAGGATTACGAAGGAATGTGGTTTAGAATTATGCTCGCAAGCTATAGTTGAAGGGAGGTAGATATATCATGATATTCATGATCTGAATGCCGACCTGATGGAGGAGACAGATAGTATGGTAATATTGCCATACATGGCACCAGTTGGTAAGACTGTGTTGAGCCCAAATCAACCTTTGATGTTGTTTGGTACAGAGATAATGACGTCGAGTGCATGGCCACAGAATGAGGAGGGTAAGGATGTTGGAAAAACAAGCTATGATAACCAAAGTGAAACTACACTATCGCTGGGCTCTGATCCTTTTAACCTGGATCTATTCATTTTTGGAACTAGGAATGAGGATGGGAGAGAGATCCAGCAACTATTATGCCGTATTAAAGCAAAAATGAGGATGCATCGTAGTAAGATAGCTTTCCCCGAACTGGGGAAACAGGTGACTCAGGAAAAAGACTATGTTGTACGATCCCAAGCTACAAAGAAACGTGCTTATTCGAACTCAATGATTGATGAAACGGTAGAGGCTGACGAGGTTCAGCCCCATCGAGTGCAATGAGTTATATTAGTAGGAATTTTCGGGGGCTTAGGAACCTCCATGCCATTTGAGCACTTAAGAGATTGGTTCTCTTTAAAGATCCTCCTATGATTTTTCTATGCGAAACTAAAAGCTCCAGAGAACACATGCACGAGTTAAAATCACAGTTACAATTTCAGTGTGTGTTTACGGTACCGAGTTCAAGTCGGTCTGGTGGTTTATGTATGTGGAAGGAGGAAGCGCAGATTTCACGTTTCTCATACTCTTCAAATCATATCAATTTTGAAGTGGGAGGAGTGGGAGATGCCTTTCACTGAAGATTTACGTTCTTTTATGGTTTTCCAGTTGAAATTGATCGCTACAAGTCGTGGAAGTTGCTTCATCTTCTTAAGGAGAATTCATCATTGCCATGGTGTTGTTTAGGAGATTTTAATGAAGTTCTCCAGGCCTTTGAGCATGAAGGTGGGGATGTATGTAGTGAAAGGCAAATGGAAGGATTTTGGAATGCGTTGAGGGATTGTGAATTGAAAGATATGGGCTTTGTTGGCAACAAGTTCACTTGGGTAACGACGAAGGGTGGTGGTATCAAGGTTCGGTTAGATCAAGCGTTTGCTACACAAGATTGGTTAGACTTATTCCCAGGTTCAGAGTTATTCATATGAAACGTACGTCCTCCAACCACATCCTAATCTTGTTGGAGTGATAGATAAGGAAACAAGCTAAATTCAAGAAGATTTTTCGATATGAAGATGATTAGTCAGTGAGGGACGGTTGCGAGACAGCAGTACAAATATGATGGTTTACAAATTGTGTGGGGTCCCCTATGTATCAAGTTGTGGAAAAGATTAAGGTGACATGGGTGTAGTTGCTAAAATGGTTTAAGAGCACAAAATGTTCCTTTCCTGGGGAAATTGTCACGACATAAGATAAACTACTAGCCCTCTTTGGTAAGCCTTTCACTAAAACAACTATTGCTCAAAAGAATGAATTGTATACTCAGTTACATTCGTTATTGGCACAAGAATAGGCGTTCCGGCGTCAACGGTCCAAAGAGAATTTGTTGTGTCTTGGTTATCAGAATACCATATATTTTCATCAAAAAGCTTCTCATCGACAACAATGGAATGGGCTGTATGGTTTGTTCGATGAAATAGGGCAGTGGCATGAAAGTAAGGATGGGATGGCTTCGGTAATAGTGGATTATTTCCAAAAATTGTTTGATTTCACAGGAAAAGTAGATGCGTCGGTTGTTCTTAGTGCAGTTTCACCAAAAGTCACGGCCGAGATGAATCAGAGTCTTTTGGTACCATTTTTTAGGACGAAATCAAGACTGCTTTGTTTCATATACACCCTACTAAGGTGCTTGGACCTAGTGGTATAACTCCCAGGTTTTATCATAAACATTGGGCTATTGTTGGTCATGATATTTGTGAAGGTGTTCGTTTTTTTCTCTCTTCAGGGAGTATGATGCGCAAAATTAATTTTACGCATTGTTGGTACCACACATATTGGGCCTCATACTTTGATACATTGGGCCTCATTACCTAGCCCATATGATTATGTAAAAGGATGAGCCCTTTATTCTATAAAAGGGGACTCCTCCCCCCTCACAAAGGGGACAGAGAAAACCCAACAGAGGGCAATACCCTCACGAACACAACAACACTCTTTTTCTCTGGGGGACTCCCCTTCACCCTTGTAATCCATACATACAGTCAGAGAAATACAATCAATGTGGACGTAGCCCAAACCTTGGGGTGAACCATGATACACCTTGTGTTATTTACATTACTTGCAGATTCACGGTCAGATTTACGTTGTTCCAAGACCTCCGGTTTTGTGCATCAACACGCATGTAACTCTTGTTCCTAAGAAAATGAACCCAACCTCTATGACTCAACTCCGGCCAATCAATTTGTGTAATGTGATATACAAAATTTGCTCCAAAGTTCTCACGAACAGGTTGAAGTTGATTTTACCCGACATTATTTCGCCATCCCAAAGTGCGTTTATTTCTAGACTTCTAATCTCAAATAATTGTTTGGTGGCATCAAAAATTGATCATGCTATGCAAAAGTAGAATAGTGGCTGGAATGGTGTGATGGCGCTGAAATTAGACATCAGTAAAGCATATGATCGCATCGAATGGTCGTTCCTCAAGCAAATAATGAGACGATTGGGGTTTGCTGAGGAATGGATTAATTGGATTATGATGTATGTCACTTTAGTTTCTTACTCTTTCAAGCTTAATGGGGAGACAATGGGTCTTATACAGCCTAAAAGAGGTATTCGGCAATGGGATCCGTTGTCACCGTTCTTATTTGTGATTTGTGCAGAAGGTTTTTCAGCCTTGTTGGATGTATGGGAAGCTCAAGGACGGATACAAGGAATCAAGGTTTGTAATGGTGCGCCAAGTATTCATCATATCCTTTTCGCTAATGATAGCTTTATTTTTTCCAGAAGCTCTTTGCAGGAATACTGTGAATTGAAGAAGTTGTTGAAAGGTTATGAGTTGGCTTCGAGACAAGCGGTTAATCTTACCAAAAGCTACGTGGCATTCAATGAGAATGTGAATGAAATGGATGCTCAATTACTTGCTGATTGCCTAGGTATGAACCTGGTGGAATGCCATGACCGTTATCTTGGATTGTCGGTTTTCACTAGTAAATCTAAGAAGATGACGTTTGCATACATTAAAGATTGGCTTGGGATAAAACTTAATGGCTGGCATGGAAGTCTCTTAAGTAGTGCAGGTAAAGAGATTCTCAGTAAATATGTGGCCCAGACAGTTCCCCTATATACCATGCATACTTTCTTGCTTCCGAAAACGTTCTGTGATGAGTTAAATCAAATGGTGGCTCGGTTTTGTGGGGGAAAGAAACGGGTAAAAGGAGTATACATTGGGTAAGTTGGCAGAGGATGTGTAAGCGAAAAAGTGAAGGAGGATTGGGCTTTAAAGATTTGTATACCTTTAACCTAGCCTTGCTGGCAAAGCAATGTTGGTGGATTATCCACCATCCATACTCTCTTGTTGCTTAAATCCTTAAAGCTCATTATTTCCCTAATACGGATTTTCTTCAAGATACGGTGAAGACAAATTCGTCCTATTGTTGGAAAAGTGTGGCGGCAGCTAGAGTGTTCATTCAGCGTGGAGCACGTTGGTGAGTGGGTGATAGGTTGAATATAAAAATATGGGGTGATAGCTGGCTCCCGAGAGACAGTTATGCAAAAGTGCTCAGTCCTATACCAGTAGGAGTTCATCCTAACCTTACTGTGAGATCTGTCTTGGAGGATTCAGATTGTGTTCAATGGAATACGCAGTTGATT